>NW_027362762.1:334874286-336284286 GCF_046119375.1 Phyllobates terribilis
GATGCAGATAAAAATTATTTTTAATTTGCAACCTGATGGAGGTCAGTATAGATGGACTAATAGAGAAAGTCCCACACACTGCTAGAAGGCCAAATATTTTTTCAGAGCTAGATGCAGATAAAAATTATATTCAATTTGCAACCTGATGGAGGTCAGTATAGATGGACTAATAGAACAAGTCCCACACACAGCTAGAAGCCCAAATATTTTTTCAGAGGTACTGTAGATGCAGATAAAAATTATTTTTAATTTGCAACCTGATGGAGGTCAGTATAGATGGACTAATACAACAAGTCCCACACACAGCTAGAAGCCCAATATTTTTTCAGAGGTAGATGCAGAAAAAAATATATTCAGTTTGCAACCTGATGGAGGTCTGTATAGATGGATTAATAGAACAAGTCCCACACACAGCTAGAAGCCCAATATTTTTTCAGAGGTAGATGCAGAAAAAAATTATATTCAATTTGCAACCTGATGGAGGTCAGTATAGATGGACTAATAGAATGATGCTATGCCCAAAAGATTTTACTTCACTAGGTGCAGTAAAAAAATTGGTATTCTATACACAGGTGGTATATCTTGCAACACAGATAGGCTACTCCACTGACTAGCACACTCTGCAATAGGCCAAAAAGGATTAGCTTTGCTAGATTCAGCCAAATGCTGTGAAAAAAACTTGCACAGCACTGGCACAGACCTGCCTGGCAAAAACTGATAGGAACTGATGTAACCTAGTCCTGAAAAGGACTCCAATTACAATTAGTCTTTACTCCCACAACCTATCTATTTAAGAGCACAGACCTGCCTGATAAAAGTCATAGGAAATGCTGTAACCTAGTCCTTAAAAGGACTGCAATCACAACTATTCCCTACTCCCAAGCTATCTGTAGATTTGTGCGAAAATTGGCTTGAAATTAACAAGGTATAGCGCACACAGCAACAGCGGTGCTGTCTAACACGCAGCTGCAGCAGTGAGAAAATGGTGGCGACGGGGAAAATGGCTTGGTCTTATAGGGCAAGGACATGTGACATACACTGCCAATGACACATGCCCTTGCTTGTGTGAAAAAAAGCACTTCGCTCCGTGTGTGCGCTGCTGATAGGCTGACAGATTGCACCTCCCCACTGTAAATGCGGGAAAGAGAAAAAAAAAATGGAGATCTTCATTGTTCCTGCAGAGATCCATCCCCTGCCCCTCCCCCCACCCCGCTGTACACTCAAACTGCGTATTAACATTAATTTTCATCATTACTGAGAAAAAATCCAGTTACGATTTTGGTGCACGAACAGTTATCGAACATAACCTCGAACAGCCAAATTTTTCTCAAATTGTTCGTGTTCGCCGAACGGCTCGAACACCGCCCAAAACAGCTCGAATTTGAGATTGGCGAACAGTTCGAGTAGAACAACGCTCATCTCTAGTCATTTCTCCCAGGAAGTCCTCTAAAGCTGCTTGCACTTGAAATGTGGCCTCAACATTACTGCAGGTACTTTTCTGTGGGAATTTGCTTGCCTCCTACCAGCCTGGAATATTTCCAGCAAATTATGGTACAACGCCATGGTATTAACACTGCCCCCAGTACCAGTAGCGAAGCCATTCCCAATTTCATTCTCAGGAATTTTATTTGGTAGACTGAGTGGCTGCCCAAATACATTTTCTCAAAATGGAGCTGAAGATAGAGTGGCAGTAGGTGCAAGTTTCTCCAGCCTGTTAGATATTAGAGGGTGACCGGCAGCACATTGGATCAGTGGTTAGCACTGAAGCCTTGCAGTGCTGGTATCCTGGGTTCAAATCCAAGAAAGGACAACATCTGCAAGGACTTTGTATGTTCTCCCCATGTTTGCATGTGTTTCCTCCTCAGTAAAAATAGAGTGTCCAGGAACCTTCCCACACACTTTTCTTAGACAGGACTGCTTCTCGGCAGGGTTGAACGGTCCCACAAGAGAATCCTCAGGAGAGTTCATGATAGAGCTAACTTTGCAGCTGCTATAGGGCTCTTGAGCGGGTGAGAAAGGTTATCCCTTAGAATCAAATCCTCTGGTGAGCACAATGTTTTTCAATCTGAAACAGCTTCTCAGTGGGAGTTGTACTTCACCACAGCCATATTCTTTAGCTCGGTGAAAGGACTTGCATAGAGGGAAACCGTATCTACCCCGGCTGTCATTTCTCCATCACCAGGTTCCGCCCATTGTCACACATGACCATGCCTGGCTGTATGTTTAGCGATGAGAGCCACAGATCAGGCTGCTGTATTACAGCTTTCAACAACTCTGCAGCGCTGGGCGGTTTGTCAATTAAGCATTAAGTATGTTATCTTCAGCACCGCCTGTTGCCGCTTGGCCAAGGCAGTGCTGCAGTGCTGTCAGCTTGTGACTGATGTGATTATTTCGGAGATGGAGGAGGAGGTGCATGAGCTGAACAATGTGATTACATTGAGGTTAAATTGGTGATGCTGTTTTTTATACTAAAGAAAGATCCTATTGTTTTTTTTTTTTTACGTTATTTTTTAAGACAAATGCATTCACCGGGAAATGTCATTTTAACATTTTACAACCTTATCTGGCAATGTGGTGTGTGACACATCATCACACACATCCTGTTTTATTTACGATGGAGGGACTCTGAAAGTCATAAAGCCTATTTTTATAGGGCCATCAGACGGCCCTTACTATTCTTAAAAGGCCAGCTGTTGGACCTTGCAATTGTTAGAGAGCCATCAGCCGACTATGCCTTGTTGTGTTTATTATTAACAAGTGGGTCTCCTATACTGTTATTGCGTATCCAGTGACTGCAAGGGCTGCCAAAAATTTGGACGCAACCCAAAACCCCTTTGAAGAGACATAGAGGAGGGCCTCAGTAAAAAAAAATGTTCCCATTATAAAGGAGCGGGTCTCCTATAGTGGAAATGCCCATGCTGTGATTGCAAGGGCTGCCAAAATTTGGTAAAAACCCAACTAAGAATTTAAAGACACATAGAGCAGGGTCACAGTAACTACAAATTCCATTTAGAAAGGAGAGAGTCTGCTATACAGTTATAGTGTATGCAGTGAGTCCAACGGCTAACCAATTTTAGGAAAAACCCCACTAAGAATTTAAAGACACACAGAGCAGGGCCACAGTAACAAGTATGACATGTTCCCATTAGAAAGGAGAGAGTCTGCTATACAGTTATAGGGTATGCAGTGAGTCCAACGGCTGACCAATTTTAGGAAAAACCTCACTAAGAATTTAAAGACACACAGAGCAGGGTCACAGTAACAAGTACGACATGTTCCCATTAGAAAGGAGAGGGTCTGCTATACTGTTATAGGGTATGCAGTGAGTCCAACAGCTGACCAATTTTAGGAAAAACCCCACTAAGAATTTAAAGACACATAGAGCAGGGCCACAGTAACAAGGTAGGACATGTTCCCATTAGAAAGGAGAGGGTCTTCTGTACCGTTATAGGGTATGCAGTGAGTCCAACGGCTGACCAAATTTAGGAAAAACCCCACTAAGAAATTAAAGACACATAGAACAGGGCCACAGTAACGACAAATTCCCATTAGAAAGGAGAGAGTCTGCTATACAGTTATAGGGTATACAGTGAGTCCAACGGCTGACGAATTTTAGGAAAAACCCCACTAAGATTTAAAGACACATAAAGCAGGGACACAGTAACAAGGTACGACATGTTCCCATTAGAAAGGAGAGGGTCTGCTATACAGTTATAGGGTATGCAGTGAGTCCAACGGCTGACCAAATTTAGAAAAAAAAAACACTAAGAAATTAAAGACTAGAGATGAGCGGTGTTCGACTAGAACTGTTCGCCAATCTCAAATTCGAGCTGTTTTGGGTGGTGTTCGAGTTGTTCGACGAACCCGAACGATTTGCAAAAAATTCGGCTGTTCGAGGTTATGTTCGATAACTGTTCGTGCACCAAAAGCGTGTCCTGCATGTCTGGCGCTATTTAGAGCACCAATCATGCAGGGATTGTCTGCCACTCACTGTAATGCCACAGCCATGGTGGTTGTGGCATTACAGTGATTGCCCAAATCGATGGGAACAGTGCTCACAGTGAAACATGAAAAGCCGGCAATTCAGCAGCGGCATACACCGGTACCCGACAATTTAGAACATAAAGAATAGAGAATCACACATAGATTAGATAGATAGAAACATGTCAGTCACACATATAAGAAGCACAGTGACAGTGTTGCTTACTGTACTTGTCATTTAGTGTAAAGGATTTATCAAAAAAAATAATAGTGTTTTCATGCACCGTCTCTTTAAAAAAGCCGGCCGGCAATTCAGCATCTGTACCCGACAATTTAGAATAGAAGGAATAGAGAATCACACATAGATTAGATAGATAGAAACATGTCAGCCACATATATACGAAGTACAGTGACAGTGTTGCTTACTGTACTTGTCATTTAGTGTAAAGGATTTATTAAAAGATATAGTAGTGTTTTCGTGCACCGTCTCTTTAAAAAAGCCGGCCGGCAATTCAGCAGCGGTACCCGACAATTTATAACAGACAGAATAGAGCTTCACACATAGATTAGATAGATAGAAACATGTCAGTCACATATATATGAAGTACTGTGACAGTGTTGCTTACTGTACTTGCCATTTACTGCAAAGGATTTATTAAAAAAAATAATAGTGTTTTCATGCACCGTCTCTTTAAAAAAGCCGGCTGGCAATTCAGCATCTGTACCCGACAATTTATAACAGAAAGAATAGAGAATCACACATAGATTAGGTAGATAGAAACATGTCAGTCACATATATATGAAGTACAGTGACAGTGTTGCTTACTGTACTTGTCATTTACTGCAAAGGATTTATTAAAAAAAATAATAGTGTTTTCATGCACCGTCTCTTTAAAAAAGCCGGCCGGCAATTCAGCATCTGTACCCGACAATTTATAACAGACAGAATAGAGCTTCACACATAGATTAGATAGATAGAAACATGTCAGTCACATATATAATAAGTACAGTGACAGTGTTGGTTACTGTACTTGTCATTTAGTATTAAAATAAAGGATTTATTATTAAAAAAAATTGGCGTGGGGT
Organism: Phyllobates terribilis; assembly: GCF_046119375.1. Lineage (NCBI taxonomy): Eukaryota > Metazoa > Chordata > Amphibia > Anura > Dendrobatidae > Phyllobates > Phyllobates terribilis. The sequence goes on from NW_027362762.1 coordinate 334,879,354, forward strand.
TCCCCGTAATTTTAGTCTCTAGCGGAGGTTAAGCAGACAGCTGGGGCAGATGTTTGAAGCCTGGGAAGGGGGTAATACCCACGGAGCTTCCCAGGCTACTAATATCAGCCCCCAGCTGAATACCTAGCCTTTACTAGCTATTAAAATGGAGGACCCCCTAAAAAAAATGACGTGGGGTCCCCCCTAATTTAATAGCTAGCAAAGGCTAGGCAGACAGCTGGGGGCTGATATTAATAGCCCAGGAAGGGAGCCATGAATATTGGCCCCCTCCCAGGCTAGAAACACCAGCCGTCAGCCGCCCCAGAAATGGCGCATCCATAGGATGCGCCAATTCTGGCACTTAGCCTCGCTCTTCCACGCTGCCCTGGTGCGGTGGCAGGGGGTAATAGGGTTGGGGTTGATGTCAGCTTATAATGCCAGCTGACATCAAGCCCAGGTTAGTAATGGAGAGGCGTCTATAAGACACCCCCATTACTAACCATATAGTCAAAGTTAAAAGAAAACACAAACACCCAGAATAAAGTCCTTTAATTGAAATAAAGACACATTCCTTTATTGTTCTAAATTAAACCATACTTACCGTCACGCCCATTCCAGCTGAAGCCAACGATCTCCTGCAATAAAAGAAAAATAATAAAGCAACCTCATCCTTACCTTTCCATGGTTCCCACGACAGCTTCAGCTCTGCTACATCGAGATAACAGGCTGGACCGCAGCAGAATGCTGCCATCCAGCCTGTCATCCCGCAGACACTGAGAAGCGCAGGCATGCTTGCGCTCTGCAGTGTCTGGCTGTGACGGCATAAAGATGAGACGAGTTCATGTCCAATGAACTCGGCACACCTCATGCACGTCACTGACAGCGTGGGAGAATTCTCCTGCACTCAGCACTTCAGCGTGAGAATTCTCCCACGCTGTCAGTGACGTGCATGAGGTGAGCTGAGATCATTGGACATGAATGAGCTCACCTCATGCACGTCACTGACAGCGTGGGAAAATTCTCCTGCACTCAGCGCTTCAGCGTGAGAATTTTCCCACGCTGTCAGTGACGTGCATGAGGTGAGCTCATTCATGTCCAATGAACTCAGCTGACCTCATGTACGTCACTGACAGCGTGGGAGAATTTTCACGCTGAAGTGCTGAGTGCAGGAGAATTCTCCCACGCTGTCAGTGACGTGCATGAGGTGCGCCGAGTTCATTGGACATGAGCTTGTCTCATCTTTATGCCGTCACAGCGAGACACTGAGGAGCGCAAGCATGCCTGCGCTTCTGAGTGTCCGCGGGATGACAGGCTGGATGGCAGCGTTCTGCTGCGGTCCAGCCTGTCATCTCGATGTAGCAGAGCTGAAGCTGTCGTGGGAACCATGGAAAGGTAAGGATGAGGTTGCTTAATTATTTTACTTTTATTGCAGAAGACATTGGCTTCAGCTGGAATGGGCGTGACGGTAAGTATGGTTTAATTTAGAACAATAAAGAATTGTGTGTTTATTTCAATTAAAGGACTTTATTCTGGGTGTTGTGTTTTTTTAAATACTTTACTAGAAATTCATGGTGGTCATGTCTAATATTGGCGTGACCCCATGAATTTCGGGCTTAGGGCCAGCTGATAATGCCAAGCTGGCCTTAACCCCTTTATTACCCAGTGAGCCACCGCACCAGGGCCCTGGATGAGTTGGGTACAGCGCCAGAAGATGGCGCTTCTATGAACGCGCCATTTTCTGGGGCGGCTACGGACTGCAATTTGCAGCGGGTGGGGCCCAGAAAGCTTGGGCCTCCCTGCGCTGCGGATTCCAGCTCCCAGCTGCCTAGTTGTACCTGGCTGGGCACAAAAATAGGGCGAAGCCCCACGCATTTTTTTTTAAAATTATTTCATGAAATTCATGGAATAATTAAGAAAAAAAGGGCTTCCCTATATTGTTGTGTCCAACCAGGTACAAATAGGCAGCTGGTGGTTGGGGGCAGCCCGTCCCTGCCTGCTGTACCTGGCTGGACACAAATATAGTGCGAATCCCCACGTCAATTTTTTTTTAATTATTTCATGAAATAATTTTTTTAAAAAAGGGCTTCCCTATATTGTTGTGTCTGGCCAGGTACAAATAGGCAGCTGGTGGTTGGGGGCAGCCCGTTCCTGCCTGCTGTACCTGACTGGACACAAATATAGGGCGAAGCCCCACGTCAATATTTTTTTAATTATTTCAGGAAATTCATGAAATAATGAAAAAAAAATTGATGTGGGGCTTCGCCCTATATTTGTGTCCAGTCAGGTACAGCAGGCAGGAACGGGCTGCTCCCAACCACCAGCTGCCTATTTGTACCTAGCCGGACACAACAATATAGGGAAGCCCTTTTTTTCTTAATTATTCCATGAATTTCATGAATTTAAAAAAAAAATACGTGGAGCTTCGCCCTATTTTTGTGTCCAGCCAGGTACAACTAGGCAGCTGGGGGCTGGAATCTGCAGCGCAGGGAGGCCCAAGCTTTCTGGGCCCCACCCGCTGCAAATTGCAGTCCGCAGCCACCCCGGAAAATGGCGCGTTCATAGAAGCGCCATCTTCTGGCGCTGTACCCAACTCATCCAGGGCCCTGGTGCGGTGGCTCACTGGGTAATAAAGGGGTTAAGGCCAGCTTGGCATTATCAGCTGGCCCTAAGCCCGAAATTCATGGGGTCACGCCAATATTAGACATGACCACCATGAATTTCTAGTAAAGTATTTAAAAAAAACACAAACACCCAGAAAAAAGTCCTTTAATTGAAATAAACACACAATTCTTTATTGTTCTAAATTAAACCATACTTACCGCCACGCCCATTCCAGCTGAAGCCAATGATCTCCTGCAATAAAAGTAAAATAATAAAGCAACATCATCCTTACCTTTCCATGGCTCCCATGACAGCTTCAGCTCTGCTACATCGAGATGACAGGCTGGACCGCAGCAGAACGCTGCCATCCAGCCTGTCATCCCGCAGACACTGAGAAGCGCAGGCTTGCTTGCGCTACTCAGTGTCTGACTGTGACGGCATCCAGATGAGCCGAGGTCATGTCCAATGAACTCGGCTCACCTCATGCACGTCACTGACAGCGTTGGAAAATTCTCACGCTGAAGCGCTGAGTGCAGGAGAATTTTCCCACGCTGTCAGTGACGTACATGAGGTGAGCCGAGTTCATTGTCGGCTCATCTGGATGCCGTCACAGTCAGACACTGAGGAGCGCAAGCATGCCTGCGCTTCTCAGTGTCTGCGGGATGACAGGCTGGATGGCAGCGTTCTGCTGCGGTCCAGCCTGTCATCTCGATGTAGCAGAGCTGAAGCTGTCCTGGGAACCATGGAAAGGTAAGGATGAGGTTGCTTTATTATTTTTCTTTTATTGCAGGAGATCGTTGGCTTCAGCTGGAATGGGCGTGATGGTAAGTATGGTTTAATTTAGAACAATAAAGAATTGTGTCTTTATTTCAATTAAAGGACTTTATTCTGGGTGTTTGTGTTTTTTTTTTAACTTTGACTATGGGGTTAGTAATGGGGGTGTCTTATAGACGCCTCTCCATTACTAACCTGGGCTTGATGTCAGCTGGCATTATAAGCTGACATCAACCCCAGCCCTATTACCCCACTGCCACCGCACCAGGGCAGCGTGGAAGAGCGAGGCTAAGTGCCAGAATTGGCGCATCCTATGGATGCGCCATTTCTGGGGCGGCTGACGGCTGGTGTTTCTAGCCTGGGAGGGGGCCAATATTCATGGCTCCCTTCCTGGGCTATTAATATCAGCCCCCAGCTGTCTGCCTAGCCTTTGCTAGCTATTAAATTAGGGGGGACCCCACGTCATTTTTTTGGGGGGAGTCCTCCATTTTAATAGCTAGTAAAGGCTAGGTATTCAGCTGGGGGCTGATATTAGTAGCCTGGGAAGCTCCGTGGGTATTACCCCCTTCCCAGGCTTCAAACATCTGCCCCAGCTGTCTGCTTAACCTCCGCTAGAGACTAAAATTACGGGGAACCCCACGCCAATTTTTTTTAATAATAAATCCTTTATTTTAATACTAAATGACAAGTACAGTAACCAACACTGTCACTGTACTTGTTATATATGTGACTGACATGTTTCTATCTATCTAATCTATGTGTGAAGCTCTATTCTGTCTGTTATAAATTGTCGGGTACAGATGCTGAATTGCCGGCCGGCTTTTTTAAAGAGACGGTGCATGAAAACACTATTATTTTTTTTAATAAATCCTTTGCAGTAAATGACAAGTACAGTAACCAACACTGTCACTGTACTTCATATATATGTGACTGACATGTTTCTATCTATCTAATCTATGTGTGAAGCTCTATTCTGTCTGTTATAAATTGTCGGGTACCGCTGCTGAATTGCCGGCCGGCTTTTTTAAAGAGACGGTGCACGAAAACACTATTATATTTTTTAATAAATCCTTTACACTAAATGACAAGTACAGTAAGCAACACTGTCACTGTACTTCATATATATGTGACTGACATGTTTCTATCTATCTAATCTATGTGTGATGCTCTATTCCTTCTTGTCTAAATTGTCGGGTACCGGTGTATGCCGCTGCTGAATTGCCGGCCGGCTTTTTTAAAGAAAGCGTCTTCTGAGCAGTTTGTCAGCTTTTGGACACCTTTGAAGGTGTTTTCTATGTGTTTTTGTTTGCCTGCCATTGGTTTTAACGGTGTTCGACGGTGTTCTAAGGTGTTCGACGAACAGTTCGACGAACAGTTCCTCGAACATCCCGGTGTTCGACGAACCGAACCGAACCCGAACACTACGTGGGTGGCTCAACACTATTAAAGACACATAGAGAAGGGCCCCAGTAACGACAAATTCACATTAGAAAGGAGAGAGTCTCCCATAGTGTTGGCCTATGCAGTGAATGCAAGGGCTGCCAAAAATTTGGAGGCACTTCAATGACCCTTGGAAGAGACGTGGAGGAGGTCCTCATAAAAAAATGTTCCCATTAGAAAGGAGCGGGCCTCCTATGCTTGTAATGCCCATGCACTAAGTGTATGGGCTGACAAACATTTACCCCTGGGGGGTATACATGAACATACTGTATAAAAAAAAAATTCCGGGCATCATAAACACCCTTTAAAAAATTATGTGGGTGTTGCATCACGGACCACGGTCACCCTGGTGATGTGGTGGTGGAGGATGAGGGGAAGGAGGAGGACAAGAGCAAATAGCCAAAATCAGGAAGCGTATACCCATGTGTGGGTGTGAAAAGGTGCATGAGAATACACCTCCCAAGAAAAGACATTGGATTTGAGTTTATGTTACGCTGCTATCATTCGGTGGTGTTGAGAAGTCTGGCCCAATCCATCCCTTGTTCATTTTTATAAGAGTCAGCTTGTCAGCATTTTCAAATGAAACACCAAAAAAAAGGAGGGCAAAGAAACAACTAAAAGACCCAAAGTTGAAAAAATGCCAATACTTTAATGAAATACATATTAAAAATTACATATAATAATCATAAAAACAAGGCACACCACAGATGAAAAAAATGTCGTGGGATACCTGGACCCATAGTATATATAAGCAAAAAGGCTATATCATTCAAGTAACCAGCATAAATATATCATTGGTAATCAATATAAAACATGATATAAAATATCACGAACAAACGGAGACAGAGATGTATATATAAATATATTTATCACAAAGAATAATAACAATCCAAAATTAATAATAGGTAGATAGCCTCTGTTGATCCATTATCCCAATACAATCACATATATAGGTATAACAATGCGTAAAGGGATTGTACATAAAGATAAGACATAACCATAATTACCAAAGAGCTCAAGTCAGAGGTCCAAGTACCCACCACACACCCGACGCGCGTTTCGCACAGGAAATGCTTCGTCCAGGGGTGATGGGATGCTGGGAAGGGTAAGTATATATAGGGGATCCCCGGCTGATGGCGTTCAAAATTGTCATTACAAGCACCTACGTTGTCCTAATTAGTTACCCAGATGCTACCTAGCCCGTAATTACTGTTGCCAAGGGTACCTGTATACTGATTTGCTACCGCAGAGTAGCGGTGTCTCCGTCGCGTGCATCCTCCACCGGAACTTCCGGGTTAAGGCGCCCTTGAGCAAGAGTTCTTCCCGTCACGTGACACAAATGGTCACGTGATCGGGACTGAATCATATGATTCCTGTTTTACCCTATTCCGCACATGCGCAGTAATCACCGTTATAGACCAGGCAAGTGCGATTCCCAGAGATACGTAAAGGTGGATATAAAAATCAGAGAAGAGTAAATCACCGCAAAAATAGATAAAAATGGACACAAGATGAAGTGAAAAAAATTATATAATAAGAAATAAAGTAAGTGAGACATAACAAAAGAAGAGAAAAAAAGCACATATTTTATTATTATTACTAAAAACCACCACTGACATACAAAATGAAGACAAACAATAATAAATAATATAATAAAAATAATTAAATAAATAAAAATAAATATAAATAAAATAGTGAAAGTGACATAGTACTATAATAGACATAAAGTGACCAGTGGTAAAAATAAGAGAAAAAAGTAAAAATAAAAATAAAAATAAAAAATAATAAATAAATAAAATAATACTAGTTACATGTAATACATATGTGTACCAGTACATATAAATAAGACCATAAAGTGACATGTGCATATAAACATATATAATGTGTGAGGCCGTAAAAGAGATATAGACTGTAACAGTAAAAATATTACAGAAAAAAGGACAAATATTCTTTAATTAATAAAAACACCGCCAACAAAAAAAATGTAAAAATAATAATAGTAGTAATTGAATAAAAGAGGAATATAGGTGTAAAAGTGACATGTGCTGTAATGATAAATATGGAGTGTCCGGTAGAGTGATAAAAATGAGAGATAAAAAGTAATAGAAAAATAAATAAAAAATAAAAAATAAAATAATACTAACTGGATGTAATAAATATGTGTACAAGTACATACAAGTTAACTAACAAGTGCATGTGAACATCTATACAATGTGTAAAGCCATAATAAGGATATGGTATGTCAAAGTGTCCCAAACGTAGAATATTAATATGAAATATAAAGTGACATGTGCAAAAAACATGTATATAAATAATACAATTCATGATAATAACAAACCCGTGACCCCATGTGAAATAAGTGACATAATCAATTCAAAAATAAAAATAATACGAAGATATATATATAGACAAAGGGACACAGGGGAACAAAAGACACAGCCAAACAGACAAAATATACCAAAAACACATGCAACATAATATATACATATATGTATGTGTGCGTGCCAACACACACACACATACATACACACACTTACACATGCACAAACCCACATAGACACAAACATACATATATACATATACATCCACATTATTATAAAGTACCTCACATATAAGAAAAAATATGTACTGTGCCCATATATCAACATCAAAAACAATATATATATCATGAGCACCAACAATCCCGCCATGATACAATGGACAGCCAGGGGACGCACAAAACGATGGAAACAGGACAAAGATGCATATAAATAAATCAGATAACCACCAAAGTCTAAGGATCCCAGAAACCCCCAAAGTGAGATCAACATACAAAAAGAAAAAAAGGGGGGGAATAACAAAGGAAAAATATTAATAAAAATAAATATAAATAAATATAATTAAAATTAAAACCAGCAAGATACCGGACTCAGGTCAGAAGGTGGAAGAAACCTATATAAAGGTGCAGGGAAATTCAAAGAAAAGGCACAAAGCTATTATGGTCATTAAGACCGTAGGGGGCTATAGTGTTCAGTTTGTAAATCCATTTCGTTTCTTTCTGGGCCAACAATTTCCTCCAATTACCCCCTCTAGGGCTCAAAAAGACACGATCGATACCTCTGAACACCAGTCCAATTGGATCGGAATTATGAGTCACTTTAAAGTGGCGCGGAATCGGTTTTAATAAAGATAGGTCCTTGACTTGTCTAGACCCCTCAATGTCCAGGACATGTTCACGAATTCGCCTTCTAAATTCACGTGTCGTCATTCCTATATATATCAGACCACAGGGGCATGTGGCATGGTAAATGACCCCCTTAGTAGTGCAATTGATGTTGTAAGTGATTTTATATCTTGAACCTTTGGAATCAAGGAAGGATTCCGTAGTATCCACATTTTTACAGGCGACACATTTATGACATGGTGAGCATCCCCATTTGGGACCTTTTGAGCCAAAGATAAATTCTGTCCCCGGGCCCTTATGGTAACTATGAACCAGATGATCACGAAGGTTCTTAGCTCTTCTATATGTAATAGATGGCTTCGTGTCAATAAATTCTGAAATTGTTTTATCCAGTGATAGGACAGCCCAATGTTTCTGCATGATAGCATATATCTCCTCACTATGGGAATTGTAGTCAAAGACACAACTTACCTTTGAATCCAATTGCATAGTATGTGATTTATTTCTCAAAAGTTCTGTTCTTTCACTGTGACGAGCTCTTGTATAGGCTCTACAAATAGATTTCTTCCCATATCCCCGGTCATTAAACCGTCTATATAGATCATCAGCCTGTTTTTCAAAAAGACGAGTGTTAGAACATATTCTCCTTGCTCTAAGGCAGGGTTCCCCAACTCCAGTCCTCAAGGCCCACCAACAGGTCATGTTTTCAGGATTTCCTTAGTATTGCACAGGTGATGTAATTATTGCCTGTGCAGGTGATGTAATTATCACCTGTGCAATACTAAGGAAATCCTGAAAACATGACCTGTTGGTGGGCCTTGAGGACTGGAGTTGGGGAACCCTGCTCTAAGGAATTGTCCAACTGGTATATTGTTGATCAGATGTTTCGGGTGTTGTGATGAAGCATGGAGAAGGGTGTTAGCAGAGGTACTCTTCCGGAATAAATCAGTCTCGATGTTCCCGGCAGCGTCCACCTGTATCAGGATATCAAAAAATTCAATGCATTCCCTGCTGCTTTTGTAAGTCAACTTGACATTAAGGGCATTATCATTAAGATCACTAAAAAAAGTGTCAAGTTCTTCCTGTGAACCCTGCCAGACAAGGAGCACGTCATCAATGTAACGCCACCATGATATCACCTGATGCACAAAAGTGGAAGGATGAGTCTGAAAAATGCTTCTCTCCCACAGCCCCAGGAACAAATAAGCATACGAGGGCGCACAAGACGCCCCCATAGCTGTGCCCTGGCGCTGTAGGTAGAGAGCATCCCGGAACATAAAAAAATTATGCGTAAGCACAAAATCCAAGGCCGTCAAAAGAAATGAGCACAACTCCCCATCAAGGTTACTGAAACTCAAGAAAAAGCGTACGGCCTCTATGCCATCTCTATGTCGAATAGATGTATATAGTGACTCCACGTCACATGTAACCAAACACATGTTTGGCTCCAATTGAAGTCCATCTAGTTTCCTCAATACATCATTGGTATCTTTCAGGTAAGACGGGAGTGTCTCAACCATAGGTCGTAAATAGTAATCTATTAATTTGCATAGAGGATCACAAATGCTATTTATCCCTGATACTATCGGCCTACCTGGAGGTGTTAACGGATCCTTATGAATTTTCGGCAGGAGATAAATTCCTGCTACCATCGGTTCCTCAATCCAGAGGCCTTCCATTTGTTTCGTAGTAAGGATTCCTTTATCCACAGCATCCGATAAGAGAGTATGTAGTTCACTCCTAAATTTAGACAGTGGGTTAAATGTCAGTTTACGGTAGCAATCACCATTTCTGAGTAACCTATACATCTCCTTCTCATACATGGCCGTCGGCCAGATGACCACGTTACCCCCCTTATCTGATGGTTTAATAACCACTCCCTCAAGGGATTCAAGGTCTCTCAGAGCCTGCCTTTCTTGTGCATTAAGATTATCACCCTTAATAGTTTCTGGTACCTTTTCGAGGTCCTGCATAACCAATCGAACAAAGAGGTCAACTTCAGGAAATCCTGCTGTATGAGGAAACCTCTTGGACTTCGGAAGAAGTTGTTGTGGATATTTAGGCCCACTGGTACCCAACGATTCCTCCTCCAGTTCCTCCAATATTCTCAATGTCTCAATTTCGGTTGGTGTAGACAGATCAGATTTATTATGGTATAGCTTCCTAAATATCAATTTCCTAGCAAAAAGCTGCAGGTCCTTAACGGCTGCAAATCGATTAAAACTAGACGATGGAGAGAAAGAAAGACCACGGCTCAGAATAGAAATTTGATCACTTGATAGTATAATATCCGATAAATTAATTACCTTAAGGGAGGTTTTCTGGTGATTGCCCGCAGACATTTCCTGACATCTCTTCCCATTAAATCTGCGATATTGATCAACACGACGTTTGTTATATCGGAGATAATATCCTTCGTTCTCCGCAGAAGAAAGAGAGGAAGAAACACTTGATGCACCAGTAATTGGTGTGTCCCTTGAATTAGCAATGGAGACCTCAGCTCTATTGTCTTTTTTTGAAAAGTTCCATCTAAAGACTCTATTTTGTTTCTTATCTTGTAAATCCCTCTGGAACTTTTTATTTTTTACATTGGATATCTGATTTTCCCACTCCACGCAACTTTTTTCAATCTCTTTTTTATATTCCTCCATCTCCTCCTTGGAACACTCAGTTTGTAATTTCTTCTGAACTTCCTCTATTTCAACCCCCAGCTCATCCAGAGTTTTTCCATTAAGCTCCACCAATATTTCCATAAATGTAACAGAGCAGGCATTACATGCCGCTTCCCAACGCACTCGCATATTTTCATCTTCCACCGGAAAAGACGGGAATACCTGTACCCGCAAACCATGGGGAGTTAACCCTTTGGTCAGGTAATTTTCCAATGATACCTTATTCCACCACATCCGTGTCCGACGGTTAAGTAGATGTACAAAGGTATTCTTAAGAGCCACCTTCTGAACTGAATCCTGCATCTGTGGTGTGTCATTAGAAAACACTTTTTGAGCACGAATACGCCAGGACGCATCTCTGCTCCTGTAATCCAGACTGGATAAAAATACTGAAAAATAATCAATAAACACCAATAAATCAAACGGGTCAAATTAACCTATGAAACACCAAAAAAAAGGAGGGCAAAGAAACAACTAAAAGAGCCAAAGTTGAAAAAATGCCAATACTTTAATGAAATACATATTAAAAATTACATATAATAATCATAAAAACAAGGCACACCACAGATGAAAAAAATGTGGTGGGATACCTGAACCCATAGTATATATAAGCAAAAAGGCTATATCATTCAAGTAACCAGCATAAATATATCATTGGTAATCAATATAAAATATGATATAAAATATCACGAACAAACGGAGACAAAGATGTATATATAAATATATTTATCACAAAGAATAATAACAATCCAAAATTAATAATAGGTAGATAGCCTCTGTTGATCCATTATCCCAATACAATCACATATATAGGTATAACAATGCGTAAAGGGATTGTACATAAAGATAAGACATAACCATAATTACCAAAGAGCTCAAGTCAGAGGTCCAAGTACCCACCACACACCCGACACGCGTTTCGCACAGGAAATGCTTCATCCAGGGGTGATGGGATGCTGGGAAGGGTAAGTATACATAGGGGATCCCCGTCTGATGGCGTTCAAAATTGTTATTACAAGCACCTACGTTGTCATAATTAGCTACCCAGATGCTACCTAGCCCGTAATTACTGTTGCCAAGGGTACCTGTATACTGATTTGCTTCCGCAGAGTAGCGGTGTCTCCGTCGCGTGCATCCTCCACCGGAACTTCCGGGTTAAGGCGCCCTTGAGCAAGAGTTCTTCCCGTCACGTGACACAAATGGTCACGTGATCGGGACTGAATCATATGATTCCTGTTTTACCCTATTCCGCGCATGCGCAGTAATCACTGTTATAGACCAGGCAAGTGCGATTCCCAGAGATACGTAAAGGTGGATACAAAAATCAGAGAAGAGTAAATCACCGCAAAAATAGATAAAAATGGACACAAGATGAAGTGAAAAAAATTATATAATAAGAAATAAAGTAAGTGAGACATAACAAAAGAAGAGAAAAAAAGCACATATTTTATTATTATTACTAAAAACCACCACTGACATACAAAATGAAGACAAACAATAATAAATAATATAATAATAATAATTAAATAAATAAAAATAAATATAAATAAAATAGTGAAAGTGACATAGTACTATAATAGACATAAAGTGACCAGTGGTAAAAATAAGAGAAAAAAGTAAAAATAAAAATAAAAAATAATAAATAAATAAAATAATACTAGTTACATGTAATACATATGTGTACCAGTACATATAAATAAGACCATAAAGTGACATGTGCATATAAACATATATAATGTGTGAGGCCGTAAAAGAGATATAGACTGTAACAGTAAAAATAATACAGAAAAAAGGACAAATATTCTTTAATTAATAAAAACACCGCCAACAAAAAAATGTAAAAATAATAATAGTAGTAATTGAATAAAAGAGGAATATAGGTGTAAAAGTGACATGTGCTGTAATGATAAATATGGAGTGTCCGGTAGAGTGATAAAAATGAGAGATAAAAAGTAATAGAAAAATAAATAAAAAATAAAAAATAAAATAATACTAACTGGATGTAATAAATATGTGTACAAGTACATACAAGTTAACTAACAAGTGCATGTGAACATCTATACAATGTGTAAAGCCATAATAAGGATATGGTATGTCAAAGTGTCCCAAACGTAGAATATTAATATGAAATATAAAGTGACATGTGCAAAAAACATGTATATAAATAATACAATTCATGATAATAACAAACCCGTGACCCCATGTGAAATAAGTGACATAATCAATTCAAAAATAAAAATAATATGAAGACATATATATAGACAAAGGGACACAGGGGAACAAAAGACACACCCAAACAGACAAAATATACCAAAAACACATGCAACATAATATATACATATATGTATGTGTGCGTGCCAACACACACACACACACATACATACACACACTTACACATGCACAAACCCACATAGACACAAACATACATATATACATATACATCCACATTATTATAAAGTACCTCACATATAAGAAAAAATATGTACTGTGCCCATATATCAACATCAAAAGCAATATATATATCATGAGCACCAACAATCCCGCCATGATACAATGGACAGCCAGGGGACGCACAAAACGATGGAAACAGGACAAAGATGCATATAAATAAATCAGATAACCACCAAAGTCTAAGGATCCCAGAAACCCCCAAAGTGAGATCAACATACAAAAAGAAAAAAAGGGGGGGAATAACAAAGGAAAAATATTAATAAAAATAAATATAAATAAATATAATTAAAATTAAAACCAGCAAGATACCGGACTCAGGTCAGAAGGTGGAAGAAACCTATATAAAGGTGCAGGGAAATTCAAAGAAAAGGCACAAAGCTATTATGGTCATTAAGACCGTAGGGGGCTATAGTGTTCAGTTTGTAAATCCATTTCGTTTCTTTCTGGGCCAACAATTTCCTCCAATTACCCCCATGATAATGCCCTGTCTCATGCTGCACATAACACATCTGCATCTCTGGCTGCTATGGGCATAAAAGGGGACAAACTTATGGTGTGGCACCCATGCTCCCCTGACCTCAACCCCATTGAGAACCTCTGGAGCATCATCAAAAGAAGTGTCTATGATGGCGGGAGGCAGTTCACATGTAAGCAACAGCTCTGGGAGGGTATTCTGTCCTCATGCAAAACAATTAAAGCTGAAACCATCCAAAACCTGACAAATTCAATGGACGAGAGAGTTCAGAAGCTCCTTTCAAACAAGCGGTCCTATGTGCAAATGTAACATCACCTAGAATAAAGTTTTGAGTTGAAAACTGTTTGATTTCAGTTTGTAATAACCTGCTGATGCTTATAATTTCAAAAATGACCATTTTTTTGTTCTTTATTAAAATGAAAAGGTTGAAAACTCTGCTATGCATAATAATTTGGAACATGCATTTTGAGTGCAGTTTGAGTTTTTATTTTTTTAAAAATATACTGTTATCATAGGCAGTTTGTACAAAAACCTTTCAATTGTACTCAAATAGTTATTTGCCTGGAAAATTACAATGACTGCAATTCATATAGGTAATTTGGGAAAATCGGAGAAAATATTATTTGCATAATAATTTGGAACACAGAGTATTATGAAAAAAAAAACAACCAAAAAATAAAAGTACACATATTTGGTATCGCCGCGTCCGGAACGACCTGACCTATAAAATTTTTCCACAATTCTTTATCATCATACTGCCAAACAAAAAATGAAATAACACGCGATCAAAAAGACGAATATAAATAAAAATGGTACCGCTGAAAACGTCATCTTGTCCCGCAAAAAACAAGCTGCCATACAACAGCTCCATCATCCGAAAAATCAAAAAGTTATAGCTCTCAGAATAAAGCGATGCAAAAAATTTTTTTTTTCTATAAAATAGCTTTTATTGTGTAAAAGCGCAAAAACCTAGAAAAACGATATTAATGTGGTACCCCTGTCAGCGTACTGACCCGAAGAATAAAGCTGCCTTATCAATTTTACCACACGCAGAGCAGAATAAAAAAATGTAAAAAAACACAATTCCTGAATTGTTGGTTTTTGTTTATTCTGCCTCCCAAAAATCGGAATAGAAAGCGATCAAAAAAGATCACGTGCCTGAAAATGGTACCAATAAAAACGTCAACTCATCCCGCAAAAAACAAGTTGTTACATGACTCTGTCAGCCAAAATATGGAAAAATTATAGCTCTCAAAATATGGCGATGCAAAAACTAGATTTTACAAAAAAAATGCGTCTTTTAGTGTGTGACAGCTGTCAATCATAACAACCCGATATGATTCTGGTATCTCTGTAGTCGCACCGACCCGAAGAATAAACTCATCTAATCACTTATACCGCACTAGGAACGGCGTAAAAAATAAACGCTAGGGCTGGGGTTGGCGTTGGGGTTAGGGTTGTGCTAGGGTTAGGGTTGGGTTTTTCTCTCAAGAGTAAAAAATAAAAAGATGACAATATGGCGACTAGTGTTGAGCGCAAGTGCTCATTATTTGAGTTTGCATCGGGTGCTTGGGTATGCATTGAGTATTGTGGGTGCTCGTGTGACATGCTCGAGTCTCCGCCCCATATGCTTCGCGGCCAAAAAAACCTCGCTGGGATTGCCTGCCATGCACGAGCGATCCACGCACATTTTTTTTTGGGTGTCTAATAACCGTGAAATATGTGAGCGGGGACTCGAGCATGTCACTCGAGCACCCTTGATACATGGTGCATACCTGAGTACCCGATGCAAACTCAAATAGCGAGCACTTGCGCTCAAGACTAATGACAACTTATTCAATATGATGACCTAATGTTATCAAATTCTGTGTCGTACCTCTGGGTTCAAAATGTTCACTATACCCCTTGATAAAATCCTTGAGGGGTGTAGTTTCCAAAGTGGAGTCACTTGTGGGGGGTTTCCACTATTTAGGCACATCAGGGGCTCTCCAAACGCGACATGGCGTCCACTCTCGATTCCAGACGATTTTGCGTTCAAAAAGTCACACAGTGCTCCTTTCCTTCTGAACCCTGCCGTGCGCCCAAACACTGCATTTTCCCCACATATGGGGTATTGGCGTACTCCGGAGAAATTTCACAAAAGTTTTTGGGGTCCATTTTCTCCTCTTACCCTTGTGAAAATAAAAAAATTGGGGCTAAAACATCATTTTTGTGGAAAAAGTTTGATTTTTGTATTTTCACAGCTCCATGTTATAAACTTCTGTAAAGGACTTGGGGGTTCAAGGTGCTCATTACACATCTAGATAAGTTCCCTGAGGGGTCTAGTTTCCAAAATGGTGTCACTTGTGGGGGGTTTCCACTGTTTAGGCACATCAGGGGCACATCCGCTAATTATTCAAGCAAATTTTACAGTCAAAAAGTCAAATGGCGCTCCTTCCCTTCCGAACCCTGCCGTGCGCCCAATAAGTGGTTTTCCCCCACATATGGGGTATCTGCTTACTCATGAGAAATTGCACACCAAACTTCATGGTGCAATTTCTCCTGTTACCCTTATAAAAATGCAAAAGTGGGGGCTGAAAAACATTTTTGTGGGAAAAATGTGAAAATTTTATTTTTACGGCTCAATGTTATAAACTTCTGTGAAGCACCTGGGGGTTGAAGGTGCTCACCATACATCTAGGTACATTCCCTGAGGGGGTCTAGTTTCCAAAATGGTGTCACGTGTGGGGGGTTTCCACTGTTTAGGCACATCAGGGGCTCCCCAAATGCAACATGGAGTCCGCTAATTATTCAAGCAAATTTTACAGTCAAAAAGTCAAATGGAGCTCCTTCCCTTGCGAACCCTGCCGTGCGCCCAATCAATGGTTTTCCCCCACATATGGGGTATCTGCTTACTCATGAGGAATTGCACAACAAGCTGCATGGTGCAATTTCTCCTGTTACCCTTATAAAAATGCAAAAATGGGGGCTGAAAAACATTTTTGTGGGAAAAATGTGAAAATTTTATTTTTATGGCTCAATGTTCTAAACTTCTGTGAAGCACCTGGGGGTTCAAGGTGCTCACTACACATCTAGATAAGTTCCCTGAGTGGTCTAGTTTCCAAAATGGTGTCAGTTGTGGGGGGTTTCCACTGTTTAGGCACATCAGGGGCTCCCCAAATGCAACATGGCATCCGCTAATTATTCAAGCAAATATTACATTCAAAAAGTCAAATGGCGCTCCTTCCCTTCCGAACCCTGCCGAGCACCCAAACAGTGGGTTTTCTCCACATATTGGGTATCTGCGTGCTCAGGGGAAATTGCACAACAAATTTTGGGGTCCATTTTTTCCTGTTACTCTGCGAAAATAAAAAAAAATTGGGTCTAAAGTAACATTTTTGTGAAAAAAGTTAAATGTTCATTTTTTTCTTCCACATTCCAAAAATTCCTGTGTAGTACTTGAAGGGTTAATAAAGTTCTTTAATGTGGTTTTGAGCACCTTGAGGGATGCAGATTTTAGAATGGTATCACTTTGGGTATTTTCTGTCATAAAGACCCCTCAAAGTGACTTCAAATATGATATGGTCCCTAAAAAAATGGTTTTGTAAATTCTGTTGGAAAAATGAGAAATCGCTGGTCAACTTTTAACCCTTATAGCTCCCCAGTTAAAAAAATTGTGGTTCCAAAATTGTGCTGATGTAAAGTAGACATGTGGGAAATGTTATTTATTTACTATTTTGTGTGACATATCTCTCTGATTTTCAAAATTTTCACTAAATTTCCTTTTTTTTCACAAATAAACGCAAGTGATATCAAAGAAATATTTCCACAATCATGAAGTACAATATGTCATGAATAGTGTTGAGCGATACCTTCTGATATCGGGAAATATTGGATCGGATTGGATCGGACCGATACCCAAAAAATATCGGACATCGCCGATTCCGATACCGGAAACCAATGCAAGTCAATGGGACACAAATATCGGAATGAAAATAAACCCTTTCTTTCCTTGTAGGTTAATTCTACATGAAGGAAAACAACTAAGAATAATGTAGAATGTATTGGGGGAGGTGGAGGAGACATTAAAGGCATAGAGGTTTAGCCCAATCAAATGGAATAGCAGGAATTTATATTTTTTTTAAGACGTTCGGAGTTACAAAGATATTGACTATGTTAAGCTTTTTTATATTTTGTCAGATATTTATGTTTCACTACTTCCATGCTCTTCACCTTTTTTACTTCTCCCACACTTTCTCCTTCATCATCCTCAGCAGCAGCATCTTTTTCATCAACTTCTTCTTCACCTTATTCATCTTCTTCTTCTTCACCTTCTTCCTATTATTCTTTGTTTTTACATTCTTCATATTCTACTTATTCAACTATTATTCTTCTTCATATTCTACTTCTTCATCTTCTTCATATTCTTCTTCTTCATCATATTCTTATTTGTGACAGACATTCCTGTAGTTGTTATCTATAAAAGTTTGAAGATTACACCTTCCATTCTGCCTGTCACAAAAGATTTACAACAGGATTTGTCCGCGTTCAGTTTGGCCTGCAGCAGCAGGTATTTTCCAGGGGCACCACGAAGAGGAACGGACTCACCCCCATACACTACTTAGTCTTCTTCTGCTTATAATTTAGATATTATCTTTTGCTCTGATTTTTAGTCTTATGCTTAATGTTCTTCTGCTTTTTGTTCTGCAGCTTCTTGTTCTTCTGCTTCTTGGTCTTCTGTCTCCTGTTCTTCTGTATCTTGGTGGTTGTCTTCTTGTTCTTTGTCCTCTTGGTCATCTTCTTCAGTGTAATCTTCTTGGTCTTCTTTGGGGTGGTCTTCAGGGTCGTCGTCTTCAGGGTCGTCGTCTTCTGGGTCGTCGTCTTCTTCGGGGTGGTCTTCAGGGTCGTCGTCTTCAGGGTCGTCGTCTTTGGGGTCCTCGTCTTCTTTGGGGTGGTCTTCAGGGTCGTCGTCCTCAGGGTCGTCGTCTTCGGAGTCCTCGTCTTCTTTGGGGTGGTCTTCAGGGTCGTCTTCTTCTGGGTCGTCATCTTCGGGGTCCTCGTATTCTTCGGGGTGGTCTTCAGTTTCGTCGTCTTCAGGGTCATCGTCAGGGAGATCCAGAGTGATTACCTAAAAACATTTCAAAAAGCTAGAACTTGGAAATGTAGCAGAAGGTACAAGAAGGCTGAGGAACTGCTGAGAACCAGCTGACGGTACTGGAACCCAGATGGGTAGTAGAAGGTACAAGAGCCAATGGAACTACCGAGGACCAGCTGATGGTACTGGAACCCGGTTACTAAGCAGGAGGTACCTGTGCCAGAAAGCACTACCAAGGACCAGCAGACGTTGGTGGAACTCGGATACCCAGAAGGAGGCACCTAAGCCAAAGGCACTGCATGGAACCAGCTGATGTTACTGGAACCCATGGGGACATATTCAAGATTGACTTCCAAAGAACCAGCTAATGGTACTGGAACTCAGATAGGCAGCAGAAGGTACACATGAAAAAAAAAGTTGCAAGGCCGCGAGCCGGCCAGAGTTACCGAAACCAACAGTCCTAAAGGGGGTGCTTGTCTTATTAGCACTATGGAACCAGCGTTCGTTGCCTGATCCCGCAGCCCACATAGGAGTCACCTAAACTGCAGGCACCATAGAGTCAGCTAACCCGACCGCAACATGACAGGACAACGTATTGGAGGCAAAGTGACGTTGACACTACCCGGAAACAGCTGGCGTGCTGGAACCAGGCTGGGAAGGAGGGAGTACCCGTGCCAAGACAATGCTGGGAAACAGCTGGCGGTGCTGGAACCCAGGGTAAATACTGAAAGCAGAGTGGAGCCAGAGGCCTAATTGGAGCAAATTTAAAATCAGTAGTAGTGTGAATGTGGACAGAGCAGGAGAAATTTCCGGACACACAGCAGGGGATCAGCTGACGTTACTGAACCCCAATAACACTGGAGCAAGTGTTGACTGTACAGACAGCAGTTCTGAGCACCAACTGGCGGTGTTGGAGCCCAGGGTAAATACTGAAAACAGAGAGGAGCCAGAGGCCTAATTGGAGCAAGTTTAAAATCAGTAGTAGTGTGAATGTGGACAGAGCAGGAGAAATTGCCGGACACACAGCAGAAGATCAACTGACGTTACTGAACCCCAATAACACTGGAGCAAGTGTTGACTGTACAGACGGCACTTCTGAGCAGCAACTGGCGGTGTTGGAGCCCAGGATAAATACTGAAAACAGAGAGGAACCAGAGGCCTAATTGGAGCAAGTTTAAAATTAGTAGTAGTGTGAATGTGGACAGAGCAGGAGAAATTGCCGGATACAAGCAGGGGATCAGCTGACGCTACTGAACTCCAATAACACTGGAGCAAGTGTTGACTGTGCAGACGGCACTTCTGAGCAGCAACTGGCGGTGTTGGAGCCAAGGGATTACAGTTCAGGTGGTAGAAGCATGAACACAACAGGAGACCTGGATACTGTTGACAACCAATTATTTAATCTGGAAGAGGACTGGCAAATTCATGCGAGATCCAGGCCTTGTTCATTTTCAGAAAATTAAGCCAGTCAACGTTATCGGAGGATAGTCGGATGCGACGGTCTGTTAGTACACCACATGCGGCACTAAAGACGCGTTCCGATAATACACTAGCAGCAGGGCAAGCGAGCACCTCCAATGCATACTGGCTAAGCTCTGGTCATGTATGCAGCTTAGAGACCCAAAACTTGAAGAGGGAAGAGCCGTCTGGGAGTACACTGAGAGGGAAAGACATGTAGTCTGTCGCCATCTGACAGAAATGTTGCCGCATGCTGACTGGAGCCGTCTGTGATGGGGTAGAC
The DNA here is from genome assembly GCF_046119375.1 of Phyllobates terribilis. Taxonomy (NCBI): domain Eukaryota; kingdom Metazoa; phylum Chordata; class Amphibia; order Anura; family Dendrobatidae; genus Phyllobates; species Phyllobates terribilis. The sequence continues at coordinate 334,899,724 of NW_027362762.1, forward strand.
ATTTGTGGCGGGGACACAAAACTTTGCCACATTTGGGCCATACTGGTCTTGCCTTGTGCTGAGGCGCTGCTTCTGCTCCCTCTTTGTGTAGAGCTTCCTCCACTGCCTCGACGCACTGAGCTGCTTTGTAAAGCACTAGCAGCACTGCTCTCGGGTGGAATGGAGAACATGATGGAATGCACCAGTTGTTAGAACTCTCCTGTTAGGTTTTTTCTATTTTGCTGGTCACATGACCTTTTTGCCTATTTAATCCTGCTCCGTCCTTCTGGCCATGCTGGACTTCATTGTAATTTCTACTCTTAAGCTAGCCAGGTGCTTTGTAACCTTTCTCAGTCAGTTTAGCTAGGTCTTTTGACCTTTATGTTCTATGTTGTGTGTTTGTCTTTTTACTGCTACAATTTCTGCTAGGAGGTGTCCATCTTTCTCCCAGTCCCTAGTTCTTGTAGGGATCCCTCCTCACATCTATAGGTCTTCAATCAGACTAGCTGAGGACTTTAGCGGGTCTGATCTCAGGATCAGGTTCCCCGTTACATCGTAGGGATCTAGCTTAGTTCTTATGTAGGGACAGATCTCCTGTCTTTCCTTAGTGCTTGTAGCCTATAATAACAGTAAGTCCAGCCCAAAAATATCTCTAAGGAAAGACCTCCAGTTTCCATCATGGTGTCGGTTCAGGATTTAGCTCAACGCCTTCAGGGACTCTCTCTGGAGGTGGCCGAGCTCCAACAACACGTGAGTAGCTGTTCTGGAGCGCATTTTGTGGAGCCAAAGGTACGATTGCCTGATTTATTTTTTGGTGAACAACAAGATTTTTTTTCCTTTAAAAATGCTTGTTTATTGTATTTTCGTTTGAGACCCAGATCCTCTGGTGATGAATCACAGCGCATAGGGTTCATAATGTCACTTTTGCGCAAAGAACCTCAGGGATGGGCCTTTTCTCTCCAACCTAGTGGTCCGTGCTTTAGATCAGTGGATAGTTTTTTTTCTGCTTTGGGGTTGTTGTATGATGATCCTGATCGTGTCTCATCAGCTGAGACGGAATTGAGACTTTTGAGACAGGGATCAGGTAATGTGGAAAATTATTGTACTCACTTCCGCCGGTGGTCTGCTCAGGTGGGGTGGAACGATTCAGCTCTGAAAAGTTTGTTTCTTGCTTGGCTAGGTGAAAGGGTTAAGGATCTGCTTATTGCTTATCCTACACCTGGAAACTTGCAGGAGGCAATGCAATTAGCTATACGGGTGGACAGGAGACTGCGTGCAAGGGTTAATGAGAGTAAATCCTTTGCCATGTCAGCTCCTAGTCTTGAGAGGGTCTGTACTGACATTGGAGAGCCGATGGAGATTGGGGCGATGTCACCCCGCTCTCAGGAAAAAGACCGCAGGTTTTCTGAAGGTTTGTGCTTTTATTGCGGTAAATCTGACCATTTCATTAAGAACTGTGTGCTTCGTATGAACAAAGAAAAAAAAAAAAAAGGTCAGTTACGCCCGTATAGCCTGTTTAAACACTAAGGGGGTATTTCTTTCTGCTACTACTGCAGCTCAGGAAGAATTAATTGAATTTCGGGTATTTGTGGATTGTGGTTCTACTCTGAATGTGATTGATGGGGGATTCTTGGAAAAACTTAAATTAAAACCCAAACCTTTGTCATCCCCTATTGCCGTGGTTTCTGTCGATGGCTCTCCCTTGAAATGTGTTACTTACAAGGTTTATGAATTTCCCCTCACTATTAATGGTATTCACCAAGAAAGTTTGGATTTGGTAGCATTAAATAATTTGCCTTCTCCAGTAATTTTGGGGTTACCCTGGTTAAAATTGCACAATCCTGTACTGGATTGGTCTACTAATGAAATTATGTCCTGGAGCCCGAAGTGTTATGACAAGTGTTGTAACGGGCGCATTGCTGCTGTGGATAAAGGGGAATTACCTGTACCTATTCAGGATTTTTGGAAAGTTTTTTATGAGGAGGAGTCGCAAATTTTGCCTCCCCATAGAGACTATGATTGTACCATTGAATTTGTCCCTGGAGCGACTCTTCCTAAAAGTCATTTATTTAATCTTACTATTCCTGAGAGAAAGGCTTTGGAGGAATACATACAGACGAGCTTGGCTGCCGGTCATATCAGACCCTCTAAGTCACCTGTGGCTGTTGGATTTTTTTTTGTTAATAAAAAGGACGGCGGTTTACGTCCTTGTCTGGACTTTCGCGAGATTCATAAAATTACTGTACGTAATCCCTACCCACTGCCATTGACTCCTGATTTGTTTAACCAGTTAGTGGGGGCCAAGTGGTTCTCTAAAATTGATCTCCGGGGGGCATACAATTTGTTGCGCAAGAAGGAGGGTGATGAATGGAAGACTGCTTTTAACACTCCTGTGGGTCATTTTGAGAATCTGGTTATGCCTTTTGGCCTTACCAATGCACCAGCATTTTTTCAGAATCTTATTACTGACATCCTTAGATCTTTGATCGGCAAAAATGTGGTTGTGTATTTGGATGACATTTTGATTTATTCGCCTGATCTGGAGTCTCATTGGCGGAGCGTACTTGAGGTATTACAGTTATTAATTGATAATTCGCTTTTTGCTAAGCTAGAGAAATGTGAGTTCGCTGTACAGAGAATTAGTTTTTTGGGCTACATTATCTCCAGCGAGGGCTTTGAGATGGACCCGGTGAAAGTTCAAGCTGTGCAGGAATGGCCGAGGCCTATTGGTTTGAAATCGATACAGAGGTTTTTGGGTTTCGCCAATTATTACAGAAAATTCATTAAAAAATTTTCTATTATTGTTAAACCACTGACCGATCTCACCAGGAAAGGTGTTAATACGGTTCAGTGGACTACTGAGGCCATTGAAGCGTTTGTGTTTCTAAAGGAGAGGTTCAGCTCTGCCCCCCATCCTTATGCAGCCTTTTGTGATAGGTTGGGAGTTCATTTGTCGTTTTCATCTGGATATCATCCTGAGTCTAATGGCCAGACAGAAAGGAAGAATCAGGATGTTGAGCAGTTCTTGCGTTGTTTTGTGGCAGACAATCAAGAGGGGTGATCTGAGTTTCTGCCGCTAGCTGAATTTGCTCTTAACAACCATACATCCTCTTCTGCTGCGTGTTCGCCTTTTTTTTATTGTTCTGGGAGACATCCGTCTTTTGGGTCATTCTCCAAATTGGTATCGGCTGTGCCTGAGGAGGAGAGTTTTTCCGGTGATTTGGAGAGAGTTTGGACGGATGTGCGTGGTAATCTTCAGGAGGCTAACAAAAAATCTAAGAGGTACTTTGACAGGAAACGTCAAGAGGTTTTGTTTATGATTGGTGACATGGTTTGGTTGTCCTCTAAGAATCTGCGGTTGAGGAATCCTTCTAAAAAATTGGGTCCCAAGTTTGTAGGGCCCTTTAAGGTGCTTCAGGTAGTTAACCAATCTGCTGTTAGGTTGGAGGTTCCTACCTCCTGGAAGATTAATCCGGTGTTTCATGTTTCTCTATTGAAAAAAGCTGATGTATCAGATAGAGACGCCACTGCCACTGTTCCTCCGGTGGTGGAGGACGGGGAATATGAAAGTTCCCGCATCCTTAATTCTAGGCGGTATAGGGGGAGCTTACAGTATCTCGTCGCTTGGAAGGGTTTCGGTCCCGAGGATAACTCATGGGTGAGGGCGGATGATGTTTCTGCTTCCAGACTTGTCAGAGTGTTTCACAAGAGGTTTCCGGATAAGCCTGGGCCTAGGAGATCCGGAGGATACTCTTAGAAGAGGGGGTACTGTTAGAACTCTCCTGTTAGGTTTTTTCTATTTTGCTGGTCACATGACCTTTTTGCCTATTTAATCCTGCTCCGCCCTTCTGGCCATGCTGGACTTCATTGTAATTTCTATTCTTAAGCTAGCCAGGTGCTTTGTAACCTTTCTCAGTCAGTTTACCTAGGTCTTTTGACCTTTATGTTCTATGTTGTGTGCTTGTCTTTTTACTGCTACAATTTCTGCTAGCAGGTGTCCATCTTTCTCCCAGTCCCTAGTTCTTGTAGGGATCCCTCCCTCACATCTATAGGTCTTCGTTCAGACTAGCTGAGGACTTTAGCGGGTCTGATCGCAGGATCAGGTTCCCCGTTACATCGTAGGGATCTAGCTTAGTTCTATTGTAGGGACAGATCTCCTGTCTTTCCTTAGTGCTTGTAGCCTATCATAACACCAGTGTGTCTTGGTACTCCCGCCTTTTACGCTCCTGGTTCAACGGTGTTATGAGGCTTTGTAAGTTGTCCCTGGAGCGAGGATCTAGGAGGGTGGACACCCAATAATCAGCCGTGTTGAGAATGTGGGCGATGCGGCGGTCGTTTCTCAGGCACTGCAGCATGAAATCAACCTTGTGCGCAACTGTGAGGAACCACGTTGCGCAGACTGTACAGAAGCAGATGGCATTTGTGACTCCTCATCCTCCATCTCTTCCAAAACCTCCTCCCTTAGTGCTTGCAGTGTTTTTTCAAGCAGGCAGATAAAGGGGATAGTCATGCTGACTAGTGCATCATCTGCACTCGCCATCTGCGTGGAATAATCGAAGGCATGTAAAACATGGAAGATGTCCTTCATAGAGGCCCACTCAGTGGTGGTGAAGTGTGAACGGCGCGCAGTGCGACTTGTTTGCGCCTGCTGCAGCTGGTACTCCATTTCTGCTGCCTGCTGCTCACACAACCTCTCCAACATATGTAACGTTGAATTCCACCTGGTGGGTAGGTCACATATGATGCGATGTTCTGGAAGGCGTAATCGGCGCTGCAGAGCTGCAATGCGCAATCTTGCAATGCTGGAACGCCGCAAGTGAGAGCACTCTATGCGGACTTTGTGCAGCAGGGCATCAAGATCCGGATAGTCCCTCAAAAAACTCTGCACGACCAAGTTGAGCACATGTGCCAGACATGGGATGTGAGTGAGGTTGCCTAGGCCCAGAGCTGCCACACTGCCTTGCCTGGCTGGAGATTCGCTGGCACAAACCACACGTCGCTCTGCTGCTTGATTGCATTCCAGAGCTCCTGTGCTGTGTGGCTTCGATTCCCAAAAGAAATTAATTTCAATACGGCCTGTTGACGTTTGGCCACGGCTGTGCTCATATCGGTCGTAACAGGTAACCGTTCACCGGTCAATGTGGAGGTAGACCGTGACGGCTCCTGCAGCGCTGATTCAGAGGAACTGGAGTATGAGGAGGAGTCAATGTGTACAGACTAGATTCCTGCAATCCTTGGAGTTGGCAGAACACGTACAGTGCCACTCTCAAGATCTTTACCCGGCTCCACAACATTTACCCAATGGGCAGTGAGGGAAAGGTATCGTCCCTGTCCATGCTTACTGGTCCACGCATCGGTGGTCAGATGGACATTGCTACTGACGGCGTTTTGTAGCGTATGTTTAATTTTTCCCTCAACATGCTGTTGCAGGCAGGGATGGCTTGCCTGCTGAAATAAAAGCGGCTGGGCACGTTGTATTGTGGGACTGCCAATGCTATCAAGTTACAGAAGGTGTCAGTCTCCACCATCCTGAATGATAGCATTTCAAGGGACAGTAGTTTTGCAATGCCAGCATTCAGAGCCTGTGCTCGGGGGTGGTTTGCCAAGTATTGGCGCCTTTTCTCCCATGCCTGTGTTAACGATGGCTGTAGACTGGCCTGAGAGTGTGAGGATGACAGGGAACGTGGTGCTGTGGGTGGAATGATACTGTGTCTCTGTAAAACAGTGCCAGAGGTTCTTCCATGGCGATCCTGTGAGGAAGCTGAACCAGCTGTGTGTGAGCTGGAGGAAGAGGCAACAACACGAGCTGAAGAGGTGGTAGGTGGCGCTGTAGATTGGCCTAGGTCTTCAGTGTGTCTTTGTAACTCCACCACGTGCTTGGTCCGCACATGTTTCCACATATTTGTGTTTTTGAGGTTGCTGACACTTTTCCCTCTTTTCACTTTCTGATTACACAGCTTTCAGTTGACAAAGCAAATGTCATCTGCAACTGTGTCAAAAAAGGACCAGGCACTGCAAGTCTTGGGAGCGCCCGTTTTCAGTTTTGGAAGATGCATGCTCCTAATGGGTGCCAAAGTGGAGGCTACAGGCAACCAAGTCTGCCCCCTCCCTCTCCCTCCTTTTTGGGCCGTTCGGGGAATCTCTTCCTCAGAGCTGCTCCCACCACCTTCCTGTACCTCAAGCCATGATAGCTCAAGGACCTCATCATCTACACTACCCTCTTCAAACAACTGCTTCTCCTGGGTAGTCTCGAGAGCACAGTATGCACCAGAAAGTGGCACCTGAGTCTCATCATCAGATGCGTACTGAGGTGTGCTGACCATAGGCACTGGCCCACCCGCCTCTTCAGATTCAGAGAGACAAAGCGGTTGCGCATCACTGCATACTACCTCTTCTTCAAATTCTAGAATTCTGCTTGGCTGGCCCCCTCTTTCCAAGCCAAGAGATTCAGAGAACAGAAGTAGAGATGGCTCCTGTCCATGGCTCTCTGACTGCCTGGGCAATTTGGCAGGTGGTGAAGAGACAGATGGGTTCTCTTCAGTGCTCAGGACCTGAGAGGATCTGGAACTAATTGAAGTTGATGCGTTAGCTGCCATCCATCTGACAACGGCTTCAATTTGGTCCTCCCGCAGCAGTGGGGTACGGCGAGCTCCTATAAAGCTGCACATAAAGGACTGTTCCCTGGTAAAACTGGGGGATGCTGAGTCACTGGTGCCTGCAGCAGGCACAGAATCCCCACGTCTTCTCCCTGCAGAAACTTCTCGCCCACGACCACATGCCTTACTTCCTGCCTTCTTCATCTTGGTAGACTGATAAAGATAGGCAGAAAAGTACTAAGGGCTTAGTGTGCTTATTCCTGAACAGCTGCTAACAGGTATAAGAAACACTAATTTTATAAAGTGTGGACTAGACTTTAATATGAGCTAATGTGGCCTACACAACTGTAAAGTGGAGTGTTTGGTGAACTTTATTTAAGTTTTTTTTTTCACAAAAAGACACTGGATGTGCCCAAAGATGTAAAACCGATAGTATCACAAACTTTTTGTAGCTATTACAATGCAGGAAGGTAACAAACAATGCATTAGATGAGGCTACAAAAAATAGGCTAATACTAATCTGGCTGGGGCTGCAGAGCACAAGGCTGCAGAAAGGCTCCTCTATCTACTCCTATATAGTTTGTTTGCAAGCAATCTAGCTGGATACGGATGGAACCATACTAATAGGAGAAATCAGGAAAAATGAGCAGCAGTAATGCAAAAAAGGACAATGTATAAGGCAGTGACGCACGCTGAGTGGACTACAACTGGACGTGGCTGCAGAACACACTACAGCATGAACTGCACTCACACACAGAGACCTCGCAGACAGCCGTGAACAGTGCAGAGAACTGTGCACTAGTGCTGCAAGGCAAAAGAAAGCTTCTCTATCTACTCCAATATAGTGTGTTTGGAAGCAATCTAGCTGGATATGGATGGAACCACACTAATAGGAGAAATCAGGAAAAATGAGCAGCACTAATGCAAAAAAGGACAATGTATGAGGCAGTGACGCACGCTGAGCGGACTACAACCGGACGTGGCTGCAGAACACACTACAGCATGAGCTGCACTCACACACAGAGACCTTGCAGACAGCCGTGAGCAGTGCAGAGAACTGTGCAAAAGCGCTGCAAGGCAAAAGAAAGCTTCTCTATCTACTCCTATATAGTGTGCTTGGAAGCAATCTAGCTGGATACAGATGGAACCACACTAGTAGAAGAAATCAGGAAAAATGAGCAGCTCTAATGCAATAAAGGACAATGTATGAGGTAGTGACGCACGCTGAGCGGACTACAACCGGACTTGGCTGCAGAAAACACTACAGCATGAGCTGCACTCACACACAGAGACCTCGCAGACAGCCGTGAACAGTGCAGAGAACTGTGCACTAGCGCTGCAAGGCAAAAGAAAGCTCCTCTATCTACTCCTATATTGTGTGTTTGGGAGCAATCTAGCTGGATACGGATGGAACCACACTAATAGGAGAAATCAGGAAAAATGAGCAGCACTAATGCAAAAAAGGACAATGTATGAGGCAGTGACGCACGCTGAGCGGACTACAACCGGACGTGGCTGCAGAACACAGTACAGCATGAGCTGCACTCACACACAGAGACCTCACAGACAGCCGTTTACAGTGCAGAGAACTGTGCACTAGTACTGCAAAGCAAAAGAAAGCTTCTCGCACAGCGGTTTATAAAGTAGCCTGGGTAAAGCACAATAAAGCAAATCGCTAGCTCAAACTGTCCATAAGAACAGCAGCGTCCTGTCCCTAACTGAATTCACAGCAGAGTGAACCCAAAATGGCGGCGGCGGCTTTTATAGTGCATCATGACATCATTTCAGCAGCCAATCACAGCCATGCCATTAGTTAACATGCCTAACATGCCTAACAGAGTGTGCCCACACTTCTTAGGATCCTCATTGGCTGAATAAAATCAAACTGGCTCATTGCATTATGGGAACTTCCGATTCTGGTATTCGATATTCTAAAAGTATCGGAACTCCGATACAGCGAATATCGGTCGATACCAGATATTTCAGTATCGGAATGCTCAACACTAGTCATGAAAAAACAATCTCAGAATCAGGGGGATGCGTTGAAGCATTCCAGAGTAATTACCTCATAAATTGACAGTGGTCAGAATTGTAAAAATTGGCCTGGTCATTAGCGTGCAAACCACCTTGGGTTGTAAAGGGGTTAAATACCTGGCCTGTAGGTAAGTCGTTTGAACAGCAAACTGCGGTGAATTGCTTCGCTGACACACTAAATGAAATTGTTAATGGAGGCCAGAAATGGCAGTATTTTCTGACAACGTATATGTGATCCGTGTGACGGAGAAAACACATTTTTAAATAGCTGGATTTCTAGCGCTCTAATATGGAAAGGACCTGGGGCAGAAAAATGGTGTTCTCTGGATTGCTTTTTAAGCAATAAGATCCAAAGAAAAGTATTCCTGGCCCCTATGACCTGGGCCTTTGTATAGAAATATCTAACAGCAGCAGAAGGCAGAATTGGAATGGAGCCTCTTGTGCTATATGCACTGCAGTCTGCTATATACACTGCTGCCTATACACCCTGCCTGCCTGATATCTCTGTAGATGGATTAGTCCTCAGAAGGACTGTTTGTTAAGATGGATATGTGTAATGTACGGTTTTTCTCCCTACACTACCTAATACACAAACAAATCTGTCCCTGACGCAGCAGCACCTCTCCCTACACAAGCAAATGGCGCAGAAAAACGGTGCTCTCTGGATTGCTTTTTAAGCAAATAATGAGGATTAAGATCCAAAGAAAAGTATTCCTGGCCCCTGAGACCTCGGCCTTTGTATAGAAATATCTAACAGCAGCAAAAGGCAGAAATGGAATGGAGCCTCTTGTGCTATATGCACTGCAGTCTGCTATATACACTGCCTGCCTGATATCTCTGCAGATGGATTAGTCCTCAGAAGGACTGTTAAGATGGATATGTGTAATGTACGTTTTTTCTCCCTACACTACCTAATCCACAATCAAATCTCTCCCTAATGTAGCAGCTGCTTTCCCTACACTGTCTGATCCGGAGTGACTGTGACGAGCATGGCGGCGCCAGGTCTGATATAGACCTGATGACGCTGTGCGGCCAGCCAATCACAGTAATGCCCACAACCAACATGGCTACGGCTTTACAGTGCATGGCAGGCAATCCCTGCATGTTCATTGGCTCTCTAAAGAGCGGCAAACATGCAGGGAGAGGAACCGAGTTCCTGCCCGAGCAACCCGGAAATACTCGGCGAGCGCCGAGCATCTCGAGCAGTGAGATGCTCGGGCGAGCACCGAGCAGTAGCAAGCATGCTCGCTCATCACTACCTAGCAACAGAAAAAAATCTTTTTTTTTTTTACTCTGAAAACCGCTGAAGTTCACCGCCACTGATGTAGTAGCTGACATATAGCAGAGTGTATGACTTTTGCCACACAAAAAAATCTTTGGTGGACTCTGCCTAGCAAGCCAAAAATCAATTTTTTTTACTCTGAAAACAGCTGAGGTTCACCACAACTAATGTAGTAGCTGACGTATAGCAGAGTGTAACACGTTTTCGACACAAAAAAAACTTTTGTGGACTATATTTGTCTTACTGTGCATACAGCTGAAGTTCAGCCACCAAAAAAATCGAGAAGACATGTGATTTCTGCAGCCAATTGCAGAAGCCCTTGTGTCTGGACAGTGTGGATGCTTCCTGCGCTCTGATTGGCTAGCCGCTCTTTCCTGACTTAAAGTTACCGACTACAGGGAAAAAAAAAATGCGCCGCTGATCTGACCTGTTCTGAGCTATCACCAGCCTCCCCACTAATCTACCACGTCCCCCTGCTCATCATTCACAGGCACTATGCTAGCAAAACTGCTAAAAACACTGTAGTTCCCCGCAATCACGCTCCCGCATTTATTCACCGAACGTTGCCAATTTTTCCAGAATTTAAGAAATTTTGCTTGAATTTCCAATCACGAATCCGTGCCATATTCATGTCAAATTTAAGTTGTAAGTTCGGATTTCGAACAAATTCGCTCATCACTACCTAGAAATGGCAAGTAAACAGCAGATGCCAAATCTTTATTTCCCAGACTAATAAAAAACACACACCAGGCATGAAAAATTAGTTTTGGGTCCTAGAAATGGCAACAAGAAGGCTGATATATTGATTTGCAAAAGTACTATAAAACACACACCAGGCCTGAAAAAAAATGTTGGGGCCTAGAAATGGCAACGAGAAGGCTCATGTGATATACTAATTTATAAATGTACTAAAAAATCAAGCCTGAAAATGCTTTTTTTGTGGGCCTAGAAATGGCAACAAGAAGGCTGATGAGATACTTGTACATTGATTTGCAAAACTACTAGAAAATAGACACCAGGCCAGAATTTTTTTTATTGGAGACTAGAAATGGCAACGAGAAGGCTGATGTGATATATTGATTTGCAAAACCACTAGAAAACAAACACCAGGCCTGAAATTTTTTTTGAGGGGTCTAGAAATGTCAAGGAGAAGGCTGATGTAATATATTGATTTGAAAAAGTACTATAAAACACACACCAGGCCTGAAAAATTAATTTTGGGGCCTAGAAATGGCAACAAGAATGCTGATGTGATATATTGATGTGCAAAAGTACTATAAAACAGACACCAGGAAAAAATGATACCAGCACACACAGGCCACATACTACCATCACATAGCAACTAAATAACATCACTATACTGATCAGTAAAAAAACGCACTGTATCAAGACCGATATAACCATCACACAGTTACCATATAGTGGTAGATACTAGTGTTGAGCGAACATGCTCGACACTGCTCGGTACTAGCCCGAGCATCACGCTACTCGGGATGTTCGGCGAGCACCGAGCATTTCCGGGTTAGTCGGGCGGGAGCTCGGGTCTCCGCCCTGCCTGTTTGGCGCTCTTTACAGAGCCAATGAATATGCAGAGATTGCCAGCCAGTCACTGTAATGCCGCAGCCATGTTGATTGTGGACATTACATTGATTGGCTGGCCGCACAGCGTCACCTCGAGTATTTAAAACCGGGCGCCACCATCTTGGACACAGACGACTGGGATCAGACAGTATAGGGAGAGCGCTGCTGATTTAGGGAGAGATATATACTGCGAAATAGTTAGTGTAGGGTCTGTAAAGGCTGTCAGATCAAACAAACAGTCCTTCTCAGGACTAATATCCATCCCAAATATCAGGCAGGCAGGCAGGCTGTATAGGAGACGCAGTGGTTATACTAGCAAACGCTGCATTACAGTCCTGTGTGCTCCTGTTGCTGAAATTGCTGGACTTAGCTCCAGGTCTCGTGGGCCAGGAAAAATCCTTTTTTTTTTCATCTAAATCCTCTTTTTTTTTACCTCCTTCACACTGTTCAAATATCCGTCTTACTAACCTTTTGGTGTCCCCCCAACCCCCCCAAAAAAAAAAAAAGTGTGTCTGTGACAGTTCAGACACAAATATATCTGTTGAAAATAGTCTGGTGTAGGCTAGAGAAACAGAAGTGTGGTTTTGCAGTTCCACGGTTCAAACCTCTGTATTATCCACTTTTGGGCCATTTGTATCTAAAAAAAACCAGTTTGAGTGTGTCGCTCACTGTTCAGCCACAAATATATATATTTTAAAAAGTCTGGTATACACCAGTAAATTATAACTGTGGTTTTGCTGTTCCACGGTAAAAAATCTCTATTATTCTGCTTTTGGCAATTTTTGCTGTAAAAAAAAAAATAATAGTGTCTCCCTGATTTTTCAGACACAAATATATCTGTTGAAAATAGTCTGGTGTAGGCCAGAGAAACAGAAGTGTGATTTTGCAGCTCCATGGTTGAAACCTCTGTATTATCCACTTTTGGGCCATTTGTATCTAAAAAAAAAACAGTTTGAGTGTGTCGCTCACTGTTCAGTCGCAAATATATATATTTAAAAAAGTCTGGTATACACCAGTAAATTATAACTGTGGTTTTGCCGTTCCACGGTAAAAAATCTCTATTATCCATCTTTTGTTATCTTTTCCGTAAAGAAAAACAGTAATAGTTTCTCCCTGATTGTTCAGATTGTTTAAAAGAGTCGGGTGTAGGCCAGAGAAATAGAACTGTGGTTTTCCTCTTCCACGGTTCTAATCTACTTTGTATTACCCTTTTTCCATTGATAGTGCGAGTGTAAGCTATTTTACTTCCTTTACAATGGGCAAGGCGCGTGGCAAGGGACGTGGAACTGGACGTTTTGGTGATGGTGCGTGCAGAGGACGGGGCTGTGGCCAAGGTGAAAATGTGCCACAACCAACAGCCACATCTTCTCACTCCCACTTCTTGATCGAATTACTAGGGAAGCACAGAACAACACCAGTATTGCGAACTGATCAGTGTGAACAGGTTATTAATTGGATAGCAGATAATACTTCCAGTTACCTGGGCACCACCACCTCCGGTCTGTCTTCCACATGGTCAAATCTTAGTAGCCATGAGTCTCGACCGCATACTCCTCCTCACCCTGATGCTCCTTCCTCCCTCCATGCCGAGTGTCGTCAGACAGCAACTGATCCCACACTTGGACACAGCTGTTCACTGGTCCATTTCCATATTTGTGCCCCTCGCCTGCTCCACTTGAAGTGGTGGAAGATGAGATCCCATGTAACGATGCCCAAATATTTGAACAGCCACGGCCACAGGAAGTCGATGCTGGCAATTTGTCACAAGAGGTGGACGATGATGAGACACAATTGCCAGGAAGTGAGGAGGAGGATCGTGGTGCGCAAGTGGAAGAGCAGGAGGTGGTGGATGATCTAGTAACTGACCCAACGTGGCAGTAGGAAATGCAGAGCGAGGCCAGCAGCACACAGGGTGAGGGAGGCAGAGTACCCCAACAGGCAGGAAGCAGCAGGCAACAGTTCCCTGTAACAACAACATGAGGGATGTTGCCAGTACAACCTGTAGGTCTTCCAGAGTCTGGAATTTTTTAAAGACTCTGTTGATAACCCCAAAAAGGCCATTTGTACCACATGCCATGCCAGCATCAGCAGGGGTGACAAAACTACCAGCCTGACCACCACCAGCATGATCAGGCACATGGCAGCAAAGCACCCGACTTTGTGGGGCGAACCCTAGGGTCCACGACCAGTGTCAGCGGGTGTCACCACTGCTTCTTCCACTGTTGAGCCTGCATTAGAACCCCCTGTTGTGCGCGCAAGGCAATCCCCTGTCCATACTGCATGCAAAGATGCCCCCTCCTCTCAGTCTTCACTTGTTATGGCAGTTTCTCAAGAAACAGCATCAACGTCCACGTCCACGTCCCACCCCAGCGTTAAATTGTCCATATCCCAGACCTTTGAACGAAAGCGTAAATTCGCAGCTAACGCCCCACAGGCCACAGTCCTAAATTCGCACATTTCACGACTGCCTGCGTTGGAAATGCTGCCTTTTAGGCTGGTGGAGACGGAATCCTTCCGCAACCTTTTGGAGGTGGCCGTCACTCGGTACTCGGTCCCCAGCCAACACTATTTTGCCCGATGTGCCATCCCCGCACTACACAAGCACGTGTCCCAAAACATCTGTCGTGCCCTCAACAACGAAGTTACTGGGAGAGTCCACCTGACAACGGACACGTGGACAAGTGCTTCTGGCCAGGGACGGTATATCTCCCTGACTGCACACTGGGTAAACATATTGGAAGCCGGGACCCAGTTGGACCTTGGGATGGAACACATCTTCCCCACACAGAGGATTGCGGGCCCTAGGTCAGTCAGAGTTGCCCCCACAGTGTATAGCTCCTGCGCATCATCCTCCTCCTCCTCCGCATGTTCAGCCTCCATCTCAGATATCACCACATCAGTTACAAGCTGGAAGCACTGCAGTACTGCCTCCGCCAAGCGGCAACAGGCTGTGCTGAAACTCATAAGCTTAGGTGAGAAACCTCACACTGCTTGTGAGTTGTGGACAGCTGTGAAAGAGCAGGCAGATCTGTGGCTGAGACCGCTGAACCTACATCCAGGCATAGTCATGTGTGACAATGGCCGTAACCTGGTGGCGGCTCTGAGGCGAGGCGAGATCACACACGTACCATGCCTGGCTCATGTGCTTAACCTCGTGGTTCAGTGGTTTCTTAAATCGTACCCCGAGTTGCCAGATCTGCTCGTCAAAGTACGCCGCCTGTCAGCTCATTTTCGCAAGTCGGCTACAGCTTCCGCCGCCCTTGCTGGTGTGTGATTTCCCCACACGTTGGAACTCTACCCTCCACATGTTGCAAAGGATTTGTGAGCAGAAGAGAGCAGTTGTGGAGTACCAGTTGCAACAAGGCCGTCGATATTCAGGTAAGACTCCACACATAAGACCTCAGGAGTGGACCTGGATGTCTGACATATGTACCATCCTGACAAACTTTAAGGAGTCCACCAAGATGGTGAGTGGCGATGACGCCATCATTAGCGTCAGCATTCCATTTGTCTGTCTTTTGCAACGCTCTCTGCAGAGAATTAAAGAGGAGGCATTGCAGCCAGAGTATGATGAGATGGATCAAGAAGCCGTAGCGGTCGATTACACACAGCCCAGCCTCATCTCATCCCAACGTGCATTGGGGGACAATGAGGGAGAGGAGGAGGAGGAGGAAGAACAGGAGCTTTTATCATTCGCTGTAGACGGTAGTACCTGTACAACTGTCATACCGTCGGTTCAGCGTGGGTGGCCTGAGGACAGGGGGGGGGGAGGAGGAGGAGAGCATGGTCAGTCGTCATCTTGGTGAGGACACGGAAGTCTTGGCTGTTACCAGTCTGGCACGCATGGCTGACTTTATGCTACGCTGCCTTAACCGTGACCCTCGCGTTGTTAAAATGTTGGGTGACAGTCATTACTGGTTGGTGACACTTTTAGACCCCCGTTACAAGGAGAACTTTCACTCTCTTATTTCTGAGGTGGAGAGGTCTACAAAAATGGGGCAGTACCAGAAGGCCCTTGCTGCAGAACTGTTAAAAAAATTCCCATCTGAACACGCTAGCGGCAGAGGTCACAGTTCGTTGCCCAACCAAGGCGTACATGTGAGAGAGACGCAACTCCAATCCAGCAGAGTCAGTGGAACACTGTCAACGTTCTGGGACAGTTTTCTCAGACTCTCCCTTCGGACAGACCCTGAGGCACGGGGTACTCTCACAAGGAGTGGAAAGTTTCAAAAGATGGTGAGGGAGGACCTTGCCGACCGTACCAGCATCCTCCGTGATTCCTCTGTGCCTTTTAATTATTGGGTATCCAAGCTGGAAACTTGGAATGAACTCGCTCTGTACGCCTTGAAGGTCCTGGCCTGCCCTGCCACTAGCGTGTTATCGGAGCGTGTTTTTAGTGCCGCTGGGGGAATTATAACTGATAAGCGCACTCGCCTGTCAACTGACAATGCTGACAAGCTGACCCTTATCAAAATGAACAAGGGCTGGATTGGGCCAGATTTCTCATCACCACCAAATGACAGCAGAGTAACATAAAGTCAAATCCACTGTGTTATTTCGGGAGGTGTATTCACATGCACCGCTTCACACCCACACATGGTTATACGCTTCCTCATTTCAGCTGTTTTATGTTCTTCTCCTTATCCTCTGCCTCCACCACCACTATACCACCAGAGTGACCGTGGGCCGTGTTGTCATTATTGAAAGTTCCTCCGTCCTTATTTTTGTCAGCTTTTGCTTGGAAGGCATAAGCAAAGACTGTGGGAGATACACTCCCCAATAACGGGAATAATATTTTGAAGATGCTGTACTGTATGGCTCTTGTAAGGAGCATTAAAACCGTCTTGTTAAGCTACTGCGACCTCCATCACTTTTCCAAGGGGCATTAAAACAGTCTTGCTAAGCTACTGCGACCTCCACCACTTTTCCAAGGGGCATTAAAACCGTCTTGTTAAGTTACTGCAACCTCCACGTCTCTTCCGAGGGGCATTAAAACCGTCTTCTTAAGCTACTGTGACCTCCACCACTTTTCCAAGGGGCATTAAAACCATCTTGTTAAGCTGCTGCGACCTCCACCACTTTTCCAAGGGGCATTATAACCGTCTTGTTAAGCTACTGTGACCTCCACGTCTCTTCCAAGGGGCATTAAAACCGTCTTGTTAAGCTACTGTGACCTCCACGTCTCTTCCGAGGGGCATTAAAACCATCTTGTTAAGCTACTGTGACCTCCACGTCTCTTTCAAGGGGCATTAAAACCGTCTTGTTAAGCTACTGTGACCTCCAACACTTTTCCAAGGGGCATTAAAACCGTCTTGTTAAGCTACTGGGACCTCCACGTCTCTTCCGAGGGGCATTAAAACCATCTTGTTAAGCTACTGGGACCTTCACGTCTCTTCCTAGGGGCATTAAAACCATCTTATTAAGCTACTGCGACTTCCACCACTTTTCCAAGGTGCATTGAAACCATCTTGTTAAGCTACTGCGACCTCCACGTCTGTTCCGAGGGGCATTAAAACTGTCTGGTTAAGCTACTGCGACCTTCACCACTTTTCCAAGGGGCATTAAAACCATCTTGTTAAGCTACTGCAACCTCCTTGTCTCTTCCGAAGGGCATTAAAAGAGTCTTGTTAAACCACTCTGAACTCCACAGCTCTTCCAAGGAGCATTGAAATGTTGTTTTTAATTAACTTTAACCTCCACGACTCTTCAAACGGGCATTGCATTTCCTCCTAATTTTTGGCAGCTTTTGCTTGGAAGGCATAATCAAAGAGTATGGGAGACCCACTCCCCAATAATGGGAATAATGTTTGTAATATGCTGTACTGCATGGCTCTTGTAAGGGGCATTGCAAGTTCCTCCGTCCTAATTTTTGGCAGCTTTTGCTTGGAAGGCATAAGCAAAGACTATGGGAGACCCACTCCTTAATAATGGGAATAATGTTTTTAAGATGCTGTACTGTATGGCTCTTGTAAGGGGCATTAAAACCATCTTGTTAAGCTACTGGGACCTCCATGTCTCTTTCAAGGTGCATTCAAACCGTCTTGTTAACCTACTGGGACCTCCATGTCTCTACCGAGGGGCATTAAAACCATCTTGTTAAGCTACTGTGACCTCCACGTCTCTTCCGAGGGGCAATAAAACCATCTTGTTAAGATCTTGTGACCTCCACGTCTCTTTCGAGGGGCATTAAAACCATCTTGTTAAGCTACTGTGACCTCCACCACTTTTCCAAGGGGCATTAAAACCATCTTGTTAAGCTACTGTGAGCTCCACGTCTCTTCAAAGAGGCATTAAAAGCATCTTCTTAAACCACTCTGAAATTCATAGCTCTTCCAATGGGCTTTGAAATGTTGTTTTTAATTACCTCTAACCTCCACGACTCTTCCAACTGGCATTGCATTTCCTCCTAATTTTAGGCAGCATTTGCTTTTCAATGCAAAGGTGAAAACTAAGGGAGACCCTCTCCCCTATAATGGGTAGAAGGTTTTTAGTACGCTGTAATCCACGTCTGTTTCAAGGGGCATTGCAATTCCTCATAATTTTTGGAAAGCCTTCCATTCACTGCTTAGGCCAACAGTGTACAGGAGACCCAGTTGCTACAAATGGAAAAAACGGTATAGTTAAGGCCCTCTGACCTCCATGTCATTGCACTCACTGTATGCCCTATAACTGTGTAGCCGAACTGCTCCTTTTGTTATAGAAACATATCCTACAAGACATATGTGGTTGACTGGCCTGATATTTATGTGAATGGTCCCTGTTCCTCCTGCTCTTTCTCCTTTGCCACCACCTCATCCATCATTTATCACCTGAAGCTTTGTTTTAACGGGAATCATAGAACTGGGATAGTAGTAAGAAAACATCCAGCAATCCTCGGAGGAGGTAGGATATGCACCAAAACGCTGGCCACCTCAGGCCTAGCCGCTACTACATATATGCGCTTGCATTCCAAGAAAACAAAGCAGATGCTAACTTCTATCATCATCATCATGCTCCTCACCTTGGCACTCTCAACTCCCCTGATGGAGAAGCCAGGGCCCACTGGAGGAGTCTGGTTGGTTCTCTGGTGGGCTCGTCCAATGCTGCCCTAAAGCAGGCCAGGCTAAGAAAAGTGTGTGGGAAGGTAACAGGAGAAATAGTGGCGGCTGGAGACCGTTTATGGACACCCGGCCGCCCCCAGGTGGCTGGGGACCGTGTGTGGACACCCGGCCGCGGGGCGGCTGGGGACCGAGTATGGACACCCGGCCGCCCCCTAGCGGCTGGGGACTGAGTATGGATACCAGGCCGCCAATGCAGCCATGACGTGGTGGCCAGATTCCACCTCCACATGCCTAAAAGGCCCAATTTAAAGTGCAAGCAAGCAGTATGGTATTGCAGCCTGGGGGTGGGTGGGTGGCAGGCTGCATACTTGCGCTTGCATTGCAAGGAATGGGAGAGGTACAATTGAACACTGCCCTGGGACAAGGACTTGAACGGGGATAGTTGCAAGTCTGCAACGACAGGTGCAGGGTGGGAGGCATCTTCGCATGTGCCATGAACAGGGGGTTGGCATGCACACACTACAGTGGAATAGGCTGTCCTTCCCACTAAATGCACTGGGGAGGGCACAGGTAATGTTTGGGTATGCGCACTTAATCTTATGTATAAGGTGCACCAGCACAAATAGGGCCGGCTGGGGACCGAGTATGGATACCTCGCTGCGGAAGCAGCCATGAGGTAGTGGCCAGCTTCGGCCTCCTCCAAACTAAAAGGCCCCATTTCAAGTGCAAGCTAGCAGTATGGTATTGCAGCCTGGGGGTGGGTGGGTGGCAGGTTGCACAATTATGCTTGCATTCCAAGAAAACAAAGCAGATGCTAACTTCTATCATCATCATCATGCTCCTCACCTTGGCACTCTGAACTCCTCTGATGGAGAAGCCAGGGCCAACCGGAGGAGTCTCTGGTTGTCTGGTGGGCTCGTCCAATGCTGCCCTAAAGCAGGCCAGGCTAAGAAAAGTGTGGGGAAGGTTCCTGGGACATATAGTGGCGGCTGGGGACTGAGTATGGAGACCTCGCTGCCGACGCAGCCATGAGGTAGTGGCCAACTTCGGCCTCCTCCAAACTAAAAGGCCCCATTTCAAGTGCAAGCTAGCAGTATGGTATTGCAGCCTGGGGGTGGGTGGGTGGCAGGCTGCACACTTACGCTTGCATTCCAAGAAAACAAAGCAGATGCTAACTTCTATCATCATTATCATGCTCCTCCCCTTGGCACTCTCAACTCCCCTGATGGAGAAGCCAGGGCCCACTGGAGGAGTCTGGTTCTCTGGTGGGCTCGTGCAATGCTGCCCTAAAGCAGGCCAGGCTAAGAAAAGTGTGGGGGAAGGTGACAGGAGAAATAGGGGTGGCTGGGGACCGTTTATGGATACAGGCCACCCCCAGGCGGCTGGGGACCGTGCGTGGACACCCGGCCGCAGGGTGGCTGGGGACCGAGTATGGACAGCCGGCCTCCCCCTGGCGGCTGGGGACCAAGCGTGGACACCCGGCCGCCAGGCGGCTGGGGACTGAGTATGTATACCTCGCTGCCGAAGCAGCCATGAGGTAGTGGCCAGCTTCTGCCTCCTCCAAACTAAAAGGCCCCATTTCAAGTGCAAGCTAGCAGTATGGCATTGTAGCCTGGGGGTGGGTGGGTGGCAGGCTGCACACTTACGCTTGCATTCCAAGAAAACAAAGCAGATGCTAACTTCTATCATCATCATGCTCCTCACCTTGGCACTCTCAACTCCCCTGATGGAGAAGCCAGGGCCCACCGGAGGAGTCTGGTTCTCTGGTGGGCTCGTCCAATGCTGCCCTAAAGCAGGCCAGGGTAAGAAAAGTGTGGGGGAAGGTGACAGGAGAAATAGGGCCGGCTGGGGACCGTTTATGGACACCCGGCCGCCCCCTGGCGGTTGGGGACCGTGTGTGGACACCCGGCCGCCGGGCGGCTGGGACTGAGTATGGATACCTCGCTGCCGAAGCAGCCATGAAGTAGCTGCCAGCTTCAGCCTCCTCCAAACTAAAAGGCCCCATTTCAAGTGCAAGCTAGCATTATGGTGTTGCAGCCTGGGGGTGGATGGGTGGCAGGCTGCACACTTACGCTTGCATTCCAAGAAAACAAAGCAGATGCTAACTTCTATCATCATCATCATGCTCCTCACCTTGGCACTCTCAACTCCTCTGATGGAGAAGCCAGGGCCCACCGGAGGAGTCTCTGGTTGTCTTTTGGGCTCGTCCAATGCTGCCCTAAAGCAGGCCAGACTAAGAAAAGTGTGGGGAAGGTTTCCGGAACAAATAGTGGTGGCTGGGGACTGAGTATGGAGACCTTGCCGCCGACGCAGCCATGAGGTGGTGGCCAGCTTCGGCCTCCTCCAAACTAAAAGGCCCCATTTCAAGTGCAAGCTATATAGTATTGCAGCCAGCGGGTGGGTGGGTGGTTGGATGCATATTTGCGCTTTCATTGCAAGGAATGGGGGAGGTACAATTGAACCCTGCCCTGGGACAATGACTTGCACGGGGATAGTTGAAAGTCTGCATCTTCTGATGCGGCAAGGATCACTTCTGATGGGCACACTTTTAGGCAGTGACCTGGGTGTCAGAGATGCTTCCATGGGTCTTCCCCATGCTGTTCCCATGTCTTTTCAGCACTGTATGCATGTGTCACACAGCACATGGCCAGATAAGGTTGTAAAATGTTAAAATGACATTTCCCGGTGAATGCATTTGTCACGGTTGAAAGCAATACAAATGTGCAAAAACACATAAAAAATGCTACTTGTGAACATAGCCCAAGGTGTGGAGGAGTATTTTTTTGGGGGTTATTTATTTTACCTTATACACAAGTCTTTACCCTGGAAAGTAACTTCCTTAACATATTTCACAGGAAAGCAGTTTCAGTTTAGTTTTTGAACGTTTTATTGTGAGCCCTTAAAAGTGGCTTAATACCTCTGACCACGTTGCTGACAGCAGCGACCTGGGGGTCAGAAATGCTTCCTGGGGAGATCCCCATGCTGTCTTCATGTCATTTGAGCACTGTCACTATCGTTTTGGGCACTTGTTAGGCTTTTAAAAGATTGCTGGGGGTGCCGCCGCAAAAATGCTCGGGTCTCCCATAGACTAACATTGGGCTCGTTGCTCGGGTCAAGCGCCCGAGTATCACGGCGAGCTCTGCCCAAGCTTCGAGCACCCGAGCATTTTAGTGCTCGCTCAACACTAGGAGATACTAGATGTAGGTGGTATGTATATTGTGGTAAAGCGACTTGCTTGACTCTCCAGAGGCAGTCACAGGACACACGGCTTGGGTAAACTTCCTGCGTGTTTATTCTGTGGCATAAACTGCAGCAATGTCCCATAAAAATAAACAGTTCCTCTCAGGGTTAATGGGAAAACAAAAGATCAAGTATAATAGAGTCCTTTAGCCAGCGAGGCTTTGCCCGATCCAGGTATGCACAGTGAAGTCTCAGCAACACCAGTCCTCCAGTTTTGCTCTCTGACTTCAACCCAAAACAGCCTGGAGACTTCACTCTCCTGACCACACACACTACCAGGAGGAAAAATAGTGACTGAGCATTTAAACCTTGCTCAGCCACACCCTGAGGGGAGGTAGTGTGAATATCTTCCCACCCTCTTTGCCATTCACAAAAAAACACAACCTTTAAGTGAGTTAACCCCCAGCATATAACATGCTGGCAGAAATTTTGTAGGTTTCAGTTCACACAGGCTAGCAACCTGAGTGACACATACCTCCCCTCGTATATCACACCTGTGATTCTGTCACAATATGTATATGTGCATTGTCATTATGTAGAGATGAAATACATTACCTCACTGATGATTCTGTCTGTGATCAAAGTCATTTAACTCCTGTCACGATTCTGTTGTCAGACTACCCGGGACCAGGGGCTCCTTCTCTGTCCCTAATGCTAGGGGTACTTTAGCTATCCCTGCTCCCCAGATTAATTCTGATGGTGAAGATATACCTTGCTGAACTCCTGAATCAGCCCTATATCTGTCCCCCTTCCCCACCCAGGGAAGTGGAGAGGAATAGTGTATGTACTGTATATATACAAACTAGATAAACAAGGAAGGATAACTGAAAATACCAATCATACAAACATGCACTTTTAGACAGCAGAGAGGAACACCAGTGAGAAAAGGAATGGAAACTACATAGGAGAGAATGAGGATTAGCATACAGCCAAAACACCTAGCAACAGTCAAAGATAAACACTTCAGATGCCTCTACCCACTGACTCTTCCATTCCTCACCAGGCCGTAATCTCTGTGCGACATTAATGTTTTCTTTTTTCTTGGCTGCCAAAGAGACTGGACTGCAATTGATAAAACGGTATTTCAGATAGAATTTGTCAACAGCAGTAAAAAAAGCACAAGCAGAATATCTTATTTATCAACACTCAAATCACACTTGTTTCATATAGATAACAGCGATTTTGAACTTACTGTATGCCATCAAAATTTGTATCTGATAAAAAATAGAAACATGAAAACTGTTTATTTTCATCAAAATCATGTCATCAGCTGTCACAGTTTGTAAATAAAGCATTGAAATGGTCAGGATACACTGAGTAAGAAATACACTTCTCAGTAATGATATTGCAACATAAAAAAGGAAAAGTCATGGAGTTAGGAAAATCACAGAATCGATAGACATGTTAATGATATGCAAATGATGAAAAATGAAAGCTAAATTTCAAAACATCTCGATCTATTCAGTATCGAGTTTAGTGTCACACGCTGAAATTCTTGCATTTACACACCTTCGCATGCTATCTATGAGATAATAAATGGTTGTCTGAGGAATGTACTACTACACAGAATGCACTTGGGCATGCAAATCATCAAGATCCATTGCTGGCAGCTCCCTTTACAATTGCCGATCAATGATGTCCTAGATGTGCACTATGGAAGACAATTCTGGAGAAGCTGGAGGCCATGATAGCAGTTTAGGCCATGAAGACTTCTCAGCCTGGTGCTGTTTTGAAAACACCTGCTGGGACACTTTGGAGAAATGGCCGTACCTCTGGTTCCATGACCAAATCAATGTAGTGCCGAGCTGTTAGTATGCCTGGAATGAAGACTAGAGGCGTCCGGCTAATATATCTTATTATAATTATTGTTAATATGAGCATTATTTTATTAAATCTAACTATCATTTTGACCTTTATCATTCTATCAATCTCTCTATTAGGCCTCATTCAGACATCTGTGATTTTTATTGTATGTAAAAATACAGACTGCTGTTTGTCAGTATTTTGGATCTGTGTTTCACTAGCGTTTGGTCACTATTTCAATATTTAACATCAGTGTTTCATCAGTGATTTTTCACATATGAAAAAAAATCTACAAAGCATCTCTTATCCATTATTACAATGTTAACCATACACGATTGTTAATGTGTGATGTCAGTGATTTTTACAGTCCCATAGACTGGCATGAGTAATTTTTATCCATGACTTGAATAAAGATGGATATTTGTCCGTTTTTGAGCAACATACACTTAAATGGGTTCTTGGACTTTCCGTGAAAATCACGGATATAATACATATGTGATTCACAGACAACTGATTGAGGCCATACTACAATCTACTGGGAATATTGAACACGAACAGTTGAAACCAGAAGTTTACATACACTATATAAAAAGACACAAATGCATTTCTTTCTCAATATCTGACATGAAATCAGAATAAACCTTATCCGTTTTAGGTCAATTAGGATTAACATAATTTTTAATATGTAACAAATGCCAGAATAATGAGAGAATGTTTTAAGGCATTTTTATTACTTACTGCAAAACTGGTGTAACTGATCCAGGTTTGTAGGTCGCCTTGCTCACATCTGCCTTTTCAGCTTTGCCCATAAATTTTCAATAGGATTGAGATAAGGACTTTGTGATGGCCACTATAAAGCATTGACTTTGTTATCCTTAAGCCACTTTGTTACCATTTTGGCAGTATGCTTCAGGTCATTGTCCATTTGGAAGACCCATTTCTACCCAAGCTTTAACTTCCTGGCTGATGTCTTGAGATGTTGCTTCAGTATTGCTACATAATCCTCTTTTCCCATGATGTCATCTATTTTGTGAAGTGCACCAGTCCCTCCTGCAGTAAAACAACCCCACAACTTGATGCTGCCACCCCCGTGTTTCACAGTTGGGATGGTGTACTTAGGCTTCCAAGCTTCTCCCTTTTCCTCCAAATGTAACAATGGTCATTACGCCCAAAAATATCAATTTTAGTTTCATCAGACCACAGGACATGTCTCCAAAAAATAAGGTCTTTGTTCCTGTGTGCATTTGCAAACATTAATCTGGCTTTTTATGTTTATTTTGAAGTAATGGCATCTTCCTGGCAGAGTGGCCTTTCAGCCCATGTTGATACAGTACTCGTTTCACTGTGGATATCGACACAATCTTACCAGCTTCCGCCATCATCTTCACAGGGTCTTTTGATTTTGTCCTTGGGTTGATATGCAGATGTTGGACCAAAGTACGTTCATCTCTGGGACACAGAACCCGTCTCCTTCCTGAGCGGTATGATGGCTTCACTTTTTTTCATTCCTATCTGTTTGTACTTGCGTATAATTGTTTGCACAGATGAACGAGGCACCTTCAGGTATCTTGAAATTGTACCCAAGGATGAGCCAGATTAGTGCAAGTCCACAATTCTCTTCTTAATATATTTTCTGATTTCTTTAGACTTTCCCATGATGCTACACAAAAAAGCAGTGTGTTTCTGGTGTGCATTAAAATACATCCATAGGTGTGTCTCAGTGAATGTAAACTTTTGACTTTTGCAGTAAGTAATAAAAATGTCCTAAAGCATTCTCTTTCTCTCATTATTCTGGCATTTGGCAAATATTAAAAATGATGGTAATCCTAATTGACCTAAAATAGGAAAGGTTTGTTCTGATTTCATGTCAGATTTTGAGTCTTTTTGTGTCTTTTTTTATAGTGTGTGTAAACTTCTGGTTTCAACTCTATATGGTTATTCTAAAGTTCTTTCTTCAAGAGCGCACCACTCTGCCGACTTTCAGTTTCATGTTTGCCAGGGGCATGTTTACCACGCTTGCCAAAAGGTCAGATTATTTTGATAGACCCATTGATTTGCATGGGTGAGTATAATCTGATTTATGGAGGAAAATCGTGCATGCTGCAATTTTTTCCTCGGACCGCCTCTGAGTAAAAAATCAGACTTTTGCATGGCCGCATAGAATAACATCGGACTGACAAAAGATCAGATTGCAGTCAGACCGAAAATACGGTGGTCTGTATGAGCCAGGACCTGTTTCCAATAGCCACAATAGAAAAGAAAAACTTTTAAGAAAATGCTAATTGAAAAGAATGTTGTAAAAACTGCTCAGGAAATGACCAAAGAATGCTAAGAAAAGATCCTACAGATCAATCTCCAGAAAACAGGAATGATTTCCAAAGCAATTTCTGCTCAAAAAATTAGCATTTTTGAATCTCGGAAAACAACACAGTGTGACCATACCTATAGGGTACGTGCATACCAGGTCTTTTTCTTTCTTTAGCATAATTTACCATATTTTTCGGACTATAAGACCATAAGACGCACCCCAAATTTTAGGGTGGAAAATAGGAAAAAAATATTTTTTATAAGATGGAGGTCCGTCTTATAGTCTGAATAGGTATCTTACCTGGGGGGGCGGTGGAGCTGGGGTCACAGGAGGCAGGGTCTTTCAGGAAGCCGGCAGAAGTGGAGGCATGCTGGTACCTGGTGGCTGGAGGCCTGGCGCTGGGGGCTTGGTGCCCTGGTACCTGGGGGCCTGGTGCACTGGTACCTGGGGTGCTGGGGGCCTGGTACCTGGGGTGCTGGTGGCCTGGTACCTGGGGTGCTGGGGGCCGAGGGTTCTGGTGGCCTGGTGCTGGGGGCTGGGGTGCTGGGGGCCTGGTACCTGGGGTACTGGTACCTGGGGTGCTGGGGGCCAGGGTGCTGGGGGCCTGGTACCTGGGGTGCTGGTACCTGGGGTGCTGGTGGCCTGGGTGCTGGTGGCCTGGTGCTGGTGCCTGGGGGCTGGGGTGCTGGTGGCCTGGTACCTGGGGTGCTGGTGCCTGGGGTACTGGTTGCCTGGTACCTGGGGTGCTGGGGGGCCGGGGTGTTGGGGGCCTGGTACCTGGGGTGTGGTGCCTGGTACCTGGGGTGCTGGGGGCCGGTAGCTTGGTACCTGGGGCCTGGTACCTGGGGTGCTGGTGGTCTGGTGCCCTGGTCCTGGTAGCCTCGTACCTAGGGTGCTGGGGGGGCAGGGGCCTAGTGCCGGTGTATTGCTGTGGTGGTGGAGCGGGATTGCAGGGCGGCGGCGGAAGAAGAGGTGAGGCAGACCGGTATCTGGCTGTTGTTTGTATTTGGTCCAGATTTTAGACACAGCTGACTGTGAACAACCAACATCTTTTGCAACATTGCGTGATGATTTACCTTCTTTTGAGAGTTTTATAATCATCTCCGTTGTTTCAATTGACATCTCTAATGTTGGAGACATGATTCATGTCAGTCCACTTGGTGCAACAGCTCTCCAAGGTGTGATCACTCCTTTTTTAGATGCAGACTAACAAGTCGATCTAATTTGAGACAGGTGTTAGATTTGGAAATGAAAATTTACAGGGTGATTCCATAATTTTTTCCTCAGAATTGAGTGATTCCATAATTTTTTCCCTCTGCTTGGTCTGAAAAAAAATACCCTTACTGAGTACCACATTTTTAATCTTGATTTCTTTTAGTGTTTCTTAAAGCCCTGAAGTTGCCATTTGAAATGACTTTAGTTTTGTGCCATGTCTGTGATCTGCTTTTTTTCAACAACATTAAACAACTGAATGAACATCCTCCGAGCCCGGTGATTCCATAATTTTTGCCAGGGGTTGTAAAATAAATGCTGGAATGTTGTTATATTTCAGCAAAATGCTGAATTTTGCATTTTGATACATCAATATATTGTTTCATTTTTTTTGTCTCCTCTGCACACTCTTAGCGATTACCTAGGGGCCTGAACTTAGGGTTCTTATAAATAACCTATACTCCTTAGCATTGAAATCGCAACACCAAGAAAGAAAATCACAGAATTGATAGCTACAGTATGTTATTGGTATACAAGTAAAGAAAAAAAAGGAAACAAAATTTTCAGAATATTTTGATTTATTCAGTATCAAATATGAGCACCATGCGCAGAAATACATGCACTTAATCACCTGAGCATGCTATTAATGAAGTTATTAATGGTTGTTTGAACAATATTCTATTATGCTGCCATGGTCTGCATCATCTCCAGGATTTTCTCCCATTGAGTACATCTTGAATATCATGGGTTAGCAATTGCAAAGGGAGCTGCCAGTCGTGGATCTTGATGATTTGCGTGCCCAAGTGGATTCAGTATGGCAGAACATTCCTAATCAACGATTAGTAACCTCATTGAGAGCACGCCAAAGTGTGTAAGTGTGTGTATTTCTGAATGTGGCGAAATATATATATGCTGGGATCAGCTCTGCTATGGATTTAATTCACTAATAAAACATAGAAAGATCTTTTGAATTATTTTAAACTTTAACCTAGATGTGTTATGTCAGCAAGTATCCCATTCTTTTATAAGTGCTAGGCCTAAAGAGGTAGCCTGCCAGGCAAATTA
Organism: Phyllobates terribilis; assembly: GCF_046119375.1. NCBI lineage: Eukaryota > Metazoa > Chordata > Amphibia > Anura > Dendrobatidae > Phyllobates > Phyllobates terribilis. The sequence goes on from NW_027362762.1 coordinate 334,927,864, forward strand.
AAATTGTCTTTTTTTAAATTATATAACAAAAGAAAATAAAAAAAGTAGAGAGTGCAATAAAGTGGGCAAATTGCTAACAAATCTGCTGTTTTTTGGCTAGGCTACTCAGGAAAAACAAATAATGAATATATTTTATAAAAATAGGTAATACAGTAGAATAAATAGAGGAGGATTTAGATAAATTGACACCCAACCCTAATAAATGTAAATGTTTACAAATTTTTTACCAATGTTTGAATATGTTTCAATTTTGTAATATTTCTAGCAAAAAGTGGGATGGATAATCCCTTTAACTCCTTTCTGACAGGATACATACTAATATGTATCTGCGTCCTGGGCCTTATGGACCAGATACGTATTACTACGCGCGATGTTTAATACGGGACCGCAACTTTGGTCGTGGTGATCACATTAAATTTCCGGCGCCATCTTACCTCAGGGGAGATGGTATTGGCATCCCAGGGGGTGTCGCTTCCCCCCCCGCAACCACGATCGCTGTGATTGGCTGTTCAATTCTGAACAGCCAATCACAGCATTTCTCACTGTTTCCGGCATTCAGATTGCCGGAAACAGTGATGTGCAGCCTAGGATCGGTGCTCCTAAGAGCACTGATTCTAGGTTGTTGTCTAGCAATGCCAGCCCTCTCTCCAACCCGCTCTGATTGGTGCGGTCACAAATTACATCGATAGCACCAATCAGAATGCCTACTGCGAGGTGACCTGCCTGTCACCTCCCTGTGACCCCCTCTAGTGTCTTTCCAGGCCCCAGCCATCTCTGATTGGAGCGATTGATGATGACATTGATCGCTCCAATCAGAGTGCCTGACCAGGAGGTGACTGGGTGGATACCGGCCTGTGACCTGCCTGTCACCACTCTATCACCCCCCTGTGACCGCCCTGCAGCTCCTCACTCTTGGTGAGGTTTTGTACAGAGCGGTCACAATTTTGATCGCTGGTGTGCTGGGCCTTGTGGTGTCACAGAAGCCTCTGTAACAACACAAGACCATCTGTTACCTGCTCCGGTCTCTGCTCCTGCTGAGCCTGCTGTTTCTCAGGTCTCCTGCTGCTGCTCCCATCGCTGATCGACTGCTATGGTCTCCTGCTGCTGGGCTCCTGCTGGTAAGCAGCTCCCGCTGCTGATCCTGCTACAGAGCCTGCTCCTGCTGCTGATCCTGCTCCAGAGCCTGAAAAAAGAACAGAGAAGATTTTGGTAAGTCCATCTCTGATCTCCCATCATCCACCACCAATCCCCTCCCCCCTCTTCTTACCCACTCCACCACCTCTTTACCCCCCCCTTCTCATCCCCCAGTTAATTTTCTGTGCGTCACAGATCAACGTCCGTGCTCGACTTTTTTTGTCCCTGTCCATTTTTTCTACCCCCCACTGTGTACCACGTCCATGCATGCATCTAGCAGCCGCCGAGAGTTGATCGGTGATGCAAATCACCGATCAGCACTCGCGCTCGCTACCTTACACCTTTTTTCCACTTACCTTTTTTTTTGTAGAGGGCGGTCGCACTGTCCGATTGTGCGCCATACTTGGCCTTGCGGTGCCACAGAAGCCTGTGACACCACAATCATCGCTTCTGCTCCAGAAGACATCTTACAGAAGACATCTTACATAAGACATCTGACAGACAACTGTAAGTAGAATTTTTTGATCCCTCCTCATCCACCCCAATCCCTCTCTCCCACTTCCCCCCTTCCTGTCCACCTTTCTGCCACCAAGTGCTGATCATTACTTGATCAGTACTTGATTACTCGACATTTGTCCGTTTTTTTTCATGCTTCCTGCAGCGGCCGAGCGCTGATCAGTGACCACAGATTACCGATCCACACCCGTGCTCGCTGTTTTACACACTCCCTCCCACCTTTGCACCACATCCGTGCGCACATCCAGCAGCTGCCGAGCGTTGATCGGTCACATAGTTCACCGGTCTCCACTCGTGCTCGCTATTTACACCACCTACGTTTGTTCCTTTTTTTCTAAAAAAAAGTTCACACCAAGCACACTGAAACTGTTAGAACCCTCCTGTTAGTTTTTGCTATCTTGTGTTTTGCGGTCACGTGACCTGCTGCCTATATATTCCAGCTCCGCCCTTCTGGCTTTGATGGACTTCAGTGTTGTTTTGACTGCCTCTCTAGCCTGGTGCTTTTGTGCCTATCTCTCTCTAGCTTGCTTGGTCCTCTGGGACCTCTAGTACTTTTTGTCAGTTTATCTTTTGCTCTGCAACAACTTCTGTTAGGAGGTGTCCCAATTTTGTCCCAGTCCTTAGTTCCTTTAGGGACCCCTCCCTTTCTCTATAGGTCTCCGTTCAGACTAGCCGAGGACGAAGGCGGGTCTGTTCACAAGGAACAGGTAGCCCGCTACAATGTAGGGGCTCAGCTTAGTCTTACTGTAGGGACAGCTCTCCCCATCTTTCCTTAGCCTGTGTTGCAAATCATAACAGTAAGTCCAGCCCAAACAAAAACTTTAAGGAAAGAAATCCGGGGATCAGTATGGTTTCTGTTCAAGATTTGGCTCAATGCCTGTAGGGATTGTCTCTGGAGGTGTCCGAGCTCCGGCAACACGTGAGTAGCTGCTCTGGAGCGCATTTTGTGGAACCAAAGGTTGGACTGCCTGATATTTTTTATGGTAAACAACAAGATTTTTTTTCCTTTAAAAATACTTGTTTATTATATTTTCGTTTGAGACCATGGTCCTCTGGGAATGAATCACAGCGCATTGGGTTTATCATGTCACGTTTGCGCAAGGAACCACAGGGGTGGGCCTTTTCTCTCCAACCTAATGATCCGTGTTTTAGGTCAGTGCTATGGGGCTATTGTATGATGATCCTGATCGAGTCTCATCTGCTGAGACAGAACTGAGACATTTGAAGCAGAGGTCAGGTGATGTTGAAAATTATTGTACACACTTCAGAAGGTGGTCCTCAGAAGTGAAATGGAATGATTCGGCGTTAAAATATTTTTTTCTTGCTGGTCTAAGTGAAAGGGTTAAGGATCTGCTGATTGCATTTCCAGCACCTGAGACCTTGCAGGAAGCCATGCAATTAGTTATACATGTGGACAGGAGACTGCGTGCCAAGATTAATGATGAAAAAAATCCTGCAATGGCAGCTCCTAGTCCCCAGAGGGTCTGCTCGGACGGCGGAGAACCGATGGAGGTTGGGGCGATGTCACTCCACTCTTAGGAAAGAGACCGGAGGTTTTCCAAGGGATTGTGTTTTTAGTGTGGTAAAACTGACCATTTGATTAAGAACTGTGAGCTTCGTTTAAGTAAAGAAAAAAAAAAGGTCAGTTACGCCCGTATTGCTTGTTTGAGCTCTAAGGGAGTATTTCTTTCAGGAAGTACCTCATTGCAGGAAGATTTGATTGAATTTCAGGTATTTGTGGATTGTGGTTCAACACTTATTGTGATTGATAAGGGGTTTTTGGAAAAACTTAAATTGGAATCCAATCCTTTGTCATTACCTATTTCTGTGATTGCAATTGATAACACTCCTTTGAAATGTATTACTCACAAGGTTGGGCATTTCCCCTCACTATCAATGGTATTCACCAAGAAATTTTGGACTTGGTGGTATTAAATAATTTACCCTCTCCAGTCGTTTTAGGTTTGCCTTGGTTAAAACTGCACAATCCTTTACTGGACTGGTCTACTAATGAGATTAAGTCTTGGAGTCCTAAGTGCTATGATAAGTGTTGGAATGGTCACATTGCGGCTGTGGAAAAAGGGGAATTACCTGTTCCTATTCAGGATTTTTGCAAGGTTTTTTCAGAGGAGGAGTCGCAAGTTTTACCTCCTCATAGGGACAATGATTGCACCATTGAGTTTGTTCCTGGAGCTACTCTTCCCAAGAGTCACTTATTTAATTTGACTATCCCTGCGAGAATGGCCTTGGAGGAATACATACAGACGAGCTTGGCTGCTGGTCACATTAGACCTTCTAAGTCGCCTGTGGCCGTTGGATTTTTCTTTGTTAAAAAAAGGACGGGGGATTACGTCCATGTCTGGACTTTCGTCAAATTAATAAGATTACCGTATGCAATTCTTACCCATTGCCGTTAATTCCTGACTTGTTTAACCAGTTAGTGGGGGCCAAGTGGTTCTCTAAAATTGATCTCCGGGGGGGCATACAATTTGTTACGTATGAAGGAGGGTGATGAATGGAAAACTGCTTTTAACACTCCGGTAGGTCATTTTGAGAATCTGGTGATGCCTTTTGGTCATACCAATGCATCCGCGTTTTTTCAGAACCTTATTAATGACATCCTGAGACCATTGATTGGTAAGAATGTGGTTGTGTATTTGGATGACATTCTGATTTATTCACCAGATCTGGAGTCCCATTGGCAGAGTGTACGTGAAGTGTTGCAGTTATTGAGTGATAATTCACTTTTTGCTAAGCTGGAGAAATGTGAGTTCGCTGTGCAGAGAATTAGTTTTTTGGGCTACATTATCTCCAGTGAGGGCTTTGAGATGGACCCGGTGAAGGTTCAGGCTGTGCAGGAATGTCCTAGGCCTATTGGTTTGAAATTGATACAGAGATTTTTAGGTTTCGCCAATTATTACAGGAAATTCAGTAAGAATTTTTCTATAATTGTTAAGCCGCTGACTGATCTCACCAGGAAAGGTGCGAATATGGTCCAATGGACTACTGAGGACATGGAAGCTTTTGTGTATCTCAAGGAGATGTTCAGTTCTGCTCCGATCCTTATGCAGCCTGATGAGACCAAGCCTTTTTTGGTCGAGGTTGATGCTTCTTTGGTGGGGGTCAGTGCAGTTTTGTCTCAGGAGAACAAGGATGGAGTACATCCCTGTGCTTTTTTTTCGAGAAAAATTTCAGAAACCGAACTTAATTACGATGTTGGTAATCGGGAATTGCTGGCTATTAAACTCACGTTTGAACATTGGCATCATTTCTTGGAAGGTGCTAAATTTCCTATTCAGGTTTTCACAGATCATAAGAATTTGATCTATCGGGATGCTGCCAAGCGCTTGAATGCCCGTCAAGCTAGGTGGGCACTTTTTTTTTCTCGGTTTAATTTTTCTGCTACTTACATCCCTGGTACTAAGAATGTTAAAGCCGATGCTTTATCTCGCAGCTTTTCTCCCATGGTTGCTACCGAGGAGGAGGAGAGCATTTTACAGGAAGGAGTTGTGGTAGCAGCATTGGACTCCGTTTTGGAAGATGGGATTCTGAAAGCCCAAGAGGATGCCCCATCTAACACTCCCCATGGGAGGTTGTTTGTGCCTAGAACCTTTAGGAGAGATTTGTTTGTGGAGTATCATGTGTCTCGGTTGGCAGGTCATCCAGGAATTTCTGAGACTAAGAGACTTATCAGTCGCAGTTTTTGGTGGCCTGGGTGGCAGAAGGAAGTCATCAAGTAGGTGCGTCAATGTACGGTGTGTGCTAGGTCAAAGGCTTCACATACCCCTGCTGCGGGGTTGCTTTGCTCTCTGGAGGTTCCTAGTGCACCTTGGACGCATCTGGCAATGGATTTTATTACTGACCTTCTTGTGTCCGAGGGTTTCACTGTCATCTGGGTGGTCGTGGACCGTTTTAGCAAGATGTGTCATTTGGTTCCATTCATTAAGCAACCCTGCGCTAAGACACTCGCTAAGGCGTTTGATAAGGAAATTGTCAGGCTCCATGGCGTTCCCACCGACATTGTTTCTGATAGGGGACCTCAGTTTGTGGCTCGCTTTTGGCGTGCTTTTTGTGACAGGTTGGGAGTCCATTTGTCATTTTTGTCTGGGTATCATCCTGAGTCTAATGGACAGACAGAAAGAAAGAACCAGGATGTTGAACAGTTGTTTTGTGGCAGACAATCAAGAGGGGTGGTCTGAGTTTCTGCCACTCGCAGAATTTGCTCTTAACAACCATACATCCTCCTCTGCTGGGTTTTCTCCTTTTTTTTGTTGTACTGGGAGACATCCGTCTTTTGGTTCTTTCTCCAAATTGGGGTCGGCTGTGCCGGAGGAGGAGAATTTTTCCGGTGATTTGGAGAAAGTTTGGATTAATGTACGTTGTAACCTTCAAGAGGCTAACAAAAAGTCCAAGAAGTATTTTAACAGGAAACGTAAAGAGGTTTTGTTTACTGTGGGTGACATGGTTTGGTTGTCCTCAAAGAATCTGCGGTTGAGGATTCCCTCTAAAAAATTGGGTCCGTAGTTTGTGGGGCCATTTAAGGTGCTTCAGGGGGTTAACCAGTCTGCTGTTAGGTTGGAGGTCCCCACCTCCAGGAAGATTAATCCTGTGTTTCATGTTTCCTTGGTGAAAAAGGCATCTTTCCTTAGCCTGTGTTGCAGATCATAACAGAAACACACACACTCTAAATAAAGTCCTGACACACACACACCACATACATAACAAAAAATGGTCCGCTCATCCCAAACTCACTGTTCAGCGGAGGAGGCACATGCTTTTCTTTCCTCCAACACTGACAGCGAGGGAGAAGATCCCACATTTCTTTATTTTTCCGACTCCTCGTCATCTTCATCCTCCTCCTCCTCTTCCTCCTCCACTTCCTCCTCAGTTGCTGCTGGACCGCCACGCAGTCGCCCCAGGAGAGAAGATGAACCAGCGCCTCCCACTACTGATCCCATATGGACCTCGCCCTCCAAAAATTATGAGCCGTTGATTCCTGATTTTGTGGCGGAATCAGGAATCAAGTTTGACACAACTGGCCTCACAGAACTAGACGTTTTCAAAGTGTTTTTCTCTGAGGATTTTGTAAACCTCATGGTGGGCCAAGCTAATTTGTACGCTCATCAACTTTTGGAACAAAACCCCTCTTCATCATTTTCTAACTGGTCTCCTGTAGACGCAGTAGAAATGATGGGGCCTGGTTCTTCATATGGGGATCCTGAAGAAGCCAGAAGTTCGGAAATACTGGAGTATTGACGTTATGTATAACACTCCAGTGTTCCACATGGCTATGATCCGGACACATTTTGAGGCCATCCAGAAGTTCTTGCATTACAACGATAATGCAAGGTGTCCTGCACGCGATGACCCGAACTTTGATCATCTTTTCAAAGTTCGGCCGGTCATTGAGCACTTCAACAACAAGTTTGCTGAAGTGTACGTGCTCCAAAGGGACATCTGTGTGGATGAGTCCTTAATCCCTTATAAGAGGCGGCTTGGATTCCGGCAGTACCTGCCCAGTAAAAGGGCCAGGTATGGAATCAAGCTGTATAAACTGTGTGAGAGTACCTCACGGTACACTCACAAGTATAGAGTTTACGAAGGGAAGGACTCCCGGATTGAACCCCCTGAATGACCCCCATGTTCTGAGAGTGAGTGGGAAAATTGTGTGGGATTTGGTGCACCCACTGCTGGATAAAGGATATCACCTCTACGTGGATAACTTTTATACAAGTATACCGCTCTTCAAGTCCCTCTCTGCACCAGGTACCACAGCCTGCGGTATGGTCCGCAAAAATCAGAGAAGCCTCCCAAAGAAGCTAATTGGGCAGCTGCTCAGAAGGGGTGAGAGCAGAGCCCAATGTAGCGACCACCTGCTGGTGATCAAGTACTAGGACAAGAGGGATGTCCTTCTCTTGACCACTAAGCACCCTCAGCACTGTACGAGGTTCCACTACACATGTCGTCAAACCAGACTGTGTAGTGGGATACAACAAGTACATGGGGGGGAGTTGATCTCTCTGACCAAGTCCTCCAGCCATACAGTGCTTTGAGAAAGGTCAGGGTGTGGTACAAGAAGCTGGCCGTGCACATCGTACTGATGGCAATACACAACGCTTTCCTTCTGTCACAATGTGCAGGCCAGACTTCTATGTCATACCTTCACTTCCAGGAGGTAGTTATCAAGGCCCTGATATTTGGAGTGGGCTCCAGCACTTCTGGAACTGAAGGACCTCGAATTGTACCAGCCCAGCATTTCCTGGGGGTGGTCCCTCACAGCGGAAAAAAAGGTAAGTGAAAAAAGAGGTGCCAAGTGTGTACCAAAAGGGGAATACGCAAGGACACCATTTATCAATGCCCCGAAAAACCTGGCCTGTGCATGAAAGAATGCTTCAAAAGGTACCATACTTCCATGCACTACTAAATTAATTTCTGACGTATGATAACCTGACGAACACTACACAACTGATGTAGTTCGTCAGGTTGTCATACGTCAGTTGTGTACTGTTCGTCAGGTTGTCCTACACAACTGACATATGACATGGGGGTTCAAGGTGCTCACCAAACATGTAGATAAATTCATTAGGGGGTCTAGTTTCCAAAAAGGGGGCACTTGTTGGGCATTTCCACTGTTTAAGCACATCAAGGGCTCTGAGAACGTGACATGATGCTCACAGACCATTCCATCAAAGTCTGCATTCCAAAGCGTCACTCCTTCCATTCCGAGCCCTGACGTGTGCCCAAACAGTAGTTTTCTCCAACAAATGGGGTATCAGCTTACTCAGGAGAAATTTCACTACAGATTTTGAGGTCCAATTTCTCCTGTTACCCTTGTGAAAATATTTTTTTAACATTTTTGTTGAAAAAATTAGATTTTTTTTTATTTTCAAAAGTCAACATTATAATTTTCTGTGAAGCACCTAGGGGTTCACGGTGCTCACCACACATCTAGATAAATTCATTAGGGGGTATAGTTTCCGAAAAGGGGGCACCTGTTGGGCATTTCCACTGATTAGGCACATCAGGGGCTCTGAACACGTGACATGACTCCCACAGACCATTCCATCAAAGTCTGCATTCGAAAGCGTCACTCCTTCCCTTCTGAGCTCTGATGTGCACCCAAACAGTAGTTTTCTCCAACACATAGGGTATCAGCGTACTCAGGAAAAATTGCACAACAACCTTTGGAGTCCAATTTCTCCAGTTACCCTAGTGAAAATAAAAAAATTGCGGCTAGAAAATCGTTTTTGTGGAAAAAAAGTGATTTTTGTTTTCACGCCTCTATGTTATAAACTTGTGCGAAACACTTGGGGCTTCAAACTGCTCACCACACATCTAAATAAGTTCCTTTAGGAGTCTAGTTTCCAAAATGGGGTCACTTTTGGGGGTTTTCCACTGTTTAGGCACATCCGGGGCTCTCCAAATGCGACTTGGCGTCTGCTGTAAATTCCAGCGAGTTTTGCCTTGAAAATGTCAAAGGGTGCTCCTTCCCTTCTGAGCCCTGCCATGTGCCCAAACAATGGCTTTCTCCCACATATGGAGTATAAGCGTACTCAGGAGAAATTGCACAACAACTTTTTTGGACCAGTTATTCCTGTTACCCTCATGAAAATAAAAAAATTGGGGTCTAAATAAAATTTTAGTGAAAAAAAGTTAAATGTTAATTTTTTTCCTTTCACGTTCGATTAATTACTGTAAAGCACATGAAGGGTTAATAAACTTCTTGAATGTGGTCTTGAGCACCTTGAGAGGTGCAGTTTTAAGAATGGTGTCACTTTTGGGTATTTTCTGTCATAAAGGCCCCTCAAAGTCACTTCAAATGTGATGTCATCCCTAAAAAAAATGGTTTTGTAAATTTTGTTGTAAAAATGAAAAATTGCTAGTCAACTTTTAACCCTTATAGCTCCCTAATAAAAAAATATTTTGGTTCCAAAATTGTGCTGATGTTAAGTAAACATGTGGGAAATTTTATTTGGTAACTATTTTGTGTGACATATCTCTCTGATTTAAAGGCATAAAAATTAAAATTTTGAAAATTGTGAAATTTTCAAAATTTTTGCCAAATTTCTGATTTTTTCACAAATAAACGCAAGTGATATCGAAGAAATTTTAGCATTAGCATGAAGCACAATATGTTATGAAAAAACAATCTCAGAATCAGCGGGATCCGTTGAAGCGTTCCAGAGGTATTACCTCATAAATTGACAGTGGTCAGAATTGTAAAAATTGTCCCGGTCATTAACGTGCAAACCACCCTCCAGGATAAAGGGGTTAAGAAACCATTTCTAAAAGCTTTAGGAAACTTATGCTGCCGACCTGAAGAAAATTTAAAGGTAACCTATCAGGCTGGATAACACTATTAGCCTGGGATAATCGGCAGGTTAATAGCTTTAGGAAGGTGCCCAGCTGCCTTACTAAAAATGTGGCACCCGGGAGATAAAGAAAATTATTTCTCCTGGGGAGTCACACAGACTTGATGGTGTGGCTACAATCACCATTAATAGCAGTGTGAACAGTGCCTATAAGCATACCCTGGCACCTTGACTGACAACCAGTTCTGCAGTGCATCAGTGCTTTCAGTTAAAGTGCTAGGGCATGCTTACAGCCGCCGCTCACAATATAGTGAACAATGGCTGTAGCCACACTGGCCCACCTGTATGACTAAAAGCTAGCGGCTCTTGGGAGAAATAAAGTTCATTTTCTCCCAGGTGCCGCTCTTACAGTACAGAGTCCTTTTACCTTCTTTACAATATTAACCTGCAAATTAACCTATTTCTCCAGGTTAATTGCTTTAGCAGGACCCTTTCTCAGTGATATGTGATCACTGCATGGAAGGACTGAAAACTACATCTTACCAGGAGGCATCCGTGGCTCTTCTTTTGATTAGCCATCCAAGAACACAACATTACGCATGCATCACATCGCAATGATGACATTACGCCAGGCCAGATAATCAAAAGAGGAGCAGGGGAAGCTGTCAAGTAAAAGGCCTCTCTCAGAGCTCTTGTGCAGAAGCCACAAACCATTGACATGGCCAATGGACCAAATTTATTCGCACCAACTCTATCTAACAAAAATGGTGAAGTACTAGTATAGTCAGGTATAGTGACATAGGCTTATCACCAGGAGAGTAATCAGGACCATGAGAGAACAAAGTAAGAAACCCAGGAGTCAAATCCAAAGTATAACAAAAGGTACCTTGTGGACAATCCAAAGAGCAAGGTAGGAAGAATATTTAGGACCAAAGCCAAGGTCAAGGTCTGAATCAATTAGGAGTTAAAATAATAGTCACAAAGCACAGCAAAAAAAGAGGCAAAAGTAATTATCTTCATCTGCAAGCAGGGTGTAACAGACCAATTCCATTTAAAATTACCCACCACTACCACTAGGCATGCCATCATCAGTCGGCGTTGATCTTCACATAACCCTATTACACTGGCTGTATTGTAAAGAGGAGCTCATGGGAGTGGATTGTAGTTAATATTCATGGTTTTTAATAGCGGGCACATGTGACCGCCAAGCAGCTGCAGGAGCTGCGCTGCGGCTACACTGTGCGCGCTGTTAAGGAAAATTTTTCTAGCAGTGGGCACAGTGTAGGCAGCAGCAGGCGCTCCTGCCTCCTGTGCCTAGCTCCTCCGCCACTGCGCTGCCGCTGCCGCACCCTCCACAGTATATATATATACATATATTCGGACTATAAGACACACACCCCACTTTCCTCCAAAAAGTCTGAAAAATATGGTAGATTCAGGGTTAGTGAATACACTATAAAGTTTTATTGTGTTCAATAGGTATATAATTCATAGTGTGAATATTTTCCAAAAATTGCCTTGTGGCTATGTATGCCAAAAGGATAGTTTTTGCACACAGTATATGTATGGATACGCAGTTGCTGGAAAACTTTATTGAACACCTTTCAAGATCTTTAACATAAACACAGCCATAGCAATATCCAGGAGATCTCAACACATATGGCTATGGGAAAACGTGTGCTAACCAATGTTAACCAAAAGCCTTTCTATGAACACACTGCACTAAAATGAAAAAATTACTTAAAAAATTTCAATCAATATTATCAGGGGAAGATTACTACTTTGCCAGTGTTTATACACAGGTGATGTGTATCAAAGAAACAAAACCTTTTTGGCAAGTGTCAGTATAATAATTATCCCAGTATGAAGATTAGCAACAAGTTTATTGTTTGTTAAATTAAAAAGCTATAGATTTTTAACAAACCTTTCCAAAATCATCCTTTTTTGGAAGCAGCAATTGGACTGCTGTTTGGAAATAAAAGAAGCAAACGCTTTTTTTATTAACAAGCCATCTAAAAATGATCCCTATTTTGGGATCAGCAACAGATTTGCTGTTCGAGAAATGAAGAAGTAATAACTTATTAACAAGCCATCCAAAAATAATTCCTTTTTATGGGAGCAGCTACAAATTTGCAGTTTAGAAAGTGTTTAATTAATGGCTCCTTAAAAAGCAGTGGAAAAAAAAAAACTTTTTTTAGAAGCAGTTTGATGCTCATTCACTGTTTACAAGATAGGGCTCCCAGTTGCAATATATAATTATTGCATACAATGGACAAGTAAGAGTTGTGGTTGGCTGTCTGTTACCAGTGGCAAACAAGGAAATTGGCGCTTATAGTAGACAAAATTTAGTGATGGTTTATTAAACAGTACTGCCTCACAGAATATGCATTCTGTAGTGTGAACCACTACAACCTCAGGTTACACAGCCTGCCTGCAACCATGGCTGACAGAAGCATTAACACAGCTAGGTGTTTCACTCATGTTTTCCATCTGAATGTTTATCTCATCCAATAAACTAAGGGCAAAGCCAATGGAGGGGTCATTGACATAACTGAATGCCAGGAATTTTTTAATATAAACTTTTATGGTGGCGGAGGAGTAAGATTGTGCAGAACACCGACTCAAACTGACCCTATAAATGTCAGAGGTAAAAACATCTTCCTGTGATGAGTGATATGCCATATATTTCTTAAAACCCTCTGCTCCTTTTCCACTGATATGCTTTTTAGAGGCAAAGGAGGCCAATTGTAACTTGTATTTAGTTTTGCTGCTGTCCAGATGCCAACAGTGGTGCTGCTGCTAATGGCACTTCATACAATACATAAAACACATACTCTGGTTAGATATGATCATCCAGAGTAAAGAAGAGAACCCCGCCACCTGAAGGAGCTAGAGGCAAAACGCGCATCAGGGTGAGGTTCCCAGGGGTGTGTTTATATGTATTACACGCTTCTGGTTTCTGAGCTTAGAAACAAAAGTTGTGGGAACAAATATTTCCTGGATGTGTCTTGGTTCCCGGGGTTGTGCTTACATGCGTTGCACACCTCTGGTCTCTGAGCTCAGGGACAAATGCTGAAGTAACAATTGTGGCAGCAGTCAGGATGTAGTGACAGTGATTGCCCATAGGGGGTGAGTTGTGTGTTGATTAACACACCATGTGGTCTGAATTTTTCATTTATTATTTAATCAAATATGGTATAAATACCATGACTGGTATAACGTGGGGCTCATACCGCTGAGGAAGCCTGTAAAGACGTAACACATGGGGTTTCCCTTTTGCATCTTCAGGTTTCCACTCTTTTTTATTCACAGGTTGCTACATTGCCAATTTATTCCATATATCTCTAGACACGCAATAGTCATGGGTGGTAGATAGGATCTGATTATTAATCTAGAAACGGACCAAGGGGCACACTACTGGTCTAGGGGTATATTGTATAGCTATAATATTTATGCTGTATAGTTCTGCATTAGGGTCGCACATGTGATATGTATTTTGAATGCATTACAGTTATACTTACATGCCCTTTTTAACATGTTATATGTACCTTAATATGTATGTTTGTTATACTTGTATGCAAGAGGCATTTGTTGTAAAAAACCTGTGTGCACAACCAATTTGTCATTTGTACTTGCAATCTTTTGATTAGTGGCTTACACAGAGGTGGAAACTTCATATGTACTCACACTTCCTCATTGAGGTTGTTGTTTGTTTTTAAATGGTTTTTAATGGTGTCCATATGTTTTCCTAATAAACTTTGTATATACTTTTTGGCTAACTCATGGTTTTATGGGCTACATTTATTAGTACTATAGAAATATTTTATGTTCCGGTGCTTCATATTGCACTATAGTAGATAACAGTTCAGGAGTATCATTTGTGGGTACAATTGCACGGAACATTCTTATATACCTTTGTAGTATGCTGACCTTTCCTTTTGTTTCAATGTCAGGGTGAAGGGACACCGCATCCATATCTCCTCTCCCGCCTATCTGGTATCATCTTTTTAAAAGTATAATTTATATAATTTACTTTATATCTCCACGTGTGGGCTATACCTATGAGCATAATGATGTTATATGCTTCTAACAGTGGCAGTCTATTTCTATCGGATTTTACTATGGTAATATCTACAATCTGTTGCAAAGAGTTTCTCTTGCCCTCTACAGTTACTGTTTACTATACAGTTCCTTTGTATATATCTTATTCCCTTGACTTTATTGGCTCCACACTATGTATTTTTTTATTTTTTGTTATACCATAGGCAGGATGATTCATTTGATATGTCTCAATTCATTTTTATACCTTTTAGAGATAGGATTATTTATGATCTGATTGGATTGATGTGATCGTTGTGACAAATTTTTATGGGGAGTCACTTGTCTTTATTTAAATAAGTACCCCATTATTTTAATCATTACCTCCTCTCTCATCTAGCAGTTATTCACTTAATGTTTTGGATATTGTGGCTTCCCTCAAACTAGGCACTCTATAATTTTTTATTTTTTTCTACATTGGTTTTCTGATAAAGATTTATTGATTTTAATTATGATGGTTCTGTTCTTTACTCTGGATGATCATATCTAACTAGAGTATATGTTTGATTTGATTAACTTTTGTCAATTATTATAACCCCTATTATCCCCCCTAGCCAAAAAGTACACAATAAGATATCCTAGGTAAATAGTATACATCCCAAAATCCAGTAAATGCACCAGGCTGCTGTATTAGTGTAACATGTACAGGAACCAAATTGGAAAAATTTGACTAATGAAACACCTGTGCAAAAACAGACATGCACAGTTAAATGTCTAGATTAAGGATTTGTTTTTAAATTCTCCCTCACTATCTCAACAAATAACATGGCAGGAATTGCTAGGTAGGTAGGAAAACATTCAAAGATCGAGCAACTGCACCAGGCCTCTGTTTATTTGGTGTAGTAGTATGTACAGTTGTCAAATTGTGTGCAAAAAAAATCTGTGTTAGATGGTTCTTAAATTTCTAGTTTTTGCTCATTTTCTTTTGCATTTTACTGGCACCTTAACAAAATAATGTTGCGCAAAAAATGGAAATATCAGCATGGCTTGTGACAGGCACATTTTTTCTGGCTGATTCTGGGTTAAGAGTTTTTTTTAAACATTGTATGGACTTTCTGCTTTATAGTGCATTAAAATTTTTAATTCAAATTCAGTAAGGCAAGCCATTAGTACAGCGCCATTATATTATCTATCTTTCTTTCCCCCTATCAACTGAACCTTTAAATTATTTGCAGAGTACTATACTCATCTTCTTCAGTGCCGCCCTTGTACAAGACACATTAGTCTAAAGTCACTATCTCTATTGCTGACCTATGAGCTTCAGTATCCTCTTACTGTCCTGAATCACCCTAAAATGGCTGCTACAATCTCAACCTAGACTTTTATACAGGTAGTCCCTCCTGATTGGCTGTACAATACCATGTAATGTGATAGCTGCAAGACATTGTGGGAAAGCTTGCCTAGGTAAGCCTGACAGCATGTGACAGCATGTGAGATTAGTTTGGCTGATGCAATCTTGTTCAATTTGTAATACAACATCAGCCATTTTTGCCGATACACATAAAGCGAAATACAAGTTTTTCAATTTCATCAGGTTCAGTGCCTGAGACCATGTGAGCATTCTCTGGCTGATGCAATCTTATGCAATGAGTAAAATGTTTTTGGCTGTTGGTGTTAATCAAATCACACGTTAGAAAATGGAAAAGGAAGGTTCAGCACATCCATCTGGTAAAAAAAAAATAGTTTATTACAAATCCATGAAAATTAGTGAATCCTTTCAAAAATGTTAAAACTGACGTTACTATGAGTAAGGGCATTTGTCGAGCCAGAAACGTGTCATTTTTGGGCATTTTCTATGGATCCACTCGTTTTAATTGATTTCTAATAAATAATTTTTATTTTGCTGGATGGATGTGCTGAATCTCCTCTTTCATTTTAAAATTTTCTGTGATACACAAGCAGAATTCGGCACCTACCGATTTGATACTCTCAGCTGCTTATCCAACAAGCAAGCGTGGTGAGCTCTATCCTTTGTTAAATGTTCAAATTTGTTGGGACAAGCCAATTTTCTAAAATTTTACACAAATTCACTTTTCATCTAATCGATTTGTTCTTCTACAAATTGCCGTGAGGGAAAAATCACCAAACGAAGGAAGGGCAACCAAATTTTTTAATCCCTTAACCCTAGAACGCATACCTGGGG
Organism: Phyllobates terribilis; assembly: GCF_046119375.1. Taxonomy (NCBI): domain Eukaryota; kingdom Metazoa; phylum Chordata; class Amphibia; order Anura; family Dendrobatidae; genus Phyllobates; species Phyllobates terribilis. Next base: position 334,944,067 of record NW_027362762.1, read on the forward strand.
CCTTGCAGACCCGCCCTGTTAATTGTTTTCTATTTTCTGCAAGATTACTTTAGTTAGAATTTTTAAACTCTAGGTATTCCTCAGGTATATAGTTGTTTGTCATTTTTGTTTGAGTTATTCCATGTTATTTGCACACGGGCCTAAAAGGCCCCAGGTATGTGAAAGTGTAGATTTTTATGGCCATGCGTTCTAGGGTTAAAGGTGTGTGACACACATGTATGGCACTCATAGGGAATGGGTGAATGAAATAAACTTAGGAGATGAGTTTGCCAGATTCCCAGCCATCATTTGCCTCTGACAGCTACAGGTGGAGCCAAGCACTTTAAGAATCGATTTGGGATTTGCAAAAAAAACTAATCCATCACCATTTCTTATACTTCTGAAGCATCAGAGAATGGGCTAGTGTTTTTATACGTGGACATGCAGGCTTTTCTATAATGCCCTGCTGCTGTGACATCTAGTGGATTATCATTCCTTGTACAGTGATGGTCAGTACCTGGGCTATCACAAACCCATGGTTCCCAGTAGAGCACAGTTTGTACGATAGAGTTGTTTTCCATCTTCAGAGTCACTGGGTAAGTGTCTTTATTTTGTAGAGTGTAAACTCTTATGATCAGTGAGGTTCTCTTTCTCACATCTCCATATGTGTATTCTCTGAGCAATTACAAACTTTCTAGTACTGAGACTTTCGCAAATTTATTTGCTGTGATTTCGAATTTCAAATGATCTGCTCATATCCACTTCGTAGGATTTCACTCGCCCAAATTATTTATATACAGTTATATGAAAAAGTTTGGGCACCTCTATTAATCTTAAGCTTAATGTTTTATAAAAATTGGTATTTTTTCAACAGCTATTTCAGTTTGATATATGTAATAACTGTTGGACACAGTAATGTTTCTGCCTTGAAATGAGGTTTATTGTACTAACAGAAAATGTGCAATCTGCATTCAAACAAAATTTGACAGGTGCATAAGTATGGGTACCCTTATCATTTTCTTGTTTTAAATACTCCTACCTACTTTTTACTGACTTACTAAAGCACTTTTTTTGGTTTTGTAACCTCATTGAGCTTTGAACTTCATAGCCAGGTGTATGCAATCATGAGAAAAGCTGCTTAAAGTGGCCACTTGCAAGTTGTTCTCCTGTTTGAATCTCCTCTGAAGAGTGGCATCATGGGCTCCTCAAAACAACAAAGATTATTCAACATAGTTGTTCAGGGCAAGGATACAAAAAGCTGTCTCAGAGATTTAACCTGTCAGTTTCCACTGTGAGGAACATAGTAAGGAAATGGAAGAACACAGGGACAGTTCTTGTTAAGGCCAGAAGTGGCAGGCCAAGAAAAACATCAGAAAGGCAGAGAAGAAGAATGGTGAGATCAGTCAAGGACAATCCTCAGACCACCTCCAGAGAGCTGCAGCATCAACTTGCTGCAGATGGTGTCACTGTGCATCGGTCAACTATACAACGTGCTTTGCACAAGGAGAAGCTCTATGGGAGAGTGATGCGAAAAAAGCCGTTTCTGCAAGCACGCCACAAACAGAGTCGGCTGAGGTATGCAAAAGCACATTTGGAGAAGCCAATTTCTTTTTGGAAGAAGGTCCTGTGGACTGATGAAACCAAGATTGAGTTGTTTGGTCATACAAAAAGGCGTTATGCATGGCAGCAAAAAAGCACAGCATTCCAAGAAAAACACTTGCTACCCACAGTAAAATTTGGTGGAGGTTCCATCATGCTTTGGGGCTGTGTGGCCAATGCCGACAACGGGAATCTTGTTAAAGTTGAGGGACGCATGGATTCCACTCAGTATCAGCAGATTCTTGACAATAATGTTCAAGAATCAGTGATAAAGTTGAAGTTACGCAGGGGATGGATCTTTCAGCAAGACAATGATCCAAAACACCGCTCCAAATCTACTCAGGCATTCATGCAGAGGAACAATTACAATGTTCTGGAATGGCGATCCCAGTCCCCAGACCTGAATATCATTGAACATCTGTGGGATCATTTAAAGAGGGCTGTCCATGCTCGGCGACCATCAAACTTAACTGGACTGGAATTGTTTTGTAAAGAGGAATGGTCAAAAATACCTTCATCCAGGATCCAGGAACTTATTAAAAGCTACAGGAAGCGACTAGAGGCTGTTATTTTTGCAAAAGGAGGATCTACTAAATATTAATGTCACTTTTCTGGTGGGGTGCCCATACTTATGCACCTGTCAAATTTTGTATGAATGCAGATTGCACATTTTCTGTTAGTACAATAAACCTCATTTCAAGGCAGAAACATTACTGTGTCCAACAGTTATTACATATATCAAACTGTGTAATGCAGCAGCTTGCTAGCATTACTGTAAATGGTCCAGGATGTGTTTACCGGACCATGTACTTTCCCCTTTAACTGACTGGTCACATGACTGTGACAACACCCAGGTCCTGTATGCACAGTAAAGCTCTGTACACATGACTGGGACAGCACACAGGACCTATACACACAGCTGACTGATCACATGACTGTGACATCAGCAAGGTCCTGTCAGTATGTGGCTGTCTGTGCACAGCATATATAAACCTGCTTAATTTGAAACAGGTGTGTTCGGTGTGAGGCGTGAGGCCTGTTCCCCATGTGTGTGGGATACCGTGATACCGTTTGTGAGAGGCCTAGTGAGGCCGAGAGTGAAGCCTGGCAGCCTGAAAGGCCAAGCCTGGATCCGATGCATGGATGTCAGTGGCCTTTGAGGGAAAGCCGGCTTGTGGAAGAGTCCTGAAAGGCGCAGGCTGGATGTGAGTGGAGACATACCAGTAGCCTTAGACGGAACGACGGCTGGAGACCCCTACCTGGGAAGCCGCAGAGCCACAGTGGTAGCAGAGTAACGGACTGAGACAGCTATACCCGGCAAAGGTAATACCCGGTGCTATATGGACATTGTGATATGAACATTGCTACTTTATTACCTTGCCGTAAGCTGTACCCTGGAGCAAGTGGGCCGATGTGCCACTTGGCTCATGAATTGTTTATGTGTGTAAACCTGCCGGTGGCGGACTAAGATGAACTGTGTGTGAACAGCGGTTTATGAAGTGCCATAATAAACTGCAACACTGTGTGAAAAACGTAAAGACATTGCACGTGTGCATTGATTGACGCAGCGAAGCGAGTTACCCCCAGTATGATGACGAGCGCTGCCTTACATATGGTTCGAGAGTGCGGGCAACGGCAGCCCGGTTGCTAGTGGCAACGACAACCCCGGTTGCTAGGGGCAACGGCACAGGACGACGAGTGTGGATAAAGCATCTTGCGGCAACTCGGCGGGGTTGCGAAGATTGGCGTCGCACTCAAACCTGGTTTGCTGTGGCTCGGCGGGGCTCACGAAGTATAAAGCATCTTGCGGCAACTCGGCGGGGTTGCGAAGATTCTCATCGCACTCAAATCCGGTTTTGCGGTGTCTTGGTGGGGCCACGAAAATTTTTCCGGGAGAGCGATGAAGTGCTAGTGTGAACAGTGTACCGCGATGGCTGTGAGCAAAGCAGCAGATCTGTCTGGAGCTATTGAGCGGTTGAAGGGCCGGTTGGGACCGGAGCAGGTATTTGGGAAACTTTTACTGGACATGGTGCAGGAACCGCAGGAGCTGTGGGCACCATATGGAATGGCGGCAGTGGACCATTCTATGGACTCTCCGGGGGCGCCAGTGTTGTCCCAGAGTGCCCGGGGAGGTGGTAAGAGATGTTGTGAACTGAGTCCTAAGACTACTGCTGATTTTTTGTGTAAAAATTACCCTGCCGGTGTGGTTGTTAAAAAGGGGGCGGAGTCTAAAAAAGGGGCGGATTTTCACAAGAGTGTGGAGTGTAGAAAACTGAAAATTGTTACTGGTGGTGGGTTGGTGCCTCCTAAAAATGACAATGTGACCGTTGATAACGGGGTAACTCCAGTAGAAGGGGGTGACGTCAAAGTGGGAGGTGACCTGTTAGTCCACAACACCATGGGTAGTGACACAGACCCCGTAGCTGACTGTGACACTATTAAAGTAAAAAGTGAGTTCAGTCAGGAGGGGCTAGACGAGGTGAGAGAGTCCCCATCTCGTAGACGGCGCAAGGGCCACAAAAAGGTTGCTCCTGTAGACTTGGCTGAAAATAAAAATAAAGAGAGGGTAGTACTGTGTGCCTTTGCTTCAAGTGTGGATCCTCCATTAGAGGTAGAAGAGGAGGTGACGTTGCCAGTAGCAACCTCCGGTACGGTACCGAGTCAGAAGGATCTGACAGCCCTGGAAGGGGAGGCGGCCAGTCGTGACCAAGAGCTGGAACCTATCGGCCAGCAGGGTCAGAGTGACGGGCAGCAATTATGTGGAAACCTGGGGAACGTGTCCTCAATCCAGTTGATCCTGGAGTCTGAACAGCAGAAAATACACCAGCTTGTGAAGGACTTACAGCGAGATCTAAAGGGAAGCAACGAGGAAATTAACCAGTGGAAGGAAATGTTCTACGCAATTAAGGAGGACCGCCGCAAAATCCAGGAAGAGGTTTTGCAGTTGAAGCTTGAAAAGGAGGCGCGGCAGAATGGTGTTTCTGGACGCGAACAAATCCTAGAACGACTGCGCAAACAGCTCAACCAGGAGCTGTGTGACTTCAAGAAGGAGTGTGGTGAACGCAGTAGGGAACTGCAACAGAGTAAGAGAGATTATGAGGATCTCCTCAAGGTGAAGGAAAAACTAGAGGAGGATAAGGTGGGTGCAGAGCAAGTGCGCCAAGCGGTTGAGACCACTCTGCAAGACACCCGTGAGGAGAATGATGGTCTCCGGGGAAAGACCCTAGATCTGGAAGCTCAGGTGAAGGAGCTACAGATGTCCTGTGATGCTCTCCAGAAGGCGGAGACGTACCTTAAAGAAACAGTCAGCAAGATGGAAGCTGAGCGGAAAAAGATGGAGGAGTCTGTCGGAGAATCCACAGACCAGGGCCAGGAGTTGGCCACTGGTGAGGGGAGGTGTGAAGCAGATACCTCCTCGAGTGATGCGAGCTTGGATGATTCGGTGGAAGTAAGAGCCGAGATCAGGGAGCTCAAGGAGTTGCTACAAACCCAGTGGACGCAAGAGAAGCGTGAGAGACTGGCTATTGAGAGCCGAGTGGGCACATTGGAGACGGAGAGGTCTGAGAGAGCTCTGCTGCTGGAAGAGCAGTTGAAGCAGGAAGAGCTTCAGAGACGGGCCGCTGAGAGGCGAGTAATTGAGCTGGAAGGAGAAGTTTTGGAGCTCAAAGGTCGCCTAGCAAAGTGTCACATGGTGAACGAGGTCTCCTTGGAGAAGGGAAAAGGCAAACAAGTTGCACTTACTCCCTTAGACCATGAGAAGGTAGACCTGAGGAGAGCTAAGAGTATGGTGTTGGAAGATAAAGGTGAAGTGGAGGTGGTCAAGATGAAAAGTTGTGAAGTGGTAGTTGTGAGTCAGCTCAGGGGAAGCATCCAGGGTGAAGAAGCTGGAAGTCAGTTGTCCCTGAAACCTGAGCTGGTTGATCGTCTGGAAACCACTGGTGAGACCGAAACGTCTCGGTACAAGTGCCTCGTAGATGTACCCGAGGACTTGAGAGAAGAATGCACCCGTGAGTTCGTGCATGAAGAGTTTAAGAAGGCTGTGGGAGCCTGTAAGGTGTACTTGACCTCAGAAGCTAAACAGCTGGTGGTCCTGTCCACGACCGAAGTCACAGTGAAGAGGGTGGCGATCCTAAGTGATATGCACTGGCGATGTATTCGCACGAAGCGGTTTCTCCGGTTGAAGACGGAGCAAGCCGTTAGACAACTGGAGCTTAGGAGGAAAGCTCACAGTATGCGTGAAGAGGTCATCCGGGTGCCTCATGTTCTGGTGAGAAAGCTCATTGGGAGAAGCGGTCGAGCCATGCAGATGATGGTCAAAAAGTCTGGTGTGATGAGAGTAAGCAGTCCACGTGATCAACAGGACTGGATACCAGACGAAGACGGCATGGTGTCCTTCACCGCTGTAGGAACAGAAGAAAGCCTAGAATATATACGCATGCTGATTGAGTACCGAGTGACCTACCTGCAGGAGGTAGAACAATTGAATCTCGCTAGACTGCGAGTAGATAGACAGCATCATCTGAGCAGCAGAAGATGGAAGCCGTCTAGAAATAGTGAGACCCGACAGAGAAAGGGCCCCCTAAATAACAGAACAGCTACAGCTGAAGTTTGGGACCTTTTAGGATGTCCTGAGAGTAGTGGGTGTGGGTTTAGAGGTAGTGAGACCTCCAGTAACTCCGGTTTGAGCAGCCCATACAAACGACCCAATAGAGGACGGGACAGTACGGAGTCGAACCGGACCTTAGATACCGGGGCATGTGAGTCGCGCTGCTGTATTGACCGCTGGGAGCGGGGAAGACCTGACAGGGTTTCGAATGACCGCTGGGAGCGGGGGAGACCTGACAAGGTTACAACTGACCGCTGGGAGTGGGGGAGACCTGACAAAGTTACGACCCGGAAAGGTGACCTGGCGAAGTCAGTGACAGTGACAAATGGTAGGTCCCTAAGGAATGGGCTAGTGTCATTGACTAAGGTCCCAGGGGCTGAGTAGCACAATTGTAAAGTTCATGGTCTCTATGTGAGCTGGGGGTTATAATGTTATTGTGTATATTATGTGTTCAACCCCACAAGTTTGAACAGAGGGGGGGGATATGTAATGCAGCAGCTTGCTAGCATTACTGTAAATGGTCCAGGATGTGTTTACCGGACCATGTACTTTCCCCTTTAACTGACTGGTCACATGACTGTGACAACACCCAGGTCCTGTATGCACAGTAAAGCTCTGTACACATGACTGGGACAGCACACAGGACCTATACACACAGCTGACTGATCACATGACTGTGACATCAGCAAGGTCCTGTCAGTATGTGGCTGTCTGTGCACAGCATATATAAACCTGCTTAATTTGAGACAGGTGTGTTCGGTGTGAGGCGTGAGGCCTGTTCCCTATGTGTGTGGGATACCGTGATACCGTTTGTGAGAGGCTTAGTGAGGCCGAGAGTGAAGCCTGGCAGCCTGAAAGGCCAAGCCTGGATCCGATGCATGGATGTCAGTGGCCTTTGAGGGAAAGCCGGCTTGTGGAAGAGTCCTGAAAGGCGCAGGCTGGATGTGAGTGGAGACATACCAGTAGCCTTAGACGGAATGACGGCTGGAGACCCCTACCTGGGAAGCCGCAGAGCCACAGTGGTGGCAGAGTAACGGACTGAGACAGCTATACCCGGCAAAGGTAATACCCGGTGCTATATGGACATTGTGATATGAACATTGCTACTTTATTACCTTGCCGTAAGCTGTACCCTGGAGCAAGTGGGCCGGTGTGCCACTTGGCTCATGAATTGTTTATGTGTGTAAACCTGCCGGTGGCGGACTAAGATGAACTGTGTGTGAACAGCGGTTTATGAAGTGCCATAATAAACTGCAACACTGTGTGAAAAACGTAAAGACATTGCACGTGTGCATTGATTGACGCAGCGAATCGAGTTACCCCCAGTATGATGACGAGCGCTGCCTTACAACTGAAATAGCTGTTGCAAAAACACCAATTTTTATAAAACATTAAGCTTAAGATTAATAGGGGTGCCCAAACTTTTTCATATAACTGTACGTATGTAGCTCCTTCAAAGACAAGTCAGGTAATACCCTTACCTGGCCAGTCAGTTCCTCTGTTAATATTTAAAGGAGGCTGAAGACCTATTGTCAATCTGAGGCCTCTACACTCCAGCTCTATTCCACACCCAGTGTCATCTGCTCCTCCAGCTTCTCATATTTTCACCCTGTAGATTTCACTTCTGATTTTGCTTTACAAATACTGATGCAAAATACTGGCCAAAATACTGTCTCAAAAAAAGATTTATTAGTAAAATCCCAATTACATTGAAAGTAAAACAGAAACCTCTAAGAAGACTTTTTTAAGATTAATTTTCTTATTTTTATATAAATGAAAAAATTCTTGAAAAAAGTATAAATTCAACTTGAACTCAATCCTCTGTGGATCAATTAGCTCATCTTTACTGCTTACAGATTTATTTTCCACTTCTTTCCTGAGTCTGAATAGTATTTCATGTTTAGAACACACAGGTGCACTGAACAAGTGAGCAAATTATTCAGAATATTCTATTGAACTGATGAGGGCACCACATGAGGACTCTTAGTCAGAAGCAGCCCTTAGATTTTTAGTTTTTTAAAAGAAACTATATGCAAATCGCCTCTTCAGAGAAAAAGAGGACTTGTACTCTATAGCGCCACCTATTGGAAGTAGCAATCCTACAAGTCACAATCAACCCTTTAACGAGTCGTGCAATATGACTTAGGATAAAAGCCAAATCAGAATCTCAATTTGCAGACACGGTGTTTCGGGCTGTTGGCCCTCGTCACTGCAAAGTATGAGAACTGATTTGGCTAGGTGAGAGGCTCTGGACTGAGGTCTAAGGGGTAAAATAAACTAAAAATCTTGCAAGAAACAAAAGGGAGGATTTAGTGCTCATCAATTACAAAATTCAAGGAATGAGTGCTCATGAATTACAAACTCCAAAAAGAAAACAAGTTATCCCTACTGTATGTCTAGGATGGGATAGGGAAATACTTGCTAATTACAATTGGTTCAACCAGTGACACCTCAAGGACTCCAAAGAATGGGAATCTTGAGAATAGGTCTCTGTGGCTTCAACTTGAACGGAGCAGGGATGCTTGACTTCCGTTCCTTTCATTGTCCCTTAGAAAATAGCTCAGCACTGCACTTGACTTTTTTCAACAATCCTATTGACAATGAATAAAGCTGAGGCCAATCAGACCCCCAGCAATTAGCAAGTAATCCCTTATCACATGGCTAGGGGCTTATTTGGTTTTTGGAATAACCATTTAACCCAAACTGAGTGCATGATGAATAAAATGGTTAAGTTGGGAGCCATTCAATCAAATCAACCTGATTCTGTCCCTGGAATATAAACTCGCATCTAATATTATACTAATGTTCACTGAATTTAGAATGTAGGCATTCATATTTTTGAAACAGAAGAGTACTGGGAAAGAAACCATGTGAACGCTCTGTAATGCTGAATCTTCTTTTCTTAAGTCTTACACTTTATTTTACAGCATTTATATCTACTATTTTTGTATGTTATCTTCTTTAGTTACCACATCAAAAAAGTGATGTGTATATGTGATCATATACATCATTAAAACACTATACCCAAGTCAATTCATGTAAGTCTTTGTATGAGTCGAGACTCAAGAAAAGAAATATGCTTTAAACGAAAGTGAATTTTAGCCTTCCATTAGTATTATAATAGCTATTGCAGAATGTATTTAGGTGTCAGGTCGGTAATAGATGTCATACAGCGAATGTGATTCAAATTACAGCCAGCAGTGGTTTTCTCTTAAAAGCAAGCTCAGAGGTGGAAAAAAGCATCTATAAAGCGCCAACCCGAGACACACGGAATAGTTTCAAATATTATTTTTCAACACTAGAATCATACACTATGGTTTTGTAACTACATATTGACATGTTGAAAATTACATGACATTGGATGAGAAACTGACATTACTAACACTGTAAAGAGCATGTACCTGCCTAATGTCTTCTTCTAAGTGTTTTCTGATAGAAATATATTTAAACTAATCAATTCTAGCATGTAGTAAATGCTGATAGAAAACCTTTTCCAGTTCTTTAAACAAATGAAGATAAGACTGACTGAAGATCAAGACTACTGCAAATATATCTATTTTATGACTTATGCACATCTCCTATAATGGCAACACTCATCAGTCTGTAGGCTATAGTGTACTGCTTTCTGCTGCTGACTTTCTTTTAAGAAGCATTCTTTCTTTTCTCTATTAGATTGTATATAAATCCAACATAAAAAAATGGTTTGTATCCTTGGGAGGTCGTGACTCTACCATAGAATATTTGCTTTTGTTGAAGAAATATCTTAATAATACAGTACAGTACAAATACATATGGCAGCACAAAGAATGAATGTCTTTGTCTCCCTTAAATTCCATAAAAAACATTTTTTGGTGGAGTTTGGAGTGGGCATTGGAACGGATGTTATTTTTGTAAGCCTACAATTAAAAAAAAAAAAAAGAACAAAATGAAAAGACAGGTTGACTTTAATTTACAACATGTATCAGATCATTCAAAAGACACGTAAGAGCATATGTTATTATGAGTTTTATTAAAGTTAGTGTAACAATAAAAACAGCTTTAGTATACAAAGCATACATTTAGCTTGAGAAATTGCAATATATTTGACACGTGTGAATATTTATAAACAACGTTAAAAGAGACATCCTAGTTTCTTTAATATAAAGAATTACTGAATTCGATGATCCTTTTTATTTGGGATAATTGAAGCATACAATATCTTTAGGTTTAAGACATATTGTCATTGTTACATTCTTAATACAAGATCTCTCAATATCATTGGACATGACAACTGATAGGAATCAAGTGAGAATGGCAATTCTTCCCACTGAAAATAATTTGAAATGATGTTTATTATTTTTTTAATGATCTGCAGGTTCTTACAGCTTTGCTGTTTCGGCTCGCTGACCCTATTAAACACTGTCAATCATGCGTTCTTAAAATGAGGTTGTAATATCAATATGGCAGTGCATTAATGCATTGGAGAAATGATAGCACTGCACACTCATTGATTCATTTTTATTAAATGCTGATATGAATAACATATAAAGAGTGTGCATAAAGATTATATTTTCTAATATATTCCATATACTTGTGAGAATGGATGTCTTTTTATAGTATAAATCAATCAGCCATAACATTAAAACAACCCATGTAATATTCCCGACATGCCACCAAAGAAGATGAATTCCACTAGAATTTGGAAGATGTTCTGCAGTATCTGTCACCAAGACATTAGAAGAAAATCTTTTGAGGATGGCAAGTCTGCATTAGTAAATATTTGCATTCTCTATGAACAGTTTATGAATAAACTAAGAATTGGGTGTGTTATTGGATGTGTCCCTACACACTCTGATTTTGTCCAATTTTTGATGACTCTTTTAATGGAACAGTCAGACGGCTGTATAACTCGGATGAGGATCGCAACACAACATTCAGACTGGCCGGCGGCTCTCCCGACTAGAGCGTGACATCATATATTTCAATGCAGCTGTCACACTCGTGTCAAGAGAGCAGCCGGCCAGTCCAAGCATTGCGTTGCGATTCTCATCCGAGTTGTATGGCCATCTGACTCTTCTCTAACAAGGAGATTATCAACACCCAGTTGTCAATTTATTCCAAAACTTTTATTATGATCAGCTCTAGAAGCCCTGAAAGTTGCCAGATGGTGCTTACTTATTTGGACTTATTTTGCCAGCTCTTCCAACATATACTAGATTGGATTGAGATCTGGATTATTTGAAAGCCATTCATTACCCAGAACTCTTTGTTATGTTCACAAAATTGTTACTTATTTTTCGGTTATCCACTTTGATAGGTACTAACTGCTGCATAACAGTGGTCGGCTCCTGGTACCTAGTTGTCAGATCCATACCAGGGTTGCCAACTTGACTTCTTATTTTTTCTGGACAGGTTATCAAAAAGTTGCAGACAGAAAATATTTTTTACGAGCACATTGTGAAACCATAGTAAATCATTTTGATTATATGTGAAACATGTCTACTGCCTATAATTCTGATCATAAGACATTATCTCCATTCCCTGTAAACTGTAAAATTATGATAATTACTGTCAAAATAATCTGTAAAAGTTTCTTCAGCTTCAAGAAAATCACGGACGCCTTCAATCTTTTGTTTTACGGACAGAGAAACAAGTGCCCTATTTTTATGGACTATCCTGGATTTTCTGGATGGTTGGAAACCCTGATCTATACACTTGCAATTTTTTCTGCTTCCAATACACCCACTTCACCAAATATATTCTGTTCTTTGATTGGTGCCATTGTAATGGGCTAATTACTGATATATACTCTACATCTTTCAGTGCTTTTAATGTTATGACAGCTTGATATAGATTGTATAATAATTTACATAAGAACAATTCCCTAGATGAGAATTAAAAACAAATCGTAATCAGAAGCAAATTTTTTATTCCTTTAACAAAGAAATATTGTGAATACCCCAATTGTTCACTTGCAATAAATTCGGGTAAAACAAAGTTTATTTATCCAATTATTTTATTTGAATTTTTGTCTTGTCATACAAATCCTTCCATCGCGCAGTTGTCTCTTTTATTGTTTGCGGACAAATAGAAAATGTGATATAATGCTGCATATTTGATTGTTATTAATAATCATCCAACTAATTAAAATTACAGTTTAAGGTTTTAACTGATGATTATAGGTTACAAGTGTATGTACACAAATCTCATGCTCGAAGTGTAGTTTAGAAACAAGCAGCCCTCAAGATTTGCTCTCAGTACTCAGGTGGTTACTAGTGTAGGTTACCAATTATGAAAATGTTCCTTGGTTGTTTTGATGAACTTTATGTTAACTTGGGAAATGCCTCTAATACATAATTATACTTTTATTCAGACAAATTAACTATTTAGCTTATTATGTGTCATTATGAATACATAGGATACATTGCACTGTACTGAAATATTACTTGTGTGTTATATAAAGCCGCTAAAAGCAATTACATAACATTTTTTTGTAGCTGATATAAACAAAAGTATAAAAAAAGGCAAGAAACAAGGTGTAAAAGCAATCTTATCAATGTTTTCATATCCAACAAAATATGAAGAAAGTGTAAAACTCCTTTAAATTAAATAAAAAATAATAATATTGTAAATCCCATAAAACATTAAATACTCACACATAACAATCTGCATAAAACTACTAAGTTATTTATTAATTTTTGTATCTTATTCTAATATCTAACCTGATACATGGCCCTATCTAAGACTTGCAGCCATACACATGAGTATACTGAGGCTGCAGCAAGATTTAGAGTGGAATGCAACTAAGCAAATGCTTTACTACATTTAATTTAGAAGAATTGTAAGTTAAAGAAAAAGCAATCAAGTCATTTCACATTGATGTCTTTCTTTATGTGGGTAAGTGGGATTGTGTAATGTAAAATCAAAAGGTGGAAAAATTAGGCACAACAACACAATTTTTGTATCAGTAGAAAGATTTTACCTTACTTTGTTAGTATACTAGATAAAGCTATAGTGATATATTTCTTTAGCATGGAGCTCTATTCCTCTTCTTCACCACAAATATACTTGAAACATGTCAGTTGATTTTTTCACCACTAGGGGGCAAAACTGTATGCAGCTAAATATGCAAGTAGGTACAGAAAACAATTATCAATTTGCAGATGGATCCCCTAGTGGTAAAACATACAGTATGTGTTAGCCTGACCCAGAGGAAAGATTCTGCACCAAAGAGCTAAACCCTTATAGCAATTTAAGTTAACTTACTATATTTAAATTCCTGAAAACCTGCTGATTCTGCTTCCAAAAATCTTAATAGCCTAATGTATTCTCATGTTCTTGTCTATTTTGATAATCTGAGCCACGTGTCAAGGCCTTTTACAAGGTAAAACAATAACACTGACTTTCAGGGCATCCACCTTTTGTAGGCACTAGTGTTCTTTCTTCTAAAAATAGAGCTATTTAATAACTATTTAAAAGAACCCTGTCATCTGCCCCTTTAAACCACCTCCTTGTCTGTTGTACCCTTTTAGTGCATTCTAACAAACCTCTGTTTTGCTGATTAGAAATTGATGAATAAATGTAAAATTTATTTAAAATCCGAACTCGCGCTATATAAATCAGTGGGTGATTAGTTGGGGGCATTGATTTCCCCAAAATAATCCAGCATGTCCCTATGGACATGAGTGACATAACAAGTAAGAGTGATGTCATCACTGGCTTTTTGTAAAACTCGCGGCTGGCCAAGATCTGCAAAACTGCTGCTTCGCTGGGCCTCCCTGCACCAATAAAGCTGAAGAGTGTACAGTCGACTTCACTGCGAATTCCCAGGGAGGCAGAACATGATGCGCATGCACGTGATTTTCAATAAACTAATAGTGACAAATAAACTTGTGCAATTCTCAATAATGGAAAGCTTGTAATTGCTCAGAATATACATGTGAGGGAGAGGAAAGAGAAAAAGAATCCTGCTGGCCATAAGAGCTTAAACTTTCTAGCAGAGAGAGATAGAGAAGATCCCCCTGATCATAAGAGCTTACACTCTACAGAAGAGAGAGAGAGGACCCCGCTGACCATAAGAGCTTACACTCTATAGGAGAGAGAGGACCCCGCTGACCATAAGAGCTTACACTCTACAGGAGAGAGAGGACCTCACTGACCATAAAAGCTTACACTCTACAAGAGAGAGAGGACCCTGCTGACCATGAGAGCTTACACTCTACAGGAGAAAAAGGACCCTGCTTACCATAAGAGCTTACACTCTACAAGAGAGAGGACCCTGTTTACCATAAGAGCTTACACTCTACAGGAGAAAGAGGACACTGCTGACTATAAAAACTTACACTCTGCAGGGAAGAGAGACATACCCAGTGACTCTGGAGATGAAAAACGGCCATACAAACTGTGCTACGCTGGGATACACTGATTTGTGATGGCCCAGGAACTGACCACCACTATACAAGAATGACGTTAGTGCACTCTTAGCAATGTGAGAAATGGTGATGACAACGTTTTTTTTTTTGCGAACTGCAAAGCGAATCTAAAAATATTCGAATTTGCGGGAAACCGCAATCTTCAGGAATATTTGACTCAAACTCGATCCTCAGTGGATAGATCCACTCATATCTTTTCGCTAATTTCCTTTTACATTAAGGCAGTGTGAGCGACAGTTATAGAGTTAGAACGAAGCTGATAATCTACACAACGTTTAGAAAGCATCCTTAGGTATAAATATTTGCTAGCTTACTCTTTACACAGATAAAAACTGCGGATTGTTGAAATGTAAAGATACATTTTAACAAAGCAATAAAGCAATTAAAGTTTGAATGAAATGTAAAATTAGCAGAATATCATGCAAAGGTAGCACGATGCAGAAATGATTGTAAAAGCTGCTTTAATCCTGATTTCACCTTATTTGTGGTATACACATTCATATTGTTTTGTTAAGATTATCATAGTGCTTAGTACTGAATGAATTAGTTTAAATGATGCAGGCTAGAATACAAAATGTATAAACTGATGAAGCTGATGATTTTATAAAAGCATAAAAAGCAATTACTTGCAGATATATCTCAGCAACAAAGTAACTATTGAAATGTGGTGCATTACCATACTACAAGCAGTGGTCTGAATGCTTAAGTACTTAAAGGGAACCTGTCACCAGAAAAAATGCTAATAACCTGCAGATATGGGGTCAATCTGCAGGTTAACAGCGTTACAAACCTGTACAATGCCTGCACTAAGCCGAACGCTGCGAGGAAAAAAATAAGTTTATTCCCTTCGGCAGCGCTCTAGTTTCAGTCACGGGGGCGGCACCAGCGCTGGTTCAGTCATCGCTCTGAGAATACAGATAGGCGACTATAACAACACCCTCAGCCCTGACACTGGCTCAGCATTAGGGTCGGCTGTGACTGAAACCAGAATGTTGCTGGTGCTGGTGAGAATAAAGTTAATTTCTCCCCGCAGCGTTCAGTTAAGTACAGGAGCCAGGCAGGTTAATAATGCTATTAATCTGCACATTAACCCCATATCTGCAGGTCAATAGCGTTTTTTTCTGGTGACAGTTTCCCTTTAAGTAAATTACACACTGGTAACCGAAGACACAATATGTCTCCCATCTAAGCAAAACATTCATAATATGTAATTTCTTAATTTCTAGTTTTAGAAAATAAAGATAGTATTTTAATAATTGTGTTTGCTCTACAGTGATGCATATTCATATATATATATATATATATATATATACTTATTTATATATATATACAGTACAGACCAAAAGTTTGGACACACCTTCTCATTTAAAGATTTTTCTGTATTTTCATGACTATTAAAATTGTACATTCACACTGAAGGCATAAAAACTTTGAATTAATACATGTGGAATTATATGAAAATATGTCTTATATTCTAGGTTCTTCAAAGTAGCCACCTTTTGCTTTGATGACTGCTTTGCACACTCTTGGCATTCTCTTGATGAGCTTCAAGAGGTAGTTACCGGAAATGATCTTCCAACCATCTTGAAGGAGTTCCCAGAGATGCTAAGCACTTGTTGGCCCTTTTGCCTTCACTCTGCGGTCCAGCTCACCCCAAACCATCTCGATTGGGTTCAGGTCTGGTGACTGTGGAGGCCAGGTCATCTGGCGTAGCACCCCATCACTCTCCGTCTTGGTCAAATAGCCCTTACACAGCCTGGAGGTGTGTTTGGGGTCATTGTCCTGTTGAAAAATAAATGATGGTCCAACTAAACGCAAACCGGATGGAACTGCATGCCGCTGCGAGATGCTGTGGTAGCCATGCTGGTTCAGTATGCCTTCAATTTTGAATAAATCCCCAACAGTGTCACCAGCAAAGCACCCCCACACCATCACACCTCCTCCTCCAAGCTTGCCGGTGGGAACCAGGCATGTAGAGTCCATCCGTTCACCTTTTCTGCGTCGCACAAACACACGGTGGTTGGAACCAAAGATCTCAAATTTGGACTCATCAGACCAAAGCACAGATTTCTACTGATCTAATGTCCATTCCTTGTGTTCTTTAGCCCAAACAAGTCTCTTCTGCTTGTTGCCTGTCCTTAGCAGTGGTTTCCTAGCAGCTATTTTACCATGAATGCCTGCTGCACAAAGTCTTCTCTTAACAGTCGTTGTAGAGATGTGTCTGCTGCTAGAACTTTATGTGGCATTGACCTGGTCTCTAATCTGAGCTGCTGTTAACCTGCGATTTCTGAGGCTGGTGACTCGGATAAACTTATCCTCAGAAGCAGAGGTGACTCTTGGTCTTCCTTTCCTGGGGCGGTCCTCATGTGAACCAGTTTCTTTGTAGCGCTTGATGGTTTTTGCAACTGCACTTGGGGACACTTTCAAAGTTTTCCCAATTTTTCGGACTGACTGACCTTCATTTCTTAAAGCAATGATGGGCACTCGTTTTTCTTTACTTAGCTGCTTTTTTCTTGCCATAATACAAATTCTAACAGTCTATTCAGTAGGACTATCAGCTGTGTATTCACTTGACTTCTGCACAACACAACTGATGGTCCCAACCCCATTTATACGGCAAGAAATCCCACTTATTAAACCTGACAGGGCACTCCTGTGAAGTGAAAACCATTTCCGGTGACTACCTCTTGAAGCTCATCAAGAGAATGCCAAGAGTGTGCAAAGCAGTCATCAAAGCAAAAGGTGGCTACTTTGAAGAACCAAGAATATAAGACATATTTTCAGTTGTTTCACACTTTTTTGTTAAGTATATAATTCCACATGTGTTAATTCATAGTTTTGATGCCTTCAGTGTGAATGTACAATTTTCAAAGTCATGAAAATACAGAAAAATCTTTAAATGAGAAGGTGTGTCCAAACTTTTGGTCTGTACTGTATATATATATACAGTGTATATATATATACATAAAATATATACTGTACATATACTGTAAGGGTGTAGTATGTGTATATATTATGTGTATATATTATGTATATGTAAATGAGACTGCAACAACAGACAGAGAAAATCCTGGAATTATGAAAGTAAGAGGATCAATAGACGAGATTATAATATGCAAGTGATTAAAAAGTGAAAACAAAATTTTCAAAACATCTCGATTTATTTAGTATCGAGTATGAGTGCCACGTACAGAGATACACTGATTTATATATTTTGGCATGCAATTAAAGAAGTTATCAATGGTTGTATGAGGAATGTTCTGTCATGCTGAATGCACTTGGGCATGCAAATCATCAAGATTCACTGCTGGCAGCAAACTTTGCAATTGCCGACCAATGACATACCAGATGTGTTTGATTAGAGATAAGTCTGAACACCTTTCAAGCCATGGTAGCATGTTTCGACAACTCAGGCTTCTCACAGTAGCATGAGCAACAGCAACATGTGAAAAACAGCTACTTTGACACTTTGGAGAAATTGCCATAATAAGAGTTCCACAAACAAATCAATGGTACTCCAAGCTGTTAGGGCACTTGGAATGAAGACTAGAAAGGTCCAGATACCAAACATGATGCCACTCCATACCATAATTCCACTTCATAACATTGCATATGTGGTCTTGTTAGATTTGAATTATGGCACGTAATGATCAATTCTGTACTGCAAGTGAAATTGGATGTCCCATATCATGTGTAAGGTGTCAAACAGTGTCTACACAAACCACCAGAAGGTGATTGCATGACAATGGGCTAAAAGCTAGCTGTCAAGCTAGAATTCCTTTGACTGCAATGGAGGCTGTAATGCAGTCAAAGGAATCCTCTTTACCAATGAGTCCAACTTTCTTCTTGGATACAATAATAGCTGGAGATTGGTTTGGAGAACACATGGGCAATACCATGAAAAAAGGCTTCAAAGGGAATGTGAAAAAGTTCTATTAGCCATTTTTCAGCTGAACAACGCCAGGCTGCTTGTTGCTCATGCTACTGTGAGCAACCTGCATGGACTAAACATGCTAACGTTGGCTACAGCGCCTACGGACTTGTCTTCTATAAAACACACCTGGGACATCATTTGTTGGCAATTGCAAAGAGAGCTGCCAGCAGTGGATAGTGATGATTTACGTACCCAAGTGCTTTCAGCATGGCAGAACATGCCTCATATAAAGATCAGTAACCTCATTGATAGTAGCAAAAGAATGTAAGGGCATGTATTTCTACACTCATACTTGATCCTGAATAAATGGAGATGTTTTGAAACTGTTTCCATGTTTTCATTGTTTGCATATTAACATGTCTATCGATCCTGTGATTTCCCCAATACTATGACTTTTGCTTCTTGGTGTTGCAATTTCAATGTTGAGGAGCATATATATACAGGGTGGTCCAAAAGTAGGTGGACAGAAAGTGTAATAAGGTTATGAAGGGGGAGATTTATCAAACATGGTGTAAAGTGAAACTGGCTCACTTTAGCAACCAATCAGATTCCACTTTTCATTCCTCACAAAGTTTATAGTCAAAAACCAAAAAGTATCAGTGATTTGAAAAATTACATCAGAGATGTATTTCAAGAAATCAATACCCAAAGAAACTGGTGCAAAAATGTTTGTCGAAACATAAGAGGCAGACTTCAAAGCTGTGCAAATTGTAATGGAAAACAGTTTAGTTTGAGCACCGGCGTTGATAAAATTTAAGGGCTTTTGTATTATTATTCAGAATAAAATGTAATTGTCAATGTTAAGCTTGTGCTAGTAAATATAATTTTATATAAAAATCAAAATAAATGTTATTATTTTCTGGCCACCTACTTTTGGACCACCCTGTATATATGTACACCCACATCAACAGAGCTTTTCTCCTTCATGCTTACATGCTGTACACTAGTTACTGAAAATCTATTGTTGAACTCTTCTCTCACCAAAATCTGTAGAGAAATATGGCACATACATTAAGAACATTGCCAAATGGAGTTAACATTTAGGATTGTGTAACAGAAAAAAATAGACTAAACAAATTTATGGAAATAATTAGGAGAAACTTTAGGAGAAACATTTATTTCACTGTGGCAAGACAGACCCATATTTGTCCTAATAAAACTAGATATTTACTATTTTTGAATAACTATTAAGAATACTAAATATGGCTTAAGACCTAAAAGTTCACAGAAATTCCCTACTATTTTTCTTCCATAAGTTTATTCAGTTTTAATCAGTGTCACATTATAAAGACGTTTATAATGGGTTTTCCAATATTGGGCAACAAGGGAAAGACCTAGGATATAATAATAAAAGATTAAGTATTCATTTGTTAATTCTGCCTTCCTTTCCAGATCTGCAGCTAATCTAAATCTTATATTATTTTATCTTATTTCACCTATTGAGCAACATTTGCCCAATCTCAGACAATCCTTTTAAGTTTGTTGTCTGGAAACTAGATACAGTATTTACATAAAATATTATTACATGATTTCAATTTTAGCAACGTAAATAGGACAGGTTTTTGGTGTTACAGTTTTTTCTTTCTTTGAAAAAATAAAAAATGAGGTAAGACATTCAGATGAACATGAGCCAGTAACTATTCATGCCAAACAAGCAAACAAAAAAAGACGTTAAGTATTCCACAAAAAAATGTCCTGGATATACTGTATTACTTTCATTGGTATAGTCAGGTGCAAAGATATGGCTCAGATGTGTATTGGCAATACTTGGGATGATTTAGATGAAGCCGCCCCCTTAACGACAGGTTCCCTGTTCAAATATGTTGCCCAATACACAAGATTGAAAGTTCCAAACATAACGGGAAAAACTATTCGAGACATTTTGTCAATCTTACTGACACTGTTGTAAGTCTTTTTGTTTTCTGGGCACTTATCCTCAACTTTCATATGCAAAGAAGCTGGGTTTGAGATGACAGATGAGGTAAGGTCTTTGGAAATATTGGGTGTGTAGGTTATTCTTCCTCCTCCATAGGTGTTGATTGGCTTTCTTCCAAGAGATTCTTGCTCTTTTTTCTGTTTGACATAGGAAAATGTAGATAATGATTGAAGTATTGATACAACTTGAAGTTCAAGACATAATGGCTTTCATAATTTCTTTTTTGAATGAATACTTAAGAGCATCTTTAAGGTTTACGGTTACAAAGTGCTGAGAAAGTCAACTTTTAATGTAAATAAGTCTGCAAATGGATTCAGTGACAGACCAACTCTCTCATCATTCTCCACTTAGCACCACACTGTAAGCTTGATTGACATCTGTCTAGTACTACTCTGAACAATAACATAGTGTTGCTGACCAGTAGTGATCAGCAAGCATACTCCTATAAGGGGTCATCCGAGCATGCTCGGGTGCTAACAGAGAATCTTCGGTGTGCTTGAAAAATAGGTTTGAATCACCGCAGCTATCCATGCATGTGTTGCGGCTGTTGAACAGACTTGTGACATGCAGCTGCGACGATTCAAACCTATTTTTCGAGCATGCTGAAGATACTCGATTAGCACCCAAGCGTACTCGGATAACTCCTTTTCCGAACACTCTCACTCATCAATACAGACCAGACATCAAAGAAGTCCTTATAGAGAGGCACCAGATAAGAAGTAAGAGGAGAATCAGTGCATTCTCTGAGAATTGACTCAGTGTATTATTTAGACAAAGATTTAAAGTTTATTTTCTATGTGATGGAAGATCCTTTTGCAGCTGGAAATTCATGTTTATTAATGTTGAGCGAGCATACTCGACACTGCTCGGTACTTGCCCGAGCATCTCACTACTCTGGATGTTCGGCGAGCACCGAGCATTTCCGGGTTGCTTGGGCAGGAGCTCGGGTCTCCGCCCTGCATGTTTGGCGCTCTTTACAGAGCCAATGAACATGCAGGGATTGCCAGCCAGTCACTGTAATACTGCAGCCATGTTGATTGTGGGCATTACAGTGATAGGCTGGCCACACGGTGTCACCTCGAGTATTTAAAACCAGGCGCCGCCGTCTTGGACACAGTCGCTCCGGATCAGACAGTGTAGGGAGAGTGCTGCTCAGCTAGGGAGAGATTTATACTGTTAAATAGGTAGTGTAGGGTCTCTAAAGCCTGCAAAATCAAACAAACAGTCCTTCTGAGGACTAATATCCATCCCAGATAGACAAGGACTTGCACGGGGATAGTTGCAAGTCTGCATCTTCTGATGCGGCAAGGATCACTTCTGATGGGCTCACTTTTAGGCAGTGACCTTGGTGTCCGAGAAGCTTCCAGGGGTCTTCCCCATGCTGTTCCAATGTCTTTTAAGCACTGTATGCATGTGTCACACAGCACATGGCCAGATAAGGTTGTAAAATGTTAAAATGACATTTCCCAGTGAATGCATTGGTCATGGTTGAAAGCAATACAAAAGTGCTAAAACGCATAAAAAATGCTACTTGTAAACATAGCCCAAGGTGTGGAGGAGTATTTTTGTTTTTGGTTATTTATTTTACCTTATACACAAGTCTTTACCCTGGAAATGATGTTCCTTAACATATTTCACAGGAAAACAGTTTCAGTTTTGTTTTTGAACGTTTTATTGTGAGCCCGTAAAAGTGGCTTAATACCTCTGACCACGTTGTTGACAGCAGTGACCTGGGGGTCAGAAATGCTTCCTGAGGCGATCCCCATGCTGTCCCCATGTCAATTGAGCACTGTCACTATCGTTTTGGGCACTTTTTAGGCTTGCTTTCTACAGACTGCCGGGGGTGCCGCCGCAAAAATGCTCGGGTCTCCCATAGACTAACATTGGGCTCGTTCCTCGGGTCAAGCACCCGAGTATCACGGTGAGCTCGGCCCAAGCATTTTAGTGCTCGATTAACACTAATGTTTAACCTTACATTTCAGTAATGTATTTAGATTACAAAAAGCTCCTGTCAGTTTCCCTTTAACAAGTCAAGGAACAAGTTTACTCTGGTGTTAAAGGGATATTCCTATACACAATATACACAAAGAGATTCATCAGGACATGCAGCAACACAATTTCATAAAAGGAAAAACTGATTAACAGGTGTCACAGTTTCCTGGCCCACTGGGATTTAAAAATGCATTCAAGAAGAATAACCGCAGCATTCCATGAAGCAAATTTACCATATATGTTAAAAAACCCACAACATATGCAATGTTTCATCCTTAAAGGAAACCGGTCATGTCCCAAAATGCTATAAACCTGGAGATATGGGATTAAAGTTCAGGTTAATAATATTTTGAAGCCATGTGGCCACCGTCCTGAAAGTTTGGAGCAAATTAAATTTTTTCCTCCAGGCAGCCTCTGGCTTTCAGTGATCAGTACATAGAGAGTGGTGGCTGTAACCACACCCCAGCACTGACTGACAGGTAGCTCTGCACCGATGCACTGGTAATCCAGCTGTCAGTCAGTGACAGGAGATTGGGTACAGCTATGTATTGAGCAGTGGCTGAAGCCACACCGGTCGCACCTCCATGACTGAAAGCCTGAACATGGCGAATGGAATAAATTTAATTTCCTCCTGGCACCCCTGCAGGTTAAAAGCATTTTTAGACATGACAGGTTCCCTTTAAACATGTTTAACAAGGATCCATTTAGAGTTGAAACATGGCATATGCTGTGGTGTTAATAAACACATATAGTAGATTTTCTCCATGGAATGCTACGGTCATCACTCTTATACCCACAAAATATGCCATAATTGTTCAATAGGTGTAGGTACCATAGTTGCTTGGCTATTTTATGAACCCTCACAGAAGTTAATGGAGTGAGCTGCTCATCCGCCATTTTATTTATGGACGTAAGATAGGGACCTGCGCCTATCAGACAACCAGAATATATGGCATCAATGTCCAATAAGAGAATCATTTTTTAAGAGGCGTAAATATTTTTTTGTGTCACCCGTCAGAGAGCTATTAGTTTTTGATCTTTCCATTGAAGTAGCTGTATATACAGTTCTATTATATGCCCTATGCTCTCATTTCTCTATTAAACTTCTCCATTCTGTCCGATTAGGAAACTTTCATATTTAATTACCTTTTTCATCATAATGTACTTTCTATATATGCCAGTACATAATAATATGCCTACTTAGGACATACCTTTAAGCTCTAATACGCATTGAACATGATTCATCACAATGCTGAGTCATAAAAAGTTTAGCTTTAATGCAGAGCTTTTGAACAATGACCATATGCCTTATTCAGTGCAGGATTAGAACAGGCTGCTCTGAAAGTGACAGGTGAAATTTTTTCACGGACGCATTGACTTGCATTGCCGATTTTGATCCCACCCTCAGATGAAAATTCGACATGTCTCCGATATTTTCTGCAGACCTCTCGGTCCAAGGAAAAAATCGGACATCAGTTTTTCACATACAAGTGCTGATTTTTTACCCATAGCACCTATGGGGCTGTTTACATGTCAGATTTTTTTCTCGGACCGAGTGGTCCGTGTCAAATCATGGAGACATGTCAAGTATTGATCTGATAGTCAGATCAAAATTGGCAATGCAAGTCTATGGATCAGTGAAAAACTGACACCATTCAGATGCCATCTATGTGCTATCCATTTTTCACTGACTGATAGAATAAGGTTGAGAAACTTCTTTTTTCTTATCAGTTAAAAAAATTGATGAAACTCTGACCAAACTCTAAGAAATATCTTATGACACTGATGAAAATCTGATGAAACACGGTCCATTTTTCTTGTACTTCAAAAAACTGATGTCTGAAAAATGCTTAACTCTGCAGTGGGTATCACTACAAACCTTAAACGGGTTTTCCATTTTTGGAAAATCCCTGTACCCGAGCTGAAGATAATTTTAAAAATGCAAACTGTTTTTTACTTACAATCCCGGTTCCAGTTCGGAGTCTCCGCCATGGCTCCCGATGTTTGTTATTGTCAATTCTGCAAACGTCACATGAACTCATCGACTCTGCCTGAGTAGATGGCATGAGTCGTCAAGTTCATTAATTGTCAGCAGTGCTGACAACGTGACATCAACACTGCAGACCATAACAGACACCAGGAGCAATGGCGGGAGACTCAGAGCCGGACAGGAAGGGTGAGTAAAGCTCAATTTGTTTTTTTCTAAAAAAAAATGTTTGCCTGGGAATAGAAGTTTTCTGAAAACCCCCTTAAATGTGAAATAACTTCATATCTCATATTTTTACATTCCAGTCGCATTCTTATTTTTATCTTTTATGGTAAAAGCTTTCATTTGAAAAAGTAAAATAAAATTAATAAAAGGTTTGTAAACATGAAACAAATGTACAGATTTCAGTAACAAAGTGTATTTGAAATATAAATAAAATACCTTTAAGTAAAAGCAATTTATGATTCAAATATAGAAAAATCAGAGGCTATAGGTTGCTTGTTTTAATAAAAACAATTCAAACAATTGTTGCCTAGCTGGGTACAGCAATGGGTATTAAAAGCCTGTTGGCAATCATCGAGTGCAGACAACAATGAAACATGTTATATATAGATCTTCTTACTCTTTTCTAGTGTTCCTCCCTCCCTTTCATACATACAGAACTCAGAATGCGAGACATCAAATAGGTCTCAAAAGTTTTAACTTTATTTTAGCATTTTATGCACCTGCTTTTAGACTACTGCTTAAAAATGAGTGCATGTAAACACGAGGGAACAGTCCACCTGGGGCAGAATAATTAACGATATGTTATTTACAGCAGTACAGCTAATATGTATTTTTCCAATATGTTCTGTGCTTTCCAAAGCTGTTCTGTTTTTATAAAATAACTCTCTAATTTGTTATCAACATTATTTTTATGACTAAAATATAAGAATTTGGCCTTTTTAGAAATGTTCTAGCATCACATTATCTAGTTCATATTTTCCCCAGTGTAATTCTTAAATAAATGAAGATATCGAGTTATTCAGGTTTATAAAATTTAAGTAAAAGAAGCACCTTTATTTTTGCTGCCTCAAGAGCTTTCTTTCCATCCCAGGCCCAGCTTCTTTTGGTAAAGTAGTTGACAGTCGCAAATTCAATGAGTGCCGAAAAAACAAAGGCATAGCACACAGCTATGAACCAGTCCATCGCAGTGGCATATGCAACCTTTGGTAGTGAGTTCCGAGCACTTATACTTAGTGTTGTCATGGTTAGCACTGTTGTAACACCTGTGAATAAAAAGTAGAACATTTCAGTTTATAATTTTTGTTTGTCTAAATTCAAATTTATGTAACATCGATGTAAAGTAACACTGAAAACAAGTGGTAATACGTGCAAGTAGTAAGTGTAATAAATTATTTAAAGTAAATGTATGGCATATAAAACACAAACTCAGAGAAATGATTAATAAGAAATATTTAAAGGATTTTACACAGGTTTGAAGAGAACCCAACTTCACAGATGAGTCTATCCTTCAGGGAAGCTCTCCTTATACCAACAAGCCAACACAGATAAGTAACTAACATAATAGAGGTAAAATAAGGAATTTATTTTCATAAAGCATTGTTCTCCAACTAATGGTTTGAAAGATGTATGCGGCTTTTGTTTTTAAAGATGGCACTATATATCCATTAATCAACAAACTCATTGTGCAATATGCTTATTTGCCTGCGCTTATCAGTGGCCAGTCAGTTAAGATACAATTTACTCATAATAAAATTAATCTGAAGTGCTTGACAGTAATACGGCCCAGCTGGTGGAATCTATGTGCCACCCAGAAGGGAAACATTATGAGAAATGTTATGGGTAGTGTAATGTCATTATTACCAATGCTTCTGCTGTCAATACACCTCTCCATAGCAGAAGCAAAGGATTCTGAAAAATGTGATATACAGTGGCTTGCGAAAGCATTCACCCCCTTTGCTTTTTACCTATTTTGTTACATTACCTTTGTTTAAATATTTTTGTAATCCGATTTGTGCGTGATGCCTCAGCACTAAATAGTCTAAGTTGGTGAAGTGAAGTGAGAACAATATAGGCATAAATTAAATGTATGGGATCAAATAACTAAAAATTAGCATATGTATATGTATTCACCCCTTTTGTTATGAAGCCCTTAAAAATTTCTGGTGCAAGCAATTACCCTCATAAGCCACATGCTTAGTGAAAGGAAGTCCACATGTGTGCAGTCTGTCACATAGTCTGTCAGTATATACACACCTTTTCTGAAAGGCCATAGGGTCTGCAACACCATTATGCAAGAGGCACCACTAAACAAGCAACACAATGAATACCAAGGAGCTCTCCAAACAAGTCAGAGACAAAGTTGTTGAGAAGTACAAGTCAGGGTTGGGTTATAAAAATATATCCTAATCGCTTATGATCCCCCGGAGCACCATCAAATCCATTATCATGAAATGGAAAAAACATTATACCACAACAAACCTGGCAAGAGAGGGCCACCCAAAAAAACTCTCTCCCTGGGCAAGGAGGGAATTAATCAGAGAGGAAGCACAGAGACCAAAGGAGCTGCAGAATTCCAATGCAAAGACTGGCATATCAGTCCATTATGGAAGAATGGGCAGAAAAAAAGTCTTTACTTACACACAAAAATTGTAAAGCTCATTTTGAGCTTGCGAAAAGACACGTGGGAGACTCCCCAAATGTAAGGAAGGAGATGCTGTGGTCAACATTTTTTTTTGGCCACCAAGTTAAATGCTACATCTGGCGCCAAACCAACGTAGCTCATCACCCCAAGAACACCATCTTTATTTGGCAGCAGGGACAGGGAAAATTATCAGAGTCGAGGGGAAGATGAATAGTGCGAAATACAGGGATATTCATGAGCAAAACCTGTTTCATTCTCTCAGTGATTTGAGACTGGGATGGAGGTTCACCTTCCAACAAGACTATGACCCAAAGCATACTGCTAAAGCAACACTCGAGTGGTTTAAGGGGAAACGTGTAAATGTTTTCACATGGCCTAGTCAAAGCCCAGACATTAATCCATGCAACTGTTGACTAGTTGCATTTAATAATTGTGGAACACAACTGTGCTACTGGCTGTCGCCGCAATTTACTTAAAGCATCTGTACTAACAGTGACCTCTTTATTTAGATTTAAGCTTTGTCAAGGGTGGGTGAATTTCTAATAAAAAATTGGTTACGTTTATAAACATAGTTTATAAATAAATGAAATGTCATACTTTTGAGCAAAATGTATGCTAATCTCATACATGGCATGGGTGACGGACATGGCAGAGCTGTAAAAAAAATCCTAATATCATAAATAACAATGTAGTTTCCACTAGCAGCAGCTCTAACACCACCAGTAGTGCAGACAGCAACTGTCTGGGCAGTAGTACTACCAAACACAAGTAACATATGGCCTCATTTGCCTCTGGCAAGTGCATTAGTTGGGAATATGGATGAGCGGACCCATGAAAGATCTGGTTCATCGGATTTGACCAAAATTTAGTCTAAAGTTCGGTTTTGTACCAGAACTTGAACCCAATAGAAATCACTAAGGACCCAAACTTTGGAGCTGGAAAATATTTTCTCTCTCTCTTTCCCAAACTGTAAAATGGACTTCCAGGGTCTCTCTCTACCAAACTGTAAAACGAACTTCCAGGCTCTCTCTCTCTCGAACTGTAAAACGGACTTCCAGGAGAAGTACATGCTTTACAGTTTGGGTTTGCTCATCTTTAGTTGGGAATAAGCAAAGGACATATTGGAGTATATGTCCCATTCCTCACTTTAATCACAGCTGGATGATGTGCCCTCTGACAGTGACACCATCAGCTGGAGTAAATGTTCTGCTCTGTTCATCTCTGTCCATATCTACCACCACCATAACAGATAATGTTGTAGATAGCAGAATTTCCAATCCATAAATGACACCTGTTTTTATTCTGCCCCAATGTTCCATAACCCACAGTACCCTGGTGACAAAGAAACATCATACACCAGAAAAACTTCTTCCAGTTAATATTTTGCCATACGTGAACAGTCAGCCTTTGTTCTTGAAAGACATGGTGCTGGATGAAATGGACAACACAATTCTAATAATACTGTCTGTAGTAGTAGCACTCTGAGCCAGGGCAAACCTCAGGGGAGAAATCAGGCATGGAGGGGTTAGGGGCAAGGAGCACTGGTGAAGAACCTGTGAGCTGAATAATGGATGACGATGAAGATGATGATGTTAATGATGATGGTGACCCTGTGTTGGTCAGAACCTGGGAACCAGAATGGGCTGATGAGAAGTTGAGGTTATTGCAGGAGGAGGTTGCTGGCATCGTTAATACACTGCTTAAGCTACATGCTTTAAAAACATCCTCTAGGGGCTGCCACCAGCACCTGTGGATGAAGCTCAGATAGCCATATATTCCATGTCTATCAATTAATCCATAATATAGAAATACTGTTGCTGGGGCTGCCATTGCTGGTCCTGCACTGCCATACATCTCCCTGCCTGCCCCAATCATAATTCTCTACAGTGTGGTTTTTACTGCAGCCACTGCACAGCCACACCAGCCACACACCTCCTGGCTGCCCTCTGTGTTTCATAGTGCTAGACTACACTGCTGCCACGGCTGCCATTGCTGGTCCTAAAATGTAAAGCATCTGTTTGCCTGTTTCGTCCTAACTCTCTACTATGGTGCTTTTGTCGTAGCCACTGCACAGCCATGCCAGTCTCACATCTGCTGGCTGCCCATTGTTTTTTATAATGCTTGACAGTACTAATGATGCTGAGAAATGTACTGTAATGTTTTTGTACCCTCAAGAATCAGCTCTCAAAATAGGGCTAATATTTTAAAAGAACTGGTGACAACAAGCCATAGCTTCTTCACGAATCAAAATAGTACTCCTGTTTTGTCTACAGAATAAAGAGGATAATTTTTGAAAGGCTTCATAAAAGACTTTTGTAATTGCCTATTTATTTTGTGATTAGCAAGCAAGTTGTAGACCCCCAAAAATAATATTTTTGTTTCTAGTTGATATTGTTTCTTCACATTCAAAACAGTACAATATACTTATTTTGCTTGCCTAAATAAAGGTATACGTTTTGTCGCCTTATGAAAAAGCTATTGCTTCTTCATTTAGCAAAGTGAAAAGCTTTATACTCTCCATACAGGGATAATCGTTACACCCAACCATGTGAAAATGCTACAGCTTCTTTTAATTTCACCACCCGTCTATAAACAACAACAATGCATGCATCTGCCCGCCCAAATAATTTTTAGACCCTTTATACAATTTAGGTATCCTAAAAAGTCTGCTAGTTCAGTAGGTTGTTAGATATGCTCTAGGTTAGTTCTGGTTACCATCTATTTTCCCCTAGCCATATAGGTTAAAGTCATTAGGATAATATAAAGGCAGTGTTTGCATTACAGAGCTCAATTTGTGTTCAATTGACTCCAAGGGAAACTCAACTTTGAACACATTTTCTGAGCAATTAGAGTTTTTTTCAATATTGAATTTGTGCTAATTTATTTGCCGCAAATAATATTTTTTAGGGAAATTCAGGGAAGCTGCCAAATTCAAATTTTAAAAGATCAGCTAATCTCTATTAAATACATTAAAATTATCAAAAATTCTATAAAGTTACAGTTATTAGTTTCTACATATACTCTAAAAATCTATACTTTTTATTTATTCCATTGCTTTATTAAGAAAGTGTTCCACAATGAGTGGCTTGGGAGCCATCTGTAGCTCACGTGCTTCATGCATGTGTCTCTTCAGCTGTGGACAAATAGTATTATTACTGATACTATTGCATACTAGTAGCATTAGGGATTTCATAATATTTATGAACATTGCTAAAACGTTAAAAATCTAATAATTTTCAATTACCACTACGAAAGCCATATCACTTACGGCATGGATATGATAAGCAGGGCTGCCACCAGGAATTTTGGGGGCCCATACTGGCAAAATTTTCAGACCCCCTTGAGACTCCGCCTAGGCTCCCCCCTAGCTCGGCCTCCACCCTTCGAAGTTTCCACAGTCCCACTGCCCACTCTTGGAAAACACTACTTTCTGCACCACGTACTCACCAATCACACAATAATAATTTGCATTGAAGACCATATCACATACATAGCCAGCAGCTTTTGTTTTGGCCAAAAGATTTTTTAAGCCGCCACCATGACAAGGTAGATTCTTTTTGCTGGGCCTTACTCTACTCTAACCTATTAAAAATTCTGCCCAAATGTGTCCATTCTGCCCCCATGTCTCTCCATTCTGCCCCCAATGTCTCCATTCTGCCCCCAATGTCTCCATCCTGCCCCCATGTCTCCATCCTACTCCATGTCTCTCCTTTCTGCCGCCATGTCTCTCCATTCTGCCCCCATAGTGCAGCTTTACAAAAAAAGTAAAAAAAATAAAATTCTCCTTACCTTGCCGAGGTCCAGCGATGCCCTGCTACCCCATCATCCGAGGCAAGGTCTCCGGCGCATGACAGTGACGTCATACACCGGCGAAGTGTGCGCTGACGTCAGCTGCCGGCCTGTGATTGGCTGGCAGCTGTTAACTTTTGCCGTGCGGAAGATTCAATAGATTTCCACTGAATGTGCGTCTGAGGATGCACCTTCAGTAACTGAACTGGCAGCATCCTGCCGCTGGGGTTCGGTGAGCAGAAGAGGGGCCCCTCTCCTCACCGGGCCCCATACAGCACTAAGGGCTGTAATGCCCTGATGGCGGCCCTGACAACAGCATTATAATCTCTCTCTAAAATAATTTTATTTGTACAGTTTAAATTCCCTAGATAAGACATTATCCAAGCATAGTAAGTATCTACAAAAAAAACATTTTGAAGCAGCTCAAATAACATTTATTGCATCCATTTAACAATGTAATTTTATTGTTGGTCTACTAGTACTACTACCCCAGAATGTTAACTAAGCAGCTCTATATAACAACACTCAGGAATAATGCAAAAAGAGCATGATCTGAAATAACTAATATATCTAACAAATTATATTTGGAAAATATCACTTCAGCGCATTTACGGTATTGTTAAGACTAAGATGGATGGAACTCCTACATACAAAACAAGAGGCCTACAGAAAAACTTACAGAAGAGAGATTTATTATTGCATTCAATCACAGTTGATTATAATTACTGTTTTGCATACATTCAACCCTTATGCAAACCTACATATCTCAATTTATTCCGCTCCTATGTAAGGTAAACTTACATGTCTCTTTGTAATTAGCTCCTGTGCAGACCTAAGTATTTCTATAGTTACCATGTCCACTCTTCATGCTTATCAAAAGAAAGAAATAGATAGGGAAGACAGAACAGGATAACACATGACTACCTGACACAGAATTCGTTTGAAGTCCGTAATCTTTGGCAAAGGAGCTGAAG
This sequence comes from Phyllobates terribilis, assembly GCF_046119375.1. Taxonomy (NCBI): domain Eukaryota; kingdom Metazoa; phylum Chordata; class Amphibia; order Anura; family Dendrobatidae; genus Phyllobates; species Phyllobates terribilis. The sequence goes on from NW_027362762.1 coordinate 334,975,921, forward strand.
TTACAAAGAAGCTTTATTTATTCCTTTATTATTTTGGATAAGCACAAACAAGTGGTATAGCAATTAGAATGATGATATTAAGTATTCAATGCCAGTTGTATAAATACAGCAGTTGTATTTATTTATTGTATTTTACTTGTTTAATTTGCACAGTGCTTTATATACATCATTATCATTGTCTCCATTGGGGCTCACAATCTAAATTCCCTACCAGCCTGTTTTTGGAGTGTGGAAGGAAACAGGAGAACCTGGAGGAAACCCACAAACAAAGAGAGAACATACAAACTCCTTGCAGATGTTGTCATTGGTGGGTTTTGAATCCAGGAGCGCAGCGCTGCAAGGCGACTGTGCTAACTACTGATATACAGGATATCCAGTATCAGTGTGTTGCCCTCTATGGTTATGGTAAAAGAATCAACATTTGAAGAGCTGACCCCTATAAAGACAGAATAATTATCAAAATTAAAAGGAACCTGTCACCACAAAAAATGGAATTAATCTGCAGATATAGGGTTAATCTACAGGTTAATAGCATATTAACCTGCCCAGCGCCTGCACTTAGCCGAATGCTGGGAGAGAAAATAAACTTTATTCCCCCCTGCAGTGTTCCGCTTTCAGTCACGGGGGCAGCGTAGGCACTAATTTAATCGGTAACGACACCCCCAGCCCTGACTGGCAGCCAGCCCCAATGCAAAGTGAGTGTCAGTTAGGGCCAGGCACAGTTACAGAAACTGCTCTCTATACTTAGAGCGGTGACTGAACCAGCGCCGGTGCCACCCCTATGACTGAAGCTGGAACACTGCGTGGGGGATTAAAGTTAATTTCCCCCCGCAGCATTCGGCTAAGGTTAATAACGGTATTAACTTGCAGATTAACCCCATATCTGCAGGTTAATAGCATTTTTTGTGGTGACAGGTTCCCTTTAAATAAATTATAAAATGTAAATAAAAAAATTGTAAATGATAATTTATTAAATATTATAAAATATGATAGCACAGAATGTAGGACCTAAAAACAAAATGATTTGTAGTTAGAGTTAATACCGCTCAAGCTCAAATATAATATAATTATTATGTTCCCTTCAGACACATATAAAAACAAATTGAAATAATTTCAGTTATTGAAAAAAGTAACCTGAACATAGCTAAATGCAGCCTGGATTGCAGTAGATTACCACAATGGAACATGCTTATTCCAGTTATTTACCATTGTGTTAAATAAAAAAGAACATGTTCATTGAAAAATATTGAATAGAAATCATGATATCAAACTTAGATTCTAAAAGAAATCAACAACCCCTCATTGTTGAGCTTTAAAAAAAAACCTGAAGTGTACGTAACTATGTTTGCAATGTCAGATGTCTTTGTTAGCAACCTACTGTATATTTTTTTATAAACCAGAAGAAGAATCAATCTTTTAATAAAGTTTATACAGAAATTTTACATTGTCATTGTATTTTTGATTTAGAAAACTTTGTACTAAATCTATATTTCAAGAGTCAACAGGAGTTTTCAGCATTTTAAAAGTTGCATCATGGCGCCTCATGGACTTCTTCAGGAGTCACCTCTTTTAGTATGGCAGTTCAAGTTTCAAGTTGATGGGCAACTGTTATGTCTGTGTCTTAGCCCTCTTCAACAACCTCTGCCGCTAGGTGGTACCACACTTGCACTAATGACAGTGTTGTGAGATGCAGGTGAGGTTCTGTTTAATATGAATCTGGTGGGGATTTGTGGTACCACTGAGACAGAGAATCTATGCCTTGATATACTGTGCTGATTATCTTTTAGTATGGCAGTTCAAGTTTCAAGTTGATGGGCAACTGTTATGTCTGTGTCTTAGCCCTCTTCAACAACCTCTGCCGCTAGGTGGTACCACACTTGCACTAATGACAGTGTTGTGAGATGCAGGTGAGGTTCTGTTTAATATGAATCTGGTGGGGATTTGTGGTACCACTGAGACAGAGAATCTATGCCTTGATATACTGTGCTGATTATCTTTTGTAATCAGCTCTCTGGTGTGAGCCTTCGGTGGAGCCACTCCCTATTTAAACCTCTAGCAGCAACCCTGTCACTGTCATAGTTTATTTCCCTGGTCTGTTGGTCTTGACCTTGAATACTGTATATCCTGGTGGTTATATCATGACCATGGGTTGTTTTTTGTTTACCCAAATGGCTTATGATACAGGTAATGATCCGGCTTCCTGACCCTTCTGTCAGCCAGCTTGCACCAGTCACTCGGTGGACGTAACTCAGGGGGCCATCAGGGAGCCCTGTGCAAGTCCCGATCCCTGTTGAGGTGTTAAAGGCCAGGATAAGTGGAAGTCCTAATAAGAACTGCAAGCCTACTACAAATCAAATAACAGTACAGTATAACTGACCCAAAATTAATTCTAAGAAATGGTTGTTCAAGTGCAAGACCTGGCCCAGTTGATCCAGGATCTTGCAGAGCAAGTTCAGCATCGTGAAGTCGCCCTGGCCCAAGCCACTGTAGCATTTCCCTTGACTATTCTCGAACTCAAGGTAAATTTACCAGACCATTTTACGGTAGACCGAAAAGCAAGGGTTCATCAGATCTTGCGCATCACCATTTGGGATAGGTATCTTTTTTAATGTTAAAAAAGATGGTGCTCTAAGACCATGTATTCACTACTGGGAACTCATCAAAATTACTGTAAAGTATCAGTATCCCCTGATATTCTTCCTTGATCTCAATAATCAGCTGTTTGGAGCCTGTGGGTTCACAATTTGATCTCGGGGGTTATAATTAGATCCAAATAAGGGAAGGCGAAAACATTTAATACACCTTTTGGAGTGAGTAATGCCTGAACTGTTGTTATGTATATAAGTGGTCAATATGTGGATGACATTTTGGTTCATTCATTAAATTACACATCATAGAATCATAGAATCATAGAATGGTAGAGTTGGAAGGGACCTCCTGGGTCATCTGGTCCAACCCCCTGCTCAAAGCAGGATTCACTAGATCATCTCAGACAGATGTCTGTCCAGCCTCTGTTTGAAGACGTCCATTGAAGGGGAACTCACCACCTCTCGTGGCAGCCTGTTCCACTCATTAATCACCCTAACTGTCAAAAAGTTTTTTCTAATATCTAATCTGTGTCTCCTCCCATTTAGTTTCATCCCATTGCTTCTAGTCTTTCCTTGTGCAAATGAGAATAAAAATGATCCTTCTACAATGTGACAGCCCTTGACATATTTGTAGACAGCTATTAAGTCTCCTCTCAGTCTTCTTTTTTGCAAGCTAAACATTCCCAAATCCTGCAACCGTTCCTCATAGGACATGGTTTGCAGACCAGTCACCATTCTGGTCGCTCTTTTCTGAACTTGCTCCAGTTTGTCTATGTCTTTTTTAAAATGTGGTGCCCAAAACTGTACACAGTATTCCAGATGAGGTCTGACCAAAGAGGAGTAAAGACCGATAATGACTTCATGTGATCTAGACTGTATGCTTCTGTTAATACATCCCAGAATTGTATTTGCCTTTTTTGCTGCTGCATCACACTGTTGACTCATGTTCAGTCTATGATCTATTAGTATACCTAAGTCTTTTTCACATGTACTGTTGCTTAGCTCTATTCCTCCCATTCTGTATATGCTTTTTTCATTTTTATTGCCCAGATGTAGTACTTTGCATTTTTCCCTGTTAAAAACCATTCTGTTGGTTGCTGCCCACTGCTCCAGTTTATTTAGGTCTTTTTGAATCCTCTCTCTCTCTTCTCTAGTATTAGCTATCCCTCCTAGCTTTGTGTCATCAGCAAATTTAATCAGTTTACCCTCAATTCCTTCATCTAAATCATTGATAAAGATGTTGAACAATACAGGTCCCAGGACGGAGCCCTGTGGTACCCCACTTGAGACATTCATCCAGCTGGATGTGAAGCCATTTACAACCACCCTTTGAGTCCGATCACTAAGCCAGTTATGAATCCACCTAACAGTTGCCTGGTCCATTGCATACTTGGTCATTTTTTCAATAAGGATGATGTGAGATACTTTGTCAAATGCTTTGCTGAAGTCAAGATATACTATATATACAGCATTTCCCTGATCCACCCAGTCAGTGATTCTGTCATAGAAGGAAATTAAGTTAGTCTGACATGACTTGTTAGTTACAAACCCATGCTGACTCTGGTTAATCACTTCATTCTTATCCATGTACTTACATACATGTTGTTTAATAATTTGTTCAAAGATCTTTCCTGGTATAGAAGTCAGACTCACCGGCCTGACTGATATATATCAGAGCTAGACAGGCAGTGTATGTGGCAGACTGCAGTGTATAATACACAACAAGAGGGTCCATTAAACATCCTGTCTGCTGCTGCAGTAATAATTATCGCTATTTCTAGACAGTCCCACATTATAGGGGCCAGGGCAAATTTTTTTTTATCTTAATCCTGATTATTTGCTTAAAAAGAAATCCAGAGTACACCATTTTTCTATTCACTGCACAATAAAGCCAGATCTGTTCCATATTACAGTGATAAAAATCCAGAAATTTGAACTGAACGTGGAAAATATCGGCCTCCTTTTCCATTCTGTGTAGTGTGTTGGTGAAGCTATTCACACTAGGTATCCGTGTAGAATAATATTAGTAAATTACAGGCCTACAATTTAAAGCCATGGTTCTCTGTCAGATATATCATCGAAACGACTTCTAAAAGCATACATTTCTTCCATTTTCATTCCATTGCAGTGTGTCGGTGATGCTATTCACATTAGGTCTCCATGTGGAATAATATTAGTAAATTACATGCCTACAATTTAAAGCCATGGTTCTCTGTCAGACATATCACCCAAAAGACTTCTAAAATCATACATGGACTACATTTTAAAGCTGTGGTTCTCTGTCAGACATATCACCGAAAAGACTTCAAAAATCATACATTTCTTTCATTTTCATTCCGTTGCAGTGTGTCGGCGACGCTATTCACACTAGGTATCTGTGTAGAATAATATTAGTAAATTAAAGGCCTACAATTTAAAGCCGTAGTTCTCTGTCAGACATATCACCGAAAAGACTTCTAAAATCATACAATTCTTCCATTTTCATTCCGTTGCAGTGTGTCGATGATGCTATTCACACTAGATCTCCGTGTGGAATAATATTAGTAAATTACATGCCTACAATTTAAAGCCATGGTTCTCTGTCAGACATATCACCCAAAAGACTTCTAAAATCATACATGGACATGGCTGTGGGCAAGGTGAAATTGTGCCACAACAAACACCACATCTTCAGGCTCAACCTTCCTGTCCCAATTACTAGGGGACCTCTGAGCACCACTATTGAACACAGAGCAGTGGGAAAAGGTTATCGGTTGGATAGCAGATAATGCTTCTAGTCACTTAGCCACCATTACTTCCACCATTACCTCCACCCTGTCTTACACAAGTCTCAGTAGCCGTGAGTCTGGACCACATATTCCTCACCCTGATCCTCCTTCCGACGGTGGTAAGGTGCAATTACTGTCGCAAGAGGTGGATGATGATAATGAGACACAATTGCCAGAAAGTCAGGAGGAGGACCAGTGTGTGGAAGTGGAAGACAAGGTGGTGAATGATATAGTAACTGATCCAACCTGGCGGGGGGACACACAGATTGAGGACAGAAGCACACAGGGGGAGGGAGACAGAGCACCCAACAGGCAGGAAGAAGCAGTGTGGTGGCCGCAGACAGAAGGCGGGCAACCATTCCCTGTAACACCAACACAACGGAAGTTGCCAGTACAACTGTTAGGTATTCCCGAGTCTGGTTGTTTTTTAAAGACTCTATAACCCCAAAAAGGCCATTTGCACCACCGGCCAGGCCAGCATCAGCAGGGGTAGCAAAACTACCAGCCTGACCACCACCAGCATGATCAGTCACATGGCAGAAAAGCACCCGAGGGTCCAGCAACAGTGTCTGCGGGTGACATCACTGTTTGTTCCGCTGTTGTGCGTGCAAGCCAATCCCCTGTCCATGGCGCATGCCAAGATGCCCCCCGCCCTGCACCTGTCGTTGCACACTCTCAACTAGCACCATCAGCAAGCAAGTCCACGTCCTTGTCCCAGCGCAGCATTCAGTTGTCCCTACCCCAGTCCTTGGAACATAAGCGCAAATACGCAGCTAACGGCCCACAGGCCACATTACTAAATTCACACATTTCTCGAATGCTTGAAATGTTGCCTTTTAGGCTTGTAGAGGCGGAAGTTTTCTGCAACCTGATGGTGGCGGCCATCCCTCAGCACTCGGTCCCCAGCCGCCACTATTTATCCCGGTGTGCCGTCCCCGCATTACATGAGCAAGTGTCCCACAATATTAGACAAGCCCTCAACAACACAGTTACTGGGAAAGTCCACCTAACAATGGACACGTGGACAAGTGCTTGTGGGCAGGGACAGTACATCTTGCTGACAGCACACTGTGTTAATATAGTGGAAGCTGGGACCCAGTCGGACCTTTGGATGGAATATGTCTTCCCGACACTGAGGATTGTGGGTCCTGGGTCAATCAGGGTTGCCCTCACATTCTACAGCTCCTGCACCTCCTCCTCTTCAGCATCCATCTCCGAAATGACCACATCAGTTGCAAGCTGGAAGCACTGCAGCACTGCCTTGGCCAAGCGGCAAAAGGCTGTGCTCAAGCTAATATGCTTAGGTTACAAACCACACAACGCTGAATAGTTGTGGACAGCTCTGCAAGAGTAGGTAGATCTGTGGCTGACCCCGCCGACCCTACAGCCAGGCATGGTCATGTGTGACAATGGCCGGAATCTGGTGGCGGCTCTGAGGCGAGGCAAGCTCACACACAGTTTCTCAAAACCTACCCGGATTTTCTGGTTCTTCTTGTCAAAGTACGTCAAGTGTGTGCTAATTTTAGAAAGTCAGCTACAGCTTCCGCCGCCCTTGCCATGGTTCAGCAGCCTTTGCAGCTTCCAGCTCACCGACTGATCTGTGATGTCCCCACTCGTTGGAACTCTGCATTGCAGATGTTGGGAAGGATTTGTGAGTAGAAGAGGCAGTTGTTGACTAACAGCATCAACAAGGCCGTCAGTGTTCAGAACAGACTCCATACATAAAACCTCAGGAGTGGACATGGAGGTCAGACATCTGTACCATCCTCCAAAACTTTGAGGACTCCAACAAGATGGTGAGTGGCGATAACGCCATAATTAGCGTCACCATCCCGCTTCTCTGTCTTCTGAAATGCTCTCTACTCTCAATTAAAGAGGATGCATTGCAGGCGGAGCACGATGAGATGGATCAAGGAACCATACAGGGTGATTACACACAGCCCAGCCTTATCTCTTTCCAACGTGGATTGGGTGACAATGAGGAAGAGGAGGAAGAGGAAGAGCTAGTTTCATGCGCTATAGACGGTACTACCTGCACAACTGTCATACCGTCTGTTCAGCGTTGATGGCCTGAGGACAGGGAGGAGGAAGAGGAGGAGGATGATGAAGAGAGCATGGTCAGTCAACCTCTTGGTTGGTCAGCCTCTTTGCAATCTGGCACACATGGCTGAGTTTATGTTACGCTGCTTTTCCCATGACCCTTGCATTGTCCAAATTTTGGGTGACAGTCATTACTGGTGGGTGACGCTTCTAGACCCACGCTGCAGGGAGAATTTTATGTCTCTTATTCTCCTGCAGGATAGGCCTAATAAAATGGTGCAGTACGAGAAGGCCCTTGTTGCGGAATTATTTAAAAAATTCCGATCTACAAACGCTGGCGGCAGAGGTCACAGTTCATTGGATAACCAAGGAGTACAGGCGAGAGAGACACAAATGCAATCCAGCAGAGGCAGGGGGACACTGTTAAAGTTCTGGGACAGTTTTCTCAGACCCTCCCATCGCCCTGAAGCATGGGGTACTCTCCCAAGGAGTGCAAAGTTTTGGAAGATGGTGAGGGAGTACCTTTCCGACTGTACCAACGTCCTCCGTGATCCCTCTGTGCATTATAACTACTGGGTATCCAAGCTGAACACGTGGCATGAACTGGCTCTCTACGCCTTGGAGGTCCTGGCATGCCCTGCCACTAGCGTTTTGTCAGAGCGGGATTTTAGTGTCGCCGGTGGAATTATAACCGATATGCGCATCCGCCTGTCAACTGAAAATGCTGACAGACTGACTCTTATAAAATTGAACAAGGGCTGGATTGGGCCAGACTTCTCAACACCAACGAATGATAACAGCGTAACATAAACTCAAATACAGTGTCTTTTTTATGGGCGGTCTAACTCTATTCCCATGCACCTCTGTCTTCACACCCAGACATGGGTACACGCTTCCTGATTTTGTCTATTTGCTCTTCTCCTCCTCCTTCTCCGCATCCTCATCCTCCACCAACATATCACCACCATATGTACCATATCAACATATCTACGTCTCTTGCAAGGGGCATTGAAGTTCCTCCAAATTTTTGGCAGCCGTTGCTTCAGTGCATAGGCAAACAGAATGGGATACCCACTTCCTAATAATGGGAACATTGTTTTCAGGAGGACCTCCGACCTCTACGTCTCTTGCAAAGGGTATTGAAGTTCCTCCAAATTTTTGGCAGCCATTGCTTCAGTGCATAGGCAAACAGTATGGGAGACCCACTTCCTAATAATGGGAACATTGTTTTCAGGAGGACCTCCGACCTGTACATCTCTTGAAAGGGGCATTGGAGTGCCTCCAAATTTTTGACAGCCATTGCAGTCACTGCATAATCAAACAGTATGGGAGACCCGCTCTTTTCTAATAGGAATATGTCGTTACTGAGGCCCATCTCTATGTGTCTTTAAAGTGTTATTGGGGTTTTTCCTAAATTTTGGTAGCCGTTGGACTCACTTCATACCTTATAACTGTATAGTAGACCTTCTCCTTTCAAATGGGAACATGTCGATACTGTGGTCCTGCTCTATGTGTCTTTAAATAGTTATTTGGGCTTTTCCTAAATCTTGGCAGCCGTTGGACTCACTGTATACCCTACAACAGTATTGCAGACCCGCTCCTTTCTAATGGAAACATGTAGTTACTGTGGCCCTGCTCTTTGTGTCTTTAAATTGATAGTGTGGTTTTTCCTAAAGTTTGGCAGCCGTTGGACTCACTTCCTACCCTTTAACTTTATAGCAGGCCCGCTCCTTTTAAATGGAAACATGTCATTACTGTGGCCCTGCTCTATGTGTCTTTAAATTGTTAGTGGGATTTTTACTAGATTTTAGCAGCCATTGGACTCACTTCATACCCTATAACTGTATTGCAGACCCGCTCCTTTCTAATGGAAACATGTCGTTACTGTGGCCCAGCTCTATGTGTCTTTAAAACGTTAGTGGGGCTTTTCCTAAATTTTGGCAGCTGTTGGACTCACTGCATACCCTATAACTGTATAGCAGACCCGCTCCTTTCTAATGGAAACATGTCGGAACTGTGGCCCTGCTCTATGTGTCTTTAAATTGTTATTTGGGCTTTTCCTAAATTTTGGCAGCCATTGGACTCACTGCATAACCTATAACAGTGTAGCAGAAACTCTCTTTTCTAATGGGAACATGTCGTTACTGTGGCCCAGCTCTATGTGTCTTTAAATTGCTAGTGGGGTATTTCCAAAATTTTGGCAGCCGCTGGACTTACTGCATACCCTACATCTGTATAGCAGACCCGCTCCTTTCTAATGGAAACATGTCGTTAATGTGGCCCTGCTTTATGTGTCTTTAAATTGTTCTTTGGGTTTTTCCTAAATTTTGGCAGCCATTGGACTCACTGCATACCCTATAACTGTATAGCAGACCCTCTACTTTCTAATGGGAACATGCCGTTACTGTGGCCCAGCTGTATGTGTTATTAAATTGTTAGTAAGGTTTTTCCTAAATTTTGGCAGCCGTTAGACTCACTTCATACCCTATAACGGTATAGCAGACCTACTCCTTTCAAATGGAAACATGTCGCTACTGTGGCCCTACTCTATGTGTCTTTAAATTGCTATTTGGGCTTTTCCTAAATTTTGGCAGCTGCTGGACTCACTGCATACCCTATTACTGTATAGCAGACCCTGTCCTTTCTAATTTGAACATGTCGTTACTGTGGCCCAGCTCTATGTGTCTTTAAATTGTTAGTGGGGTTTTTCCTAAATTTTGGAAGCAGTTGGACTCACTTCACACTCTATAACTGTATAGCAGACCCGATCCATTCTAATGGAAACATGTCATTACTGTGGCCCTGCTCTATGTGTCTTTAAATTGTTAGTGGGGTTTTTCCTAAATTTTGGCAGCCGTTGGACTCACTTCATACCCTATTACTGTATAGCGGACCCTCTCCTTTCTAATGGGAACATGTCGTTACTGTGGCCCAGCTCTATGTGTATTTAAATTGTTAGTGGGATTTTTTCCAAATTTTGGCAGCCCTTGCAGTCACAACATGGGCATTACCACTATAGGAGACCCGCTCCTTTATAATGGGAATATTTTTTTCACTGACACCCTCCTCTATGTCTCTTCAAAGGGGTATTGGGTTGCGTCCAAATTTTTGGCAGCCCTTGCAGTCACTGCATAAGCAACAACAGTATAGGAGACCCACTCATTAATAATGGGAACAGCAAAGCATAGCCGGCTGATGGCTCTCTAACAATAGCGAGGGCCAACTGCTGGCCCATTCAAAATAGTAAGGGCCGCCTGATGACCCTATAAAAAAAGGCCACATGGCCATATAAGGTTGTAAAAAGTTAAAATTACATTTCCCAGTGAATGCATTTGTCTTAAAAAATGAAGTAAAAAAAAAATAAAAACACAGTAGGATATTTGTTTAGTATAAAAACCAGACTCGCCAATGTAACCTCAATATAATCTTATTGTTCAGCTCCTGCACCTCCTCCTCCAGTTTGGCCTCCATCTCCGAAATGACCACATTAGTCACAAGCTGAAAGCACTGCAGCACTGCCTTGGCCAAGCAGCAACAGGCTGTGCTGAACATAACATGCTTAATGCTTAGGTGACAAACCGCCCACCACTGCAGAGTTGTTGAAAGCTGTTACACAGCAGCTTGATCTGTGGCTCTCTGAACATACAGCCAGACATAGTCATGTGCGACAATGGGCAGAACCTGGCGATGGAGAAATGACAGCAGGAGTAGATACGGTTTCCCTCTATGACAGTCCTTTTACCGAGCTAAAGAATATGGCTGTGGTGAAATACAACTCCCACTGAGAAGCAGTTTCAAACTGAAAAACATTGGGCCCACCAGAGGATTTGATTCTGAGGGCTCACCTTTCTTCCCTGCTGCAAAGTTTGCGATATCATGAACTCTCCTGATGGAGAAGCCAGGGCCCACCCGAGAATTCTCTGGTGGGACTGTCCAACCCTGCCGAGAAGCAGTCCTAGCTAAGAAAAGTGTGTGGGAAGGTTTCCGAACACTCTATGGCTCCTTTTTTACTGAGGTGGAAAACCATGCAAAGACGGGGAGGACATACAAAATCCTTGCAGATCTTGTCCTTGCTGGGATTTGAACCTAGGATCCCAGCGCTGCAAGGCTTCAGTGCTAACCACTGAGCCAATGTGCTGCCATTCACCCTCTGTTATCTAACAGGCTGGAGAAACTTGCACCTACTGCCACTCTATCTTCAGCTCCTTTGTGAGAAATGAATGTATTTGGGCAGCCACTCAGTCTACCAAATAAAATTCCTGAGAAGGAAATTGGGGATTGCTTCGCTACTGGTACTGGGGGCAGTGCTAATACCATGGCGTCATACCATAGTTCACTGGAAATATTACAGGCTGGTAGGAGGCAAGCAGATTACCACAGAAAAGTACCAGCAGTAATGTTCAGGGACCCTTGCTTGTGGAAGGCAGAGAAGATTCCGGTAGAAATAGTGGTGGCTGGGGACAGAGTATGGACACCCGGCTGCTACGCTTCCGTCTCCACGAGCCTAAAAGGCCACATTTCAAGTGCAAGAAGGTGGCAAAAATTTGACAGTATAGTTTTGCAGCCTGTGGGTGGGTGGCTAGCTGCATACTTGGGCTTGCATTCCAAGTAACAGAAAACTAAGCAGATGGTGGCCTCTATCATCATCATGGCCTCACCTCGGCACTATGAACACTCCTGAAGGAGAACCCAGGGCCCACTGGAGGAGTCTCCAGTTCTCTGGTGGGCCCGTCCTACCCTGCTGAGAAAAGTTTGTGGGAAGGTTCCCAGGCACTCTATGGCTGCTTTTTTTAATGTGGATTGGACGTGCTTAATTGCATGTTATCTCTGAAACCGCATTGCAGATTAGACCATTTCCCAACTCTGTAGTCATGAAATTAAAGGGCAAAGAAAGATGTTTGTGTGTCAAAGCACCACCGCCAAGTGCAAATTGATGTTGGACGGGCTGCCATTGCTTATGCGACAAGCTGCTTTAGAGGACTTCCTGGGAGAAATGACAGTTGGAGTAGATACAGTTTCCCAAGTCAGTCCTTTCACTGAGCTAAAAAATATGGCTGTGGTGAAATACAACTCTCACCGACAAGCTGTGGACTGGCTCCGTATCATCCCAGGCCATATTCACTTGTTCACGTGTTTGTGGTTAGGCGGTCCTTCCCAGTAAGTGCACTGGTGAGGGCACGGGTAATGTTGCAGGACCCGTGCTTGTGGGAGGTGGAGACGACACTGGGACAAATAGTGGCGGCTGGGGACCTAGTATGGACAACCGACTGCCGCCGCCATAAGGTTGTGGACAGCTTCTGCCTCCATGAGCTTAAAAGGCCACGTTTCAAGTGCAAGCAGCTGTCAAAAATTTGGCAGTATAGTATTGCATCCTGTGGATGGGTGGGTGACTGACTACATACTTGTGCTGCATTCCAAGTAACAGAAAATGAAGCAAATGGTGGCCTCTGTCATAATCATGGCCTCACCTCGGCACTATGAACTCTCCTGAAGGAGAAGCCAGGGCCCACCGGAGGAGTCTCCGGTTCTCTGGTGGGCCTGTCCAACTCTGCCAAGATGCAGCCCTGGCTAAGAAAAGTGTGTGGGAAGGTCCTGGACACTCTATGGCTGCATTTTTAATGTGGACTGGCTCCGTACCATCCCTGGCCACATTCACCTGTCCACATGTTTGTGGTTAGGTGGTCCTTCCCAGTAAGTGCAAAAGGGGAGGGCACGGGTAATGTTCTGGGTCCCGTGTTTGTAGAAGGTGGAGATCACATTGGGAGAAATAGTGGCGGCTGAAGTCCAAGAATGGACAACTGGCCGCCGCCGCCATGAGGTTGTGGAGAGCTTCCGAGTCCAAGAGCCTAAAAGGCCACATTTCAAGTGCAAGGAGCTGTCAAAAATGTGGAAGCATAGTATTGCAGCCTGTGGGTGGATGGGTGGCTGGCTGCATACTTGTGCTTGCATTCCAAGGAATGGGGTAGGGACAACAGAATGCTGCGCTGGGACTAGGACATAGACGGTGATTGTTGCAAGTCTGCAACGACAGAGGCATCTTTGCATGCGCGAAGGATCACTTGTGATGGGCACACTTTGAGGCAGTGACCTGGGAGTCAGAGATGCTTTCAGGGGTCTTCCCCATGCTGTTCCCATGTCTTTTCAGCACTATATGCATTTGTCTGATGATGTGTCACACACATCATGGCCAGACAAGGTTGTAAAATGTTAAAATTACATTTCCCAGTGAATGCATTTGTCTTGGTTGAAAGCAATGCAAAAGTGCAAAAAAGCATCAAAAAGACTACGTGTGAACATAGCCCAAGGTGTGGAGGAGCATTTTTGTTTTTGGTTATTTATTTTGTCTTATATACTAGTCATTACCCTGGAAAGGATGTTCCTTAACATTTTTCCCAGGAAAATTTTGGTTTCATTTTTGCATGTTTTATTGTGAGTCCGTAAAAGTGGCGTAATACCTCTGACAACATTGTTGACAGCAGTGACCTGGGCATCCAAAAAGCTTCCAGGGGTCTTCCCTATGCTGATCCCATGTCATTTGAGCACTGTTCCCATTGATTTGGGCAATTTTTAGGCCCTCTGCAGACTGCCGGGGGGAGCCGCTAGAAAAATGCTCGAGTTTCCCGTAGACTTACATTGGGATCGTTACTCAGTCCGAGCACTCGAACTTTCCAATTTGCTTGACTCGAGCAATGAGTACCCGAGGATTTTAGTGCTCGCTCATTACTAGGTTTCACTAACTTCTATTGTAAGTTTATTAAAAATGATTGTCAAACTATTGACTGAATTAACTAATAAACTGGGAGCGTGAGTAACTGGAAACCTGAGGCAGGTTAAAGGAATGTTTCTCCTCCCACCATGTATTGGTCCAACCTGATCTAAAGCATCCTTGTGTAGTGGAGGTAGATGCTTCAGAGGTTAGAGTTTAAGCAGTGTTATTACATGGTATACCTTATATGTAAATAACAATATACTAACAGCAGCACTACATGCTCCTTTTAAGTGATAGTAAATAGGTACACAATCCATCACTCAACTTCAACGGTATACTTTCTATTCACCAAACTTTAATTTGCCAAAAAGTTTCATTTGCCAAGAAGAATTATGATATTGGTCATTGTGAAATGTAGGCAATCAAGTGGACCAATTGAGGAAAGGCACAATATGCTAGAAGGTATCAAACATAAAATCTCTGTTATCATGATCCACAAAAATTTAACCTATCTAGATTCAGCCAAAAGATAGAGCTAGATGATTTTTATTCTTCCTAAGGTTTGATTTTGTGGTGACACTTAGACATGGTACTAAAAACATTAAAGCCAATTCTCTAAACAAGTTTTTATTCCAGCTTAACATATAGTTGTGTCTTCTGTTTCACTATATATATTGAAGCAATCCATAGATCTCAAGAGTTAGGCGCTGACAATACTCCTATATCAAAATGAGTTTGCTACTTCTTGGTTTCATCTGTGAGTTCTTCAGGAATCCAAAGATTCAGTATTTGCAGGCCAGCTTAAAAATAACAAGAATATTTGACTGATAGTCAATAATTTTTGCTGGCCATCTATTGATCTTATTTACAGGGAATATTTGATTGGATGTGAAGTCTGTGTCTGAGCCAAAACATCACAAAACTGTCCAGATGGATTTGTTCAGTACTTACCTAGTCCTAAAAGTCCTTGGACCCATCTCTCAATGGATTTCATTACTAACCTGTCATCCACTGATAGCAAGACTGTTATTTGCATGGTGATTGACAGATTCAGCAGCGTTACTTTATCCCAAAGTGTAAGCTACCTAACTCCAAGAGTATGGTATTTGTCAAACACATTGTACATCTATATGGAATTTTGGAGAATTTGCTTCCGACAGAGGAAGTCAGATAATTTCCAAATTCTGAATGGAATTGAGTAATAAACTCAGTACTGAAATGTCCTCTTCATATGCCTACCAACAGGAACCAAAGGTCAGACTGAACATGCTAATCAGACACTCAAGCAATATCTTCGGTTTTATGTCTCTGATTATTAGTTTGAATTGGTGGAACATCTTCCTTTAGCTGAGTTTGATATTAATAATCAGTATAAAGAATTCATTAAGACTTCTCCATTATTCTGTAAAATTGGGTATCATCCTTGATTTGTCTTGTTCAGACTTTGAGGCTAACAAGTCCATGGATAAGTTGAAGCTTATCACTTCTGATGTCAGTGAGAACTTGAGAGGGGCATAGGTAGGCAGATCTCTTCTGCTAATAAGCAGTGAACAGGTGATCCTAACTTTGGTGTTGAAGACAAGGTGTTGTTATCCATTTTTCACATTAAACTTATGGCACGTTCAAAATTTATTATATGAAATAACTGACATTATTAACCGAGTAGCCTTCTGCATGAAAGTTCTTCCTTCGTTCTGGATATTCAATGTGTTTAACAAATCCCTGCTTAAGGTACATTGCAATTTGCCAGTTCACCCTGTTAGAAATCCTCCTCCCCCTGTGTTAGCAAGAGGTAGTGCGAACTACAAAAAAAAAAATCTATTTTCCTGGGTACTGACAGGGATCCTACATCATTTTGTACATTGTAAAGGTTATGGGCCAGAGGAGACATATTGGGTATCAGCTAGTACCATTAATGCCGATAACCTGATCAAAAACTTCTCTCAGTCATCTACTATATAATTGTCTTATCCCGTCTGTCTGTCTGTCTGTCTGTCCAGGAAATCCCGCGTCGCTCATTGGTCCGGCAGCGGCCAATCAGCGCCTCGGGATTTCTGAAAAAAGATGGCGGCCGTTAGCGGCTCATCTGCGGTACGGAGCTTAGCGGCGATGCAGCCGGGAGATGACCGGCGCGAGGCGCTCATCTCATAGAATCATAGAATCATAGAATGGTAGAGTTGGAAGGGACCTCCTGGGTCATCTGGTCCAACCCCCTGCTCAAAGCAGGATTCACTAAATCATCTCAGACAGATGTCTGTCCAGCCTCTGTTTGAAGACGTCCATTGAAGGGGAACTCACCACCTCTCGTGGCAGCCTGTTCCACTCATTAATCACCCTAACTGTCAAAAAGTTTTTTCTAATATCTAATCTGTGTCTCCTCCCATTTAGTTTCATCCCATTGCTTCTAGTCTTTCCTTGTGCAAATGAGAATAAAGATGATCCTTCTACAATGTGACAGCCCTTGACATATTTGTAGACAGCTATTAAGTCTCCTCTCAGTCTTCTTTTTTGCAAGCTAAACATTCCCAAATCCTGCAACCGTTCCTCATAGGACATGGTTTGCAGACCAGTCACCATTCTGGTCGCTCTTCTCTGAACTTGCTCCAGTTTGTCTATGTCTTTTTTAAAATGTGGTGCCCAAAACTGTACACAGTATTCCAGATGAGGTCTGACCAAAGAGGAGTAAAGACCGATAATGACTTCACGTGATCTAGACTGTATGCTTCTGTTAATTCATCCCAGAATTGTATTTGCCTTTTTTGCTGCTGCATCACACTGTTGACTCATGTTCAGTCTATGATCTATTAGTATACCTAAGTCTTTTTCACATGTACTGTTGCTTAGCTCTATTCCTCCCATTCTGTATATGCTTTTTTCATTTTTATTGCCCAGATGTAGTACTTTGCATTTTTCCCTGTTAAAAACCATTCTGTTGGTTGCTGCCCACTGCTCCAGTTTATTTAGGTCTTTTTGAATTCTCTCTCTCTCTTCTCTAGTATTAGCTATCCCTCCTAGCTTTGTGTCATCAGCAAATTTAATCAGTTTACCCTCAATTCCTTCATCTAAATCATTGATAAAGATGTTGAACAATACAGGTCCCAGAACGGAGCCCTGTGGTACCCCACTTGAGACATTCATCCAGCTGGATGTGAAGCCATTTACAACCACCCTTTGAGTCCGATCACTAAGCCAGTTATGAATCCACCTAACAGTTGCCTGGTCCATTGCATACTTGGTAATTTTTTCAATAAGGCCGCGACCAATCACCGATCTTGGCTCCACATTTAAACACCGCTGTACCGATTGGTCGCGGACGCTATTTAAATGTGGCGCCAAAATTGGTGATTGGTCGCGCCCAGCGTCGGCGACCAATCAGCACGGCGGTGTTTAAATGTGGAGCCAAGATCGGTCATTGGTCATGGCCGATATTTAAATTTGGCGCCCAAATCGGTGATTGGTCGCGGGTAGCGCCAGCAACCAATCAGCGATTTTTAACACAAATGTCCGGACCTTTGTAACACCATGCGGATACTGTGGGGACATCAGCGGCTAGGGAGTCAAGGGAGGACCGGGGAGCGGCGCTGCGGGTCGGGATACTTCTGCTGCGAGCAGTCGCTCATGTCCCGGCTTCTTGCAGCGGAAGTACCCGCACAGGCAGCAGCGCTCCCCGGTCTTCACTAATACGATTCCGCTCCCCGCTCCTCACCAATACGATTCGCTGATTGGTCGCGCTCTCCGCACGCGACCAATCAGTGATCTCGGCGTTAAAGTTAAACACCGCTCTGCTAATTGGTCGCGGCCGCTGCCCGCGACCAATCACTGATTTGGGCGCCACATTTAAATAGCGGCCGCGACCAATCACGATCTTGCCGCCACATTTAAACACTGCTGTGCTAATTGGTTGCGGACGCCAGCCGCAACCAATCAGCGAGCTTGGCGCCAAATGTAACACCCGCTCTGCTGATTGGTCGCGGTCGCCGGCCGCGACCCATCAGCATTATTGGCGCCAAATTTAAACCCCGCTCTGCTGATTGGTCGCGGCCGCCAGCCGCAAACAATCAGCGAGATTGGCGCCAAATTTAAACCCCACTCTGCTGATTGGTCGAGGCCGCCAGCCGCGAACAATCAGCGAGATTGGCGCCAAATTTAAACAACGCTCTGCTGATTGGTCACGGCCGTCAGCCGCGACTAATCAGCGATTTTGGTGCCAAATTTAAACACCGCTCTGCTGATTGGTCGCGGCCGGCGACCAATCAGCGATTTTGGCGCCAAATTTAAACCCCGCTCTGCATCGCTCTGCTGATTGGTCGCCGGCCGCGACCAATCAGCAGTATTGTCACCAAATTGAAACCCCTCTTTGCTGATTGGTCGCGGTCGTGACTAATCAGCGATTTTGGTGCCAAATTTAAACACGCTCTCCAGTCCTCACTAACACGGTTCTCTGATTGGTCGCGACCGCCGCCCGCGACCAATCAGCGATTTTGGCGCAAAATTTTAACACCGCTCTGCTGATTGGTCGCGGTCGGCGGCCGCGATCAATCAGCGATTTTGGCGCAAAATTTAAACACCGCTCTGCTGATTGGTCGCGGTCGGCAGCCGCGATCAATCAGCAGTATTGGCGCCAAATTTAAACACCGCTCTGCTGATTGGTCGTGGTTGCCGAACGTGACCAATCAGCGATTTTGGCGCCAAATTTAAACACCGCTCTGCTAATTGCGCCCGGTCAGCCGCATACCTATTCTAGAATACCCGATGCGTTAGAATCGGGCCACCATCTAGTTGTCTAATAAACATGATCCTAAGGGACCAAAGTCCTCTTTTTAAAAGGAGAGCAGAGTATGCATACTGTTACATCTATGTCTGAACTCTCTCCTACAGCTACCAGGTTACCACAAACAGCAACAGTTGTATGAAAATATCTAGAAATAAAGAACTCAGTAGCTTACCCTTGTATCAAAGAGTCACCTATGTGATCTTTACTGTTCAGGTGATCCACATAGTGAGGACTCCTCATTAAAGGAAAACTATTGTCAATACAGAGGGAGGGTTCCTGCAGTAACTACTGAGAAAAGTCAACTAGGTATGATGTGAGTACTGGGAGAATAGGGTAAACTGTGAAGACTTCAGGAAGGGAGAGGAATATTGAATGGGAAAAGGTGACTAATGATCTAACAACTTGCATTACAGGGCAAATTTTGCAATCATTACTGTTAAACAGTGATCAAAAAGTAACATGTATAGTGTGGTAGATCGGCTCACTCGGCTGCTTAATGAGGTAGTCAAAGGAATGCTTTTTGTTTAAGTCTTCAGCTAGTTTATTAAAACATGCTTCATAAACCAGTCCAAAACAAAATAGACATGTTCAGTTTGGTTTGCCTAAATAAACAGCTTACATTACAGTCCATATAACTACAGGGTCCCCCGCTCAGAAATTAGGATTCAGATCCTTTAAGCAAGAGCCCAGCTCTTTAGGTCAGCTCTCCTTTAGAGCCCCAGAATAGAACAATCATTAAGTGCAGACTCCAGAGGCTTCACTTTTACCTCATGGACCACACTCTAGGGTGGAGATATGGTGAACAGCCATCCCGCCCAACTCTTTAGCTGTTCACAACGAACCTGGCCCTGTCATGGCCGATTAACCCCTGTGAGCACATAATATGCTGGAGCAAACTTCCAGGTTCATATCACTGAAGCTAATAACCTCAGTGATGCATATCTCCTCTCCAGCACATTACCAGTGACCCTCTTACAATGGCTATGTTTTCCTTACTCTTATTTCCAATTGTAGTACTGTTAAAATATAAAAAATACTACATCTTCTATGCTATAGACTAAAAGGGAACCTGTCATGTCGAATAACGCTATTAACACATGGGTATAGGGTTAATGGTCAGTATTCGGTCATTAATTTTTCTCAGGAGTGGAAGCCAAAACCAGGAGTGGGTGATAAATGCAGAATTGGTGCCCTTGTTTCTATTATACCTTTTCTCTGATTGTTCCTCACCTGGTTTTGGCTTCCATTTCGGAGACAAAATACTGACCGAATACTGATAGTGGGGCCGTGACCTAATTCTGGAACTTACTATGTGATTAGCTCACTCATCAAACACTGTTTTTTTTCTCGCCTGTGTCTGTTCAGTGTCTCTTTTTTGCTTTCATCATATTGTACTTTATTTTTAGATTTATTTAATAAAAGTAATGTTTTTACCAAGGGCAAAGGACATTGTTGTATGTTGTTCCTGGCACGTATTTTTTCTTTTTTTTGGTTATAAATCTCACTGCAAAAAAAAATAAATATATTGTAAAAAATAAATACTGTTAGAAAGCTACTAAATCTGATATAAAGCTCCCAAATCTCTATAAAGTCACAGACTGTATCTGAAAAAAAGAAATCATCAGTCGGTTATATGACATCCAAATACCTTACAACCTCTATACAATTTGCAAATAGGGTCTGATGAAAAAACTATAGAGCTACACATTAGATCTGTAGTCTTTTCTAGCAATTATAATATTCTATCTGGAATATGAATCTGAAACAATCATTGGGTGAAACAAACAGCAATAAATCAAACAGCAAGCAGGGCAAAGTTTATTTGACAGCACTGCCTATATCCAATCTGTTTACCTGTAATGGGGTTTCCTCAGCATCTACTTCCCAAGTTGATTCCCAAATGTGATATTTTTTTCTAAAACGTGCAATCTAAATAAATAAAGGATGATATAACCAATACAAGGAGCTATACATTGAATGTATTTTTAAAATTATACTTTTTTCATATCTCATCAATGCAATTAAATAAAACAAAAGAATATTCCAGGATAAACTAGCATACTGAAAGAGATTATTAAGCTAAATGTGCTGGTATTCGGGTGCAATCTGCACCAATAAAAGTGTCTTTCATGGCTTGCATAACAAAATACATGCACCGTGTCTGACAAAGGGTTCATGACATTACCACCAAAGGACATTACCTAATCTAAAATTACACTGTCTAAAAATTAGCACTGATTAATATGCTCCATATTTTTATGCTAATTGCAAGGCCTGAATGGGGTGATGCATACTTCTGTATTTGGTGTGTAAATGGTCACTGTATTTTCAGGCAACATATTCTGATTTGATAAGACCAGTGTAATTAATGGCACAAATCAGGGGTACCAAGTTATAAATTCTGTATCGAGGCTCATAATCTTTAAGTAATGCCTTTCTTTGCTTTAGTCATGTGCACCAATAGGTTTTCCGGCCTGAGAAAAGTCCGCAGTCACTCTGTGGGAAACCAGATGTAGGTGAGCATAGTTTTTTGTTTTAATTTTTCTTATATTATTGGGCATGGGAGTCAGGAGGGGGGGCATTATACAGTGTAGAGGAGGCTGGGAAGTCCATCATACTGTGTGGGGTGCTGTGAGGGACATTATAATGTATATTGGGAACTAAAGGGATATTATACTGTAAATAGGGAGCCGTGGGGGGCCATCATACTCTATATACAGATATGTGGGGAACATAATAATGTATATAAGTAGCCATGGGGGGGACATCATAATGTGTATAAGGAAGTATGGGGTCATTATTCTGTATATAGGGGATCTGTGAAGACATCATACTGTATAAAAGGAGCTGTGGGAGCTATCATTCTGTGTATATGGGAACTGCGGATGCCATCATAGTGTATATAGGGATTTGTGTGGGTTTCTTGCTGCATATAGGGTGCTATGAAGGCTATAATACTGTGTATAAGGAGTTCTGGGGGCCATCAAACTCTCGTGAGCTGTGGAGGCATCATGCTGCATTTAGCAAGCTCTGGGGGCATCATACTGTATATAGAAGGTTGTAGGGACCATTGTACTACGTATAGGTGAGCTGTGTGGGTCATCATACTGTATATAGGGAGGTGTGAGGCCATCATACAGTATATAAGGAGCTGTAGGGGCTTCACACGCTATATAGGGTGCTATGGGGACCATCATACTGTATAAAGGGAGCTGTGAGGGCCATCATACTGTATATTAGAAACTGTGGGGAGCCTCAATGTATATAGGGAGATGTGTGGGCCATCATGTACATAGAGAGCTAAGGGGTATCATATGTGTACAGGCAGCTGTAGGTGCATCATACTTTATATTGGGGCTGTGGGGAATCATATTGTGATTGAAGGGGCTCTGGGGGGCATCATATAGTGTATTGGTGAACTCTGGAGCCATCATATTATATTTGGGAGATTGTGGGGCCAATCATACTATAAGAGGTGGTATGGGGGCCATCATACTGTATGTGGGGCTATGTAGGCCATCATACTATGTGGGGGGCTGTGAGATACATCATAAAGTGTGGGTGACTGTGGGGGCCATTGTACTGTATGGGGGCTATGGGTGCTAACTTAGTGTATGGGGTACTATGAAGGTCATCATTATGTGGGGGGATATGCAGGCCATCATACTGTGTGGGGGGCTGTGTGGTCCATCATGATCTTTGGGGGCATTTTGGGGTGTGTCATAATTTATGGGGGTAATTGAAGGGATTTTGTAGTAGGCTAAGACAATAATGTGCCTCAGTAGGGACAAAATAACTGTTTAAATACCGCATTACATGTCCCCTTCCCCATCTTCAACACCTGGGAGGTATGCCCTTCTGTGACTGCACCTATCTGCTGTGGTAAGACATTTGTTATAGGGTACCATAATTTATATGTACTTTACTCCCCTGCTCGGGGGCATTATTACAATAAAGAGGCACTGGGGATCATTACTATAAGGAGACACAATACGGGAGGAGGTCGGGGCATTAAAAAGAGACACACTGGGGGATCATTATCAACGTAGTGGAAGCATAGGATGCAATATACAGGGGGTGATTTTTAAAATTAGGAACATATAGTGATTTTATTACTATAAGGAGTTATAGCACCATACGATTTGTGTAGAGGTAGTGAGATGTGAGGAAGGTGCTGGAATGCAGCAAGCCACAGATGGCTCTGTGTTACATTTTGCAGGGAAGAGTTCTGAATGGAAGAAGTGGCCATTGTGATCTGAGCCGAATGGAAAAATAAAGGGAAATTTAATGACTATAATCGTCTGTAATGGAATATGTCCGCCATGACAAAATAGTTAAAGCTGAAGCTGACAAATGACTGCTCACTGGCAGCAGCCTACACCTGATGCAACAAGTCACGTTACTCTAAGGGAACATCGATGCTGATATCTCTGGAACAGCATCGCTGTAGGAGTTGAGTATCCACTGTTTTTATTGTAAGATCTGAATTGATTAATCTGGGGTTGTCTGTTAGTGACCAGTACAAAATTAAAATAACAGATGCTCACCTCCAGCATCGGCGCCATTACAGAGATCAGCTCGATGTCACATGAGCACTGCAGTGGGATGAGCAATACAGCAAAGCAGTGTAGTGCTTATGTGGCAAAACAATGTCATACGAGGCCTAGGAGACCAGGGATGACATCGGTATGCATGGAGGATATCACTGGTATCTGTGAAGTATACACATATATGATGGGAGGAACATTGGTGTAGAACTAATATTATATGTGAAAATCACAGATAGAACACGTACGTGATTCACAGACTCCTTAATGGGGCTTAAGATATGCATATATACATGCACAAAATTGTTGGTACCCTTCTCTGAATATAAAAAAATCACAGTGGTCACTGAGAACTCAAAACTGACAAAACTAACTTTCAGTTTAAATGTATTGAATATCAACTACGGAAAGTCAGAAATTGCTTTTGAATTGTGGTTCAACAGAAACATTTAAAAAACTAGCTAATGAAAATGGCCTGGCCAAAAATGATGGTACCCCTAAAAAAGATTGAAACTAATTTGACAATAAGGAAATATTAAACAAAGATGTGTCTTGTAATCAGCATCATGAGTGTCTACAAACTTGTAATCATTCAGTCTGCTTATTAAAATTGTTAAAAGTAGTCACTGTGCTGTTTGGTATTTTGGTATAACACTGAACATGGACCAAGACAGCTAAAGAGAGCTGTCTCAGGAGATTAGAAAGAAAATTATAGACAAACATGTTAAAGGTAAAGGCTATAAGACTATCTCCAAATATCAATAGATGTTCCTGTTACTACAGTTGCACATATTATTCAGAAGTTTATGGTCTATGGGACTGTAGCCAACCTCCTTAGATGTTGCTGCAAGAGGAAAACTTATCACAAATTGAAGAGAAAGATAATATGAATGGTAACCAAAGAGTCCAGAACAACTTTGAAGGGATTACTGGTGAACTCCAAGGTCAAGATACATTAGTGTCAGACTGCACAATCCGCCACAGAGTTCACTGCATGGAAGAAGACCAATGAGGAAACCAATGTTGAAAGCAAATCATAAAAAAATAAAACTGGAATTTGCTAGAATGCATATTAGCCATAAAGCTTCTGTCAGAATATGCTTTGGATAGATTAGATAAAACCACAGCTTTTTGGCAAGTCACATTAGCTGTATTTTCACAGATACAAAAAATGAAGCTTAAAAAGAAAAGAACATTATACCTACTGTGAAACATGGAGGAGGCTCAGTTGTGTTGAGTCTTTCAACAGGATAATGACCCAACATAAACAGCAAAAAACATCCAAGAATGGCTAAGAGCAAAGCATTGGACTATTCTTGAGTGGGCTTCTATGAGCCCTGATCAAAATCCTACTGAAAGTCTGTGGAAGGTGCTGAAACATGCAGTCTGGAGAAGACACCCTTCAAACCTAAAACAGCTGGAACAGTTTACTCATGAGGAGTGGGCCAAAATACCTAATGCAGAAGTCTCATTGACAGTCATAGAAATTGTTTGTTTGCAGTGATTGCCTCAAAAAGTTGTGCAACAACATATTAAGTTAAGCATATGATCATTTTTATCCAGGCCATTTTCATTAGTAGGTTTTGTTTGTTTTTATTTTCTGTTGAAGCACAATTCAAAAGCATTATCAGATTCTCTTTAGTTGATATTCAGTAAATTTAAACTGAAAATTACTTTTGTCAGTTTCAAGTTATTTCAGTGACTATTGTGGGTTTTTCTTACTTTGACAGAAGGATACTAACAATTTTGACCACATCTGTAGTTGCTCCCCAGCTTACATTAAAGTAAACATGACAGCTGATACATGCTGCCCGATCCACAGGCACTGGCTGTATGATCTTATACAGCTATGTTTGAGTCTGAAATGCTGCAGTGTCTCAGAGAAGTCCCTCAGGACTGTGCCCCACAGGAAACTAGTCAGACAGGTGGGTCCCCGGTGGCTTCTCCACATCTGATTTACTTGAATAACAGGTCTATTCCTACTGAGAACTTGCCTGTCTGACTAGTCTCTCATGCAGCTTTTAAAGTATGTTCTTCTCTTAAGAGTCAAATCTACATGACTGAAATCATGGAATCAGTGCATGATACATGCTGCCCACTTGTTGATCCGCAAGTGTCAGCTGTCAGGTTCCCTATACATACAACTAGTTAAAGGCAATATTTTCATTCTAACACCATTGTTGTTGCTTGTCACTAGTGTTCGAGTTCGGTTCGGTTCGTCGAACACCCGTGTGTTCGCCGAACTGTTCGTCGAACTGTTCGTCGAACACCTTCGAACACCGTTAAAACCAATGGCAGGCAAACAAAAACACATAGAAACACATAGAAAACACCTTCAAAGGTGTCCAAAAGCTGACAAACTGCTCTGAAGACACAACTAACACATGGAAAAGTGACAAGTACATATAGTCATGCGAAAAGAAAAGAGGTGGAGGAGCAAAAGGAGTAAAAGGAGGGGGAGACACAGATATAGGCATGTCATGTTCTTCTAAAATCCAAAAAGTGAGAAGCCGACACGTTCAGTCCGCTCCTGCCCGTGCCACCTCCGTGTCGCCGGGTTTGTGCCAGAGCCGCGGTGAACCCTGACGGCCAGCCCCCCTCTCCCAATACTGGTGCCTGTCTGCTGGTGGGTCGAGCGAGCCCCCCTGTGGTGGAGGCAGCTCTAAGCTTTTTAATTTAAATTGTCTCTCTAATTTGAATGAATACACTTTAAATCCATTTACAAGGATCTATTGGAGGGCAAGTCTCATGCCAGCAACCGCGTAATTCCAGCTCCAGTAGCGTCCACTAAAGCTGCTGCAGTTAAAAAGCTTTTATAAGGATCGAGCTCGGCTGTCCACCGCAAGGCATCCTACTGCCAGTCCCAGCCCCTATGCCTTGGGGTGCCTCCTGATGCTCTTCACTGAGTATCCCGTGGTCCCGAAGCATTTCCTTTGAAAAAATTAAGTGTCAAAACTACAGGTGGTGTAGCTTGCTTAACAGCCGGGATAATCCGCTGACTAGCAGACACTGCTACTAGGCACAAAGTATTTCCTGGGCTAGATGCAGTTAAAAATTTGTAATTAGATACTCTCGTTGGATGCTGAGAAAGCATTCCATAGAGTCTCCTGGCACGCCATATATGATTCTCTTAAAAAGCTTGGGGTAGGGGTCTAGGGGACCCTTTTATAGCCAAAATCACGGCCCTGTATCGCAATACGTCACCTAGGCTGAAGATAAATGGAACTGTAGCACCCTGAGGGCTCGGTTGCTACAGAGGTATTGCACCTCACCGAGAGGTGTGATATCTCACTCTCAGGTAAGGATGGAGTGTGGATCAGGACCCGACACCTGCATGCATTACACCACATTGCCGTGGGGCAGGGCGACCAATATGCCCCTGAGATGGGCACGACAGTCCCTGTCCCTGGCTGGAGTGGGGGGAGGGAACACTGAGGAAGGGGAACCCTGTAGTGCAGGAGCAGGGAGGAAGCAGTTCCTGGGTGCATTGAGAAGGGAGTATAAAAGGTGGGCACCATCTTAGTTCAGTGCAGAGAAGTCTGAGCAGAAGTGGCAGGGAGCAGGGGCTCTGCATGAGCTCTGCTCCGGAGGCGGGCCTAGTAACAGAGGCCCAGGCCTGGAAGAGGGAGAAGGAAGGAAGAGGAGCGGAGAAGGCTCCAGGAACGAGGAACGAAGGGATCCCAGGGGTGCGGACGGGCGAGTCGCCACCGCACGCCCGAATCCACCTGCGTGGAGGGGTCAGGCCAAAGGGGGAGACCGGTCCCCGAAACTAGTGGAGGCAGGAAACGACCCTCAGCTAGAAACAGGAGGCTGTGACATTTTATGTGGCGCAGCCCCTCGCTACACCCGCTAGGAAGGCACCACATAGGGTCAGGGAAACTGGCGCCAAGTTTACCAAGAGGAGGCCCGAGGCAGCCAGACAGAAGGGTTGGTAAGAAAGGCCAGACAAAGGACACACAAAGGGGGTCCTGTGAAGCGCTCCAAAGTTATCTGGGAGTTGTCTGAGCCCCTCACCTGGTGAGCACAGTACGACGTGGGCAGCCGTTACCTGCAGACGTGGTCTGGATAATAAGAACTGTGAGTAAAGGCCCTGGACTGCATCACTGACTCCGTGTCGTTACTGCTGCTGCCCTGCACCATCACCCCCATCCTCCGCATACACTGCCCTGAGGCTATACTCCTCCCGTGGGGAGTTATGCTACGCTCTGCTGCACCCACAACACCAGCCTCAGCGGTCTGCCCTGGAGCGGCGGTTCACTCTGACCGCAATCCACGGGTGGCGTAGTCGGACATTTAAACATCAAAACCACATAAATAGTTCCGCCACTGGTTTGACCGCCCTGAGCCACGGAACCGGGTCGCCGCCACGGAGACTACAACCACCAGCATCCACCAAAAAGGGTCCGGCTCCGGGTGTCCCAAGGCCCAGGGGGCGCGTCAGAACATTTTCATCACCTTTCACAATCACCAATGGGACAAGGCAGGGATGTTCTCTGTCCCCTCTCTTATATATCCTAGTGACGGATCACCTGCTCTCATCAATTCGCCATAACCCCAATATTAGGTGGATTGAGGTGGGAGGCACCGAGTACAAGTGCTCTCTATTTGCTGATGATGTCCTAGTATATATCACTCATTCACATATATCCATCCATGCTGTTATGGCTGAAATAGATCACTTTGTTACATGGTCAAATTTTAAAATCAATGCAGCGAAGTCTGAGGCCCTCGATGTCTCCCTCCCCAAATCCATATAGGATTCCATCCAGTCCAACTTTCCCTTTGCCTGGCCCTCACAGGGTATCAAATACTTAGGAATTCCTATTCATAGAGACCTCTCCCATCTATGTTATCTTAATTTTGGGCCCTTTATTGAACAACTCCATACAGACCACGGTTGGCAAGTTAGAACTGTAAGATTCACTACGTGAACCACTGGTGTTTTGTGGAAAAGCACATGTACACTGTGTTACAAATTATTATGCAAAAAGTGTTTAGGAGTGATAAGGGAAGAATTTGTTTGTTTGTCAGTTAAACTCATTGATGGTGATGTGTGTCAGGGCTCTTTATATCACTGTAAGCAATTGCAGACACCTGTGCTAATTAGTTTGGCAGGTGTGTCCAATGAAAGGCAAGACTACTTAAGAAGGCTGTCTCACATTATTAAGCAGCCTACATTTTCTGCCAAAATGGGAAAGAAAAAGGATGTGTCGGCTGCTGAGAAGCAACAAATTGTGGAGTGTTTAGGTCAAGGCATGACTACAATCAACATTGTGCGATGATCAGGATGAAGTGTCTTGGCAATCAAGAAGTATGTAGCTGATTCACAGTACACACGTGTGCGTGCTGATAAGGGCAAATTGAGGACTCTTTCCTACAGGCAATTACGTCAGGTTAAAAGAGCAGCGGCAAAAAAGCCTTGTCATAGCAGCAGACAAGTTTTTGAAGCTGCTGGTGCCTCCAACGTCCCCCGAACAACAAGATGCAGGGTCCTTCAGAGGTTTGCAGCTGTGCATACGCCATCCTGTCGACCTCCTCTATCCACTTCACACAAGCAGAAACGGCTCCAGTAGGCCAAACATTACATGAAGACTGATTTCAAAACTGTTTTGTTCACGGATGAGTGCCATGCAGCGCTCGATGGTCCAGATGGATGGAGTGGAGGATGGCTGGTTGATGGACACCCCACGCAAACACGGCTACAGCGCCAACAAGGAGGAGGTGGAGTAATGTTTTGGGCTGGAATCATGGGGAGAGAGATTGTCGGCCCCTTTAGGATCCCTGAAGGCGCTAAAGATGAACTCCATAATGTATGTGGATTTTCTCAAACAGCACTTCCTGCCATGGTTCAAGAAGAAGAACCGTGTATTTCACAGCAAGATCATTTTTTTGCATGATAATGCACCATCTCATGCTGCACATAAAACATCTGCATCTCTGGCTGATATGGGCATAAAAGGGGACAAACTTATGGTGTGACCCCCATGCTCCCCTGACCTCTACCCCATTCAGAACCTCTGGAGCATCATCAAAAGGAGTGTCTATGATGGCGGGAGGCAGTTCACATCTAAGCAACAGCTCTGGGAGGGTGTTCTGTCCTCATGCAAAACAATTGAAGCAGAAACCATCCAAAACCTGACAAATTCAATGGACGAGAGAGTTCAGAAGCTCCTTTCGAACAAGGGGTCCTATGTGAAAATGTAACATCACCTAGAATAAAGTTTTGAGTTGATAACTGTTTGATTTCAGTTTCTAATAACCTGCTAATGCTTATAATTTCAAAAATGACCATTTTTTTGGTCTTTATTAAAATGAAAAGGTTGATCGAAAAGTTTGGGGGATCTAAGAGTGTGGCAACCCAGTAGTCATGATTACTTCGAATTCTGACAATATGAGGGTCATGTTGCAGGTAGTGCAGCAAGAAGGCACTTATGTGTCTTGCGCATCTCGGAGCCCCAAAATTATTTTCCGGGCTAGATGCAGCTAAAAATTATTATTAATTTTAAATCTGGTGGAGCTTAGTATAGATGGCCTAATAGGATCAGTGCTGCACACTGCTACAAAGCCCAAATTATTTTCCAGCCAAGATACAGATAAACATGATTAGTAATTTGAAAGCTTAAAACGGTTGGTAGGGTGATTTTAACCAATCATCCATCTTTTACTCTCCCCAGGATGACACAGGGGTAGAAAAGTCGTTTCGGATCCATGATTTGTTCATCTTTATGAACGTGAGTCTGTCTACATTATCAGTGGAGAGCCGCGTGCGCTTATCTGTCAGCACACCACCAGCAGCGCTGAACACACGTTCAGACAGAACGCTGGCTGCGGGGCATGACAAGATCTCCAAGGCGTAAGTGGCTAGCTCCGGCCATTTATCCAGATTGGAAGCCCAAAAAGAGCAAGGGTCCAGTGACACAGTCATGGCTTCAATGTTTACTTGGAGATACTCCTGTACCATCGTCTCTAGGAGTTGACTATGTGTCAGACTTCTTGTCTCCTGTGGCCTTGCAAAGGATGGGCTAAAAAAGTGGTGAAATGATTGCGCAAAATTGATGTTACCAACAGATACTGTGGTTCTGTTATGGTTTGAGTGCTGAACACTTGACGGTCCCACGGTTGGCAAGTTGGAACTGTGAGATTCACTACGTGCACCACTGGTGTTTTGTGGAAAAGCACATGTAAGATTCTGCAACAGTCTCTGCTGATACTCCTGCATGCGTGCATCCCTTTCTATGGCAGGAATAATTTCTGCAAATTTACTTTTGTACCGGGGATCTAACAGTTTGGCAACCCAGTAGTCAGGATTATTTCTAATTCTCACAATTCGAGGGTCATGTTGCAGGTAGTGCAGCAAGAAGGCACTCATGTGTGTTGCGCATCCAGGAGCACCAAGTCCCTGTTGAGTTGGTGGCGAGGTAACAATCATGCTTCCTTCCTCTGTCCTCTCCCCCCAACCTCGCACAACAGAAATGTGATCAAGGTCTCCCTCATCTGATGAGTCTTCCATCAGTTCGTCCTCCACTTCTTCCTGGGCTCCTGCACCTTCCTCACTAGTTTGGCTGCTACCATGCGCCCTGGTAAAACCATCTCCCCCACCCTCACATGCCTGCCACCTTGGTGCTGCCGACCGTCTGGACCTTGCAGATGTTAGCCCTTCCGCATACAACTCCTCCTCCTCTAGTTCCTCCACCTCCTCTTGTGCCACCACCTGACTCCGAATTCTGTTTAACATGTGCTCCAGCATGTAAATCACTGGAATAGTCATGCTGATAATGGCATCGTCAGCACTAAACATCTTCGTCGCCATTCAAAACTGTGCAGAAGGGTGCATAGGTCCCTGATCTGAGACCACTCCTCCAGCGTGATTTGCCCCACGTCTGGATCTCGTTGGCCCAGGCTATATGTCAGAACGTATTGCACCAGGGCTTGTCGGTGCTGCCACAGTCGCTGCAACATGTGCAGAGTTGAATTCCACCGGGTAGGCACATCTCATTTTAGCCGGTGAAGTGGCAGGCCCAACGACTTCTGTAGAGATGTAAGTCGCTGAGCTGCGGGATGCGAACGGCGGAAGTGAGCACACAGCGACCGTGCCCTCTGCAGAAGGCCATCTAGTCTGGGATCGTGGGCTAAAAATTGCTGGACAACCAGGTTCAACACGTGAGCCATACAAGGCACGTGTGTGACATTGCCCCGGCGAAGGGCCGCACCCAGGTTTGCAGCATTGTCGCACACGGCCTTCCCTGGTTTCAGGTCCAGTGGAGACAACCATTCATGAAATTGGTTCTCCAGAGCTGACCACAACTCCTCAGCTGTGTGATTCACATTTCCCAGACATTTCAAAGTAAAAACCGCCTGATGACTTTGAGCCCTACTGCCAGCATAGTAAGGAGGTGTGCAGGATCCCTTCTGCGCAGTTAGAAAGCTTGTGGCATGACCAGACAGGCTTTGGGTGCAGGTGGAAGACCGAGAGGAGGTTGAGGAGGCAGAAGCAATGGAGGAACTTTGACATAAAGAGGATTGACGCACAACTCGTGGGGATGGCAAGACTTGGACAGCAGCCCCTTGTCCTGCTGTCACCATAGTTACCCAGTGCCCAGTCAGCGACATGTAACGCCCCTGTCCATGCCTACTCGTCCAAGTGTCTGTGGTGAAATGCACCCTGTCACACACAGAGTTTCTCAAAGAAGCGGTGATGTTGTGTGCGACATGCTGGTGGAGCGCAGACACACCTTTCTTTGAGAAGTAGTGCCGACTGGGCATCTGGTACTGGGGCACTGCGACGGACATAAGGTCTCGAAAATCCTCTGTGTCCACCAGGCGGAAAGGCAGCATTTCTGTAGCCAAGAGCTTGCAGATGGTGAAATTCAACCTCTTAGATTTCTCATGGCTAGGAGGAAATGGTCTTTTACTTGTCCACATCTGAGGGACCGAGGGCTGGCTATTGTGCTTAGATGGGGTTGATAAGGGTGTCCCCGGCAAACTGCCTGTCTGTGAGGAACATGCAGGCGGACATGTTAGGTTGCCTTGATCCAAAGGTGGTGCTATCGATGTCGGACAGCGCTCAACACCAGCTGGTGTTACCACCTCCAAAGAAAATGATGACCTGCCAATCACGCTGGCTGTTGCGGGTAAAGAGGTGGCAGGTCTGCGCCCCAAAACAGGTGTGACTGCTATCCCCCCAGTCACAGAGGATGAAGAGGCCGCGGATGCACAAGATATGGCAGACGGTGGTTGGCCCGGCCGGCTAGGCCGCATTGTAGCACACTGAGCTTCCCACTGCAACTTATGCTTCATGTCCATGTGCCGGTTCATGCATGAAGTACTCAAACTATGTATTTTTTGGCCTCTACTTAGCTTTTGCTGACAAATGTTACAGATAACACGAGTTGGGTCATCTTTATCGATCTGAAAAAATGGCCAGGCTATGCAAGGCTTAGCACCCATGCGACCTGAAGAGCCACCACGACTTGTGGTGAGAGGCAGAGTTGTGTTTGAGGATGCAGTTGTTGACGGGCTTCCAGTACTACGTCTCTGTCCAGGAAAGCGCAACCTGACCTCGTCGTCACTAGCATCTTCCTCCACCTCCTCTGCTGACCTCATCTCTTGGCTGACTGTGGGTTGACAGTAAGTGGGATCTCCAACCTCATCATCATCACCCTGTGCGTTATCACACCCGTCGTCCTCAGAGCCAACCTGTTCCTGCCCAGACAAAAAACTAAAGTTGTCGCTCCAATCAGGTATTTGAGTCTCATCATCGTCTTCCTCATTGTCTCCACCAACAGGAGTTACAGTTTGGGAATGAGGGTCTACATTATGGTCAGAACCTTCTCCGTCTGGTCCTGGATCCGACTCATAAAGATTCTGGGCATCAGTGCAGATCATTTCCTCGTCTGGATTCACAGAAGCGCTGGAGTCGACCTCTGATTCCCAGGCTATGGTATGAGTAAACAGCTCTGCAGACTCAACCATCTGTTCTACCTCATACTCAGACGGGCAGCTGGAGATTTGGGAGCTGTGAGGAAGCAAGTGCGATTGGGGTGACACCTTTGAGGACTGGAGTATTTGTGATGTTGAAGTTGATGTGGAGGAGAGCCCACTTAAAGGAGCACTTGATATCCGTTGAAGCACCTGCTGTTTTTCTGCCTCATCTGGAATTTGTAGCGATTGGCGTGGCCGTAAGAAAGGGATCTTATCACATTGTCCGCTAAAAGAAGTAGACATTTTAGTTTGGCTGGAAGATGGTCTTTCTTCTGCAGATGTTACTGTTGCTTTAACACCTACCCCACGGACACAACCTTTTTTCCCCTTCCCAACACGCCTATTCCCCTTTCCACCAGCAGCAGGCCTTTTTCCACTCATTTTGCTGGTTAACTAGTTCACAACTCTGGAGTTGTTTGCACAAAAAAAAAATGGATGGGAACCGAGCAGAGCTGAGTGGCCAAACTGTGGTATTAGGCCAAAACTATTGGCTGGGTTAGATGCAGAAAAAAATTATATTCAATTTGCAACCTGATGGAGGTCAGTATAGATGGAGTAATAGAATAAGTCCCACACACAGCTAGAAGCCCAAATATTTTTTCAGAGCTAGATGCAGATAAAAATTATTTTTAATTTGCAACCTGATGGAGGTCAGTATAGATGGACTAATAGAGAAAGTCCCACACACGGCTAGAAGGCCAAATATTTTTTCAGAGCTAGATGCAGAAAATAATTATATTCAGTTTGCAACCTGATGGAGGTCTGTATAGATGGATTAATAGAACAAGTCCCACACACAGCAAGAAGCCCAATATTTTTTCAGAGGTAGATGCAGAAAAAAATATATTCAGTTTGCAACCTGATGGAGGTCAGTATAGTTGGACTAATACAACAAGTCCCACACACAGCTAGAAGCCCAATATTTTTTCAGAGCTAGATGCAGAAAAAAATTATATTCAATTTGCAACCTGATGGAGGTCAGTATAGATGGAGTAATAGAACAAGCCCCACACACAGCTAGAAGCCCAAATATTTTTTCAGAGCTAGATGCAGATAAAAATTATTTTTAATTTGCAACCTGATGGAGGTCAGTATAGATGGACTAATAGAGAAAGTCCCACACACTGCTAGAAGGCCAAATATTTTTTCAGAGCTAGATGCAGAAAAAAATGATATTCAGTTTGCAACCTGATGGAGGTCTGTATAGATGGATTAATAGAGAAAGTCCCACACACTGCTAGAAGGCCAAATATTTTTTCAGAGCTAGATGCAGAAAAAAATTATATTCAGTTTGCAACCTGATGGAGGTCTGTATAGATGGATTAATAGAGAAAGTCCCACACACTGCTAGAAGGCCAAATATTTTTTCAGAGCTAGATGCAGAAAAAAATTATATTCAATTTGCAACCTGATGGAGGTCAGTATAGATGGACTAATAGAATGATGCTATGCCCAAAAGATTTTACTTCACTAGGTGCAGTAAAAAAAATTGGTATTCTATACACAGGTGGTATATCTTGCAACACAGATAGGCTACTCCACTGATTAACACACTCTGCAATAGGCCAAAAAGGATTAGCTTTGCTAGATTCAGCCAAATGCTGTGAAAAATACTTGCACAGCACTGGCACAGACCTGCCTGGCAAAAACTGATAGGAACTGATGTAACCTAGTCCTGAAAAGGACTCCAATTACAATTAGTCTTTACTCCCACAACCTATCTATTTAAGAGCACAGACCTGCCTGATAAAAGTCGTAGGAAATGCTGTAACCTAGTCCTTAAAAGGACTGCAATCACAACTGTTCCCTACTCCCAAGCTATCTGTAGATTTGTGCGAAAATTGGCTTGAAATTAACAAGGTATAGCGCACACAGCAACAGCGGTGCCATCTAACATGCAGCTGCAGCAGTGAGAAAATGGTGGCGACGGGGAAAAAGGCTTGGTCTTATAGGGCAAGGACATGTGACATACACTGCCAATGACACATGCCCTTGCTTGTGTGAAAAAAAGCACTTCGCTCCGTGTGTGCGCTGCTGATAGGCTGACAGATTGCACCTCCCCACTGTAAATGCGGGAAAGAGAAAAAAAAATGGAGATCTTCATTATTCCTGCAGAGATCCATCCCCTGCCCCTCCCCCCACCCCGCTGTACACTCAAACTGCGTATTAACATTAATTTTCATCATTACTGAGAAAAAATCCAGTTATGATTTTGGTGCACGAACAGTTATCGAACATAACCTCGAACAGCCGAATTTTTCTCAAATCGTTCGTGTTCGCCGAACGGCTCGAACACCGCCCAAAACAGCTCGAATTTGAGATTGGCGAACAGTTCGAGTAGAACAACGCTCATCTCTACTTGTCACAACAGGAATATTCCTAGGCAATGTGAACCCATTCAGAGTCAGTGCTGTGAGTTATTATTTCATCTCTGCAGGTGCCAATTTTATCAGTGTTACTACTTAAAACAGACAATGTTCAGGGCAGGTATTAAGTGACCATATCTCTGCATACAGTGTCAAAGGTCTTTGTAGCTTCCAGACCTCTTTCTTCAGCGGGCATGTGAAGATAATGAGTTTCCTCTCAATTATTACCTTTCCTGCAAAGAGCCTCCTTCTGAGAGCTGCTGATGACTCCTTAAAGTTATAAAAAGTAAAAATGTAGTAGAGATGCTGCTGGCAGGGAGATAATATTCAATGGAGGAGATTTGGTGTTGCAGGGGAGATAGGATTCAGTGCTATTCTACAGAGAGTGAGATGGGAAAAGTTATATTGTGAAGGGGTGGGGGTACTGTAATTGGCAGATGGGGAGCTGAAGATTTATACTTACAAGCGGATTGGTGGGTGGCTTGTGCCACAGAGGAAATAGGAAAGATAAACTGCAGTGCTGCAGAGAGC
Source organism: Phyllobates terribilis (assembly GCF_046119375.1). Lineage (NCBI taxonomy): Eukaryota > Metazoa > Chordata > Amphibia > Anura > Dendrobatidae > Phyllobates > Phyllobates terribilis. The sequence continues at coordinate 335,012,225 of NW_027362762.1, forward strand.
AAAATTAAATTCAGTAGGAGGGGGGCTATTATTGTAACATGTGATTAGAGATGGGCAAACCTAAACAGTAATGTTCGGGGTCCATACCGAACACCTACTGTTCGAGTACCGACCCCGAACACGGAGTTCCTCAGAAAGATCATGTTACTGTTCGGGTGCGGGTGTCTTTCCCACGCTGTCGTCTGTGTGACAGTACAGGAAACAGGGTCTCTGATTGGTGGCAACATCAAGCTTCCTAGGCTATTAATATCAGCCAGCAGCTGTCTGTTTAGCCTTCGCTGGTTAGAATTTATAAGGGGACCCTACATCAATTTATTTTCAGGTGTCCCCTTGTAAACTGTCTATTGTGTATCTATCTATTAATCTATTATCTATCTATTATCTATCTATCTTGCAGTCTATCATTCTATCTGACTATCTATCTGTCTGTCTATCTATCATCTATATATCTATTACCTATCTATCTGCTGCAGGCTGATACTAATAGCCTAGGAAGGGGCCATTAGGCCCAAACGTTCCCTGCCTATTAATAACAGCTCATAGCTGTTTCATTAGTGTTTACTGGCTAGATTACAGGGGGACCCCATGAAAAATTGATGTAGGGTCCCCCCTATAAAATCTAATCAGCAAAGGCTAAACAGACAGCTGTGGTCTAATATTAATAGCCAAGGAAGGGGCCATGGATACTAGCCCCCTCTGAGGCTAATAACATCAGCCCTCAGCCGCCCCAGATATGGCGCATCAATAAGATGTGCCAAATCTGGCGCTTAGCCTCACTCTTCCCACTTGCCCTCGTGCGGTGGCAAGTGGGTTAAAAGGGTTGGGGTTCATGTCAGCCTTATATTGGCAGCTAACATGAAGCCCAGGTTAGTAATGGAGAGGCGTCTATAAGACGCCCTCATTACTAACCCCATAGTAACATTTTGGAAATAAAATTATCCTAAATAAAAGTCCACACCATTTTTTACATATTTAAATAAAAATAAAAAACACATCTATACTCACATAACGCCTAATCCCCTGAAGCGAATGTTCCCTGTAAAAACAGAAAATAAAAAAGCAACCTTATACTCACCTAACGCCCAAACCATTTGAAGCCACTGCCATCTGTAAAAGAACAAAAATAAAAAACAACCATATCCCTCACCTGTCCGACGTGATGACATAATCCACAGTTTCCCACGGCGATTGGATCTTTTGTAGGACAGTGTCACTTCAGCAGTCACTGATGTGACTGCTCTACAAAACAGCTGGCTACACACTGACACTGGAACTCGCCACATTAGGTGTCATAAATTAAATATTAGTAATATACAGTACAGACCAAAAGTTTGGACACACGTTCTCATTTAAAGATTTTTCTGTATTTTCATGACTATGAAAATTGTACATTCACACTGAAGGCATCAAAACTATGAATTAACACATGGAATTATATACTTAACAAAAAAGTGTGAAACAACTGAAAATATGTCTTAAATTCTAGGTTCTTCAAAGTAGCCACCTTTTGCTTTGATGACTGCTTTGCACACTCTTGGCATTCTCTTGATGAGCTTCAAGAGGTAGTAACCGGAAATGGTCTTCCAACAATCTTGAAGGAGTTCCCAGAGATGCTTAGCACTTGTTGGCCCTTTTGCCTTCACTCTGCGGTCCAGCTCACCCCAAACCATCTTGATTGGGTTCAGGTCTGGTGACTGTGGAGGCCAGGTCATCTGGCGTAGCACCCCATCACTCTACTTCTTGGTCAAATAGCCCTGACACAGCCAGGAGGTGTGTTTGGGGTCATTGTCCTGTGGAAAAATAAATGATGGTCCAACTAAACGCAAACCGGATGGAATAGCATGCCACTGCAAGATGCTGTGGTAGCCATGCTGGTCCAGTATGCCTTCAACTTTGACTAAATCTCCAACAGTGTCACCAGCAAAGCACCCCCACACCATCACACCTCCTCCTCCATGCTTCATGGTGGGAACCAGGCATGTACAGTCCATCCGTTCACCTTTTCTGCGTCGCACAAAGACACGGTGGTTGGAACCAAAGATCTCAAATTTGGACTAATCAGGCCAAAGCACAGATTTCCACTGGTCTAATGTCCATTCTTTGTGTTCTTTAGAACAAACAAGCCTCTTCTGCTTGTTGCCTGTCCTTAACAGTGGTTTCCTAGCAGCTATTTTACCGTGAAGGCCTGCTGCACAAAGTCTCCTCTTAACAGTTGTTGAAGAGATGTGTCTGCTGCTAGAACTCTGTGTGGCATTGACCTGGTCACTAATCTGAGCTGCTGTTAACCTGCGATTTCTGAGGCTGGTGACTCGGAAAAACTTAGCCTCAGAAGCAGAGGTGACTCTTGGTCTTCCTTTCCTGGGGCGGTCCTCATGTGAGCCAGTTTCTTTGTAGCGCTTGATGGTTTTTGCAACTGCACTTGGGGACACTTTCAAAGTTTGCCCAATTTTTCGCACTGACTGACCTTCATTTCTTAAAGTAATGATGGCCACTCATTTTTCTTTACTTAGAATTTGTATTATGGCAAGAAAAAAGCAGCTAACAGTCTATTCAGTAGGACTATCAGCTGTGTATCCACCTGACTTCTGCACAACACAACTGATGAAGTGAAAACCATTTCCGGTGACTACCTCTTGAAGCTCATCAAGAGATTGCCAAGAGTGTGCAAAGCAGTCATCAAAGCAAAAGGTGGCTACTTTGAAGAACCTAGAATATAAGACATATTTTCAGTTGTTTCACACTTTTTTGTTACGTACGGTACAGACCAAAAGTTTGGACACACGTTCTCATTTAAAGATTTTTCTGTTTTTTCATGACTATGAAAATTGTACATTCACACTGAAGGCATCAAAACTATGAATTAACACATGTGGAATTATATACTTAACAAAAAAGTGTGAAACAACTGAAAATATGTCTTATATTCTAGGTTCTTCAAAGTAGCCACCTTTTGCTTTGATGACTGATTTGCACACTCTTGGCATTCTCTTGATGAGCTTCAAGAGGTAGTCACCGGAAATGGTTTTCACTTCACAGATGTGCCTTGTCAGGTTTAATAAGTGGGATTTCTTGCCTTATAAATGGGGTTGGGACCATCAGTTGTGTTGTGCAGAAGTCAGGTGGATACACAGCTGATAGTCCTACTGAATAGACTGTTAGAATTTATATTATGGCAAGAAAAAAGCAGCAAAGTAAAGAAAAACAAGTGGCCATCATTACTTTAAGAAATGAAGGTCAGTCAGTCCGAAAAATTGGGCAAACTTTGAAAGTGTCCCTAAGTGCAGTTGCAAAAACCATCAAGCACTACAAAGAAACTGGCTCACATGAGGACCGCCTCAGGAAAGGAAGACCAAGAGTCACCTCTGCTTCTGAGGATAAGTTTATCCGAGTCACCAGCCTCAGAAATGACAGGTTAACAGCAGCTCAGATTAGAGACCAGGTCAATGCCACACAGAGTTCTAGCAGCAGACACATCTCTTCAACAACTGTTAAGAGGAGACTTTGTGCAGCAGGCCTTCATGGTAAAATAGCTGCTAGGAAACCACTGCTAAGGACAGGCAACAAGCAGAAGAGACTTGTTTGGGCTAAAGAACACAAGGAATGGACATTAGACCAGTGGAAATCTGTGCTTTGGTCTGATGAGTCCAAATTTGAGATGTTTGGTTCCAACCACTGTGTCTTTGTGCGACGCAGAAAAGGTGAACGGATGGACTCTACATGCCTGGTTCCCACCGTGAAGCATGGAGGAGGAGGTGTGATGGTGTGGGGGTGCTTTGCTGGTGACACTGTTGGGTATTTATTCAAAATTGAAGGCATACTGAACCAGCATGGCTACCACAGCATCTTGCAGCGGCATGCTATTCCATCCGATTTGCGTTTAGTTGGACCATCATTTATTTTTCAACAGGACAATGACCCCAAACACACCTCCAGGCTGTGTAAAGGCTATTTGACCAAGAAGGAGAGTGATGGGTTGCTACGCCAGATGACCTGGCCTCCACAGTCACCAGACCTGAACCCAATCAAGATGGTTTGGGGTGAGCTAGACCGCACAGTGAAGGCAAAAGGGCCAACAAGTGCTAAGCATCTCTGGGAACTCCTTCAAGATTGTTGGAAGACCATTTCCGGTGACTACCTCTTGAAGCTCATCAAGAGAATGCCAAGAGTGTGCAAAGCAGTCATCAAAGCAAAAGGTGGCTTCTTTGAAGAACCTAGAATATAAGACATATTTTCAGTTGTTTCATACTTTTTTGTTAAGTATATAATTCCACATGTGTTAATTCATAGTTTTGATGCCTTCAGTGTGAATGTACAATTTTCATAGTCATGAAAATACAGAAAAATCTTTAAATGAGAAGGTGTGTCCAAACTTTTGGTCTGCACTGTATATAATTCCACATGTGTTAATTCATAGTTTTGATGCCTTCAGTGTGAATGTACAATTTTCAAAGTCATGAATTACAGAAAAATCATTAAATGAGAATTTGTGTCCAAACTTTTGGTCTGTACTGTACATGGGCCATAAAAAATGAACTACACAAAAAACAGGCATACAAAAAAATTATCTAGTAAATGCGCCAAGAGAAGTGCAGATAAAAAATGTATAGGCAGACATATAGATTAAGAAGTTGATGAAGTCAGAACATCTTGTGTAAGACAAGCGTAAAGTATACAAATCACTGGGCACTAACATCCTGACCAGTGTCATGAAAGAAAGCTCAATAGCAAATGCCGGAACAGTAAATACTAAGATCAGAACACATTAGGTGGAACTAATATAAAGTACACTTGTCCCTATGCATTAGTCTCCAGACCAGTGTCATAGAAGAAGCTCATATGCTCATGCCAGCACACAGTGCAGTGTGAATCAATGGAATTCTAAAGGAATTCTGGTACCCGAACCAGAATTTTTAATAGCTGTTCGGCCAAACCCGCCGGACCCGGACATCCAGGGGTTCGTCCATCTTTAAATGTGATCCAGCAGGATGATAGTTCGAAGGGAGAGGGTAAAGCTGCGGGAGGTATAGAGAACAGAAAGTGCAGTGATGAAAAGATTGAGAAGGAAAAATTGTCATGATGTGAAAGGCAGGGCAGATGATGCCATATTGAGAATATTTTGTGCCATAGGTAGTGGGTAGTAGATAATGCTGCAGAAGAAAAAAATTAAAATGTGATATTCTTAGGAGGAAAAAAGATGATAGTGTCTGAGAAGATATGGTGCTTTAGTGGGGAGAGGAGATAATGGGGTGAAGAAAGACATTTGTTACTTCATGAGGAGAGAGAGGAGATTGTGTTTTGAGAAGGAAGATGTGGTGCTTTAAGGGGACATATAATGCCTCAGTGAGGAAGGGCATGATGGAAGATAATGCAGTGTCAAGTAGCTGAAGGTGCTATGGAAGTGATGTTCCAGATGCACTACAGGCTGTGTGTAGCATTTGGTACTAAGGAGTGCCATCAAACTGTTGGAAGTGGGTCACACAGAAGATATCTAGAAAATGATTGTATGTATTTACTCTCTAGGGATTAGTGAGACTACATCTGATAATAACTTGTTCCAGACCTGGTCATTTTCCGCATTCATAACCATGCAATTTTTTTTTTCTTTCAAACATGAGGATTTTGTCCACCTTAAAAAAATATGGCTATAAACAAATTGAGTATTACCCTCCCTGGGTCCAGCGCCAGCTCTCCACTGCTACACCAGTCTCTATTGTTTGCAACACTGACGTTGCATCAACAGTGCTGCAGCCAGTCACTGGAAAATAAATTAATAGGGTAAAGATTTTAGAGGTAAAGAACACTAGAATATTGTGTGAAGTCAGATGATAATACACAGCGAAGAGCAAAAGGGTAACAATGTTTTGAACTTTTGATTTTCAGGCTCCATATGTCACCATCTACTCCTGCTTTGAATGTGAGACTACTATCAATTTATAGACAATCATCCTGGCTATCTCATACATAAATTTGACTTGTAACTATTTAGCATATGATTAGCTATTCAGATTCTTGTCATGTCACTGCATTGTTTCTGTTTTGCTCCTAAAAATCTAAATTTTATTTTTTTTTATTTTGTTAGTATTTGATAAATCCACCTTTGGCTTTCAACACTGCCTGAATCCTTCTGGGCATGCTCTCAATCAGATTCAAACATGTCTAAACCGACATCTAATCCCAGGTCTCTTTTATATGTTCCCAAAGTTGGTGCATTACTGGTCGACACACTTGGGTATGTATAGAGTTTTTTCTTCAACTCTACCCACAAGTGTTTGATTGGGTTAAGGTCTGGGGACTGTAGGGGCCAATTCAGCAACTCTACTTAATTGTCATTGAACCATTTTTTTGCCAATCTTGATGTATGTTTTGGGTCGTTATCCTGCTGGAACACTATGTCATCCTTTTCATACCCATAGTACTCAAGTGTACAAAGTAATTAGTCTTGTAGGATACTCACATATAGCTAAGTATTGAGACCACCATCGATCCTGGTCAAGTATCCAACGCCTTTGGCTGTGAACCAACCCCATACCATCAGGCTTTCTTCACCGAACTTGACAGTTCATTCAATTTCTCCATCCATTAGCCTCTTTTTCCTTTGCTTCTTCCAGACCCATTTGCACCCATCAGAGCCTAGTCTATTGACTTTTGTCTCATCATCACTCAAAATCACCCGTTTCCAATCTTCTACTGTTCACTTCTACTTTTTTACAAACTCGAGCCGACGCTTTTTATGATATCGAAGTTGAGGCTTCTTCACATTTTTGTGAGCCACCATTTAAGACTTGTGTAAAATGTGTTGCACGATGCTTGCGTGGATGTCTGTGATCTCACTATTACGAAGCATATGAGCCACCTTCACTGCCGTGTTTGTTGCACCAGAACTAATAGACCTTGTGATGAGCCAACTTGTTGACTTCAATATTTTGCCTGGATGTCCACCTCCTGGCTTTTGAATGGATGGATGGACTTCATTTCATATTCTTCCAACTGTCATGACAGTCGCATGATGCAGTTTGGCAATTTTCTTGGCCGAGAGACTATTGATGAACTGGATGATGCTGTTTCTCTTTTCTTGGGAAATCTTCTTCATGGTTGCTTCTCGATTCAAACCAGTGACCTTTCCCTTGGGAATCAACCTAATAACACACTGAGCTACTAAGCAATGTGAGAACAGGTTGTATTTTGTAGTATTCAGGAAGAAAAATATTTTTCCACCACCAGGAGCAAAACAGTAACAATGCAGTGACATGACAAGAATCTGCATAACTAATCATATGCCAAATAGTTGTAAGTCAAATTTATGTATGAGATAGCCAAGATGATTGTCTATAAAATGGTAGTAGTCTCACGTTAAAAGGAATAGTGGATGGTGAGATATTGAGCCTGAAATTCAAAAGTTCAAAACTTTGTTAACCTTTTGCTCTTCACTGTGCATTATCATCTGACTTCATAGAATATTCTAGTGTTCTTTACCTCTAAAAATCTTTACACTATTAATTTATTTTACAAAAGCAAAGAATATTCAGCTCACCTATATGAGGATATGTTATGTGGAAACTTGTAGCGCAACAAGACATTGATAGAGGCAGGGGTAATGATCCAGCATCAATATCTCCAATAAAAATCCAAGTTTATTGTGCAAAAGTTTGAAGTCGTAGCTTTACCATTAAAAACGTTCAAAAATCATGGCAAAATCATGCTTTGAAACTATTGTGTTGAACAGGAAAACCCGGTATAACCTGCGATTTTAATGGTGAAGCTGCAACTTCAAACTTTTGCACAATAAACTTGGATTTTTAGTGGAGATATCGATGCTGGATCATTACCCCTGCCTCTATTCATTTATTTTATTATATATTCCTATAAACCTCTAGTATGCAATAGGCAAGGTGACCAAGAATGTCAACAGCTATATCACATTCTGCAATAGTTCTTCTGCAATAGTTCTTGATTTTCTTAATGTGAGCTCTGTGACTTGTAATGCTAAACAGGAAGGTTAGGGGTTAACTTCTATCTCTGGTTTGTGCTAGCTCCCTGCTATTAGCCCTTTGCATGGCTGCTGGCTATTTAAGTTTCTGAATCCCTGTTCCATACTGCCAGTAATAATGTTCACCTTGATCTTGTCCACATCCCTGCTCTCGGCTCCTGTGGAGCTGTTTTGACTATTATATTATGTTTTCTTACCTTGGCTCATATTCTGACCACCCGCTTTCATTCTGATTCTCCGATTCTGTCTCTGACTTTGGTAGTAAAGCCACTTAATGACCCTTCTTGCCAGTCAACACCCTACTACATGGCTTCTATCCAGAGGCCCCTGTCTAAGTCCAGATTCCTGTACAGTGAAGGCCAGGGCAACGTCTGGGATCTTGTGGACAGATTGGCTAGTGGTAAGCCTGTTTTTAGAAGACGTAATAAGAGCTGCCAGGCTACCATGCTAAGTGACCATATGACAGATACAGGTGTTTCTCAGAAATTATAATATCATCAACTAGTTAATTTATTTCAGTTCTTCAATACAAAAAGTGAACCTCATATATTATATAGAGTCATTACAAACAGAGTGCTTTATTTCAAGTGCTTATTTCTGTTAATGTTGATGATTATGGCTTACAGCCAATGAAAACACAAAAGTCATTATCTCAGTAAATTAGAATGCTTTATAACAACAGCTTGAAAAATTATTTTAAAATCCGAAATTTTGGCCTTCTGAAATGTATGTTCTGTAAATGCACTCAATACTTGGTCGGGGCTCCTTTTACATCAATTACTGCATCAATGAGGCGTGGCATGGAGGCGATCAGCCTGTGGCACTGCTGAGGTGTTATGGAAGCCCAGGTTGCTTTGATAGCAGCCTTCAGCTTGTCTGCATTGTTGGGTCTGAAGTCTCTCATCTTGCTCTTGACAATACCCCATAGATTCTCTATGGGGTTAAGGTCAGGCGAATTTGCTGGCCAATCAAGCACAGTGATACTGTTGTTTTTAAACCAGGTACTGGTACTTTTGGCAGTGTGGACAGGTGCCAAGTCCTGCTGGAGAATGAAATTTCCATCTACAAGAAGCTTGTCGGCAGAGGGAAGCATGAAGTGCTCTAAAATTTCCTGGTAGACGGCTGCGCTGACTTTGGTCTTGATAAAACACGGTGGACCTACACCAGCAGATGACATGGCTCCCCAAACCATCACTGATTGTGGAAACTTCACACTAGACCTCAAGCAGCTTGGATTGTGTGCCTGTCCACTCTTCCTCCAGACTCTGGGACCTTGATTTCCAAATAAAATGCAAAATTTACTTTCATTTGAAAACAATATCTTGGACGACTGAGCAACAGTCCAGATCTTTTTCTCCTCGGCCCTCCTGGCATTGTCTATTGGTCATGAGTGGCTTGACACAAGGAATGCAACACTTGTAGCCCATGTCCTGGATATGTCTGTGTGTGGTTGCTCTTGAAGCAATGACTCCATCAGCAGTCCACTCCTTGTGAATCGCCCCCAAATTTTTGAATGGCCTTTTCTTAACAATCCTTTCAAGGCTGCGGCTATTCCAGTTGCTTGTGCACCTTTTTCTACCACATTTTTTCCTTCCACTGAACTTTCCATTAATATGCTTGGATACAGCACTCTGTGAACAGCCAGCTTTTTTAGCAATGACCTTTTATGGCTTACTCTCCTGGTGGAGTGTGTCAATGACTGCCTTCTGGACATCTGTCAAGTCAGCAGTCTTCCCCATGATTGTGGAGCCTACTGAAACAGACTAAGGGACCTTTTTAAATGCTTAGGAAGCCTTTGCAGGTGTTTTTTGTTAATTATTCTAATTTACTGAGATAATGAGTTTTGTGTTTTCATTGGCTGTAAGCCATAATCATCAACATTAACAGAAATCAACACTTGAAATAGATCACTCTGTTCGTAATGACTCTATATAATATATGAGTTTTACTTTTTGTTATTGAAGAACTGAAATAAATTAACTTTTTGATGATAAACTGTCTAATTCAAATTTTGGCAGATTTGCTCATCCCTAATGTGGATAGATCTTAGTTAATCCATAAGGAGTGTAGTGACATAGTTAAAACAATTTTCTGCATGATTCCACAGGATTGGCACACCTAGATGCACTGGCATACAAAGTAAATACAAATTGCCAGTGGTCAACACTAAAATGACATTTCAGATCTCCTTCTCATTTGGTTTGGAATGATAAGGCTTCCAGTTGTTGATATTATCTCTCTTGGATATTAGCCAACCCAGATTAACAAAAATAAACTTTTATTTTGTGTTAGTGAATAAAAAAGAACACAGAAAAAAATATAGCCGTACCAACACCAAGTCTGATTACCAATCCACTAGCAGGAAGCAGCAGGCCTCCATGATAAAGGCAGGGCCAGCATAGGTGCAAAATACTGATGAAAACAGCCACTCACAACCCTACTAATTCATTGAGGTAGTATTAAACATGAACACAGATGGGGCTTGAATAGGACACCAGTCACACAGATACATGTGATGCACAGTGTCTGGCTTACAGCATATTGATGACGCCCATACTATTAGATCAGGCGCTATATAAGTGCATCCCACCACACAGACGCCCCAATTCACCCAACCAACTCTAAAGGGCCTGGCTGCATCCTGTATAAAAATTACAAAAACAATGAAAAATAAAGTATAAACAAAATACATTACACAAGGTATTGGTCGATATTTTGGCCAAAATACACAATGGCTAACATGGGACAAAATTTCAAAAACCAACACAGAAAAAAATACAGCCTTACCAACACAAGATCAGATTACCAAAGCACTATCAGGATGCAGCAAGCCCCCATGATAAAGACGATGAGTGTCTGTTTTCATCAGTATTTTGCACCTGTGCTGACCCTGCCTTTATCATGGGGGCCTGCTGCATAATTTTAGTGTTTGGACTCGCAAGTGTGAGGACCCTTGACGTGGGTTGCGAGCTTGTGTATTTTGGAAAAAATATTGACCAATACCTCATGTAATATATTGATTTTATACGTTATTTTTCATCTTTTTGCATATTTTTATGCAGGATGCAGTCAGGTCCTTTAGTGTTTGATGGGTGAATTGGAGCATCTGTCTTGGGTACACTTATAGAGTGCTGGAAAGAGCGCCTGATCTAATAGTATGGGCGTAATCAATAGGCCATAAGCCATCACATGTATCTGCGTGACTGGCGTCCTGTGCAAGACTCAACTGTGTGCATGTTTAATACTACACAGCCACACCCTCCATGAATTGTTAGGTTTGTGAGTGGCTATTTGCATCAGTATTTTGCACCTGTTCTGCCCCTGCCTTGTCATGGGGACTAGCTGCCCTGTTAGTGCATTGGTAATCTGATCTGGTGTTGGTAAGGTTGAATTTTTTCTGTTATGTATTTTGTAATTTTGTCCTGTGTTAGCCATTTTGAATAAATAAGTACTTGTTGATATCTGTAAAGAATGAGTAAGATGCCTGAATTGCAGCTTCTTTGTTTGTTTTTTTATACCCTTAACTATCTTTGGACTAATTTTTACAAATTTCAGAATATGCCAATAAGCTTAAGTATTTTTACAAAAGATAATGGTAAAAAACAATTCCTTTTGAAATTTGAGTTTGTTTAGAGTGTCCCCTCTGTGTTCTTTAGCTTGTTTAATAAGTTATATTAAAGGTTTATATGACCATGAACTTCAACTGGAGTGGACTGTAAACATTATGCAACTTTTAGATGAAACACTGTAAGCTATCATTCCAGTTCCTCATTTACTTACATTTTAGGTAAAACTTTCCACTGAATGTAGAACTAGATACTGTGTATTTCATTTTCAAACATTGACTCTCATTAGAAAATAAACTGCACTGCACAGTATCCATAGTATTTTGTTTTTCATACAGTTGTAAATGGATTCAACTATCCTTTTTCAATACAGCTGAGTTATAACAATAATACTTGAGTGGAATATACAATTGTGAGACATTTCATGTCAGATGTTTCATTGTGCCAATGAAGTTCCAAATGTTCTGAAGTACTACATTATTTTCTGCTTTAGACCCTGAAATGATAGAGTTGCAGTGGTACTACAACTTTCTCTACTTTGAAAGATTATAATGGGACAGTTTGAAAAGCCTAGACAATACTATGAATAAAGTCTAGGTAAAGCAAATGATTGTAATTTTAAATGTGATTTATTTTAAAGAGAACCTGTCACATTGTACATGATGTCTGATCTGTGGACAGAGAAGAAGAAGCAGAATGATATAGTGGCATCCAAAAGTTTGGGCACCCCTAGTCAAAATTATTGTTATTGTGAGCAGTTAAGCAAGATGAAGATGAAATGATGTCTAAAAGTCCTAAAGTTAAAGATGACACATTTCCTTTGTATTTTAGGCAAAAAAACATACATTTTCATCTTTTACTTGTTAAAAATTACAAAAAGGAAAATGGGCCGATGCAAAAGTTTGGGCACCCTGTATAGTTAGTAACTAGTAGCACCCCCTTTTGAAAGTATCACAGCTTGTGAACGCTTATTGTAGCCAGCCAAGAGTCTTTCAATCCTTGTTTGAGGGATTTTCATCCATTCTTCCTTGGAAAATTCTTCCAGTTGTCATCTTGCATGCACTGCTATTTTGAGGTCTAGCCACAGATTTTCAATGATGTTCAGATCAGGGGACTGTGAAGGCCATTGTAAAACCTTCAGCTTGTACCTTTTGATGTAGTCTATTGTGGATTTTATGTGTGCTTAGTATTATTTTCAATTTGTAGAAGCCATTCTCTTTTTCACTACAGCTCTTTTAGAGATGGTTTAATGTTTACATCAAGAATCTGTTGATTTGTTTCTAAAATGTATCAGGCTTGTTTAGATGTTATTTTACATACTTCTGACCTTGAATTTTATAGTGAGCAGGCAGGATAGGCTTTCTTCTGATGACTCTTCCAGGAAGGCCATATTTGTGGAGGTGTCTCTGTACAGTAGAACAACTTACCACAACTCCAGAGTCTGATAAATCTTTCTGAAGGTCTTTTGCAGTCAAGAGGGGGTTCTGATTTGCCTCTCTTGCATTCCTACGAGCAGCTCTCACTGAAATTTTGCTTAGTCTTCCAGACCTTTTCTTGACCTCCACTGTTCCTGTAGTGAACACACTATAACCCTAACAGGATAATTAAGGTTTAAAACCTTGGTCAAAGTTATCTGAGCACACAAATCTCCAAGGGTGCCCAAACTTTTGCATTGGCCCATTTTCCTTTTTGTAATTTTTAAAATGTAACATATATATACAGTGGGGGAAATAAGTATTTGATCCCTTGCTGTTTTTGTAAGTTTGCCCACTGACAAAGACATGAACAGTCCATAATTTTAAGGGTAGGCTAATTTTATCATTGAGAGATGGAATATCCCAAAAAAAAATCAAGAAAATCAAATTGTATAAATTAGATAAATTTATTTGCATTTTGCAGTGAGAAATAAGTATTTGATCCCTCTGGCAAACAACATTTAATACTTGGTGGCAAAACCCTTGTTGGCAAGCACAGCAGTCAGACATTTTTTGTAGTTGATGATGAGGGTTGCGCAAATGTCAGGAGGAATTTTGGTCCACTCCTCTTTGCAGATCACCTCTAAATTATTAAGATTTTGAGGTTGTCGCTTGGCAACTCTGAGCTTCAACTCCCTCCATAAGTTTTCTATGGGATTAAGGTCTGGGGACTGGCTAGGCCACTCAATGACCTTAATGTGCTTCTTTTTGAGCCACTCCTTTGTTGCCTTGGTTGTATGTTTTGGGTCATTGTCTTGCTGGAAGACCCAGCCACGACCCATTTTTAATGTCCTGGCGGAGGGAAGGAGATTGTCACCCTGGATTTTTCAGTACATGGCTCCATACATTCTCCCATTAATGCGGTGAAGTAGTCCTGTGCACTTATCAGAGAAACACCCCCAAAACATAATGTTTCCACCTCCATGCTTGACAGTGGGGACGGTGCTCTTTTGGTCATAGGCAGCATTTCTCTTCCTCCAAACATGGCGAGTTGAGTTAATGCAAAAGAGCTACATTTTTGTCTCATCTGACCACAGCACCTTCTCCCAATAACTCACAGAATCATCCAGGTGTTCATTGGCAAACTTGAGATGGCCTGCACATGTGCCTTCTTGAGCAGGGGGACCTTGCGGTCACTGCACGATTTTAAACCTTTAAGGCGTAATGTGTTACCAATGGTTTTCTTGGTGACTTTGGTCCCAGCTGCCTTGAGATCATTAACAAGATCCCCCCGTGTAGTTTTAGGCTGATCTTTCACCTTACTCATGATCAAGGATACCCCACGAGGTGAGATGTTGCATGGTGCCCCAGATCGATGTCGACTGACAGTCATTTTGTATTTCTTCCATTTTCTTACTATTGCACCAACAGTTGCCTCCTTCTCACCGAGCATCTTACTTATGGTTTTGCAGCCCATTCCAGCTTTTTGCAGGTCTATGATCTTGTCCCTGACATCCATAGAAAGCTCTTTGGTCTTGCCCATATTGTAGAGGTTAGAGTTTGACTGATTAATTGAGTCTGTGGACAGGAGTCTTTTATACAGGGGACTGTCTGTATAAAAGACTCATGTGGGAGTCTTTAATGTAGGTAACAAGTTGATTAGGAGTTTCTAACTGGTCTGTAAGAGCCAGAACTCATTTTTGGGGGATATGCTATCAATGTTAAAATTAACCTACCATTAAAATTATAGACTGTTCATGTCTTTGTCAAATTGTGGGCAAATTTACAAAAACCGCAAGGAATCAAATAATTATTTCCCCCATTGTATATATACACACATATATGTATATATATATATATATATATATATATATATATATATATATATATACCGTACAGACCAAAAGTTTGGACACACCTCATTTAAGGATTTTTTTGTATTTTCATGACTTTGAAAATTGTACATTCACACTGAAGGCATCAAAACTATGAATTAACACATGTGAAATTATATACTTAACAAAAAAGTGTGAAACAACTGAAAATATGTCTTACATTCTAGGTACTCCAAAGTAGCCACCTTTTGCTTTGATGACTGCTTTGCATACTCTTGGCATTCTCTTGATGAGCTTCAAGAGGTAGTCACCGGAAATGGTTTTCACTTCACAGGTGTGCCCTGTCAGGTTTAATAAGTGGGATTTCTTGGCTTATAAATGGGGTTGGGAACATCAGTTGTGTTGTGCAGAAGTCAGGTGGATACACAGCTGATAGTCCTACTGAATAGACTGTTAGAATTTGTATTATGGCAAGAAAAAAACAGCTAAGTAAAGAAAAACGAGTGGCCATCATTACTTTAAGAAATGTAGGTCAGTCAGTCTGAAAAATTAGGCAAACTTTGAAAGTGTCCCCAAGTGCAGTTGCAAAAACCATCAAGCGCTACTAAGAAACTGGACCGCCCCAGGAAAGGAAGACCAAGAGTCACCTCTGCTTCTGAGGATAAGTTTATCCGAGTCACCAGCCTCAGAAATCACAGGTTAAGAGCAGCTCAGATTAGAGACCAGGTCAATGCCACACAGAGTTCTTGCAGCAGACACATCTCTTCAACAACTGTTAAAAGGAGACTTTGTGCAGCAGGCCTTCATGGTAAAATAGTTGCTAGGAAACCACTGCTAAGGACAGGCAACAAGCAGAAGAGACTTGTTTGGGCTAAAGAACACAAGCAATGGACATTAGACCAGTGGAAATCTGTGCTTTGGTCTGATGAGTCCACATTTGAGATCTTTGGTTCCAACCACCGTGTCTTTGTGCGACGCAGAAAAGGTGAACGGATGGACTCTACATGCCTGGTTCCCACTGTGAAGCATGGAGGAGGAGGTGTGATGGTGTGGGGGTGCTTTGCTGGTGACACTGTTGGGTATTTATTCAAAATTGAAGGCATACTGAACCAGCATGGCTACCACAGCATCTTGCAGCGGCATGCTATTCCATCCGATTTGCGTTTAGTTGGACCATCATTTATTTTTCAACAGGACAATGACCCCAAACACACCTCCAGGCTGTGTAAAGGCTATTTGACCAAGAAGGAGAGTGATGGGTTGCTACGCCAGATGACCTGGCCTCCACAGTCACCAGACCTGAACCCAATCAAGATGGTTTGGGGTGAGCTAGACCGCACAGTGAAGGCAAAAGGGCCAACAAGTGCTAAGCATCTCTGGGAACTCCTTCAAGATTGTTGGAAGACCATTTCCGGTGACTACCTCTTGAAGCTCATCAAGAGAATGCCAAGAGTGTGCAAAGCAGTCATCAAAGCAAAAGGTGGCTTCTTTGAAGAACCTAGAATATAAGACATATTTTCAGTTGTTTCATACTTTTTTGTTAAGTATATAATTCCACATGTGTTAATTCATAGTTTTGATGCCTTCAGTGTGAATGTACAATTTTCATAGTCAAGAAAATACAGAAAAATCTTTAAATGAGAAGGTGTGTCCAAACTTTTGGTCTGTACTGTATATATATATATATATATATATATATATATATATATATATATACACATGTATAAAAAAATTCAGGGGCAGCTCTCCAGAGTAGAAGAGTAGAGAAAATATTTAATAGGACATAGTGATAGTGGCGACTTTTAATTACAAGTGAGGACCTTTCTCAAGCACTGTTAGCAAAAGTAGAGGGATATTTAAAGGTGCATCAATTGTGGCAGTAATTAACACCTTCATGATGGAGCCAATATTGACCTTAATGACCAGGCCAAATTATTTAAATCAGACCAGTGTCACTTTATGTAGTAATAACTCTAGAATGCTTCAACGTATCCCAGTGATTCTGAGACTGTTTTTAATTACTTATTGTACTTTATATTAGTGGTAAAGTTCAATATTTTTTGCGATTATTTGTGAAAATATCAGAATTTTGGCAAAAATGGAGAAAATTTAGCAATTTTCCAACTTAACATTTTTTTATTCTTAAACCAGTCAATCATGCTGTACAAAATAATTAATAAATAACATTTCCCATAAGTCCACTTCACATCTGCATCATTTTGCAAATTCCATTTTATTTTGTTAGGATGTTATTAGGGTTAAAAGTTTACTAGCAATTTCTCATTTTTTCAAGAAATTTTAAAAACCTGTTTGCTTAGGTAAAATACACAAGCAAATAGAGCAGCTCACCACACCTGCATAATTTCCATTCCGGGTCCTCGGCAGCCTAAGCAGGCATGAAGATAAATGTAATAGATGAAAATGTTGGCACGCTGTCCTCCAGAATGATCTCTTTTTCTTTATTCAAAAAATCATGTGCATAGACATTGTTTCTAAAATACGCATCAGAACATCTTACACGTTTCGGAATAAAATTAGCTGAGCTATGATTAAGGAATTTTATTCCGAAACAAATAAGATGTTGTGATATGTATTTTTTAAATGTTGTCTATGTACAATTTGAGAAAATCAGGTCATCATGTTGAAAATTTTCATTTTTCTTTTCAAAAAATGTTGCTTTAACTGTGAATTTGTCACTTTTGCAAGAGGTAACACCAAAAAGTTGACCCCACAATTTGTCTCCCACTTTTTTATGAGTGCAATGATACCCCATGTAGTCAAAAAGTTCTGTTGGGACAAACGGCAGGGCATGGAACGGAAGGAGCACTGGCTAGAATAGATTGTGGCGCCATGTCGCATTTGAAATGCCTCTATGATGCCTAAACAGAAAAAACTCCCCACAAGTGACCCCATTTTGGGAACTACACCCCTTAAGGATTTCATCCAGGTGTATAGTTAGCATTCTGAACCCACAGATACTACAGAGAATTTGAGAACATTAGGTTGTCATATTGAAAATTTTCATTTTTCTTCACAAAAATGTTGCTTTAATCCTTCACTTTTGCAAGATGTAACACCAAAAAGTGGACCCTACAATTTGTTATCCATTTTCAGTTTGTAAATGTTTTTCCCAGCAATATGCGCTCCTGAAGAATGATGATGGAACTTGATATTCGGATTCAAAGATAATTTTTATTTCAAACTAAAATACAACCGGTTTCGACTTCTTTGAGCCTTCCTCAGGTATAACATCATGCATCATCCTTCAGGAGCGCATATTGCTGGGAAAAACATTTACAAAGTGGTATCGCCCTTGAAAGCACTGTCCAGTGCTCTCATCAGCTCCCAGATTTCTGCAGCAAACTGAATGGAAAGAGGAATGGAGTAATCCACTGATTGGATTTACATGCAGTACCTCAAGACACCAAATAGGTGAGTGGATTTATACTGCATATATACCCTTGGAATCTAACTACTACACTTAGAAGCCTGCGCTTCCTATTTTCTCTCCCTACAATCCCCTCTTGTTTCATATTTATCCATTTTCAGGTGAGCATAGCGATACCCCACATGTAGTCAAAAAGTTTTGGGAAGCAAGACATAGTCTTAAAACAGTCAAGCTAAAATAAATGGTCAAAATGTTTGTTAGTAATCAAGTTGTGGAACATTTGTGGGGTCCACATTCTGGAGTATACAGATATGGGTATGTGGATGAGAATTAGTCTGAATAATAGTTTATTTAGTATGTGAGTGATCTGGAATTAATTGTCACATGACCTTTTCAAAGACATTTGTGGGGTCCACAATCAGGAGTATACAGACGTAGGCATGTGTATGAGAATTTGTCTGAATAATAGTTTGGTATGTTTAGTATGTGATTGATCAAGTTCTGGAATTGTCAGATGACCTGACTTTTCAAGAACATTTGTGGGGTCCACATTCTGGAGTATACCGACGTGGGCATAAGGACTACAATTTGTCTGAATAATAGTTTGGTATGTGATGACCGTGACCTGGAAGTAATTGTAAAATGGGGTAAAATGTGTTTTACTGATGAAAATATTCTCTTCATTACTTTTTCCATAAAAATTACTCTACTAGGGCTCACTAAACAGAAAATATAAATATTAATTATTTGAAAAAATAAGACCCTACCACACAATTTGGTGTAATTCATGGTAATTTAATAATTTTTAGATGTGTGGTGGGTCATAAAACAGGGGGAGATACAAAGACCTGGTTGTGATTGGCACATGGGGCAATAATACTGGGATACTCCTTCTACCATGCTTCCTACAAACCTAGCATCTTTTTTGAGGATACTTTTGGGTGGGAGTGGCAGGAATGGGGCCTCTAAAATAGCGCTCTGAAAGACTACAGACATCTGCAGAGTCAAAGACTGGCTCCTTTGCCGTCGAGTCAAATAGGTGACACTGGACAATTTTCTCTGATTTTCTCAGCTTCTCCATGTCAACAAAGCAGCTGTTACTTTTCCACTCTGCTCTGTCCATGGGGCATAATTTCTGACATCATACTGAATAACAGCCAGCTTACAGCAGTTAGGCATCAGGGAGCCGGCAGTATAACATCGGCAGGCACACCCTGTCAACAGAGCAGAGTGGTAGAGAAGCTGGTGATCAATGTACGTGCTGGAAATGAACTCCACTCATCAAAACAGAGCCACATCTACCAAACAAGAATTAAAGGGGATCATTAAGAAATGCATTCTCTAGAATATCTTTCCAAAATGTATTAACCCCTTTAAAGCCTGGGGCGTATTAGTACGCCCCAGGCCATCACCCCCGGTTCAGTGAGCCCGCACTGAACCGAGCACATGTCAGCTGATTATTACAGCTGACATGTGCTCGCAACTGCCGTGGGTGGAATCGTGATCCACCCGCGGCTGTTAACCAGTTAAATGTTGCTGTCAATCTCTGACAGCGGCATTTAACAGCGCGGCGCCGGAAGCGTGTCACTTACCCCGCCCATCGGTGACCCCGCCCATCGGTGACCCCGTCATGTGATCATGGGTCACTGATGGGTGGGCATGACAACCGTGGGTTGTCATGTAATGATCGCTATGAGCGTCACCTAGTGGTCGGCGCTCATAGCACAGGAGCATTTCTGCTACATAGAGGTGATCTGTTCATCACCTCTATTTAGCAGAGGCGATCTGACAGTTGCTTCTTCTAGTCTACTATGGAGACTACAGAAGCAAGCAAAAAGTGTAAAAAAAAATGTTTTTAAAAATATTTAAAAAATGTAAAAATATAAAAGTTTAAATCACCCCCCTTTCACCCCATTCAAAATAAAATAATAATAAAAAAAACACATACACAACATTTGGTATTGCCGAGTTCAGAATCGCCCGATCTATCAATATAAAAAAAGAATTAATCCGAAAGGTAAACGGCGTAACAAGAAAAAAATTCTAAACGCCAGAATTATGTTTTTTGGTTGCCGCAACATTGCAATAAAATGCAATAATGGATGATCAAAACATCGGATCTACGCCAAAATGGTATCAATAAAATTGGCAGCTCGGCGCGCAAAAAATAAGTCCTCAACCGGCCCCAGATCCCTAAAAATAGAGACGCTACGGGTCTCCAAAAATGACGCCATTTTTTTTTTTAGCAAACTTTGGATTTGTTTTTCACCACTTAAATAAAAAAGAACCTATAGATGTTTGGTATCTACGAACTTGTAATGACCGGGAGAATAAGAGTGGTAGGTCAGTTTTAGCATTCAGTGAACGTGGTAAAAAAATATATATATATCTGTGGTATTGCACTTTTTCTGCAATTTCACCGCACTTGGAATTTTTTCCCCGTTTTTCCGTACAGAATATGGTAAAACCAGTGATGTAGTTCAAAAGTACAACTCGTCCTGCAAAAAATAAGCCCTCACAAGGCCATATTGACCAAAAAATTCAACCGCTATGGCTCTGGGAAAAAGAGGAGCAAAAAACAAAAATGCAAAAACGGAAAATCCCAGGGTCCTTAAGGGGCAGTCACCCCCAGTCAACAGAGCAGAGTGGTAGAGAAGCTGGTAATCAATGTACGTGCTGGAAGTGAACTCCACTTATCAAAACAGAGCCACATCTACCAAACAAGAATTAAAGGGGACCATTAAGAAATGCATTCTCCAGAATATCTTTCCAAAATGTATTAATACATACCAGAACAGGACAACACACAAATAAAACTTATGTACAGCACTAAGGTGCCATCTAAAAGAATGAGCCCACAATCCCCTACTTACCTTATAATACAGCAGAGCGACCAGTATAATAATAAAATACTAGGTCAGTATACAGATGAGCACAACAGCAATAAATAGACTTGTACGGGGGATTATGATTTGTGATTTGTATCACAAATTGACGTATATTTGTAATTATTTTGCGGTACTGACACACAGCTCACAAAAAACACAGATATGTGAACAGCCCCATAAAATATAATGGATAACTGTTCTATCTTTGAAAAACATAGATAGAATACGTATGTGAAAATGGATGTCTGAATGAGGCCGTAGGTCAGGGTCCACAGAAACCCCTCGTGTATCACGGTCCCTGTTTTCTCAGTAGTGTGTCTACTGAAGGTTTGGCTCTAAACTATGAAAAAGGATATGGTAATAATTTACACAATTTTTAAATCGAGTGAATACCGTATTTTTTCAAAATATAAGACACACTTTTTTTCCTCCAAAATTTTTGAGGAAAGTGAGGGGTGTGTCTTATAGTCCGATATATATATATATATATATATATATATATATTTATATATATATATTGGACTATAAGACACACCCCCCACTGCGTCTGTGGGTGGTGGGGAGTGTGGGGGGAGCTATAGTGGCGGAGGAGTGGGGCAAAGGAGGCAGTAGCCCACTGCTGCATCCTACACTGTGCCCGCTGCTAAAGAAAATGAATATTCACTGCTCCCCACGCCCATTGGCGTGGAGAGCAGTGAATATTCATTTTCCTTATTAGCGCGCACACTGTACTTGCAGCGCGGCTCATGGTATGTATGGCACCTTTCATCCTTCATCCTGGTATGTATGGCCCCCTCATCCCTCTTCCCGGTATGCTTGTCACCGCTCCATCCTGGTATGCTTGGCACCCCCTGATCCCCATCACACTGCACACAAAAAATAAACAATTATACTCACCTCCTCTCTGCACCACCGCTGCGTCCTTCTGCATAACTGCCATGCGCCCTCACATTGTGAGATGCTGTGCCAGAATAGTCACTGCTCCCCACGCCGGGACTGTGTGCGTGGGGAGCAGTGACCATTCACTCTCCTTAACAGCGTGCATACTGTACCCGCAGCGCGGCTCCTGCAGCAGCTCTGCGGTCTGTGTGCCCACAATTAGAGACCATGAATATTCTCTACAACCTATTCCCATTGGAGTGGGTTGTAGTGATATTCATGGTCTTTAATAGCGGCCGGCTGCACAGAACATGCGGATTATCATTGGGGACCATGGGGCACGTATTACCAAGCATTTTTTAAGTGTTTTCGCTTTGGAAATTCCATGGCAAAAACGCTTGAAATATGCATAGTGAGCACGCAGCCTTAAGGTGGCACAAGGAGTTTTATTAAGGTAGTACTGCAGAACTCAATGTTGTTGCCAGTACTACCTTAACTGATGCTCCGGACTTTAGCAGAAGTGTCTCTACTCCAAACATACAGAGTCAAGAGAGAGGACCCACTGGATGAAGCTCCAGTGCTCTGCTCAGCCAGTTCTACACTGCCCATAGGCCCCTGTATTTGCAGCGTGGAGAGATTTATATAGGGGGATACTTGTGTAATAATTATCGGTGAATATGTGGTAACCTTAATTTAAAAAAGGCGTCATTATCTCCCAGACAATTTTACCCGGGATGCCATTCATCTGGGGATAGTTTGGTGAGTTTGTTTGCCTTCATATATGAGAAAGGTGCATGTGTACCCTGTTGTGTTCTGGCATATTTTATATAATTTTGTACCGTATTTGGAGCGCTTGGAGTGGATGAATTGGTGGAATGACAGCCCTTGAAACTCATCAAGGACTCGTCAACTGTAACATTTTGCTCACGGGTATAGGAATTTAAAAATAAATGCTTTAGGAGGGAAATTAGAAGTCTCAATTTACTAAGGTGATCATAGTTGAGGTCATTTTTTGCAGGGCTTGGGAATTGTCACTAAAATTAAGGAATCTCATTAGGGTTTCATGACAAGCTTGGGTCATGACAGCTGCAAATACCGGGTTACTGTGGACAGATTTTGTTGCCCAGTAGGGAAAGGTTTTTTTTTTTTTTTTACTAAACCCATGTTGAGGGTAAAGCCCCCCAATTTTTTTTTAATTTCAGGGACATTTGAGGGGATCCATGAACAGGAATGAAAGGATGGGGGTTTTTGGGAAATGTATTGTCAGGCATATAAATTTGTTTGGTGGACAATTAATTGTAGGACTTGTGGGCTGACAAATATTTGGAAAAAGAGGGTAAAATTGGTGACATCTCCTTTTATTCCAGGGGTTGCTAGAAATGGAGGAATTTGAGGGGAAAATTGATTGTCAGGATATCACAATGAAGAGGGGACTATGGAACTTAGCCCAGCCTCTGACATTTCAACAGTGACAACTGACTCCGCTACCATCAGGCTGTGGCATCCCATGGAGGAAGAGGAGTCATCACTGGCTAAAACAGTTCTGCTTCAGAAGAAGATTCGATTTCATTCCCGGAACTGCCGGAGCAAAGCAGGGTGTATTGCTTGCTCCTCAGTGAACATTCTGCGGGCCATTATTTTGTTTTATATGAATGCCTAACATAAAAAAACTAACCTAATCTAACACTAGTAAACCTAACGTAGCAGTAATTTTTATTTTATTTTACTTTTTTCATATTTTTTTTTTTTACCTTTGAAGAAACCCTAACTGTTAACAACAAAGAAAAATAAATAAATGAAAAATATAAAAGAAAAAAATAATAATCTGACTAGGGGGCATGATAACGGGGGGGGGGGAGTGGTGCTTAGGGGGAAAAATAGGGAATCGGGGAATGATTTATTGAAACTGAACTAAAAGTTTGATTCTATTTTCACTGACAAGACAGCCCTTTCGTCATATTGTATCTCTCTTCTCTCCCAGAACAACTGCAAAGGGGAGAAAATAGAGGCACAGCCCTAATGCTGTGTTGTTTGATAAACATTTTGCCTTTTGATAGGGTCTATCACAGTGATCAAACGTTAGGAACCATTCACTGTGCAGGCAGGTAGATATTGCATGTGCCCACCATTTTGCTTCGGGAACAGGAGGAGTGGGCCTGGGGGATGGCGGTACCAGTACCAAGGAACTGTGGGGTGTCTGGGGACACCATTTCTCTCTCCTCTTATATATTAGATCATGTCAGAGGACAGAGAAAAGAGGTATATTGGCGGGCGTTAAGGGGTTAAATAACATTAAGGTTTTACATACATCATCTATAATATATCCAGGGATGTGTCATTCTGTATGAAGCCTCTATAGACTGTGCAAGCACTGCACTTGCCCAGTCTAGCCGGAGGCAGAAGAACACATCTATCCAGACCGGGAGCAGGGCGAGGAGTGTGGCACCGGAGATAGTGGTATGCATATACTGCGATCTCCGTCGCCATGAGGATATACCGGAGAGTAAGTATGGAGCAGTGTGGTGCCGGAGTTAGCGCCTGTGCGTGTGCGCAAAGCATAATCTCTAGTGCCATTTTGTTGAAGACAAATTCGCAGTGTCTTCAGAAAAATAGCGCCGGATAGCATGGTACGCGCACGCACTGACTCTGGCACAATTTTATTTAAATACTTACCTACGCACAATGCCGTCTCACACTCGCCCACTGTCTACGCCCGCCGTCTCCATCCGCGCTGACTGCACGGGTGGAGGAGGGGCCTTTGGCTCCTTCCTCCACCAATCAGCATATGAAACAGGTGACGTGATGACGTCATTTCATCACGTCAGCTGTGAACTGCAGAGAGTCAGCGCACGGGAGACAGGAGGAGAGGCATAGGCAGAGCGCTGGGGGAATGGGACCGAGGTTAGTATGTGGTGTTCTTTTATTTCATGTGTATGGGAGGCTATGGGGATCTCACCCTGGAAATGAGAAGGCTATGGTGGTCCAATGCTGGACATGGGGAGGCTATTGGAGTCTCATGCTGGACATGGGGAGGCTATTAGGGCTCTCATGCTGGACATGGGGAGGCTATGGGGGTCTCATCCTGGACATGGGGAGGCTATGGAGGTCTAATACTGGACAAGGGGAGGCTGTGGGGGTCTCTTGTTGGACATGAGGAGGCTGTGGGGCTCTCATGCTAGACATGTGGAGGCTGTTTGGGTTTCATGCTGGACGTGGGGAGGCTGTGTGGGTCTCCTGCTGGACATGGGGAGGATATGGGGGTCTCCTGCTCAACGTGAGGAGGCTATGGGGGTCTCGTGCTGGACGTGGGGATGCTATGGGGGTCTCCTGCTGGACATGGCGATGCTATGAGGGTCTCCTGCTGAACGTGGGGAGGCGATGAGGGTCTCTTGCTGGACATTTGGGGGACTATGGGGGTCTGCTGCTGGATGTGAGGAGGCTATGGGGTCTCCTTCTGGAAGTGGAAGGCTGTGAGGGTATGCATGTGCGCATACCACGCTATCTGGCGCCATTTTTTTTGAAGACCCTGTGTCTGTAAATTTGCATATATGGTGTCTTCATTAAAATGGCACTGGATAGCACGGTATGCGCATGCGCTGACTCTGGTGTCATTTTATTGAAGTAATGTACTGCAATTTCAACATAGCAGCGCGCATGCACCGAACATCGCCATTATTCCTATGGCCGGCACGTGCGTTCTGCTATGTTGACGTTGTAGCACATTACTTCAATAAAATGGCGTGCACATACCATGCTATCTGGCACCATTTTATTTAAGACACTGTATATGTGAATTTGCAGAGTCTTAAAAAAATTAGACTTGAAATGTACCAATAAAAATGCTCGCCACCAGGGCATGGAACGGGTTCAATAGCTAGGGTACATATCAAGTGAATATGCAAAAACATCAATTAGAAATATACATTGTGATCATGATGCAAAAATCTTTGATATTTTATGATATAATCCATATAGAAATGTTATCCTTTAATTGAACAACTCATATGTGCACAATTATGCTAAGTGGTCACTAATAGAGATGAGCGTTGTTCTACTCGAACTGTTCGCCAATCTCAAATTCGAGCTGTTTTGGGCGGTGTTCGAGCCGTTCGGCGAACACGAACAATTTGAGAAAAATTTGGCTGTTCGAGGTTATGTTCGATAACTGTTCGTGCACCAAAATCATAACTGGATTTTTTCTCAGTAATGATGAAAATTAATGTTAATACGCAGTTTGAGTGTAC
This sequence comes from Phyllobates terribilis, assembly GCF_046119375.1. Classification (NCBI taxonomy): domain Eukaryota; kingdom Metazoa; phylum Chordata; class Amphibia; order Anura; family Dendrobatidae; genus Phyllobates; species Phyllobates terribilis. The sequence goes on from NW_027362762.1 coordinate 335,038,427, forward strand.
AGCGGGGTGGGAGGAGGGGCAGGGGATGGATCTCTGCAGGAACAATGAAGATCTCCATTTTTTTTTCTCTTTCCCGCATTTGCAGTGGGGAGGTGCAATCTGTCAGCCTATCAGCAGCGCACACACGGAGCGAAGTGCTTTTTTTCACACAAGCAAGGGCATGTGTCATTGGCAGTGTATGTCACATGTCCTTGCCCTATAAGACCAAGCCATTTTCCCCGTCGCCACCATTTTCTCACTGCTGCAGCTGCGTGTTAGACGGCACCGCTGTTGCTGTGTGCGCTATACCTTGTTAATTTCAAGCCAATTTTCGCACAAATATACAGATAGCTTGGGAGTAGGGAATAGTTGTGATTGCAGTCCTTTTAAGGACTAGGTTACAGCATTTCCTACGACTTTTATCAGGGAGGTCTGTGCTCTTAAATAGATAGGTTGTGGGAGTAAAGACTAATTGTAATTGGAGTCCTTTTCAGGACTAGGTTACATGAGTTCCTATCAGTTTTTGCCAGGCAGGTCTGTGCCAGTGCTGTGCAAGTTTTTTTCACAGCATTTGGCTGAATCTAGCAAAGCTAATCCTTTTTGGCCTATTGCAGAGTGTGTTAGTCAGTGGAGTAGCCTATCTGTGTTGCAAGATATAACACCTGTATATAGAATACCAATTTTTTTACTGCACCTAGTGAAGTAAAATCTTTTGGGCATAGCATCATTCTATTAGTCCATCTATACTGACCTCCATCAGGTTGCAAACTGAATATAATTTTTTTCTGCATCTAGCTCTGAAAAAATATTTGGGCTTCTAGCAGTGTGTGGGACTTGGTCTATTAGTCCATCTATACTGACCTCCATCAGGTTGCAAATTAAAAATAATTTTTTTCTTCATTTAGCTCTGAAAAAATATTTGGGCTTCTAGCAGTGTGTGGGACTTGTTCTATTAGTCCTTCTATACTGACCTCCAGCAGGTTGCAAATTGAATATAATTTTTTTCTGCATCTAGCTCTGAAAAAATAGTTGGGCTTCTAGCGGTGTGTGGGACTTGGTCTATTAGTCCATCTATACTGACCTCCATCAGGTTGCAAATTAAAAATAATTTTTTTCTGCATCTAGCTCTGAAAAAATATTTGGGCTTCTAGCAGTGTGTGGGACTTGGTCTATTAGTCCATCTATACTGACCTCCATCAGGTTGCAAATTAAAAATAATTTTTTTCTGCATCTAGCTCTGAAAAAATATTTGGGCTTCTAGCGGTGTGTGGGACTTGGTCTATTAGTCCATCTATACTGACCTCCATCAGGTTGCAAATTAAAAATAATTTTTTTCTGCATCTAGCTCTGAAAAAATATTTGGGCTTCTAGCAGTGTGTGGGACTTGGTCTATTAGTCCATCTATACTGACCTCCATCAGGTTGCAAATTAAAAATAATTTTTTTCTGCATCTAGCTCTGAAAAAATATTTGGGCTTCTAGCGGTGTGTGGGACTTGGTCTATTAGTCCATCTATACTGACCTCCATCAGGTTGCAAATTAAAAATAATTTTTTTCTGCATCTAGCTCTGAAAAAATATTTGGGCTTCTAGCAGTGTGTGGGACTTGGTCTATTAGTCCATCTATACCGACCTCCATCAGGTTGCAAATTAAAAATAATTTTTTTCCTCATTTAGCTCTGAAAAAATATTTGGGCTTCTAGCAGTGTGTGGGACTTGTTCTATTAGTCCTTCTACACTGACCTCCAGCAGGTTGCAAATTGAATATAATTTTTTTCTGCATCTAGCTCTGAAAAAATAGTTGGGCTTCTAGCGGTGTGTGGGACTTGGTCTATTAGTCCATCTATACTGACCTCCATCAGGTTGCAAATTAAAAATAATTTTTTTCTGCATCTAGCTCTGAAAAAATATTTGGGCTTCTAGCAGTGTGTGGGACTTGGTCTATTAGTCCAACTATACTGACCTCCATCAGGTTGCAAATTAAAAATAATTTTTATCTGCATCTACAGTACCTCTGAAAAAATATTTGGGCTTCTAGCAGTGTGTGGGACTATTTGTATTAGTCCATCTATACTGACCTCCATCAGGTTGCAAATTCAAAATAATTTTTTTCTGCATCTAACCCAGCCAATAGTTTTGGCCTAATACCACAGTTTGGCCACTCAGCTCTGCTCGGTTACCATCCATTGTTTTTTTGTGCAAACAACTCCAGAGTTGTGAATTAGTTAACCACCAAAATGAGTGGAAAAAGGCCTGCTGCTGGTGGAAAGGGGAATAGGCGTGTTGGGAAGGGGAAAAAAGGTTGTGTCCGTGGGGTAGGTGTTAAAGCAACAGTAACATCTACAGAAGAAAGACCATCTTCCAGCCAAACTAAAATGTCTACTTCTTTTAGCGGACAATGTGATAAGATCCCTTTCTTACGGCCACGCCAATCGCTACAAATTCCAGATGAGGCACAAAAACAGCAGGTGCTTCAACGGATATCAAGTGCTCCTTTAAGTGGGCTCTCCTCCACATCAACTTCAACATCACAAATACTCCAGTCCTCAAAGGTGTCACCCAAATCGCACTTGCTTCCTCACAGCTCCCAAATCTCCAGCTGCCCGTCTGAGTATGAGGTAGAACAGATGGTTGAGTCTGCAGAGCTGTTTACTCATACTATAGCCTGGGAATCAGAGGTCGACTCCAGCGCTTCTGTGAATCCAGACGAGGAAATGATCTGCACTGATGCCCAGAATCTTTATGAGTCGGATCCAGGACCAGACGCAGAAGGTTCTGACCATAATGTAGACCCTCATTCCCAAACTGTAACTCCTGTTGGTGGAGACAATGAGGAAGACGATGATAAGACTCAAATACCTGATTGGAGCGACAACTTTAGTTTTTTGTCAGGGCAGGAACAGGTTGGCTCTGAGGACGACGGGTGTGATAACGCACAGGGTGATGATGATGAGGTCGGAGATCCCACTTACTGTCAACCCACAGTCAGCCAAGAGATGAGGTCAGCAGAGGAGGTGGAGGAAGATGCTAGTGACGACGAGGTCAGGTTGCGCCTTCCTGGACAGAGACGTAGTACTGGAAGCACGTCAACAACTGCATCCTCAAACACAACTCTGCCTCTCACCACAAGTCGTGGTGGCTCTTCAGGTCGCATGGGTGCTAAGCCTTGCATAGCCTGGGCATTTTTTCAGATCGATAAAGATGACCCAACTCGTGCTATCTGTAACATTTGTCAGCAAAAGCTAAGTAGAGGCCAAAAAATACATAGTTTGAGTACTTCATGCATGAACCGGCACATGGACATGAAGCATAAGTTGCAGTGGGAAGCTCAGTGTGCTACAATGCGGCCTAGCCGGCCGGGCCAATCACCGTCTGCCATATCTTGTGCATCCGCGGCCTCTTCATCCTCTGTGAATGGGGGGACAGCAGTCACACCTGTTTTGGGGCGCAGACCTGCCACCTCTTTACCCGCAACAGCCAGCGTGATTGGCAGGTCATCATTTTCTTTGGAGGTGGTAACACCAGCTGGTGTTGAGCGCTGTCCGATATCGATAGCACCACCTTTGGATCAAGGCAACCTAACATGTCCGCCTGCATCTTCCTCACAGACCGGCAGTTTGCCGGGGACACCCTTATCAACCCCGTCTAAGCACAATAGCCAGCCCTCGGTCCCTCAGATGTGGACAAGTAAAAGACCATTTCCTCCTAGCCATGAGAAAGCTAAGAGGTTGAACTTCACCATCTGCAAGCTCTTGGCTACAGAAATGCTGCCTTTCCGCCTGGTGGACACAGAGGATTTTCGAGACCTTATGTCCGTCGCAGTGCCCCAGTACCAGATGCCCAGTCGGCACTACTTCTCAAAGAAAGGTGTGCCTGCGCTCCACCAGCATGTCGCACACAACATCACCGCTTCTTTGAGAAACTCTGTGTGTGACAGGGTGCATTTCACCACAGACACTTGGACGAGAAGGCATGGACAGGGGCGTTACATGTCGCTGACTGGGCACTGGGTAACTATGGTGACAGCAGGACAAGGGGCTGCTGTCCAAGTCTTGCCGTCCCCACGAGTTGTGCGTCAATCCTCTTTATGTCAAAGTTCCTCCACTGCTTCTGCCTCCTCAACCTCCTCTCGGTCTTCCACCTGCACCCAAAGCCTGTCTGGTCATGCCACAAGCTTTCTAACTGCGCAGAAGGGATCCTGCACACCTCCTTACTATGCTGGCAGTAGGGCTCAACGTCATCAGGCGGTTTTTACATTGAAATGTCTGGGAAATGTGAGTCACACAGCTGAGGAGTTGTGGTCAGCTCTGGAGAACCAATTTCATGAATGGTTGTCTCCACTGGACCTGAAACCAGGGAAGGCCGTGTGCGACAATGCTGCAAACCTGGGTGCGGCCCTTCGCCGGGGCAATGTCACACACGTGCCTTGTATGGCTCACGTGTTGAACCTGGTTGTCCAGCAATTTTTAGCCCACTATCCCAGACTAGATGGCCTTCTGCAGAGGGCACGGTCGCTGTGTGCTCACTTCCGCCGTTCGCATCCCGCAGCTCAGCGACTTACATCTCTACAGAAGTCGTTGGGCCTGCCACTTCACCGGCTAAAATGCGATGTGCCTACCCGGTGGAATTCAACTCTGCACATGTTGCAGCGACTGTGGCAGCACCGACAAGCCCTGGTGCAATACGTTCTGACGTATAGCCTGGGCCAACGAGATTCAGAAGTGGGGCAAATCACGCATGAGGAGTGGTCTCAGATCAGGGACCTATGCACCCTTCTGCACAGTTTTGAAATGGCGACGAAGATGTTTAGTGCTGACGATGCCATTATCAGCATGACTATTCCGGTGATTTACATGCTGGAGCACATGTTAAACAGAATTCGGAGTCAGGTGGTGGCACAAGAGGAGGTGGAGGAAGTAGAGGAGGAGGAGTTGTATGCGGAAGGGCTAACATCTGCAAGGTCCAGACGGTCGGCAGCACCAAGGCGGCAGGCATGTGAGGGTGGGGGAGATGGTTTTACCAGGGCGCATGGTAGCAGCCAAACTAGTGAGGAAGGTGCAGGAGCCCAGGAAGAAGTGGAGGACGAACTGATGGAAGACTCATCAGATGAGGGAGACCTTGATCACATTTCTGTTGTGCGAGGTTGGGGGGAGAGGACAGAGGAAGGAAGCATGATTGTTACCTCGCCACCAACACAACAGGGACTTGGTGCTCCTGGATGCGCAACACACATGAGTGCCTTCTTGCTGCACTACCTGCAACATGACCCTCGAATTGTGAGAATTAGAAATAATCCTGACTACTGGGTTGCCACACTGTTAGATCCCCGGTACAAAAGTAAATTTGCAGAAATTATTCCTGCCATAGAAAGGGATGCACGCATGCAGGAGTATCAGCAGAGACTGTTGCAGAATCTTAAATGTGCTTTTCCACAAAATACCAGTGGTGCACGTAGTGAATCTCACAGTTCCAACTTGCCAACCGTGGGACCGTCAAGTGTTCAGCACTCAAACCGTAACAGAACCACAGTATCTGCTGGTAACATCAATTTTGCGGAATCATTTCACCACTTTTTTAGCCCATCCTTTGCAAGGCCACAGGAGACAAGAAGTCTGACACATAGTCAACGCCTAGAGACGATGGTACAGGAGTATCTCCAAGTAAACATTGAAGACACGACTGTGTCACTGGACCCTTGCTCTTTTTGGGCTTCCAATCTGGATAAATGGCCGGAGCTAGCCACTTACGCCTTGGAGATCTTGTCATGCCCCGCAGCCAGCGTTCTGTCTGAACGTGTGTTCAGCGCTGCTGGTGGTGTGCTGACAGATAAGCGCACGCGGCTCTCCACTGATAATGTAGACAGACTGACGTTCATAAAGATGAACAAATCATGGATCCGAAACGACTTTTCTACCCCTGTGTCATCCTGGGGAGAGTAAAAGCTTGATGATTGGTTAAAATCACCCTACCAACCGTTTTAAGCTTTCAAATTACTAATCATGTTTATCTGTATCTTGACTGGAAAATAATTTGGGCTTTGTAGCAGTGTGCAGCACTGATCCTATTAGGCCATCTATACTAAAGCTTCACCAGATTTAAAATTAAAAATAATTTTTAGCTGCATCTAGCCCGGAAAATAATTTTGGGGCTCCGAGATGCGCAAGGCACATAAGTGCCTTCTTGCTGCACTACCTGCAGCATGACCCTCATATTGTCAGAATTCGAAGTAATCATGACTACTGGGTTGCCACACTCTTAGATCCCCCAAACTTTTCGATCAACCTTTTCATTTTAATAAAGACCAAAAAAATGGTCATTTTTGAAATTATAAGCATTAGCAGGTTGTTAGAAACTGAAATCAAACAGTTTTCAACTCAAAACTTTATTCTAGGTGATGTTACATTTTCACATAGGACCCCTTGTTCGAAAGGAGCTTCTGAACTCTCTCGTCCATTGAATTTGTCAGGTTTTGGATGGTTTCTGCTTCAATTGTTTTGCATGAGGACAGAATACCCTCCCAGAGCTGTTGCTTAGATGTGAACTGCCTCCCGCCATCATAGACACTCCTTTTAATGATGCTCCAAAGGTTCTGAATGGGGTAGAGGTCAGGGGAGCATGGGGGTCACACCATAAGTTTGTCCCCTTTTATGCCCATATCAGCCAGAGATGCAGATGTTTTATGTGCAGCATGAGATGGTGCATTATCATGCAGAAAAATGATCTTGCTGTGAAATACACGGTTCTTCTTCTTGAACCATGGCAGGAAGTGCTGTTTGAGAAAATCCACATACATTATGGAGTTCATCTTTAGCGCCTTCAGGGATCCTAAAGGGGCCGACAATCTCTCTCCCCATGATTCCAGCCCAAAACATTACTCCACCTCCTCCTTGTTGGCACTGTAGCCGTGTTTGCGTGGGGTGTCCATCAACCAGCCATCCTCCACTCCATCCATCTGGACCATCGAGCGCTGCACGGCACTCATCCGTGAACAAAACAGTTTTGAAATCAGTCTTCATGTAATGTTTGGCCCACTGGAGCCGTTTCTGCTTGTGTGAAGTGGATAGAGGAGGTCGACAGGATGGCGCATGCACAGCTGCAAACCTCTGAAGGACCCTGCATCTTGTTGTTCGGGGGACGTTGGAGGCACAAGCAGCTTCAAAAACTTGTCTGCTGCTATGACAAGGCTTTTTTGCCGCTGCTCTTTCAACCTGACGTAATTGCCTGTAGGAAAGAGTCCTCAATTTGCCCTTATCAGCACGCACACGTGTGTACTGTGAATCAGCTACATACTTCTTGATTGCCAAGACACTTCATCCTGATCATCGCACAATGTTGATTGTAGTCATGCCTTGACCTAAACACTCCACAATTTGTTGCTTCTCAGCAGCCGACACATCCTTTTTCTTTCCCATTTTGGCAGAAAATGTAGGCTGCTTAATAATGTGAGAGAGCCTTCTTAAGTAGTCTTGCCTTTCATTGGACACACCTGCCAAACTAATTAGCACAGGTGTCTGCAATTGCTTACAGTGATATAAAGAGCCCTGACACACATCACCATCAATGAGTTTAACTGACAAACAAACAAATTCTTCCCTTATCACTCCTAAACACTTTTTGTATAATAATTTGGAACGCAGTGTACATGTGCTTTTCCACAAAACACCAGTGGTTCACGTAGTGAATCTTACAGTTCTAACTTGCCAACCGTGGTCTGTATGGAGTTGTTCAATAAAGGGCCCAAAATTAAGATAACATAGATGGGAGAGGTCTCTATGAATAGGAATTCCTAAGTATTTGATACCCTGTGAGGGCCAGGCAAAGGGAAAGTTGGACTGGATGGAATCCTATATGGATTTGGGGAGGGAGACATCGAGGGCCTCAGACTTCGCTGCATTGATTTTAAAATTTTACCATGTAACAAAGTGATCTATTTCAGCCATAACAGCATGGATGGATATATGTGATTGAGTGATATATACTAGGACATCATCAGCAAATAGAGAGCACTTGTACTCGGTGCCTCCCACCTCAATCCACCTAATATTGGGGTTATGGCGAATTGATGAGAGCAGGTGCTCCGTCACTAGGATGTATAAGAGAGGGGACAGAGGACATCACTGCCTTGTCCCATTGGTGATTGTGAAAGGTGATGAAAATGTTCTGACGCACCCCCTGGGCCTTGGGACACCCGGAGCCGGACCCTTTTTGGTGGATGCTGGTGGTTGTAGTCTTCGTGGCGGCGATCCGGTTCCGTGGCTCAGGGCGGTCAAACCAGTGGCGGAACTATTTATGTGGTTTTCATGTTTAAATGTCCGACTACGCCACCCGTGGATTGCGGTCAGAGTGAACCGTCGCTACAGGGCAGACCACTGAGGCTGGTGTTGTGGGTGCAGCAGAGCGTAGCATAACTCCCCACGGGAGGAGTATAGCCTCAGGGCAGTGTATGCGGAGGATGGGGGTGATGGTGCAGGGCAGCAGCAGTAACGACACGGAGTCAGTGATGCAGTTCAGGGCCTTTACTCACAGTTCTTATTATCCAGACCACGTCTGCAGGTAATGGCTGCCCACGTCGTACTGTGCTCACCAGGTGAAGGGCTCAGACAACTCCCAGATAACTTTGGAGCACTTCACAGGACCCCCTTTGTGTGTCCTTTGTCTGGCCTTTCTTACCAACACTTCTGTCCGGCTGCCTCGGGCCTCCTCTTGGTAAACTTGGCGCCAGTTTCCCTGACCCTATGTGGTGCCTTCCTAGCGGGTGTAGCGAGGGGCTGCGCCACATAAAATGTCAGAGCCTCCGGTTTCTAGCTGAGGGTCGTTTCCTGCCTCCACTAGTTCGGGGACCGGTCTCCCCCTTTGGCCTGACCCCTCCACGCAGGTGGATTCGGGCGTGCGGTGGCGACTCACCCGTCCGCACCCTTGGGATCCCTTCATTCCTCGTTCCTGGAGCCTTCTCCGCTCCTCTTCCTTCCTTCTCCCTCTTCCAGGCCTGGGCCTCTGTTACTAGGCCCGCCTCCGGAGCAGAGCTCATGCAGAGCCCCTGCTCCCTGCCACTTCTGCTCAGACTTCTCTGCACTGAACTAAGATGGTGCCCACCTTTTATACTCCCTTCTCAATGCACCCAGGAACTGCTTCCTCCCTGCTCCTGCACTACAGGGTTCCCCTTCCTCAGTGTTCCCTCCCCCCACTCCAGCCAGGGACAGGGACTGTCGTGCCCATCTCAGGGGCATATTGGTCGCCCTGCCCCATGGCAATGTGGTGTAATGCATGCAGGTGTCGGGTCCTGATCCACACTCCATCCTTACCTGAGAGTGAGATATCACACCTCTGGGTGAGGTGCAATACCTCTGTAGCAACCGAGCCCTCAGGGTGCTACAGTTCCATTTATCTTCAGCCTAGGTGACGTATTGCGATACAGGGCCGTGATTTTGGCTATAAAAAGGGTCCCCTAGACCCCTACCCCAAGCTTTTTAAGAGAATCATATATGGCGTGCCAGGAGACTCTATGGAATGCTTTCTCAGCATCCAACGAGAGTATCTAATTACAAATTTTTAACTGCATCTAGCCCAGGAAATACTTTGTGCCTAGTAGCAGTGTCTGCTAGTGAGCGGATTATCCCGGCTGTTAAGCAAGCTGCACCACCTGTAGTTTAGACACTTAATTTTTTCAAAGGAAATGCTTCGGGACCACGGGATACTTAGTGAAGAGCATCAGGAGGCACCCCAAGGCATAGGGGCTGGGACTGGCAGTAGGATGCCTTGCGGTGGACAGCCGAGCTCGATCCTTATAAAAGCTTTTTAACTGCAGCAGCTTTAGTGGACGCTACTGGAGCTGGAATTACCGCGGCTGCTGGCATGAGACTTGCCCTCCAATAGATCCTTGTAAATGGATTTAAAGTGTATTCATTCAAATTAGAGAGACAATTTAAATTAAAAAGCTTAGAGCTGCCTCCACCACAGGGGGGCTCGCTCGACCCACCAGCGGACAGGCACCAGTATTGGGAGAGGGGGGCTGGCCGTCAGGGTTCACCGCGGCTCTGGCACAAACCCGGCGACACGGAGGTGGCACGGGCAGGAGCGGACTGGCCGTGTCGGCTTCTCACTTTTTGGATTTTAGAAGGGCATGACATGCCTATATCTGTGTCTCCCCCTCCTTTTACTCCTCCACCTCTTTTATTTTCGCATGACTATATGTACTTGTCACTTTTCCATGTGTTAGTTATGTCTTCTGAGCAGTTTGTCAGCTTTTGGACACCTTTGAAGGTGTTTTCTATGTGTTTCTATGTGTTTTTGTTTGCCTGCCATTGGTTTTAATGGTGTTCGAAGGTGTTCGACGAACAGTTCGACGAACAGTTCGGCGAACACACGGGTGTTCAACGAACCGAACCGAACTCGAACACTACGGGGGTGGCTCAACACTAGTCACTAACCCTCACCAGATAATCATATTTCAAATTATTAGCTCCAAAAATGGCATGCTACAGATATGCACATGTCCATGAAACAAAAATAAAGAGAGAAAGAAAGAATCAGCTTCCTAGCACTGCGCATGCATCCAGACATATTGAAGTCCAGCAGCAACCTTTGTTGTAGTCACTCACATTGCACATGTCTGCACATACGCCAAACAAAACCGAAGTCAGAGGCACCATCTTGGTTAAGTGTGATACTCTTAGATGCACATGCGCACACGGAATCCAACCGCCATTTTAGAGAAGGAAAAGTCATCAAGTTTTCCCTGAGGTATATGTATCTCAATTAACCTATGGAGCCAGATCGGAGGGTTATAGAGACAAGTCCCCTATCTGCTGGGGCTGATTTTCCCAAACCCCTGGATAAAAGGGAGGAGAATTAAAGCCATCTTCTTGTACCCATAATCCAATCAGAGCTAACCACTACCAATATAAAGAATAGGATACAACCTCAGGACCTTGCTATCATCATATACATTGGCTAGTAAGAGACACTTAGTATAAAGAGGAACACTTAGCATAATCAAAGCAATGAAGAAAAAATAGGAGAGGTGGCGATAGAGATGTGGCAATAGAAAAAAATTGCTCAATAGTAAGGAATTAGAATGGATTTATGGATTTATAGGCGTCAGGGATTCAGGTGATCCAGATTACTCACAGAGACCACCCACTGTGATCTCTTGAGCAAACAGCTCTCTGCTGCCTCCTATCATCCGGACAATTGCACGATTGGCTGACAATCAATATAGGAGTCTGCAGGCTGTTCTCACTAAGTACTTATCAGCAAGCTAGCAGTGAGCGTACAGCATACACACCACTTTGAAACGCATGGAATATATGTATATATCCTCGTACTATCACTGATAGCCTCACCTACTTAATATTATTCGCTGCCACCACTGATCAATTTTAGAATATAATACAGGCCTGATAGTACGCATGCTTTCTGGTAGCGAGTATGGCTTGTGGGGGAGGAGCCATTACAGGACAAAAGAAACAGGACTATTAAATTTTATATTTAATCCCAAAAGGGAGGCAGTATTTATGAAAAATATACAAAAGGTTTTACAAAGGGAGACATTACAATACAGAATATACAGTTACACAAATAAAATGGGATTAAAGAAGACCTTACTATGCAGATTGCAGAGATGATTCTGTTTAGCTGGAGGGGAGGCGCTCCAATTGATTTGACCGTTATCGAAAGGGACCCCTTGTTTATAGAATGTATACCTCCCGGCAATGAGTATGGACCCATCTTCGGCTGGGTCTTTTATGCCGAAGGGGAGGGACCTGCCCACACACCCACTGTGATGACATCACGTGGGCGGGGCTCCACCCTTCATATCTAACTTCCGTGATAACTCCTCGCGGGTTGATCGCAGAAGCGTGCGAGTGATACCATATTTTCCAATATGAATTTACCTTTCTTTAGAGACCACACAGGGCATAGCTACGGTCTGTTATTTTGTACTTTTGCATTACAACTGCCCGGAAAGCATACAGATTTGGAATTAGGCGTATTGTTCCTTAGATGATCCTGCCACTAAAAATGTGTCCCATTATTATCAGAAGTATAGAACTTTCGATATTCCATATTTCGTGTCGGTGCCGGCAAGACTGTAGATTTCTGTTGAGCAAAAGGGGGATGCCCTAGGGGTAAGAGATAATTGTTTTGAAGCCAGGAACTGCATCCCTCTCACCTAGGTGTATATTTATCACAGGTCTGTTCTGCTAATTAGGTTAGGGGCTCCTTTTGTACTAGCATTTGCGTATTAGCCACTTCTCCAGTGTGTTATAATTTGCATAGCAACAGCTCCTTAGATGGTGAGCTTATTTGACATGGTATAGAGGAGGGGGAATGAGGGATTTCAGGGGGAGAGAGAAGTTCTTAATATTTTCTATGACAATAGGCTAAACACTCAAAGTCTTAATGGTCTAAATGTGTATGTATATATATATATATATATATATATATACATATATATATATATATATATATATATAAATAAATTTATTTTTTTAACATATATGTATAAGTATATCATTATATATTTACATATATATATATGTAAATATTTCATTATTTATTATTTCACTTGAAAATAATATTTTTTTTGTAGCAGTCGCCCACTCATTTCATGTTCACCTTCTTTAACGTTATCAGACATTCATATTTTTCAAGGGAAATTCAAAAAACCCAGAGAATAAAGAGAGTGTTCCTGCAATGCTTTATCATTCATTCTAAATGAATAGAAAATAAAATATGACATAATTGCATCAACGTTTAAATATTTCATTTTATTAGCTATCTGCTAATCATCTACTTTTCCTGTACAAGAAGTGAAACTACTTTCTTTAGTTGCAAAAATATAAATCTTTTTTTTTTCTTGCGGCCGTAACTACTCAATACTATAGGTGCACTGCTGTCTGTGAACTATGCCTCTTTAACTACCTGACAATTAAAGAATTAATCCCTCTAATGCAAGAAGTCTTTCTAGCCATCTATCACATACTATACAGAACAGCTTGAAAGGGCACGGAATAGAGTGCACACAATGCCACTTCTCTATTCTGTTCCTGGATCCAAAATTCATGTGGGAGATGTTCTGTGCAATTGTAACAATCATGCTGACCCTATTTCGGGCTGCAAGCTTATCATGTGTCTTTGGCTATGTGCCCACGATGCAGAAATGAAGCAGAAAATTTCTGCAGCATTTCTGCATCTCCCTGGCAGAAAAAAACGCATGCAGAATGTGCATGCGTTTTTCCTGCAGAATACATGCGGATCCACATGCGGATTCACATGCGTTTCTGCATGCAGATTGACAAGCGCTTTCCTGGTGATAGCATCACTTGGAAAGTGCTTGACAACTAGGTCACACTGTATAAATCCATGCAAACAGCATGGATTTATACAGTGTGAACCGTAAAAATTAAAACAAATAAAGCTATACTCACCCCGGAGGCCCCGGCGTGGCTGCAGCGCTCGTTACTGTCTGGTTCCTGGCTGCCGGCATCTCGCGAGACAGAGCGGTGAAGGGCCTGCGGTCACATGACTGTGACGTCACCGCAGGTCCTCAAGCGATGCCGGCATTCAGAGACAAGAAGCCGGACAGGTGAATATAAACTTTATTTGTTATTTTATTCTTTTCTTACAGGTACAATGGTACCCAGGTCTGGAAGAGAGTCTCCTCTCCTCCAGAACTGGGTACCATCCGCACATAGAGACGCATAGAAGCCGCTTGTACAAATGTACAGTCGCGGTTTCTATGTGTCTCAATGCAAGTCAATGGCGGGAGTTCCGCTGCGCTTCCGCAAAATTAAATGACATGCTGCGGATTTTTGTACGCAGCATAAACGTTGCGGAAAAATCCGCAGCATGTGCATAGAACATGCGGAATCCCCTTGGGGACCATGGGGTGCGGATTACCTAGCGTTTAACAAGCGTTTCCGCTGCGGAAATTCCGCAGCATAAACGCTTGAAAAACGCTACGTGGGCACACAGCCTTTAAGTTCTAATGTACAGTACAGACCAAATGTTTGGACACACCTTCTCATTTAAAGATTTTTCTGTATTTTCTTGACTATGAAAATTGTACATTCACACTGAAGGCATCAAAACTATGAATTAACACATGTGGAATTATATACTTAACAAAAAAGTGTGAAACAACTGAAAATATGTCTTATATTCTAGGTTCTTCAAAGTAGCCACCTTTTGCTTTGATGACTGCTTTGCACACTCTTGGCATTCTCTTGATGAGCTTCAAAAGGTAGTCACTGGAAATGGTCTTCCAACAATCTTGAAGGAGTTCCCAGAGATTCTTAGCACTTGTTAGCCCTTCTGCCTTCACTCTGCGGTCCAGCTCACCCCAAACCATCTCGATTGGGTTCAGGTCTGGTGACTGTGGAGGCCAGGTCATCTTGCGTAGCACCCCATCACTCTCCATTTTGGTCAAATAGCCCTTACACAGCCTGGAGGTGTGTTTGGGGTCATTGTCCTGTTGAGAAAAAAATGATGATCCAACTAAACGCAAACCGGATGGAATAGCATGCCGCTGCAAGATGCTGTGGTAGCCATGCTGGTTCAGTATGCCTTCAATTTCGAATAAATCCCCAACAGTGTCACGAGCAAAGCACCCCCACATCATCACACCTCCTCCTCCATGCTTCACGGTGGAAAGCAGGCATGTAGTTCACCTTTTCTGCGTCGCACAAAGACACGGTGGTTGGAACCAAAGATCTCAAATTTGGACTCATCAGACCAAAGCACAGATTTCCACTGGTCTAATGTCCATTCCTTGTGTTCTTTAGCCCAACCAAGTCTCTATTGCTTGTTGCCTGTCCTTAGCAATGGTTTGCTAGCAGTTATTTTACCATGAAGGCCTGCTGCACAAAGTCTCCTCTTAACAGTTGTTGAAGAGATGTGTCTGCTGCTTGAACTCTGTGTGGCATTGACCTGGTCTATAATCTGAGCTGCTGTTAACCTGCGATTTCTGAGGCAGGTGACTCGGATAAACTTATCCTCAGAAGCAGAGGTGACTCTTGGTCTTCCTTTCCTGGGGCGGTCCTCATGTGAGCCAGTTTCTTTGTAGCGCTTGATGGTTTTTGCAACTGCACTTGTGGACACTTTCAAAGTTTTCCCAATTTTTCAGACTGACTGACCTTGATTTCTTAAAGTAATGATGGCCACTTGTTTTTCTTTACTTAGCTGCTTTTTTCTTGCCATAATACAAATTCTAACAGTCTATTCAGTAGGACTATCAGCTGTGTATCCACCTGACTTTTGCACAACACAACTTATGGGCCCAACCCCATTTATAAGGCAAGAAATACCACTTCTTAAACCTGACAGGGCACACCTGTGAAGTGAAAACCATTTCCAGTGACTACCTTTTGAAGCTCATCAAGAGAATGCCAAGAGTGTGCAAAGCAGTCATCAAAGCAAAAGGTGGCTACTTTGAAGAACCTAGAATATAAGACAGATTTTCAGTTGTTTCACACTTTTTTTAAGTATATAATTCCACATGTGTTAATTCATAGTTTTGATGCCTTCAGTGTGAATGTACAATTTTCATAGTCAAGAAAATACAGAAAAATCTTTAAATGACAAGGTGTGTCCAAATTTTTGATCTGTACTGTATGTATGTGAATCTCTAAATCTGCAAAGAATATTCTTAAATATGTAATAACTCAGCTTAGTTTACTGATAGAATTTTGTACACCCACAGCATTACAAAAACATAAAGAAACGCCTATCAAACATTTATGGTATACACTTTTGATATACTGTAAATGTCATAGAAGGTAATACCTCCTTTAATTTTCATTGCGGCCACTGGGATTGGTTCAGCATGATAAAGTTGCTCTAGGACGTGTCTCTCCTTCATATTCTTCTTCTTCATTCTTATTTGTGACAGGCATTCCTGTAGTTGTTACCTATAAAAGTTTGAAGATTACTCCTTCCGTTCTGCCTGTCACAAAAGATTTACAACAGGATTTTTCCGCGTTCAGTTTGGCCTGCAGCAGGTATTTTCCAGGGGCACCATGAGGAGGAACGGACTTACCCCCATACACTGCTTAGTCTTCTTCTGCTTATAATTTAGATAATATCTTTTGCTCTGATTTTTAGTCTTATGCTTCATGTTCTTCTGCTTTTTGTTCTGCAGCTTCTTGTTCTTCTGCTTCTTGGTCTTCTGTCTCTTGTTCTTCTGTATCTTGGTGGTTGTCTTCTTGTTCTTTGTCCTCTTGGTCATCTTCTTCAGGGTCATCTTCTTGGTCTTCTTTAGGGTGGTCTTCAGGGTCGTCGTCTTCAGGGTCATCATCTTCGGGGTCGTCGTCTTCTTTGGGGTGGTCCTCAGGGTTGTCGTCTTCAGGGTCGTCATCTTCGGGGTCCTCATCTTCTTCGGGGTGGTCTTCAGGGTCGTCGTCTTCAGGGTCGTCATCTTCGGGGTCCTCGTCTTCTTTGGGGTGGTCTTCAGGGTCGTTGTCTTCAGGGTCGTCGTCTTCGGGGTCCTCATCTTCTTCGGGGTGGTCTTCAGGGTCGTCGTCTTCAGGGACGTCGTCAGGGAGATCCAGAGTGATTACCAAAAACCATTTCAAAATGCTTGAACTTGGAAATGTAGCAGAAGGTACAAGAAGGCTGAGGAACTGCCAAGAACCAGCTGACGGTACTGGAACCCGGATGGGTAGCAGAAGGTACAAGGCCAATGGAACTACCGAGGACCAGCTGATGGTACTGGAACCCGGTTACTAAGCAGGAGGTACCTGTGCCAGAAAGCACTACCAAGGACCAGCAGACATTGGTGGAACTTGGATACCGAGAAGGAGGCACCTAAGCCAAAGGCACTGCCTGGAACCAGCTGATGTTACTGGAACCCAGGGGCATATATTCAAGATTGACTTCCAAAGAACCAGCTGGAACTCAGATAGGCAGCAGAAGGTACACATGAAAAAAAAAGTTGCAAGGACGCGAGCCGGCCGGAGTTACCGAAACCCAGTTCTACAGGGGGTGCTTGTCCTATTGACACTATGGAACCAGCCTTCATTGCCAGATCCCGCAGTCCACATAGGAGTCACCTAAACTGCAGGCACCATAGAGTCGGCTAACCTGACCGCAACACAACAGGACAAAGTATTGGAGGCAAAGTAACGTTGACACTACCCGGAAACAGCTGGCGTGCTGGAAACAGGCTGGGCAGGAGGGAGTACCCGTGCTAAAGACACTGCTGGGAAACAGCTGGCGGTGCTGGAACCTAGGGTAAATACTAAAAACAGAGTGGAGCCAGAGGCCTAATTGGAGCAAGTTTAAAATCAATAGTAGTGTCAATGTGGACAGAGCAGGAGAAATTGCCGGACACACAGCAGGGGATCAGCTGACGTTACTGAACCCCAATAACACTGGAGCAAGTGTTGACTGTGCAGACGACACTTCTGAGCAGCAACTGGCGGTGTTGGAGCCCAGGGATTACAGTTCAGGTGGTAGAAACATGAACACAACAGGAGACCTGGATACTGTTGCCAACCAATTATTTAATCTGGAAGAGGACTGGCAAATTCATGTGAGATCCAGGCCTTGTTCATTTTCAGAAAACTAAGCCGGTCAACGTTATCGGAGGATAGTCGGATGCGACGGTCTGTTAGTACACAACCTGAGGCACTAAAGACGCGTTCCGATAATACACTAGCAGCAGGGCAAGCCAGCACCTCCAATGCATACTGGCTAAGCTCTGGCCATGTATCCAGCTTAGAGACCCAAAACTTGAAGGGGGAAGAGCCGTCTGGGAGTACACTGAGAGGGCAAGACATGTAGTCTGTCACCATCTGACGGAAACATTGCATCCTGCTGACTGGAGCCGTCTGTGGTGGTGTAGACATTTGTGGCGGGGACACAAAACTTTGCCACATTTGGGCCATACTGGTCTTGCCTTGTGCTGAGGCGCTGCTTCTGCTCCCTCTTTGTGCAGAGATTCCTCCACTGTCTCGATGCACTGAGCTGCTTTGTAAAGCACTAGCAGCACTGCTCTCGGTTGGAATGGAGAACATGATGGAATGCATCACTGTGTCTTGGTACTCCCGCATTTTACGCTCCCGGTTCAACTTTGTTATGAGGCTTTGTAAGTTGTCCCGGTAGCAAGGATCTAGTAGGGTGGACACCCAATAATTGTTGAGAATGTGGGCGATGCGGCGGTCATTTCTCAGGCACTGCAGCATGAAATCAACCATGTGCTGCAGACTGCCAACTGGCTAAGAAACGCTGTCCCCTGCTTGAGGCGTGATCTCTGCCTGCTCTGCATCACCCCACCCTCACTCTAGATACTGACTACTAGAGCATTGTGTACCTCCCTCCTCTGGACAGATGTCTTCCTCCTCCATTGACTCCTCCTCACAAAGTGTCCCCTGCCTAGGCCTTTGTGAGGAACCACGTTGCACAGACTGTACAGAAGCAGATGGCATCTGTGACTCCTCATCCTCCATCTCTTCAAAAACCTCCTCCCTTAGTGCTTGCAGTGTTTTTTTCTAGCAGGCAGATAAGGGGGATAGTCATGCTGACTAGTGCGCCATCCGCGTGGAATAATCGAAGGCACGTAAAAAGTGGAAGATGTCCTTCATAGAGGCCCACTCAGTGGTGGTGAAGTGTGAACGGCGCGCAGTGCGACTTGTTTGTGCCTGCTGCAGCTGGTACTCCACTACTGCTGCCTGCTGCTCACACAACCTCTCCAACATATGTAACGTTGAATTCCACCTGGTGGGTAGGTCACATATGATGCGATGTTCCGGAAGGCGTTGTCGGCGCTGCAGAGCTGCAATGCGCGATCTTGCGATGCTGGAACGCCGCAAGTGAGCGAACTCTATGCGGACTTTGTGCAGCAGTGCATCAAGATCCGGATAGTCCCTCAAAAAACTCTGCATGACCAAGTTGAGCACATGTGCCAGACATGGGATGTGAGTGAGGTTGCCTAGGCCCAGAGCTGCCACCATATTTCGGCCATTGTCACACACTACCATGCCTGGCTGGAGATTTGCTGGCACAAACCACACGTCCCTCTGCTGCTTGATGGCATTCCACAGCTCCTGCGCTGTGTGGCTTCCATTCCCCAAAGAAATTAATTTCAATACGGCCTGTTGACGTTTGGCCACGGCTGTGCTCATATCGGTCGTAACAGGTAACCGTTCATCGGTCAATGTGGAGCGCTGATTCAGAGGAACTGGAGTATGAGGAGGAGTCAATGTGTACAGACTGGATTCCTGCAATCCTTGGAGGTGGCAGAACACGTACAGCGCCAAGATCTGTACCCAGCTTCACAACATTTACCCAATGGGCAGTGAGGGAAAGGTATCGTCCCTGTCCATGCTTACTGGTCCACGCACCGGTGGTCAGATGGACCTTGCTACTGATAGCGTTTTGTAGCGCATGTTTAATTTTTCCCTCCACATGCTGTTGCAGGGCAGGGACGGCTTGCCTGCTGAAATAAAAGCGGCTGGGCATGTTGTATTGTGGGACTGCCAATGCCATCAAGTTATGGAAGGTGTCAGTCTCCACCAGCCTGAATGATAGCATTTCAAGGGACAGTAGTTTTGCAATGCCAGCATTCAGAGCCTGTGCTCGGGGGTGGTTTGCTGAGTATGGGCGCCTTTTCTCCCATGCCTGTGCTAACGATGGCTGTAGACTGGCCTGGGAGTGTGAGGATGACAGGAAACGTGGTGCTGTGGGTGTAATAACACTGTGTCTCTGTACAACAGTGCCAGAGGATCTTCCATGGCGATCCTGTGAGGAAGCCGAACCAGCTGTGTGTGAGCTGGAGGAAGAGGCTACAACACGAGCTGAAGAGGTGGTAGGTGGTGCTGTAGGTTGGCCTAGGTCTTCAGTGTGTCTTTGTAACTCCACCACATGCTTGGTCCGCACATGTTTCCACATATTTGTGGTATTGAGGTTGCTGACACTTTTCCCTCTTTTCACTTTTTGATTACACAGCTTGCATTTGACAAAGCAAATGTCATCTGCAACTGTGTCAAAAAAGGACCAGGCACTGCAAGTCTTGGGAGCGCCCGTTTTGGGTTTTGGAACATGCATGCTCCTAATGGGTGCCGAAGTGGAGGCTACAGGCAACCAAGTCTGCCCTCTCCCTCCTTTTTGGGCCATTCAGGGAATCTCTTCCTCAGAGCTTCTCCCACCACCTTCCTGTACCTCACGCCATGATGAGTCAAGGACCTCATCATCTATACCACCCTCTTCAAACAACTGCTTCTCCTGGGTATTCTCGACAGCACAGTATGCACCAGAAAGTGGCACCTGAGTCTCATCATCAGAGGCGTACTGAGGTGTGCTGACCATAGGCACTGGCCCACCGGCCACTTCAGATTCAGAGAGACAAAGCGGTTGCGCATCACTGCATACTACCTCTTCTTCAAATTCTAGAATTCTGCTTGGCTGGCCCCCTCTTTCCAAGCCAAGAGATTCAGAGAACAGAAGTAGAGATGGCTTCTGTCCAGGGCTCTCTGACTGCCTGGGCAATTTGGCAGGTGGTGAAGAGACAGATGGGTGCTCTTCAGTGCTCAGGATCTGAGTGGATCTGGAACTAATTGAAGTCGATGCGTTAGCTGCCATCCATCCGACAACGGCTTCAATTTGGTCCTCCCGCAGCAGTGGGGTGCGGCGAGCTCCTACAAAGCTGTGCATAAAGGACTATTCTCTGGTAAAACTGGGGGATGCTGAGTCACTGGTGCCCGCAGCAGGCACAGAATCCCCAAGTCCTCTCCCTGCAGAAACTCCAAGCCCACGCCCAAGACCACATGCCTTACTCCCTGCCTTCTTCATCTTGGTAGACTGATAAAGATAGGTAGAAAAGTACTAAGGGCTTAGTGTGCTTATTCCTGAACAGCTGCTAACAGGTATAAGAAACACTAATTGAGCTAATGTGGCCTACACAACTGTAAAGTGGAGTGTTTGGCGAACTTTATTTACGTTTTTTTTTTCACAAAAAGACACTGAATGTGCCCAAAAATGTAAAACCGATAGTATCACAAACTTGTTGTAGCTATTACAATGCAGGAAGGTAACCTACAATGCAATAGCTGAGGCTACAAAAAATAAGCTAATACTAATCTGGCTGGGGCTGCAGGGCACAAGGCTGCAGAAAGGCTCCTCTATCTACTCCTATATAGTTTGCTTGCAAGCAATCTAGCTGGATACGGATGGAACCACACTAACAGGAGAAATCAGGAAAAATGAGCAGCACTAATGCAAAAAAGGACAATGTATGAGGCAGTGACGCACGCTGAGCGGACTACAACCGGACATGGCTGCAGAACACACTACAGCATGAGCTGCACTCACACACAGAGACCTCGCAGACAGCCATGAACAGTGCAGAGAACTGTGCACTAGTGCTGCAAGGCAAAAGAAAGCTTCTCTATCTACTCCAATATAGTGTGTTTGGAAGCAATCTAGCTGGATACGGATGGAGACCCACTAGTAGGAAAAATCAGGAAAAATGAGCAGCACTAAAGCAAAAAAGGACAATGTATGAGGCAGTGACGCATGCTGAGCGGACTACAACCGGACGTCGCTGCAGAACACACTACAGCATGAGCTGCACTCACACACAGAGACCTCGCAGACAGCCGAGAACAGTGCAGAGAACTGTGCACTAGCGCTGCAAGGCAAAAGAAAGCTTCTCTATCTACTCCTATATAGTGTGTTTTTGAAGCAATTTAGCTGGATATGGATGGACCCACACTAATAGGAGAAATCAGGAAAAATGAGCAGCACTAATGCAAAAAAGGACAATGTATGAGGCAGTGACGCACGCTGAGCGGACTACAACCGGACGTGGCTGCAGAACACACTGCAGCATGAGCTGCACTCACACACAGAGACCTCGCAGATAGCCATGAACAGTGCAGAGAACTGTGCACTAGCGCTGCAAGGCAAAAGAAAGCTTCTCTATCTACTCCTATATAGTGTGTTTGGAAGCAATCTAGCTGGATACGGATCGAACCACCTTAATAGGAGAAATTAGGAAAAATGAGCAGCACTAATGCAAAAAAGGACAATGTATGAGGCAGTGACGCACGCTGAGCGGACTACAACCAGACGTGGCTGCAGAACACACTACAGCATGAGCTTCACTCACACACAGAGACCTCGCAGATAGCCGTGAACAGTGCAGAGAACTGTGCACTAGCGCTGCAAGGCAAAAGAAAGCTTCTCTATCTACTCCTATATAGTGTGTTTGGAAGCAATCTAGCTGGATATGGATGGAACCACACTAATAGGAGAAATCAGGAAAAATGAGCAGCACTAATGCTAAAAAGGACAATGTATGAGGCAGTGACGCACGCTGAGCGGACTACTACCGGACGTGGCCGCAGAACACACGACAGCATGATCTGCACTCACACACAGAGACCTCGCAGACACCAGTGAACAGTGCAGAGAACTGTGCACTAGCGCTGCAAGGCAAAAGAAAGCTTCTCTATCTACTCCTATATAGTGTGTTTGGAAGCAATCTAGCTGGATTCGGATGGAACCACACTAATAGGAGAAATCAGGAAAAATGAGCAGCACTAATAAAAAAAGGACAATGTATGAGGCAGTGACGCACGCTGAGCGGATTACAACCGGACGTGGCTGCAGAACACACTACAGCATGAGCTGCACTCACACACAGAGACCTCGCAGCAAAAAAGGACAATGTATGAGGCAGTGACGCACGCTGAGCGGACTACTACCGGACGTGGCTGCAGAACACACTACAGCATGAGCTGCACTCACACACAGAGACCTCGCAGACAGCCGTGAACAGTGCAGAGAACTGTGCACTAGCGCTGCAAGGCAAAAGAAAGCTTCTCTATCTACTCCTATATAGTGTGTTTTTGAAGCAATTTAGCTGGATATGGATGGAACCACACTAATAGGAGAAATCAGGAAAAATGAGCAGCACTAATGCAAAAAAGGATCATGTATGAGGCAGTGACGCACACTGAGCGGACTACAACCGGACGTGGCTGCAGAACACACTACAGCGTGAGCTGCACTCACACACAGAGACCTCGCAGACAGCCGTGAACAGTGCAGAGAACTGTGCACTAGTGCTGCAAGGCAAAAGAAAGCTTCTCTATCTACTCCTATATAGTGTGTTTGGAAGCAATCTAGCTGGATATGGATGGAACCACACTAATAGGAGAAATCAGGAAAAATGAGCAGCACTAACGCAAAAAAGAACAATGTATGAGGCAGTGACGCACGCTGAGCGGATTTCAACCGGACGTGGCTGCAGAACCCACTACAGCGTGAGCTGCACTCACACACAGAGACCTCGCAGACAGCCGTGAACAGTGCAGAGAACTGTGCACTAGCGCTGCAAGGCAAAAGAAAGCTTCTCGCACAGCGGTTTATAAAGTATCCTGGGTAAAGCACAATAAAGCAAATCGCTGGCTCAAACTGTCCCTCAGAACAGCAGCGTCCTGTCCCTAACTGAATTCACAGCAGAGTGAACCCAAAATGGCGGCGGCGACTTTTATAGTGCATCATGACATCATTTCAGCAGCCAATCACAGCCATGCCATTAGTTAACATGCCTAACATGCCTAACAGGATGTGCCCACACTTCTTAGGATCCTCATTGGCTGAATAAAATCAAACTGGCTCATTGCATTATGGGAACTTCCGATTCCGGTATTCGATATTCTAAAAGTATCGGAACTCAGTATCGGAACTCCGATACAGCGAATATCGGTCGCTACCCGATATTTCAGTATCGGAATGCTCAACACTAGCAATGACTGAATAGGGATATCTCATTGTTCATTTACTGACAACATGTATGTTAGGTACAGTTATTGGCATTTTTGTTAGTTTTCTTTTAAAACAAGTCATTTTTTAAATCACAGTATGCTCGAAAAAAAGTCACCCTTTTTCCTATTTTAACACAGCATGCTCTATCTTCAATGTGGACTATAAAGAAAGGCTGTTTTTTTTTCTTTTTTAAAAGAAAACATCCATCCTCTAACACCATAATCCTTGAAGTATTAGCGAATGCTCCCAGATGGTGAGCCATTATGAACTGATAGGTCTGCTTTAACTACAAAGGAGAAGTTAATGAGAAGTACAATTAAGTACACTGAAATATATCAAATATATCATTCAGCAACAAGTGCCGGTTACTATACAATATTGTATCTTCCTAAGGATGACTTTACACTTACCGAATACTGTTCGAGCAGGAACTGATTCTCTGTTTAACCAAAATGACACCTGGGATAATATGACGGTCATTATACAGGGCAGATAGGTCTGGATAACGAAATAGCCAATTTTTCTTTTTAAATGGAAGTGTGCAGTCATCACTGTGTATTCACCTAGGAAGGAATGAGAGATACATAGTAACATGCCTAGTCCAAATTACTTAAATACATTGCAAACAATCCTGGGCACAGGAAACACAACACCAAATGAGAAGTCAGAACGTAGAAAAAGTGATTACTGAGAGCATGATGAGGTCTAGAAAATCCATTGATGACTGATGCTTTCCCTGTGCAAAATCGGATTTCCGTATTTTACTAATCCCTGGTTACAATCTGTGTCCTGCTCTTTGTCATGCATCCTGCAATCAGAATCCTCCCTGCCCAGATGGACTGTATATGGGCTGCACTACCCACTGCGCTGGGCACACAGCACTCACTAGCTCCGGATACAGGATTCAGCAACAGTGCAACAGGGACACACTGCAGGCCTAACTTTTTTGGCTCTCACTTCACTTGGATACTCAAGACATGTCTTACTGCATCGTTTGCCTTTTCTCTCTGCTGCTCCTTCTACGTGTCAGAGGAGAATTACCATTTATTTCTGAAAACAATGCGGCCATGATGGTGAACTGGTGAGCTGACATCATGTTTCATGAAATAATCATTTTATAGAGAAATCATAACGTCATCACTAATTTATGTTTGAAAAGTTTCCAAAAGTGGAGGCTTTTATTGAATCCATTGCATTATACATAGACGTGAACAACATGCTTAATGCAATGCAGGCATCATAGTATGGAGAAGAACTTTTATAATAACGGATATTGGAATGTTCATGTTCTTGCTGCATTTATTTGTAGACCAACTGTGCAATGGTCACTGTAAGTATATAAAGAATAAGTATATTACCCACTGAGTAGCGGATATGGCAGGCATCAGCATCTTTTTTATTTTTAACACTATCATTTCCAGAGTGTAAAGCTTAGAGGGAACAATGATACCATTACGTGTTAATCCTGTATTATATAAGAAAGAAGCATTTATGTGACCTGAGGGCACGTGTTGTCAGGATTCCCTACTCCTCCTTCTCCCCCAGCATACAATCAGATCAGCCGAGGGAAGCACGGAGCTACCAGAGCAGCAAGCTTTTAAGAGGCGATCAGCACGTGTCCCATCCGGATTAAACCTTTCTTTTCATCTAATGC
This sequence comes from Phyllobates terribilis, assembly GCF_046119375.1. Classification (NCBI taxonomy): domain Eukaryota; kingdom Metazoa; phylum Chordata; class Amphibia; order Anura; family Dendrobatidae; genus Phyllobates; species Phyllobates terribilis. The sequence goes on from NW_027362762.1 coordinate 335,063,830, forward strand.
TTACACATCTGGCGGTTGTGTCTGCATACAGTGAGGTACCCCGGCTGCTTGTGCACCTCAGCTGACACATGTCTCATCGTTTTTGGGATGATGTTTATGTTGGAGATTTTTTGGGTGACTGGGGCTTTAATTGAGAGAACCGTTGGATTTTATTGATTTTAGGATTTTTTTTTAAAGGTTGCTTAAAAACAAACCATATGAAGTGAATGTCACCATTTCACAGTGTACATAAAATTAATGCAGTTCATATGTATTTCAGTCTTTGCACGTTGAAAATTTGGCATTATTTATTTTACTCACTTATGTAGCGCTTTACAGATCTTATCGGCACTGTCCCCATTGGGGCTCATAATCTGGATTCCCTATCAGTATGTCTTTGGAAGAAACCAGGGAGAACATACAAACTCCTTGCAGATATTGTCCTTGGTGGGATTTGAACCGAGGACCTCAGTGCTGCAAGGCTGCAGTGCTAACAACTGAGCCACCATGCTGCACTATGACCAAAACCTTACAATTCATGCCTAATTGCTGATCTTTACTACATGGACTGATAGGAGTAGGATGAATGACTTTTTATATACAATTTTTATACATTATTTACTGTATATACATATACATTTATATATGTGTATAAATATATATATATATATATATATATATATATATATATATATATATATATATATATATATATATATATATATATATATATATATATATATATATATATATATATATATATATATATATACATACAGTGGTGGCCAAGAGTATTGGCACCCCTGCAATTCTGTCAGATAATACTCAGTTTCTTCCTGAAAATGATTGCAATCACAAATTCTTTGGTATTATTATCTTCATTTAATTTGCTTGCAAGTAAAAAACACATAAGAGAATGAAGCAAAAGTCAAATCATTGATCATTTCACACAAAACTCCAAAAATGGGCCAGACAAAAGTATTGGTACCCTCAGCCTAATACTTGGTTGCACAACCTTTAGCCAAAATAACTGCGAACAACCGCTTCCGGTAACCATCAATGAGTTTTTTACAATGCTCTGCTGAAATAGTAGACCATTCTTCTTTGGCAAACTGCTCCAGGTCCCTGATATTTGAAGGGTGCCTTCTCCAAACTGCCATTTTGAGATCTCTCCACTGGTGTTCTATGGGATTCAGGTCTGGACTCATTGCTGGCCACCTTAGAAGTCTCCAGTGCTTTCTCTCAAACCATTTTATAGTGCTTTTGGAAGTGTGTTTTGGGTCATTGTCCTGCTGGAAGACCCATGACCTCTGAGGGAGACCCAGCTTTCTCACACTGGGCCCTACATTATGCTGCAAAATTTGTTGGTAGTCTTCAGACTTCATAATGGCATGCACACGGTCAAGCAGTCCAGTGCCAGAGGCAGCAAAGCAACCCCAAAACATCAGGGAATCTCCGCCATGTTTGACTGTAGAGACCGTGTTCTTTTCTTTGAATGCCTCTTTTTTTTTCCTGTACACTCTATGTTGATGCTTTTTCCCAAAAAGCTCTACTTTTGTCTCATCTGACCAGAGAACATTCTTCCAAAACATTTTAGGCTTTCTCAGGTAAGTTTTCGCAAACTCCAGCCTGGATTTTTTATGTCACGGGGTAAGAAGTGGGGTCTTCCTGGGTATCCTACCATACAGTCCCTTTTCATTCAGACGCTGACGGATAGTACGGGTTGACACTGTTGTACCCTCGGACTGCAGGGCAGCTTGAACTTGTTTGGATGTTAGTCGAGGTACTTTATCCACCATCAGCAAACTCTTGCATTGAAATCTCTCGTGAATTTTTCTTTTCCGTCCACATCTAGGGAGGTTAGCCACAGTGCCATGGGCTTTAAACTTCTTGATGACACTGCGCACGGAAGACACAGGAACATTCAGGTATTTGTAGATGGACTTGTAGCCTTGAGATTGCTCATGCTTCCTCACAATTTGGTTTCTCAAGTCCTCAGACAGTTCTTGGTCTTCTTTCTTTTCTCCATGCTCAATGTGGAACACACAAGGACACAGGACAGAGGTTGAGTCAACTTTAATCCATGTTAACTGGCTGCAAGTGTGATTTAGTTGCCAACACCTGTTAGGTGCCACAGATAAGTTACAGGTGCTGTTAATTACACAAATTAGAGAAGCATCACATGATTTTTCAAACAGTGGCAATACTTTTGTCCACCCCCTTTTTTAGGTTTGGTGTGGAATTGTATCCATTTTGGCTTTAGGATAATTCTTTTTGTGTTTTTTCATTGAAGACAAATTAAATGAAGATACTAATACCAAAGAATTTGTGATTGCAATCATTTTCAGGAAGAAACTGAGTATTATCTGACAGAATTGCAGGGGTGCCAATACTTTTGGCCACCACTGTATATACTGTATGTGTATATATATATATATATATATATATATATATATATATATATATACAGTACAGACCAAAAGTTTGGACACACCTTCTCATTTAAAGATTTTTCTGTATTGTCATGACTATGAAAATTGTACAATCACACTGAAGGCATCAAAACTATGAATTAACACATGTGGAATTATATACTTAACAAAAAAGTGTGAAACAACTGAAAATATGTCTTATATTCTAGGTTCTTCAAAGTAGCCACCTTTTGCTTTGATGACTGCTTTGCACACTCTTGGCATTCTCTTGATGAGCTTCAAGAGGTACAGTGGTCACCAGAAATGGTCTTCCAACAATCTTGAAGGAGTTCCCAGAGATGCTTACACTTGTTGGCCCTTTTGCCTTCACTCTGTGGTCCAGCTCACCCCAAACCATCTCGATTGGGTTCAGGTCTGGTGACTGTAGAGGTCAGGTCATCTGGCGTAGCACCCCATCACTCTCCTTCTTGGTCAGATAGCCCTTACACAGTCTGGAGGTGTGTTTGGGGTCATTGTCCTGTTGAAAAATAAATGTTGGTCCAACTAAACGCAAACCAGATGGAATAGCATGCCGCTGCAAGATGCTGTGGTAGCCATGCTGGTTCAGTATGCCTTCAATTTTCAATAGATCCCCAAGAGAGTCACCTGCAAAGCACCCCCACACCATCACACCTCCTCCTCCATGCTTCACGGTGGGAACCAGGCATGTAGAGTCCATCCATTCACCTTTTCTGCGTCGCACAAAGACACGGTGGTTGGAACCAAAGATCTCAAATTTGGACTCATCAGACCAAAGCACAGATTTCCACTGGTCTAATGTCCATTCCTTGTGTTCTTTAGCCCAAACAAGTCTCTTCTGCTTGTTGCCTGTCCTTAGCAGTGGTTTCCTAGCAGCTATTTTACCATGAAGGCCTGCTGCACAAAGTCTCCTCTTAACAGTTGTTGAAGAGATGTGTCTGCTGCAAGAACTCTGTGTGGCATTGACCTGGTCTCTAATCTGAGCTGCTGTTAACCTGCGATTTCTGAGGCTGGTGACTCGGATAAACTTATCCTCCGAAGCAGAGGTGACTCTTGGGCTTCCTTTCCTGGGGTGATCCTCATGTGAGCCAGTTTCTTTGTAGCGCTTGATGGTTTTTGCAACTGCACTTGGGGACACTTTCAAAGTTTGCCCAATATTTCGCACTGACTGACCTTCATTTCTTAAAGTAATGATGGCCACTCATTTTTCTTTATTTAGCTGCTTTTTTCTTGCCATAATACAAATTCTAACAGTCTATTCAGTAGGACTATCAGCTGTGTATCCACCTGACTTCTGCACAACACAACTGATGATCCCAACCCCATTTATAAGGCAAGAAATCCCACATATTAAACCTGACAGGGCACACCTGTGAAGTGAAAACCATTTCCGGTGACTACCTCTTGAAGCTCATCAAGAGAATGCCAAGAGTGTGCAAAGCAGTCATCAAAGCAAAAGGTGGCTACTTTGAAGAACCTGGAATATAAGACATATTTTCAGTTGCTTCACACTTTTTTGTTAAGTATATAATTCCACATGTGTTAATTCATAGTTTTGATGCCTTCAGTGTGAATGTACAATTTTCATAGTCATGAAAATACAGAAAAATCTTTTAAAGAGAAGGTGTGTCCAAACTTTCGGTCTGTACTGTATATATTATATATATATATACATATATATATATATATATATATACATATATATCTATAATATACTTACCTTGTAATGTCTTCACATCCTGTTCCGTCCAGATGTGTCCGGATCCTAGAATTCCAAGCGGCGGAAGTTCGTCGACCGCCATATTGGGACACCCAAGTGATGGGTGTCTCAATATGGAAACCGGTGGTGCTACCAGCCTCTTGCGCGGTACCACCTGCGGAATACCGTCGCGAACACTCCGTACACTCCGCCGCCAGGATCAGCCGAATAATTCACTGACCGCCGCCATTTTTCTTCAGGAGGAGTGCTTGCGCAGTTTTAATGTGACCGTCGCTATCTGCCTGCACAAAGATGGCAGCGGTCTGATTTACTTGCGCGAGGAGACAGCTCAAATGAGAGAACACATGAGGGAAGAAGACAGCACAGGGGTGGAGAGAGAGCAGACAAGGGGGAGAGCACATGGGGTACAGAGGTCAAAGAAGAGAGCACAGACAGGAGAAGACAACAGATGGGGGAGAGAGAAAGCACACAGGAGGGAGACAGCTCAAACGGGACAGCACATGAGGGGAGAAGACAGCACAGGGGTGGAGAGAGACAGCAGACAAGGGGGATAGTACATGGGGTAGACAGGTCAAAGAAGAGAGCACAGACGGGAGAAGTCAGCACATGGGGGAAAGAGAGAGTAGATAGGTGGGTGAGCACATGGGGGGGAGAGATTCTCAATGCTGCAAAGCCTGCCCCCATCGTGACATTACTGCCCTCCCGATGCGATAGCATCGGTCCTCCATCTAGTATATATTTTTATATATATATATATATATATATATAGATATATATATATATATATATGGACGGTAAAACGTATGTACAGAATGTGTGTCTTTCTATTGCATATCAAATGGCATTTGCTACCAGCTTATTATGCTATTTCTACATCCTTGGTTAAAGCATAAATTTTCTTAAACGTGCAAAAACAATTTAAAAAATACATATAATAAAATAATACCAATCTGGTCACACCTCATTTGTAGTATCTTTACTGTTACCAAGAGTTGCCCTCTCTCGTGCAGAATTCGCTTGTAGATTAACTCATTGACCACATTCATAATAGTATACAGTCTGTTTGTTAGAAACAAATACAGTTCTTTTTATTAGAATAGAGAAATGGTTATTCCTTCACAAATCACCAGCATTTGGATGTACTGTAAGCAAGGACTTATGCAAAACGCTCCAATGCACAAAGATTTAAACAGATTATTATTCAGAGCGCGGATAAATCCGACACAACAAGGATCAACTGCCAAAGTGCATATAATAGTTCAATTACTGATTAAAATTGCTTATACATAGTGTGTATATATATATACTGTATATTGATATATACTGTATAGTACAGTATATACAGTATATTTACACATATACACAGGCAAAGATATGGATTGCAATTATTGCAACTGACTTGTGGACAATTACGGCATTTTTTCTTTTGCAATTTTTTATAATACACAGTAATAGTTCACCATTCCGTGACAGAGAGCCCTTATAGAAATGAAGTCCTCTTGGTCACCCTTACACTGTTACGCAGTAAGGATGCCCCCTGAGTGCCTCTTCACTGTCATACTGATTTCCCCTTAGAGCCCTCCATACAGTAATGATGTCTATTTCATGCCTGCTACACAGTAGTGATGACCTCTTACACTCACTATAGAGTAATGGTGACCCTTGTGGTGTCCTCACACACTATGAGAAGTATGATGGCCCATAGTACTTTTCCACAAAATATTGCTCACCTTGAAAATATAACTAATGATAAGTCAGGAACACAGACAACTGAACACAGGCAGCAGCCAGTGGAAATACATTGGTCCTTTGTGACTAAAGTCATCTGACAAATGATATAGGGACTTCAGTATACAATAAGAAAACAGACAATAGCCCTATATAAATACATAAAAGACATAGCTGATAAACCGTGTGCATATGTATACGGTCAGCATAAGTTCCACTCAAAAAGCAATATAACATCAGAAGAGAAAAAGGAGTGATTTATATCAAGAAATTTTTATTATTACATATCAAAAAATTACATAAATATATCAAAGTAGTCGTCACAATTATTAGCACTTTAAAATGGGGAGCACAAAAGGGAACCAGGGAATAATAGCACTAGATGATACGTAAAACCACATAGCCAACCCCACATGTAGATGTCAAATATCAAACTGGTGCAGTGGGGACCCCTAAGGCAAGAGGCTCACTCAGATAACAATTATAACAGGACAAAAGGTATGCCAAGTAACATCAAAATAGACAATAAGCCACCTAAATGTAACCTTCACTCAGTATTATAAGAAGAGCCATCTTACCAAAGGATGCGAGGGATTAAAGTGCTGAGTGCAAGATACCCATGCAGACAAACGCCTCCAACCGTGAGGCTTTCTCAAGAGGCAGATCTATTGATGTGTGTGAGGACCATAAATATAGTAAACGGGAGGATCACGTGACGTATCACGTGATCATCCCGATGACGCGACTTCCACATAGTGGCGCATGCGCCGCGGGCCTCCTGTCGGGCGCGCGTGACCAAGCCGTCACGCCCCCTTGCACGTGTGAGCCACACAGTGCAGGAGACGGCAGATAGCGGGGCACGCGCTCCAGAGGGAAGCCACATGGCACGCATGCGCACAGCGTGTGTCGATGTTCCAGCAACCAACCCTATGACAGGGAATAGGAATGGCCCACAGCTATCATTACAGCTACGGGTAAACCACCATTTATACTGGTCGATCCAGTCACTTTTATACCAGCAGCCCATCCCATAGGAGATATAGCAGTATAAGTCACCCCATGTGATATTTGGGGGTGACAATAGTAACCACAAAAGACTACATAATAAATATTACCTAGGATAAAAGGGTGAAAATTATAATCCCTGGTGGGCTACATAGTATGAGACATCATACATATTATATTCATGCATCCTATAACCATGAATGGTTATGATGTTATATTTTGATGCAGATGTCCAGCATAATGGCAGTTGTTTGAAACAGCGGAAGTGGTCCCAAAGAAGATTTTCAACGGTTGTACAGCACATCAATACTAAATAAAGGGACAATAAAAAAATATTAATTAAAAGTTAGCAATACAGCCAAAATTAAAAGAAAGAAACTCTGAAAAAACACACATGGGAGAAAATTCCAGAGAAAACAGGAGAATAGAGCCAACAACCACAAAAGTTTATTTAAAGAAACGCAGCAAAAGTTAGAGCCTCATTCAGACCATGTGGGCTCACGGTGTCCAGATTCACGATCCATCGTGCCTCCCTCTGAGCAAGGCGCTGTTTCATATTGCCACCCCGAGAGCCGAGACGCACCACCTCAATGCCGCGTATAAGCAATGTTTTTGGATCACATCCATGAACGGCCTTGAAGTGTCGTGGAAGCGTCTTCAGCTCCCGGGGGTCGATCACCTTCTTGGCCGCGCCAATGTCCCGCACGTGCTCACGCACCCTGACCCGAAGCTCGCGGGAGGTCAAACCAATGTAAATCAAGTTACAACCACAGGTGGCATAGTATACCACGCTACTAGTGCCACATGAGATGTACTGTAGGATTTTGAATTCCCGGGAGCTGTCAGAGGACATGAAAACAGCATTGCGCAGGACATTGGCGCAGGCAAGACAGTGGCCACACGGAAAGCATCCCACAGTGGGACCACGAGAGACAAATGGGTTAGATACAGGGGGGACATAATGGCTTGAGACGAGCAGGTCCCCCAAATTCCTCCCACGACAAGCAGTCATAGATGGGAAGGGTGCGAGATGGTCACGTAATAAAGGTTCGGTCCCTAGAACCGCCCAATGGCGACTAAGAATCTGACACATCCCTTCCCATTCGTGGTTGAAAGAAGAGATAAACCTAATCGTCCCAACCCCGTCCCCACCTCCCATCTGGCCAGCCCGATCCGGATATAATAAACCACTGCGGGACGCACTCCGTGCCCTATCATAGCCACGTCTGATGCTTCGGTTGCTATAGCCGCGATTTTGAAAACGTCTAGTGAGGTCGGCAGCCTTGGCTTCAAACCTAGAGTTAGTTGAACAGATACGCCTCATCCTCAGGAACTGTCCGATCGGGACAGGCCGGATCGTGGGTAAGTGGTGGGCAGACTTGGCGTGGATCAGAGAGTTTACCGACGTAGACTTCCTGAAGACGTCAGTCTGGATGGCAGAAAATGCATCTATCTCCAAAGTCACGTCCAGGAAGTCAATACGTTTGGTATGATAAGTATAGGTAAGTTTAATACCACGCGAATTGATGTTTAAATATCCCATAAATTTCTCAAGCTCCCCTTGCGGATACTCGGCATTGAGGTGGTGCGTCTGAAAAGTGGCTTGCGCCTCGGTGCACCTCGCCACAAATTTTACTCCAGTCAAGGAATGAAAAATGATTTCTGGTGTAAGGTACACCACATCTCGTCATGAATTAGATTAGTTGTGGCATCATGCCCCATTCTGTTTCTGTTCTGCCCCAGTTCTATCCATTTTAGTGCAGTTGGTTAAAACTAGTGCGAAATTGCCCAAAATTGCTAAAATAAACCTCAAGTTATGCAAAAATTTTGCAACTTTTCAAAGTTTTTTTTGCCAGATTTCTGGTGAAAACACTTTGATGAATCAAGGCCATAATGATATTGTGTGTTTGACAATATTGGAAATTAAATCTACGCACATTCCTCAACATTTTATTGCTTTGGGAAAAAATAATCACACTATTGAAAAAGCTTTCAATACACTTCAATGTTTTCCACATTTTATGCATATGCCGGCATGTTTTCCATATTCTGATATAACAAGACTAGCTATTGAACCCGTTCTACGCCCGGGTGGCGAGCATTTTTATTGGTATATGGTCTCCCATGCTGGTGTGTGCTGCCCCCCTCCTGGTATTTGTGCTGCCCCCATCCTGTCCCCACCATCCTATCCTGGTACGCATGGCACCCCTCATCCCCAATCCTGGTATGCATGACACACCTCATCCCCATCCTGGTATGCGTGGCACCCCTCACCCCCAATCCTGGTAGGCATGGCACCCCTCATCCCTATCCTAGTATGCATGGTACCCCATCCCTCATCCCCATCCTGGTATGCATGGCTCCTCATCCGAATCCTGGTATGCATGGCACTCCTCATCCCTATTCTGGTATGCATGGCCTCTCATCCGAATCCTGGTATCCATGCCCCCTCATCCCCAATCCCGGTATGCATGGCACCCCTCATCCCCAATCCCGGTATGCATGTCACCCCTCATCCCCAATCCCGGTATGCATGGCACCCCTCATCCACAATCCTGGTATGCATGGCACCCCTCATCCCCAATCCCGGTATGCATGGCACCCCTTATCCCCAATCCTGGTATGCATGACTCCCTCATCCCCAATCCTGGTATGCATGGCACCCCTCATCCCCAATCCTGGTAGGCATAGCACCCCTCATCCCCAATCCTGGTATGCATGGCATCCCTCATCCCCAATCCTGGTATGCATGGAACCCCTCATCCCCAGTCTTGGTATGCATGGCTCCCTCATCCCAAATCTTGGTATGCATGATACCCCTCATCCCCAATCCTGGTATGTATGGCACCCCTCATCCCCAATCCTGGTATGCATGATACCCCTCATCCCCAATCCCGGTATACATGTCACCCCTCATCCCCAATCTCGGTATGCATGGCACCCCTCATCCCCAATCCCGGTATGCATGGCACCCTTCATCCCCAATCCCGGTATGCATGGCACCCTTTATCCCCAATCCTGGTATGCATGGCTCCCCTCATCCCCAATCCTGGTATGCATGGCACACCTCATCCCCATCCTGGTAGGCGTGGCACCCCTCACCCCCAATCCTGGTATGCATGGCACCCCTCATCCCTATCCTAGTATGCATGGTACCCCATCCCTCATCCCCATCCTGGTATGCATGGCTCCTCATCCAAATCCTGGTATGCATGGCACTCCTCATCCCTATTCTAGTATGCATGGCCTCTCATCCGAATCCTGGTATGCATGGCCCCTCATCCCCAATCCCGGTATGCATGGCACCCCTCATCCCCAATCCCGGTATGCATGTCACCCCTCGTCCCCAATCCCGGTATGCATGGCACCCCTCATCCACAATCCCGGTATGCATGGCACCCCTCATCCCCAATCCCGGTATGCATGGCACCCCTTATCCCCAATCCTGGTATGCATGGCTCCCTCATCCCCAATCCTGGTATGCATGGCACCCCTCATCCCCAATCCTGGTAGGCATAGCACCCCTCATCCCCAATCCTGGTATGCATGGCATCCCTCATCCCCAATCCTGGTATGCATGGAACCCCTCATCCCCAGTCTTGGTATGCATGGCTCCCTCATCCCAAATCTTGGTATGCATGATACCCCTAATCCCCAATCCTGGTATGTATGGCACCCCTCATCCCCAATCCTGGTATGCATGATACCCCTCATCCCCAATCCCGGTATACATGTCACCCCTCATCCCCAATCTCGGTATGCATGGCACCCCTCATCCCCAATCCCGGTATGCATGGCACCCTTCATCCCCAATCCCGGTATGCATGGCACCCTTTATCCCCAATCCTGGTATGTATGGCTCCCCTCATCCCCAATCCTGGTATGCATGGCTCCCTCATCCCCAATCCTGGTATGTATGGCTCCCTCATCCCCAATCCTGGTATGCATGGCACCCCTCATCCCCAATCCTGGTAGGCATAGCACCCCTCATCCCCAATCCTGGTATGCATGGCATCCCTCATCCCAAATCCTGGTATGCATGGCACCCCTCATCCCCAGTCTTGGTATGCATGGCTCCCTCATCCCCAATCTTGGTATGGATGATACCCCTCATCCCCAATCCTGGTATGTATGGCACCCCTCATCCCCAATCCTGGTATGCATGATACCCCTCATCCCCAATCCTGGTACGCATGGCTCCCTCATCCACAATCCTGGTATGCATGGCTCCCTCATCCCCAATCCCGGTATGCATGGCATCCCTCATCCCCAATCCTGGTATTCATGGCTCCCTCATCGCCAATTCTGGTATGCATGATACCCCTCATCCCCAATCCTGGTATGCATGGCACCCCTCATCCCCAATTCTGATATGCATGGCTCCCTCATCCCCAATCCTGGTATGCATGGCTCCCTCATCCCCAATCCTGGTATGCAATGCTCCCTCATCCCCAATCCTGGTATGCATGATACCCCTCATCCCCAATCCTGGTATGCAGGTCTCCCTCATCCCCAATCCTGGTATGCATGATATCCCTCATCCCCAATCCTGGTATGCATGGCACGCCTCATCCCCAATCCTGGTATGCATGGCTCCCTCATCCCCAATCCTGGTATGCATGGTCCCCTCACCCACCAATCCTGGTATGCTTGGTCCCCTCACCCCCCAATCCTGGTATCTGTGGTACCCCTCACCCCCCAATCCTTGTATGCATGGTCCCCTCACCCCGCATTCCTGGTATGTGTAGTACCCTTTACCCCCCAATCCTGGTATGCGTGGTACCCCTCATCCCCCAATCCTGGTATGCATGGTCCCCTCACCCCCCAATCCTGGTATGCATGGTCCCCTCACCCCCCAATCCTGGTATGTGTGGTACCCCTCACCCCCTAATCCTGGTATGTGTGGTACCCTCACCCCCCAATCCTGGTATGTGTGGTACCCCTCACCCCCCAATCCTGGTATGCATGGTCCCCTCAACCCACAATCCTGGTATATGCATGGTCCTCTCACTCCACAATCTTGGTATATGCATGGTCCCCTTATCCCTCAATCCTGATATGTGTGGTAACCCTCACCCCCCAATCCTGGTATGCATGGTCCCCTCACCCCACAATCCTGGTATATGCATTGTCCCCTCACCCCACAATCCTGGTATGTGTGGCCCCCTCATCCCTTTCACACTGTACACACATACAAAAAAAATAAACAGTTATACTCACCTTTCTTCTCTGTACTCCAGCGCTGCTGCGTCCTGTTCTGTTGGAGGCTGGGGCAGGAGTGCAGCACCGGAGCACCGTGCTGTCGGGCGCCATTTTGCTGAATACACACTGTAAATGTGTCTTCAGTAAAATGGCGCCGGATAGTGCTATGCGCACGCACCGATCTGACGCCTCACTCCTGCCCCAGTCTCCGGCGAAGAGAGGCACTGCGGCAACGCTCCTCCCGGTCAGGTAAGTATGTAAGTATGGCGCCGGAGATCGCGGAATGCGTTCAGTGCCTATACATACCGCGATCTCCGGCTCCATACACTCCTCTTACCTGTAACGGCTGGATGCCTGCTTCTGCCTGGAGCCAGACTGCGCGTCACGCATGCGCAGTCTATCGAGGCTTCAGACAGAGGGACGCATCCCCGGTTATATTATAGATATCTGAAGATGTCATTTATGTGAACCCAAATATGTAAGACAGTTCACAGACCAACACAGGAATAATTTTGACTTGATTCTACTAAATTCTTTGTGAAGAGCTTTAGACAACTTATGAAGACAGATTAGTCTCACCAATGGAAGAGGTGGGGCATGCAAGGCAACCTTATTCTAACTAAGAACTGGCAAAGAACAAACTTATAGGTAAAGCTTTAAACAGTACAGCATACTCAAAACTGGGCTTTTAACAGGAATTAGAATGACAACTACAGCAGATGGAGGCCGTGAAATATGTCTACAAGATTTTTCAGGAACAATTCATAACCAGTGTGGTGTCTTTAGCAGGTCATACACATGTGTAAGCTGAAGCCGGAACACTCATTTGCTCGATAGCTATTTCTTCTTAGTCCCCCATACAACTGAACATTCAGCTTGGCCAAGCATTCATGGTTTTTCAATGGGGAGAATGAAAAAGATACTGACAGTCACCTCTGCCAGTCAGCTCTACAGTGAGTTTAACACAGTGAATAAAAGGGTTGGCTGATTGAATTATAACTGCACAGCCTTTATCTCCTTTAACATCATCTGTTGGGGAAGAGTTGTTAGGCCGTCAACCACAATAGAGTGTCCTCCACGGGTTCAGCTGATATTAGTCTAAAGTGTATGTCTAACCACTCTTGCAAGTTTATTGCCCAGGAGCCACCACATGTGGAACAGATTATCTCCGGGTGTACTAGACACTATAGACACCGTAGAAAAGCGATTTAATTTATTCCTTACTTCTCATTATAAGATTCTGCTGTTTGTTCTTCTGAGTAAAGCAGGAAAGGATTACATCAAGAGGGGGATTTTCTGAGCTTGTCTTGTATACATATACTAGCTCTAAATTAAAAATTGATCAATAGCTGATGGTATTTATACAGGTATTGTGCGAATGAAAATTTAAAGCATCCATATTTTTTAAAAAAAGTATTTTCTTTCCTTTGCTGTTTTCTTCTGAGGAATGTTTTGCCACGCTGAATAGACTTGAGCACGCAAATCATGAAGATCTGAGTCTGACAGCTTCCTTTAAAATTGCCAACCAATGACATCCCACATGTGCTCGATGGAAGACAAAGCGTAGGCCAAGGTAGGACATTTAGGCCATACAGGCTGCTCACAATAGCACAAGTAATATGCAGCATGGCATTGTCTTGTTAAAAAGCAGCTCTTAGAGCTGGAACATTTCTTGGAGAAATGGTCATACCACTGTTACCATGATTGATCCAATTTAACTGCAGGTAAAATTGAATATCACACCATGCCTGAAGTGTCAACAGGTGTCTAAGCAAACTATCAGAAGGTGTTTGCACAACATTGGGCTATGAACCAAATATCCAGCTATAGGTGTTTCATTGACTTCATGATACCGCTTATAAAGACCATCATGGTGTAGAACAAGTCAACAATGGAGACAATAATAGAGGTCTATCCTTTTCAGCGATAAGTCCCGCTTTTGTTTGGACGTAATGATAGTCGTAGATTGGTCTAGAGAAAACGTGGGCAATGCCATGATAAGGACTTTACAAAGGAACATCTTATCATTCCTTCACCCTTCATTATGGTGTGGGGTGGCATGGTGTATGTTAATAAAAACCTGTAGTCTTCTTTGCAGGTATACTAACAACTCGGTACATTGATTTGATGGTTTAAATCAGGGGTCCTCAAACTACGGCCCGCGGAGGACTTTCATCCGGCCCGCTGGGCTATGGGCGGAGGAGAGGAGAGCAGTACCATTGCCCGCCCTTCCTCCCGCTTGCTCAGGGCCCCGGCAGGCGGATACTTACCTCTCCCCGTGCCTCCGCAGATCCGCTGTCTTCCATGCTCTGCGCTTCCTGTGACGTCTCCGAGTGCTGTCACAGGCAGCGCAGAGCGGGACAACGCCGCCGCAACGCTGGAGTCCAGACCAGAGCAGCGGCAGCAAGTGAGAAGTGAGGTGAGTATTGGATTTTTTTTTTTTTAATGTATGGAGGCATAGGTCATTATATGGAGGGTGACATCCTGCAAGGGGTATAATATGGGGGGGTGACATCCTGCATGGGGCATGATATGGGGGGAAAGGGACATCCCGCATGGGGCATAATATGGGGGGGTGACATGCTGCATGGGGCATAAAATGAGGGGGTGACATGCTGCATGGGGCATAATATGGGGGGGTGACATGCTGCATGGGGCATAATATGGGGGGGTGACATCCTGCATGTGGCATTATATGGGGGGATGACATGCTGCATGGGGCATTATATGGGGGGGTGACATGCTGCATGGGGCATTATATGGGGGGTGACATGCTGCATGAGGCATCATATGGGGGGGTGACATGCTGCATGGGGCATTATAAAGACAGGGGAGTGATATCCTGCATGGGGCATTATATGGGGGGTGACATCCTGCATGGGGCATGATATGGGGGGTGACATCCGGCATGGGGCATTATATGAGAGGGAAAGGGACATCCTGCATGGGGCATTATAAAGACAGGGGAGGGATATCTTGCATGGGGCATTATATGGTGTGAGAAAGGGACATCCTGCATGGGGCATTATATGGGGGGTGGCATCCAGCATGGGGCATTATAAGGGGGGAACAGCCTGCATGGGGTATTATAAGGGGGGGAACAGCCTGCATATGGCATTATAAGGGGGAAACAGCCTGCTTATTGGGAACATTTACCTGCCCATTGAGGACCTATGCTGCCTATTGGGGACCTATGCTGCCTATTGGGGACCTTTGCTGCCTATTGGGGACATTTACCTGCCTATTGGGGACATTTACCTGCCTATTGGGGACTTATGCTGCCTATTGGGTACATTTACCTGCCTGTTGGGGACCTTTGCTGCCTATTGGGTACAGTTACCTACCTATTGAAATACCGGTTGATTTAACTTTACTTGTTCTTCATTTTAAATATTGTATTTGTTCCTGTATTGTTTTTTTTACTTCAAAATAAGATATGTGCAGTGTGCATAGGAATTTGTTCATAATTTTTTTAAAAAACTATATTCCGGCCCTCCAGTGGTCTGAGGGACCGTGAACTGGCCCCCTGTTTAAAAAGTTTGAGGACCCCTGGTTTAAATAGTCGTACATCCATTTCTCCAAAGTGTACCAAGAGCTGTTTTTCAACATGACAATGCAAGTCTGCAAGTAGCTTGTACAACTCTATCATTGGTCGACAATTACAAAGGCAGCTACAAGCACAGGATCTTGATGATTTGCTGCCCAAGTGGATTCATGATGGTTGGACATTCCTCAGACAACCAATAATATCCTCATTGATAGTGTGCCTAGGGGTTTAAGTGCATGAAAATATTGTTTACATATTGTTATCATTTGCATATCATTAACATGTCTATCGATCCTGTGATTTCCATATTACTACAACTTTTTCTTTTTGATATTGCAATTTCAATGTTGAGGAGTTTATGTTTTAGATGTGATAGACCTGTGTTTACTATACTGTATATTCCATACAGCTGATGATAAACTATTGTTCTGACCTAGAATGTCACATCTGTTAGCAGGAAAATCCCAATGTTTTATACATACAACTTTCACATCAGAGCATATGTTAATAAAGGATGAGTCCACATTTACAAGTGACTAGAGTTGAACAAAAAGATTCACAGGACCCTAGTACAGTGGCCATGTTAATAGTTCATGGCTGCCATACTTTGTGAACCTTTCTCCTGCCTGTATCCCTGGTGTCTCTTCTGATTACATGGACCGGTGTAAAGTCATACAAGATGTTGCACCAGGCCCACTAATTAGAAGTGGATCTGGGGATGTCGGTATGTAGGATGAGGTTCACAGAGCTGCTAGACTAGGGTACTGAAATTTTTTTTACTGAATTCTACAAGTGACCCATTTTTGCAGATTTTCTGGGCAGATTCTGCATTGAAAATTTGCAACAAAGTACAGTTCAATGCCTGGGACATTCACAAAAACCGATTTATAAAAAATAAGAAAAGTTCCTTGCAGATTTGTGGGCATAAGGGAAAATGTTCAACTAAGCTGTTAGAAGTAGAGCTGAATTGATGTCTCAGCAATTTGCCATCAGATGGCACTCAATCATGGATTCCTGTCACCAACATAATGTTTAGTTAATTTTGGGAAAAGGAAACTTCAAATTATTCATCATTAGGAGAATATATGGCAAAGGAAATCTCATGCACACGGATAAGTCATGTACAAAGAACCTATAAGGGGGAGCTCAGTTACCATGACAATGTATCATGCTATATTATAAAATGTCTCCATAATGCTGCTCCAAATAATGCAAGTTATGTTTTTTTTAGATGATTCTATACATACTCTGCAAGACCACATAGCACTCAATGGGTGGTTATCTCAGATCCATGCAATTCATGCAATGCTGTATATGCATGAAAATCTAGAGTAATGAAGTAGGATTCCAAAATGTTTAGATTTATTTTGTTTAGTGTATATCTACACAATTTGTTTCAAGAAGTCATAAAATAAAGTTGTTACTTCCCAAAAGCTCACTGCCCAGGAATTATACAGCATTTAATTTCTTTATAATACATGCTGGATCTCCTAAGTAATATCCTTTTATATACTTACCATGGATAATAGTCCAGCCAGAAATAGTCTTACATTATCTCATTTATCTTTATGTTATGTTTGCCTTCACTCCGTGTGGCCTGCTGACTATTACAAATGTATCTGTCCTCAATGACACAGAGGACTGAAACTGTATTTTCGATACAGATCAACAAAGAAGAACCATTAACTAGCTTGAGGTAGAGAGATGGAGTCTGTGTACAAGATTAAGACCAGCAATAGAAGCAAAACTTCATGCTGGGTTTCTGTGTTCAGCATTTATCAGTTTAATAGCAGCAGTATCAGAACTATTAACACCGTGACATGAGATTTCACAAGGGATGCCATGCATTGTCAGTAGCTCTGAGGTGCCTGCCTATTCCCTAAGTGTTATATCCAATAGTTTTTGGAAATAGCTTGAGTGTCCATTAGACTTAAAGTTCAGACCAAATATATTTGGTCTATATAAAGTACAGACCAAAAGTTTGGACACACCTTCTCATTTAAAGATTTTTCTTTATTTTCATGACTATGAAAATTGTACATTCACACTGAAGGCATCAAAACTATGAATTAACACATGTGGAATTATATACTTAACAAAAAAGTGTGAAACAACTGAAAATATGTCTTATATTCTAGGTTCTTCAAAGTAGCCACCTTTTGCTTTGATGACTGCTTTGCACACTCTTGGCATTCTCTTGATGAGCTTCAAGAGGTAGTCACCAGAAATGGTCTTCCAACAATCTTGAAGGAGTTCCCAGAGATGCTTAGCACTTGTTGGCCCTTTTGCCTTCACTCTGTGGTCCAGCTCACCCCAAACCATCTCGATTGGGTTCAGGTCTGGTGACTGTGGAGGCCAGGTCATCTGGCGTAGCACCCCATCACTCTCCCTCTTGGTCAAATAGCCCTTACACAGCCTGGAGGTATGTTTGGAGTCATTGTCCTGTTGAAAAATAAATGATGGTCCAACTAAACGCAAACCGGATGGAATAGCATGCCGCTGCAAGATGGTGTGGTAGCCATGCTGGTTCAGTATGCCTTCAATTTTGAATAAATCCCCAACAGTGTCACCAGCAAAGCACCCCCACACCATCATACCTCCTCCTAAATGCTTCACGGTGGGAACCAGGCATGTAGAGTCCATCCGTTCACTTTTTCTGCATCGCATAAAGTCACGGTGGTTGGAACCAAAGATCTCAATTTGGACTCAACAGACCAAAGCACAGATTTCCACTGGTCTAATGTCCATTCCTTGTGTTCTTTAGCCCAAACAAGTCTCTTCTGCTTGTTGCCTGTCCTTAGCAGTGGTTTCCTAGCAGCTATTTTACCAGGAAGGCCTGCTGCACAAAGTCTCCTCTTAACAGTTGTTGAAGAGATGTGTCTGCTGCTAAAACTCTGTGTGGCATTGACCTGGTCTCTAATCTGAGCTGCTCTTAACCTGCGATTTCTGAGGCTGGTAACTCGGATAAACTTATCCTCAGAAGCAGAGGTGACTCTTGGTCTTCCTTTCCTGGGGCGGTCCTCATGGGAGCCAGTTTCTTTGTAGCGCTTGATGGTTTTTGCAACTGCACTTGGGGACACTTTCAAAGTTTTTCCAATTTTTTGCACTGACAGACCTTCATTTCTTAAAGTACTGATGACCTGTGAAGTGAAAACCATTTCCGGTGACTACCGCTTGAAGCTCATCAAGAGAATGCCAAGAGTGTGCAAAGCAGTCATCAAAGGAAAAGGTGGCTACTTTGAAGGGCCTAGAATATAAGACATATTTTCAGTTGTTTCACACTTTTTTGTTAAGTATATAATTCCACATGTGTTAATTCATAGTTTTTATGCCTTTGGTGTGAATGTACAATTTTCATAGTCATGAAAATACAGAAAAATCTTTAAATGAGAAGGTGTGTCCAAACTTTTGGTCTGTACTGTATATATATATATATATATATATATATAAATACATGTATATACAGTACAGACCAAAAATTTGGACACACCTACTCATTTAAAGATTTTTCTGTATTTACATGAGTATGAAAGTTGAACATTCACACTGAAGGCATCAAAACTATGAGTTAACACATATGGAATTATATACTTAAAAAAAAAGTGTGAAGCAACTGAAAATATGTCTTATATTCTAGGTTCTTCAAAGTAACCACCTTTTGCTTTGATGACTGCTTTTGCACACTCTTGGCATTCACTTGATGAGCTACAAAAGGTAGTCACCGGATATGGTTTTCACTTCACAGGTGTGCCCTGTCAGGTTTAATAAGTGGGATTTCTTGCCTTATAAATGGGGTTGGGACCATCAGTTGTGTTGTGCAGAAGTCTGGTGGATACACAGCTGATAGTCCTACTGAATAGACTGTTAGAATTTGTATTATGGCAAGAGAAAAGCAGCTAAGTAAAGAAAAATGAGTGGCCATCATTACTTTAAGAAATGAAGGTCAGTCAGTGTGAAAAATTTGGAAAACTTTGAAAGTGTCCCCACGTGCAGTTGCAAAAACCATCAAGCGCTACAAAGAAACTGGCTCACATGAGGACCGCCCCAGGAAAGGAAGACCAAGAGTCACCTCTGCTTCTGAGGATAAGTTTATTCGAGTCACCAGCCTTAGAAATCACAGGTTAACAGCAGCTCAGATTACAGACCAGGTCAATGCCACACAGAGTTCTAGCAGCAAACACATCTCTTCAACAACTGTTAAGAGGAGACTTTGTACAGCAGGCCTTCATGGTAAAATAGCTGCTAGGAAACCACTGCTAAGGATAGGCAACAAGCAGAAAAGACTTGTTTGGGCTAAAGAACACAAGGAATGGACATTAGACCAATGGAAATCTGTGCTTTGGTCTGATGAGTTCAAATTTGAGATTGTTGGTTCTAACCACAGTGTCTTTGTGTGACGCAGAAAAGGTGAACGGATGGACTCTACATGCCTGGTTCCCACCGTGAAGCATGGAGGAGGAGGTGTGATGGTATGGGGGTGCTTTGCTGGTGACACTGTTGTGGATTTATTCAAAATTGAAGGCATACTGAACCAGCATGGCTACCACAGCATCTTGCAGTGGCATGCTGTTCCATCGGGTTTGCGTTTAGTTGGACCATCATTTATTTTTCAACAGGACAATGACCCCAAACACACCTCCAGGCTGTGTAAGGGCTATTTGACCAGGAGGGAGAGTGATGGGCTGCTACGCCAGATGACCTGGCCTCCACAGTCACCAGACCAGAACCCAATCGAGATTATTTGGGGTGAGCTGGACTGCAGAGTGAAGGCAAAAGGGCCAACAATTGCTGAGCATCTCTGGGAACTCCTTCAAGATTGTTGGTAGATCATTTCCAGTGACTACCTCTTGAAGCTCATCAAGAGAATGCCAAGAGTGTGCAAAGCAGTCATCAAAGGAAAAGGTGGCTACTTTGAAGAACCTAGAATATAAGACATATTTTCAGTTGTTTCACACTTTTTTGTTAAGTATATAATTCCACATGTGTTAATTCATAGTTTTGATGCCTTCAGTGTGAATGTACAATTTTCATAGTAATGAAAATACAGAAAAATCTATAAATGAGAAGGTGTGTCCAAACTTTTGGTCTGTACTGTATGTATAGGTGGATCTAATTAAATTAGAGTATCATCAAAAAGTTAATTTATTTCAGTTCTTGAATACAAAAAGTGAAACTCATATATTATATAGAGTCATTACAAACAGAGTGATCTATTTCAAGTGTTTATTTCTGTTAATGTTGATGATTAGGGCTTACAGCCAATGAAAACACAAAAGTCATTATCTCAGTAAATTAAAATAATTAACAAAAAAACACATGCAAAGGCTTCCTTTTTTCAATATGACAACTTCAGGCTGCATGCTGCTCATTCTACTGTAAGAATCTACGTGGCCTAAATGTTCTACCATGGACTTCAGCATCCCACAACTGTGACGTCATTTGCATGCCCATGAATGGCAAAAAAGAGTTACTAATACATCATACAACAGAGAAAGGTCTAATAGATGTTGGAGGGACTAACCAACGCCTTAAAAAAAAATAAAAACTGCAGAAAATTTTATAGAGCAAAAATAAAAGATACAAACTTCTTTTCCCCAGTATCCCAGTGCGGGTGCTCCAGCTATCTCCTTGGTCTTTGTTTGCAAGCAAGCAGCCAGAAAGCAGTGTTGTCAATCAGCGGCCACGGCGGTGTCATGCTGTTCGTTTCTGGCATTACAGCTCAATGGAAAACAATGATAGCATTAGTATGGCACATGACCCCTGAAACCACTGACTGACTGCAGCGGTCACATCCTGGGTACACTTGTAAACAAACATCTAAACATGTTCACTGGCTAAAGGGATTTTTTTGTTATATAACAGTTGCTGCAGATAGCGTTTCAGAAGTTGGACGACTCCTTAATAAGAGTGCAGGGAGGAATTTGAAAGGTAAATTTTAGACAAATATTTAGCTGCAGGATTTAAAGTGAAATATTTAATACTTAATATTTAGAGATTTAATATAAAATATTTAGAATAGTAAACTATAATGCCTTATTGGCATTATGAGTGACTTCCAAAGACAATGATTAATATGACATTTTAAAAGATCCTATTGATCTTAAATGAGCTTCTTCAGGTCTCTTTTTTGAACACAGTAAGCCACATTGTTTAGTCCATCAATTGGAAAAGAAAGCCGATAGAACCGGACATACAAACACCAGTGGGGACAAAAGACATGTCTTTGTATATATTACGCAACATGTAAAATGATAACACTTGTTTAATGTATAGAATGTATACCTTGCATGGTAAATATACAGCAGTACCATAATTAAAAGGCTTCTTTAAAATTAAAAAAGACATGGCTGCTTTCATCTAGAAACAGCACCACTCATGTCCATGGGCTGTATCAGATATTTCAACTCAACTCCATAGGAGAGAATGAAGCTGAGCAGCTATACAACCTGTGGAAAAAGATGGCACTGTTTTTAAACCATATTGTTCTAACCTTGTGCAATTCTTTTAAATATACTGGAATCCTCATCCATTTGATGCCAATGCTGTTAGAACCATGCTTCCATTCACTAAACCATACACTATTTTTATAGTGACATATGAATGCAATGAAGTCTTATTCTTAAAGGGAAAATAATGAGTATGTGCTGTCATAGACCACTGAGACTTAAGTGAATGAGTGATCATGGCGATGATGTGGTCATTTGTCAATGCCACCTAATTCTGGCACTAAATGCCTCCTGACATGCTGAGAATTGTGCAGTAATAGAGCAAGATATCAAAATCATTTTTCATTTTCTCTGCTGTATATTAATCATTGTCAGCAGATTTGTAGACGTTTCTAAATTACATATTATTTTTTCTTATTATTTTTTTAAGCAGAATTATAAAAACTGATAAGAGAAGCACTCCAGCACACGAACATAAAATTTAGAATAGCCCCACTAGAGATGAGCAGATCTGACAAAATTTGAATTCACCAAATTGCAAGGATTTTTCTAGGAAATTCAACTTGTAGCAAAGTTATTATCTGCAAATTAAATGAATCTTATTATCTTATTATGCTTTTAGGTCTCTCCAGACCCCAGAGCATAAAAAGCATAAGATGTAAAAAATAAATAAAAAATTCTTATACTCACCTCCACTTTTCACTGTCCTCCATCTAATCCTCCAAGCCTCTTCATGCTTAGCTGGGACTTCCGGCTCTGTCAAGGCTGCGACCTTGAGCGTGCATGGGTGGAAACGTCCCTGGGTTCATCAGAACCTAGCCTGAAGATTCAGCATGGAGATACAGTGCAGGGCAGTAGTGACCAGACAGGGGCCAGAGAGGTGATTGGTAATGTGAATCTAAGAATTTTTTTTAACCTTTTGATGGCCCTTTACAAATGAACAAAATGGTGGCCATTCAGCCGCCATGTTGCTAAATCCGTGTGAAAGCAGATTACAAAAAATAGTTTAATTCCACTCAAATATATTTGCTCACCTCTAATCTCAACCTTGGTGTAATTTATAATACTTGCATCATTTTATATTGGCCCTCTTAGGTACTAGGACTGAATGACAACCATGTACTTTACACATACCATAAAACATGTAGACTCGTGCTTACCTGTGCTTGTGCTGATATTTTCAGTACCAACTGTCTGACCAATCAAATGGTATTGATTTAGACGAGAGCCATCTTCTGCCACTACCACAGATTTGTGGGTCACATTGGTCCATTCATACCTCAATTCAGAGTTAGGATACGCATCTTTAAGGAAAAAATATTTTTGAAAAAATATATATTATGCTTAAAATTTTTATATTTGTTTAGAGTAGATTTGTCACTAGATTTCATAATACAAACTGTATACATAATTAAAAAGATCTCAAAGACTTGATGTGACTAGTGTAATTACTTTGAAAATTCATGTCAGAATGGCTACATAATGCTACCATTAAACTAAGCATTTTATGAGTCCAGATATAGAGTGAGAGAGCTCATGAGTCCAAGTGCATTCAGTTTCAGCCAGCCTGACTGACAGCTGCAGCTTGTAATGAGCAGTGTGAGGTCTCAGCAGCAACAGCAGCACAGAGGAAGGATACTAAGTAGTGCTGAGCGAGCACTAAAATGCTGGGGTACTCGTTGTTCAGATCGAGCAAATTGGAATGCTTGAGTGCTCGATCCGAGCAACGAGACCAATGTAAGTCTATGGGAAACTCAAGCATTTTTCAGGCGGCTCCCCCCGGAGGTCTGCAGAGGGCCTAAAAATTGCCGAAATCGATGGGAACAGTGCTGAAAAGACATGGGCACAGCATGGGGAAGACCACTGGAAGCATCTCTGAGTCTCACATTACTGCTGTGAACAATGTTGTCAGCGTACTATGCCACTTTTACGGACAATAAAACATACAAAAAGGAAACCAAAATGGATTTTCCTGGGAAAAATGTTAAAGAACATCTTTTCCAGGGTAATAACTTGTATATAAGGTAAAATAAATAACCAAAAACAAAAATGCTTCTCCACACCTTGGGCTATGTTCACACATAGCGCTTTTGATGTGATTTTGCACATTTGCATTGCTTTCAACGGTGAAAAATGCATTCACTGGTAAATGTAACATTTTACTACCTTATCTGGCCATATTGTGTGTGAGACATGATCAGACACATCCTGTTTCATTTATGAAGGAGGGACTCTGAAAGTTACAAAGACTATTATTATAGGGCCATCGGGCGGCCCTTATTATTTTTAAAGGGCTATCAGGCGGCCTTTGATATTGTTAGAGAGCCATCAGCCGGCTATGCTTTGTTGTTCCCATTATTAACAAGTGGGTTTCCTATACTGTTATTGCGTATGCCAAAAATTTGGACGCACCCCAGTACCCCTTTGAAGATATATAGAGGAGGGCCTCAGTAAAAAAATTGTTCCCATTATAAAGGAGTGGGTCTCCTATAGTGGTAATGCCCATGCAGTGACTGCAAGAGCTGCCTAAATTTAGGAAATAACCCAATACCAATTTAAAGACACATAGAGGTGGGCCACAGTAACAACATGTTCCCATTAGAAAGGAGCCGTTCTGCTATACAGTTATAGGGTACGCAGCGAGTACAATGGCTGCCAAAATTTGGGAACAACCCTAATAGCAATTTAAAGACACATAGAGGTGGGCCTCAGTAACGACATGTTCCCATTAGAAAAGAGCGGTTCTGGTATACAGTTATAGGGTATGCAGTGAGTTCAATGGCTGCCAAAATTTAGGAAAAAACCCAATACCAATTTAAAGACACAGAGGTGGGCCTCAGTAACGACATGTTCCCATTAGAAAGGAGCGGTTCGGCTATACAGTTATAGGGTATGCAGTGAGTTCAATGACTGCCAAAATTGGGGAAAAAAAACAATACCAATTTAAAGACACATAGAGGTGGGCCTCAGTAACTACATGTTCCCATTAAAAAGGAGCAGTTCTGCTATACAGTTATAGGGTATGCAGTGAGTACAATGGCTGCCAACATTTGGGAAAAATCCCAATACCAATTTAAAGACACATAGAGGTGGGCCTCAGTAACAACATGTTCCCATTAGAAAGGAGCCGTTCTGCTATACAGTTATAGGGTATGCAGTGAGTACAACGGCTGCCAAAATTTAGGAAGAACCCCAATACCAATTTAAAGACACAGAGGTGGGCCTCAGTAACGACATGTTCCCATTAGAAAGGAGCAGTTCTGCTATACAGTTATAGGGTATGCAGTGAGTACAATGGCTGCCAACATTTGGGAAAAAACCCATTACCAATTTAAAGACACATAGAGGTGGGCCTCAGTAATGACATGTTCCCATTAGAAAGGAGCGGTTCTGCTATACAGTTATAGGGTATGCAGTGAGTACAATGGCTGCCAAAATTTGGAAAAAAACCCAATACCAATTTAGAGACACAAAGAGGTGGGCCTCAGTAACAATATGTTCCCATTAGAAAGGCCAGGGTCTCCCATACTGTTCTTGCCTATGCAGTGAGTACAACAGCTGCCAAAAATTTGGACGCACTCCATTGCTCCTTGCAAGAGACGTAGAAGAGGGCCTCATGAAAAAAATGTTCCCATTATTAGGAAGTGGGTCTCCCATACTGTTATTGCCTATGCAGTGAATGCTTTGGCAACCAAAAATTTGGAGGCACTCCAATGCCCCTTGCAAGAGATGTAGTGGAGGGCTTCATGAAAAAAATGATCCCATTATTAGGAAGTTAGTCTCCTATACTGTTATTGCTTATGCAGTGAATGCAAGGGCTGCCAAAAATTTGAAGGCACTCCAATGCCCCTTGCAAGAGACGTAGAGGAGGGCTTCATGAAAAAAATGTTCCCATTATTAGGACGTGGGTCTCCCATACTGTTATCGCCTTTGCAGTGAATGCAACGGCTGCCAAAAATTTGGAGGCACTCCAATGCCCCTTGAAAGAGACGTAGATATGGTAATATGGTAGATATGGTGGTGGAGGATGAGGATAAGGAGAAGGAGGAGGACAAGACCAAAAAGACAAAATCAGGAAGCATATACCCATGTCTGGGTGTGAAGACAAAGGTGCGTGGGAATAGAGTTAGGATATGTGAACACGGTCAGAAATGGCAGCGGATTGGACGCAGAGAACTTGCAGCGGCCCAATGTTAGAGCATAGTGGATGGGATTTCAAGAAATCCCATGCCCATTATGCATCTCCAAGCTCCTGCGGCTCACCCGCAAAATTTAGCATCACTCTTGAACCTTATAACATGAAAAAAATTTCCAAATGTCACTTGATAGTCACTACTATCTGAACACAATGATATATTCTGGTTTCTTTAACTCATTTTAAACATTATGCTTTATCCTACAGTACATGTGGAAAATCCAGCTAGCTTTGTTAAAACGTCTTAAAATATAGAAATTAAAGTTTCAATAACATTTTAGAATAAATGCTTATTTTTCAAAATGGCTCTTTTTGTATTGATCGACCCAAATTTGACACCTTTTCATGTGCAGGTAGCGAAGATGAGAAAGAGATCTTACATACTTGCTAAGTGACAGCCACCAAATGTTGCAGTAAGCAATTAACATAATTGTCAAATCCAATCATTGAGATTAGCTCTGTAATTAGTAGAATCTTATCCAGCAAACATGGAAAGGAAGGGACAGACATTTACCAAATATATAAATGTTAAAAAACATATTATCTAAAAAAAAAACAACTGAAATCTATATGCTGTAACATTACAGATAATTCTATGATACTTATCAGTGTATCTTGCATTTAGGAATAGTTTACTAAACTGTAGATCTATGAAGGTAGACGTGTACTCACAATAGTTCAACTGCCTAATGAAACTATACTGTACATCTATTAAAGATTGAAAATTAAAAGACTTAATATATGCCAGCCTTCAGCAACAATGATGCCTCCTTATCATACTAGAAGTCCTCATGCTTGAAGTATTTCAAATGCTCTTTTTAAATGCTCTTAAACTACCTTTTAAATTACTTGAATGGGATTAGATAGAAAATGCTGAAATGTGTATAAGCATAATTCTTTAGAAAATGCTGAGCGCAGATTTGGAAAGTGACCCGCTAATCAGATTTTAAACAAAGAATCAGGTCTAGTTTTTGACTCTTTTCTGTAAGTCAGGGCAGCACAGTATACATGGCAGCATGGTACAATTTATAGAGGACATAAGAATGACTTCCTTTACATATGGACTCAATTCAACTACAAGTGGTCCAAAAGGGGATGTTCTTCAGCGCACGGTAGTTATAAGCATTATGGGCTTTCCTTTTCAATATGTGCACATACTCCCAATTTTGTTTATCTGATATAATTAAAGGCTAAGTTTTAAATACTTTCCTTTGGTGCTGGAGAACATCCCCTTTTGGACCACTGAGAGCTATTTGGCCTGGAAGCCAGACGAGTGCATACTTTGTGCACCCAGACCACAGAATGTCTACCCTGGAATTCTCCTGCGATATTTATCTCTAACACATAAGTGGTGAGCTGAATTGACACTTTTTCTACCTTTTGTGGTAGTCTGTATCATGTAAATTGAGCTATCATATGCAAAGCAATATTAACCCATGGCCATACTCCAAGGGTTTCAGGAATATTGGGCCACCTCCAGTGCTTCAATCTTTCACTTCACTACAGCTGTCAGTAGTGCTGACCTCTTTTCTCACAGTGCAATTGTTCTTCCCATTCTGGAAGCCTGACTTGTGCGTGTATATATCATGGCAGGCGTTTGTTTTTCTTAATAATTTAAAATAATAACTGTCTTGGTTAGCCCGAGTAGCCTATGGGAACGTACGAGCAGACATGATCAAGGTCACGAGAAGACTGTATTACTCTTGAAGGTGTAATAAGCGAGGAAAAGGCATGTTGCAGGTGCTGGTTTTTTATGATGTCATTTTTGTTAAGTGGGCTGAATTTATTTAAAAAAAAAAACAATATTTAAAAAATAAATAAATAAATATAGACGCTTAACTTTCCATGTCTGTTTTTGCACAACTGTTTTACTTGTCAAATTTGACAAACGTAGATGCCACAACCATACTGCAACCTGCTGCTTCATTTAGCTTTTTGTATGTGTGCCTACATAGTATTTCTTATTACATTCTTTTTAGCAAGGGTTGAATAATTACGGATGTAGAAATTGTTGAAAATTATATGTGCTATATAGTTAAAGAAAAAGTGGTAATGGCAATGAACGCAGTGTGAAAAAAAAAAGAAAATGCATACTATGAAGCAAGTGAAACCTGCTAGCAGCAAGAACACCACCAATTGCACCCGCTGTCCAGGCAGTATTACTACCAAACACAGGCCACAATTGGCCTCCTTCGCCTCCAGCAAGCATACTAGTGGGAGGAAAGCTGAAGACATTATTGAAGATATTGCACATCACTCATTTCAGTCACAGCAGGATGATGTTACTTCTAACAGCGACACCGTCAGTTCGATTATGTGTTCTGCAAAGAATCCTCTGTCTGATCACAAATGACTGGAGACTAGAGAAGGTTAATATTTGGATCATTTTTTAATTTGAAAAAACATGAAATGTCTTTCAGTATGCTGTATAAACGGCTGTTAGTTACTACTGAGTTACCATTCATTTCTATGGTGAGGACATTACTAAGGCTGTGTTTGTGTCAAAAAGCTTGAAAGTGTTTAGATACAGTTCTAGGAGACCTTAGAGAGGCCTCAATGGTGACAGATACATGCAGATATTATCCATCATGTAATATCACCAGGGAGGTGTCTGATGGCTCCAAATTTATTCTAGAGCAGGATAATGACCTCAAACATACAGTCAATGTAATTGAGAACTATCTTCAGCTTGAAAAAGAAAAAGGAGACCTGGATGTGATGACATAGTCCCCACACAGCTCTGATTTCAACATCATTGACCATGTCTGGAATTACATGAAAAGAAGAAGGATTTGCACAAGACTACATTCACAGAAGATCTGTGGTTAGCTTTCCAAAGTTAAAGAACAGCATTCAAGTATAACTAAAAGAATTGATACTTTGATGCAGTTTTAAAGGTAAAGGGTGGTGGTCACACCAAACATTGAGTTGATTTAGATTTCTCTTTTGTTCATTCACTTTTCATTTTGTTAATGGATACAAATAAACAATTAGCCCATCTGTTTTTGAAAGCATTCTCACTTTGCAGCATTTATTCCACACTCGCCTAAAACTTTTGCATAGTACTGTATATTATTTACATGATAATTTCTTATTATTACTTAGCCGCTCAGATACTCAATATCATATGTCAATGCTTTTCCTTCATTGTTCTTATTGCATTTCATCTTGCAACTTGCAAGTCTATCAATAGTTTGTTAAAGTCATGTAGCTCTGTGTGCCTGTGTGTAACTCCCTACTCCTGCATAGTAGACAGGTGCAGGAGCTGCATACATACTCTAGTGTGGCCCATAAATCAAATCATACTACCGCATGATGGCATTTTTTTTCATACGAACCCTAAGTCTATATGATCTAGTACACAGGCTAACAATGGGTCCATATGTGCTGTCCATTTCCCACATGAACAGCACATGAACTAAAAAAAACAACTTTCTTCTGAACATATTCTAATACAGTCACTTATACTTGATTTCAACATAAATCTCTTTTCTATCTGCTTTTATTTCTTGGGCAGGTCTCCACTCCTAACCAAGGTCCACTTCACAGTCTTTAGAAGATCTTGCATAATCAATGGCTGCCTTTAGTGCCTTTAGAGTGCCACAGAAACTCTGAGTGGGTTCCTCTTCACAGCCATGCAATTACTACCATACCCAGGCTTTCAGTGCCTTTCTCTACCCTTTATCTCTTCTCCCTTTCTGTGTCAGGAAGCATTGGTAAGAATAGCGGTGTCTGCCGGGACATGGGCATCATACACTTAGTAGTCTTGAGTTGGTTCTCAGCAGAATTCTTTAAGACTGAGCACCAGTCAGCGAGCACAGCAATGACAGGTTCACAACGTACAGGGACAGATAGAGGACACAATCAGCAGATGAGTAACTGCATAATAACATGTTAAAGTCAATTATAGCTGGACGGGCAAAGGGACTACCATCTTTACTTGCATATACGTTTACATATAGACCAAGGTATGAGTCTGAATCTTGTCTACTTCTGTTAAAGGGGTTTTAAACGTTAGGAAAAGTGTTCCCCTAAGGATTGCCTACTTGTAAAGCAACCAGCTCAGATAGTACTCACCCTTCCCCAGTGCTACGCCGGCTTTCCATCTTTCCTCTGATGATGTGCACTTTGGACATGAATTCACCGCTGCAGGCAAAATACAAAGATCGGAGCAACAGGGGAGAGACAGTGCTGGACACGGAGGGTGTGAGTACTAGTAAGTTTGTTGTCTTACAAGTGTACAGTCTTTTGAATTTTATTAAAGTGGAAAATCTCTTTAATATTTAGCTAGATGGACTCATTAAAATTGCTCCTTCATAAGCAGCTGTACAATAATTTTTCTGAATATAGCATCTCTCACATATTTTTTTATATTTTAAAATTTTACATGCACAAATGCATAACATATTGAACTCCGATGGCACATCTACACTTTTAATGAGATATATATATACAGTAAGTGATTCCAATTTTCTTATGTTTCCTCTTCTTTAGCCAGATGTCATTAAAATGGTATTTCAGAATTACCATATTTTCCGTTTATTCAGCACTCTCCTCCAGAAAATGTCCACATTCATTGCAACAACATCACATATCACTTCTTTTTATTTCAATACATGTGGCATCATTGTCTAAGCCTCATTGCTTTGTGAAAATAATGAAACCTTTATGAAGAATGGAGAAGATTATAATTTTTTAATGACTACAATAAACTATAGATAGACTCACAAGTTACAAGCTACAAAGTTACAATTTACAAAGATGAAACAAATACATTAAAATAATGTAAGAATTAAGGTATTGTGTATCTGAGTGGGTGAGTAAGAAATTATCACGTAACTATGTAGCTTACCATATACATGTGTGTATGTATGTACACAAGACAGTAATATACTGTATATCACTATTATTTAAGTGATATGTATCACTATTATGTATAGATATATATATATTTTATATACATATATACACAAATACTATATGTATATATAAATATGTATATATATATATATTATATATACTGTATATACTGTATATATAGTATATATTATAAACCACTTAAATACAGTACTGTGCAAAAGCTTTAGGCAGGTGTGGAAAGTGCTACAAAGTAAGAATCGTTTGAAAAGTAGAAGTGTTAATAGTTTATTTTTATTAAATTTACTTATGAATTTATATTTGTTGTGATCACCTTTAGCATTAAACATAATTCTTCTAGATACTTGCACACAGATTTTGAAGGAGCTGTGCTGGGAGGTTGTTACAAACATGTTGGAGAACGATCAACAAATATTCTGTGGATATACATTTGCGCAAATCCTTCTGTCATTTAATTCCAGACAGGGTTGATTATATTGAGATCAGGGCTCTGTGGGGACGATATCATCACTTCCAGGACTTCTTGCTCTTTTGTATTTTAAAGATAGTTCTTAATGACATTGGCTGTCTGTTCGGAGTCATTGTTCTGCTGTAGAATAAATTTGGAGTCAATCAGATGCCTGATTGAAGTCATTGTATGATGGATGTGCTTGTTTTTCACAGCACTGAGGACAACATTAATCCTGACCAAACTCCCAACTCCATTTGCTGAAATGCTGTCCCAAACTGGCAAGGAATATCCACTATGCGTCACTGTTGCTTGCAGACATTCATTATTGTACTGCTCTCCAGCTCGTCAGCGACCAAGCTGCTTCTGTTACAAACATTTCACATTTTTACTCATCAGTCCATAGTTTTCTGCACCCAAGTTCCTATGTTTTTGTGCATAATTGAGTCTTTTGGTCGTGCTTACATGTAGAAGGTATGGCGCTATGGTTCTTGCAATATGACTTAGGATATTAGCCAAATCAGAATCTCAATTTGCAGACACAGTGTTTCGGACTATTGACCCTCATCAGTGCAAAGTATGAGAACTGATTTGGCTAGGTGAGAAGCTTTGGACTGAGGTCAAAGTGGTAACATTTCTCCTTGTGGAGAGGAACATACCAGCTATGGCATGCCAAGGTAAGGAGGCTTATTCGCCGTGCAGTGCTCCTCCTATCCTAAGTCATATTGCATGACTCGTTAAAGGGCCAATCGTGACTTGTAGGATTGCTGCTTCCAATAGGTGGCGCTATAGAGTTCAAGTCCTCCTTCTCTAGAAGAGACAATTTGCATATTAAATTTCCCAGAGGAGCACTACACGGTGAATAAGCCTCCTTACCTTGGCATGCCATAGCTGGTATGTCACTCTACACGAGGAAAAATGTTAGCCCTTAGACCTCAGTCCAAAGCCTCTCACCTAGCCAAATCAGTTCTTATACTTTGCATTGATGAGGGTCAATAGCCACAAATACTGTGTCTGCAAATTGAGATTCTGATTTGGCTATTATCCTAAGTCATATTGCAAGACTTGTTAAAGGGTCAATTGTGACTTGTAGGATTGCTGCTTCCAATAGGTGGCACTATAGAGTTCAAGTCCTCTTTCTCTAGAAGAGACAATTTGCATGTTTACTCAGCATACATCTCTACTCAGCACACATCTGTTCTGAATTCAGATATATGCTCAGTATGAGCTCCCTTGTTACTGTGCGGTATTACTTTCAATGCACAGTTACAGTGCGCTTCCTCTTCGGCTCTAATAAGAAAAGAGTGCACTGTCAGTCCACATTGTAAGGAGCAAACCGATCTTTACTTACCTCCCCAGGCCCAGTGCTGTGTCTCCATTTTTGCTCTAGTTTTTCTTGATCAGCTGCAGGAATGACAGCATGTTTATACCTCTACAGCCAATCACGTGGCTCTACTGACAGCATGAATTCTTGAGCTGTGAACAGTGCTGTCGATATAATGTGGCGGAGGCATAGCACTAGACTAGTCTTAAAGAGGACCTTTCAATAGTTTTTGCATGTTAAACTGGCTAGATCAAGGAATAGTGGCTGCAAAGCTGAGTAAAAAGTCGTTTTTATGTTTTATTTTCTCCTTTTGTTTGCAAGGATATTAGCTTGCATAGTTTATGTTATAATCTATGTTAGACACAAAGAGGTGTTACCAGAGATTTTTCAATGGGGGCATGTACTTCTTCCCTTGCCTGAGGTAGACCAGTCATAAACAGGCAGCAACATGCTGGGGAAATAAGAACACACCCCCACAAAAGCTGTAACACATCATGACAGACAGTCCGATTTCCTCATTAGTCTCACTGCAGTGCTGTGAGTGATTATAAAGTTCCAAGAGTACAGCAGAGCTGAGTTTGATTACTAACACTTCTTCAGCTTTCATCTCATGATAACCAACATGAGGAAAAGGCAGTACAGCAGAGCTGAGCTTTATCTCATTACTTATGCTTCTGGCAGCCTTCCTTTCATAGTGTTGTCAGATCAGCTGTATCCACTCCTCCTACACTGACTGTGAAATGAATTGAAAGGTATATGCAATCAAACTCATGTTTGCTCAGCACATCACACATAGGTTTCATACCCGAAATTTGTTCTGGTCTATTTTGGGGGCGTATTCATTTTTACCCAGTATGTTGTTGCGTGCTTATGACTGGTGAACGTCATGTAAATATCTGGCAATACCCCCTTAGACTTTATATAAATTATAACCTAAGCCTTTACTAGCTAATATCTTAGCAACTATGTTATGTTCAACTAAATTTCATGAATATTAGTTCAAATCTCCAATCAGCATATAACCTTAACCTACTGATTGACAGGGTCTACGTGCTCCAGAGAGTATCTCATCCCTTCACTGAATGCAGCATTACCTTCCAGCTCAGTACATTGTATGGAACCAAGCTGCTGAAATCTTTAGTACCA
This sequence comes from Phyllobates terribilis, assembly GCF_046119375.1. NCBI lineage: Eukaryota > Metazoa > Chordata > Amphibia > Anura > Dendrobatidae > Phyllobates > Phyllobates terribilis. The sequence continues at coordinate 335,097,898 of NW_027362762.1, forward strand.
GTCATAGACACAGCAAAATCTACAGAGCTGTGCCTAGTAAACAATAAAGGATGTGCAATATGGAGCACTTTGACCTATTTAATCAACTAATCAATAAAGAGTCCGGGAGTAAAACTTCCACCCATATTATACTAATGATCCAGTATACTAATGATTCAGTGCTCCCCACGCCAATGGGCGTGGGGAGCACTGAAAATTCATTCTCCTTAATTGCGGCGTACAGTGTCTGCAGCAGCCGCGGCTCCTGCAGCACTCGGTGGTCATTTGTGCCTGATACTAAAGAGCATGAATATTCACCCCCTCTCCAAGCCCATGGGAGTGGAGAGGGGGTGAATATTCATGCTCTTTAATACAGTTCACACGAGGCTGCCTGGCAGCTGCAGGAGCCGCAGCGTGGCTAGTGTGCGTCCGCTATTAAAGAGAGTGAAGTCACTGCTCCCCACACCAATAGTCCTGACGTGGGGAGCAGTGACTATTCTGGCAGCTGATCTCCCTGTGTGAGCATGCATGGCAGTGACGTCATGCGCAGTTCACACAGTGAAATCAGTGCAGGCAGCAGAGCAGGACACAACACTGGAGCAAAGGGAAGAAAAGTGAATGTTTATTTTTTTGTGTGACGGGGATGGAGGTGCCATACATATCAAGATGTGGGGGTGCAATGAATACCAGGATGTGAGGGTGCCATGCCTACAAGAATGTGGGGGTGCCATGCATACCAGGATGTGGGGGTGTAATGCATACCAGGATGTGGGAGTGCCATGCATACCAGGATGAGGGGGGACATGCAAACCAGGATGTGGGATGAGGGGGGCCATGCATACCAGGATGAGGAATGAGAGGTGCCATGCATACCAGGATGAGGGGGGCCTTGCATACCAGGATGAGGGGTGCCATGCATATCAGGATGAAGGGTTCCATATATACCAGGATGAAGGGTGCTAAGCATTCCAGTATGAGGAATGAGGGGGGCCATGCATACCAGGATGAGGGATGTGGGGGTGCCAAGCATACCAGGATGAGGGGGGTGCCATGCATACCAAGATGAGGGATGCCTTACATACCAGGATGAGGGGTCTCATGCATACCAGGATGGGGGTGCCATGCATACCAGGATGAGGCGTGCCATGCATACAAGGATGAGGGGTGCCATGCATACCAGGATGGGGGTGCCATGCATACCAGTATGGGGGTGCCAAGCATACCAGGATGAGGGGTGCCAAGCATACCAGGATGAGGGGTGCCATGCTAACCAGGATGAGGGGTGCCAAGAATACCAGGATGAGGGGTGCAATGCATACCAAGATGAGGGATGAGGGGTGCCATGCATACCAGGATGAGGGATAAGGGGTACTAAAAATGTGTTAGCAACAGACCCCCTCCCCCATAACAGTGCATCATGACCACATTTTTTGCTTACATTTTTCTTATATATTTCTCCTCTAAAACCTAGGTGCGTCTTATGGTCCGGTGTGTCTTAAAGTCGGAAAAATACGGTAACTCTGCATGTCTACTTTTGCACAACTGTGCTTACTAGTCCAATTTAACAACTGTACATTCCACACCCATACTGCAGCCTGTTGCCACATTAGCTTTCAGTACATGTACGTACAATACCTACCTAGCTTTTCTTATTACATCCTTTTTGGCAATGGTTGAAAAATTAGGGTTCAGAAGATTGTCAAAAATTGATTATAGTGTTGCACAAAATGTATGGTAAAAGAAAAACAGGCAACAGAAAAATGATCATACACAAGAAAGGATGACAAAAGACGGGAGTGATTTTCATCCTACAACAGCTTGACAGTATGCCAAAAAGTCTAGAAAGTTAATTGCTGAGAATAGAGGATTTGATCAAATCCTAGTTTGAAGCACTAAATTGTTCTTTTCAAGCGGAAGCCAAGTTATTGCATTAAAAATATTTAATATATTTTATTTCATTTTACAACTTTATCTCTAAAAACAGCATTAGTTTACATGGAAAAATTTTCAAAAATCACAAACTTTTAAATGGTAGTTAAAAATTATTCTTAGCAAGAGCAAGATGCGTACAATGGTTCCTAAATTATCTACTATTATTTCACAGAAAGTGCTACACAATTATCTAGACATTGTCAAATAAACCTCTTTCCTGTGGGGATTTCAAAACATTATTTGTATAAAGGTCACTTGCAATGTCTGTAGTAAATGGCCAGGAAGAATGTAACATTTACATGGTTATTATTTCAAACAATTGCAGAAATACAAGTCGTTCTTAAAGATGAGTTTGTTCATTGTAACATTTATACCAGTTTAGCAGCCTTCAGAAGTGATGCATGAGCACTGCAATGTGTGAACATATGCTGCTCAAGGTCACAACTAAAGAAGTAAGACATAAGTCTGCGAGGTGTTCTTCCTGAAAAATAGTCCTCATAAATAAATACAGATTGTACTCATTAGAATTTCTACAGATTTTGTTTTGGACAGGTGTACTTTTAACCCACTAGAGGTTATTGTGGGGGCCTATCCTCCATCTTCATAGAACAAGTACTTGTGAATTTTCAATTGTGCTAGAAGTTATTTGCAAAACAACTAGAAATAAACCTAAAATACAAGCATGCTAGAAGATTATTTGCAAAGTTTCTTCGTGATTTTGAGATTTATATTACAAAAAAAGTATTTTCCCTGTCATTAATATTTTATACAGAACCCTATTGCAGCCTTTATTGTTTTGATTTTGAGAAATATATCTTTGTATTGTATTATAGAATTTGCATAAGAAAAAAAATGAAAGACATTTTTTGTTGATTTGTTAATTTCTTTATGTAAAGCATCCAAGGGGTAACGTTTCTCCTTGACGAGAGTGACATGTCAAGACTTGCATGCCAAGGTGTGGAGACTCTTAATCTTTGCAATGCTTCTCTGGGAGATTAAATATGCAAAATGTCTCTTTGGAGAGGAAGAGGACTAGAACTCTAGTGCCACCTATTGGAAGTAGCAATCCTAAAAGTCAAAATTGACCCTTTAACGAGCCTTGTCACATGATTTAGGATAAAAGCCAAATTGAGATTCTGGTTTGGCTTTTATCATAAGTCATGTGACAAGGCTCCTTAATGGGTCAATATTGACTTTTAGGTTTGCTTCTTCCAATAGGTGGCGCTAGAGTTCAAGTCCTCTTTCTCTCTGAAGAAACAATTTGCATATTTAATGCAAAGCAAGAAGCCAATGGTTGCACAAGATATCTTTGTGTATATGGCTACACGCACACGTTCAGGATTTGCAGCAGAAAAAGTTGCTGCAAATACTGATGTGCAGACAGGAAAAATGCATTTTTTATGTGTTTTTTTCTTAAAATGGATGAAAAATGCAACAAAAATGCTGAGAGAATTAACATGCTGCAGATATGAAACTGTTTCAAATCTGTGAGGAAAAAATAAGTATAATGTGCATGAAATTTCAGAATTCTCATTCACTTTGTTGGGACAGCAAAATGCTGCATTTTTTGAGGGAAAAATAGACACAGGAAAAACGCAGGACAAACACGGTTAAAATGCAATGTGTGAACATAATCTATTTGTTGTTGACCAGTCATAAGATTATTAGGTCCAATTAACATAAGGAAACCAGAAAACCCAAACAGAAGTCTGGACACTCTAGAGAAACAAAGGGCTAACTGTCACATAAGAGTAAGGCCATGTTCACACATTCAGTATTTAGTCTGCATTTTACATCGGTATTTTTAAGCCAAAACCAGGAGTGGGTGAAAAATACAGAAGTGGTGACGTGTTTCTGATATACTGTACGTTTCCTCTGATTGTTCCACTCCTGGTTTTGGCTTACATATACTGATGTAAAATACTGAACAAATACTGAATGTGTGAATGTCGCCTAATACTAATTTCTAGGTTTTTGTTAATTAGCAGGTTTTTTATTATGGCAATATGGTTGTCTGTACAATAAATAAATTCTAATTTTCTAATTCCTTATTTTGCTTAATTACTGCTAATTTTGCCACATGTCTGTATAGCTGTAAAAACAGCTGATTTCATCAGTGATATGACTTTTAGTTTTCTTTCCAACTTTTCCTGAAATCACATATGGCAGGATGAGATTATCACATATGTACAGTATTATATAATGCACTATTCAGCCAAATTATTATTTAGTCACACTCCAGGTTTATCAGATTGGGAAGCGCTAAAGTGTACAGATTGCTTACAATCATGTAGTAACATGAAAGCTGGATTATTGAAGCAATGAAAATGATCATGTTACAGAGTGGTGCAAGCTTAAAATCTAGTCTGCTCAGGGCTATTTCACCCTTGCAGACTGTGTTTCAACACCCAATGAAATATCACCCCCGCAGAGTAGGTTTTACATTAAAACCACTGGTGTGAAACAGTTTGTCTGGGCAGATATACTTTAGGTTATATGCAGCATGTCACTCAATTTGCTGTCATAGTTCTTGACAACATGCCTAAAATAGCATTCTATGGTAAGATGTCCTACAGCTTCTTTATATTAAGAGTGGATTTAACAGTGGAATTGCATTCAATTTAGGTCTGTCGAAAAATTAAGACCAGAAAGACCCAATCCTTCTATAAGAATATATATATTTTTTATGCAAATCTACAGTTATCATCTCTCTACGCTTTAAGATGTGGTAAGAAGAGAGATAAAACAACACTCTAATAAGATTAATAAGCCCAATTGTATTTATACCTATTCACAGGTACTATGGAAAGCATACTGACCCAATATTATCATGCTTGCCAGTGCATACAATAATTATGTGGACAGATGGTCTGTTTTTCTCTGTTTTTTCACAAAGGAAACAAACATGCGTATAACAAACATGTGTAATTGCAATAATTTTCTGGGAGAAATACTTAATTGAATGATTCCATAATTTTTTCCCTCTGCTTGGTCTGAAAAAAAATACCCTTACTGAGTACCACATTTTTTATCTTGATTTCTTTTAGTGTTTCTTAAAGCACTAAAGTTGCCATTTGAAATTACTTTAGTTTTGTGCCATGTCTGTGATCTGCTTTTTTTCAACAACATTAAACAACTGAATGAACATCCTCCAAGCCCGGTGATTCCATAATTTTTGCCAGGGGTTGTAGTTATTACTAGACTGTTAGATCCAAGGTCTGGCCATAAAATAATGAGAAACCAATGAATATTTATGTGGGCAATCAATTTGGAGAATGGGAAATTCTCCTCAAGAATACAGAGGAGTCATAAGTTGGGTTTAATGCATTCTTTCTGAATTGCTATTAGCCTAACGCAACATTTTAATTGCCACTTGGACTACTAGTCCATACTAGAAAATATAATATTTTGCCCTTAACTCTGTTCTAGAGTTGTTCCCTATACTGCTAATAATATGTGGGTATCATATGCTCTAATGGAAGTAAAACTGAGAAAGTCTCCTGTTGAGAAGGATCTGAGTGTACTTGTAGATCACAATCACTATATAAAGAATTAGTTTTGTCTCATCTGGAATATACAATTAAATGTGGGACACCAAGACATAGAAAGGAAGGTTTGAAGTCAATTAAAGTACAAAGAGCCACAAAGCTTATGAGTAGCACAGAGAATCTTACTTATGAGGAAAGATCTAAGGAACATGTATTTAATGTTGAGAAAGATGTCTAGGGGGAGCATGATTAAAATGTTCAAATATATAAATGGCACATACAAAAAATATGGTCAAAAAGGTTTTCAAAACTCCCACAAGAGACAAGTGAGCATTCCCTTTGTGTGGAAAAAAAAACGTTCCATCTCTAAAAGAGACAAGGTTTCTTTACCATGAGAATTATTAGTCCTTTAAACAGGCTACGTCAAGAGTTGATCACTGTGGGAATAGACAATGGTTTCAAAAAGGACTTGGATGCTTTTTAAGAAGAAAATAACATACCTATGTAGATGTATAAAATTCTAGTTCTAACTGATCGACACTCAATCAGGAGCGAAAAATTAACTATTTTATGGCTGACTGGATAATGCATTATGGTTTTAGTTATTCCCAATTCCATTTATCCTCGGGTTGAATTTGAGGAACAAGTGTCTTTTTTTCAACTGTAGTAATTATGTAAAGATAAAACTATACTGTATCTTCATGTGTGCCTCATACCTGTCTATCATTCTCTTTGTGTAGCTCATTGCTATCATCCTCTGATCTACAGAACTTCTTCCATGTTGCATCCGTATTTTAGCACAGTGTTAAAATGAATGAAAACTATTGGATGCATGCTGATTGTCTTATTAGTATTAGTAAAAGCATATCTAATATATCCATTTGGAATTTATAGCATGAAAAAAAATATGACTGCGGGATCAGACTATACAGGGTTTGTTGTCTGTTAACATTTGGTCACATAAGTTACATAGAAGTTGTATAAAACATTTTAGTGAAGAGGAAGACCTATTGCAAATAACTATTTAATAGTCTAATATTTTAAATGAATTATCACTGTAAAAAAAGTCATGATGTACATAGCCTTGAGTTTTCAGGATTATTTTCTGCATTCTTTGCACATATTGATTGCTTCATATATACATTGTTCTTAAAGGACCTCTTTAGCAATTTTTTATTGCCCCTCTCCATTAGCCATCAGTAATTAAGCTATAGTGTATAGTGTATAGATTAAAATACCCACACAGTGTTGTTGTCTTCTACACAGTTCCAGTCGTCTCCAGCGCCATGTAACCATAGATCTGATTTGACAGCTCAAGGACCATTAGTTCCTTTCCTAATGTAAGCCTATGAGTACCCTGTACTCATCTCATAGATGGAGATTGACAAAGTGACTTCTGGTCCACACTGGAGATGCTGTGTGAGCTGACTGGTCATAGTTTTGGTCACATGATGCAGGAGAGGAATGGAGTAGCACTAGAAATAGCATAATACATAAATAGGTACACAATACCCAGGAACGTAAAGCTTAATTTATTTCCTTACCAGTTTATATGCCATATGGAGAACCTAGAGTGACTGATAGGAGTAAATTTTGCTCTAACAGTCTCAGCATATCAGTGCAAGCTGAGCAAACTGTACACTCACTGTCAAATTTCACTACATCGTACAGCTGATGGCTGTCCCAGCACTTCAACCCTATATGTTTGACTTAATTCCAGGGAACTTTTGCAATAAGAATGGATTGTCAAAATGTGGTCTCAAAGCGTTTTTTCTTTATTTTTAAAGTTAAAGGGGTTGTCCAGCACATCCCTTTCTTGATCAAAATGTTTTGCCCAGATAAAATAAAAAAGCCTATACTCACCTCCAGTGCTGGCGCTGTTCCCGCGGGGTCAGCACTCGTGGTCCCATGGGCTCCTGTGCTGTTGTGACACGTGACGCCGGCGTCCAATCAGCGCTGTCGTCATTGCCCCTGCCTTCGAACAAATAGAACAAGAAAAGGAATTCCGGGCTGCAGCTGAATCTTCTGACTTCTTCTTCATGCTCAATTCGACAGGAGGCAGGGACAGTGACACCAACTCTGATTGGAAGCAGTGTCACAACAAAAACAAGGGAGCCCCGGGTGGAGAGAGTGCGACATCGCCAGCACGCCACGAGAAGTTAGTATAGGCTTTATTATTTTATGGGGGCAAAGCAAGGAGTATGAACATGGGTTGTTCAAGTAGTGGGCAACTTATTTAATGTTTATGGGGCCAGGGTGGGCAAAAACCTGTGTTCCTCCCAGTCTACTGACTTAACATCACATGACAGCTGCAACTTTTAAAATAAGGGAAAACCCCTTTAAATGCGGTAAATTAGCATAACTCACAAATGTATATGTAAAATGCAAAAAACATATATACTTTTATTGTACACACATTATGAATTGTCACTATAGAAAATAAGCAAGGTATAGGAAGTAGGCAAAATGTTTAAATAAAAATTATAAGTATAACTTACAGCTTCCAAATTTTAGTGGGCATGCATGAGCATCCATCGGAAAATCTTCTAGCTGCATGGGGCATTCTGCTGAAATTGTCAATCTGTCCAAATCATTAGGGATAAAAGAAAAACAAAATAAAATTACGCAAAATCCTGCCAGTAGGCATTTAATCATTATACATTTGCTTACGCTTGACAGCTGTGGCACTGGTATATGAAACCTGAGAACTAGCTAAAATGTGCAACAGTATATTATCATCCCTCAAAATATTTTAGGTTTTTCATATAGACAGAAAAAAGCAGATGTGGCAGATTTTACCTGCTAAGTCCCACTGCTGTCAAATTGCATTAAGAAGAGATATTCCAATCTGTCTATCTCTTCATGTAAAGTACAGCCTTTCTTCACATGGCACAATTCCTCAAAGGACAGCTCTCTTATCATTGAGCCAAATGTCTCACTGCTAGCATATTTATATGCTGAGCAACCAAATGCATTTCTTCTGAATTACCTTTAAAACAGAGGCGACCTGCGATTTCCAACAGGAGCACCAAAGGCAAAATAGTAAAGCATGATATATTTCTAATGTACACTTTAATTTGCATGGTTCTAATGAGAAATTGTAAGACATTCAAGGTTGCTATAGAAACTTTTTTTTCCCCACACACTTGAAAGTGATTTATATTTTATTTGATTCTTTGTGAACTTCAAACATATTTAAGCCATTCGTAACATAACTAAAAGACCATCTTTGTACAAGGTAAAATGCTTTAAAAACAGTTTATTTATTATTGAATATAGCGAATAAAATGACAACTTTTAAGAAGAAATTTAGAATTGCAACAATGGGAAAATAAATGATTGGGTAACTTTTTTTCTGCATAAATATTCGGAAACCCATGAAATATGCAACTAAATGTATGCCAGCTTCAACTTGCTTGCCAACATACAGAATAGAAATAATGGAAAAAATAATGCTTAGAATGTAGATTTATTCTGCAAACACTATAACATTATCACAATTTTAGGTTGTTTTATCATTGTGATGCAGTTGAGTCTTTCAACTGAACTGTTGATGCTAGAAGCGTACGAAATATTGGCAGAAGTTCCTATGCCGCCAGGCAGCTCATTTATACCATGATTCAGATCTCTTTACATGCAGATCAGTCACAAGCTCTTAACACACAAAAGACATGTATGAATCTGGCAGCTATAAAAAGTGAATAAGTGGCAGAAGATGCAGTATCTCCATACACGTCTTACTACAATGTAACTCTCCATGTCATGTCCTGGTTTAATGCTCAGAAGTCAGAGATAAAGTTCAGCTACATATTGTCCTTTTAAGTTAAATGCTACTAGATTCCTATCAAAAGATTTGGCTTTGAAGAAAAAGTCGTCATGGCAAAGGTGAACACCAAAGTTAAAGTTTGTACGGAGAAAAAAAAAGAAGCTTCTAAAAATGACATACTGTATATATGCATTTACTAAAAGTTTTTTTTCCAGATTTAGTTCAAATTCTATTTTTCTGCTCCATCACAGAAGTACCAAAATGTTCTTAAAACTGTTTTGGATCTATTGGAGGATCAACACCAATGGCATCCCATTTCATTTCTAACCCCTTCATAACCGGGTTATTTTTCGGGGTTTTTTTTAGTTTTTTCTCCTCTTTTTCCAAGAGCCATAACTTTTAGATTTTTTCCATAAATACAGCCATATGAGGACTTGTTTTTTTGTGGAAAAAGTTGTAATATTGAATGACACCATTCATTATATCATAAAAGAAAAGTAAAAAAATTCCAAGTGCCTTGAAATTGCAAAAAAAGTGCAATTCCACAATTGTTTTTTTTTTAGTTACCATGCTCACTATACGGTAAAACTGACCAGGCAATATGATTTTCCAGGTCAGTGTGAGTTTGCAGATACCAAACATATATAGTTTTTTTGTAGTTAAGTGGTGAAAAAAAATTCAGATATTTGTAAAAAAAAAATTGCTTGTGCTTCCATTTTCTGAGATACATAATGTTTTCATTTTTTGGGACCTGGGGCTGTGTGAGGCCTTTTTTTTGTGCCCTGTGCTAACGTTTTTATTGATATCATTTTGGGGTAGATATACACTGTGTGCAGAATTATTAGGCAAGTTGTATTTTAGAGGATTATTTTTATTATTGATCAACAACTATATTCTCAATCAACCCAAAAGACTCAAATATCCTAGCTTAATATTTTTGGAAGTTGGAGTGGGTTTTTTTTAGATTTGGCTATCTTAGGAGGATATCTGTTTGTGCAGGTAACTATTACTGTGTAGAATTATTAGGCAACTTAATAAAAACCAAATATAATCGCATCTCACTTGTTTATTTTCACCAGGTAAACCAATATCAGTGCACAAATTTAGAAATAAACATTTCTGACATGCAAAAACGAAAACCAAAAAAATTAGTGATCAATATAGCCACCTTTCTTTATGATGACACTCAACAGCCTTCCATCCATAGATTCTGTCAGTTGCTTGATCTGTTTTCGATCAGCATTGCGTGCAGCAGCCACCACAGCCTCCCAGACACTGTTCCGAGAGGTGTACTGTTTTCCCTCCCTGTTGATCTCACATTTTATGATGGACCACAGGTTCTCTATGGGGTTCAGATCAGGTGAACAAGGGGGCCATGTCATTATTTTTTCTTCTTTTAGACCTTTACTGGCCAGCCACGCTGTGGAGTAGTTGGATGCATGTGATGGAGCATTGTCCTGCATGAAAATCATGTTTTTCTTGAACGATACCGACTTCTTTCTGTACCACTGCTTGAAGAAGTTATCTTCCAGAAACTGGCAGTAGGTCTGGGAATTGAGCATCACTCCATCCTCAACCCGAAAAGGTCCCATAAGTTCATCTTTGATGATACCAGCCCATACCAGTACCCCACCTCCACGTTGCTGGCGTCTGAGTCGGAGTGGAGCTCTCTGCCATTTTCTGATCAAGCCTCTGGCCCATCCATCTGGCCCATCAAAAGTCACTCTCATTTCATCAGTCCATAAAACCTTTGAAAAATCAGTCTTAAGTATTTCTTGGCCCATTCTTGACGCTTTATCTTATGTTTCTTGTTCAAAGGTGGTCGTTTTTCAGCTTTCCTTACCTTGGCCATGTCCCTGAGTATCGCACACCTTGAGCTTTTTGATACTCCAGTAACGTTGCAGCTCTGAAATATGGCAAAACTGGTGGCGAATGGCATCTTGGCAGCTTCACGCTTGATTTTTCTCAATTCATGGGCAGTTATTTTGTGCCTGTTTTGGCCAACACGCTTCTTGCGACCCTGTTGGCTATTTGCCATGAAACGCTTGATTGTTCGGTGATCACGCTTCAAAAGTTTGGAAATTTCCAGACTGCTGCATCCCACTGCAAGACATCTCACAATTTTGGACTTTTCAGAGCCCGTCAAATCTCTCTTTTGACCCATTTTGCTAAAGGAAAGGAAGTTTCCTAATAATTAAGCACACCTTATATAGAGTGTTGATGTCATTAGTCAACACCCCTCCTCATTACAGAGATGCACATCACCAGATTTACTTAATTGGTAGTTGGCTCTCAAGCCTACGCAGCTTGGAGTAGGACAACATGTATAAAAGGTATCATGTGATCAAAATACTCATTTGCCTAATAATTCTGCACACAGTGTAATGTTTCGATCCGCTCTTATTGCAATGTTGCGGAAGCTAAAAAAACATGGTATGGCATAAAAATTTCCTTTCTAATTACACCATTTATCAATCAGATTAATCTATTTTATATTTTGATACATCAGACTTTTACGAATGCGGCGATACTATTTTTATTTTTAATCGGGCAAAAGTGGAATGATTTGTACTTTTGTATTTTTTTTACTTTCTTCACATTTTTAAAAACTTTTTTTTCACTGTATACTGTATTTGTTAGTCCCCTTAGGGGACTGAATCAGCGTTTGTCTGATCACATGTATTATACATAGCAGTGCATCAGCACTGTTAGGCATAGCAAAAATCACAGTGACCTATGAACGCCAGCTAAATGCTGGCTTTCACAGGAGAATTGTCATGACAAGCACGGGGATTTCCAGCAGACCGTCAGCAGTCAAGTCAACTCATCGGCACATCGCGATCATGTCATGGTCGCGTAGAATGATGCACCCCCTGCTTGCGTGTCTTAATTGCCACTGTCAGAATTTGACAGCGGCATTTAACATGTTAACAGATGTGGCAGAGTTTACCTGTTAGAGGCAGATGGCTGAATAATTCAGCCATCATCTGCCGGGAAAGATGCAGGCTCAGCGTGTGATCCCGCATCAAAATGAGGGACCCAATATTAACTAAACAGGTTAAATATGTCTGTCAGGTTCCATCATTGCATCCATCATTTTATTGGAAAAATAATGCTACATTTCCCAATGCCAATGTGAACAAAGCGTTGGCTAAATAGGCTTAAAGATGTGAACATTGATAAAGTTACCCTACACAGCTTACTAAGGTTCTTACCCACTCTGCACTCTTGTTTATAAAGTATATATTGTACAATGGAGTCATATAGCAGAGAAGTCAGTCATGTGAGAGAACTTGGAAACTTAATTTCTGTGAAAATTATTTAAAGTTATGTTCCCACAATTAATTTTTGGTGCGTTTTTGAAGCTATTTTCGGTGCACAAAAAGACGTCGCGTTTTACAGTTTCAGCAAAGTGGATGGAATTTATAGAACTCTCATGCCCACTCTACTTTTTTATGCTGTGTTATCTTGACCTGTAGTGAGATGTTTAAATCTGCAACATGTCAATTTCTCATGAAGATGCGCAGAGTTTTATGTTCAGATTTTCCCCATAGAATTGCATTAGAATCTGCAGGTAAAAAACTCATGTTTAGAGGGCATTTCCACTTTGGAAACTCACCAAAAATGCATGTAGTCTGCACATGGTTATAAAATTATAAAATTACAAAAACTCAATAAATCAGGTGTAAAAAAAATACACAGAAAAGAATGCAACAAAAAAGACAGGTGTAAAAAATACACAGAAAAAAATGCAACAATACTAATTACTACATTAAAGTGCAGAAATGCTGCAGAAAATCTACATAAAAAACTCATCAAATACTCATTGTTGGAAAGTAGCCTTAAAGGTCTGTCTGTCTGCCACTGAGTATCTTATCAAATACAATGTTTCTCAGCATGAAGTCAGCCAATGATCCTCCAGACAATGGCTGCATCAAAATCTCAGTATTGCCTGAGAATCACAGAATTGACTTCAATATATATATATATATATATATACACACGAGGGTCAGTCAATAAGTAATGCCTCCTATTTTTTTTCTCCTTAAATAAGGTAGTTATGTTAAATATTCGAATTTGGCACAATTCCTCAGACCTTCTTCTCCAATCCACAGCAATTGCAACTTCCTGCACCAAGAGGTGGCAGGACTGTGTCCGTTTGCAAAATGGCTGACATCAATGTTCGTATTAGACAACGTTCTGTGATTGCATTCTTGCATGTAGAAGGTGAAACGCTCATTCGAATTCATGAGAGACTGAAAAATGTGTACGGTGATGCAACAATGGATGTCAGTACTGTTAGACGATGGGTTCGTCGCTGTAACACAGCTGAAGGGCCATCACCATTGGCTGACAAAATGCGGAGTGGCAGGCCAGTAACCGCAGTGACTGCAAGCAACATTCAGCGAGTCGATGACATCATTCGTGGTGACCGCCGGGTGACTGCAGATGAAATGTGTGGCATTATCTGACTCAGTAAAGGCAGTGTGATGAAAATTATTGGACAACTGGGATACAGAAAAGTTTGTGCACGGTGGGCCCCAAGAATGCTTTTTACCATGCTGGAATGCATGCTCTTGTTAAACGGTGGACCAAGACTGTGGAAATGGATGGAGATTATATTGAAAAGTGACAACTTAATCGTTAATGTTGTGGTTTTCAACCTATGTAATTGCATTTGAATTTCTTGTCAATTAAAAGGAGAAAAAAAATAGGAGGCATTACTTATTGACCCTCGTATATATATATATACATATATGAATATATAAAATGAGGAAAATAGATGGATATGAATATGGTATAATAATAATAATGTTAATTCTTTTTTATTTCTATAGCACCAACATATTGAGCAGCACTTTACAATTCAGTGGGTACTTGTACAGACAAGATAAGACATTAAAGAGTAAGGCTATGTGCCCACGATGCAGAAATGCTCTGGATTTTTTCCTGAGCATTTCTACATCTCCCTGGCAGAAAAAATGCATGCGGATTGTACATGCGTTTTTCCTGCCAGGGACAAGCGGAAGTGAAACGTTCTTCACATGCATTTCCGCATGCGGGTTGTCAAGCAATTTTAGCATCACTTGGAAAGTGCTTGACAACTTGGTCACACTATATAAATCCATGCAAACGGCATGGATTTATATAGTGTGACCGTAAACAATGGTAAAAAATTAAAAAATATATATATATACTTACCTTCTGATGGCCCCCGGAGTCTTTATTCGATCCGTCCTGGCTTGCCGGCAGCTCACGGTACACTGAAGGATGTGCCGCCACATGACTAAATGACGTCAGCGCAGGTCCTTCAGTCCACCGTGATCTGCCGGCAGGCAAAGACTAGCACACCGGGGACCATCAGAAGGTAAGCATCATATTTATTTTTTATTTTATTCTTTTTTTTACAGGTTCTATGGTACCCGGGTATGGAGGAGAGTCTCCTCTCCTCCAGACCCGGGTACCATCCGCACATTGAAACGCATGTAATCCGCATGTGCAGATTCAATGATGCAGATTACATGCGTTCCAATGCAAGTTAATGGCGGCGAAAACGCAGCGCTTCCGCAAAATAATTGGTGGTGCTGCGTTTTTTTCCGCAGCATGTGCACACCACATGTGGATTATCATTGGGGAACATGGCAGGCCTTCTACCACATGTTTTTTAAGCTTTTCTGCAGCGGAATTGCCGCTGCGGAAACGCTTAAAAAACGCATCGTGGGCACATAGCCTAACACATAGTTTGACACATACCAAGAGGCATGAGGGTCCTGACTTGTGTATGATCTAGCTAGCAATATAATACATAAGGGCATTCAAATAACTTTAAACGGTTGGGCACCTGTGGTGAAAATTACTTTTATTGTGAACAGTTAAGCAAATTGAAGATGAAATGATCTCTAAAAGACCAAAAGTTAAAGATGACACATTTCCTTTGTATTATAGGAAAAATATCGTAATTTTTTACATTTTAAAAATTACAAAAAGGAAAATAGGCTAATGCAAATGTTTGGGCACCCTTGGAGATTTGTGTGCTCATATAACTTTGACCAAGATTTCAGTCCTTAATTAGTCTGTTAGTGTTATGGCTTGTTCACTATCATCATTAAGAAAGGTCTGGTGATGCAAATTTCCCAGCTTTATAAAAACCCAGCCTCCTCTACCTTGTGCCAAAAACAGCAGCCATGGGTTCCTCTAAGCAGCTGCCTACCACTCTGAAAATGAAAATGGTAGAGGCCCACAAAGTGTTTTCAAGTTGTCCTTTTCTCAGTTTGAAATGTAATTAATAAATGGCAGTTAACAGGAACAAAATTTCAGTGAAAGCTGCTTGTAGGATTCCTAGAAAGGCAAATCAGAACCCTCGCTTGCCTTTTAAAAACCTTCAGAAAGATTTAGCAGACTCTGGAGTTGTGGTACATTGTTCTACCTTGTTCAGAGACACCTGCACAAATATGGCCTTCATGGAAGAGTCATCAGAAGAAAACCTCTCCTGCGTCCTTACCAAAAAATTCAGCGTCAGAAGTATGCAAAAGAACATCTAAACAAGCATGATGCATTTTGGAAACAAGTCCTGTGGCCAATGACGTTAAAATAAAAGTCTTCGGCCACAATGATCAAAGATACAGTGCTGGCCAAAAGTATTGGCACCCCTGCAATTCTGTCTTCTTCCTGAAAGTGATTACAATCACAAATTCTTTGGTATTATTCTCTTCATTTAATTTGTCTTCAATGAAAAAAACACAAAAAGAATTGTCCTAAAGCCAAATTGGATATAATGCCGCACCAAACCTAAAAAAGGGGGTGGACAAAAGCATTGGCACCCTTTGAAAAATCATGTGATGCTTCTCTAATTCGTGTAATTAACAGCACCTGTAACTTACCTGTGGCACCTAACAGGTGTTGGCAATAACTAAATCACACTTGCAGCCAGTTAACATGGATTAAAGTTGACTCAACCTCTGTCCTGTGTCCTTGTGTGTACCACATTGAGCATGGAGGAAAGAAAGAAGACCAAAGAACTGTCTGAGGACTTGAGAAACCAAATTGTGAGGAAGCATGAGCAATCTCAAGGCTACAAGTCCATCTCCAAAGACCTGAATGTTCCTGTGGCTTCCGTGCGCAGTGTCATCAAGAAGTTTAAAGCCCATGGCACTGTGGCTAACCTCCCTATATGTGGACGGAAAAGAAAAATTGACGAGAGATTTCAGCGCAAGATTGTGCGGATGGTGGATAAAGAACCTCGACTAACATCCAAACAAGTTCAAGCTGCCCTGCAGTCCGAGGGTACAACTGTGTCAACTCGTACTATCCGTCAACGTCTGAATGAAAAGGGACTGTATGGTAGGATACCCAGGAAGACCCCACTTCTTACCCCGACACATAAAAAAGCCAGGTTGGAGTTTGCCAAAACTTACCTGAGAAAGCCTAAAACGTTTTGGAAGAATGTTCTCTGGTTAGATGAGACAAAAGTAGAACTTTTTGGGAAAAAGCATCAACATAGAGTGTACAGGAAAAAAAAAGAGGCATTCAAAGAAAAGAACATGGTCCCTACAGTCAAACATGGCGGAGGTTCCCTGATGTTTTGGGGTTGCTTTGCTGCCTCTGGCACTGGACTGCTTTACCGTGTGCATGGCATTATGAAGTCTGAAGACTACCAACAAATTTTGCAGCATAATGTAGGGCCCAGTGTGAGAAAGCTGGGTCTCCCTCAGAGGTCATGGGTCTTCCATCAGGACAATGACCCAAAACACACTTCCAAAAGCACTATAAAATGGTTTTAGAGAAAGCACTGGAGACTTCTAAGGTGGCCAGCAATGAGTCCAGACCTAAATCCCATAGAACACCTGTGGAGAGATCTCAAGATGGCAGTTTGGAGAAGGCACCCTTCAAATATCAGGGACCTGGAGCAGTTTGCCAAAGAAGAATGGTCTACAATTCCAGCAGAGCATTGTAAGAAACTCATTGATGGTTACCGGAAGCGGTTGTTCGCAGTTATTTCGGCTAAAGGTTGTGCAACCAAGTATTAGGCTGAGGGTGCCAATACTTTTGTCCAGCCCTTTTTTGGAGTTTTGTGCGAAATGATCAATTATTTTAATTTTGCTTCATTCTCTTTTGTGTTTTTTCCTTGCAAGCAAATTAAATGAAGAGAATAATACCAAAGAATTTGTGATTGCAATCATTTTCAGGAAGAAACTGAGTATTATCTGACAGAATTGCAGGAATGCCAATACTTTTGGCCAGCACTGTATGTGAGGAGAAAAAAGGGCACAAAATTTCAAGAAAAGAACATCTAGCCAACCATTAAGCATGGGAGTGGATCAATCATGTTAGGAGGGCGGTTGCAGACAACTTTATTATAATGGAACGCAACCGACCCCGGCGTCCGCGATGCAGCCTGGTGGACTGCTGCCGAACACTTTTCGGGTGAAAAGGAAAGCAACCAACTTAAATGATAAACCCCTCTGTGTTACAGCACACTGGAACGTCTATAGGAATGCGCACTCTCTCCGTTAGCAGCACTAGAGATATGCGGTAAAAAACTATCTGTAGTTACAGCACAGGGACTACACTGGCGGCGCTAGGATGCGTGTGTCACTACGCCGACGGTTACACGTGCCTCCAGCCGGCGTGCTACCGGACTGAAAGGTACTACTCCACGTGGCTGACAGGCGTTAACCGTGGATAGGACATCGGCAGGCTGCTCGGGGTGTTAGGTGACCCCTTTGGCAGAGCCAGACTGCTAGACGAAGCTACCTGCCTATTTCCACTAGCTTGCCTATTTCCACTACACCTGCCTATGGAAACTACGTGGAACACAGTCGTCCACACAACAGCATCACTTGCTCAATGATCAGAGCGCACCGCCATGTTTGTGGGCGGGCCTTTTAAAGACTAAGCCCTGCCCACCGTTGCACCATTGGTGACGCTACCCATGGACCAATCAGGCGGTGCCAGGTCA
The DNA here is from genome assembly GCF_046119375.1 of Phyllobates terribilis. Classification (NCBI taxonomy): domain Eukaryota; kingdom Metazoa; phylum Chordata; class Amphibia; order Anura; family Dendrobatidae; genus Phyllobates; species Phyllobates terribilis. Next base: position 335,116,022 of record NW_027362762.1, read on the forward strand.
CTGGGTCAGGTGGTTGCCAAACCACCAATCACGGTCCGCCAGGTCATGGGCATGCTCTGTACCGAAAATCCTGGACTTGGGCTCCAACAGCCCTGTCTCCCTCTGCAACCTATGCTTAATGCTGCTAGGCACAAATACCTGAGAGACAATCTGTGCATCTCGTGGACCAGCTAGGCGTTGGGGCTGATGATGATGCTGAGCAGCATCAGCCCTGGCTTGACCAGAATGGGAGACCACAGAAGGTTCTGGACCCATTTTGAATCCAGCAACAGCCTGACGGTTAACAAATAATGCTATGGGTTATGTTGCAGCCAATGGCACAGGGAACATTTCACTGGCAAAGGGAATAATGGATTCAATGAAATTTCAACAAGTTCTTGAAGCAAACATAACACTATCTGTAAAAAAGCTGAAGTTGAAAAGAGGATGGTTTCTACAAATGGATACTAATCCTAAACACATGTCGAAATCCACAACAGATTACCTCAAAAGGCTCAAGCTGAAGGTTTTACAATGGGCCTCACAGTCCCCTGATCTGAAAATCTGTGGCTAGATCTTAAAATAGCAGTGCATGCAAGACGACCAAGGAATATCACAGAACTAGAAAAATTTTCCAAGGAAGAATGGATGAAAATCCCTCGAACAAGAATTTAAAAACTCTTACCTTGCTATAATAAGTGTTTACAAGCTGTGATACTTTAAAAAGGGGGTGCTACTAGGTACTAACCATGCAGGGTGCCCAAACTTTTGCATTGGCCCATTTTGCTTTTTGTAATTTTTAAAATGTAAAAGATGAAAATATATATTTTTTGCCTAAAATACAAAGGAAATGTGTCATCTTTAACTTTAGGCCTTTTAGAGATCATTTCATCTTCAACTTGCTTTTCTGTTCACAATAGCAACAATTTTGACCAGGGGTGCACAAACTTTTACATGCCACTGTATACATACTGTATATATATCTGTCACCAAGACCTCAGAACAGGGATCAATACTTAACAGAAGTATATTACTAAGTTGCATTTATTTTAGTGTCAGATGAGTAGGCAATATGTAATAAAAGTTGACAACTAGTTTAATGTGTATACCCAGTAATTCAGTGATTGTGTTGACAGTGTGTTTATTGGAAGTGAAGTCAGGTATTATATTGCATACATAGTGCATGTAAATTATGTCCCAGGATACTTATTTACTTCAAGCACATTTACATTCTTGCTTGTGTAACTTGCCCGTGAGAAACTAACATTAATTATCTTCCTTATAAATGAATGAGACTGTTTATAAATAAATAATTACCCTATGATTGCAAGAGTCAAATTCAATGCACCATGTTTGGTTCTTTAATTTTCTTTGCTATCTTTCCATTTAAGAATATTTCATACTTTTATTTCCTCAATATAATATCCATCCTTATGTTTGGTGAAGAATACCAAGCATTGTTTGCATGTTAATGTTACTGTTCAAAGAGGCATGCATCAGGCAGCAAGAGACCGAAAAGAATTAAAAATACTAAATTGAAGTTGAGACGTGTTATCCTCTAGGCAGTCCATGGCTTCCCAGGGGATATCCATTTACCATTCGCAATGTAATGTACTTTCCCTTCAGTGGCATGAAACTAAATGGGTCTCCTGGTTGCATGCTTGCTACTGATTTGATTCTATGATGTTAGAGTCAAACACTTTGCCTGATAGGAAAAGTGATTGCTTGAGAGTTAGTTGATATACATTACTTTATAAACAGCATGAAATGGTCTTAGGCTAATTTTTGGTGTTCTCTAAAAAGGTTATATTAAGAGATTTCAGCACTTTCCAATTTATACCATGATAATGGAAGAAGAAGCAATCTATAAAATAATAAATCGATAATGCAACATGGTATGGAATCTGATACATTGGGTCAAGCTAAGGCAAAATATTATTCACTGACACTCATGAATGGCAGGGTTATGAAAAATATGTGAGGTTCTGCACTGTATTTTGGAAATGTAATATAAAATACTTTCCACTTTACTATATAGCAATACCAAGTATTTCTACACACATATTTAACCCTACAATGCGTATCGGGGGCCCCGGTGTTTACTTTTTTGCTATTATCTGCAAAATTACTTTAGTTAGAATTTTGAAACTCTAGGTATTCCTCAAGTATGTCGTTGTTGGTAATATCCAGTTGTTCATATAATTTTTTTGATAGGCATTTTGGTGTAACAATGCTTTTTTGGGGAAAACCACATCTGTACGGAACGGGGGCTTTTTAGGCCCCTGCTATTTTTATCATGTACTCAGCAGTGTTTGTGTCTCAAGTTACAGTTAGGGTTGCTGGTGGAGGGGCCAGGTGGTGGATCATGCCATGTGAGGATATCATGTGATTTTGGGAGAATCAGAGAATTATTTCTGGACCCACTTTCTGATCCACACTATAAGGGTATGTGCCCACGTAGCGTTTTACAAGTGTATTTGATGCGGAATTTCCGCAGCGGAAACGCTTGTAAAACGCTTGGTAATCCGCACCCCATGGTCCCCAATGAGTTTCCGCAAGTTCTATGCCCATGCTGCGGATTTTTCCGCAGCGTTTTTGATGCGCACAAAAATCTGCAGCATGTTAATTAATTTTGCATTTCCGCATGCGGAATTGCCTTTGCAAGGCAGTAAAAAACACGAGGCAATTCCGCATGTCGAAAACGCACGAAAAACGCACACTAAACGCTTGCGGAATTCCGCATGCGTTTTTCTGGGAAAGGACATGCAGAAATGAAGTAGAAATTTTCTGCTTCATTTCCACAACGTGGGCACATAGCCTAAAGCAACAATGGCAGTGGACAGATATGAGTAAATAAGAAGAAACATTCGATTTGATGATAAGCAAACTCATGCAGCGAGGTTCCAAACAGACAAATTAGCCCCTATCAGGTATATCTGGAACATATTTATCAAAAATTGCACCAAATTTTACAATCCTAGTACTAATGTTACAGTAGATGAGCAACTTGTACCCATCATAGGATGTTGCAAGTTCATACAATACATGCCCAGTAAACCAGCCAGGTATGGAATAAAAATCTTCTGGATGTGTGATTCTGCAAATTATTATGGCATAAATGAGCATATCTACTGTGGCAAAGAAGTTGATTCACCAGTACAAAAAGATCTAGGGTCTGAGATTGTGAAAACACTTGCTGTACCAATGTACAATTCAGGTAGAAACATTACCAAGGACAATTATTTTACCAATGTTGCACTGGGCAATTTTCTGCTTGAAAAAGCTGTTACACTTGTTGGTACTATGAATCCAAACTGACGAAAAATTCCTTAAGCAATGAAACACAATCCACAGCGAGCACTTTATGAGAGTGTCTTTGGTTTCAGCAACAAAGTGACACTGGTATCTTACAAAGCGAAGAAGGAGAAATCCGTTATATTACTCAGTACTAGTGTTGAGCCACCCCCGTAGTGTTCGAGTTCGGTTCGGTTCGTCGAACACCCGTGTGTTCGCCGAACTGTTCGTCGAACTGTTCGTCGAACACCTTCGAACACCGTTAAAACCAATGGCAGGCAAACAAAAACACATAGAAACACATAGAAAACACCTTCAAAGGTGTCCAAAAGCTGACAAACTGCTCAGAAGACACAACTAACACATGGAAAAGTGACAAGTACATATAGTCATGCGAAAAGAAAAGAGGTGGAGGAGTAAAAGGAGGGGGAGACACAGATATAGGCATGTCATGCCCTTCTAAAATCCAAAAAGTGAGAAGCCGAGACGGCCAGTCCGCTCCTGCCCGTGCCACCTCCGTGTCGCCGGGTTTGTGCCAGAGCCGCGGTGAACCCTAACGGCCAGCCCCCCTCTCCCAATACTGGTGCCTGTCCGCTGGTGGGTCGAGAGAGCCCCCCTGTGGTGGAGGCAGCTCTAAGCTTTTTAATTTAAATTGTCCCTCTAATTTGAATGAATACACTTTAAATCCATTTACAAGGATCTATTGGAGGGCAAGTCTCATGCCAGCAGCCGCGTAATTCCAGCTCCAGTAGCGTCCACTAAAGCTGCTGCAGTTAAAAAGCTTTTATAAGGATCGAGCTCGGCTGTCCACCGCAAGGCATCCTAGTGCCAGTCCCAGCCCCTATGCCTTGGGGTGCCTCCTGATGCTCTTCACTGAGTATCCCGTGGTCCCGAAGCATTTCCTTTGAAAAAATTAAGTGTCCAAACTACAGGTGGTGTAGCTTGCTTAACAGCCGGGATAATCCGCTGACTAGCAGACACTGCTACTAGGCACAAAGTATTTCCTGGGCTAGATGCAGTTAAAAATTTGTAAGTAGATACTCTCGTTGGATGCTGAGAAAGCATTCCATAGAGTCTCCTGGCACGCCATATATGATTCTCTTAAAAAGCTTGGGGTAGGGGTCTAGGGGACCCTTTTATAGCCAAAATCACGGCCCTGTATCACAATACGTCACCTAGGCTGAAGATAAATGGAACTGTAGCACCGAGGGCTCGGTTGCTACAGACGTATTGCACCTCACCCAGAGGTGTGATATCTCACTCTCAGATAAGGATGGAGTGTGGATCAGGACCCGACACCTGCATGCATTACACCACATTGCCGTGGGGCAGGGCGACCAATATGCCCCTGAGATGGGCACGACAGTCCCTGTCCCTGGCTGGAGTGGGGGGAGGGAACACTGAGGAAGGGGAACCCTGCAGTGCAGGAGCAGGGAGGAAGCAGTTCCTGGGTGCATTGAGAAGGGAGTATAAAAGGTGGGCACCATCTTAGTTCAGTGCAGAGAAGTCTGAGCAGAAGTGGCAGGGAGCAGGGGCTCTGCATGAGCTCTGCTCCGGAGGCGGGCCTAGTAACAGAGGCCCAGGCCTGCAAGAGGGAGAAGGAAGGAAGAGGAGCGGAGAAGGCTCCAGGAACGAGGAATGAAGGGATCCCAGGGGTGCGGACGGGCGAGTCGCCACCGCACGCCCGAATCCACCTGCGTGGAGGGGTCAGGCCAAAGGGGGAGACCGGTCCCCGAACTAGTGGAGGCAGGAAACGACCCTCAGCTAGAAACCGGAGGCTCTGACATTTTATGTGGCGCAGCCCCTTGCTCCACCCGCTAGGAAGGCACCACATAGGGTCAGGGAAACTGGCGCCAAGTTTACCAAGAGGAGGCCCGAGGCAGCCGGACAGAAGTGTTGGTAAGAAAGGCCAGACAAAGGACACACAAAGGGGGTCCTGTGAAGCGCTCCAAAGTTATCTGGGAGTTGTCTGAGCCCCTCACCTGGTGAGCACAGTACGACGTGGGCAGCCGTTACCTGCAGACGTGGTCTGGATAATAAGAACTGTGAGTAAAGGCCCTGAACTGCATCACTGACTCCGTGTCGTTACTGCTGCTGCCCTGCACCATCACCCCCATCCTCCGCATACACTGCCCTGAGGCTATACTCCTCCCGTGGGGAGTTATGCTACGCTCTGCTGCACCCACAACACCAGCCTTAGCGGTCTGCCCTGTAGCGGCGGTTCACTCTGACCGCAATCCACGGGTGGCGTAGTCGGACATTTAAACATCAAAACCACATAAATAGTTCCGCCACTGGTTTGACCGCCCTGAGCCACGGAACCGGATCGCCGCCACGAAGACTACAACCACCAGCATCCACCAAAAAGGGTCCGGCTCCGGGTGTCCCAAGGCCCAGGGGGTGCGTCAGAACATTTTCATCACCTTTCACAATCACCAATGGGACAAGGCAGGGATGTCCTCTGTCCCCTCTCTTATACATCCTAGTGACGGAGCACCTGCTCTCATCAATTCGCCATAACCCCAATATTAGGTGGATTGAGGTGGGAGGCACCGAGTACAAGTGCTCTCTATTTGCTGATGATGTCCTAGTATATATCACTCAATCACATATATCCATCCCTGCTGTTATGGCTGAAATAGATCACTTTGTTACATGGTAAAATTTTAAAATCAATGCAGCAAAGTCTGAGGCCCTCGATGTCTCCCTCCCTAAATCCATATAGGATTCCATCCAGTCCAACTTTCCCTTTGCCTGGCCCTCACAGGGTATCAAATACTTAGGAATTCCTACTCATAGAGACCTCTCCCATCTATGTTATCTTAATTTTGGGCCCTTTATTGAACAATTCCATACAGACCACAGTTGGCAAGTTAGAACTGTAAGATTCACTACGTGGACCACTGGTGTTTTGTGGAAAAGCACATGTACACCGCGTTCCAAATTATTATGCAAAAAGTGTTTAGGAGTGATAAGGGAAGAATTTGTTTGTTTGTCAGTTAAACTCATTGATGGTGATGTGTGTCAGGGCTCTTTATATCACTGTAAGCAATTGCAGACACCTGTGCTAATTAGTTTGGCAGGTGTGTCCAATGAAAGGCAAGACTACTTAAGAAGGCTCTCTAACATTATTAAGCAGCCTACATTTTCTGCCAAAATGGGAAAGAAAAAGGATGTGTCGGCTGCTGAGAAGCAACAAATTGTGGAGTGTTTAGGTCAAGGCATGACTACAATCAACATTGTGCGATGATCAGGATGAAGTGTCTTGGCAATCAAGAAGTATGTAGCTGATTCACAGTACACACGTGTGCGTGCTGATAAGGGCAAATTGAGGACTCTTTCCTACAGGCAATTACGTCAGGTTGAAAGAGCAGCGGCAAAAAAGCCTTGTCATAGCAGCAGACAAGTTTTTGAAGCTGCTTGTGCCTCCAACGTCCCCCGAACAACAAGATGCAGGGTCCTTCAGAGGTTTGCAGCTGTGCATACGCCATCCTGTCGACCTCCTCTATCCACTTCACACAAGCAGAAACGGCTCCAGTGGGCCAAACATTACATGAAGACTGATTTCAAAACTGTTTTGTTCACGGATGAGTGCCGTGCAGCGCTCGATGGTCCAGATGGATGGAGTGGAGGATGGCTGGTTGATGGACACCCCACGCAAACACGGCTACAGCGCCAACAAGGAGGAGGTGGAGTAATGTTTTGGGCTGGAATCATGGGGAGAGAGATTGTCGGCCCCTTTAGGATCCCTGAAGGCGCTAAAGATGAACTCCATAATGTATGTGGATTTTCTCAAACAGCACTTCCTGCCATGGTTCAAGAAGAAGAACCGTGTATTTCACAGCAAGATCATTTTTCTGCATGATAATGCACCATCTCATGCTGCACATAAAACATCTGCATCTCTGGCTGATATGGGCATAAAAGGGGACAAACTTATGGTGTGACCCCCATGCTCCCCTGACCTCTACCCCATTCAGAACCTTTGGAGCATCATTAAAAGGAGTGTCTATGATGGCGGGAGGCAGTTCACATCTAAGCAACAGCTCTGGGAGGGTATTCTGTCCTCATGCAAAACAATTGAAGCAGAAACCATCCAAAACCTGACAAATTCAATGGACGAGAGAGTTCAGAAGCTCCTTTCGAACAAGGGGTCCTATGTGAAAATGTAACATCACCTAGAATAAAGTTTTGAGTTGAAAACTGTTTGATTTCAGTTTCTAACAACCTGCTAATGCTTATAATTTCAAAAATGACCATTTTTTTGGTCTTTATTAAAATGAAAAGGTTGATCGAAAAGTTTGGGGGATCTAAGAGTGTGGCAACCCAGTAGTCATGATTACTTCGAATTCTGACAATATGAGGGTCATGCTGCAGGTAGTGCAGCAAGAAGGCACTTATGTGCCTTGCGCATCTCGGAGCCCCAAAATTATTTTCCGGGCTAGATGCAGCTAAAAATTATTTTTAATTTTAAATCTGGTGAAGCTTTAGTATAGATGGCCTAATAGGATCAGTGCTGCACACTGCTACAAAGCCCAAATTATTTTCCAGTCAAGATACAGATAAACATGATTAGTAATTTGAAAGCTTAAAACGGTTGGTAGGGTGATTTTAACCAATCATCAAGCTTTTACTCTCCCCAGGATGACACAGGGGTAGAAAAGTCGTTTCGGATCCATGATTTGTTCATCTTTATGAACGTGAGTCTGTCTACATTATCAGTGGAGAGCCGCGTGCGCTTATCTGTCAGCACACCACCAGCAGCGCTGAACACACGTTCAGACAGAACGCTGGCTGCGGGGCATGACAAGATCTCCAAGGCGTAAGTGGCTAGCTCCGGCCATTTATCCAGATTGGAAGCCCAAAAAGAGCAAGGGTCCAGTGACACAGTCGTGGCTTCAATGTTTACTTGGAGATACTCCTGTACCATCGTCTCTAGGCGTTGACTATGTGTCAGACTTCTTGTCTCCTGTGGCCTTGCAAAGGATGGGCTAAAAAAGTGGTGAAATGATTCCGCAAAATTGATGTTACCAGCAGATACTGTGGTTCTGTTATGGTTTGAGTGCTGAACACTTGACGGTCCCACGGTTGGCAAGTTGGAACTGTGAGATTCACTACGTGCACCACTGGTGTTTTGTGGAAAAGCACATGTAAGATTCTTCAACAGTCTCTGCTGATACTCCTGCATGCGTGCATCCCTTTCTATGGCAGGAATAATTTCTGCAAATTTACTTTTGTACCGGGGATCTAACAGTGTGGCAACCCAGTAGTCAGGATTATTTCTAATTCTCACAATTCGAGGGTCATGTTGCAGGTAGTGCAGCAAGAAGGCACTCATGTGTGTTGCGCATCCAGGAGCACCAAGTCCCTTTTGTGTTGGTGGCGAGGTAACAATCATGCTTCCTTCCTCTGTCCTCTCCCCCCAACCTCGCACAACAGAAATGTGATCAAGGTCTCCCTCATCTGAGGAGTCTTCCATCAGTTCGTCCTCCACTTCTTCCTGGGCTCCTGCACCTTCCTCACTAGTTTGGCTGCTACCATGCACCCTGGTAAAACCATCTCCCCCACCCTCACATGCCTGCCGCCTTGGTGCTGCCGACCGTCTGGACCTTGCAGATGTTAGCCCTTCCACATACAACTCCTCCTCCTCTACTTCCTCCACCTCCTCTTGTGCCACCACCTGACTCCGAATTCTGTTTAACATGTGCTCCAGCATGTAAATCACCGGAATAGTCATGCTGCTAATGGCATCGTCAGCACTAAACATCTTCGTCGCCATTTCAAAACTGTGCAGAAGGGTGCATAGGTCCCTGATCTGAGACCACTCCTCCAGCGTGATTTGCCCCACCTCTGGATCTCGTTGGCCCAGGCTATACGTCAGAACGTATTGCACCAGGGCTTGTCGGTGCTGCCACAGTCGCTGCAACATGTGCAGAGTTGAATTCCACCGGGTAGGCACATCGCATTTTAGCCGGTGAAGTGGCAGGCCCAACGACTTCTGTAGAGATGTAAGTCGCTGAGCTGCGGGATGCGAACGGCGGAAGTGAGCACACAGCGACCGTGCCCTCTGCAGAAGGCCATCTAGTCTGGGATAGTGGGCTAAAAATTGCTGGACAACCAGGTTCAACACGTGAGCCATACAAGGCACGTGTGTGACATTGCCCCGGCGAAGGGCCGCACCCAGGTTTGCAGCATTGTCGCACACGGCCTTCCCTGGTTTCAGGTCCAGTGGAGACAACCATTCATGAAATTGGTTCTCCAGAGCTGACCACAACTCCTCAGCTGTGTGACTCACATTTCCCAGACATTTCAATGTAAAAACCGCCTGATGACGTTGAGCCCTACTGCCAGCATAGTAAGGAGGTGTGCAGGATCCCTTCTGCGCAGTTAGAAAGCTTGTGGCATGACCAGACAGGCTTTGGGTGCAGGTGGAAGACCGAGAGGAGGTTGAGGAGGCAGAAGCAGTGGAGGAACTTTGACATAAAGAGGATTGACGCACAACTCGTGGGGACGGCAAGACTTGGACAGCAGCCCCTTGTCCTGCTGTCACCATAGTTACCCAGTGCCCAGTCAGCGACATGTAACGCCCCTGTCCATGCCTACTCGTCCAAGTGTCTGTGGTGAAATGCACCCTGTCACACACAGAGTTTCTCAAAGAAGCGGTGATGTTGTGTGCGACATGCTGGTGGAGCGCAGGCACACCTTTCTTTGAGAAGTAGTGCCGACTGGGCATCTGGTACTGGGGCACTGCGACGGACATAAGGTCTCGAAAATCCTCTGTGTCCACCAGGCGGAAAGGCAGCATTTCTGTAGCCAAGAGCTTGCAGATGGTGAAATTCAACCTCTTAGCTTTCTCATGGCTAGGAGGAAATGGTCTTTTACTTGTCCACATCTGAGGGACCGAGGGCTGGCTATTGTGCTTAGACGGGGTTGATAAGGGTGTCCCCGGCAAACTGCCGGTCTGTGAGGAAGATGCAGGCGGACATGTTAGGTTGCCTTGATCCAAAGGTGGTGCTATCGATGTCGGACAGCGCTCAACACCAGCTGGTGTTACCACCTCCAAAGAAAATGATGACCTGCCAATCACGTTGGCTGTTGCGGGTAAAGAGGTGGCAGGTCTGCGCCCCAAAACAGGTGTGACTGCTGTCCCCCCAGTCACAGAGGATGAAGAGGCCGCGGATGCACAAGATATGGCAGACGGTGATTGGCCCGGCCGGCTAGGCCGCATTGTAGCACACTGAGCTTCCCACTGCAACTTATGCTTCATGTCCATGTGCCGGTTCATGCATGAAGTACTCAAACTATGTATTTTTTGGCCTCTACTTAGCTTTTGCTGACAAATGTTACAGATAACACGAGTTGGGTCATCTTTATCGATCTGAAAAAATGCCCAGGCTATGCAAGGCTTAGCACCCATGCGACCTGAAGAGCCACCACGACTTGTGGTGAGAGGCAGAGTTGTGTTTGAGGATGCAGTTGTTGACGTGCTTCCAGTACTACGTCTCTGTCCAGGAAGGCGCAACCTGACCTCGTCGTCACTAGCATCTTCCTCCACCTCCTCTGCTGACCTCATCTCTTGGCTGACTGTGGGTTGACAGTAAGTGGGATCTCCGACCTCATCATCATCACCCTGTGCGTTATCACACCCGTCGTCCTCAGAGCCAACCTGTACCTGCCCTGACAAAAAACTAAAGTTGTCGCTCCAATCAGGTATTTGAGTCTTATCATCGTCTTCCTCATTGTCTCCACCAACAGGAGTTACAGTTTGGGAATGAGGGTCTACATTATGGTCAGAACCTTCTGCGTCTGGTCCTGGATCCGACTCATAAAGATTCTGGGCATCAGTGCAGATCATTTCCTCGTCTGGATTCACACAAGCGCTGGAGTCGACCTCTGATTCCCAGGCTATAGTATGAGTAAACAGCTCTGCAGACTCAACCATCTGTTCTACCTCATACTCAGATGGGCAGCTGGAGATTTGGGAGCTGTGAGGAAGCAAGTGCGATTTGGGTGACACCTTTGAGGGCTGGAGTATTTGTGATGTTGAAGTTGATGTGGAGTAGAGCCCACTTAAAGGAGCACTTGATATCCGTTGAAGCACCTGCTGTTTTTGTGCCTCATCTGGAATTTGTAGCGATTGGCGTGGCCGTAAGAAAGGGATCTTATCACATTGTCCGCTAAAAGAAGTAGACATTTTAGTTTGGCTGGAAGATGGTCTTTCTTCTGCAGATGTTACTGTTGCTTTAACACCTACCCCACGGACACAACCTTTTTTCCCCTTCCCAACACGCCTATTCCCCTTTCCACCAGCAGCAGGCCTTTTTCCACTCATTTTGGTGGTTAACTAATTCACAACTCTGGAGTTGTTTGCACAAAAAAACAATGGATGGTAACCGAGCAGAGCTGAGTGGCCAAACTGTGGTATTAGGCCAAAACTATTGGCTGGGTTAGATGCAGAAAAAAATTATTTTGAATTTGCAACCTGATGGAGGTCAGTATAGATGGACTAATACAAATAGTCCCACACACTGCTAGAAGCCCAAATATTTTTTCAGAGGTACTGTAGATGCAGATAAAAATTATTTTTAATTTGCAACCTGATGGAGGTCAGTATAGATGGACTAATAGACCAAGTCCCACACACTGCTAGAAGCCCAAATATTTTTTCAGAGCTAGATGCAGAAAAAAATTATTTTTAATTTGCAACCTGATGGAGGTCAGTATAGATGGACTAATAGACCAAGTCCCACACACCGCTAGAAGCCCAACTATTTTTTCAGAGCTAGATGCAGAAAAAAATTATATTCAATTTGCAACCTGATGGAGGTCAGTATAGATGGACTAATAGACCAAGTCCCACACACTGCTAGAAGCCCAAATATTTTTTCAGAGCTAGATGCAGAAAAAATTTATTTTTAATTTGCAACCTGATGGAGGTCAGTATAGATGGACTAATAGACCAAGTCCCACACACTGCTAGAAGCCCAAATATTTTTTCAGAGCTAGATGCAGAAAAAAATTATTTTTAATTTGCAACCTGATGGAGGTCAGTATAGATGGACTAATAGACCAAGTCCCACACACTGCTAGAAGCCCAAATATTTTTTCAGAGCTAGATGCAGAAAAAAATTATTTTTAATTTGCAACCTGATGGAGGTCAGTATAAATGGACTAATAGACCAAGTCCCACACACTGCTAGAAGCCCAAATATTTTTTCAGAGCTAGATGCAGAAAAAAATTATTTTTAATTTGCAACCTGATGGAGGTCAGTATAGATGGACTAATAGACCAAGTCCCACACACTGCTAGAAGCCCAAATATTTTTTCAGAGCTAGATGCAGAAAAAAATTATTTTTAATTTGCAACCTGATGGAGGTCAGTATAGATGGACTAATAGACCAAGTCCCACACACCGCTAGAAGCCCAAATATTTTTTCAGAGCTAGATGCAGAAAAAAATTATTTTTAATTTGCAACCTGATGGAGGTCAGTATAGATGGACTAATAGACCAAGTCCCACACACTGCTAGAAGCCCAAATATTTTTTCAGAGCTAGATGCAGAAAAAAATTATTTTTAATTTGCAACCTGATGGAGGTCAGTATAGATGGACTAATAGACCAAGTCCCACACACCGCTAGAAGCCCAACTATTTTTTCAGAGCTAGATGCAGAAAAAAATTATATTCAATTTGCTACCTGCTGGAGGTCAGTATAGAAGGACTAATAGAACAAGTCCCACACACTGCTAGAAGCCCAAATATTTTTTCAGAGCTAAATGAAGAAAAAAATTATTTTTAATTTGCAACCTGATGGAGGTCAGTATAGATGGACTAATAGACCAAGTCCCACACACTGCTAGAAGCCCAAATATTTTTTCAGAGCTAGATGCAGAAAAAAATTATATTCAGTTTGCAACCTGATGGAGGTCAGTATAGATGGACTAATAGAATGATGCTATGCCCAAAAGATTTTACTTCACTAGGTGCAGTAAAAAAATTGGTATTCTATACACAGGTGTTATATCTTGCAACACAGATAGGCTACTCCACTGACTAACACACTCTGCAATAGGCCAAAAAGGATTAGCTTTGCTAGATTCAGCCAAATGCTGTGAAAAAAACTTGCACAGCACTGGCACAGACCTGCCTGGCAAAAACTGATAGGAACTCATGTAACCTAGTCCTGAAAAGGACTCCAATTACAATTAGTCTTTACTCCCACAACCTATCTATTTAAGAGCACAGACCTCCCTGATAAAAGTCGTAGGAAATGCTGTAACCTAGTCCTTAAAAGGACTGCAATCACAACTATTCCCTACTCCCAAGCTATCTGTATATTTGTGCGAAAATTGGCTTGAAATTAACAAGGTATAGCGTACACAGCAACAGCGGTGCCGTCTAACACGCAGCTGCAGCAGTGAGAAAATGGTGGCGACGGGGAAAATGGCTTGGTCTTATAGGGCAAGGACATGTGACATACACTGCCAATGACACATGCCCTTGCTTGTGTGAAAAAAAGCACTTCGCTCCGTGTGTGCGCTGCTGATAGGCTGACAGATTGCACCTCCCCACTGCAAATGCGGGAAAGAGAAAAAAAAATGGAGATCTTCATTGTTCCTGCAGAGATCCATCCCCTGCCCCTCCCCCCACCCCGCTGTACACTCAAACTGCGTATTAACATTAATTTTCATCATTACTGAGAAAAAATCCAGTTATGATTTTGGTGCACGAACAGTTATCGAACATAACCTCGAACAGCCGAATTTTTCTCAAATTGTTCGTGTTCGCCGTCCGGCTCGAACACCGCCCAAAACAGCTCGAATTTGAGATTGGCGAACAGTTCGAGTAGAACAACGCTCATCTCTACTCAGTACCATGCATTATGATTGCAGTATTGACAGCAATGACAGGAAATTGAAACCAGAAATCATCCTGTATTACAATAAAACTAAAGGAGGTGTAGCCAAAATGGATGAAATGGTGGGAGAATATTAATGCAAGAGGCAAACAAGACGTTGCCCTGTAGTAATTTTTTCAAATATGCTTGATGTAGCAGCCCTGAATTCATTCATTATTTATATAGAAACTCATCCAGAATTCCATGCAAGGAAGAAGCACAAGAGACTCCTATTCTTGAAGGACCTTTGCCATGAACTTGTAATGCCTCACATGATGGAGTGAAGCAACATGAAATGCTTGCCAAAGCAAACTAAAGAAGCAATGAAATGGTGTGGCGTACAGTTTCAGGATATTCCAGGGCCAGGAGAAAGAAAACAAAAGCGTTGTTTCATTTGTCCAAGAAACTTAGAGTGGAAAACTGAGCGATATTGTACCACTTGTGGGGAAAATGTCTGTAAAGAACATTCTTCAGAAAAGATAAGATGTGAAAATTGTTTGGAAGACCAATAAAATTTAAAAGAAAAAGTTAGAAAAGAAATGTAGCTGCAGCTAGTTTACTCTAGATTTATATACCTTTGTGTGTTTTTCATATCTTTGTTTTGAAATTTGGAAAAAAAAAGTTTTTTGGTGTTTTCTACAAAAAATTATAATTAAAATGTGCATTATTCATATCTTATTTTGCAATTTTGAAATAAACTTGTAAAAATTATTTATGTGAGTTTCTCCATATGATTTGAACGGGGGCCTAAAAGGCCCCTGTTACGTAAAAGTGTAGATTTGTGACGTCACGCATGCTAGGGTTAATTAAAGGGGTTTCCTCCTTTGAAATATTTTTACTAATTCATCTTGACCAGGTTAAAAGTAATAAAATAATTCAGTACTTACTATCTTGAGGTCCAATGATTAACCTTTGCCACTGTTCCAGTGTTTAGCCGAACAGTGATGTGACATCAACAGCTCTACAGCCAATCACTGTGCTCAGCAGAAGACAGGAGCCATTAAACCCAGTGATTGGATGTAGAGTTGTTGATATGATGTCACTGCTGCAGCCTGTACACAATTACCAGAGGAACAAAGGAGATACAGAGCTAGACGTGATCAAGGCGAGTACTAAATGATTTTAGTATTTTTAGTAAAAAAAAGTTTAAAGGGGTGGTCCAAAGTTAAGGTAAATTTCATTCTAAATCCACATCTATTTAGTGCCATAATCTAAACTATTTTGTAATATGCTTGCATTAAAAATTCCCTACCAATCCCTAACTACACTAACTGCTTTTCTTCTTTTTTTCCCTACTTCCTTTCTGATGATGCTTTGAGAATCCCAGTGCATGTTGTGATAATCAAACAATGTATCATAAGGGGGACTAGGCTGTGGTCACTGCCACAGACCCTTCCCCCTCCTTGAAATGAAGCATCATCAGTGACGTTCGTTTCAGGGTCTCTACTCGTTCCTGCGCGTTGTGCACTGTGTGATGTGCACAATCACAACGCGCGCTATGTTGCTTGCTCAGATCAGCAGTGACGAGTGCCAATATTCAGAAATCAGGGGAAAAATAAGTACACTTTTCATATTTTCTCAGTCATTAAAAGTGTTATTAGCAACCACATGTTAATCATTTAATGCATAACAATAGGTAATTAATTATCAAGAAATGTGACTACCTCTATAGAAGCAGAATTCTTGGCAGTTTGGTATTCTGAATCACTCATGTGTGTATACATTGTGTTAAAAATAAAAGACAGCAACCATGACCTCAGGAATGTAATTTATGCTGCTCATGAAGCTAGGAAGGATTTTAAGGCTTTTCCATTTGACAGTAAGGCTGTGTGCCCACTATGCATTTTTTAAGCGTTTCCGCAGAGGCAATTCTATTGCAGAAACGCTTAAAAAATGCTTGGTAGAAGGTCTGCAATGTTCCCCAATGATAATCCGCATGTGCTGTGCACATGCTGAGGAAATTTCCGCTGCGGATAATCATTGCGGAAAAATCCGCAGCACTACCAATTATTTTGTGTAATCGCAGCGTTTTCGCCACCATTGACTTGCATTGAATCGCTTAATATCCGAATGACTACATGTGCACATGCGGATATTAAGCGATTCAATGTGCGGATGGTACCTGGGTCTGGAGAAGAGGAGACTCTCCTCCAGACCCGGGTACCATAGTACCTGTAAAAAAATATAATATCAAAAATATACATTATACTCACCTTCTGATGTCCACCGGTCTCCATAGCGATGCGTCCTGGCTCCCCGGCAGCTTGCGATGGTCTAAAAGGACCTGCCATGACGTCATTTAGTCATGTGACAGGTCACGCGACTACCGACGTCAGCGGTCGCGTGACCTGTCACATGACTAAATGACGTCATGGAAGGTCCTTTTACACAACCGCGTGGATTTATATAGTGTGACCAAGTTGTCAAGCACTTTCCAAGTGATGCTAAAATCACATGGAAAGTGCTTGACAACCCGCATGCGAAATCGCATGATCAAAACGCTTCACTTATGCTTGTCCCTGCCAGGAAAAACGCATGTAAAATCCACATGTGTTTTTTCTGCCAGGGAGATGCAGAAATGCTCAGGAAAAATCCGGAGCATTTCTGCATCGTGGGCACTTAGCCTAAAAAAGACTATTTACACATGGATAATCTTCAAGACAGTTGAACATTTTCCAAGGCACTAGTCTACTAGAAATTTAGTCCAGGGTCAGACGGTTTACTGTTATGGGAATATTGATGGAATGGGAACTCCGTTAAGTCCAGTTATGCTTTCCTGGACCTATCATGTTCATACATTACATGGACCACCATGTAATGTTATATCTCCTCCGCAGTAGCCACTGTAGAGGAAACATATGATAGACAATGCTTTCCTTAGAAACATCAGCTATTCACTGCGGTTAAGAAAAGCTGTACTGGCAATCACATGATCAGCACACTTGCTTCACTTTAAAAAAATATCAGGGTTCACATCTCCAAAACTGAGTGCAACAATGAGTTAGGTGGATCAAAACTGATTTAAGCAAATATTATTTTGTTTTATAGAATTATGAAAAGCCTCTTTGAAAAGACTATTTCACAGATACTCTGCCTTTACAACAGAGAAGCTTTTTCTAGTGATACCTGGTCATCCACTTCTTTTACCTTGAGTTAGAGTGTTTATATACTCTTTCAGATTGCCGTACATTAAAAAAAAGAATGGTCCATTTATATGTTTCCACAAATTGTTCATGACTCCCTTGAAAAGGTCTTTTCTAAACTTTCTTTACCACTGTGCCTTTCTGATCCTTTTTTCTAACTCCACGTTCTTTTGCAAACCGATTTCCATAACTGCATACTCTAGACAGCAACAAGTTTATGCTTATGTCTCTTGAGTACATTCCTCCTCTAACAGAGCACTATCATACTGGCTTCTTATTTAATTCACTGTATGTTCTATATTCAGTTCTGGTAGTAATTTCCCAGTTTGAAGTTTGTGATAAAGGAAAACTATAGTAATTGGCAAATCGGTTAGTATAGGTAGGATGGTAAATATTTGATGAAAGAGTTCATGTAGCACATGCAATCGCACAAAGAACATGTCACACTAAGATGTCTGTTGCTTTCGGCATTTAATGTCACCTTGTTTAGTGAAAGATCATCAGTCTACGAGATAACTAATCTCAATTGGGAAGTATCAATACTGAAATATGCAGCAAGCAGAAGAGTGAAGGACAAACGCAAGTCGGATGTAGCCTTGTAGAACTGGAGGCTTGCAATCTAAGAATTGCGAATGGCGAAAACATATAAATAGAAAAAGATTTAGGCAAGTAAGTTGAAAAACAGAAAACATGGGATTGGAGGCAGATGGCAGACATTCACATCTGCTTTTAAGACAACATAAGAAATAGAATGGAAGAAAGGAAACAGTTGGGGACTATAAGCATGGAAATGCTTACATAATAAAGATCCTAATCCTTAAAGTCATTGGCTTCTTTAAACCAGATTAGTTAAATGTATAGCAAATTAATTAACTTTACATTCAACACAAGCTTTGGCATACAAGTAATAGTTTTCACCATAAAAATATGTTTTCTTGTAAAATAAAAAAACTCTACATTTTTCAGTATCATGCAAACAGAATCTGAGGTATAGTAGTAGAGATGTGTTGTATGGCCCTCCTGGACTATGCTCACATTGCCACAAATTGAGTAAGAGAAAGTAATGGAGGCTAGAAGGTGGGTATAGTGCAGCATGCATGAGTTGCAATTCACACTTTCCAATCTTTGTTGCTCATTTGTTCACTTGTGACTGACACATACCTCCTATTGTCATTAGTTACCTACAAGTTAGATGACCGAGGTCAATAGAACAAGACAATTCTTTTAGATCTAAAGAGCATGTATGGAAGCTTCCTTATGGCCCTTTGAGGGAAAATGTTGAGGGAGGTAAGTGGAAGAAAGATGCATCATCTTGAGTTTCAACATGTCAGAGCCTTTGTTCTGCTGGGAGATAACCCAGAAATGTCTAGTTGAGGTTTATTTTCTTCAGCTCATAGAGATAAATACGTGAGCCATGCTGAGTTGGGTGAGATAGCAGGCGATAGACTTACATGTACGCCTAGCTTTAATTGTCTTTAGTGTATCTAACTATATTGTATTCTGTATATTAAGCAATATATTAGCAAAACAAAAGTTTGACTTCTAAAGATATGTAAGAAAATAAATCAGGATAGAATTGTGGACTTAATTAGATTCAGAAAAATAATGAAACAATAGGTAGAACTTAAAGAAATATGGTTTTGTGTATTGTAGCACTACAAATGGGATTGGAGTTAGGCTGTTTTAGATCCATTGCTTCTATAAAGTATAAAATACAGCACATGTGTAAAATCTAACAGATTGGTAAAGAATAAGATAACATTTGTCCATATTTGTGGTTAGCAACCTGGATGTAATAGCTTGAGATGTGACATTTGTCTTTATTGAAGGACCACAGTTGATATCTATAATAATTGTCATATTTATTTTTTATTAAGAAATCATATCATTTAAATATACAGACCATGTGATGAACACCATACCAATTTTGCATAGTAGGTTTAGAAGAAATGGATTTAAAGAAGTTATAGCTATATACAGTGGGGGAAATAAGTATTTGATCCCTTGCGGTTTTTGTAAGTTTGCCCACTGAACAGTAATAATTTTAAGGGTAGGTTAATTTTAACATTACGATATTGAAAATCACATTGTATAAATTAGATATTTTTTTTTCATTTTGCAGTGAGAAATAAGTATTTGATTCCTCTGGCAAGCAACACTTAATACTTGGTGGCAAAACCCTTGTTGGCAAGCACAGCAGTCAGACATTTTTTGTAGTTGATGATGAGGTTTGCGCACATGTCAGGAGGAATTTTGGTCCACTCATCTTTGCAGATCATCTCTAAATCATTAAGATTTTGAGGCTGTCGCTTGGCAACTCGGAGCTTCGACTCTCTCCATAAGTTTTCTATGGGATTAAGGTCTGGAGACTGGCTATGCCACTCTATGACCTTACTGTGCTTATTTTTGAGCCACTCCTTTGTTGCCTTGGCTGTATGTTTTGGGTCATTGTCTTGCTGGAAGACCCAGCCATGACCCATCTTCAATGCTCTTACTGAGGGAAGGAGGTTGTTGGCTAAAATGTCACAATACATGATTCCATCCATCCTCCCTTCAGTACAGTGCAGTAGTAATGTCCCCTTTGCAGAAAAGCACCCCCAAAGTATAATGTTTTCCCCACCATGCTTCACTGTTGGGACGATGTTCTTAGGGTTGTACTCATCCTTCTTCTTCCAAACATGGCGAGTTGAGTTATTGCCAAAGAGCTAAATTTTTTTCTCATCTGACCACAGTACCTTCTCCCAATGACTCACAGAATCATCCGGGTGTTCATTGGTAAACTTCAGACGGACCTGCACATGTGCCTTCTTGAGCAGGGGGATCTTGCAGGCACTGCAGGATTTTAAACCTTTTAGGCGTAATGTGTTACCAATGATTTTCTGCGTGACTGTGGTCCTAGCTGCCTTGAGATCATTAACAAGTTCCCCCCGTGTAGTTTTAGGCTGATCTCTCGCCTTCCTCATGATCAAGGATACCCCACGAGGTGAGATTTTGCATTGTGCCCCAGATCTATGTCGATTGACAGTCATTTTGTATTTCTTCCATTTTGTTACTATTGCACCAACAGTTGTCTCCTTTTCACCAAGCGTCTTATGGTTTTATCCCCTAAACCAGGGATTGAAGCTTGAAGAGGACAATTTGCATATTCCAGGTGCCTTCTGGTTAAAGCAAAGAGTCTCCTTCAGCTAGAAGATCGTTGGGTACAGCCGGGACCAGCTGCTTGTAAAGCATCGCCAAATCAGGGATGGAAGCTTGAAGAGGACAATTTGCATATTCCAGGTGCCTTCTGGGAAAAGCAAAGAGTCTCCTTCAGCTAGAAGATCGTTGGGTACAGCCGGGACCAGCTGCTTGGAAAGCATCGCCAAACCAGGGATTGAAGCTTGAAGAGGACAATTTGCATATTCCAGGTGCCTTCTGGGAAAAGCAAAGAGTCTCCTTCAGCTAGAAGATCGTTGGGTTCAGCCAGGACCAGCTGCTTGGAAAGCATCGCCAAACCAGGGATTGAAGCTTGAAGAGGACAATTTGCATATTCCAGGTGCCTTCTGGGAAAAGCAAAGAGTCTCCTTCAGCTAGAAGATCGTTGGGTACAGCCGGAACCAGCTGCTTGGAAAGCATCGCCAAACCAGGGATTGAAGCTTGAAGAGGACAATTTGCATATTCCAGGTGCCTTCTGGGAAAAGCAAAGAGTCTCCGTCAGCTAGAAGATCGTTGGGTACAGCCGGGACCAGCTGCTTGGAAAGCATCGCCAAACCAGGGATTGAAGCTTGAAGAGGACAATTTGCATATTCCAGGTGCCTTCTGGGAAAAGCAAAGAGTCTCCTTCAGCTAGAAGATTGTTGGGTACAGCCGGGACTAGCTGCTTGGAAAGCATCGCCAAACCAGGGATTGAAGCTTGAAGAGGACAATTTGCATATTCCAGGTGCCTTCTGTGAAAAGCAAAGAGTCTCCTTCAGCTAGAAGATCGTTGGGTACAGCCGGGACCAGCTGCTTGGAAAGCATCGCCAAACCAGGGATAGAAGCTTGAAGAGGACAATTTGCATATTCCAGGTGCCTTCTGGGAAAAGCAAAGAGTCTCCTTCAGCTAGAAGATCGTTGGGTACAGCCGGGACCAGCTGCTTGGAAAGCATCGCCAAACCAGGGATTGAAGCTTGAAGAGGACAATTTGCATATTCCAGGTGCCTTCTGGGAAAAGCAAAGAGTCTCCTTCAGCTAGAAGATCGTTGGGTACAGCCGGGACCAGCTGCTTGGAAAGCATCGCCAAACCAGGAATTGAAGCTTGAAGAGGACAATTTGCATATTCCAGGTGCCTTCTGGGAAAAGCAAAGAGTCTCCTTCAGCTAGAAGATCGTTGGGTACAGCCGGGACCAGCTGCTTGGAAAGCATCGCCAAACCAGGGATTGAAGCTTGAAGAGGACAATTTGCATATTCCAGGTGCCTTCTGGGAAAAGCAAAGAGTCTCCTTCAGCTAGAAGATCGTTGGGTACAGCCGGGACCAGCTGCTTGGAAAGCATCGCCAAACCAGGAATTGAAGCTTGAAGAGGACAATTTGCATATTCCAGGTGCCTTCTGGGAAAAGCAAAGAGTCTCCTTCAGCTAGAAGATCGTTGGGTACAGCCGGGACCAGCTGCTTGGAAAGCATCGCCAAACCAGGGATTGAAGCTTGAAGAGGACAATTTGCATATTCCAGGTGCCTTCTGGGAAAAGCAAAGAGTCTCCTTCAGGTTGAAGATCGTTGGGTTCACCCGGGACCAGCTGCTTGGAAAGCATCGCCAAACCAGGGATTGAAGCTTGAAGAGGACAATTTGCATATTCCAGGTGCCTTCTGGGAAAAGCAAAGCGTCTCCTTCAGCTAGAAGATCGTTGGGTACAGCCGGGACCAGCTGCTTGGAAAGCATCGCCAAACCAGGGATTGAAGCTTGAAGAGGACAATTTGCATATTCCAGGTGCCTTCTGGGAAAAGCAAAGAGTCTCCTTCAGCTAGAAGATCGTTGGGTACAGCCGGGACCAGCTGCTTGGAAAGCATAGCCAAACCAGGGATTGAAGCTTGAAGAGGACAATTTGCATATTCCAGGTGCCTTCTGGGAAAAGCAAAGAGTCTCCTTCAGCTAGAAGATCGTTGGGTACAGCCAGGACCAGCTGCTTGGAAAGCATCGCCAAACCAGGGATTGAAGCTTGAAGAGGATAATTTGCATATTCCAGGTGCCTTCTGGGAAAAGCAAAGAGTCTCCTTCAGCTAGAAGATCGTTGGATACAGCTGGGACCAGCTGCTTGGAAAGCATCGCCAAACCAGGGATTGAAGCTTGAAGAGGATAATTTGCATATTCCAGGTGCCTTCTGGGAAAAGCAAAGAGTCTCCTTCAGCTAGAAGATCGTTGGATACAGCTGGGACCAGCTGCTTGGAAAGCATCGCCAAACCAGGGATTGAAGCTTGAAGAGGACAATTTGCATATTCCAGGTGCCTTCTGGGAAAAGCAAAGAGTCTCCTTCAGCTAGAAGATCGTTGGATACAGCCGGGACCAGCTGCTTGGAAAGCATCGCCAAACCAGGGATTGAACCAGGGACGCCTTTCTTGAGAACAATAAAATTACATCTTATGCTTAGTGATAGTTAATTAATCCAGGGATTTAATCTGACTGCCAGATTGGTGTCGGGAAGTGAATTTTTCCTCAATGATGTAAATTGGCCTATACCGCATGGTTTTTTGTTGCCTTACCCTGGATCAATGCTGCGGAATAGCTGCAGTGCACAAGAAATAGGCTGAACTGGATGGACGCTTGTCTTTTTTTGGCCTTATAAACTATGTAACTATGTATATTCCAGCCTTCTGCAGGTCTTTGATCTTGTCCCTGACATCCTTAGAAAGCTCTTTGGTCTTGCCCATGTTGTAGAGGTTAGAGTATGACTGATTAATTGAGTCTGTGGACAATAATCTTTTATACAGGTGACTATGTAATACAGCTGTCTTTAATGCAGGTAACAAGTTGATTAGGAGTGTCTAACTGGTTTGTAGGAGCCAGAACTCATAATGGTTTGAAGGGGATCAAACACTTACTTCTCACTGCAAAATGCAAACAAAATGTATCTAATTTATACAATGTGATTTTCTTGATTTTTTGGGGGATATTCTGTCTCTCAATGTTAAAATTAACCTACCCTTAAAACTATAGATTGTTCATGTCTTTGTCAGTGGTCAAACTTACAAAAACAGCAAGGGATCAAATACTTATTTCCCTCACTGTATCAGTATAGTGCTCATTTTTGTTCTATCATCTTCCCATGCCTGGAATATGAGTTGTGTTTACATCATTTTATGTGCAATCTGTCCTGGAAAAGCTCCCCTGACATTTGTTGAATGTTGCTATAGGTTTCTATCATATACATTGGGCCACAAAAAAAGTATTCTGCACGGTATTTTCTCATTTTATTTTTACCTTTTGACCAATGATTGATATATACATTGGCAAACTGTATATTAGTGATATGAGTCTGATGTACACTTTGGGAAAAACTTCTATACTCCTAATCAGTATGTGACCTTTTGCCCTGACTTAATATGAGCAAAATGTTATAACTTAAAAGTCTCTTCACCTTGACATGCTTAACATGTCACTGACCACAAGGAGAAATGTTACCCCTTGGATACCGGTCAGATGCCTCTTACACAGCCAAACCAGATCTCACACTTTGCACTGACGAGGGGCAATACCCCAAAACACAGTATCTGGAAATTGAGATTTTGGTTTTGGCGATTATCCTAAGTCATTTGACAAGGCTCATTGGATAGTCGATATTGACTTTTAGGATTGCTACTTCCTATAGGTGGCACTAGAGGTCTAGTCCTCTTCCTTGCTGAAGAGACAATTTTCAACTTCAATATTAAAAATTTGTCTTTAAAAGCAATAATTAATGCATGATCAGATGATATTTTAAGCATTTTTTATGATCACTATCGATCCAACTATTTGATCAATTCCACGCTCTTTTGAATTTACTCTGTTATTTGTGCTCATCTTCTCACTACTTTTTTTCTCTTTACTGTGTGTGACTTTTCACTCTTTCCATTTTCTCCGTTTTCTTATGTGCACTTAGGGTGCAATGTAGATTTTACAAATAGCCTCCTTCTCTACAATGACAACCTGCTGGAATAACTTTGGGTTTTTCTGTGATAAGCTTTGCTGCTTAGAAAAGAAAAAAAATACTTTTTGCTTCAGCTCCTTCTATCCCTTGGTTATATTTGTTTCAGCATTGGGTGGAACTGTTAAATATACTTTCTGTAAAGATTGATTGTGACTCCACAAAGCAGTTCTGCTGGTGCTTGCCATTGTATCTGCTTATCCTAGCCAATACATCTGGAGAAACTGTCAGCTAGGTACAGTATGCTGTGCTCCTGGTCACCAGGGAAACAAATGAAGACTGTGTGATGTGTGCATTATGCGCCACTAGTCCATATGTTTTTGAATAACTGAAGCATATCATTTAAAGATAAGGACTATTGCAATGCTATGTATTAAGATTATGGCTCTTGGGACACCAGCAGAATGAGTTTAAGGCTACATTCACGCATCCAGAAGATTTTGTTTTTCTCAAAAGTCATCCTAGTTGCATCCTACATGCCTCTGTTTTTTTCCAGTCATTTTTTTCTAGTGAAGCAGGTAGACTGTCTGAATAACTTTTTTATTCATTGACACTTAACAATGAATCAGTAAAAAATGGCTGAAAATAGAATGTAATTCTCAAGCACAAAGTCTGTCTTCAGTCTGTCACCCATAGACTTTAATGGCAGAGTCTGATCCTCAAAACGAATGAGAATAAAAGATGCTCAGTCTCACGGACCGGAAACATGTATCAGTTTTTAAAGCTCATGTGTTTGTGGATCAATGAAACTCAATGGGTTGATGTGCTGTCCGAGAAAAAAAAAGAACAGCACTAGGACGTGTCATATGCAAGTGTGAATGAAGCTTCTTGCACAGTGTCCTGTGAATAGGGCTGTATTGTTGTTCTCTGTGCATCATGTGTAAAATTCTGTAGCCACAGTGCTTAACCAGCGATGCTGCACCTTCATTATGTGGATCAGTGCAAATTGCAGCAATCATCCCCCCACTGATCAATAAGGGATAGCAAACATAAGTAAACTGCCATCAGTTACTTTAGGGCAAATTTCCTTCTATCATTACAGTAACTGCCACAACAACACTGTGCATATCGTCTCTAGACATGTATGTCTCTTATGACTATTCAGGCCTTGTATTTAATCGATAAAATATATAAAATGGGTTATACAAACTGATTGAAGTCATAATGGAAGCACATTAGCTCGTAGGAGAGATTAACAAATGTCAGAAATGTCTGCGGCTGAGTCTGAATGTTATTTAAGTAAATAATTTACCGGTAAATAATCAGCATTTTGCTGTCCATTTTTTTATTTATTTGTTTATTTATTGTGTTTAGCTAGAAAAATAGACGTTATAAATGCTAGACATAGAGCGCTGCAAGTAAAACCTGTAATATTTATGTGGATATTTATTAAATCAGTCAACATCTATTTTGTAGAAGGTAGATTAGATTAGAAACAGATTACTCACATTAAAAATAAAGGCAAAGTCTGAACAGTGACATCCTTATCACTAGAAATGCTTTACTGCCCTCTAGTGTCAAATGGAAAAACTGTCTATTGTCAGACTTGTCAAACACCATTTTAATAAGATTTTTTCAGGGGCATAGCTATAGGGTGTTCAGTGGTAACAGTTGTACCTGGGGTCTAGCAAAGACTCTGCCACTAGATCCCATTCGAAACACAAGCATAATAAAAGGCACTTGGTGCATGTGTAGCCTTGTCTGTCTGTCTGTCTATCTCTCAACTCTATTTATCTATCTTTCATCTATGCATCTACCTATCTAATATGTATGTATCTATCAATCTATCTATCATCTAAATATCTATATATATCTATATATATAACTATCTATTATGTATGTATCTATCCATCTCGTATCTGTCTATCTATCTCATCTATTCAGTGGCGTAACTAGAGTTCAATATATTCGAGTGCAAAATTTGGACCCGGGTTCCCACCCGCATCTTGGTCAAATGTATGGGCCCTTCTAGCATTCTAGATCCATAAAGACATACGTGTTTGCCCCCCATTTGGTAATGTCTCCATCCTAGCCCATTCCTGTAATAGAGTCCCCTGTCCTGTAATAATGTCTCCATCCTGGCCCCTTCCTGTAATAATGTCCTCTGTCCTAGCTCCTTCATGTAATAATTCCCTTCCTAGTATAATGAAACCTTATCCTGGCCCCTCCTTGTAATAATATCCTCCATCCTGGGCCCATTTCTGTAATAATGTCCCCCATTCTGGCCCCTTCCTATAACAATGTCCCCCGTTCTGCCAACCTTCTCCTAAGACATTTAAAAAATAAACAATTCTTTTTACCTTTCCCTGCTCCCATGACATGCTGTATCCTTTTCCATAGCTGGCGCAGAGGCCGTCAGCTGATTTCGGCATGCCTACCAAGGGCACACTGACCTCTGATTGGTTGGCAGTATTTATTATGGTGTGAGGTAATGGCGTCGGCAGGCCCCCGTATGCATAGACCTGGGCGCAGTCACACCCTCTGTGACCGCAATCTTTATGCTCCTGCATCTATCCATCTTTCTCTGGTCTATCTATTTCTCTAGTAATCTATCTCATGTCTTTCTTTCTTTCATTCTTTTTTTTTCTTCTTTTCCTTCTTTACAATATTTTGATGATACAAACTTTATGCTTTAAACGTTTAAAAATTATACCTGGTTATGATTTAGAAATCTATACAAAGTTTCAATCAAAAATTTTCAATTCTCATTGCAAACTAGGTATTATTGTAAAGATTTGCAAACATTCTGCTGATTTCAATAAATCAATTAAAAAAGAAAAAATTTAAAAGCTCAACACAACTAATAAAGCAAGTCATTTCTCCAAATTGAATACAAACTGCAGTGCTACTTTTCATGGCTACTGCAATCTCAGAGTTATTCAACCCCTTCCTAACAAGTTTGTTAAAGGGTTAGTTTGATTACACCGTATTGATGACCTACTCTAAACTGATCAGCTGTTATCTGCACTGACGGCGATCATATGTTAGTTTGAACGGAATGCTTATTCTCTTAAATCAAAACTGTTCTGTAGCAACCAGGCAACTGCACACTAAATGGATATGTGCTTTGCAGCTTCATTCAAAGTGGAAGCAAAGTGAAATGATCCTATCTCCAATTTACCTGTTGTTATTCCTTGGACCATTTTTAGGTATACTAACCACGGCAAAAAAGAATTATCGTGCAAGACCTGCTGTTTTTAAGATGTTCTGACCTCTCGATGTTTAACCACAACAATTTGAATCTGGTCACTCCAATTCTAACACTTACATTTTCTGCTTCTTACACATCAACTTCAAAACCTGTTTACTTGCTGACATTTATATACACACTATCGCAATTAGATATTATACACAGTATTAGAACTGTATAGCTAAAATTATAAAACTGTATATAAGCAATTTGCAAACAATAACCAATAAATCAACATATCTTTAACTCCACAATAAAAAATAAAAAAAACGAGAACGTTGTTGAAATAGGTTTCACACACTATGCAGTTTTAAAATCTGGACTTACCCTGACCTCTAGTGGTGAGAAATGATAACTTGCCTTACTTAGTTTTAACAGCCTCAAAAATAATTTTCATAGAGTTTTAAGTTTATAGAGGAACTACACTTATATACAGTATATATTTTTAAGATTTTTCAAGATTGAAATACAATTAGGATATATTTTGTGCAAGGGTTAATTATTAGTGTTGATCGAGCACTAAAATGCTCGGGTGCTCAAAGCTCGGGCCGAGCTCACCGTGATATTCGGGTGCTCGACCCGAGCAACGAGCCCAATGTTAGTCTATGGGAGACCCGAGCATTTTTGCGGCGGCACCCCCGGCAGTCTGTAAAAAGCCTAAAAAGTGCCCAAAACGATAGTGACAGTGCTCAAATGACATGGGAACAGCATGGGGATCGCCCCAGGAAGCATTTCTGACCCCCAGGTCACTGCTGTCAACAACGTGGTCAGAGGTATTAAGCCACTTTTACGGACTCACAATAAAACATACAAAAACGAAACTGAAACTGTTTTCCTGTGAAATATGTTAAGGAACATCCTTTCCAGGGTAAAGACTTGTGTATAAGGTAAAATAAATAACCAAAAACAAAAATACTCCTCCACACCTTGGGCTATGTTCACAAGTAGCATTTTTTATGCGTTTTTGCACTTTTGTATTGCTTTCAACCGTGACAAATGCATTCTCCAGGAAATGTCATTTTAACATTTTACAACCTTATCTGGCCATGTGCTGTGTGACACATGCATACAGTGATGAAAAGACATGGGAACAGTATGGGGAAGACCCCTGGAAGCATCTCTGACACCCAGGTCACTGCCTAAAAGTGTGCCCATCAGAAGTGATCCTTGCCGCATCAGAAGATGCACACTTGCAACTATCCCCGTGCAGTCCTTGTCCCAGGAGAGTGTTCAATTGTACCGCCCCCATTCATTGCAATGCAAGCGCAAATATGCAGCCTGCCACCCACCCACCCCCAGGCTACAATACCATACTGCTTGCTTGCACTTGAAGTTGGGCCTTTTAGGCATGTGGAGGCGGAATCTGGCCACCACGTCAAGGCTGCGTCAGCGGCCTGGTATCCATACTCAGTCCCCGGCCGCCCGGCGGCCGGGTGTCCACGCTTGGTCCCCAGCCACCATGGGGCGGTCGGGTGTCTATACTCAGTCCCCAGCCGCCCCGCGGTGGGGTGCCCATACACGGTCCCCAGCCGCCTGGGGGCGGCTGGGTGTCCATAAACGGTCCCCAGCTTCCCCTATTTGTCCCAACGCGCATACCAAGCGCGCATACCAAAACATTACCTGTGCCCTCCCCAGTGCATTTAGTGGGAAGGATAGCCTAACCACAAACACGTGGACAAGTGAATGTGGCCAGGGATGGTCCATCTCACTGACGCCTTCACACTGGGTTAATATTGTGGAAGCCAGGACACAGTTGGACACTGGGATACAACATATCCTCCAGACATAGAGGATTGTGGGTCCTGGGTCAATCAGGCTTCAACACAAAGTTCAGAAGGTAGACAGCAGCAGTGGTCTGCCTCCTACACAACAAGTAAATTATTCATGATGATGAGGCCATCCATCTCCTTAGCTTTCTGTTCCTTGGAATGCAAGCGCATGTATGTAGTAGCGGCTAGGCCTGAGGTGGTCAGCGTTTTGGTGCATATCCTACTTCCTCCGAGGATTGCTGGATGTTTTCCTGCTACTATCCTAGTTCTATGACTCCCGTTAAAACAAAGCTTCAGGTGATGAATGATGGATGAGGTGGTGGCAAAGGAGAAAGAGCAGAAGGAACAGGGACCATTCACATCAATATCAGGCCAGTCAACCACACATGTCTTGTCTTGTAGGATATGTTTCTGTACCAAAAGGAGCGGTTCGGCTACACAGAGGCACACCAATGCCCCTTGGAAGTGACATGGAGGTCAGAGGGCCTTAACTAAACAGTTTTTTCCATTTATAGCAACTGGGTCTCCTGTACACTGTTGGCCTAAGCAGTGAATTGAAGGCTTTCCTAAAATTATGTGGAACTGCAATGCCCCTTGAAACAGATGTGGATAACAGCGTACTAAAAACCTTCTACCCATTATTGGGGAGTGGGTCTCCCTTAGTGTTCGCCTATGTATTGAAAAGCAAAAGCTGACTAAAATTAGGAGGAAATGCAATGCCCGTTGGAAGAGTCGTGGAGGTTAGAGGTAATTAAAAACAACATTTCAATGCCCCTTTGAAGAGCTGTGGAGTTCAGAGTGGTTTAACAAGACGGTTTTAATGCCCCTTGGAAGAGACGTGGAGTTCAGAGTGGTTTAACAAGACGGTTTTAATGCCCCTTAGAAGAGACGTGGAGGTCCAATTGGAATGAAAAGACAAAATCAATGCCCCTTGGAAGAGTGGTGGAGGTCCCAGTGGAATAAAAAGACAATATCAATGGCCCTTGGAAGAGTGGTGGAGGTTACAGTGAAATAAAAAGACAATATCAATGCCCCTTGGAAGAGTGGTGGAGGTCACAGTGCAATAAAAAGACAATATCAATGCCCCTTGGAAGAGACGTGGAGGTCACAGTGGCTTAACAAGAGAGTTTTAATGCCCCTTGGAAGAGACATGGAGTTCAGAGTAGTTTAACAAGACGGTTTCAATGCCCCTTGGAAGAGATGTGGAGGTCCCAGTGGAATAAAAAGACTATATCAATGACACTTGGAAGAGATGTGGAGGTTACAGTAGCTTAACAAGACGATTTTAATGCCCCTTACAAGAGCCATGCAGTACAGCATATTAAAAACATTCTTCCCATTATTGGGGAGTGGGTCTCCCATAGTCATTGCCTATGCTTTCCAAGCAAAAGCTGCCAAAAAATAGGACGGAGGAACTTGCAATGCCCCTTACAAGAGCCATGCAGTACAGCATATTAAAAACATTATTCCCATTATTGGGGAGTGGGTCTCCCATAGTCTTTGCCTATGCTTTCCAAGCAAAAGCTGCCAAAAAATAGGACGGAGGAACTTGCAATGCCCCTTACAAGAGCCATGCAATACAGCATATTAAAAACATTATTCCCATTATTGGGGAGTGGGTCTCCCATAGTCTTTGCCTATGCCTTCCAAGCAAAAGCTGCCAAAAATTAGGACGGAGGAACTTGCAATGCTGGCAACACAGACCACGGTAACCCTGGTGGTATAGTGGTGGTGGAGGCGGAGGATAAGGAGAAGAGCAAAAAACAGCCGAAATGAGGAAGCGTATATTCATGTGTGGGTGTGAACCGGTGCATGGGAACACACCTCCTGAAATAACACAGTGGATTTGACTTTATGTTACTCTGCTGTCATTTGGTGGTGATGAGAAGTCTGGCCCAATCCAGCCCTTGTTCATTTTGATAAGGGTCAGCTTTTCAGCATTGTCAGTTGACAGGCGAGTGCGCTTATCAGTTATAATTCCCCCAATGGCAATAAAAACACGCTCCGATAACACGCTAGTGGCAGGGCAGGCCAGGACCTCCAAGGTGTACAGAGCGAGTTCATTCCAAGTGACCAGCTTGGATACCCAATATTTAAAAGGCACAGAGGAATCACGGAGGATGCTGGTACGGTCGGCAAGGTACTCCCTCCCCATCTTTTGAAACTTTCCACTCCTTGTGAGAGTACCCTGCGCCTCAGGGCCTGTAAGCTGGGCGGGTCTCAGAAAACTGTCCCAGAACGTTGACAGTGTTCCCCTGCTTCTGCTGGATTTGAGTTGCGTCTCTCTCGCCTGTACGCCTTGGTTGGGCAACGAACTGTGACCTCTAGCGCTAACGTGTACAGATTGGAATTTTTTTAACAGTACTGCAGCAAGGGCCTTCTGGCACTGCCCCATTTTTGTACACCTCTCCACCTCAGGAATAAGAGAGTGAAAGTTCTCCTTGTAGCGGGGGTCTAAAAGTGTCACCAACCAGTAATGACTGTCACCCAACATTTTGACAACGCAAGGGTCTTGGTTAAGGCAGCGTAACATAAAGTCAGCCATGCGTGCCAGACTGGTAACGGGCAAGACTTCCGTGTCCTCACCAAGATGACGACTGACCATGCTCTCCTCCTCCTCCTCCTCCCCCCTGTCCTCACGCCACCC
This sequence comes from Phyllobates terribilis, assembly GCF_046119375.1. Taxonomy (NCBI): domain Eukaryota; kingdom Metazoa; phylum Chordata; class Amphibia; order Anura; family Dendrobatidae; genus Phyllobates; species Phyllobates terribilis. Next base: position 335,148,075 of record NW_027362762.1, read on the forward strand.
ACGCTGAACCGACGGTATGACAGTTGTACAGGTACTACCGTCTACAGCGCATGATACCAGCTCCTGTTCTTCCTCCTCCTCCTCTCCCTCATTGTCCCCCAATGCACGTTGGGATGAGATGAGGCTGGGCTGTGTGTAATCGCCCGCTACAGCTTCTTGATCCATCTCATCATACTCTGGCTGCAATGCCTCCTCTTAAATTCTCTTCAGAGAGCGTCGCAAAAGACAGACAAGTGGGATGCTGACGCTAATGATGGCATCATCACCACTCACAATGTTGGTGGACACCTCAAAGTTTGTCAGGATGGTACATATGTCAGACATCCAGGTCCACGCCTGAGGTCTTATGTGTGGAGTCTGACCTGAATATTGACGGCCTTGTTGCAGCTGGTACTCCACAACTGCTCTCTACTGCTCACAATTCCTTTGCAACATGTGGAGGGTAGAGTTCCAACATGTGGGGACATCACACACCACTCGGTGTGCCAGAAGCTGCAAACGCTGCTGCAACACAGCAAGGGCGGCAGAAGCTGTAGCCGACTTCTGAAAATGAGCTAACAGGTGGCGTACTTTGACGAGCAGATCTGGCAACTCGGGGTACGATTTAAGAAACCGCTGAACCAAGAGGTTAAGCACATGAGCCAGGCATGGTACGTGTGTGATCTCACCTCGCCTCAGAGCCGCTACCAGGTTACGGCCATTGTCACACACGACCATGCCTGGATGTAGGTTCAGCGGTCTCAGCCACAGATCTGCCTGCTCTTTCACAGCTGTCCACAACTCACAAGCAGTGTGAGGTTTATCACCTAAGCTTATGAGTTTCAGCACAGCCTGTTGCCGCTTGGCTGAGGCAGTACTGCAGTGCTTCCAGCTTGTAACTGATGTGGTGATATCTGAGATGGAGGCTGAACATGAGGAGGAGGAGGAGGATGATGCGCAGGAGCTGTACACTGTGGGGGCAACTCTGACTGACATAGGGCCCGCAATCCTCGGTGTGGGGAGGATGTGTTCCGTCCCAAGGTCCGATTGGGTCTCGGCTTCCACTATGTTTACCCAGTGTGCTGTCAGGGAGATGTACTGTCCCTGGCCACAAGCACTTGTCCACGTGTCCTTTGTCAGGTGGACTCTCCCAGTAACTGCATTGTTGAGAGCATGGCAGATGTTTTAGGACACTTGCTTGTGTAGTGCGGGGATGGCCCACCGGGCAAAATAGTGTCGGCTGGGGACCAAGTACCGAGGGACGGCCACCGCCATAATGTTGTGGAAGGATTCCGTCTCCACCAGCCTAAAAGGCAGCATTTCCAACGCAAGCAGTCGTGAAATGTGCGAATTTAGGACTATGGCCTGTGGGGCGTTGGCTGCGAAGTTGCGCTTTCGTTCAAAGGTCTGGGATATGGACAATTGAACGCTGCGGTGGGACATGGACGTGGACGTTGATGCTGTTTCTTGAGAAACTGCCATAACAAGTGAAGATTGAGAGGAGGGGGCATCTTTGCATGCAGCATGGAAAGGGGATTGCCTTGCACGCGCAACAGGGGGTTCTCTTACACGCACAACAGGGTTAGAAACAGTGGTGACACCTGCTGACACTGGTCGTGGACCCTGGGGTTCACACCACAAAGTCGGGTGCTTTGCTGCCATATGCCTGATCATGCTGGTGGTGGTCAGGCTGGTAGCTTTGTTACCCCCGCTGATGCTGGCCTGGCAGGTAGTACAAATGGCCTTTTTGGGGTTATCAGCAGAGTCTTTAAAAAAATTCCAGACTCTGGAAGACCTACCGGTTGTACTGGCAATGTCCCTCATGTTGGTGTTACGGGGAATGGTTGCCCGCCTTCTGTCTGCGGCCACCACACTGCTTCTTCCTGCCTGTTGGGGTACTATGCCTCCCTCCCCCTGTGTGCTGCTGGCCTTGCTCTGCATGTCCTCCTGCCACATTGGGTCTGTTACTAGATCATCCACCACCTCCTCCTCTTCCACTTCCGCACCACGGTCCTTCTCCTCACTTCGTGGTAATTGTGTCTCGTCATCGTCCACCTCTTGTGACAAATTGCAAGCGTCGCCTTCCTGTGGCCGTGGCTGTTCAAATATCTGGCTATCGCTACATGGGATCTCCTCTTCCACCACTTCAAGCAGAGCAGGCGAGGGGCCCAAATACGGAAATGGACCAGTGAACAGCTCTTCAGAGTGTTCAACTGTGGGATCAGTTGCTGTCTGATGACACTCGCCATGGTGGGAGGAAGGAGCATCAGGGTGAGGAGGAGTATGCGATCGAGACTCACTGCTACTAACACTTGACCGTGTGGAAGACAGACCGGAGGTGGTGGTGCCCAGGTGACTGGAAGTATTATCTGCTATCCAATTAATAACCTGCTCACAATGATCATTTCGCAATAGTGGTGCTGTTGTGTGCTTCCCTAGTAATTCGGTCAAGAACTGGGAGCGAGAAGATGTGGCTGTTGGTTGTGGCACATTTTCACCTTGGCCACGGCCCGGTCCTCTGCACACACCATCACCAGAATGTCCAGTTCCACGTCCCTTGCCACGCGCTTTGCCCATTGTAAATGAAGTAAAATAGCTTACACTCGCACTATCAATGGCAAAAGGGTAATAAAAAGGAGATTTGAACCGTGGAAGAGAAAAACCACAGTTCTAGTTCTCTGGCCTACACCAGAATCTTTTAAACAGATATATTTGTGTCTGAACAGTCAGCGAGACACTCAAACTGTTTTTTCTTTTATAGAAAAAAGTGGATAATACAGAGATTTGAACCTTGGAACTGCAAAACCACAGTTCTAGTTATCTGGCCTACACCAGACTCTTTGGTGTACAAACAGATATATTTGTGTCTGAACACTCACAGACACACTCAATTTTTATTTTTTTTTGGGGGGGGAAATACCAAAAGGTTAATAAGACGGGTATTTGTACAGTCTGAGGAAAAAAAAAAAAAAACAGGATTTAGATGAAAAGAAAAGGATTTTTCCTGGCCCCTGAGACCTGGGGTTAAGTCTAGCAATTTGAAAAGCAGCACACAGGACTGTAATGCAGTGTTTGTTGGTATAACCACTGCATCTCCTATACAGCCTGCCTGCCTGCCTAATATCTGGGATGGATATTAGTCCTGAGAAGGACTGTTTGTTTGATTTTGCAGGCTTTAGAGACCCTACACTACCTATTTCACAGTATAAATCTCTCCCTAGCTCAGCAGCACTCTCCCTACACAGTCTGATCCGGAGCGACTGTGTCCAAGATGGCGGTGCCCGGTTTTACATACTCGAGGTGACGCTGTGCAGCCAGCCAATCACTGTAATGCCCACAACCAACATGGCCGCGGCATTACAGTGACTGGCTGGCAATCCCTGCATGTTCATTGGCTCTGTAAAGAGCGCCAAACGTGCAGGGCGGAGACCCAAGCTCCTGCCCGAGTAACCCGAAAATGCTCGGTGCTCGCCGAACATCCCGAGTACTGAGATGTTCGGGCGAGTACCGAGCAGTGTCGAGCATGCTCGCTCAACACTATTAATTATCCTATTTCGTGCCTTCATGCAGAATGCTGAAGCTTGGTTTACCAAGTGCATTGATCTGTACACCATATTTTGTGTACATACCGGTCTCCCAACTATGGGTGCAGGGGATGTGGAGTCTCCACAATGTGTACGGTCTTTCCTAGTGTATAGCAATCACAGTGAGAGAAGAGGAGTAGCCTGGTCTGAACAGCATTCTCATTGTAACTGCAGCAGTTCTCTTCTATACACACTTGAATAGAAGGGAGCACTCTATAGTAGTGCTTGTCACCATGGCCATAGAATGACTGCCTGTCTGCCTTTATTTACAAGCATTCTGAGACTCCTGCACTGCGCTCTCAGTGTGGTTGCATCATGACAGTCACAGTGAGAGTGCTGTGTGGGAGCGGGATTCCCCAAGAACTTGTGCGGAAAGCAGACATTGAGTCAGTGGACCTAGTGGCAAGTGCAACTGTAGCACTTTCTGGTCTATAAAAAGGGGTATAAAGGAGAACATGCTGCAGTCACAATGAGCGCACTGTTTAGACTCGGCTCCTGCATTTCTCTGTTCATACTGCATCTTTTTTTATATAACAAAAATGATCAAAACTATGTTGATGCACTGGGGTATCAGAATGTTCCTAGACATAAGATCATACCATACATGTCATATATACGAACACCATATACCTTATAGCATACTTGAATGAGCCAACCTCTCTAACCTTCCAGATATCTATAAATGTAGTGCTGAAGCAATACCTTACATTTAAATGAATGAGTTTATCATTTGATTTATTTAACTATTAACACAAAATATATTTCAATATTTTTCATACAATTTATTTTTATAATGCTAAAATGTTCCACAGCATTTCCCAATCTGGAAAATCAGTAGACATACTGCACAATAGGACATATTTACTGTTGAGCAAGCATGCTCGACACTGTTCGGTACTCGCCCCGAGCATTTCCGGGTTACTCGGGCGGGAGCTCGGGTCTCCGCCCTGCATGTTTGGCGCTCTTTACAGAGCCAATGAACATGCAGGGATTGCCAGCCAGTCACTGTAATGCTGCAGCCATGTTGTTTGTGGGCATTACAGTGATTGGCTGGCCGCACAGCGTCACCTCGAGTATTTAAAACCGGGCGCCACCATCTTGGACACAGTCGCTCCGGATCAGACAGTGTAGGGACAGCGCTGCTGATTTAGGGAGAGATATATCCTGCGAAATAGTTAGTGTAGGGTCTGTAAAGGCTGCCAGATCAAACAAACAGTCCTTCTCAGGACTAATATCCATCCCAGATATCAGGCAGGCAGGCTGTATAGGAGACGCAGTGGTTATACCAGCAAACGCTGCATTACAGTCCTGTGTGCTCCTGTTGCTGAAATTGCTGGACTTAGCTCCAGGTCTCAGGGACCAGGAAAAATCCTTTTTTTACATCTAAATCCTCTTTTTTTTGCCTCCTTCACACTGTACAAATACCCGTCTTATTAACCTTTTGGTGTCGTCCCACCTCCCCCCCCCAAAAAAAAAAAGTGTGTCTCTGATTTTTCAGACACAAATATATCAGCTGAAAATAGTCTGGTGTAGGCCCGAGAAATAGAAGTGTGGTTTTGCAGTTCAACGGGTCAAATATCTGTATTATCCTGCTTTTGCCATTTTTTGCAGTAAAGATAAACAGTAGTAGTGTCTCCTGATTGTTCAGACACAAATATATCTGTAGAAAATAGTCTGGTATACACCAATAAATTATAACTGTGGTTTTGCTGTTCCACGGTAAAAAATCTCTATTATCCTGCTTTTGGCATTTTTTGCTGTAAAAAAAAGATAATAGTGTCTCCTGATTGTTCAGACACAAATATATCTGTTGAACATAGTCTGGTATACACCAGTAAATTATAACTGTGGTTTTTCTGTTCCACCGTAAAAAATCTCTATTATCCTGCTTTGGCATTTTTTGCCGTAAAAAAATAATAATAGTGTCTCCTGATTGTTCAGACACAAATATATCTGTTGAAAATAGTTTGGTGTAGGCCCGAGAAATACAAGTGTGGTTTTGCAGTTCCACGGGTCAAATCTCTGTATTATCCTGCTTTTTTGCATTTTTTGCCGTAAAGAAAAACAGTAGTGTCTCCTGATTGTTCAGACACAAATATATCTGTTGAAAATAGTCTGGTGTAGGCCCGAGAAATAGAAGTGTCGTTTTGCAGTTCAACGGGTCAAATCTCTGTATTAACCTGCTTTTGCCATCTTTTGCCTTAAAGAAAAACAGTAGTAGTGTCTCCTGATTGTTCAGACACAAATATATCTGTTGAAAATAGTCTGGTATACACCAGTAAATTATAACTGTGGTTTTGCTGTTCCACGGTAAAAAATCTCTATTATCCTGCTTTTGGCATCTTTGCCGTAAAAAAAAAATAATAGTGTCTCCTGATTGATCAGACACAAATATATCTGTTGAAAATAGTCTGGTATACACCAGTAAATTATAACTGTGGTTTTGCTGTTCCACGGTAAAAAATCTCTATTATTCAGCTTTTCGTATTTTTTCCGTAAAGAAAAACAGTAATAGTTTCTCCCTGATTGTTCAGATTGTTTAAAAGAGTCGGGTGTAGGCCAGAGAAATAGAACTGTGGTTTTCTTCTTCCACGGTTCTAATCTACTTTTTATTACCCTTTTTCCATTGATAGTGCAAGTGTAAGCTATTTTACTTCCTTTACAATGGGAAAGGCGCGTGGCAAGGGACGTGGAACTGGACGTTCTGGTGATGGTGCGTGCAGAGGACAGGGCCGTGGCCAAGGTGAAAATGTGCCACAACCAACAGCCACATCTTCTCGCTCCCACTTCTTGACCGAATTACTAGGGAAGCACAGAACAACACCAGTATTGCGAACTGATCAGTGTGAACAGGTTATTAATTGGATAGCAGATAATACTTCCAGTTACCTGGGCACCACCACCTCCGGTCTGTCTTCCACACGGTTGACTCTTAGTAGCCGTGAGTCTCGACGGCATACTCCTCCTCACCCTGATGCTCCTTCCTCCCACCAGACAGCAACTGATCCCACACTTGGACACATTGAAGAGCTGTTCTCTGGTCCATTTCCAGATTTGTGCCCCTCGCCTGCTCCGCTTGAAGTGGTGGAAGAGGAGATCCCATGTAGCGATGCCCAAATTTTTGAACAGCCACGGCCACAGGAAGTCGACGCTGGCAATTTGTCACAAGAGGTGGATGATGACGAGACACAATTGCCAGGAAGTGAGGAGGAGGATCGCTGTGCGCAAGTGGAAGAGAAGGAGGTGGTGATCTAGTAACTGACCCAACGTGGCAGGAGGACATGCAGAGCGAGGCCAGCAGCACACAGGGTAAGGGAGGCAGAGTACCCCAACAGGCAGGAAGAAGGAGTGTGGTGGCCACACACAGAAGGCGGGCAATAGTTCCCCGTGAAACCAACACGAGGGAAGTTGCCAGTACAACCTGTAGGTCTTCCAGAGTCTGGAATTTTTTTAAAGACTGCTGATAACCCCAAAAAGGCCATTTGTACCACCTGCCATGCCAGCATCAGCAGGGGTGACAAAACTACCAGCCTGACCACCACCAGCATGATCAGGCACATGGCAGCAAAGCACCCGACTTTGTGGGGCGAACCCCAGGGTCCACGACCAGTGTCAGCAGGTGTCACCACTGCTTCTTCCACTGTTGTGCGTGCAATAGAACCCCCTGTTGTGTGTGCAAGGCAATCCCCTGTCCATACTGCATGCAAAGATGCCCCCTCCTCTCAGTCTTCACTTGTTATGGCAGTTTCTCAAGAAACAGCATCAACGTCCACGTCCCACCGCAGCGTTCAATTGTCCATATCCCAGACCTTTGAACGAAAGTAGAAATTCTCAGCTAACACCCCACAGGCCACAGTCCTAAATTCGCACATTTCACGACTGCTTGCGTTGGAAATGCTGCCTTTTAGGCTGGTGGAGACAGAATCCTTCCGCAACCTTATGGCGGTTGCCGTCCCTCGGAACTCGGTCCCCAGCCGACACTATTTTGCCCGGTGTGCCATCCCTGCACTACACAAGCACGTGTCCCAAAACATCTGCCGTGCCCTCAACAACGTAGTTACTGGGAGAGTCCACCTGACAAAGGACACGTAGACAAGTGCTTGTGGCCAGGGACGGTACATCTCCCTGACGGCACACTGGGTAAACATAGTGGAAGCCGGGACCCAGTAGGACCTTGGGACGGAACACATCCTCCCCACACCGAGGATTGCGGGCCCTATGTCAGTCAGAGTTGCCCCCACAGTGTACAGCTGCTGAGCATCATCCTCTTCCTCCTCCTCATGTTCAGCCTCCATCTCAGATATCACCACATCAGTTACAAGCTGGAAGCACTGCAGTACTGCCTCAGCCAAGCGGCAACAGGCTGTACTGAAACTCATAAGCTTAGGTGATAAACCTCACACTGCTTGTGAGTTGTGGACAGCTGTGAAAGAGCAGGCAGATCTGTGGCTGAGACCGCTGAACCTACATCCAGGCATAGTCGTGTGTGACAATGGCCGTAACCTGGTGGCGGCTCTGAGGCGAGGCGAGATCACACACGTACCATGCCTGGCTCATGTGCTTAACCTCGTGGTTCAGCGGTTTCTTAAATCGTACCCCGAGTTGCCAGATCTGCTCGTCAAAGTACGCTGCCTGTCAACTCATTTTTGCAAGTCGGCTACAGCTTCCGCCGCCCTTGCTGTGTTGCAGCAGCGTTTGCAACTTCCGTCACACCGACTGGTGTGTGATGTCCTCACACGTTGGAACTTTACCCTCCACATGTTGCAAAGGATTTGTGAGCAGAAGAGAGCAGTTGTGGACTCCCAGCTGCTACAAGGCCGTCGATATTCAGGACAGACTCCACACATAAGACCTCAGGAGTGGACCTGGATGTCTGACATATGTACCATCTTGACAAACTTTGAGGAGTCCACCAAGATGGTGAGTGGCGATGACACCATCATTAGTGTCAGCATTCCACTTGTCTGTCTTTTGCAACGCTCTATGCAGAGAATTAAAGAGGAGGCATTGCAGCCAGAGTATGATGATATGGATCAAGAAGCCGTAGCGGGCGATTACACACAGCCCAGCCTCATCTCATCTCAACGTGCATTGGGGGACAATGAGGGAGAGGAGGAGGAAGAACAGGAGCTGGTATCATGCGCTGTAGACGGTAGTACCTGTACAACTGTCATACCGTCGGTTCAGCGTGGGTGGCCTGAGGACAGGGGGGAGGAGGAGGACGAGAGCATGGTCAGTCATCATCTTGGTGAGGACACAGAAGTCTTGCCCGTTACCAGTCTGGCACGCATGGCTGACTTTATGTTACGCTGCCTTAACCGTGACCCTCGCGTTTTCAAAATGTTGGGTGACAGTCATTACTAGTTGGTGACACTTTGAGACCCCCGCTACAAGGAGAACTTTCACTCTCTTATTCATGAGGTGGAGAGGTCTACAAAAATGGGGCAGTACCAGAAGGCCCTTGCTGCAGAACTGTTAAAAAAATTCCCATCTGAACACGCTACCGGCAGAGGTCACAGTTCGTTGACCAACCAAGGCGTACAAGCGAGAGAGAGGCAACTCCAATCCAGCAGAGGCAGGGGAACACTATCAACGTTCTGGGAGAGTTTTCTGAGACCCGCCCAGCTTACAGGCCCTGAGGCGCGGGGTACTCTCACAAGGAGTGGAAAGATTCAAAAGATGGTGAGGGAGTACCTTGCCGACCGTACCAGCATCCTCCGTGATTCCTCTGTGCCTTTTAATTATTGGGTATTAAAGCTGGACACTTGGAATGAACTCGCTCTGTGCGCCTTGGAGGTCCTGGCCTGCCCTGCCGCTAGCGTGTTATCGGATAGTATTTTTAGTGCCGCTGGGGAATTATAACTGATAAGCGCACTCGCCTGTCAACTGACAATGCTGACAAGCTGACCCTTATCAAAATGAACAAGGGCTGGATTGGGCCAGACTTCTCATCACCAAATGACAGCAGAGTAACATAAAGTCAAATCCACTGTGTTATTTCGGGAGGTGTATTCACATGCACCGCTTCACACCCACACATGGGTAAACGCTTCCTCATTTTGGCTGTTTTATGTTCTTATCCTTATCCGCAGCCTGCACCATACTATACCACCAGGGTGACGTGGTCCGTGTTGCCATTATTGAAAGTTCCTCCGTCCTTATTTTTGTCAGCTTTTGCTTGGAAAGCATAAGCAAAGACTGTGGGAGACCCACTCCCCAATAATGGGAATAATATTTTTAAGATGCTGTACTGTATGGCTCTTGGAAGGGGCATTAAAAGTGTCTGGTTAAGCTACTGCGACCTCCACCACTTTTCCGAGGGGCATTCAAACTGTCTTGTTAAGCTACTGCGACCTCCACCATTTTTCCAAAGGGCATTAAAAGCGTCTTGTTAAATGACTCTGAACTCCACAGCTCTTCCAAGGGGCATTGAAACACTGTTTTTAATTAACTCTAACCTCCACGACTCATCGAACGGGCATTGCATTTCCTCCTAATTTTTGGCAGCTTTTGCTTGGAAGACATAAGCAAAGACTATGGGAGGCACACTCCCCAATAATGGGAATAATGTTTGTAATATGCTGTACTGCATGGCTCTTGTAAGGGGCATTGCAAGTTCCTCCATCCTAATTTTTGGCAGCTTTTGCTTGGAAGGCATAGGCAAAGACTATGGGAGACACACTCCCCAATAATGGGAATGTTTGTAATATGCTGTACTGCATGGCTCTTATAAGGGGCATTGCAAGTTCCTCCGTCCTTATTTTTGGCAGCTTTTGCTTGGAAGGCATAAGCAAAGACTATGGGAGACACACTCCCCAATAATGGGAATAATGTTTGTAATATGCTGTACTGCATGGCTCTTGTAAGGGGAATTGCAAGTTCCCCCGTCCTAATTTATGGCAGCTTTTGCTTGGAAGGCATAAGCAAATACTATGGGAGACACACTCCCCAATAATGGGAATAATGTTTGTAATATGCTGTACTGCATGGCTCTTGTAAGGGGCATTGCAAGTTCCTCCGTCCTAATTATTGGCAGCTTTTGCTTGGAAGGCATAAGCAAAGACTATGGGAGACACACTCCCCAATAATGGGAATAATGTTTGTAATATGCTGTACTGCATGGCTCTTGTAAGGGGCATTCCAAGTTCCTCCGTCCTAATTTTTGGCAGCTTTTGCTTGGAAGGCATAAGCAAATACTATGGGAGACCCACTCCCCTAAAATGGGAATAATGTTTGTAATATGCTGTACTGTATGGCTCTTGGAAGGGGCATTAAAAGCATCTTTTTAAGCTACTGCGACCTCCACCACTTTTCCGAGGGGCATTAAAACCGTCTTGTTAAGCTACTGTGACCTCCACGTCTCTTCCAAGGGGCATTCAAACTGTCTTGTTAAGCTACTGGGACCTCCACGTCTTTTCCGAGGGGCATTAAAACCATCTTGTTAAGCTACTGTGACCTCCTCGTCTCTTCAAAGGGGCATTAAAAGCGTCTTCTTAGGCCACCCTGAACTCCACAGCTCTTCCAAAGGGCATTGAAATGTTGTTTTTAATTACCTCTAACCTCCACGACTCTTCCAACGGGCATTGCATTTCCTCCTAATTTTAGTCAGCTTTTGCTTTTCAATGCAAAGGCGAAAACTAAGGGAGACCCAATCCCCAATAATGGGTAGAAGGTTATTAGTACGCTGTAATCCACGTCTGTTTCAAGGGGCATTGCAGTTCCTCATAATTTTAGGAAAGCCTTCCATTCTCTGCTTAGGCCAACAGTGTACAGGAGACCCTGTTGCTATAAATGGAAAAAACAGTTCAGTTAAGGCCCTCTGACCTCCATGTAATTTCCAAGGGGCATTGGAGTGCCTCAAAATTTTTGGTAGGCATTGCACTCACTGTATGCCCTATAACTCTGTAGCCGAACCGCTCCTTTTGTTACAGAAACATATCCTACAAGACATATGTGGATGACTGGCCTGATATTGATGTGAATGGTCACTTTTCTTCCTGCTCTTTCTCCTTTGCCACTATCTCATCCATCATTTATCACCTGAAGCTTTGTTTTAACGGGAGTCATAGAACTGGGATAGTAGCAGGAAAACATCCAGCAATCCTCGGAGGAGGTAGGATATGCGCCAAAATGCTGACCACCTCAGGCCTAGCCGCTACTACATGCGCTTGCATTCCAAGAAATCAAAGCAGATGCTAACTTCTATCATCATCATCATGCTCCTTACCTTGGCACTCTCAACTCCCCTGATGGAGAAGCCAGGGCCCACCGGAGGAGTCTGGTTCTCTGGTGGGCTCGTCCAATGCTGGGCTAAGAAAAGTGTGTGGGGGGATGTTCCAAGGAGAAATAGGGGTGGCTGGGGACCGAGTGTGGACTCCCGGCCTCCGGGCAGCTGGGGACTGAGTATGGATACCAGGCCGCCAACGCAGCCATGACGTGGTGGCCAGATTCCGCCTCCACATGCCTAAAAGGCCCAATTTCAAGTGCAAGCAAGCAAGCAGTATGGTATTGCAGCCTGGGGGTTGGTGGCAGGCTGCATACTTGCGCTTGCATTGCAAGGAATGGGAGAGGTACAATTGAACACTGCCCTGGGACAAGGACTTGAACGGGGATAGTTGCAAGTCTGCAACGACAGGTGCAGGGTGGGAGGCATCTTCGCAAGTACCATGAACAGGGGTTTGGCATGCACACACTACAGTGGAGTAGGCTGTCCTTCCCACTAAATGCACTGGGGAGGGCACAGGTAATGTTTTGGTATGCACGCTTAATCTGATGTATAAGGCACACCGGGACAAATAGGGGCGGCTGGGGACTGAGTATGGATACCTCGCTACCGAAGCAGCCATGAGGTAGTGGCCAGCTTCGGCCCCCTCTAAACTAAAAGGCCCCATTTCAAGTGCAAGCTAGCAGTATGGCATTGCAGCCTGGGGGTGGGTGGGTGGCAGGCTGCACACTTACGCTTGCATTAAAAGAAAACAAAGCAGATGCTAACTTCTATCATCATCATCATGCTCCTCACCTTGGCACTCTCAACTCCCCTGATGGAGAATCCAGGGCCCACCAGAGGAGTCTGGTTCTCTGGTGGGCTCGTCCAATGCTGCCCTAACGCAGGCCAGGCTAAGAAAAGTGTGTGGGGGGAAGTTGACAGGAGAAATAGGGGCGGCTGGGGACCGTTTATGGACACTCGGCTGTCCTCAGGCATCTGGGGACCGTGTGTGGACACCCGGCCACCCCCTGGCGGCTGGGGACCGAGTGTGGACACCCGGCCGCCGGGCGGCTGGGGACTGAGTATGGATTCCAGGCCGCCAACGCAGCCATGACGTGGTGGCCAGATTCTGCCTCCACATGCCTAAAAGGCCCAATTTCAAGTGCAAGCAAGCGGTATGGTATTGCAGCCTGGGGGTGGTTGGGTGGTTGGCTGCATATTTGCGCTTGCATTGCAAGGAATGGGGAGGTACAATTTAACACTGACCTGGGACAAGAACTTGCATGGGGATAGTTGTAAGTCTGCATCTTCTGATGCGGCAAGGATGACTTCTGATAGGCACACTTTTAGGCAGTGACCTGGGTGTCAGAGATTCTTCCAGGTGTCTTCCCCATGCTGTTCCCATGTCTTTTCAGCACTGTATGCATGTGTCACACAGCACATGGCCAGATAAGGTTGTAAAATGTTAAAATGACATTTCCCGGTGAATGCATTTGTCACGGTTGAAAGCAATACAAAAGTGCAAAAACGCATAAAAAATGCTACTTGTGAACATAGCCCAAGGTGTGGAGGAGTATTTTTTGGGGGGGTTATTTATTTTACCTTATACACAAGTCTTTACCCTGGAAAGGATGTTCCTTAACATATTTCGCAGGAAAGCAGTTTCAGTATCGTTTTTGAACATTTTATTGTGAGCCCTTAAAAGTGGCTTAATACCTCTGACCACGTTGTTGACAGCAGTGACCTGGGGGTCAGAAATGCTTCCTGGGGCGATCCCCATGCTGTCCCCATGTTATTTGAGCACTGTCACTATCGTTTTGGGCACGATTTGCCAGGGGTGCCGCCGCAAAAATGCTCGGGTCTCCCATAGACTAACATTGGGCTCGTTGCTCGGGTCGAGCACCCGAGTATCACGGCGAGCTCGGCCCGAGCTTCGAGCACCTGAGCATTTTAGTGCTCGCTCAACACTAGACATATTACATAAGCATGCATCTGACTGTGTAGTATAGTGGGGGAGAGGGGTATCTTGTCCTTAGAAGTTTACACTTTGAAGATAGAGGGAACCATCCTTCCAAATAAAATAACAAATGATATATAAAGATGAAAGAAGCATTCATGCAGCTTCTGTTTGTGCATGCACAGATATCAAATTCATTTGGGTTGTGAAAGAGTTAAGAAGTTAAAAGGACAGCAAATGAATAAAGAATTGTGAGTAAAATTTGATAATGTAGCTTCACAAAGTTCCATTGAAACTCAGCCTGTAGGTTTCAAAGGAGACTGTGATATTTGCTATATACAGCAATCCTGTGGTATTGCTGTATGTAGAACAAGTGATCAGTGATCAGACATGTTCAAGTCCCCTAATTGGACTAAAAAATACAGTAAAAATGTAAAAAAAAGTTTTAAAAATATGAAAAAAATAAAGAAAAAATATAAACATTCGAATCACCCATTTTTCCCCCATTAAAAATAAAAATATATTTAAAAAAAACATATGTGGTAAGGCCGCATCCATAAAATTCCAATCTCTCAAAATGCAAAATTAATTAACCCAATTGTGAAACAGAAAAAATGAAAACCGACAAAATTGCAAATTGCAAAAAAAATGTTGTAAGAAGCGATCAAAATGTCATATCTATATCAAAATGGTATCAATGAAAACGTGTTGCCCACAAAAAGGAAGCCCTGACACAGCTCCATCAACTGAAAAATTAAAATGTTATGGGTCTAAAACAATGGCGACATAATAAAAAATTAGTTTTCACAAATTTCCAAAATTTTTTGCTTTATTGCCAGGTGATATTTACCACCGTAAAAACAATTCCCAAAAAATAAAGTCAAAACTGCATTTTTGTTATTTCACTGCACTTAGATTTTTTTCTCGTTCTCTGGTACACTATATAGTACAATTAATGGAGTCATTCAAAGTAAAAACCAAGCCCTCACATGTCCATATGTACAGAAAAAAAAAGTTATGGCTCGTGGTAGAAGGGGAGAGAAAAACAAAAATGTAAAAACAGAAATTGGCTATGTTGGGGTTAAAAATGGAAAACTGTATTCTATAGGTGTAAAAAAAGTTTAAAGACTAAACAGTAAACTCATTAGACAGAGATATTAATTTTGTGTTTGCATTTATGATGGAGACAGTTTAATTAAAGGAATACCTGGTTTAGGAATGCTCAAGGCTATATTTATACACTGTTTTATGCCAAGTACAAGCCCTGGGGCACAGTATATGACATAGCGATTTTCTCTTTTGTGTTTTTTGGATCAGTGAGACACATATTGACCCCTCAGGCCGTGAATATTATAGTCACTCTCTTGATGAAGTTGACATGATTTGACAGTGGACTGAATGAAATGACAAATATGAATCCAGTATAACCTCAAGACAATTACCTTGGGTTTTGAATAGACAGTGACACTATAAATATCATTTTGTTCCTAGTGTGATCTGTGCTGTTAAATAAAGCATCTTAAACCTAATTAAAAGTACAGTGAAAGTTTTTATAAGCAAGTTTCAGTAGAATGAAAAGTCCATAGAAAATTAGCAAGAAATGTTAAAGAGTAACTAAATGTTATTTTTTTAATGTTATAGCCCTTTTAGTAGTGTTGATTGGTAAAGGCCTGGGTTCTGAGATCCTGACGTATAGTTCAAATCAAAAGTGTTGGAATAATGCTTATTATTGTGTATATTGCATCCACTACTAGAACTACCAATTCTGGAAATTCAAGGTAAAAATGCTGCTGATAAGAGAAGGTATGTGGAAATACACACAGGAGTCTAGACCTGATACACCTGACAGAAGACTGTTTAGATAATGATCAAAAAAGCACAAACTACTATCTCCCTCAGTATAGATGCTGATCAGATTGGGTATGTATGTAAATGTGAAACGGCAAAAGAAATGTGGAAACAGATGCAAAAAGTGCATAGAAGGATAAATATCAGGAATAAGTTCTATGTAATTAGAAAGCTGCATATGCAGGATTACATAAGAAATACTCTAAAAATTGTGGAGTGCATGCGAGGCATTGGGGAAGATCTAAAAGATTTCCAGGTTGCTGCACTACTACTAAGCGGTCTCTGAAATAGATAACAAATTTGGAAGAATGCCAAAAATTCTGCATACATATAATGGAACTAAATATACAAATAACGAGACACAAAGCTTTTTAAGGAAAAATGAAATCGTGTCACAGACCCACTGTATCATACTACCCTGAACAAAATAGTGTAGCGGAAAGAAGGAAACGGACACTTCGTGAAAGTGGAAGAAGTATTCTATTTGACGCAGATTTGCCAACCACATATTGGGGTGAAGCAATCATGACAGCTTGCTATCTTCAAAACAGACTACCAGGTAAAGCTACTGCGATAACTCCATTTGAGCAATGGGAGAGCAAGAAGCCTGAACTTCAACACATAAGAGTATTAGGAATAGTGTTGAGCCACCCCCGTAGTGTTCGGGTTCGGTTCGGTTCGTCGAACACCGGGATGTTCGAGGGACTGTTCGTTGAACTGTTCGTCGAACACCTTAGAACACCGTCGAACACCGTTAAAACCAATGGCAGGCAAACAAAAACACATAGAAACACATAGAAAACACCTTCAAAGGTGTCCAAAAGCTGACAAACTGCTCAGAAGACTCTCTCTTTAAAAAAGCCAGCCGGCAAATTCAGCAGCGACATACACCGGTACACGACAATTTAGACAAGAAGGAATAGAGCTTCACACATAGATTAGATAGATAGAAACATGTCAGTCACATATATATGAAGTACAGTGACAGTGTTGGTTACTGTACTTGTCATTTAGTGTAAAGGATTTATTAAAAAAAATAATAGTGTTTTCATGCACCGTCTCTTTAAAAAAGCCGGCCGGCAATTCAGCATCTGTACCCGACAATTTAGAACAGAAAGAATAGAGTATCACACATAGATTAGATAGATAGAAACATGTCAGTCAGATATATAATAAGTACAGTGATAGTGTTGGTTACTGTACTTGTCATTTAGTGTTAAAATAAAGGATTTATTAAAAAAAAAATTAGCATGGGGTTCCCCGTAATTTTAGTCTATAGCGGAGGTTAAGCAGACGGCTGGGCTGATGTTTGAAGCCTGGGAAGGGGGTAATGCCCATGGAGCTTCCCAGGCTACTAATATCAGCCCCCAGCTGAATACCTAGCCTTTACTAGCTATTAAAATGGGGGACCCCCCCAAAAAAATGACGTGGGGTCCCCCCTATTTTAATAGCTAGCAAAGGCTAGGCAGACAGCTGGGGGCTGATATTAATAGCTCAGGAAGGGTGCCATGAATATTGGCCCCCTCCCAGGCTAGAAACACCAGCTGTCAGCCGCCCCAGAAATGGCACATCCATAGGATGCGCCAATTCTGGCACTTAGCCTCGCTCTTCCCACTGCCCTGTAGTGGTGGCAGTGGGGTAATAGAGCTGGGGTTGATGTCAGCTTATAATGCCAGCTGACATCAAGCCCAGGTTAGTAATGGAGATGCGTCTATAAGACACCCCCATTACTAACCCCATAGTGAAAGTTAAAAAAAACACAAACACCCAGAATAAAATCCTTTAATTGAAATAAACACACAATTCTTTATTGTTCTAAATTAAACCATACTTACCGTCACGCCCATTCCAGCTGAAGCCAACGATCTCCTGCAATAAAAATAAAATAATAAACCAACATCATCCTTACCTTTCGATGGTTCCCAGGACAGCTCCAGCTCTGCTACATCGATATGACAGGCTGGACCGCAGCAGAACGCTGCCATCCAGCCTGTCAACCCGCAGACACTGAGAAGAGCAGGCATGCTTGCGCTCCTCAGTGTCTCGCTGTGACGGCATCCAGATGAGCCGAGGTCATGTCCAATGAACTCGGCTCACCTCATGCACGTCACTGACAGCGTGGGAAAATTCTCCTGCACTCAGCGCTTCAGCGTGGGAGAATTCTCACGCTGAAGCGCTGAGTGCAGGAGAATTTTCCCACGCTGTCAGTGACTTGCATGAGGTGAGCTGAGTTCATTGGACATGAGCTCACCTCTTGCACGTCACTGACAGTGTGGGAGAATTCTCCTGCACTCAGCGCTTCAGCGTGAGAATTTTCCCACGCTGTCAGTGACATGCATGAGGTGAGCCGAGTTCATTGGACATGACCTCGGCTCATCTGGATGCCGTCACAGCGAGACACTGAGGAGCGCAAGCAAGCCTGCTCTTCTCAGTGTCTGCGGGATGACAGGCTGGATGGCAGCGTTCTGCTGCGGTCCAGCCTGTCATCTCGAGGTAGCAGAGCTGAAGCTGTCGTGGAAACCATGGAAAGGTAAGGATGATGTTGGTTTATTATTTTTCTTTTATTGCAGGAGATCGTTGGCTTCAGCTGGAATGGGCGTGACGGTAAGTATGGTTTAATTTAGAACAATAAAGAATTGTGTGTTTATTTCAATTAAAGGACTTTATTCTGGGTGTTGTGTTTTTTTTAAATACTTTACTAGAAATTCATGGCGGTCATGTCTAATACTGGCGTGACCCCATGAATTTTGAGCTTAGGGCCAGCTGATAATACCAAGCTGGCCCTAACCCCTTTATTACCCAGTGAGCCACCGCACCAGGGCCCTGGATGAGTTGGGTACAGCGCCAGAAGATGGCGCTTCTATGAACGCGCCATTTTCCGGGGTGGCTGCAGACTGCAATTTGCAGCGGGGGGGGGCCCATAAAGCTTGGGCCTCCCTGCGCTGCAGATTCCAGCCCCCAGCTGCCTAGTTGTACCTTGCTGGACACAAAAATAGGGTGAAGCCCAACGTATTATTTTTTTAATTATTTCAGGAAATTCATGAAATAATTAAAAAAAAATTGACGTGGGGCTTCGCACTATATTTGTGTCCAGTCAGGTGCAGCAGGCAGGAACGGGCTGCCCCCAACCACCAGCTGCCTATTTGTACCTGGCCGGACACAACAATATAGGGAAGCCCTTTTTTTTTTTAAATTATTTCATGAAATAATTAAAAAAAAATTGACGTGGGGCTTCGCACTATATTTGTGTCCAAGCCAGGTACAGCAGGCAGGAACGGGCTGCCCCCAACCACCAGCTGCCTATTTGTACCTGGCCGGACACAACAATATAGGGAAGCCCTTTTTTTTTTTAATTATTTCATGAAATAGTTAAAAAAAAATTGACGTGGGGCTTCGCACTATATTTGTGTCCAGCCAGGTACAGCAGGCAGGAACGGGCTGCCCCCAACCACCAGCTGCCTATTTGTACCTGGCCGGACACAACAATATAGGGAAGCCCTTTTTTTTTTTAATTATTTCATGAAATAATTAAAAAAAAATTGACGTGGGGCTTCGCACTATATTTGTGTCCAGCCAGGTACAGCAGGCAGGAACGGGCTGCCCCCAACCACCAGCTGCCTATTTGTACCTGGCCGGACACAACAATATAGGGAAGCCCTTTTTTTTTAAATTATTTCATGAAATAATTAAAAAAAAATTGACGTGGGGCTTCGCACTATATTTGTGTCCAGCCAGGTACAGCAGGCAGGAACGGGCTGCCCCCCACCAACAGCTGCCTATTTGTACCTGGCCGAACACAACAATATAGGGAAGCCCTTTTTTTTTTAATTATTTCATGAAATAATTTAAAGAAAATTGACGTGGGGCTTCGCCCTGTTTTTGTGTCCAGCCAGGTACAACTAGGCAACTGGGGGCTGGAATCCGCAGCGCAAGGAGGCCCAAGCTTTCTGGGCCACCCCCGCTGCAAATTGCAGTCCGCAGCCACCCCGGAAAATGGCGCGTTCATAGAAGCGCCATCTTCTGGCGCTGTACTCAACTCATCCAGGGCCCTGGTGCGGTGGCTCACTGGGTAATAAAGGGGTTAGGGCCAGCTTGGCGTTATCAGCTGGCCCTAAGCCCGAAATTCATGGAGTCACGCCAATATTAGACATGACCACCATGAATTTCTAGTAAAGTATTTAAAAAAAACACAACACCCAGAAAAAAGTCCTTTAATTGAAATAAACACACAATTCTTTATTGTTCTATATTAAACCATACTCACCATCACGCCCATTCCAGCTGAAGCCAACGATCTCCTGAAATAAAAGAAAAATAATAAAGCAACATCATCCTTACCTTTCCATGGTTCCCATGACAGCTTCAGCTCTGCTACATCGAGATGACAGGCTGGACCGCAGCAGAACGCTGCCATCCAGAGTGTCATCCCGCAGACACTGAGAAGCGCAGGCTTGCTTGCGCTCCACAGTGTCTCTCTGTGACGGCATCCAGATGAGCCGAGTTAATGTCCAATGAACTCGGCTCACCTCATGCACGTCACTGACAGCGTGGGAAAATTCTCCTGCACTCAGCGCTTCAGCGTGGGCGAATTCTCACGCTGAAGCGCTGAGTGCAGGAGAACTTTCCCACGCTGTCAGTGACGTGCATGAGGTGAGCTGAGTTCATTGGACATGAGCTCACCTCATGCACATCACTGACAGCGTGGGAGAATTCTCCTGCACTCAGCGCTTCAGCGTGAGAATTTTCCCACGCTGTCAGTGACGTGCATGAGGTGAGCTGAGTTCATTGTCAGCTCATCTGGATGCCGTCACAGAGAGACGCTGAGGAGCGCAAGCAAGCCTGCGCTTCTCAGTGTCTGCGGGATGACAGGCTGGATGGCAGCTTTCTGCTGCGGTCCAGCCTGTCATCTCGATGTAGCAGAGCTGAAGCTGTCGTGGGAACCATGGAAAGGTAAGGATTATGTTGCTTTATTATTTTTCTTTTATTGCAGGGGATCGTTGGCTTCAGCTGGAATGGGCGTGATTGTAAGTATGGTTTAATTTAGAACAATAAAGAATTGTATCTTTATTTCAATTAAAGGACTTTATTCTGGGTGTTTGTGTTTTTTTTTAACTTTGACTATGGGGTTAGTAATGGGGGTGTCTTATAGACGCCTCTCCATTACTAACCTGGGCTTGATGTCAGCTGGCATTATAAGCTGACATCAACCCCAGCCCTATTACCCCACTGCCACCGCTACAGGGCAGTGGGAGGAGCGAGGCTAAGTGCCAGAATTGGCGCATCCTATGGATGTGCCATTTCTGGGGCGGCTGACGGCTGGTGTTTCTAGCCTGGGAGGGGGCAAATATTCATGGCACCCTTCCTGGGCTATTAATATCAGCCCCCAGCTGTCTGCTTAGCCTTTGCTAGCTATTAAAAAAGGGGGGACCGCACGTCAATTTTTTGGGGGGTTCCCCATTTTAATAGCTAGTAAAGGCTAGGCATTCAGCTGGGGGCTGATATTAGTAGCCTGGGAAGCTCCGTGGGTATTACCCCTTCCCAGGCTTCAAACATCTGCCCCTGCTGTCTGCTTAACCTCCGCTAGAGCCTAAAATTATGGGGAACCCCACGCCAATTTTTTTTTAAATAAATCCTTTATTTTAACACTAAATGACAAGTACAGTAATCAACACTGTCACTGTACTTCATATATATGTGACTGACATGTTTCTATCTATCTAATCTATGTGTGATTCTCTATTCCTTCCATTCTAAATTGTCGGGTACCGCTGCTGAATTGCCAGCCGGCTTTTTTAAAGAGACGGTGCATGAAAACACTAATATTTTTTTAAATAAATCCTTTACACTAAATGGCAAGTACAGTAATCAACACTGTCACTGTACGTCTTATATATGTGACTGACATGTTTCTATCTATCTAATCTATGTGTGATGCTCTATTCTTTCTATTCTAAATTGTCGAGTACCGCTGCTGAATTGCCGGCCGGCTTTTTTAAAGAGACGGTGCATGAAAACACTAATATTTTTTTAAATAAATCCTTTACACTAAATGACAAGTAAAGTAATCAACACTGTCACTGTACTTCTTATATATGTGACTGACATGTTTCTATCTATCTAATCTATGTGTGAAGCTCTATTCTTTCGGTTCTAAATTGTCGGGTACCGGTGTATGCCGCTGCTGAATTGCCGGCTTTTCATGTTTCACTGTGAGCACTGTTCCCATCGATTTGGGCAATCACTCTAATGCCACAACCACCATGGCTGTGGCATTACAGTGAGTGGCAGACAATCCCTGCATGATTGGTGCTCTAAATAGCGCCAGACATGCAGGACACGCTTTTTGGTGCACGAACAGCTATCGAACATAACCTCGAACAGCCAAATTTTTTACAAATCGTTCGGGTTCGTTGAACAACTCGAACACCGCCCAAAACAGCTCGAATTTGAGATTGGCGAACAGTTCTAGTCGAACACCGCTCATCTCTAATTAGGAAGTAAAGTATTTGTACATATTTCCAAAGAAAAAAAAAACAAAATGAGAATCTCATGCAAAAGAGGTTATACTGGTGGGCTACAGTGAAACGTAGAAAGGATATAGAATCCTGCACCCAGAAACGAACGAGGTCACAATAAGCAGAGATCTAATGATTGATAAGAACTTTGTGTCGCTCAAGTTTCATGACGTCATTCCAATAGTTCAGCTGAAGCCACAACAATCTCAGTCACATTTTCAAAATAACAAGGAAAAGGATGTAGAAGTTTGGTTAGGTTCTGCAACCATTGAAGAAGCAACAGAAAAAGGTGAACCTTTGGTTCAGTGGTTAGCACTGCAGCCTTGCAGCGCTGGGGTTCTGGGTTCAAATCCCACCAAGGACAACATATGCAAGGAGTTTGTATGTTCTCCCCGTGTTTGCATGGGTTTCCTCAGGGTACTCTGGTTTCCTCCCACATTCCAAAGACATACTGATAGGGAATTTAGATTGTGAGCCATTGGGACAGTGCCCATAATGTCTGTAAAGCGCTGTGGAATTAATGGTGCTATATAAGTGAGTAAAATAAATAAATAAACCTGAAGTCAGGAAATCATCAAGATCAAACAAGGATAGCTAAGTGTCTATCCTACTTTGTCAAAACACTACCTAAGTCAGAGCTGCAGTTATGGAATGAGATGAAACAACTACCTGTCCATGATAAACTAAAGTAGATTAATACTGCTAATGAGGAAACAAAGTCCCTTCATCAACTTCAAACTTAGAAACTCACTAAACTACCAAAAGGCAAAAAACAATCAAATGTAAATACTTTTTTAAGACCAAGTATGACTCTGAAAGCAAGTTTCATAGATTTAAAGCAAGATTAGTCGCAAAAGAATATTTTCAGAAATATGGTGACGATTATGATGCCACATTTTCTCCAGTTGCTAAGCAGACCACATTTAGGACTCTAATGGCTATAGCTGCTGTACAAAAGAGGTTTGTCAGACATTTGGACATCATAACTGCCTTTTTTAAATGGTGACATTGAAGAGAACTTGTACATGATTCAAATCGGGGGGGTTATGTCAAAGATGGTGAAGAGAATCTTGTTTACAAACTACAAAAATGTCTCTATGGTCTTAAGCAATTGGCAAGAGCATGGAACACCAAAATTATCAAAGTCTCATTGGAATAAGGATTTAAAAGAGGTCAAGAAGATCTGTGTTTATACACAAAATGTATAGATGAAAAGAGGATATTCTCTTATATGTGGAAGATTTGATTATGGATCATCAAGAGGAAACAGGAATTTCAAAGGTGACTAAATGTCTGAATCAGCAATTTGAAACTAAAGACCTTGGAAATATGACATATTATCTAGGAATCCAGATCCAAAGAGAAGCAGATAAAAATTTTCGGATACAGCAAAGTGCAAAAATCAAATCAATTCTGAATCAGTATGGAATGTCAGAAGCCACAAGTATATCAACCCCACTGGAACCATCCTACTTAAAATAGGAAGGAGAAGATGTTGTTATCTAACAATGAGAAAAACAGACAGGCAGTGGGGGCACTTCTATACTTATAAACTATGAATCGACTGGCTATTGCAGCAACAATTGGAATTCTCTGCAGATATGAGGAAAAACCATGCCAAAAGGACTGGAATGCTGTTAAGAGAGTTCTTTGATATTTGAAAGAGACTCAAGACATAAATTTAAGGATAGCGGTGATAGGAGATCTAAACTCACAGGCTATGTGGATGCAGGCTGGGCTGGTGACTTAAGTGATTGTAAATCAACAGGAGGTTATTTGTCCAAGCTTGGAGAAAGTTCAGTTTCTGGGTCTAGCAGAAAACAGGTGAAGACAAGCAAGGATGCATTAAACTTGCATGTAGTGAGAAGATCAATGCGAGAACCAAACACATTGACGTTAAACCTCATCACCAACTTGATTTGCTAGAACGTGGCATAATTGAGTTTGTTCATTGCGAGACTGACCAGATGATAGCTGATTTTATGAGAAAACCACTTCCAAGAGCCACATTTTAAGAATTCAGAACCACTATGGGACTAACAGGATTAGTAGTTGTTGAGTGGGGGTGTTGGAGTAATGTTTATTATTGTGCATATTGTATCAACTACTATATACTACTGTTTAATAATGCATGAGTTTCTGTCTCCAGAAATAGTGTTATTTTGCCAGTAAAGCATTGTTAAAAAAAAAAAACAGAAAATTCCTGTTAACTGTGTGTGCAGCTGAAGCATGTTTTACTTTCTCTTTGAAAGCTGACAGAAAAGATGCTAAGCTCCTAAGCAATAAGAAATTTCAGTTGTAAGTAGTGTTGAGCCACCCCCGTAGTGTTCGAGTTCGGTTCGGTTCGTCGAACACCCGTGTGTTCGCCGAACTGTTCGTCGAACTGTTCGTCGAACACCTTCGAACACCGTTAAAACCAATGGCAGGCAAACAAAAACATAGTTATGTCTTCTGAGCAGTTTGTCAGAAACACATAGAAAACACCTTCAAAAGGTGTCCAAAAGCTGACAAACTGCTCAGAAGACATAACTAACACATGGAAAAGTGACAAGTACATATAGTCATGCGAAAATAAAAGAGGTGGAGGAGTAAAAGGAGGGGGAGACACAGATATAGGCATGTCATGCCCTTCTAAAATCCAAAAAGTGAGAAGCCGACACGGCCAGTCCGCTCCTGCCCGTGCCACCTCCGTGTCGCCGGGTTTGTGCCAGAGCCGCGGTGAACCCTGATGGCCAGCCCCCCTCTCCCAATACTGGTGCCTGTCCGCTGGTGGGTCGAGCGAGCCCCCCTGTGGTGGAGGCAGCTCTAAGCTTTTTAATTTAAATTGTCTCTCTAATTTGAATGAATACACTTTAAATCCATTTACAAGGATCTATTGGAGGGCAAGTCTCATGCCAGCAGCCGCGTAATTCCAGCTCCAGTAGCGTCCACTAAAGCTGCTGCAGTTAAAAAGCTTTTATAAGGATCGAGCTCGGCTGTCCACCGCAAGGCATCCTACTGCCAGTCCCAGCCCCTATGCCTTGGGGTGCCTCCTGATGCTCTTCACTGAGTATCCCGTGGTCCCGAAGCATTTCCTTTGAAAAAATGAAGTGTCCAAACTACAGGTGGTGTAGCTTGCTTAACAGCCGGGATAATCCGCTGACTAGCAGACCCTGCTACTAGGCACAAAGTATTTCCTGGGCTAGATGCAGTTAAAAATTTGTAATTAGATACTCTCGTTGGATGCTGAGAAAGCATTCCATAGAGTCTCCTGGCACGCCATATATGATTCTCTTAAAAAGCTTGGGGTAGGGGTCTAGGGGACCCTTTTATAGCCAAAATCACGGCCCTGTATCGCAATACGTCACCTAGGCTGAAGATAAATGGAACTGTAGCACCCTGAGGGCTCGGTTGCTACAGTGGTATTGCACCTCACCCAGAGGTGTGATATCTCACTCTCAGGTAAGGATGGAGTGTGGATCAGGACCCGACACCTGCATGCGTTACACCACATTGCCGTGGGGCAGGGCGACCAATATGCCCCTGAGATGGGCACGACAGTCCCTGTCCCTGGCTGGAGTGGGGGGAGGGAACACTGAGGAAGGGGAACCCTGCAGTGCAGGAGCAGGGAGGAAGCAGTTCCTGGGTGCATTGAGAAGGGAGTATAAAAGGTGGGCACCATCTTAGTTCAGTGCAGAGAAGTCTGAGCAGAAGTGGCAGGGAGCAGGGGCTCTGCATGAGCTCTGCTCCGGAGGCGGGCCTAGTAACAGAGGCCCAGGCCTGGAAGAGGGAGAAGGAAGGAAGAGGAGCGGAGAAGGCTCCAGGAACGAGGAATGAAGGGATCTCAGGGGTGCGGACGGGCGAGTCGCCACCGCACGCCAGAATCCACCTGCGTGGAGGGGTCAGGCCAAAGGGGGAGACCGGTCCCCGAAACTAGTGGAGGCAGGAAACGACCCTCAGCTAGAAACAGGAGGCTGTGACATTTTATGTGGCGCAGCCCCTCGCTACACCCGCTAGGAAGGCACCACATAGGGTCAGGGAAACTGGCGCCAAGTTTACCAAGAGGAGGCCCGAGGCAGCCGGACAGAAGGGTTGGTAAGAAAGGCCAGACAAAGGACACACAAAGGGGGTCCTGTGAAGCACTCCAAAGTTATCTGGGAGTTGTCTGAGCCCCTCACCTGGTGAGCACAGTACGACGTGGGCAGCCGTTACCTGCAGACGTGGTCTGGATAATAAGAACTGTGAGTAAAGGCCCTGGACTGCATCACTGACTCCGTGTCATTACTGCTGCTGCCCTGCACCATCACCCCCATCCTCCGCATACACTGCCCTGAGGATATACTCCTCCCGTGGGGAGTTATGCTACGCTCTGCTGCACCCACAACACCAGCCTCAGCGGTCTGCCCTGGAGCGGCGGTTCACTCTGACCGCAATCCACGGGTGGCGTAGTCGGACATTTAAACATCAAAACCACATAAATAGTTCCGCCACTGGTTTGACCGCCCTGAGCCACGGAACCGGGTTGCCGCCACGGAGACTACAACCACCAGCATCCACCAAAAAGGGTCCGGCTCCGGGTGTCCCAAGGCCCAGGGGGCGCGTCAGAACATTTTCATCACCTTTCACAATCACCAATGGGACAAGGCAGGGATGTTCTCTGTCCCCTCTCTTATACATCCTAGTGACGGAGCACCTGCTCTCATCAATTCGCCATAACCCCAATATTAGGTGGATTGAGGTGGGAGGCACCGAGTACAAGTGCTCTCTATTTGCTGATGATGTCCTAGTATATATCACTCAATCACATATATCCATCCATGCTGTTATGGCTGAAATAGATCACTTTGTTACATGGTCAAATTTTAAAATCAATGCAGCGAAGTCTGAGGCCCTCGATGTCTCCCTCCCCAAATCCATATAGGATTCCATCCAGTCCAACTTTCCCTTTGCCTGGCCCTCACAGGGTATCAAATACTTAGGAATTCCTATTCATAGAGACCTCTCCCATCTATGTTATCTTAATTTTGGGCCCTTTATTGAACAACTCCATACATACCACGGTTGGCAAGTTAGAACTGTAAGATTCACTACGTGAACCACTGGTGTTTTGTGGAAAAGCACATGTACACTGTGTTCCAAATTATTATGCAAAAAGTGTTTAGGAGTGATAAGGGAAGAATTTGTTTGTTTGTCAGTTAAACTCATTGATGGTGATGTGTGTCAGGGCTCTTTATATCACTGTAAGCAATTGCAGACACCAGTGCTAATTAGTTTGGCAGGTGTGTCCAATGAAAGGCAAGACTACTTAAGAAGGCTCTCTCACATTATTCAGCAGCCTACATTTTCTGCCAAAATGGGAAAGAAAAAGGATGTGTCGGCTGCTGAGAAGCAACAAATTGTGGAGTGTTTAGGTCAAGGCATGACTACAATCAACATTGTGCGATGATCAGGATGAAGTGTCTTGGCAATCAAGAAGTATGTAGCTGATTCACAGTACACACGTGTGCGTGCTGATAAGGGCAAATTGAGGACTCTTTCCTACAGGCAATTACGTCAGGTTAAAAGAGCAGCGGCAAAAAAGCCTTGTCATAGCAGCAGACAAGTTTTTGAAGCTGCTTGTGCCTCCAACGTCCCCCGAACAACAAGATGCAGGGTCCTTCAGAGGTTTGCAGCTGTGCATACGCCATCCTGTCGACCTCCTCTATCCACTTCACACAAGCAGAAACGGCTCCAGTGGGCCAAACATTACATGAAGACTGATTTCAAAACTGTTTTGTTCACGGATGAGTGCCGTGCAGCGCTCGATGGTCCAGATGGATGGAGTGGAGGATGGCTGGTTGATGGACACCCCACGCAAACACGGCTACAGCGCCAACAAGGAGGAGGTGGAGTAATGTTTTGGGCTGGAATCATGGGGAGAGAGATTGTCGGCCCCTTTAGGATCCCTGAAGGCGCTAAAGATGAGCTCCATAATGTATGTGGATTTTCTCAAACAGCACTTCCTGCCATGGTTCAAGAAGAAGAACCGTGTATTTCACAGCAAGATCATTTTTCTGCATGATAATGCACCATCTCATGCTGCACATAAAACATCTGCATCTCTGGCTGATATGGGCATAAAAGGGGACAAACTTATGGTGTGACCCCCATGCTCCCCTGACCTCTACCCCATTCAGAACCTTTGGAGCATCATTAAAAGGAGTGTCTATGATGGCGGAAGGCAGTTCACATCTAAGCAACAGCTCTGGGAGGGTATTCTGTCCTCATGCAAAACAATTGAAGCAGAAACCATCCAAAACCTGACAAATTCAATGGACGAGAGAGTTCAGAAGCTCCTTTCGAACAAGGGGTCCTATGTGAAAATGTAACATCACCTAGAATAAAGTTTTGAGTTGAAAACTGTTTGATTTCAGTTTCTAACAACCTGCTAATGCTTATAATTTCAAAAATGACCATTTTTTTGGTCTTTATTAAAATGAAAAGGTTGATCGAAAAGTTTGGGGGATCTAAGAGTGTGGCAACCCAGTAGTCATGATTACTTCGAATTCTGACAATATGAGGGTCATGCTGCAGGTAGTGCAACAAGAAGGCACTTATGTGTCTTGCGCATCTCGGAGCCCCAAAATTATTTTCCGGGCTAGATGCAGCTAAAAATTATTTTTAATTTTAAATCTGGTGGAGCTTATTATAGATGGCCTAATAGGATCAGTGCTGCACACTGCTACAAAGCCCAAATTATTTTCCAGTCAAGATACAGATAAACATGATTAGTAATTTGAAAGCTTAAAACGGTTGGTAGGGTGATTTTAAACAATCATCAAGCTTTTACTCTCCCCAGGATGACACAGGGGTAGAAAAGTCGTTTCGGATCCATGATTTGTTCATCTTTATGAACGTGAGTCTGTCTACATTATCAGTGGAGAGCCGCGTGCGCTTATCTGTCAGCACACCACCAGCAGCGCTGAACACACGTTCAGACAGAACGCTGGCTGCGGGGCATGACAAGATCTCCAAGGCGTAAGTGGCTAGCTCCGGCCATTTATCCAGATTGGAAGCCCAAAAAGAGCAAGGGTCCAGTGACACA
Organism: Phyllobates terribilis; assembly: GCF_046119375.1. Taxonomy (NCBI): domain Eukaryota; kingdom Metazoa; phylum Chordata; class Amphibia; order Anura; family Dendrobatidae; genus Phyllobates; species Phyllobates terribilis. The sequence goes on from NW_027362762.1 coordinate 335,177,227, forward strand.
GTCGTGGCTTCAATGTTTACTTGGAGATACTCCTGTACCATCGTCTCTAGGCGTTGACTATGTGTCAGACTTCTTGTCTCCTGTGGCCTTGCAAAGGATGGGCTAAAAAAGTGGTGAAATGATTCCGCAAAATTGATGTTACCACCAGATACTGTGGTTCTGTTACGGTTTGAGTGCTGAACACTTGACGGTCCCACGGTTGGCAAGTTGGAACTGTGAGATTCACTACGTGCACCACTGGTATTATGTGGAAAAGCACATGTAAGATTCTGCAACAGTCTCTGCTGATGCTCCTGCATGCGTGCATCCCTTTCTATGGCAGGAATAATTTCTGCAAATTTACTTTTGTACCGGGGATCTAACAGTGTGGCAACCCAGTAGTCAGGATTATTTCTAATTCTCACAATTCGAGGGTCATGTTGCAGGTAGTGCAGCAAGAAGGCACTCATGTGTGTTGCGCATCCAGGAGCACCAAGTCCCTGTTGTGTTGGTGGCGAGGTAACAATCATGCTTCCTTCCTCTGTCCTCTCCCCCCAACCTCGCACAACAGAAATGTGATCAAGGTCTCCCTCATCTGATGAGTCTTCCATCAGTTCGTCCTCCACTTCTTCCTGGGCTCCTGCACCTTCCTCACTAGTTTGGCTGCTACCATGCGCCCTGGTAAAACCATCTCCCCCACCCTCACATGCCTGCCGCCTTGGTGTTGCCGACCGTCTGGACCTTGCAGATGTTAGCCCTTCCGCATACAACTCCTCCTCCTCTACTTCCTCCACCTCCTCTTGTGCCACCACCTGACTCCGAATTCTGTTTAACATGTGCTCCAGCATGTAAATCACCGGAATAGTCATGCTGATAATGGCATCGTCAGCACTAAACATCTTCGTCGCCATTTCAAAACTGTGCAGAAGGGTGCATAGGTCCCTGATCTGAGACCACTCCTCATGCGTGATTTGCCCCACCTCTGAATCTCGTTGGCCCAGGCTATACGTCAGAACGTATTGCACCAGGGCTTGTCGGTGCTGCCACAGTCGCTGCAACATGTGCAGAGTTGAATTCCACCGGGTAGGCACATCGCATTTTAGCCGGTGAAGTGGCAGGCCCAACGACTTCTGTAGAGATGTAAGTCGCTGAGCTGCGGGATGCGAACGGCGGAAGTGAGCACACAGCGACCGTGCCCTCTGCAGAAGGCCATCTAGTCTGGGATAGTGGGCTAAAAATTGCTGGACAACCAGGTTCAACACGTGAGCCATACAAGGCACGTGTGTGACATTGCCCCGGCGAAGGGCCGCACCCAGGTTTGCAGCATTGTCGCACACGGCCTTCCCTGGTTTCAGGTCCAGTGGAGACAACCATTCATGAAATTGGTTCTCCAGAGCTGACCACAACTCCTCAGCTGTGTGACTCACATTTCCCAGACATTTCAATGTAAAAACCGCCTGATGACGTTGAGCCCTACTGCCAGCATAGTAAGGAGGTGTGCAGGATCCCTTCTGCGCAGTTAGAAAGCTTGTGGCATGACCAGACAGGCTTTGGGTGCAGGTGGAAGACCGAGAGGAGGTTGAGGAGGCAGAAGCAGTGGAGGAACTTTGACATAAAGAGGATTGACGCACAACTCGTGGGGACGGCAAGACTTGGACAGCAGCCCCTTGTCCTGCTGTCACCATAGTTACCCAGTGCCCAGTCAGCGACATGTAACGCCCCTGTCCATGCCTACTCGTCCAAGTGTCTGTGGTGAAATGCACCCTGTCACACACAGAGTTTCTCAAAGAAGCGGTGATGTTGTGTGCGACATGCTGGTGGAGCGCAGGCACACCTTTCTTTGAGAAGTAGTGCCGACTGGGCATCTGGTACTGGGGCACTGCGACGGACATAAGGTCTCGAAAATCCTCTGTGTCCACCAGGCGGAAAGGCAGCATTTCTGTAGCCAAGAGCTTGCAGATGGTGAAATTCAACCTCTTAGCTTTCTCATGGCTAGGAGGAAATGGTCTTTTACTTGTCCACATCTGAGGGACCGAGGGCTGGCTATTGTGCTTAGACGGGGTTGATAAGGGTGTCCCCGGCAAACTGCCGGTCTGTGAGGAAGATGCAGGCGGACATGTTAGGTTGCCTTGATCCAAAGGTGGTGCTATCGATGTCGGACAGCGCTCAACACCAGCTGCTGTTACCACCTCCAAAGAAAATGATGACCTGCCAATCACGCTGGCTGTTGCGGGTAAAGAGGTGGCAGGTCTGCGCCCCAAAACAGGTGTGACTGCTGTCCCCCCAGTCACAGAGGATGAAGAGGCCGCGGATGCACAAGATATGGCAGACGGTGGTTGGCCTGGCCGGCTAGGCCGCATTGTAGCACACTGAGCTTCCCACTGCAACTTATGCTTCATGTCCATGTGCCGGTTCATGAATGAAGTACTCAAACTATGTATTTTTTGGCCTCTACTTAGCTTTTGCTGACAAATGTTACAGATAACACGAGTTGGGTCATCTTTATCGATCTGAAAAAATGCCCAGGCTATGCAAGGCTTAGCACCCATGCGACCTGAAGAGCCACCACGACTTGTGGTGAGAGGCAGAGTTGTGTTTGAGGATGCAGTTGTTGACGTGCTTCCAGTACTACGTCTCTGTCCAGGAAGGCGCAACCTGACCTCGTCGTCACTAGCATCTTCCTCCACCTCCTCTGCTGACCTCATCTCTTGGCTGACTGTGGGTTGACAGTAAGTGGGATCTCCAACCTCATCATCATCACCCTGTGTGTTATCACACCCGTCGTCCTCAGAGCCAACCTGTTCCTGCCCTGACAAAAAACTAAAGTTGTCGCTCCAATCAGGTATTTGAGTCTTATCATCGTCTTCCTCATTGTCTCCACCAACAGGAGTTACAGTTTGGTAATGAGGGTCTACATTATGGTCAGAACCTTCTGTGTCTGGTCCTGGATCCGACTCATAAAGATTCTGGGCATCAGTGCAGATCATTTCCTCGTCTGGATTCACAGAAGCGCTGGAGTCGACCTCTGATTCCCAGGCTATAGTATGAGTAAACAGCTCTGCAGACTCAACCATCTGTTCTACCTCATACTCAGACGGGCAGTGTCACGCTGTCTCTGTATACTGGAGGTAGGGGGCCTAAGCTGACCCTAAGCTGGGGCCCTGACTAGTCCCTCAACCTGGAGGTACTGTTAAAGGTACAGAGGTCCAGGCCGCCAGCGTAACCCCTACCTCCTGAGGATCCCTGCACCTAAGTAATCTAGTCCTGAGAAGGACCCCGATCACAACAAAAGGGGACAAGTAATAATATGCCCACACACAGTACTTAGACGAACGAGACAGTACAAGGGAAAAACCAAAACCACCTTGCATACAACAACTACACAACTACAACAGAGGGAACACCAAAGGGAAAGGAGATAAATGATAAAGCGAGGAAGGGAAAAAACACTCCAAATACACTTATCTCAGAAACTCCAAACACCACGATCCGCTCTTTTAGTCTGAATGAAATGCTTTCACCGACACTTCCCAAACAGACCAGCAGGCATTTGAAGGAGTCTCACTACAGCAGTATTGATTGCAGCTGGGCGAGGCTGGACCTCGTCTAGCACAGAGAGAGAGAGAATTAACTCCCTCACTGCCGAAAAACACAAAGCACCAACAAGTCAGCTGCGAGAAGTCAGGCTGTGTACTCGTGACGATCTTCGTGGCGACACACCCGTGACAGTACCCCCCCTTCTACGAGGGGCCTCCGGACCCTCAGGGCCAGGTTTATCCGGGTGAGTCGTGTGGAAGGCCCGAACTAATCGGTCTGCGTTAATATCCGACGCAGGAACCCACATCCTCTCCTCAGGACCATACCCTTTCCAATGAACCAGGTACTGAAGGGACCGGCGATTAAAGTGTGAATCGATAACCCTCGATACCTGGAACTCCAAGTTACCATTGACCACCACTGGAGGGGGAGGTAAAGGTGACGGTACCACCGGCGCCACATACCTCTTAAGCAACGATCTGTGGAACACGTTGTGAATTTTAAACGTAGGGGGGAGGTCAAGACGGAATGCCACCGGATTAATAATAGAACTGATTCTGTACGGCCCGATGAACCTGGGACCCAGTTTCCAGGAGGGAACCTTAAGTTTAATATTCCTGGTAGACAACCATACCCGATCGTTCACACTTAGGTCCGGACCAGACACTCTCCTCCTATCAGCCATACGTTTGTATCGGTTCCCCATAGTATTCAGATTCTTCAGCACCCCTCTCCATACTGAAGCGAGTGATGAGGAAAATCGTTCCTCCTCAGGAACCCCCGAAGAGCCCCCCCTACTGAAAGTACAAAACTGGGGGTGAAAACCATATGCCCCAAAAAACGGGGACTTACCAGTGGACTCGCTCCGCCTATTATTAAGAGCAAACTCTGCCAGAGGTAAGAAAGGACTGGGCCCTCCTGGTTCTCTGACACAAAACACCGGAGATATGTCTCCAAGCTCTGGTTCATACGTTCCGTCTGACCATTGGTCTGAGGATGAAAAGCCGATGAGAATGACAAATGCATCCCCCGCCGTGCACAAAACGCCTTCCAGAACTTGGACACAAACTGAGACCCCCGATCAGACACCACCTCGGAGGGTACCCCGTGAAGCCTCACAATCTCCCCAATGAACACCTGCGCAAGAGTTTTAGCATTAGGGAGAGCCGGAAGAGCGATAAAATGTGCCATCTTGCTGAACCTGTCCACTACAACGAGTATGACCGTTTTACCCGAAGACGGAGGGAGGTCCGTAATAAAGTCCATAGACAGATGAGTCCAAGGACGCTCCGGGATCTTCAAAGGTAAGAGGGCCCCAGACGGACGGGTATGTGAGGTCTTAGAGCGCGCACAAACCCCACAGGACGCGACAAAAGTTACCACCTCCTTATGTAAGTTAGGCCACCAAAACCGACGCGAGAGGAGATCCACAATTGCTTTACTCCCCGGGTGTCCTGCAAAAACTGAGTTATGGTGTGCCTCGATCACCTTTTGTCGCAACTGATCTGGAACAAACAGTCTCCCCGGAGGTCCAACAGGGGCGTCCCCCTGAGCCTCCAATACCTCCTCCTCCAGCTCAGAGCATACTGCCGAAACCACCACCCCCTCCTGAAGGATAGGAATCGGGTCGTCCGTATTCCCGGCCCCAGGGAAACTACGAGATAAGGCATCCGCCTTTACATTTTTTGACCCAGAACGATATGTAACAACAAAATTAAACCTAGTAAAAAACAATGACCACCTAGCTTGTCTGGGATTCAGACGTTTCGCGGACTCCAGATATAGCAGGTTCTTGTGATCGGTGATGACGGTGACCGGATGGACTGCCCCCTCCAAAAAATGGCGCCACTCCTCAAAAGCTAACTTAATGGCCAAGAGTTCCCTATTGCCGACATCGTAATTCCTCTCAGCGGACGACAATTTTTTAGAGAAAAAGGCGCACGGATGCCACTTACCAGGGGACGAACCCTGTGACAATACTGCTCCCACCCCTACCTCGGAAGCGTCTACCTCTACAATGAATGGCTGTGACGCATCAGGTTGAATGGGTATGGGTGCCGAGGCAAAACATTTTTTCAAGGAGGAGAATGCTTGACAAGCCTTGTCAGACCACCTAGAAAAATCCGTCCCCTTTTTAGTCATGTCTGTGAGAGGCTTAACCATGGACGAGAAATTACGAATGAACTTCCGGTAATAATTAGCAAACCCCAGGAAACGTTGTAGTGCCTTAAGATTCTCTGGCCGATCCCACTCAAGAACTGCCCGCACTTTCCCAGGGTCCATACGAAAACCGGACGCTGAAACCAGGAAGCCTAAAAACTGGAGTTCCTGTACGGCGAACACACACTTTTCCCATTTGGCATACAGTTTATTATCCCGCAAGATCTGTAACACCTGCCTAACGTGCTCCTGATGAGACACCAGATCCGGCGAGTAAATTAAGATATCATCCAGATATATGACAACAAACTGTCCCACCAGGCGGCGAAAAATGTCATTAACAAAGTGTTGGAACACCGCCGGGGCATTAGTCAGACCGAATGGCATGACAAGGTTCTCATAATGCCCCTCCGGAGTGTTAAACGCCGTCTTCCACTCATCCCCCTCCTTCATCCTAATCAGATTGTACGCCCCCCTGAGATCCAACTTAGAGAACCATTTGGCGCCCACGATCTGATTAAAGAGATCGGGAATAAGTGGGAGCGGATACGGATCTCGGACCGTAATCCGATTAAGTTCACGGAAATCCAGGCAAGGGCGTAGGCCTCCATCTTTCTTCTTAACAAAGAAGAACCCCGCAGCCACCGGTGAAGATGAAGGTCTAATATGCCCCTTAGCCAGACTTTCTGAAATATAATCCTTCATGGCCTGCCTCTCAGGACCAGAAAGGTTATACAACCTAGCTTTAGGTAACTTGGCCTCAGGGAGCAGTTTTACAGAACAGTCATACTCGCGATGAGGAGGTAGTTCCTGACACCCTTTCTCCGAGAATACATCCTCAAAGTCCGCCAGAAATGGAGGTAAGACCCAAGGAGTAACCGCACCGATGACCGTGTTCATGCAGTTTTTATTACAGAATTTACTCCATTGGCTTATCTCTCTGGTTTGCCAATTAATAACCGGGTTATGCTTAGCTAACCAAGGAAGGCCCAACACTATAGGAGTGGGAAGACCCTCCAACACGTAGCAAGACAACAGTTCTTTATGTATCGCCCCCACTTGAAGTTTTACGTCATGCACAGCTTGCAAAAAACTTCCCTGACCGAGAGGCCTGGCATCGATCGAGAATATGGGGATGGGTTTAGCCAACTCACTCAATCGCATACCTTGAACCCGGGCAAACCGAGCATCAACCAGATTAGCCCCGGCCCCACTATCCAGAAGAACAGATATCCTCTCAGTTCTCGTACCCACCACCTCCGCCGGTACGAGAAACTGAGACGAACCTAGGGACGAAATACCTACTCCCAGATTGCCGTCCACCACACAACCTGGGATCAACAGTTTTCTGACGACTCTTCACTCTGCAAGGGACGGGATGGACACCCCCCAATAAAATGTCCCTTTCTCCCGCAGAAGAAACACCTTCCTGTCTTATGGCGCACCACCGGTCCCCTCCCCCGAAATGATGTCCCTCCTAATTGCATAGGCTCCTCTGGACTGACCAGGGGAACCACCATATGAGGGGACCTTGTAGGAGGTGGAGTCATCAAAGGGGGTAGAGTTATCCCGCACCTCTCCCGAAGCCGTCTGTCAACGCGAATAGCAAGGGCCATAGCGGCTTCCAGTGACGCGGGAGAGTCATACTATGCCAACACATCCTGTAATTTGTCGGATAAACCATGACAAAACTGGCTCCTAAGAGCCGGGTCATTCCACTGGGTGTCCGTGGCCCACCTACGGAACTCCGAACAGAATTCCTCCGCCAGACGATCTCCCTGCTGGATCCTACGTAACTTAGACTCAGCAAGGGAGATCCGATCTGGGTCATCATATACGAGTCCCAGAGCAGCGAAAAACCTATCCACTGACTGGAGAGCCGGGGAGCCCGGGAGAAGAGAGAACGCCCAAGATTGTGGGTCCCCTTGTAGGAGCGAGATGACAATTACCACCCTTTGTTCTTCACTCCCCGATGACCGAGGCCGCAGCCGAAAGTACAACTTGCAGGCCTCCCGGAAAACAAAAAACTTGTCCCGCCCCCCAGTGAACCTGTCAGGGAGAGCTGCTTTAGGTTCTGGTCCGGCTTGCTCCTGAGGATGCAAAACCTTGGACCTAACGTCCGCCAGCTCCATGGACAAACTCTGCAACTGACGAGCTAGACCGGCTACTGGATCCATGGTAGCTGGAGAAAAACTAAGTGGGTCGGTGAAAATGTCACGCTGTCTCTGTATACTGGAGGTAAAGGGCCTAAGCTGACCCTAAGCTGGGGCCCTGACTAGTCCCTCAACCTGGAGGTACTGTTAAAGGTACAGAGGTCCAGGCCGCCAGCGTAACCCCTACCTCCTGAGGATCCCTGCACCTAAGTAATCTAGTCCTGAGAAGGACCCCGATCACAACAAAAGGGGACAAGTAATAATATGCCCACACACAGTACTTAGACGAACGAGACAGTACAAGGGAAAAACCAAAACCACCTTGCATACAACAACTACACAACTACAACAGAGGGAACACCAACGGGAAAGGAGATAAATGATAAAGCGAGGAAGGGAAAAAACACTCCAAATACACTTATCTCAGAAACTCCAAACACCACGATCCGCTCTGTTAGTCTGAATGAAATGCTTTCACCGACACTTCCCAAACAGACCAGCAGGCATTTGAAGGAGTCTCACTACAGCAGTATTGATTGCAGCTGGGCGAGGCTGGACCTCGTCTTGTACAGAGAGAGAGAGAATTAACTCCCTCACTGCCGAAAAACACAAAGCACCAACAAGTCAGCTGCGAAAAGTCAGGCTGTGTACTCGTGACGATCTTCGTGGCGACACACCCGTGACAGGCAGTTGGAGATTTGGGAGCTGTGAGGAAGCAAGTGCGATTTGGGTGACACCTTTAAGGACTGGAGTATTTGTGATGTTGAAGTTGATGTGGAGGAGAGCCCACTTAAAGGAGCACTTGATATCCGTTGAAGCACCTGCTGTTTTTGTGCCTCATCTGGAATTTGTAGCGATTGGCGTGGCCGTAAGAAAGGGATCTTATCACATTGTCCGCTAAAAGAAGTAGACATTTTAGTTTGGCTGGAAGATGGTCTTTCTTCTGCAGATGTTACTGTTGCTTTAACACCTACCCCACGGACACAACCTTTTTTCCCCTTCCCAACACGCCTATTCCCCTTTCCACCAGCAGCAGGCCTTTTTCCACTCATTTTGGTGGTTAACTAATTCACAACTCTGGAGTTGTTTGCACAAAAAAACAATGGATGGTAACCGAGCAGAGCTAAGTGGCCAAACTGTGGTATTAGGCCAAAACTATTGGCTGGGTTAGATGCAGAAAAAAATATATTCAGTTTGCAACCTGATGGAGGTCAGTATAGATGGACTAATACAACAAGTCCCACACACAGCTAGAAGCCCAATATTTTTTCAGAGGTAGATGCAGAAAAAAATATATTCAGTTTGCAACCTGATGGAGGTCAGTATAGATGGACTAATACAACAAGTCCCACACACAGCTAGAAGCCCAAATATTTTTTCAGAGGTACTGTAGATGCAGATAAAAATTAGTTTTAATTTGCAACCTGATGGAGGTCAGTATAGATGGACTAATAGAGAAAGTCCGACACACTGCTAGAAGGCCAAATATTTTTTCAGAGCTAGATGCAGAAAAAAATTATATTCAGTTTGCAACCTGATGGAGGTCAGTATAGATGGATTAATAGAACAAGACCCACACACAGCTAGAAGCCCAATATTTTTTCAGAGGTAGATGCAGAAAAAAATATATTCAGTTTGCAACCTGATGGAGGTCAGTATAGATGGACTAATACAACAAGTCCCACACACAGCTAGAAGCCCAATATTTTTTCAGAGGTAGATGCAGAAAAAAATATATTCAGTTTGCAACCTGATGGAGGTCAGTATAGATGGACTAATACAACAAGTCCCACACACAGCTAGAAGCCCAAATATTTTTTCAGAGGTACTGTAGATGCAGATAAAAATTAGTTTTAATTTGCAACCTGATGGAGGTCAGTATAGATGGACTAATAGAGAAAGTCCGACACACTGCTAGAAGGCCAAATATTTTTTCAGAGCTAGATGCAGAAAAAAATTATATTCAGTTTGCAACCTGATGGAGGTCAGTATAGATGGATTAATAGAACAAGACCCACACACAGCTAGAAGCCCAATATTTTTTCAGAGGTAGATGCAGAAAAAAATATATTCAGTTTGCAACCTGATGGAGGTCAGTATAGATGGACTAATACAACAAGTCCCACACACAGCTAGAAGCCCAATATTTTTTCAGAGGTAGATGCAGAAAAAAATATATTCAGTTTGCAACCTGATGGAGGTCAGAATAGATGGACTAATACAACAAGTCCCACACACAGCTAGAAGCCCAAATATTTTTTCAGAGGTAGATGCAGAAAAAAATATATTCAGTTTGCAACCTGATGGAGGTCAGTATAGATGGACTAATACAACAAGTCCCACACACAGCTAGAAGCCCAAATATTTTTTCAGAGGTACTGTAGATGCAGATAAAAATTATTTTTAATTTGCAACCTGATGGAGGTCAGTATAGATGGACTAATACAACAAGTCCCACACACAGCTAGAAGCCCAAATATTTTTTCAGAGGTACTGTAGATGCAGATAAAAATTAGTTTTAATTTGCAACCTGATGGAGGTCAGTATAGATGGACTAATAGAGAAAGTCCGACACACTGCTAGAAGGCCAAATATTTTTTCAGAGCTAGATGCAGAAAAAAATTATATTCAGTTTGCAACCTGATGGAGGTCAGTATAGATGGATTAATAGAACAAGACCCACACACAGCTAGAAGCCCAATATTTTTTCAGAGGTAGATGCAGAAAAAAATATATTCAGTTTGCAACCTGATGGAGGTCAGTATAGATGGACTAATACAACAAGTCCCACACACAGCTAGAAGCCCAATATTTTTTCAGAGGTAGATGCAGAAAAAAATATATTCAGTTTGCAACCTGATGGAGGTCAGTATAGATGGACTAATACAACAAGTCCCACACACAGCTAGAAGCCCAAATATTTTTTCAGAGGTAGATGCAGAAAAAAATATATTCAGTTTGCAACCTGATGGAGGTCAGTATAGATGGACTAATACAACAAGTCCCACACACAGCTAGAAGCCCAAATATTTTTTCAGAGGTACTGTAGATGCAGATAAAAATTATTTTTAATTTGCAACCTGATGGAGGTCAGTATAGATGGACTAATACAACAAGTCCCACACACAGCTAGAAGCCCAAATATTTTTTCAGAGGTAGATGCAGAAAAAAATATATTCAGTTTGCAACCTGATGGAGGTCAGTATAGATGGACTAATACAACAAGTCCCACACACAGCTAGAAGCCCAAATATTTTTTCAGAGGTACTGTAGATGCAGATAAAAATTATTTTTAATTTGCAACCTGATGGAGGTCAGTATAGATGGACTAATACAACAAGTCCCACACACAGCTAGAAGCCCAAATATTTTTTCAGAGGTACTGTAGATGCAGATAAAAATTAGTTTTAATTTGCAACCGGATGGAGGTCAGTATAGATGGACTAATAGAATGATGCTATGCCCAAAAGATTTTACTTCACTAGGTGCAGTAAAAAAAATGGTATTCTATACACAGGTGGTATATCTTGCAACACAGATAGGCTACTCCACTGACTAACACACTCTGCAATAGGCCAAAAAGGATTAGCTTTGCTAGATTCAGCCAAATGCTGTGAAAAAAACTTGCACAGCACTGGAACAGACCTGCCTGGCAAAAACTGATAGGAACTGATGTAACCTAGTCCTGAAAAGGACTCCAATTACAATTAGTCTTTACTCCCACAACCTATCTATTTAAGAGCACAGACCTCCCTGATAAAAGTCGTAGGAAATGCTGTAACCTAGTCCTTAAAAGGACTGCAATCACAACTATTCCCTACTCCCAAGCTATCTGTATATTTGTGCGAAAATTGGCTTGAAATTAACAAGGTATAGCGCACACAGCAACAGCGGTGCCGTCTAACACGCAGCTGCAGCAGTGAGAAAATGGTGGCGACGGGGAAAATGGCTTGGTCTTATAGGGCAAGGACATGTGACATACACTGCCAATGACACATGCCCTTGCTTGTGTGAAAAAAAGCACTTCGCTCCGTGTGTGCGCTGCTGATAGGCTGACAGATTGCACCTCCCCACTGCAAATGCGGGAAAGAGAAAAAAAAATGGAGATCTTCATTGTTCCTGCAGAGATCCATCCCCTGCCCCTCCCCCCACCCCGCTGTACACTCAAACTGCGTATTAACATTAATTTTCATCATTACTGAGAAAAAATCCAGTTATGATTTTGGTGCACAAACAGTTATCGAACATAACCTCGAACAGCCGAATTTTTATCAAATTGTTCGTGTTCGGCGAACGGCTCGAACACCGCCCAAAACAGCTCGAATTTGAGATTGGCGAACAGTTCGAGTAGAACAACGCTCATCTCTAGTTGTAAGCTGTGTTATCTTTGTTCCTGAAAAAATATATATTCACTGTTGAATGGTGGACAGTACAGAGATTAATCCGCTGCCAACCAAAAGACAGAAGCAATAATGCTTGCTCTTAAGACTGTTTGCCCTTATGCACAAGAGCAAACAGATCCGGGTACGCTCAATAGAAATTGTATGGGTCTGTGCACCTCTTTGCTCATGCTCGAAGATTAGCTGAGCCCCATTGCCTCTTGGTTTGAATGATCAGTGTAGAGCTGCAGAACCTAATAGTACTAAACCGGGACTATAACAAATGTTTAAAATATCAAATGTGCTTCAAACAGGCAACCAGGCCTTCCAAGAGTTTAGAAGCAAAGAAAAGTCATCAAGACAGGAACAGATTCATAAGGAAGACGGAGCAGGGAAATTTCTTTTTTAATTATACTTGTAATCAACCATAATCCTTATAAGTAACAGTTGGAAATATCCTCTTTGCTTCTTTTTTCCTCTTCATCTCTGAGTGCCATCACATTAGGTCCAAATGTATTCCAGATCAGGACATTGATCCCAATTCATCATGCCTCTTAATGAATTAGTAGCATCTGTCAAATGGTGGGCACCTCTGTGAACCTCACTACTAGTACCTCAGATACTGGAGTAAGATTTCTGGCATAAGGAATGCCACAGCTCTTCATGAATTAGATGAGCAATTTGGTGTCATGCCCCACCTCCAGCCCCAGCTCTGCCCATTATGGTGGAGTTGGGCGTAACTGGTGTGAAAACGCAAAATTCGCAACAGTTTTGTGCTACTCCAAGTTAAGCAAAGATTTTGCACCTTTTCAAAGTATTTAAAAGCTTTGATGAATTAAGGCCATAATGTGTAGTGATCTAATTATTTGGCTTTTTTTTGCCTCTAGACTTGTATTTGAAAGCTTTTTTCTTCATCTATTTTGGTGTCTGAATTCAGTGATATAAACTTGGGCTTCCATTTATTCTTAGTCTTGGATCTAAATTAATTTTGGAGGGTCCAGTCTGAGGTCTACTGTACTTGTCAATTTTAATTTATTCTGCATGTAAGCTGCATCTGTAAGCTGCATCTTAGTCAAAAGATGCCTTTTTTTAAAAAATTTTTTACCAAAGCAAAGAATGGATTTAAAAGACATAAGAAATAAAGAAATATGAAAGAAAGACTATTCTACTTCCCATTTCTATTAGATCCACTTTTGGTACAGGCTCAAAAAAATATAAAAAACTACATGTGTGACTTCAGCCTTAGCCTGTGTTCACATGTTGTGTTTTTAGTTTTGTGGGTTTTTTTGTTTTGTTTTTGTTTTTTTATGCAAATGTATGCAAATTAAAATATGCGTTTTACAGTACCAGCAAAAGCTATGAGATTTCAAAAATCTCATGGACACACATTTTTTTTTTCCTGACTGGATTGGAAAACTGCTAAGTTTTTGAAAACTGCAGCAAGTCATTTCTTTCAGCATTTTTGCTGCATTTTTTCACCCATAGAAAGCAAAGAGTAAGTGAAAAATGCAGCAAAAAATGTAGGTACCATATTTTGCTGCATTTTTTCTGCAAACCCATTTATTTTTGTGATTTTCCCAAGGTTAAACTATAATGTCTTGGTGTTCTCACCTGAGAATGGCAGTCAGGATTAGTACAGTTTAATTAAATTAGTGATGTGTGCAAAGTAAACATTGGCTGACCAAGGTGTGAAATTGAACAATATCTGACCAACTCAAGGGCTGACCAAAGTATTAAAGTAAACAGTGTCCTACAAGCTCAATGCTCTGTCAATGTCTAAGGTACACTATTCCCAACCAATTCACCTCCCCTGCTGTTACATTTGTTATTGTGTATTTTTTCTTGAACCCATATGAACTTTTTTGTTCAGAATAATCACTATTTTTTCAGACAAAAAAATATTTTTTCATTAAATAATTTGATAAAATTGCCCTTTTTCCAAAAATGGTTTTATGGTTTCACATATGTCTTGCATTGGTGATCTGAGCTCATGCATCTGTGGCAGAAGCAAAGCTGAACTTTGGGATCCTGAAAAATGCAGCAAAAGACACAGCAAAAACACAGCAAAACCTGGTTTTAGTAGGCATCTTCTTTACTACCAAGAGAGTATGTTTTGCCTGCACAAACAAAATGCAATGTGTGAACTTACCCTTAAGTAGCTGTTCAAAGGTTATGGGTTTTAGTTAAGTAAAAGTACTTCATAAAATTATTGGGCCATAATGTCACAAAATGTTTGCATTGGTTTTATATTGTGCTTTTACTGAGAAAAATGAGCAATGCAATGTGCAGTTAAGTAGAAAATAAGGATAACAATATCTAAATTAATTATTTAAATATATTAATTTTGAAGATAAAAAACTATTTATAATAAAAATGTAGAGATGAGCAAACTATTTGGATGAAAATCAATATTGTGTAAATTGTTTAGAAATTTGCTGAACCTGGTTGATCAGTTTTACACATTGCAAAAGATAGCATCAGCCAGATAAGTGTCATATGACCCCAAATGAGGCAAGGTGGATGTTCCCATAACTAACGCCTTGCAGCAATCACATCATATTACAGTCAAGCAGGAGAGATCTTTATAGAGTGTATTAAAGCAGAAGAAGGGAATGCAGTTGCCATTTTGTGGTAAATCAGGATAATGAGAAGACTCTGTATCTCACCACTTAGCTATAGAGTTCAAGAGAGATAAAGAAATAAACCAATAAACAAATTGTTTAGATAGTGTGTTATCTCATATGCAAATTGCCTTTTCAGATAAAAAGAGGACTTGAACTCTATAGCACCACCTATTGGAAGCAGCAATCCTACAAGTCACAATCAACCCTTTAACGAGTCGTGCAATATGACTTAGGATAAAAGCCAAATCAGAATCTCAATTTGTAGACATGCTGTTTCGGGCTGTTGGCCCTCATCAGTGCAAAGTATGAGAACAGATTTGGCTAGGTGAGAGGCTCTGGACTGAGGTATAAGGGGTAACGTTTCTCCTTGTGGAGAGTGACACACTGGCTCTGGCATGCCAAGGTAAGGAGGCTTATTTGCCATGCAATGCTCCTCTGGGAAATTTAATATGCAAATTGCCTCTTCAGAGAAAAAAGGACTTGAACTCTATAGCGCCACCTATTGGAAGCAGCAATCCTACAAGTCACAATGATCTCTTTAGCGAGTCGTGCAATATGATTAAAGCCCCCGTCACACTAAGCGAGATCGCTAGCGAGATCGCTGCTGAGTAACAAGTTTTGTGACGCAACAGCGACCTCTGCTGCGATCTCACTATGTTTGACACATAGCAGCGACCAAGCCCCTGCTGTGAGATCGCTGGTCATGTCGGAATGGCCTGGACCATTTTTTGATCGTTGAGGTCCCGCTGGGTAGCATGCATCGGTGTGTTTGACACCTTACCAACGACCTCGTTGGCGACTCAGAACTGAGACACATAGGCATACATTTGCATTGCCTTTTCCACGCCCCCTCAGCTCCTATTGGTGGTTGCTACTGCGGTGTGATTGGTGGCCTTGCCTTAAAAGAAGGCAACATATAGGTATCAGAAGAACCGTTGAAGAATAGATAAATCGATGTGGAGTCACAGCCCGGAGAACTCTACTACGATCTGTAAACCAGCACGCGGTCAGGAACAAAGGACGGAAGCGCTACTATGTTGCCTTCTTTTAAGGCAAGGCCGCCCAATCAGAACGCGGTAGCGACCACCAATCGGAGCTGAGGGGGCACGGAAAAGGCAACACAAATGCATGCCTGTGTGACTACAGCGTCACACAGTACGTCCCTCATTGGGGTCTGAATCGTCAGAGTAGCTGCTATGTGACAGGGTCCCAACGACCGCCGACATCATTAAACAGGTCACTACGGGTCACCGTATCGTTGCTGCGTCGTTGGGAAGATTTGACTGTTTGACATCTCACCAGCGACCACATAGCGACGCAGCAACGATCCCTGCCAGGTCGTATAGTTGTCGGGATCGATGTAGCGTCGCTAAGTGTGACGGTACCTTTAGGATAAAAGCCAAATCAGGCAGCAGCACTACATTAAAAACAATTAAGATTGGTTGTTTAATTCACTGTTTACTTCCAGAAATCATTGACTGACTGGAGTACACAAGAGCAGACAAAGACAATAGAGGGCCCCTATGCAAGAACAGTGGATAGACCCTTTGCAGTCCAATAATGTGTCTGTAGTAGAAGTAGTTTGCTGTTTTGGAGATGAAGTGGGACCCCTTAACTCTTTAGCTCCTTTGCAGCTACACAGGTTGCACCAAGGGTATATTCCTCTCTGGAGGTACACATCTTATAGTGGCAATGTGCTCCCCTTAATGAATTAGGTGCACCTTACTCCAGTGAGCCGGTTCATTAAGAATAGCGTGTGCAACTCCAGTCTTCTTGAATCAGTCCCTGCTTTTAGACATTTTTTGTGAGGCACTTAAAAAATAACCTGCCTTAGTGGGAAAAGGACATGGCATACATTATGCCAACATGCACGAACATTTGCAAAAAAAATTCTAAAATTAAAGAAGTTGTCCGGTCCTTTTTTAAAGCTGCCCAATGCATTCAGCATGTGGGTATAAGTATATTTGTAAATACCTTGTGTTGCAGATAATGCCTGTGAGCGGCGCTATTATAAGGAGACATAATATTTATAGTCATAACCGAAAATGTTGGCACCCTTAAAATTGTTCCAGAACATTAAGTATTTCTCCCAGGAAATTGTTGCCATTGCACATGTTTTGTTATACACTTTTTTATTTCCTTTGTGTGTATTGGAACAACACAAAAAAAATTAGAAAAAAAGGCAAATTGGATATAATTTCTTACAAAACCCCCAAAATAAGCCGGACAAAATTGTTGGCACCTTCACCTTAATATTTAGTTGCACACCCTTTGGACTAAAGAATTGCGATCAATTGCTTCTTATAATCATCAGTAAGCTTCTTACACCTCTCAACTGCAATTTTGGACCACTCTTCTTTTGCAAATTGCTCCAGGGCTCTCATATTTGAAGGGTGCCTTCTCCCAACATCAATTTTAATATCTCTCCACAGGTGTTCAATGGGATTTAGATCCAGACTCATTGCTGGCTACTTCAGAACTCTCCAGCAATTTTTTATTCATCCATTTCTGGGAGCTTCTTGAAGTATATTTGGTGTCATTGTCCTTTTCGAAGACCCACGACCTAGGACACAAACCTAGCTTTCTGACACTGGCACTACATTGTGGCCCAAAATCCTTTGGTAATCTTCAGATTTTATGATGCCTTGCACACAATCAAGGTACCCAGTGCCATAGGCAGCAAAATACCCCCAAAACATCTTTGGACCTCCACCATATTTGACTGGAGGTACTGTGTTCTTTTCTTTGTAGACCTCATTCTGTTTTCGATAAACAGTAAAACGATGTGCTTTCCAAAAAGCTCTATCTTTGTCTCATCTGTCCACAAGGCACTTTCCCAGAAGGATTTTGGCTTACTCTTGTACATTTTGGCAAACTACAGTTTAGCTTTTTTATGTCTCTGTGTCAGCAGTGGGCTCCTCCTGGGTCTCCTGCCATTGCATTTCATTTTATTCATTGATGCAGCCTGAGCCTGCAGGACAGCTTGAATTTCTTTGGAACTTGATTGGGGCTGCTTTTTCACCATCCAGGCTATCCTACGTTGCAACCTTTCATCAATTTTTCTAAGTCCACGTCCAGGGAGATTAACTACAGTGCCATGGGTTGTAAACGTCTTGATTATGTTGCACACTGTGGACAAAGGAACTTAAAGATCTCTGGAGATGTTCTTGCAACCTTGAGATTGTTGATATTATTCAACAATTTTTGTTCTCAAGTCCTCAGACAGTTCTCTCTTCTCTCTCTGTTGTCCATGCTTAATGTGGCATACACAGACACACAATGCAAAGATTGAGCCAATGTCTCCCCTTTTAATCTGGCTCCAGGTGTGATTTTAATATTTCCCCATACCTGTTACTTGCAGCAGGTGAGTTTGAACGAGCATCACATGCTTGAAACAAAGTTGTTTAGCCAAAATTTTGTAAAGGTGTCAACAATTTTGTCTTCCCATTTTTGGGGTTTTGTGTGAAATTATGTCCAAATTTGACTTTTTTTCTCCGTTTTTTTTTAATTGTTATAATACACACAAAGGAAACGTGTATACATGTCTATAACAAAACATATGTAATTGCAATAATTTTCTGTAACAATTTTAACACTAGAACTACTGATGGAGTCATTTTGACTCCTTTCCTTTTTTATTTCTCTTCTGTGACTACATTTTTCAGAATTCCGGCTTGAAACTCGGTGACTTTTCCTCAAATATGATGTGAAAAAAGATTTTGTGAGAATAAATAATTTTGGTGAAAAATTTGCGCGTTTTTTTCAAAATTTACCAAGAACTACTGAAGGGAGTCATTTTGACTCCCTACTATATTTTGAGGTCCTTTTGTCACTAAATGTTGCTATAAAGTTTTGTGCATAATTTTTTCACTCTGTCTTATTTACCCTGATGTTCATATAGATGTAGTTCAATTTACATGTCAACTTTTCACATTTTCCTTGTGTTTTACCTGCTTGTATTACTGTGTAATGCTGAACAAAATAGCTTGTTTACTCTAGGCTCTTATCTTATGCTAATGAAGGGTGGTGTTTTTCTAAGGTCCTAGCAGGAGACAGTATTCTGGATAGTAACTTTACTTTCAGTTCAGCTGAAGAGACAAAGAGAACAGACGCAGACATACGAGCTCTGAAGACTCATACAGGTATGAATTGTTATGAAATAGTTTAGCTGTCTGTCAACTGATTCAGCCCACCTACTTTTGAAGGTGGCAGAACAGTTATTATTTCTTTTAGTTTTCATTTCATTTCTATTTTTCAGCAGGGAACTATATAGAATTATGGAATTTGTGAGGAATATGGAGAGAAGACGTTTGATAAAGCCTCAGGATATTCTGGCTACTTTGCAATCCATACCGGAGGATGAATTGGAATCCGAATTGCAGGAACATGTATTTGATTCTGACAGTGATGAAGATTTCATTCCTCAGAACATATCAAGTGAATCTGAAGACTCAGAAGGAACAAATCCAGAAGGTAAGTAGTTATGTGTATTTATTTGTTCTTCCACACACTGAGTTAGGGCCTGTGCACACTAGCAGAATTCTGGCTGAATAGCCATCTGGATATTCTTGCCGCAATACAGGCCGTACCTGCCCGCTCATGCCTGAAGCTCCGCTCCGAACCCCGGGCTGGAGCCGCTGTCAGGGACAGAGCAGCGCTTGCTTACGCGCGAGCACGGCTCCGTCCCAGACAGCGGCTCCAGCCCGGGGTTCGGAGCGGAGCTTCAGGTATGAAACTCCGCTCTGTACCTGAGCGGGCAGGTACGGGCCGGATTGTGGTGAGAATATCCGGTCAGATATTCCGCCGCTAATCCAGCCAGTGTGCACGGACCATTACAAAACAAAAATTCTAAATATTCATCAACTTTTTTACAGATATTCCAAGCACATCAACTGGGGATCGGGCTCATGCAGTTATGTTGCCTCGTGACCATCCTCCTGGTCGTGGACAGAAAAAATCAGCAAAACGTCCCAGAAATGAAAGAACAACAGATAACGATGGCGGCGAAGGTAATGCAACAACAAACACCAGAGAAGGCGAATCTGAAGGAATACTAGTTTCAGCGGATGGTATTCAATGGAAACCTGTTGAAATTGGAGAACACTTGCCTGGTAGGCGTGACAGCCAAAATATTCTTCGAGAAGCACCTGGCCCTACAGGATACGCCAGAAGAAATATCATTATCGATAGTCCTTTGAGCGTATGGCGTTTATTTTTTGATTCATATATACTGACACATATAAAGAACTGTACGCTTGCAGAAGCATGCAGGAACAATAATTTACAGTTTACTCTATCTGATGAGGAGCTAGATGCATTCATTGCGATATCCTATGCTCGTGGAATATCTGGCACGAACCGTCACTCGATTAGCAGTATTTGGTGTAATGACTGGGGAATACCGTTTTGCAAAGCGACAATGTCTAGGGACCGCTTTGTTGAAATTATGAGGTTTCTCAGATTTGATGAGAAATCTACTCGATCGGAGAGACTGCAAACGGACAAGTTTGCTCTATTTTCTACTGTGTGGGACAGGTTTATTGAAAATTGTATTGCGTGTTACAAACCTGGCCCATACATAACGGTGGTTGAGCAACTTTTCCCAAGCAAAACTAGGTGTCCATTCACGCAGTACATGCCTTCCAAACCAGATAAATATGGCCACAAATATTGGCTAGCTGTTGATAAGAGGAGCAAATATCTGGCAAATGGCTTCCCTTATCTAGGCAAAGATGACACACGCCGTGCTGAGGACCGTTTAGCTGACCATGTGGTAATGAAGTTATTGGACCCGTTTTTGAAAAAAGGTCGCAATGTTACAACCGATAATTATTTTACTTCAGTAAAATTAGCTAAACAGCTAAAAAGCAAAGGAACAACCATCGTGGGAACACTGAACAAGATAAGGCGAGAAGTGCCTAAAGAAATAAAATCCATGAAAGAGGAATTGTACAACACTAAAGTGTTTAGAAATGAAGACAATTTTACACTTACAGTATATCAAGGAAAGCCCAACAAAAATGTTGTCATTTTGAGTTCCGTCCATCCAGATGTTGTTGTTGCGTCTGATTCCGCTAAAAAAACTCCAGAAACGGTAAAGTTTTACAATGAAACAAAATATGGAGTAGATGTAGTGGATCAGATGGCACGAAAATATACCACACGAACATGCACAAGGAGATGGCCTGTTCATGCATTTGAAAATGCCTTAGACTTTGCGGGTATAAATGCATGGATAATATTCAAGGAGATTACCCACCAAAAAATGTCACGCAAGGCATTTTTGCAAACGCTTGTGAGAGAGTTGAGTGGTCCTTATGTCACAGATAGGGAAAAGGGTTCCACGTCCCAAGTTTCTACATGCTCAGAAGTGATGGTTCAAACAAAATTTTGCCAGATCAAAGAAAAGTGCAAGAAAAATAGATCTGTCGGAAATTGTAAGACTTGTGGTAAGTCTTTGTGTGGGCAATGTACTGCCATAAATCAAAGGCAATGCCTAAAATGCGAAACACCAAATGTTTAGAAGGTGAATTCTGCGCCATATTTTTATTTTTATGCTCCTCCACCTACATTTTCTCTGCTTTTTGTTCTTCAGTTGTTGTTTATATGTGTGCACTTGAATAAAAAAAAATGTTTGAAAAACGTCTATTATAATTATTGTTATTTTCTGTAGAAAAATAAGAAAAGCAGAAAAAAAACAATCAAAAGCATTACTGTTGGATCTCACAATAATAATACATTACAAAAAATATAATTATTAATAAATAACCACAAATGAAACTCTAAAAATAAACGAAAACAAGCAAGGAGTCAAAATGACTCCTTTCAGTAGTTCTAGGCGGGGTCACGAGTCCAGTAGTCCTAGTGTTAAAGGTGCCAAGTTCCAACACTTTCGGCCATGACTGTATATGTCTTTTGTTGTAGAACTTTTTTTGTTTACAAATTGCATGTATATTCCTGTAAATACAATTGTTTACCTACTTCTCGTCTGATGCATGGTCTGGGTGCCATTTCCAGTGTGTAAGGCTTTATTACTGTGAGCATCCAGAATGAAGTTCATTGTTATGTAGCAATCTCACAAATTTTTCAGTACATTTCATTTCCTTTATGAAACTCATTTAACAGTTGATCATCCTTGGAAGCTATTGTGGATGTATCTTTTTAATTTTACTGCCTTGTAATTGCCATTTCTGCATTGTAAATGTCTTTACTATTGACTTAGATTAACAATAATGTTCTAATTGTAAAGTGTCCACTGGACATTTCTTTGTTGTCTAAGCCATCTATTAAGCGGAGATCAGTGGTAAATAATAGAAGATTGATGAAGACTCAGAAACTGGCCATGAAGTTACAGCTCGTTTCTCTGTATTTGACATTGCATTTCACGTAAGTAGTGTTGGATTGCAATAACATAAATTCTAAATAAAAAAAAAAAAAAAAGTAAAAGGATTCTACAGAATGTACCCTATAATACTCAACAGATACAAATTTGTTAAATATTGTTTATAAATATTAAAGGTATAATGTATCACTGTATTAGATAAATGTATCACTGTAGTAGATAGTAGTTAAGTGTATGTTTTGCTTACTTTGAAAAATGTAATCAAAATAATAATACAAAAAAGAAATATTAAAGCTCTAATAAAATAAATATGTTATTTAACTACTATGGTTTGAAAACACTGAGTCGGTCTGCATATGACTCTGCAAGGACGTTCTAAACACAATTACAGTAGCGGGTAGCTGATGTCTGAGACAACCAAATTCTTCATAGAAAAGGCCGAGATGATTTATTACAATCTCTGTATTTTTGTTTGTTGTGTATACAGCGCTGATAGTAAGATGACACTTGGATCAAACACTTAGAGTTTGAGCTTAGTCTCATTAGCATAATCAGCCCAATTCTCTGGCATGAGAAAATATACGGCAGCGTGAGTGAACTCTTAGGTTATCTGCGCACGTTCAGGATTTGATTGCAGAAATTTCTGCAAGGTTTCTGCATGTATTGGCAGCAAAATCGCTGTGGCAAAAACGCGTGTTTTGCTACAATTTTGGTGATTTTTTTATGCATTTTTTATGTGTTTTTTAATGCGTTTTTTTGATGCGTTTTTGAATAGCAATGAACGCTTTTTAGAGCTAAATAAAGATATTTGAGAAAAGAAACGTGGGACATCACTATAACCCTTGGATTACTGCCAGACCTGGGGTGAGTATATTGATTAATTTAAATGATTAATGAATGTGTCTGTTGTATTTCAAATAAAGCGTTTTACTCTCAGTGTGTGTGTTTATTTAACTCTTTACTTATAGGTTTAGTAATGAGGGTGTCTGGTTGACGCCTCTTCATAACTAAACAAAGGGCTTGGTGTCAGCGACACCTAATCCCATAATCCCTAATCCCATTAGCCCTAATTCCCATTCATGTCATTTGTGGGGCAGCTGAGAGCTGCTATTTTTAGCCTAAGAAGGGGTCATTAGGCCAACATGTTCCCTGGCTATTAATAACAGCTCACAGTTGTTTGGTTAGCCGCTATGTCCCCACGATCAGCAATCAGCAAAGCTTTGGACACACTGTATTTTTGCTGCATCCAAAACACTGTGTTCTAATGCCGCACTTGTTTTGTCAGTAAATGTGAATCCACCGCATGTAATGACATTTCAATCGGTCAAAATCAGCAGTGGAGACTAGTGTCTCCGCTACAGAAATTGACATGCGGCGGGTGAGTTTGAGTATGTGCCCATGATCAGGAAATGCTGCGGGTTTGACGCTGCGTATTTATGAAGTGTCAAACTCGCAGTGGCCAGATGTTACAGCATCTGAGGCCGCAGATCACCCTTTGACACTGACATGCGGCGCGTCTTTTAGGACCGCAGCATGTCAAATTCACTTGCGGAGTCGCTAGTCTCTGCAACAGAAATTTGACCACTAGAATGTTTTGAATGCAGTAAATTTGCATGGTTCAGTGAACACATGCGGATTTACCTGTGTTCAATAGAATATGCTGCATCCAAAGCGCTGCTATGTCCAGATCGTGGGCACATAGTTTAAAATTAATGGCGTGGGCGTGGGTTCCCTCGTCAATATCATTACCAGCAGATGGAAAGCCAACCACTGGGGGCTGATATTACTAGCCAAACAAGGGACCATTAGCCAAAAATGTTCCCTGGCTATTAATAACAGCCCACAGCTGTTTGCTTAGCCTTTACTGGCTAGATTACAGGGGGACTCCAGAAAAAAATTGATGTAGGGTCCCCATATAAAATATAAACAGCTAAGGCTAGGCAGACAGCTGCTGGCTGATATTAATAGCCAGGAAAGGGGCTATGGATCCTGGCCCCCTCCAAGGCTAATAATATCAGCTCTCAGCGGCCCAAGAACTGGCGCATCCATAAGATGTGCAAAATCTGTCTCTTAGCCTCCACTCTTCCCACTTGCCCTGGTGCGGTGGAAAGTGAGGTAATAGGGTTGGGGTTCATGTCAGCCTTGTATTGGCAGCTGACATCAAGCCCAAGTTAGTAATGGAAGGCATCATTACTAACCCTTTAGTAAAGTTTTTGAAATAAAGACACGGCCAGAATAAAGTCTTTTATTTTAAATAAAATTACACACGGTAAAAAAAACACCATATACTCACCTAATGCCCATTCCGCTGAAGCCATTGTCCCCTGTGAGAAACCAAAAATAAAAAACAACCATATCCCTCACCTGTCTGCCATGATGACATAATCCACAGTGTCCCATGAAGATCTGGGTCACATCTACAGCAGTCACACCAGCAATCACTGTTGTGACTGTTCTAGAGGACAGCACTCTATAAACTGACAAGAGTGTAATCACTCCAGTCAGAGTATAGCGCTGAGCTGCTGGGACTGAGGTCACTTGAGTTCATCAGCTGAAGATCAGCTGAGAGCTCTGGTGACCTCACTAACTGCATCTGTGTTGCGTGAGAAAATTCTCACGTCAATGTGTTTTTTTATTTTAATATCAATTTAGCATAATTTTTTTTTTTTTTACACTGCACATAGACGCCAGCTGAGGAGACTACTTCTCTCCTCAGCCGTGCCTGCTCCCACTATTGTCAGCGGGAGTGGCCATAGGATGATGGGAGATGTAGTCTCCCGTGGGTAATTATTTGTGCGTTTTTGCTGCATTTCTGACTCATTGACTTGAATTCAGTCAGGTCAAATACGCAGCAAGAATCCGCAGCAAATACGCAAATATTTTTATACCTGCGTTTTTGCTGCGGATTTGACTCAATTCAAGTCAATGGGTGAAAAACGCTGCAGAAACACACAAAGAATTGACATGCTACAGATTTAAACGGAATGACAATCCTGACAGGAAAATTCTTGATCATGTGCACAGCACTTCAGGATTGTCATTGCATTAGCTGGCACATGGATTACCTAGCATTTTTGGCCCATTTTCGCGCAGAGAAAACGCACCAAAAACGCACGTAGTGCACGTAGCCTTATATTGATTCCTAACACATACATTTTTTATGCAAATCTCCCTGCACTCAAAAATTGCTATTTAATATTGTGGTGCCACGTGCTTCTGACTGACTAGTCCAAAAAGTGTGTGATCATTGCTCTGCAGTCAATGATACATACAGTGGGTACGGAAAGTATTCAGACCCCTTTAAATTTTTCATTGTTTCATTGCAGCCATTTGGTAAATTCTAAAAAGTTATTTTTTTCTCATTAAAGTACACTCTGCACCCCATCTTGGCTAGAAAAAAAAAGAAATGTAGAAATTTTTGCAAATTTATTAAAAAAGAAAAACTGAAATATCACATGGTCATAAGTATTCAGACCCTTTGCTCAGTATTGAGTAGAAGCAGCCTTTTAAGCTAGTAAAGCCATAAGTCTTCTTGGGAATGATGCAACAAGTTTTTCACACCTGGATTTGGGGATTCTCTGCCATTCTTCCTTGCAGATCCTCTCCAGCTCCGTCAGGTTGGATGGTGAACGTTGGTGGACAGCCATTTCCAGGTCTCTCCAGAGATGCCCAATTGATTTTAGGTCAGGGCTCTGGTTGGGCTAGTAAAGAATGGTCACAGAGTTGTTCTGAAGCCACTCTTTTGTTATTTTAGTTGTGTACTTAGGGTCATTGTCTTGTTGGAAGGTGAACCCTCGGCCAAGTCTGAGGTCCAGAGCGCTCTGGAAGAGGTTTTCATCCAGGATATCTCTGTACTTGGCCGCATTCATGTTTCCTTCAATTGCAACCAGTTATCCTGTCCATGCAGCAGAAAAACACCCCCATAGCATGATGCTGCCACCACCATGTTTCACTGTTGGGATTGTATTGGGCATGTGATGAACAGTGCCTGGTTTTCTCCACACATACCGCTTAGAATTATCACCAAAAGGTTCTACCTTCGTCTCATCAGACCAGAGAATCTTATTTCTCATAGTCTGGGAGTCCTTCATGTGTTTTTGAGCAAACTCTATGCAGGTTTTCATATGTATTGCAGTGAGGAGAGGCTTCCGTTGGGCCACTCTGCCATAAAGGCCTGACATGTGGAGGGCTGCAGTGATACTTGACTTTGTGGAACTTTCTTCCATCTCTCTACTGCATCTCTGGAGCTCAGCCACAGTGATCTTGGGGTTCTTCTTTACCTCTCTCACCAAGGCTCTTCTCCCACGATTGTTCAGTTCAGCTGGATGGCCAGGTCTAGGAAGACTTCTGGTGGTCCCAAACTTCTTCCATTTAAGGATTATGGAGGCCTCTGTGCTCTTAGGATCCTTGAGTAATACAGAAATTCTTTTGTAACCTTGGCCAGTTCTGTGCCTTGCCACAATTCTGTCCCTGAGCTCCTTGGGCAGTTCCTTTGAGCTCGTGATTTTCATTTGGTCTGACATGCACTGTGAGCTGTGAGGTATTACATACCGTATTTTTTGGACTATAGGACGCACTTTTTTCCTCCAAAATTTTGGAGGAAAATGGGGAGTGCGTCTTATAGTCTGAATGTTGGGGGGGGTGTATATATATGTGGGGTGTGGGGGGAGCGGTAGCGGTGGAGGAGCGGAGCACAGTAGGCAGCAGCCGCCTACTGCAGCCTACATTGTCCACGCTGCTAAAGAAAATGAATATTCAGTGCTCCCCACGCCCATGGGGCGTGGGGAGCACTGAATATTCATGCTCCTTAATAGCGGTATACAGTGTAGCCGCGCTGCGGCTGCTGCTGCTGCCGGCTATCTCCTGTGCACACTATTAAAGGGCATGAATATTCATGGGCGTGGGGAGGGGATGAATATTCATGCCCTTTAATGAGCGGGCACAGGAGAAAGCCGGCAGCAGCCGCAGCGCGGCTGCACTGTGTGCCGGTTATGAAGGAGAGTGAAGTCACTGCTCCCCACGCGTGTGTGAAATGATCAATGATTTGATTTTTGCTTCATTCTCTTTTGTGTTCTTTCCTTGCAAGCAAATTAAATGAAGAGAATAATACCAAAGAATTTGTGATTGCAATCATTTTCAGGAAGAAACTGAGTATTATCTGACAGAATTGCAGGGGTGCCAATACTTTTGGCCAGCACTGTATATATATATATATATATATATATATATATATATATATATGTATTTATATATATTATATATAGTTGACCTATTCTCCTTCTTTCTTTACTAAGGGTTACCAATTCTCTGTAAATAATCTGTGTCCACCAAATCAATTTTTCTATGTTCACCATGGGCACTAACTTTTTTAAACTTTGCTTTTAAGATCTTGTGTTTATTCCTGGTCCCATCAGTTATATTACATCTAGTTCTTACTATTCCCAATACAGTTTTATTACCGATTGACTATGTTTTTTTGCATTGGGTAATTAGCCCTATTCATAATTCACAGGCCATTAAAGGTAATCTGTCAGTAGGATCAACCAACCTAAACCATCAATATGGGCATGCAGGTCACAAGAAGCTGAATAAAATTATACCTTTATATCTGTGATCCAAATTTCTATTCCAGAGAAATACACATTTTTCTTATTTGTAAATGAGCTGTTGAGATCTATGGGCAGGACACTGATTTGCGTGAGAATCTGCCTCCAGAGATTATTTTGTATAAAAGGGGCGTTACCAGTGTGATATATAATGTCCATTTTACTTTCCTGATCTTACTGCAGAGCTGTGTGTGATTATAACTGACACATCTGCAGGGTCCTCTCAGTGCTTCAGCTTCCACCTCACAGGCGGACAGTGTTGAATGGCAGCAAATATGTTTATGAGACAAAGTTTAGTTCTCCTGTTCTGTGTTAGTTACTTGTCCCACACTGGTAATGGCCCCTTTTATTTAAAATAAGCTCTGGAGGCAGATTCTCATGCAGATCAGTGTCCAGCCCATAGCCATTAACAGCTCATTTACATATAAGAAAAACGTGTATTTCTCAGGAATAAGACATCAGGTCGCAGATATCAGGGTATCATTTTATTCAGTTTCCTATGACCTACATGCCCGGCTTAGGAGGGTTGATCCTACTAACAGATTCCCTTTAACTGCACTGGTAGTTCATCTTACCTCATTGTATAGAGCAATGTGCCATCATCTTCGAGACGCAGTAGTTTGTTGGGGGTTGTTATGTTGTGAGCAATTGACTTTTTACCATTGTGGAAAAAAGTGTCAGGTGTCCAAATTTTACTGGCCAGTAAGTTGTTCAGAGGAAGACGCTGCATAGGTCCTTGAAAGCTAAGTCTTTCATCCTTCCAGCTCTGGCGGAAAAATACATCAATGGTATACTCCTAAAACATAAAGTCAAAGGTTGTCACTTTTTTAAAAGTATTTAATGTTAGCTCATTAACATTTAATTAAAAGATGTATCTTATGTATCTTATATAAGACTGAAGGCTAGGGGAGCACATCCACTCCATTTCAGCTTTGATACCAGGGAGGACATATTTGTGCATGTGATGGCTGGACTGCATCCTGACCATTTATCCAGGTGCAGATCCAACTGGGTCACCTGACTGCTTAGTAGGCATCATTAGGAAGTCTACAGACCCCTCAGAGTTTATTATTTCTCTGTTGCTTTATGTTAGAAACATATTCTATAACCGTGAATAGAGATTGTCATAATAATAATTATTTTCATTTAATAGCACCAACATATTCTGCAGAACTTTTATAATTTTTGGGGTGGACTTGTATAGACAATAAAGACATTACAGAATAAACATAGCTCAGATATCAAAAGGAGTGATGGCCCTGCTCGCTAGCTTACAATCTATGAGGAAATAGGGGCGACACGAAAGGTAAATGATAAAATTTGCTTATATTGTACGATACAGCCATAATATACTGAATAGGGTATGCACATAACGCTGCCAGTATGTGTACAAGTACAGACACAGAGAGCTATTAAGTGCATTGACGGTGTGTGAACAGATGCTATGAGGGTCATGATTTTGAAGAAAATTGTGTGGACAAAACAGGGATAGTTAGATAAGTGAGGTGAGGCGACAGGCCAGTCTAAAGAAATGTGTTTTTAGGCCACACTTAAAACTGTGGATATTTGGAATTAATCAACTTGTCCTGGGTAGTGCATTCCAAAGAATTGACGTAACACACAAGAAGTCTTGGAGACAGGAATGGGAGGTTCGAACTATTGAGGATTTTAGTTTTAAATCATTATCAGAATGGAGGTAACGGGTAGGGTGATAGACTGAGACAAAGGAGGAGATATAGGGTGGTGCTGAACCGTGGAACGCTTTGTGAGTAAGAGTGTAAGTTTATATTGAACTCAGTATCGAATGGGCAGCCAGTGCAATGACTGACACTGGATAGAGGCATTGATGTAGTAGTTGGAAAGGAATATGGTCCTGGTTGCTGCATTCGGGACGGATTGGAGAGGGGAGAGTTTGGTAAGAGGGTGACTGATTAGTAGAAAGTTGCAATAGTCCAGATGAGAATGAATAAGAGCAACAGTAAGAGTTTTGCTGAGTCAAAGATAAGAAAAGGTCAAAATCTAGAGATGTTATTGAGGTGTAGGCGACATGAGTGGGAATGGGGAGTGAAGGAAAGATCTGACTCAAATATGACACCAAGACAGCGGGCATGTTGCTGGGAAGTAATGGTGAAACCGCAAGCGGAAATGGCAATATCGGTCATAGGTAAGTTAGTGGAGGGAGGACACACAACTAATTCAGTTTTTGACTCATTCAGTTTTAGATAGAGAGAGGACATAATGTTAGAGACAGCAGAAAGACAATCAGTGGTATTTTGTAATAATGCAGAGTTGATGACAGGAGATGGTGTGCATAATTAGGTGTCATCAACATAGAAATGGTATTGAAATCCGAATCTACAGATTGTTCATCCAATAGGGGCGGTGTACAAGGAGAAAAGGAGGGAGCCTAGGACGGAACTTTGAGGAACCCCGACCGTAAGGGGAAGGGGAGAGGAAGAAGAGCAAGCAAAAGATACAGTGAATGAGCAGTCAGAGAGGTAGGCAGAGAACCAGGACAGAATAGTGTCCTTGAGCCTGATAGAATGGAGCATAATGAGGAGGAGCTGGTGATCCACAGTGTCGAATGCTGCAGAGAGATCCACGAGAATCAGCAGGGAGTAGTGACCATTGGATTTGGCTGTTAGTAGATCATTAGAGACTTTAGTGAGGGCAGTTTCAGTAGAGTGTAAAGAGCAGAAACGAGATTGTAAAGGGTCAGGAAGAGAGTTCTCTGAGAGATAGCGGATTAGATGGGAGTGGAACATGAATTTCAGAAGTTTAGAGAAGAAGGGGAAATTAGAGACCTTTATGTAATTAGCAGCGCAGTTCTGGTCAAGGGATGGTAATGGATGTGTGCTGCTGTGTTTAAATGAGGAGGAAAAGATACCAGATGAGAGGGAGAAATAAAATATTTTAGTTAGGTGAAAGGGAAAGTTCGGGGAAAGGGACTGGAGGAGATGTGAGGGAATAGGGTCACTGGTATAAGTAGTAGGGTGGGAAGATACAAGGAGCCTGGTCACTTCTTCCTGTGTGACTGATACAAAGACAGAAAGTGAGCTAGATGCAGTGCAGGAAGGAGGAGAATGCATATGTTAGCAGATTGGGAGAAAATTTTCTGCCGAATATAGTACATTTTTTCTTTGAAATAATTGGCCAGATCATAAGTGATGAGGTCGGGGTGGAGACCTGCAACTCTTGGATTGAGGAGAGAGTGAAAATTGTCAAGGAGTCATTTAGGATTATTGAATAGTGAGATGATGAAGGTGTTGAAATAGGCTTCTTTGGAGAGATGAAGGATGGAGTTGTATGTTTTAAGCGTAAACTTATAATGGATGAAATCTTCGGCCAGATTGGATTTTCTCCACAGACGTTCAGCGCATCTGGAGCACTGCTGGAGAAAACGTGTTTACAGCGTGTGCCAGGGTTGTTGCCATCTGTGCTGAGTTGTTCTTTGTGTAGGAGATGCAGCTTCATCCAGGGCACTTGCAGTGTTTCATTATAATGTTTCAGTGTAGAGTCAGGATATGAGAGGGAGGAAATTGGGGCCAAAGATGACTGCAATTTCTTCATAAGTTTCTGGGTGTTAATGGCACGTATACACTGAGCATAGCCAGGAGAAGACCAGGTCCAGCATATTTTCATCTTCATGTGTATGCGAATCAGTACGCTATGAAAGGCTGAATGTTATGATCTGCAACATGTACTAAGGAAAGATAGGGGAAAGCTGTCCCTACAGTAAGACTAAGCTGAATCCCTACGATGTAGCGGGCTGTCTGCTCCTAGCGAACAGACCCACCTTAGTCAAAAAGGTACAAAAAGGTACTAGAGGTCCCAGAAGGACCAAGCGAACTGACAGAGATAGGCACCGAAGAACCTGGCTAGAAAAACAGTCAACAACACTGAAGTCCAGCACAGTCAGAAGGGCGGAGCTGGAATATATAGGCAGGTGGTCATGTGACCGCAAAACACAGGATGGAAAAAACAAACAGGAGGGTTCTAACAGTACCCCCTCTAATTATGAGGATCCTCCAGATTCTCCAGGCCCAGGCTTATCCGGAAACCTCCTGTGGAAAGCTCCAACAAGCCTAGGAGCAGAGACATCATCCGTCCTTACCCAGGAGTTATCTTCTGGACCGAAACCCTTCCAGGAGACAAGATACTGTAATCTACCCCTATGCCATCTAGAATTCAAGATACGAGAAATTTCATATTCACCGTCTTCCACCACAGGAGGAACTGCGACAGTGGAATCCCTATTAGATACATCAGCCTTTTTCAACAAGGAAACATAAAACACAGGATTAATCTTCCAGGAAGTAGGAACATCCAACCTAACAGCAGATGGGTTAACAACCTGAAGCACTTTAAATGGACCCACAAACTTAGGACCCAGTTTTTTAGAGGGAATCCTCAACTGCAGGTTCTTTGAGGACAACCAAACCATGTCACCCACAGTAAACAAAACCTCCTTACGTTTCCTGTCAAAATACTTCTTGGACTTCTTGTTAGCCTCTTGAAGGTTGCAACGTACATTAGTCCAAACTCCCTCCAAATCACCGGAAAAATTCTCCTCCTCCGGCACCGCCGACCCCAATTTGGAGAATGAACCAAAAGACGGATGTCTCCCAGTACAACAAAAAAGGGAGAACACCCAGCAGAGGATGATGTATGATTGTTAAGAGCAAATTCTGCAAGAGGCAGAAACTCAGACCACACCTCTTCATTGTCCACCACAAAACAACGCAAAAACTGTTCAACATCCTGGTTCTTTCTTTCAGTCTGTCCATTAGACTCAGGATGATACCCAGATGAAAATGACAAATGGACTCCCAACCTGTCACAAAAAGGACCCCAA
Source organism: Phyllobates terribilis (assembly GCF_046119375.1). Lineage (NCBI taxonomy): Eukaryota > Metazoa > Chordata > Amphibia > Anura > Dendrobatidae > Phyllobates > Phyllobates terribilis. The sequence continues at coordinate 335,209,862 of NW_027362762.1, forward strand.
AAGCGAGCCACAAACTGAGGTCCTCTATCAGAAACAATATCCATGGGAACGCCATGAAGCTTGACAATCTCCTTAACAAACACTTTAGCGAGTGTCTTAGCGCAGGGCAACTTAATGAACGGAACCAAATGACACATCTTACTAAAATGGTCCATGACCACCCAGATGACAGTAAAAACCTCGGACACAGGAAGATCAGTAATAAAATCCATTGTGAGATGCGTCCAAGGCGTGCTAGGAACCTCCAGAGGGCAAAGCAACCCCGCAGCAGGAGTATGTGATGCCTTTGACCTAGCACACACCGTACATTGACGCACCCACTTGATGACTTCCTTCTGCCATCCAGGCCACCAAAAACTGCGACTGATAAGTCTCTTAGTCTCCGAAATTCCTGGATGACCTGCCAACCGAGACTCATGACACTCCGCAAACAAATCTCTCCTAAAGGTTCTAGGCACGAACAACCTCCCATGGGGAGTGTTAGATGGAGCATCATCTTGAGCTTTCAGAATCCCATTCTCCAAAACGGAGTCCAATGCCGCCACCACAACTCCTTTCTGTAAAATGCTCTCCTGCTCCTCGGCATCGACCGTAGGAGAGAAGCTGCGAGATAAAGCATCGGCTTTAACATTCTTAGTACCAGGGATATAAGTAACAGAAAAATGAAACCGAGAAAAAAAAAGTGCCCACCTAGCTTGATGGCATTCAAGCGCTTGGCCGCATCCAGATAGATCAAATTCTTATGATCTGTGAACACCTGAATAGGAAATCTAGCGCCTTCCAAAAAATGACGGCAATGTTCAAACGCGAGTTTAATAGCCAGCAACTCCTGATTTCCAACATCATAATTCAGTTCGGTTTCCAAAATTTTTTCGAAAAGAAGGCACAAAAATGTACTCCATCCATGTTCTCCTGAGACAAAGCTGCTCCGACCCCACCGATGAAGCATCGACCTCAACAGAAAAAAGGCTTGGTCTCATCAGGCTGCATAAGGACAGGGGCAGAACTGAACCTCTCTTTGAGATACTTAAACGCTTCAATGGCCTCAGTAGTCCACTGGACCGTATTCGCACCCGTCCTGGTGAGATCGGTTAGAGGCTTAACAATTACAGAAAAATTCTTAATGAATTTCCTGTAATAATTGGTAAAACTCCAAAATCTCTGTATAGATTTCAAACCAATAGGCCTAGGCCATTCCTGCACAGCCTGAACCTTCACTGGGTCCATCTCAAAGCCCTTTCTGGAGACAACGTAGCCCAAAAAACTAATTTTCTGCACAACAAACTCACATTTGTCCAGCTTAGCAAAGAGTGAATTATTACTCAATAACTGAAAATCTTCACGTACACTCTGCCAATGAGACTCTAGATCTGGTGAATAAATCAAAATGTCATCCAAATACACAACCACATTCTTACAAATCAAAGGTCTCAGGATGTCATTAATAAGGTTCTGAAAAAATGCAGGTGCATTGGTAAGACAAAAAGGCATCACCAGACTCTCAAAATGACCTACCGGAGTGTTAACAGCAGTTTTCCATTCATCACCTTCCTTCACTCGTAACAAATTGTATGCCCCCCGGAGATCAATTTTAGAGAACCACTTGGTCCCCACCAACTGGTTAAACAAGTCAGGAATTAACGACAATGGGTAGGAATTGCATACGGTAATCTTATTAATTTTACGAAAATCCAGACATGGACGTAAACCCCCGTCCTTTTTTTTAACAAAGAAAAATCCAACTGCCACAGGCGACTTAGAAAGTCTATTGTGACCAGCAGCCAGGCTAGTTTGTATCTACTCCTCCAAGGCCTTTCATTCAGGAATAGTCAGATTAAACAAGTGACTCTTGTGAAGAGTAGCTCCCGGAACAAACTCAATCGCGCAATCATAATCCCTATGAGGAGGTAAAACTTGCGACTCCTTCTCCGAAAAAACCCTCCAAAAATATTAAATAGGTACCGGTATTTCCCCTTTTTCCACAGCTGCAGTGCGACCATTACAACATTTATCATAGCACTTTGGACTCCAAGACTTAATCATTACATTAGTAGACCAGTCCAGTAAAGGATTGTGCAATTTTAACCAAGGCAAACCTAGAACGACCGGAGAGGGTAAATTATCTAATACAACCAAGTCCAAAATTTCTTGGTGAACTCCATTGATAGTGAGGGGAAATGCAGCAACCTTGTGAGTAATACATTTCAAGGGAGTGGTATCAATTGCAATCACAGAAGTAGGTGATGACAAAGGTTTGGATCTCAATTTAAGTTTTTCCAAAAAACCTTTATCAATCACATTAAGTTTTGAACCACAATCCACAAATACCTGAAATTCAATCAAATTTTCCTGCAAAGTAGTACTCCCTGAAAGAAATACTCCTGCAGAGCGTAAACAAGCTATACGGGCGTACCTGACCTCTTTTTTTTCTTTACTTAAATGAAGCTCACAATTCTTTATCAAATGGTCAGCTTTACCACAATAAAGACACAATCCCTCGGCGAACCTCCGGTCTCTTTCCTGAAAGGAGAGCGACTTCGCCCCAGCCTCCATCGGTTCTCCGCCATCATAGCAGATTTTCTGGGGACTAGGACCTGGCATTACAGGAGTCTTTACCTCATTCTGTCTAAATCTCAGCCTCCTGTCCACAGGAACAGCTAATTGCATGGCATCCTGCAGAGTCTCAGGTGCAGGGAATCCAATTAGCAAATCCTTAACCCTTTCACTCACACCAGCAAGAAATAGATATTTCAGAGCAGGATCATTCCATTTGACTTCTGAAGCCCATCTTCTAAAGTGTGTGCAATAATTTTCAACATCACCTGACCCCTGCTTCAAATGCCTGAGTTCTGCCTCAGCAGATGAGATTTGATCAGGATCGTTATATAATAGACCCATAGCCGAAAAAAATTCTTCTACAGACTTTAAGCATGGATCATTAGGTTGGAGAGAAAAGGCCCACCTCTGTGGTTCTTTGCGCAAAAGTGACATATTAAAACCAATGCACTGTGATTCATTCTCAGAGAACCTAGGTCTCAAACGAAAATATAACAAACAAGCATTTTTAAAAGAAAAAAAATCTTGCTGTTTACCATAAAAAATATCAGGCAGTCCTACCTTGGGTTCCACAAAATGCGCTCCAGAACAGCTACTCACGTGTTTCTGGAGCTCGGCCACCTTCAGAGACAATCCCTGCAAGCGTTGAGCCAAATCCTGGATGGAAACCATACTGATCCCCGAATTTCTTTCCTTTTAGTTTTTTGGGCTGGACTTACTGTTATGATCTGCAACATGTACTAAGGAAAGATAGGGGAAAGCTGTCCCTACAGTAAGACTAAGCTGAATCCCTACGATGTAGCGGGTTGCCTGTTCCTAGCGAACAGACCCGCCTTAGTCCTCGGCTAGTCTGAACGAAGACCTATAGCATAAGGAGAGGGGTCTCTAAAAGAACTAAGGACTGGAACAAAAATGGGACTCCTCCTAAACAGAGAAGTTGTTGCAGAACACAAAAATACAAACAGACAAAAAGGTACTAGAGGTCCCAGAAGGACCAAGCGAACTGATAGGCACCGAAGCACGTGGCTAGAAAAACAGTCAACAACACTGAAGTCCAGCACAGCCAGAAGGGCGGAGCTGGAATATAAAGGCAGGTGGTCATGTGACCGCAAAACACATGATGGACAAAAACAAACAGGAGGGTTCTAACACTGAAGGAGGAAGTTAGCTATGAAAGGTGGGAGGCAGGTGGGGAGAGGGGAGCACCAATGGGGATGTTAAAGTCCACCATGATGAGAAGGGGATGTTACAGGATAGAAAGTTTAGAAGCCAGGTGGAAAAGTGATCCAGGAACTGATGGGAGGGGCCTGGAGGGCGATACACAACCACCAGTCGCAGGGAGAAGGGCTGGTAGAGTCTGACAGTGTGGACCACAAAAAAAGGGCAGATAAGGGAGGATGCTGGGGGGATGACCTCAAAACTATATTTTGTTGAAAGGAGCAGACTAACACCTACACCTGATCTGTTGTCACGTCTCGGGGTATGAGAAAAATGAAGGCCTCCATATCAGAGAGCAGCAGCGGAGGTGGTGTCTGACTGCTGGATCCAAGTTTCTGTAAGAGCCAGAAGATTAAGGGAATTTGAAAGGAAAAAATGATGAATGTTCGAGAGTTTGTTACACTCTGACCGTGCATTCCAAAGGGCACAATTAAAAGAGACAGAAGGCATGTAATGAATATTAATGAGATTATCAGGGTTTCTGAGTGTAGCAGGGAAAGAGTTAGCCTTATTATTACAAGAGGGGCTTGGATTAGCAGAGATATCTATTGCAACTAGGAGAAGGAGAATAGAGAGAGTTAACAGATGGTTGAGTAATTTATGAAAGCTTCTCTTGTGTTGCATGGTGGGAGTTAATGGATCTCTGTGGTTTAACATTGTGAAGAGAGCATGAGAGCTGTACATTGGAGAAGAGAGGAGAGAGCGGTTGATATGGTTCAAAGTCTCCAATGCGGCAGTCAAATGACCTATAACGTGTATGAAGAAAACAGGTTACCCCGAAGAAACCCATAAAAACATGTTATACAGTATATGCTGACCTCCAGAGTTAATAAGTCCTGCATATCAAATCAATACGTATAACAGAAAAAAAGGAACATTATGTTAATATACAAATATCGGCTTAAGATAATCTTCAACTAATGTTCCCCCTTAGACCACATTGTGTGAACAGTGTTTTTACTTAGAGGGATCATATAGTGAAAACAAGTTATCACCTATCCACAGGATGAGTGGCAATTTATTGATCGTTAGAGTCTGGTCTGATTGCTTGGACCTGCACCAATCAGTAGAATGGGGAATTTTTATCCCCAGTATAGCGCAACTTCAGTCCAATGCTGGGTGCTGGGGAAAAAAATTCCCTGTCGATCAGTGTAGGTCCCAGAACTCAGACTCCCACCGATCAATGTTATAACCTATCCAGTGAATAGAAAATAACTTGCTTTCACTGGACAACTTCTTTAATATTGTTAATCCACAGGTAGTGGTAATATTAAAGGAAATGTAATTCCAGCAGCTAAATACAACCTCTACAAATCCTATTAGATTTTCTAAGTGTTTCAAAGTCTGGCCTAAATAATAAGGCCACTGGCCAGGTTACACAAGCCCCAATTTATCATTTGCCTTTTACTAAGTCACTTTTTTTTTTAGTCTTGTTGTATTTGTTGCCATTTTTGTGCCAAATTCTTTAAAATGGTGCACAAAATTCATGAATTTTGTGCGAAGTAAAAAATGGTCTTTTTTATGTCTTTAGCTGTCTTTGTAACTTTTTAGCCCAAAAAAATCATGTATTGCAAAATGTTTCAAAACTAGCACCAAAATAACTTTCATACTCAAAAACACTTGATGAGTGGACCTGAAGACATTGGCACCTTATTTTCTTACTTTTTAAAAAGTCGCAATTGATAAATCAGGTGAAAATATATGGAAATCCAAAATTACGCCCACAACATTAGGAACTTAGAATAAAATAAGTGAAAATAGACTAAATATTAAATAGACTTTGAAAACAGCAAAAACTACAGGAAGAATTAGGTGCAAATGAAAATCATGTGAAAAATACCAAAAATATATATATAAAAAACAGATAAATGCAATAATGAATTGGAGCCATAGTGCCTTAAAATTCAGTAATAATATAATTGAAGTAAGTTAGTACTATAGAATTAAGCTAAATTACTCTTACAATTATTATAGTATGAATTACTTCTATGTTTTTAGTAACTTACCATTTCTGTATCTGATACTGGTCCAAAGCTTGTAACATAAATGTCAGTTTTTACTTGAGTAATTCTCTCTGAAAACAAACAAACATTAATTATTGATGGGAAAACAACCAAACATTGATTATTTATGGGAAATATTTTATATGCACACGACTTTTTTAGTAATGTCCATTTTTATGTCTTACTGTATATCGTATTTACTGTACTGTGAATAGTATTAATATATTTCACAAGCTAGTGGTGATACAGCATTGGTTTGTGGTGTTCCCTCCATGCTGCTCCATCCTTTGTTAAAAAGGACCTTTCACCAAATTTTCAGGCTGAACTGGACAGACGATCTAATAGTGGCCGAAGAACGGAATAAAACGTTTTGGTTTTAAATTTCATCTCCCAAAGTATTTGGCACCTAATGAGTTAACTTTAGTAAAGTACATGTCAGTGTTTTCACTGGGGGCGTGTGTAATATGTGTAAATTATTCTTCAATATGTCTATACATAATTTGCTGTTGCATTGATGGTACAGTAACAGTTAACATACTCACCAAGGCAGGTTGCTAAGAAAATAGTTGGTGGATGGAGTTTTTGCACATAAAAAGTAAGACACAATTTAGTTAGTAGTCGTTGATTAAAGTTAGCATGGAGTGAGAGAAGAAGAAGAAGAGAGGGAGAGAGTCCAAGGTGGGAGTTTAGAAGAGAAGCTCAGTGAGCACAACTACAGCTACACTCAAATATGTGAGGGGACGTCTCCCCTGTTATAATCTGGCTGCAATGGAGTGGCTAACTCAAGGGAAAGTGTGAGGGAGCAACAACGCCTGCCAGTTGGGGTGAGTGATCGCCTAACTCTACAGAGCTCATATGCCTATTGCTGCTGCAAAACTTGGGCGCAACATTCGGCCAATCGGTTGTTACTAATAGAAGACTATGGGGATAACGTTAAGCCATTGCCCTTCATGCTATATGAAAGTTAGTGAGGTTGGGACAAGGAGACCATACATGGATAGAGAACCTGAAAGGGTGAAATGGAAAACTCTATAGCGTCAGTACTGGACACCAGATCTTAGACACCCGGAAGGACTTACTGATACCACTCCTCATTTGTTACCCATCGTTGTGCCTCCGCCACCATATGCTGTCTGTAATGTGGAACTGTTTATCATCAGCGCGTGTTGCCTGTACTGTACCCCCTTGGACTGTGAATGAGTAAAAGATTACCATCTGTTTTACCATTACCAAAGTCTCCTGGCTACAATCTCACTCCCTAACCCATCTCCCTCTGCACCAAAACACCATGGGGAACATCGAACACACCGCATGCCATCCGGGAGGGGACAGAAGAAACGACGTTTAACCCCCGCACACCCGCAGCCGTGTGTCCCTATATCTGTGACCTCCTCAGTGCCAGGCTTCAGGCATGGCCACAAGCGACCTTGTGACCAGGGACCACAGAGTAGATCCGACCCATGCCCGACGTACTGGATGGTTATCCATCGCCCTCCGGCGCCGTGTTACACATGTACTTCTCTCTGTAGGATAACACCCACTTGGACTTAACAAAAGTTAATTATTTAGGTGCCAAATACTTTGCTGCAAATACTGAATGTGTACACACACCCTAAAGAGTATAGGAAACTTTTTGGAAACATATTGTGCTGACTACCAGAATCTATGAAGGAAGGAAGCAGTATTAAAATCAAGCCATTTCTCTAATACTAATGCAAACATTAACGTACTGGCCAGGATAAAATATAAAATAGTTTTTTTTCTGCATGAATATAAGGGTATGTGCACACGATCAGTAATCGCTGTGGATTTCCGCAGCAGCCAGATGTTACAGCATAATGTATCACTGTAATGTATAGGATGCGGTGAATCCGCATGGTTCAATGAAAACGTACGGATTCACCTGCGTGCAACGCTTTGGACACAGCATAAAGTATACTGCGTTCAAAGCGCTGCCAATACCGACCGTGTGCACATACCCTTAGAGTTCAGACTATAATTACTCGTACTTTTAGACTACATCCTTAAATGAAATGTATCATCAGAGAATAACCTATAGCTGAAATCAGACTTAAATCAGACTTTTGTGTTAAATGTATTTTTTAAACATTTTTGACAATATATTTTTTTACAATTTGTATAAAAAAAATTAGAAAGTAATTCATTAGACCCTTAACTCCTTTTGTAATTTGCTTTATTATAAAATTGCCTGTATGTGCTTTTTTTTATTTATCACATGAAGATGGCCCTGCAGTCAATTCTCCGTGGTTTCAATCAGCCTTCTAAAACAGGACATCATCAGGGGGTTGCACCATAGTCACATACTACAACAGCTTCTGTCACTGCCATTCCCTGATGGTGTCCTGCTTCAGGCTGGATGACAGAGAAGTGACTGCAGCTTCAGTGTCGCTGATACAGTTCATACTTCTGAAACCGCCGCCTCTTTCCATGAAATGAGACATCAACGGAGTCGGTGATAGAAGCAGGGTGAGTGACATCAGTGCCTCTCACTAATAACAACTCATTTGAGAGTGGTGATAGAAGCTGTGGGCTGCACTAGTGTCACTCACCCTTCTTCTGTCACTGCCCCTTGATGATGTCTCATTTCAGGCAAAGAGGCAGCAGTGTCAAAAGCATGGACTGTAGTGTCGGTGACCAAAAAATGTGGCAACGGCAGACACAAAAGAAGTGTGTTGGTGGCCATTGAAGCTGTGGTCACAATACCATCACCCAATCTGAAACAGGGGATGGCGATGACAGAAGTTGTATTAAGTAATAGCAGTCCTGTCCCCAGATTACATCCTGTTTCAGGTGGGGGGTGATAGTGACTGCAGGGCCATCCTCCTGTGATGATCTTTTTGAGACTTCCTTCAAACTAAATGTCATAGGAAGTATAGAAAAAAAGAACAGATACGGAATAGCTGTATAGGAAGAATAGTAGAGAATGTTATAATAAAGCAAATTATAAAGTGGTTAGGTAGATAGGTATTTATAAAAGACATTATAGGTATTGGACAGCCCCTTTAAAACCCATAAGAGCTGAATCTCCTCAATACATGGCAGTTGCTGTTGGTATTATACCATCAACACCTGTCTGTAATAGCAGTTATATCTGACAGTGGCATTTAAGTGGTATGATTGCACAGGTTCAACGATTCAGGTGCCCAATGCCCAACACAGGTGACATGACAGTGGGGTGCTAATGGCTTGTGATAGCAGTCAAAGGCCTGCTGAAAGTCCCACCACTGCCATCTTTGTGCCTGCGGCTACTTTCCATAAGGGGCAAATAAATTCACTTTTTAATGCACTGCTGGAGAATTTCAGTATAAAATACAAGCAAACACTGGTTTAAGTTCCTTAAGAACCTAGGAAGACTAAAAAAATTATTGTTTAAATTTTAAAAATGTGAAGAAACATACAAGTTAGAATCACCCTCTTTTTCCAATACAAACATAATGAAAATAAAAAATTAAACATATTTGGTATCAATATGTTCACAAAACCCTAGTCTATCAAAGTATTAAATGATTTAACCTCTATGGTAAATGCCATCAAGAGAAAAAAATATCTGAATGCCAGAATCAGCATTTTTTGGTTCCCACACCTCCCAAAAATGTAATCAAAATTAATCAAGACATCATATCTAGGCCATAATGACACTATTAATAACTACGGCTCACCACAAAAAATAAATCTCATACAGCTCCAGAGATGAGAGATATCAAAGTCCAGATAGAGTGAAGATGTGTGAAATTTATCATCTAAAACTGTAAATTGTAGAAAAACAAAAGCAAATAGCTTACCATTTAATTGTTCCTGACACTGTCTGAATGTGCACGCTGCATTCACTACTACTGCGCGTGCATTAAAGGATTACGTCCTGATGCATATCAGCATCAGGACATACTTTGTAGTTGGAGTCAGTGTAGTCTGCGCTCCTGTCCCGCCGATGATGACAATAGCAGCGGCAGCCTCAGCCCCTCCTGTGATGGTTATGTCCCCAGCCCCTCCTGTGATGGTTATGTCCCCAGCCCTTCCTGTGATGTATATGCACCATTCCCTCCTCTGATGTATATGTCTCCAGCCCCTCCTGTGATATACATTCCCAGGTGTCTCCTGTGATGTATATGCCCCCAACCTCTCTGATGATGTGTGAGCCCCAGGCCCTCCTATGATGTATTGTCACGGGTGAGTCAGATGCAACAGACAGTCGCTCTGCATCTGGCTGCAGAAGGTCTCTGTGTTTGGCATTGCAGATGCCTTCTTAATCTTTCTGACTTTTGGACCCAGCGACTACCTCCCTCATGCTCTGATTGACACACCTTGGTCTGGGTGTTTATAAACTCTCAGTCTGCTTCAGGGAGACGCCGCTGATATTCTCATTTTCCCTTGTGAAGGCTTGGAGCTATTGCAGTTAGCTAACTTCCTCTCTGGTGCCCTTGGAGGACGTTTGGAGTTAACTCTCTGGAGTCTGCTCAAGCTAAGTTTCTCCCCCTTTTTTTGTCTCCCTTGTTGTCTTTAGTTTATAGTGGGGACTGACCAGTTCTCATTCCCCCTCCCTATCCAGGGCCTAGCTCTAGGGATATACAGGGCTTAGGTTTCCTACTTGGCGATTGGTGTGAAACCAATATAGGGACAGTAAGGTAGGAAGGGCGTTATTAGATCTGTCTAGGGGTCTCCACTACCCTTTCCCTAGTGTTTGGGCTTCCTTCCCCTCATCCCTTCGTGTTGTACTTAGTCTTTTCCACACTGTGCATGACATGTATGTGCCCAAACCCTGCTGTGATGCAAATGCCCCAGCATCTCCTATGATGTATTTGCCTCAGCGTCTCCTGTGATGTTTATGCCCTCAGCGTCTCATGTGATGTTTATGCCCTCAGCCGCTCCTGTGCTATATATGCCCCCATGCGCTCCTATGATGAATATGCCACTGCATCTCCTGTGATGTTTGTGCCCCAGCATCTACTATGATGTATACGCTCCCAGCCCCTTCACTGATGTATATGCCCCAGCCCCTCCAGTGATATAGATATATAACTCCCAGCATCTTCTGTGATGCATATGCTCCCAGCGCCTCCTGTGATGTATATACCTTCAGTGTCTCCTGTGAGGTGAATGCACCCAGAATCTCCTGTCGTGTATATGGCTCCAGCATCTCCTGTTATGTATATGCTCCCGGCATCTCCTGTGATGTATATGACCCCAGCCCCTCCTGTGATGTATATGTCCCCAACCCCTCTTGTGATGTTTATGCCCCAGCATCTCATGTGATGTATGTCCCCAGCCCCTCCTGTGATATAAATATCTCTCCAGTGTTTCCTATTATATGCTACTGCCCCGGTGGATCCTATGGGATATATATTCTCCAGTCCCAGCATCTCTTGTGTCCCCTGTGTAATGTATATGCTCCAATTCCAGCACATCCAGTGTAAAGTATATGCTCCAGCCCCAGTGTCTCCTATGCGATGTATATGCTGCAGTCCCAGTGTCTCCTATGTGATGTATATACAGTAGTCTGCATGTATCCTATTTGATGTATATATCCCGTGTAGTGTATATGCTACAATCCCAGCATCTCCTCTGTAATGTATATGTTCCAGCCCCAGTGTCTCCTATGTGATGCATATGATGCAGCCCCAGTGTCTCCTATGTGATGTATATACAGTAGTCTGCGTGTCTCCTGTTTAATGTATATACTACAGACCCCCTACTGCTTGAGTTCCATAAATGTTACATGAGCAGTGATGAATTTCCTATTTTTGTGTTCAGAACTTACTGCTTTGAGTTCTTTTCAAAATTAATTGAAAAAAGCCGACTATGATCCAAACCAACACAAATATGGAAAAGCAGTTGCAAGTAGCAACATCATCAATACCACCTAATACATTGTTGCACCAAAGAGAAGCAGTTCCAGCCATCACATTAGGGGTGAGTTAATTAAATGTTTGATAAATTTCAAATTGATAATTTTGTACGACCCCCGATTGATGGTATAAATATCAAAATGGCCTGGTAAAAAACAACAAAATAATGAAAATATATACTGTTTATGGTATAGGCTGGATAATTGGTTTAGCTAGTGAGAAATATCTAGAAACAATATTCCTTATTTTCTTTTCTTAATGACATATTAATTAACACCACAGCTCGTTCAGTTCATTCAGTCAAAGTGCCATTATCAAATTGAACTAATTTGGCAGGTTTATTATATCCACAAAAATAATCTTGTTAAAATGGATATACAGTGCCCCAGGGCAGCCAATGAATCACAGCAGTCTTATCTAAAGCTTTATTTCCAGTAAAAAAATGGCTAGTATTGAAGGAGTTAATGCATAGAAAATACATAGAGAGATTGATATGCTCACCATTCTTGTGCTGACTGGCAGATACATGGTAGAGCTTGATGGCCAAACAGGGTGCTTTGCACCCTATTTAAATGTTGTCTATACATTAAAGGTGCATTTCACAACAGCCAATTTTAAGGCATTAAATGACCATTAATCAGTAAATATTTAGCGATTCACTGCTGTTTAAAGGGAATCTGTCACCCCCTGGCACTTATCTGACCCCTAATATGGGCATACAGGTAATAGAAATATGAATCTACACTTATCTGTATGCCTCATATTAGAGGTCAGGTTTCTTTGAAATTACTTTTTATTCAATCCGTTTTCTGATGCCTTGCGGGCCAGGGGACGGGAAGAATCCCCCCCCCATATTTGTGAATTATAAAGTCCCCCCTCTCCTGCACGTCACAGTGACTCCCTTGCGCCTGCGCACAAGATCACTGCTGAAAACAAAATAGCCGGGAGCAAAAAGTGCACCGTGCGTTAAAGGTGATGTGCGCATGCGCAGGATTAGGAATACGAGACTGCACGTCACAGTGCCCTGTGACGTACAGGGGAGGGGGAGAAAATTGCAAGTCACAAAGTAGGCTGGGATTGCATCCCGTCCCCTGGCTGGCAAGGCATCAGAAAACAGATTGAATAAAAAGAAATTTCAAAGCAACCTGACCTCTAATATGGGGCATACAGGTAGGTATAGATTCACATTTCTATCACCTGTACGCCCATATTAGAGCTCAGATAAGTGCCAGGGGGTGACAGATACCCTTAAATAACAGACCAAATCAATCTTCAGATATGCATGATCTAAATTAGATAATTTAGTGTGCACAAACTGCCATTGTCCTCAGCAGCGTAAGCCCTGTTTACAAAGGACGATGAGCTGCCAAGAATGAGAATCTTTTTTGCAGCACAAAAGATCATTTCATCCAATGAAAGATCATTTCCCTGTTCATCAAGTGATTATTAGCCTGTTTAGACTGCACGATTATCATGAAAGAGCGGCGCTCTTAGGAAAGCTTTTCACAATAATTTTGCATTGTAAAGGACCTTTAGTCCTTGCTATTGTACTACTGACTCTAACTTGCTTCTCTTGTTGTTTATTCCTAATATTTAACCTGTTATACCTGAATTTGACCTTACACTTAAAGAGTGTGTCCACTACTCAGATACCACCTTCTTAAATACTGCCTCCTGTAACAGCGCCGTTCGATGTATGTGGGTCTCCCGAGGCTCACGTGACATTGTAATACCACGTGAGCCCTGCAGCCAATCAGCAGTTGCTAATGTTCTGCTGCGCTTTCGCTTCCTTCAAAAGTCCGAGTTACATCGGAATAGAGGGAGAGCATTGCAGCTCAATAGCGACCCCTGATTGGCTGCAGGAATCACTTGGCATAGCAATGTCACGCAAACCTCGGGAACCCCATCCTGACATCACTCGAACACAGCCAGTATGGGATGTGAACATAAGGTATTTTTATTTTACTTTGTGGAATATAGTATTTAACAAGGGGTTGTTTGAGGAGTGGACAACTCCTTTAACCTTTGACTTGACGATTTTGTCTATGGCTCTGCTCTTGTTTTGACCTCGGCTATTCTTCTGATTACGCTATTGCCAGAATCAGATCTCAATGGTTTGGGTAGAGGAAGTGATAAGGAATTTGAATGATCTCAATGGTTTGGGTAGAGGAAGTGATAAGGAATTTGAATGTTTATTTTCAGTAGGAATCAAGAAGCAACAAAGAACAACAGAGACATTTTATCAACAGTCTTTAGGTTTGTGATTAAAAAAATAATGGTAGCATCATTAATAACTTTGGTCAATTTTACCCTTTTTCTCCCCACACACACCCCATTTTGTAGACTTTTCAAAGAATACAAGAACATGCCACAACATTTTTTTTTGCATTTTGCACCTCATAATTACAGTGCATTAAGCTTAAAAAGTCCCCAATATATTAGAAATACTGTACATACTACAATCTCTTCAAGGTTAAACCAAAATATCTCCTAAACACAAGGCCTAGTCTGAGGATATGTTCAATTGCAGCGTTTTTACAGCACCAGTGTCACATCTCCACTAGAACCTGCTCCTGTGGTGTCCAGTTCTGTTACCAGGCGGCGCCATATTCACTCTGCAGGCACTGGTGATAGAAGAGATGTCAGATTCAGAAGCTTTGGATAGCGTAGGCTCTGTCCAGCCACTAAGTTTAGCGTGGCTGGGACCTACAGTGTTATGCAGTCTGATGGTATGGGTGTGTGTGCTGTCCAACTGATGTTATCAGCTCCTTGCTTCAGTCAACTGGAAAGCATAACACACTAATACAGCATCCAACTTACTGCTGGAAGCTGCAAGATATAGCCTTGTGTTCCTTGGTTCAGTCTCTTTAGTTAAGCTCGTGTGTAGTGTGTTTCTTGTCTTTGACCTCAGCTTGTTTTTTTTACTATTCTTGCGTCTTCCGATTTTGTACTTTTTCCAGCCCTCTTGGATCTGACCCGGCTACCTGACCACTCCGGCTAGCCTGCACTACCATACATTAGCTTATTCCGCTACTTGGACAACTCCTTCTTGAACTAAATGTTTGGCCCCGACAAAATAAAAAAGTTTATACTCACCTCTCATGCTGGCACCATTCCAGCGGTGTCAGCACTCATGGTCCCAGGGCTGCCGTGCAGTTGTTGTGACACGTGACCCTGGCGCCCAATCAGCGCTGACGTCACTGTCTCCACCTTCGGACAAATCGAACATGCAGAGTGTAACATCCCTGGCGGTGTGCTTGCATAGTGCACCACCTCCCACTATGCAAGATCGCAATCTTACCTGTCTGTCCAGTCTGCTATTCCTGCTCCAGTTCTTGCTGTGTGCTTATCCCTTGACTGACTGCTTAGGGCGGCGGCCCGGTTACTTCCTGATTCTTGTAGCTGCTGTGGGCGCACCCCTTATGCGTCTCCAGCCTATTGCTGTGAGTCACTGGATATTTAAACCCCCTCCACCCTGTAGGAGGTGCCTGAGCAACTCTTACCTTCAGAGGGCTCCTTGCCTCTCATGTGCCAGGTCCTGTCCCGTTCTGTTTCTTGCCTGTCCGCCAACCTGGGGGCTGTATTCCCAGGCCTGTCTGGGCTATCTCCTGGCCTGCTTGTCCGCCTCTCTGGGGGCCGTATGCGCAGACCCGCTCCTGAATCTTGTTGCGGTGTTTGTTCCTGTCTGAACACTCTCCTAGCCTGTTTGTCTCTATGTGCATATTTTCCCTTTTCTTGCAGTGTCTGAACCTGCACCTAACTCCAACTCGTTGTCTTTGTACTTCTGTTTGTGAGTTTGGAGTCCACTCGCTACTTCATTGCAAGTACCTTGTGTGTATCTGGTTCTGCTTGTCCCTTCCAGTCTGTTCCGTGTGAACAGAGCCCTGTCCTCTCTGCTCTGCTTTGCTCACCGCTTTGGCGGTTCCTCTCTGCTCCACCTTGCTCACCGCTCCGGCGGTTCTTCTCTGCTCTACCTTGCTCACCGCTCCGGCGGTTTCTCTCTGCTCTGCCTTGCTCACCGCTCCGGCGGTTCCTCTCTGCTCTGCTTTGCTCACCGCTCCGGCGGTTCCTCTTTGCTCTGCCTTGCTCACCGCTCTGGCGGTTCCTCTCTGCTCTGCCTTGTCCACCGCGTCTGCGGTTTTGCTCTGCTCCGCTTGTTCACCGCGTCTGCGGTTTTGCTCTGCTTTGCTTGTTCACCGCGTCTGCGGTTTTGCTCTGCTTTGCTTGTTCACCGCGTCTGCAGTTTTGCTCTGCTTGGCTTGTTCGTCGCATCTGCGGTTTTGCTCTGCTTGGCTTGTTCCGCGGGTTTTGCCTTGCTCTGCTCATTTACCGCACCTGCGGGTTTTGCTTTGCTCTGTCCATTTACCGCACCTGCGGGTTTTGCTCTGCTCTGTTCGTTTACCGCATCCGCGGGTTTTGCTCTGCTCTGTCCGTTTACCGCACCTATGGGTTTTGCTTTGCTCTGTTCGTTTACCGCACCTGCAGTTTCGCTCTGCTCTATTTGCTCACCGTTCTGGCAGTTTTGCTCTGCTTTGCTTGTCTACCGCATCTGCGGCTCTGTTCCTGTATACCAGACTGTACTGGACTCTATCCAGCCTGCGCTTCAACCTGCTAGTATCTCCCTGTCCAGCCGTGTTTGCCAGTACCCACCTGCCTGCACTCCAGCCGTGCTCACCAGTAACCACCTGTCTGCATATCAGCCGTGCTTATCAGTGCCCACCTGTTTGCATATCAGCCATGCCTGCCAGTGCCCATCTGTCTGTATACCAGTCTAGCCTGCCTGTTCCTGCATTCCCCGGTGTGGTCAACAGCTGTGACGGGGGTCTGACCTGGAGTTGCACCTGGTCCCTCTGCTCGGTTCCTCCTTGTTTCACGGAGTCGTTAGCCGCCATGCGACCTAGGTTGGATCGGGTAGATAGTTAGTTATGCCCCTCCAGGCACTCCTCGGTTCATGGTACAGTGGGATCACTAATCACGCTCACGCCAGTCAGTCCGGGCGCGAGCGCAACAGTTTGCTCAGGCCATGGTTCCCGTTGAGCCCCACGGCCTTTCGCTCTCAGAGACATTTTGAATCCTTGTCTGGCGAATACGTGCACCAAATTTTTTTCTCAAGCTATGGCCCAGGCGATTTATGCACCAGCCCAAATGGATCTATCAGCACTCGTTCCTGCGGATCCACCACGGTACTATGGGGATCCAAAACGAAGCCGTGCATTTGTGGAGCAATGCATGCTGCATTTCAAGTTCTATGCTCATTATTTTCCTACCGATCGGGTTAAAGTGGCATTTATGATGTCCTACCTAGCGGGTGATGCCTTGAAATGGATCACCCCCCTATGGGAAGCATGTGATCCTATCATCTTTGACCTGCAGGCCTTCCTGGTGGCCTTTCTAATGGTCTTCGATGACCCTAACCCTGAAGCCTCTGCTAAAGCTTCCCTTTCCAGTATCCCGGAGCAGTCCTGATGGGTGATGTGTGTGGGTAGCTCCCCAGTTCTCCAGCCTGAAGAGACTGCTGCTCATCCAGAATCCACACAGGATGACTACGCTCCGCAGAATACTTCTCTTCCCAACCTCAAGAGGCAGTCCAGACGTGCAAGGCGTAGAGGCAAACCATCACGCCAGGTTCTGTCCTCCCAAAGACCTCCTATTCCCCAGCCTGTAAAAGCAGCTACCCACACTGAATCCATGAAGGTTGACCATGTTTGTCAGGCGAAGCAGAGGCCAGAACTCAGTCACAAAATCGGATTGTGGTCCCGCTGCGGTTGTTTGGGACCCCCTGACGGTCTTTGTCCAGAGAAGGTTGGAGAATCCCAAGACATTAGGCCTGTAGGAGAGGCTGCCCTTGGCCTTAGTGTTTCCTCTCCACAGATGACCATGACTGTCTCCGTGGCAAGTAAAAGCCTCGGATTAACCGGAAGTTTCGGGCTTAATGCCTTGAAGAGTCAGTGTTTGATTCCGGTCCGTAAACTCCAGAAGCCGGTTTGGGCATTGTCAGCGGAAGGACAAGCCCTATTCAGAAACAGTCAAAAGATGTCTGTACAAATTAAGCTCCAGATTGGAGCATTACATATGAAGAAGTTCACATTCCAGGTACTGACTGGCTTACCCACAGGGTGTCCAGAGCCGAAAGATCTAGTGCCCGCTCAGGTCTGGAGATCCTGCATGGTGTATCCTGCGGGACTGCTAAGGTGCAAGGGGTGTCCAGTCCCCACATCTTCAGGACAGTCAGCAGCTTCTTCTTCTTCTTTACCAGATCTGCTAGTCGCTGACTCGCAGTGCGCTGAAGTCTCCGAAGAAAGAGAAGCGGAGGCGTTGTCCCCACACAGTCTCGACAATTGTACCAATGATCTGGCTTCAGGTACCATCCCGTCTTACAGACAAGTCATCTCTGAAACTAGTCTGAAGATGGTCCTAAAGCAAGGACCCTCTGTCTCTAATAAATCTGGTCCTACGTCTATCAGGGCGGTGATTACCCCCGAGTCTCTGCACCCCTCCAACCAGGCGGAGGACCTCCAGTTGTCACCTGAATTCCCCGGGGTGCTACCTGTTAAACAGAGAGACTTTCCTACACCCGGTACCTGGTACGCCGCCCACTTCATCCAGTAAGCTTGGCAAAATGTACTCCGAAGCAGTGATTACCCCCGAGTGTCTGCATCCCTCCAACCAGGTGGAGGAACTCCAGTTGTCTCCTGAATTTCCTGGGGTGCTACCTGATAAACGGAGAGAGACTTTCCAACACCCAGTACCTGGTACGCCGCCCACTGCATCCAGTAAGCTTGGCAAAGTGAACGTCAAGGCGGTGGTTACCCCTGAATCTCTGCACCCCTCCAACTAGGCGGAGGACCTCCAGTTGTCTCCTGAATCCACCGGGGTGCTACCTGATAACAAATGGAGAGAGACTTTTCTGTGTGCTGTTCCCGGTACTTCATCCACTTCATCTGTTGCTGAGGATGGCTCAATGGGAGAAAACATCCTAGTCACCAAAATGATGAGACCAGTTTCTTTTCCTCTAATGGACAGAAGAGGTGGTCCTCTTGAGGAGAAGGATTGGCCTCCAAATTCTCTACAGACTACCCTTGCAGGCTTGAAGAAGAGGGGTGTAAGGGGGGGGTACTGTAACATCCCTGGCGGTGTGCTTGCATAGTGCACCACCTCCCACTATGCAAGATCGCAATCTTACCTGTCTGTCCAGTCTGCTATTCCTGCTCCAGTTCTTGCTGTGTGCTTATCCCTTGACTGACTGCTTAGGGCGGCGGCCCGGTTACTTCCTGATTATTGAAGCTGCTGTGGGCGCACCCCTTATACGTCTCCAGCCTATTGCTGTGAGTCACTGGATATTTAAACCCACTCCACCCTGTAGGAGGTGCCTGAGCAACTCTTACCTTCAGAGGGCTCCTTGCCTCTCATGTGCCAGGTCCCGTCCCGTTCCGTTCCTCTCTGCTCCACCTTGCTCACCGCTCCGGCGGTTCTTCTCTGCTCTACCTTGCTCACCGCTCCGGCGGTTCCTCTCTGCTCTACCTTGCTCACCGCTCCGGCAGTTCCTCTCTGCTCTGCTTTGCTCACCGCTCCGGCGGTTCCTCTTTGCTCTGCCTTGCTCACCGCTCCGGCGGTTCCTCTCTGCTCTGCCTTGTCCACCGCGTCAGCGGTTTTGCTCTGCTCTGCTTGTTCACCGCGTCTGCGGTTTTGCTCTGCTTTGCTTGTTCACTGCATCTGCAGTTTTGCTCTGCTTTGCTTGTTCACCGCGTCTGTGGTTTTGCTCTGCTTGGCTTGTTCGCCGCATCTGCGGTTTTGCTCTGCTTGGCTTGTTCGCTGCTTCCGCGGGTTTTGCTTTGCTCTGTCCATTTACTGCACCTGCGGGTTTTGCTCTGCTCTGCCCGTTTACCGCACCTGCGGGTTTTGTTTTGCTTTGTTCATTTACCGCACCTGCGGTTTCGCTCTGCTCTGTTTGCTCACCGCTTCAGCGGTTTTGCTCTGCTTTGCTTGTCTACTGCATCTGTGGCTCTGTTCCTGTATCCCAGTCTGTACTGGACTCTATGCAGCCTGCGCTTCAACCTGCTAGTATCTCCCTGTCTACATACCAGCCGTGTTTGCCAGTACCCACCTGCCTGCACTCCAGCTGTGCTCGCCAGTAACCACCTGTCTGCATATCAGCCGTGCTTATCAGTGCCCACCTGTTTGCATATCAGCCATGCCTGCCAGTGCCCACCTGTCTGTATGCCAGTCTAGCCTGCCTGTTCCTGAATTCCCCGGTGTGGGTCAACAGCTGTGACCGGGGTCTGACCTGGAGTTGCACCTGGTTCCTCTGCTCGGTTCCTCCTTGGTTCACGGAGTCGTTAGCCACCGTGCGACCTAGGTCGGATCGGGTAGATACTTAGTTACGCCCCTCCAGGCACTCCTCGGTTCATGGTACAGTGGGATCACTAATCACGCTCATGCCAGTCAGTCCGGGCGCGAGCGTAACACAGAGGAAGTCCTGGCTGCAGCTGCTCTCTCACTTCATTTTCATGTTCAATTAAAAAGGAAGTGAAGACAGTGACACCAGTGCTGATAGGGCGCCGGCATCATGTGTCACAACAACAGTATGGGAACCTTGGGGTAAGCTAGTGATGAAACCGTGGGAACGGCGCCAGCACAGGATGTGAGTATAAGCTTTTTTATTTTAAAGGGGCCAAGCATAGGGTATGAGAACGAGTTGTTCAAGTAGTAGATAACTTCTTTAAGTCCAGATCCCTTTATAGGGTTAAATGGTGAAGGCCAGGGCTTCCCCTGGGACCTGGTAAGTGGAGTGGCTTGCTCTAATCATGTCCATGGTAGCTATTTTAGAGCTGCCAGGTGACCATTGACAGAGCCACTTTACATTATATCTGGCCATGCAAATTAAGGAGGATCTTGCAGACCAGTTGCACTATAGTGAAACTGCTCAGGCCCAGGCACCCACAGCACCTCCCTTGACCTATTCAGAACTGAAAGTAAACCTGCCTGACAAATTTTCAGTTGACCATAAAGTTTTCTTTTCCTTTAAGGAAAGCTTCCATCTCTATTTAAGGCTCTGCCCAAGTACATCTGGTTCTAACACTCATCGTGTGCAACTCATCATTTTCCTGCTGTAGCGAGACCCCCAGGCTTGTGCCTTCTCCCAACCCCCTGATGCTTCAGAACTCTCCACTGTAGATTTTTTTGAGGCCTTAGGGCTCCTGAATGACGACCCTGACCAAGTAGCTTTTGCTGAAAGTAAATTAACTGCGCTCTGTCAGTGGCGACCTCTTGCCGAGTATTACTGCACAGAGTTTTTGCATTGGGCAACAGATTTGATAACACAGCCTAAGAAGAAATGAATAAAATGCAGAGAAAATTGCAATATTTCTAATAAATCTATCATCATCAGAGAGATGATGATAGATTTATTAGAAATAGCTGCATAGCAATGGCACAAATATTGGTTCCTGCAGGGACCACACATCCAGCGTTTGCGCATTTAAATGAGAACAACACTGAAAAACGCTCACAATTCTTACCAATTACCAAAAAGAACTAAGGTAATATTTAAGTGTGCAAGAAATATCCTGGTAGAGTTAATGCTATTTCTACTGGTTCTTCTATGAATAATGAGAAAAATGTGAACACCAATATTTTTCTCATTCAATAACTTTACTGTAAGGAGGCCTTTCAAATTGGAACTAATGAATATGCACGAGTATTCCAGTGATGTAAGTAGGAGGTCTATATTCTCAGTAGGCAGCTTCAACTTTGCTATTACATAATTGATACAAAATAATCAAGCTCTAAGGGACTCTTGCAGGCTAGCGGAAAATGACAGAAAAGGATGCAAGATCTTATAACAGGAGGAAATGAGCCTAGAAAATGTACATGACTGTAAAAAAGGGCAGAAAGTAATAAGTATCACTAAGTTGCCCCAATAATGCATTTGTTTCCTTATTAAAGTCTGATTTGTCTGCAGTTTGCATGCTTATTGCTGCCATAAAATACACAGAGAAGAGACATAAAGTCAACTGTTGAAATGTAAGCAAAGGAATATATTATGAGTAATCTTTATAGTAATAAAATACATCTAAAAACACTCCTGCGACACTTAAAGTGCTTGCTGGGAATAGAAAAAAATAAATAACTAAAGGAAATGTCATTATACATAAATTCCTAGACACATTTAATTAGCAAATCACAATTGTTTTGTCTATAATCACTATAGAATTAAAATAGCAGTCACCTTGTTACACTGACAGAATCCTGGAATATTAGGACAGATGCCGGTGAGCATGTGCAGTAGGAAGCTTCACCCCCTCCCTTCATATGTCAGAGGATGTGCTCCACTAATACTACAGGAAATAACAGGAGTGTAAGACGCTGAATATTATACATGGGCGCCCCATCTTCCAGAATGAATATCTTCAGGTCACAGCAGTGGTGCTCCCTACTGCACATGCCCCCAGGCAATCTTGGGATGGTTACTCTCAGTGAAACAAGTTGGTAGCCATTTTAATTTTATAATGATCACCTCACCAAACAAAAGATTGATTTTGATTTGCCAGATAAATGTATTTAGAAACTTATTTATACTGACATTTCCTTTAATTATTTATGCTTGGATATTCTCAGAGAACCCGTTTAAGTGCAAACAGTAATGAACATTCTCTAAAATCATAAAAAAAAACAATAAACACCTAAAAAAAACCTAATACATGGGTCTAAATTGTAAAGTGACTGTTGTCCTTTTGCTTTTTTCACAGAGAGGAGTTCATCCATAAATTTAATAGCATACTGCTTAAGTTTCATTTAGTAAAATCTATCCCATCCAAATAAATGATATCTGCCCTATTTCATTACGTCTTCTTGAGCCAACCACATTACCACACGTAAAAATCTGAATATTAAAAAAAATACCATATTATTTTGCACCGTATTCAAAAATTCTAAATAATGGATGCCACCCTGGTTGAGCTAACTACTGTTCATACAACATGATTAATAGTAATTCACTTAAACAATGCTCAAAAAATAAATATGTTTAATAAAAATGTGTTTATTAGAAAAAAAGCATGCGACTGACAAAATCCTCATGCATTTATTAAAATGCAAAGAATTCAATAATCCAATTTTACCTCTGGGGGATCAAGTGTCCAAATTAAAAATCCATCTGGATTCTGGTAGGCACATTTTTTATATAGTCCTCTCTTCCCATATCCCATAGGGACCTTCTCAATTCTGAAAACCTCTGTTCCTTTCAACTTTCCATCGTATTTCTCCACAAAATTATTCAACAGTGGGTGACCCATAAAAGCACATTTATTATTCCTAAAATGCTCATACACACCAGTAGACAAAGATCTCTTGGCTTTTGGTGAGTCCCATGTACAGCGAATTACTGGTGCAGCAGACAGCATATATTGTGCCCTTTGTTAGAAAGTGATAGTGTCCTTAATTATAAATGATTTTTACTATTTGTATCTTTAATGGAATTCATAGTTTTGCATAGTTTCGCTGAAATGATAATGTGTTTTATCACTTGTTCTTATACCAGAGGTGAAATCAAATTCCCAATTGTTTTACCTTTTCCAAACACAAATCCAGTAATTTGTTCTCTATTACCATATGATGGCTGAAAATAGGCTAGTATTATGAACAATTATTTTTGACATTTTTTCTTGGTCAAAGTTTTAGGTGATAATAGGAATTATTATTTTTTCATTGTCATTTGACTGTTATATTTTGTCATTGCCACTTTTATTTTTACAGACATTTTGAAGCAATGAATCTCATTGGAGAATTCTCACCTCCTATTTAGTTTCTTACAATCTTTCCAAACTGTATCTGTTTATGAATTGCTATTTTAATTAGTTTATTTCCCTTATATACTCATCCACTTCAGTTTAGTTTTTTAGGGAATCTGTGAGCAGGTTTTTTCTATTTAATCTGAAAGTAGCATAGTATAGGGCAAGTGAGTCTGATTCCAGGGATGTGTGACTTTGTTTACTGGGTGCAGCAGTTGTGACACGATCTGAGTTTTTAGATGCAGCATGAAGCAGAGCTGAGAAAGCTAACTCCGCCCACAAAAGACTCTATATGTATATAGTCTATGGACAGTGAGCTGCTTATCAGAGGAGGGGACGTGGCTAGACGAGGGCTCACACGCTGCTGTTCTCCACCAGTGATGATCTCCTAGTGATAAAACCTTCATTGCAAGCAAACAGCAGCACACAGCCAAATAAGTGACACATTGTTGAATTCAGTGCTTTAGCTGCTATCTCATGCTGTCCTCAGATTACATACCAAAAACCTGCTGACAGATTCCCTTAAAGAGCCTTATTTAGTGGCGAACATAACGTTGGTGCGACCTGTGTAGCCGCACAGGGGCCCAAAAGGGGGGGCCAGTTCAACCTCCCAAACAGGTAGCATTGTGCATTATGATGAACTGTTTGACAGTAAAGGGCCCATATACTATTCTTGCATGGGGGCACTTTTCTGTCAGTGTCCACCATTATCAGCTTCCTTGTGAGAGCTGTTTGTTAAGATTTTTTTCACTAAAATATAAATAGTTAAATTGAAAAAATTCATTCATACTTTGCTATTAGGGTAAAGGATAAAAAATATGAGTTGTTACTAATTTCCTCAAGAAAAAGCTGCAAAAATTCCTGACTGCTCTTCCATAGACAATGTCATCAATGAAACACTACTAGAGTAACAAGTTCACAGCATGACCCCAGGGAAGATGGTTTTGTGTTCCCATCTCCCCATATACAGATCAGCGTAACTTGATATCAACCTGGTCCCCATTAGCAGTACTCCACTTCTGCAGTGATACAATACTTCAATTAATATAAAAAATAACTATGAACTAAAATGACATTTTTCTGCACAACCTCACTTTGTACAAATAACTTTTCAAAGCTTTTTTATCCAAAAATCTTTGGTGAATTGGCCCTTATAAGTTTTAGTTTTCCAAAGTAACGACATTTACTTATGATAGTCACTATTATCTAAAATCACTATGCCATCCCATTGATCGAATGTTATAACCTGTGCAGCATGTCTGGTGATCTACTATCTGCTACCTCTGCACAGGGTGAATAATGATAGTAATTAAATCACTAAATAATTAACAATGCTATGTCTTACACACAAATGTGACTATAACCTTTGCACTTTCCATAGTTATGCCTCTTTGAAATATAGCTGATTAGTGAGATTTTAATTGGCCATTCACCGTGCCTTTCAGCCCCACACATTGAGCAGAACTACTTTATGTACAGTGGGCTACTTGGCTGCACACAAAGTCCTTATAATAATAGAATAATCTTTTTATTTATATAGCGCCAACATATTCCACAGCACTTTACAATTCAGACAATATCAGCACTGTCCCCATAGGGGCTCACAATCTACATTCCCTATCAGTATGTCATTGGAATGTGGGAGGAAATCAGATAACCTGGGGGAAACGGACGCAAACACAGGGAGAACAAACAAACTCCTTGCAGATGTTGTCCTTGGTGGGATATGAACCCAGGACCTCAGTCCGGCAAGGCAACAGTGCTAACCACTGAGCCACCGTGCTGCCCATAATATTTGTCAACATAAAAAACTTCTGTACAGTAGGGTTCTACAGTAATTATCAGTACATGATGATAATGCCATAACACGGAGAAAAGAGGTATGCTAATGTGCAGTGATCACTGCATATTAGCATACCTCTTTTCTCTTGGACACTCTCTATATGTATATGGTATGCTGCATGTTGATCCCATACATTGGTGCCCTCCATATGATGTATTTGATAATGCCATAACACCTAATGACTTCATGGAACTGTAATATAGCCATATGCTACAGGTCATAGGTCAGTGCATTTTTACCTCTCATTTTGTACATTATATAGATATTGGTGCTCAGTTTTTTAAATGGATTATCAGTAATAATCATAATATCAGTAATAATTAGCTTGGGTTCAGTTTTTAGCTAAAATCATGACATTTGAGCTAAATGATTTACACAACCCCTGGACAAAGTCATCGGCTGCTTCTTAATACCTGTCGGCAGCTTGGGCGCCTCCTCTGATTAGTAGGATCCTTGCAATGTCAGTAGCTAAGCTCCAGTGCAGTATATGGTGATTTGAAAAGGTAGATGCTATCGGCAGGGACAGTGTAGTGCAGGGCTGAGGGCGCAGATAATGACCAGACAACACAAGAATGGCGGTTTCCTATACTTTTACTTCAGGTTTGACGGTGCAGACCGGGGCACTGCTAATAGCTTTTGATGGAGATCCGGGCGGCCTAGAAGCAATTTGGGGATCCACCTCGCCAGGTGGAGTTGTAGGCCTTCCCTCTGTGCTATCCTCTTTGGCCCTGCTGCTTAAAGCTATGCTACAGCCCTTGTTCCTGAACAATCATTAAATCCTCACCAGTATGGCAGGCAGCTCGAGCCCTTTTCAGGTGTTGCTCCTTCGTGGCGGCGCTGGGCCCTAGTATCCTACGGAGCCGCTGGGTGTTTGGTGGGGCCAGGAGACCTGCAGTCTCCTGCCCTCCGGATTTAGCTATCGGGACTTTAGTACCCGAACAACCACAGACTCCAGTGTTTCTTGCGCTTTTCTCTGGGGAGAGCTTGGTCACAGCTCCCCTTCCCAGGTTCTCCCTCGTCTCTCCTCTCCTGTCTCCAACTGCCTTTTCTCACTCCAACTGACTTTTTTAAACCCCGCCTCCAGGCTCCAGTTTGAAGGAGAAGCTCCCCTGAACCGGGTTAGAGCTTCCCCTTCTGGTCTGGGGCCAGAAAATATGTTGGATGCTGGTGTCACCTGATAAGGGGACCCCTCCTTGCTTCTAGGCATTGCATCACCCCCTGTGAGGAAGGCAATGCCAATGTGGCATCCGGACTCCTGGGGTGCCACATTCCCCCCTAGTTAAATTCAGTACTCCCGGACTGAGGACACCTTTAGAATCAAACAATTAACAACAATAACGATTTATATTCCAAAAAATTTACAAAGTCTCAAAAAGGCAAAAATTGCAGAAAAACAAAAACCAAACAAAAATTGGGAGCGGTCATTGGGGCGCTTAGTCTTTATGCCGCTATCCGGAAATTGTCTTTTTCCGGGCTCCTGAAGGTTGGTTGGTGGGAACCGCCTCAAGCCACTTTGTGTATCGTCCCTGGGCGTGGCTTCAGGGCACTCTGTCGGTGGGCCTGGTTTTCAGCCACACCTGCGGTTTATTTTCAAGGCCAACAATTAACTTTACTCAACATTGTTCTGACCACACCTAGTCCTGTGGTCCATTTGTCCATAAACATAATAACTATATACACTCATGATTGCTTAAAAGTTCTTACAGGAAGTCTCTGTAGGCTCTCATGCTTAACGGTTGCAATTATGTACTATACACTATTATCTTATTATACCTTAGTCCCTATAATGGGCAGGGAGCTGACCTCTGGTACTATGGGTTGATCTATGGAGTACATTTATTGCCAATGAGCTACCCAGGTCTCTAGTGTCTACCGCTGGTGTGGTGGGAGCATTATGGACTACACTTCGGTTAGTCTGACGTAACACCGGTAGGCTTGGTAGTTTTCTACGACCTCTTTGACTCACCATGGGTACGACAGATTCACCGCTTGCAGGGGGTGGATTCACTTGTTCCTCTTCAGTTGTGGCATCTATTGCTGGGGCCGTCTGGTCTCCAGGCTGTTCTGGAGTCTCTGCGGCTTACAGTAAGGCTACTTGGGGAAAGGTCAGGACAGGTACAACGATTGCTTGGTTCACCTGCGTCCAAGACCGGACGCAGGTTGGTTTGAACCGTTTCTTCCACCTTTTCTGTGTGCTGGGGGCAGGTTTGGTCTTCCTCTTGGTGTCTTAATTGATCAGGGCATATCTTCAGATGGTCTCTTGAGACTGCCGCCGAAGTCTCTCCTCCATCTTTACTGATGAGGCATACTTTGGTGTTGTCGAAATTTGAAGACGCTGTATGCCTCAACCTCCCACTGATCATCTAATTTGTGAACTCGTCTCTTCCTTTTGAGTACCTGTTCTCCAGGTGATAAGGGAACTGCAGGTGCATGCTGATTATAAGTTCTCTCCTGCCTCTGTCTCGCCTGGGACAAACTTCTCTCTACACATTCTTGCACCTTGCGGTATTATTGCTGCCGCTCCGTATCCCAGTCTGCATCTGGTGATGTCGTCTCAGGTGTTAATACTCCCATGTCTAAGTCAATGGGTAACTTGCCAGGTCTTGCCCTCATCAGGTAGGCGGGTGTACAGTTGGTGGAGTTCACCAGGATGTGGTTATATAGGTCTTCCAAATCTGGTAAGTTCTCTGGCCACAGGCTACAATCTTCAAGGAGCAATGTCTTCAACAGGTCTATTACCACCTGGTTCATTTTCTCGCACAACCCGTTGGTCTGGGGATGATACGGCGGCGTCCTTATTTTCTTGCAACCGTACAAGTTACAGAATTCTTGAAACACTTCTGCTTCAAAGGCTGTGCCTTGATCGGTGAGCACTCGTTCAGGGTAACCGTGTGGGCGACAAAAATGTTTTTGAAATGTTTTGGCTGCCGTCTTAGCCGTCTGATCTTTCACTTACACTACTACCAGGAACCGAGAGTAGTGGTCTACTATGGTGAGAGCGTAGACATAGCCTGACCGGCTTGGAGCTAGCTTTACGAGGTCCAAGGCTACCAGTTCAAGTGGTTGTTTGGTGGTTATGGGCTGCAGGGAGCCCTCTGGCTGTCACTGTCTTTCCATCTCAGGTTGCATGGACCACATTCTCGACACCATCTCTCGATTGCTTTCCTCATGCCAGCCCAGTAGAATCGCTCATGTAGCAGGACATCCAACTTCTTCCACTTGAAGTGTCCTGCTCCATCGTGGTACGCTCCTAAGACCATTGGCACATCCCGACTCGGGACTACCAGCTGCCTGACCAGTTTGTGCGTCCAGGAGTTGATGCTTCTCCGACACAGCTTTCCCTCATAGATGAACAGCTTGCCCTTCTCCTTCCACAACTGTTGGGTCTTCTGTGGAGCATCTGGATCAGGGTGCGAGTCAGCTTGTGTCAGCAACTCCTTTACTAGGTGGACAGCCTGGTCGCTATCCTGCGTTTCTGCCCATCCATGGTGGGGCAATGGGTTAAACGTGGCCTCCCTGTTGGCGGAGCGCTTGTTCCTCACACAGTGGGAGCACTGGGTCACCCTGTGACGATGGAAAGCGGGTATCTCTATCTCCTCCAGCTCTTCCGGGTCTTCTCCCCCATCTGGCAAGTTGGGCATTCTGGACAGCGCATCAGCATTAGCATTTTTATGCCCCTCCCGATACTTGATGGTAAACTCGTAGTTGGACAGCCAGGCCATCCATTGCTGCTCCAGCGTAGCTAGCTTCGCCGTTTCAAGGTGGGTCAGTGGATTATTGTCTGTGAAGATTGTAAACTTCGCGGAAGCCAGGTAGTGTTTGAAGTGCTCTGTTACAGCCCAGACTATGGCTAAAAACTCCAACTTGAAGGAACTATAGTTGTCAGGGCTCCTTTCCGTGAGACGGAGCGTCCTGCTGGCATAGGCAATCACTCTCTCTCTGTCCTGCTGTACCTGGGACAGCACCGCTCCCAATCCCACGTTGCTGGCATCCGTATAGAGTACAAAGGGTTGGCCATAGTCGGGGTAGGCCAGGACTTCGTCTCCCATAAGAGCCACTTTCAGTTGAGTGAAGGATTCTTCTTCGGTTTTACTCCACTTGAACGGAGGATTCGGGTTTTTGGCCTTCTTTGACTGGCCCACTAAGAGGTCCTGCATGGGTGCCGCTATCTTGGTGAAACCCTTGATGAATCACCTGTAGTAGCCTACCAGCCCGAGGAACTGCCGCACTTCTTTGATAGTGGAGGGCCTTGGCCAGTCCTTGATCACAGTGACTTTTTCGGGGTCTGGTGTTACAACTTTGGCGCTTACCACATGACCTAGGTACTGCACTTTGGGCTTCAACAGGTGAAACTTGGATGGCTTTACCTTCAGGCCATAACCAGATAGGCTTTAAACACCTCGGCCAGGTGCTCCAGGTGGTCTTCATATGTCTTTGAGTAGACAATTACATCGTCTAGGTACAGCAGGACGGTTTCAACGTTTTTGTGTCCTAGGCAACACTCCATCAACCGCTGGAAAGTTCCTGGGGCGTTGCAGAGCCTGAATGGCATGCAGATGAACTCGCAGAGGCCCATTAGTGTAGTAAACGCGGTCTTTTCTCTGTCCGCCTCTGCCACTGGAACCTGCCAATACCCACTGGTGAGATCCAAAGTGGAGAAATAGTTAGCAGATCTTAGTGCAGCTAATGATTCCTCAATTCTGGGTAATGGGTAGGCGTCCTTATATGTAATGCAGTTAATCTGCCTATAATCAACACACATCCTCATTGTACCATCTTTCTTTCTAACAAGGACTAATGGAGCTGCCCAGGGGCTACAACTATCTCTGATCAACCCAGCCTCCTTCATCTCTCATAACATTCCTTTGGCGCATTGATAGTGAGCTGGGGGTACAGGCCGGTACCACTCTTTAATGGGCGGATGATCTCCTGTGGGGACATGATGTTGGACCCCTTTTACCTGCCCAAAATCTAGTGGGTGTTTGCTAAAGACTCACTCATATTATTGGACCACCCAGTATACTCCATGCTTTTGATGCAAAGGGGTGGAGTCAATGCCTACTTGTAGCTTCTGACACCAATCCTCCATCTGCCCCTTGGAGTCATTATCCTCCGCCTGTTTGGATGGAGGCAAGGGTTCCACTGCCTTTATTGCGCTGTTACTGACAGTGAACAGCTTAGCAAGGGTGGCATACTGGGGTAAACCTCTTTCTCCCCACAATTCAGGATGCGTATCGGTACTCTCCCCTTGCAGACATTGACCACCCCCCGGGCCGGCAAGATGGTGGGCCTGATATCAGAGTACACGGGTACTACCACAGCCTGATAATCTTGACCCCTGAGACCTACTGCTGCCCGACACCATATTAACATTTCACTCCTAGGGGGCATTGCAATGGGGAACGGATCACTCATTCTGACTTTGCTGATTTGTCTTCCAGACTGTTCTACCTGTTGTCTTTGCATCAGGGCTTTGATCTCCTTCTGCAGAACTCGCTGCTGACTGGAATTGGCAGTCTCTGCGACCTGTTGCAACAAAACAATAATTTCCCCAAGACAATTCTCAATCACATTGGTGCCTATAGTTATCATAGGATGGCTTTCTCGGCGATCAATATCAACAATAATCATCCCTTGTGATAGCAATTCTACTCGGCCAACCTTTATGGTCACCTCTTTATACCCCACCTGAGGCAAGGGCTGACCATTGCTGGCAAAGATGTTAATATGTTCATCTGGATTGCGGGTAATGTCTGAATCAGTCCAGTATCTTTTGAAAAGGATATACGGCATTGTTGTCACCTGGGAACTGGTGTCCAGCAATGCGTTCATCGGGATGCCATCAAGCACGACAGGTAGGACCGGTCGTCCTCCCACGTACTTGTCTTGCCAGCTTTGTGGGCATGGTCATCTTACTCCTGGGGTTGGCCCTCTGCCCCTGGAGTTGCTCTTTTAAATTGCAGAATCTTGCGAGGTGCCCCGCCTTTTGACAGTGGCAGCAGATAGGTTGTCCGTCCTGGTTGTAGTGATCGCTGTTTCTCCCTCTGGTCGGTGGAATCCTTCTCTGCTGTCGCCACGGTACGTCATCTGGACTGGAAGCCTGCTGGATTCTTTCCTTTGGAGACACTTGCATGGCCTGCACGGTTTTGGTTAGTGTAGCCACACTTTTGGTCAGCTCCTGGACCTGAAGGCGTAGGTCTGCAGAGGGGTCATTATCTAGGGTCTGCACGTCAGCCTCCACAGGTGCCAGGGAAAAGGATGCCACCTCCTGGTGGTATGTGATAGCTGGGCGCCGGAGGGGTGCAGTGCCACTTGGGGTTGGTTCTCGCAGCACCCGGATGGCTCGGTCTTTAAATTGCGCAAAGTCCAGATCAGGGTTTTGCAGAGCCATTATGCGCAGCTGTGTGTGGTGAGCGTTAGACAGGAGACCCTCAATAAACTGCTCAGTTAGCAATCTGTCCTCGTCTCGCACACTGTCGGGGTCTACCTGTTTAATGGCCCGAGACCTCCTGCAGGTTTAGAGCTTAGTCCCGTACACTGTCCTGCACCCTTTGTTTGCACCCGTAGAACTTCATTTTAATCTCTGCTGCTGTGCGGGTGTCAAAGGTATCCTTCAACCGGGCCAGTATTTCCTTAACAGTGCTTTTGTCCCTGCCCGGCGGGGACTGCATCTCTCTCTGGGCTGCACCGATTAGATGGCCTATGAGGATGCTGACTTTTGCTCCTCTGACAGGGGGTACACTTGAAACAAACTGCGCAGTCTCTCCTCAAATTCGCTCAGGGTGTGCAACTCCCCTGAGTACTGGGGCAACCATGCCGCCCCTGGTATATACGGCATGGATAATGGCATTACAGTGGCGGCGGCCGCGCCCGCCGCTGAATCCTCTCCCAGGTTGGGCATCTTCCTCCCCCCTAGTGAACCTCAGCCAGGTCCTAGGTTTCTGCTGACGTACCAGTATGCTGCCTGGCGGTTCCGGATCGGGGACTCCTGCTTCCCCTTGGCTGACGGCAAATGACTTGATGATACATTTCAGCAAAGTCTATGGCACACAGTACCCGGTTATACCGGGGTTCAAATTCTGTTTGTGACGCCAAGCTGACGCGCCCCCTGGGCCGTGGGGTACTCGATAGCCGGGCCGGTCCTGTATTGGGGTAATCACGGTGGCAGTGACCCAGTCCGTGGCTCAGGGCGGTAAAATAAAGAACAGTCAATTGGCGAAATAAAGATTTTGAGATATTGTTCGTGATGCCACCCGTGGTATGCGGCTATATGGGGCCGCTGCTGCGGTGCAGATCCACTGGGGCTGATGGTGATGCAGCAAAAATAGTTCAGCTCTCCACGGGCAGAGCTAAGCTCCAGGGCAGTAAATGGCGATTTGAAAAGGTAGATGCTGTCGGCAGGGACAGTGTAGTGCAGGGCTGAGGGCGCATATAATGACCAGAAATCACAAGAATGGCAGTTTCCTCTACCTTTACTTCAGGTTTGACGGTGCAGACCGGAGCACTGGTAATAGCTGGTGATGGAGATCTGGGCGGCCTAGAACCAATTTGGGGATCCACCTAGCCAGGTGGAGTTGTAGGCCTTCCCTCTGTGCTATCCTATTTGGCCCTGCTGCTTAAAGCTATGCTGCGGCACTCGTTCCTGAACAATCATTAAATCCTCACCCGTATGGCAGGCAACTTGAGCCCTTTTCAGGTGTTGCTCCTTCATCGCGGTGCCGGGCCCTAGTATGCTACTGAGCCGCCGGGCATTTGGTGGGGCCAGGAGACCTGCAGTCTCCTGCCCTCCGGATTTAGCTGTTGGCACTTTAGTACCCGAACAACCACAGACTCCGGTGTCCTGTTTCTTGCGCTTTTCTCTGGGGAGAGCTTCGTCACAGCTCCCCTCCACAGGTTCTCCCTCGTTTCTCCTCTCCCGTCTCCAACTGCCTTTTCTCACTCCAACTGACTTTTTTAAACCTCGCCTCCAGGCTCCAGTTTGAAGAGGACGCTCCCCTGAAACCGGGTTAGAGCTCCCCCTTCTGGTCTGGGGCCAGGAAATGTGCTGGTATCACCTGATAAGGGGACCCCTCCTTGCTTCTAGGCATGGCATCACCCCCTGTGAGGAAGGCAATGCCAATGTGGCATCCGGACTCCTGGGGTGCCACACCAGCACTTCTACAGGTAATTGACAAGTCCCTCACATGAGGGAGAGACTTGTCAATCACCTAGAGTAGGTAGCTCTGAAAGGAGTCAGAATTGGGTGCCCTTGGACTTATCTAGTCTCCGGCTATGGTCCCTGGCCAGATCTTTAAAGTATATTTTTCCTGAAATGCTGAGGAGTTTTCAGATAATTAGTAATTAGTTTCTGATTTATGCTGCTCGGTGTTTGGGCAGCATCAACCATATGACAGGTTCACTTTAACAGCTTGATACATGGCAGACTTTCTATTTAAAATAAAATCGGTATTACTGTAATAACTAATCAATATTTGCATTCAAGAATAACAGTGATTTAAAAAAATGATGTGAAAATCATAGTTACAGTATTGACAAAATATTTGAAAATCATTTTACAGCTGACTTGTAGTATATTCTCTGTTAAATGTAGCATCCTAATAAAAAACAGCATCTAATACTGAGAGCTCTCTAATGCAGAATAAATATTTAGTAATTAGGGGATTACTAAAGTTTTTTAGAGCCTAAAATGCTTAAATCATTTTACAAATAGCTATACTTTAAAGGGAACGTGACAGCAGGATTTACCGCTATTAACTAATCACAGCCCTGCATGTATCACGTTACACTCATTGCTTGCAACCCCAAGTTAAGGGAAGTTTCCAGCATAATTGTAAAATCAGAGTTTTAATCTTGTGGTGCCGCATATTCTAATCAGTATGACTGGTCAGACTGGCATGCACATAGTGCTGAGCAGCCCAGCCATTCACACAGGCGTGGTTATAGTCTCTGTAGTTCTCCTATTACTAGCTGCATCCTTAATTCTAGAAATGCCCAGTGGCTGCCGTCACTTCGGACGTGCACAGTGATCTTCTGCCTATGTGCCACTAGACCCGATGTCTGACCAACCAAGCGTTTCTCTCTGCAATCTCACAGCAGACGTCCTATGGTGCTGAGCCTGCATGTACATGTGCCAACACTTACCGGCTCAGAATTGTATCCAGCAGCACAGCACGCCTTCACATTGTGGACACTAGAAATCAGCATTACAAATATAGCACTGTAATTAGCTAATAGGGGTAAACCGTGCTGTAGATTTCCATTTCAAGAACTATTATTGGCTGTAACATTATTTGGACAATTTACTGTTATTCAATTTGCTCCCATTGTTGTGTACTTCATGTACAGTATGCTTAGGATTAGTATTTTATGGCTTCTTGTAGTTTCATTGTCAGCTTAGAGTTTTAGCCCAATCTAAGAGTGCTACATGGTTTCATTCAACCTATACCAAATGGTTAAACTGTAGTATATAGCACAAGGAATGAACTCCCCG
Source organism: Phyllobates terribilis (assembly GCF_046119375.1). Classification (NCBI taxonomy): domain Eukaryota; kingdom Metazoa; phylum Chordata; class Amphibia; order Anura; family Dendrobatidae; genus Phyllobates; species Phyllobates terribilis. The sequence goes on from NW_027362762.1 coordinate 335,244,625, forward strand.
GAGTACCAGGTGAATGATACGCATGACTGAAGGAAAGGATGGGCCCTCAAATCCTGGAGTTCGTATCATCTATATTTATCTATATTTATATTGATTGTATTAGGTGGGGTGTTTCCCCTTTTAGAACCAGCAGCCCATTTGTGTGCTTGGTTTTGTATTACTGTTGGGAAGTAGTAGTTAATGAAAATAATAACTCACTGTCTCTTTCTTTTTCTCCTACCAGAAGAGATGGCAATAACATGTCTACAGGCTCAAGGAGTATAATACAGGGTTTATTACCTCACAGAACTGGACACTTTCACTTTATACATCAAGAGCTAGTGTAGTGTCATCTAACTCAAATATTCAGGAAAGTTTTACCTCAGACATTGTGTGCTCCTCCATTTTCCACCTCATGTAGTAGTGAGTGTCATCTGCATCACATACTGTACAGAAGAAAGTTTTACCTCAGACATTGTGTGCTTCTCCACCATTCACGTCTGTACTAGTGTAGTGTAAATGTTTTACCTCAGACATTGTGTGCTCCTCCATTTTCCACCTCATGTAGTAGTGAGTGTCATCTGCATCACATACTGTACAGAGGAAAGTTTTACCTCAGACATTGTGTGCTTCTCCACCATTCACGTCTGTACTAGTGTAGTGTAAAAGTTTTACCTCAGACATTATGCTCCTCCATTATCTACCTTATGTAACAGCCTGACTCATGGCCCCTGCATTCACACTGCAGGCATGGCTGACATCTCATATAGTGATGGTATACCCCACGTGTGATGTCTGCCGCTTCTCATAGTCCGGGTGTGATGGTGACTGTGGAGAGTGTGTGACAGTAGGAGCAGTGCAAGGACAGAGTAGCAAGGATGGAGTAGCAGGGTGGACACATATTACAGACACTGGAGAGGAGCAGTCTGGGGCCAAAAGCATGTCACATAGATGATGGGCCAGTATGAAGAATATACTGTTCTCATTATTCCTCATGTCTAGCTTCTTGCATACAGATTATTAGTCCCCCTCCATGTAAATAGCCTACATGCTGTATACTGATATTGCTGTATACTGATCTATCTGGTATCAGATACCATGTTATCAATGCAGTATATGGTTGCTGCTGTGTGACAGTAAAAAGGTCACATCAGCAATGTCTGTGCGTCTTATTTTTACGCAGCAACAATACGCGGCATACAAAGCGACAATGCGCTGCGTACAAAGCGACAATATACTGCGTACAAAGTGCTGCTGTTCGTGATCGTGGGAACGGAGCTTAAAAGTAGCACAATTAATAAATGAAATTAAGTAATTACTTTTTTTTTTTTAGGAGTCTACCCAGGTTTTGAACCCACAAGTTGCAGACCACAACCTTCACATAACAAGTAGATGGGAGCTTTATTGTGCTGAGCCTCAAGCTCCAGTAATGCAATGAGGAGGATTTTATTTACTTGATCTTTAGTGCATGATCTGACTATAGGGTGATAGATATACAGTACAGACCAAAAGTTTGGACACACCTTCTCATTTAAAGATTTTTCTGTATTTTCTTGACTATGGAAATTGTACATTCACACTGAATGCATCAAAACTATGAATTAACACATGTGGAATTATATACTTAACAAAAAAGTGTGAAACATCTGAAAATATGTCTTATATTCTAGGTTCTTCAAAGTAGCCACCTTTTGCTTTGATGACTGCTTTGCACACTCTTGGCATTCTCTTGATGAGCTTCAAGAGGTAATCACCGGAAATGGTCTTCCAACAATCTTGAAGGAGTTCCCAGAGATGCTTAGCACTTGTGGGCCCTTTTGTCTTCACTCTGCGGTCGAGCTCACCCCAAACCATCTCGATTGGGTTCAGGTCTGGTGACTGGAGGCCAGGTCATCTGGCGTAGCACCCCATCACTCTCCCTCTTGGTCAAATAGCCCTTACACAGTCTGGAGGTATGTTTGGGGTCATTGTCCTGTTGAAATATAAATGATGGTCCAACTAAACGCAAACCGGATGGAATAGCATGCCGCTGCAAGATGCTGTGGTAGCCATGCTGGTTCAGTATGCCTTCAATTTTGAATAAATCCCTAACAGTGTCACCAGCAAAGCACCCCCACACCATCACACCTTCTCCTCCATGCTTCACAGTGGGAACCAGGCATGTAGAGTCCATCCGTTCACCTTTTCTGCGTCGCACAAAGACACGGTGGTTGGAACCAAAGATCTCAAATTTGGATTCATCAGACCAAAGCACAGATTTCCACTGGTCTAATGTCCATTTCTTGTGTTCTTTAGCCCAAACAAGTCTCTTCTGCTTGTTGCCTGTCCTTAGCAGTGGTTTCCTAGCAGCTATTTTACCATGAAGGCCTGCTGCACAAAGTCTCCTCTTAACAGTTGTTGAAGAGATGTGTCTGCTGCTAGAACTCTGTGTGGCATTGACCTGGTCTCTAATCTGAGCTGCTGTTAACCTGTGATTTCTGAGGCTGGTGACTCGGATAATCTTATCCTCAGAAGCAAAGGTGACTCTTGGTCTTCCTTTCCTGGGGCGGTCCTCATGTGAGCCAGTTTCTTTGTAGCGATTGATGGTTTTTGCAACTGCACTTGGAGACACTTTCAACGTTTTCCCAATTTTTCGGACTGACTGACCTTAATTTTTTAAAGCAATGATGGCCACTCGTTTTTCTTTACTTAACTGCTTTTTTCTTGTCATAATACAAATTTTAACAGCCTATTCAGTAGGACTATCAGCTGTGTATCCACCAGAGTTCTGCACAACATAACTGATGGTCCCAACCACATTTATAAGGCAAGAGATCTCACTTATTAAGCCTGACAGGGCACACCTGTGAAGTGAAAAACATTTCCGGTGACTACGTCTTGAAGCTCATCAAGAGAATGCCAAGAGTGTGCAAAGCAGTCATCAAAGCAAAAGGTGGCCACTTTGAAGAACCTAGAATATAAGACATATTTTCCGTTATTTCACACTTTTTTGTTAAGTATATAATTCCACATGTGTTAATTCATAGTTTTGATGCCTTCAATGTGAATGTACAATTTTCATAGTCATGAAAATACAGAAAAATCTTTAAATGAGAAGGTGTGTCCAAACTTTTGGTCTGTACTGTACACTGCTATGTACATTGAATGTATTTTTATTCTACAGGGAGAATAAGAGATTTTTCATCTTATAAAATTGCTAAAATAAATAATAATGAAAAACACATGAAAAAAATGTCATTTTTAATGCATTTATTTTTAAATAATGATCATTGCAAATCAGCAAATAACACAAACATATCTGGTGTCCCTGTAATTGTAACGACTCACATAACACAGCGATCAGATTATTTACGGCGATCGTTAAATGAAATAAAAAAATAGAGTAATTTACATTTCTCTCTATTGCACCCATAAAAAATGTAATGAAACTGTAATGCTGAGGCCGTGTTCACACGTAGCGTAAATGTTGCGTTCTTTCTGCTGCTTTTTTTTTGCAGGTGTCCGCACCACACAACGCAGTAGCAATCTCCTCTGTTTATTACATGTTTGCTGCATTTCTTTTATTTCTTTTATATTTAACCCATATTTGATGCGATTTTGGTGCAGATATGAAGCAGAGCTATTAACTCTTTCTAATAGTACAGAAAAATTTGATTCTCCACTTAAAAATGCAGCGGCATTTTTTTTTTCTTCATGCGTTCTTTACAGAACAAGCCTATAGAGAAAAAATGTACCAAAACTGCAAAGTTCAGTGGCATCTTCAGACCACAGAGAGCGGAGATTTCATGGAATCACATCCACTTTGCTTCAAAACTTAGACCGTGTTCACATGTAACGTAAATGCTGCTTTTTAAGCACAAAAATTCTGCTGTGTTTAACTGTTCAAGCAAAGTGGATGTGATTTCATGAGAACTGCGCCCGCTATTAGAATTCAACAAACAGTATTTTACAATATTTAAAATTTAGTATTTCTCTATATTGACGTCTCTCCAGCTGCTTTTTCAGGTGTTCTTCCTTTCCCTTTTCTTTCCTTGCCTTTCCCATTCCTTTTCTTCCCCTCCTACCTCTTAAATGTTTTATATATAAGTATATATTTATCGTAACCCCTTTCACTTGCCTATCCTGTACATACCAATCTTTTTCCTTCTTTCCCTTTAATTTTTTCTCTTTCCTTTTCCCATTTTCCTTATCTAATATATATAATTGTCTTATCCCGTCTGTCTGTCTTTCTGTCTTTCTGTCTGTCTGTCTGTCTGTCTGTCCAGGAAATCCCACGTCGCTGATTGGTCAGGCCGCGGCCAATCAGCGACGCGGGATTTCAGAACAAGATGGCGTCCGTTAGCGGCTCACCCTCACACGCTCACCCGCACATGCTCACCCTCACACCCTCAGACGCTCACGCTCTGACGCTCACGCTCGGACGCTCAAGCTCTGACGCTCACTCTCAGACGCTCACGCTCTGACGCTCACCCTCAGACGCTCACGCTCACGCTCTGACGCTCACGCTCGGAAGCTCACGCTCTGACGTTCATGCTCACGCTCTGACGCTCACGCTCTGGCGCTCACGCTCACACTCTGACGCTCACGCACGGACGCTCACACTCGGACGCTCACGCTCGGACGCTCACGCTCATGCTCTGACGCTCACGCTCTGAAGCTCACGCTCACGCTCGGACGCTCACGCTTGGACGCTCACGCTCTGACGCTCACGCTCTGACGCTCATGCTCATGGTCAGACGCTCACGCTCTGACGCTCACGCTCACGCACTGACGCTCACGCTCTCACTCACGCTCTGACGCTCACGCTCTGATTCTCACGCTTTGACGCTCACGCTCGGACGCTCACGCTCAGACGCTCACATGCTCACGCTCGGACGCTCACACTCTGATGCTGACGCTCGGACGCTCACGCTCACGCTCTGACGCTCACGCTCACGCTCTGACGCTCACGCTCTGATTCTCACGCTTTGACGCTCACGCTCGGACGCTCACGCTCTGACGCTCACACTCACGCTCTAACGCTCTGTAATAATTGGCGAAACCCAAAAACCTCTTTATCGATTTCAAACCAATAGGCCTAGGCCATTCCTGCACAGCTTGAACTTTCACCAGGTCCATCTCAAAGCCCTTGCTGGAGATAATGTAGCCCAAAAAACTAATTCTCTGTACAGCGAACTCACATTTCTCTAGCTTAGCAAAAAGCGAATTGTCAATTAATAACTGTAATACCTCACGTACGCTCCGCCAATGAGACTCCAGATCAGGCGAATAAATCAAAATGTCATCCAAATACACAACCACATTTTTGCCGATCAAAGGTCTAAGGATATCATTAATAAGATTCTGAAAAAATGCTGGTGCATTGGTAAGACCAAAAGGCATAACCAGATTCTCAAAATGACCCACAGGAGTGTTAAAAGCAGTCATCCACTCATCACCCTCCTTCATGCGCAACAAATTGTATGCCCCCGGGAGATCAATTTTAGAGAACCACTTGGCCCCCACTAACTGGTTAAACAAATCAGGAATCAATGGCAGTGGGTAGGGATTACGTACAGTAATTTTATTAATCTCACGAAAGTCCAGACAAGGACGTAAACCGCCGTCCTTTCTTTTAACAAAAAAAAATCCAACAGCCACAGGTGACTTAGAGGGTCTGATATGACCGGCGGCCAAGCTCGTCTGTATGTATTCCTCCAAAGCCTTTCTCTCAGGAATAGTAAGATTAAATAAACGACTTTTAGGAAGAGTCGCTCCAGGGACAAATTCAATGGTATAATCATAGTCTCTATGGGGAGGCAAAATTTGCGACTCCTCCTCAGAAAAAAATTTCCAAAAATCCTGAATAGGTACAGGTAATTCCCCTTTATCCACAGCAGCAATGCGCCCGTTACAACACTTGTCATAACTAGTGTTGAGCCACCCAGTAGTGTTCGGGTTCGGTTCGGTTCGTCGAACACCGGGATGTTCGAGGAACTGTTCGTCTAACAGTTCGTCGAACACCTTAGAACACCGTCGAACACCGTTAAAACCAATGGCAGGCAAACAAAAACACATAGAAACACATAGATAACACCTTCAAAGGTGTCCAAAACCTGACAAACTGCTCAGAAGACGCTGTCTTTAAGAAAGCCGGCCGGCAATTCAGCAGCGGCATACACCGGTACCCGACAATTTAGACAAGAAGGAATAGAGCATCACACATAGATTAGATAGATAGAAACATGTCAGTCACATATATAATAAGTACAGTGACAGTGTTGGTTACTGTACTTGTCATTTAGTGTAAAGGATTTATTTAAAAAAATATTAGTGTTTTCATGCGCCGTCTCTTTAAAAAAGCCGGCCGGCAATTCAGCAGCGGTACCCGACAATTTAGAACAGAAAGATAGAGCATCACCCATAGATTAGATAGATAGAAACATGTCAGTCACATATATAAGAAGTACAGTGACAGTGTTGGTTACTGTACTTGTCATTTAGTGTTAAAATAAAGGATTTATTAAAAAAAAAAAAATTGGCGTGGGGTTCCCGGTAATTTTAGGCTCTAGCGGAGGCTAAGCAGATGGCTGGGGCAGATGTTTGAAGCCTGGGAAGGGGGTAATACCCATGGAGCTTCCCAGGCTACTAATATCAGCCCCCAGCTGAATACCTAGCCTTTACTAGCTATTAAAATGGGGGACCCCCCCAAAAAATGATGTGGGGTCCCCCCTATTTTAATAGCTAGCAAAGGCTAGGCAGACAACTGGGGGCTGATATTAATAGCCCAGGAAGGGTGCCATGAATATTGGCCCCCTCCCAGGCTAGAATCACCAGCCGTCAGCCGTCCCAGAAATGGCGCATCCATAGGATGCGCCAATTCTGGCTCTTAGCCTCGCTCTTCCCACTGCCCTGTAGCGGTGGCAGTGGGGTAATAGGGTTGGGGTTGATGTCAGCTTATAATGCCAGCTGACATCAAGCCCAGGTTAGTAATGGAGAGGTGTCTATAAGACACCCCCATTACTAACCCCATAGTCAAAGTTAAAAAAAACACAAACACACAGAAAAACGTCCTTTAATTGAAATAAACACACAATTCTTTATTGTTCTAAATTAAACCATACTTACCATCACGCCCATTCCAGCTGAAGCCAACGATCTCCTGCAATAAAAGAAAAATAATAAAGCAACATCATCCTTACCTTTCGATGGATCCCAGGAGAGCTCCAGCTCTGCTACATCGAGATGACAGGCTGGACTGCAGCAGAACGCTGCCATCCAGCCTGTCATCCCGCAGACACTGAGAAGCGCAGGCATGCTTGCGCTCCTCAGTGTCAGGCTTTGACGGCATCCAGATGAGCCGAGGTCATGTCCAATGAACTCAGCTCACCTCATGTACGTCACTGACAGCGTGGGAAAATTCTCCTGCACTCAGCGCGTCAGCGTGAGAATTTTCCCACGCTATCAGTGACGTGCATGAGGTGAGTTCATGTCCAATGAACTCAGCTCACCTCATGCACGTCACTGACAGTGTGGGAAAATTCTGCTGCACTCAGTGCTTCAGCGTGAGAATTTTCCCACGCTGTCAGTGACGTGCATGAGGTGAGCTCATGTCCAGTGAACTCAGCTCACCTCCTGTACGTCACTGACAGCGTGGGAGAATTCTCACGCTGAAGCGCTGAGTGCAGGAGAATTTTCCCACGCTGTCAGTGACGTGCCTGAGGTGAGCCGAGTTCATTGGACATGACCTCGGCTCATCTTTATGCTGTCACAACGAGACACTGAGGAGCACAAGCTGGATGGCAGCGTTCTGCTGCGATCCAGCCTGTCATGTGAATGTAGCAGAGCTGAAGCCGTTGTGGGAACCATCGAAAGGTAAGGATGATGTTGCTTTATTATTTTACTTTTATTGCAAGAGATCTTTGGCTTCAGCTGGAATGGGCGTGATGGTAAGTATGGTTTAATTTAGAACAATAAATAATTGTGTCTTTATTTCAATTCAAGGACTTTATTCTTGGTGTTTGTGTTTTTTTTTAACTTTGACTATGGGGTTAGTAATGGGGGTGTCTTATAGACGCCTCTCCATTACTAACCTGGGCTTGATGTCAGCTGGCATTATAAGCTGACATCAACCCCAACCCTATTACCCCACTGCCACCGCTACAGGGCAGTGGGAAGAGCAAGGCTAAGTGCCAGAATTGGCGCATCCTATGGATGCGCCAATTCTGGGGCGGCTGACGGCTGGTGTTTCTAGCCAGGGAGGGGGCCAATATTCATGGCACCCTTCCTGGGCTATTAATATCAGCCCCCAGCTGTCTGCCTAGCCTTTGCTAGCTATTAAAATAGGGGGACCCCACGTAATTTTTTGGGGGGTCCCCCATTTTAATAGCTAGTAAAGGCTAGGTATTCAGCTGGGGGCTGATATTAGTAGCATGGGAAGCTCAGTGGGTAGTACCTCCTTCCCAGGCTTCAAACATCTGCCCCAGCCGTCTGCTTAACCTCCGCTAGAGACTAAAACTATGGGGAACCCCACGCCAATTTTTTTTTTAAATAAATCCTTTATTTTAACACTAAATGACAAGTAGAGTAATCAACACTGTCACTGTACTTCATATATATGTGACTGACATGTTTCTATCTATCTAATCTATGTGTGAAGCTCTATCTTTCTGTTCTAAATTGTCAGGTACCGGTCTATGCCGCTGCTGAATTGCCGGCTTTCCATGTTTCACTGTGAGCACTGTTTCCATCGATTTGGGCAATCACTGTAATGCAACAACCACCATGGCTGTGACATTACAGTGAGTGGCAGACAATCCCTGCATGATTGGTGATCTAAATAGCGCCAGACATGCAGGACACGCTTTTGGTGCATGAACAGTTATCTAACATAACCTCGAACAGCCGAATTTTTTGCAAATCTTTCGGGTTCGTCGAACAACTCGAACACCGCCCAAAACAGCTCAAATTTGAGATTGGCGAACAGTTCTAGTCGAACACCGCTCATCTCTAGTCATAACACTTAGGGCTCCAGGACTTAATTTCATTAGTAGACCAATCCAGTACAGGATTGTGCAATTTTAACCAGGGTAGCCCCAAAATTACTGGAGAAGGCAAATTATTTAATACTACCAAATCCAAATTTTCTTGGTGAATACCATTAATAGTGAGAGGAAATTCATAAACCTTGTGAGTAACACATTTCAAGGGAGAGCCATCGACAGAAACCACGGCAATAGGGGATGACAAAGGTTTGGGTTTTAATTTAAGTTTTTCCAAGAATCCCCAATCAATCACATTCAGAGTAGAACCACAATCCACAAATACCTGAAATTCAATTAATTCTTCCTGAGCTGCAGTAGTAGCAGAAAGAAATACCCCCTTAGTGTTTAAACAGGCTATACGGGCGTAACTGACCTTTTTTTTTTCTTTGTTCATACGAAGCACACAGTTCTTAATGAAATGGTCAGATTTTCCGCAATAAAAGCACAAACCTTCAGAAAACCTGCGGTCTTTTTCCTGAGAGCGGGGTGACATCGCCCCAATCTCCATCGGCTCTCCAATGTCAGTACAGACCCTCTCAAGACTAGGTGCTGACATGGCAAAGGATTTACTCTCATTAACCCTTGCACGCAGTCACCTGTCCACCCGTATAGCTAATTGCATTGCCTCCTGCCAGTTTCCAGGTGTAGGATAAGCAATAAGCAGATCCTTAACCCTTTCACCTAGCCCAGCAAGAAACAAACTTTTCAGAGCTGAATCGTTCCACCCCACCTGAGCAGACCACCGACGGAAGTGAGTACAATAGTTTTCCACATTACCTCATCCCTGTCTCAAAAGTCTCAATTCCGTCTCAGCTGATGAGACACGATCAGGATCATCATACAACAACCCCAAAGCAGAAAAAAGAACTATCCACTGTTCTAAAGCACGGATCACTAGGTTGGAGAGAAAAGACCCATCCCTGAGGTTCTATGCGCAAAAGTGACATTATGAACCCTATGCGCTGTGATTCATCTCCAGAGGATCTGGGTCTCAAACGAAAATACAATAAACAAGCATTTTTAAAGGAAAAAAAAATCTTGTTGTTCACCAAAAAATAAATCAGGCAATCGTACCTTTGGCTCCACAAAATGCGCTCCAGAACAGCTACTCACGTGTTGTTGGAGATCGGCCACCTCCAGAGAGAGTCCCTGCAGGCGTTGAGCCAAATCCTGAACCGACACCATGATGGAAACTGGAGGTCTTTCCTTAGAGATATTTTTGGGCTGGACTTACTGTTATGATAGGCTAAAAGCATTAAGGAAAGACAGGAGATCTGTCCCTACAATAGAACTAAGCTAGATCCCTACGATGTAACGGGGAACCTGATCCTGCGATCAGACTCGCTAAAGTCCTCAGCTAGTCTCACGCTCACGCTCTGACGCTCACGCTCACGCACTGACGCTCACGCTCTGACGCTCACGCTCTGACATTCACGATCACGCACTGACGCTCACGCTCACGCTCTGACGCTCACGTTCTGACGCTCACATTCTGACGCTCACGTTCGGACGCTCATGCTCACGCACTGACGCTCACGCTCTGACGCTCACGCTCACGCACTGACGCTCATGCTCTCGCTCACGCTCTGACGCTCGCGCTCTGATTCTCACGCTTTGACGCTCACGCTCTGACGCTCACGCTCTTACGCTCACACTCGGACTCTCACGCTCGGACGCTCACGCTCAGACGCTCACATGCTCACACTCGGACGCTCACGCTCGGACGCTCACGCTCTGACGCTCAAGCTCGGACGCTCATGCTCTGACGCTCGGACGCTCACGCTCGGACGCTCACGCTCTGATGCTCACGCTCATTCACTGACGCTCATGCTGTGATGCTCACGCTCACGCACTGACGCTCACGCTCCGACGCTCACGCTCTGACGCTCACGCACTGATGCTCACGCTCTGACGCTCATGCTCTTACGCTCACGCTCGGACGCTCACGCTCTGACGCTCACGCTCGGACGCTCACGCTTTGACGCTCACGCTCAGATGCTCACATGCTCACGCTCGGACGCTCACTCTCAGACGCTCACGCTCAGACGCTCACATGCTCATGCTCGGACGCTCACACTCTGACGCTCACGCTCTGACGCTGACGCTCGGACGCTTACCCTCACGCTCTGACGCTCACGCTCTGACGCTCACCCTCGGACGCTCACCCTCAGACACTCACTCTCAAACGCTCACTCTCAGACGCTCACGCTCAGACGCTCACACGCTCATGCTCGGACGCTCACACTCTGACGCTCATGCTCACGCTCGGATGCTCACCCTCACGCTTCGACGCTCACGCTCTGACGCTCACCCTCGGACGCTCACCCTTGGACGCTCACCCTCAGATGCTAACACACTCACCCTCACATGCTCACATTCTCACGCTCACATTCTCACGCTCCCAAGCTCACCCTCACACGCTCCCACGCTCACCCTCACACGCTCCCACGCTCACCCTCACACCCGCTCCCATGCTCACCCGCTCCTACGCTCACCCTCACATTCTCACCCTCCCACGCTCACCCGCTCCCCCGCTCACCCTCACACACTCCTACGCTCACCCTCACGCTCACCCTGTGCTAGCCAGTCATCTCCCGGCTGCTCGCAGCAGAAGTACCCCGACCGGCGGCCTCGATACCCGGTCCTCCAAAATTCATTAGGGGGCCCCGGGGGGATACATTGGGGGGTTAATTTAAAGTAGTGCACAACCCATTTAAACTCTGCTTTGCTGATTAGTCGCGCCCGGTCAGACGCATACATATTCTAGAATACCCAATGCGTTAGAATCGGGCCACCATCTAGTTAAACCATATTTTTCCTTCCCCCTTCACATTCTTAACCCTTTCCACCCATTATTTTACCTATATCTTTCATCCCTTTCAATTTTGCTTTTATATTGTTCTTGTTTGCGTCTGTATTACTGTGTATTTATAATATGTCTCCCTCCTTTTTCTGTATTACTGAGTATTTATAATATGTCTCCCCCCCTTTTTCTATATTACTGTGTATTTATAAAATGTCTCCCTCCCCCCTTTTTCTGTATTACTGTGTATTTATAATATGTCTCCCCAATTTTTCTTTACCCCATTTATGTAAAAATCTTTAATAAAAATTACTTTAAAAAAAAAGGTGACCGCTGTGCTCCCAAAGACGCAGATGAACAGTGCGGTTTTGGTGCTTTTTTTTCTCTAGACGCTTCTATGTGGAGCCTAAGAAAAAACGCAGATACTTTAATAAGTGCAGAATCAAAGCTTTTCTGTACAATAAAAAGCACATTAAAAACGCGGCTTCACATCTGCACCAAAAGCACTTGAAAAAAGGGGGAGAAGATTGTTATTGTGTAGTTTGGTGCGGACATCTGCTGAAAACAAAAAAAACACAGCATTTCTGCAACGTGTGAACGCGGCCTTACAGACTCAAAAAGGCCGGATGTTATATAGTGAAGAAAGTTCTGGCGGCTCCGACTGTGAATGAAGGAGCAAAAAATAATTCACTGGTCCCAACTACAGATGAGCAGGATGCACAGATGATGTTGCGCTGCCCTGGGTGATTAGAAGCTGCACCGGGGACACCAAAAGGTAAGAGATTCGTGGCCTCCTGTACAGCTGCCAGGTACCACTGACCTGCACGCTGGACCAGAGACCCATGAATCGATCTGCTGATCTCTAGTCCCAACTGTACTGCATACAGTGGACAGTCCCGGATTTGGGTCTACGCCCTGCAATCTCGAACATCTGCTGAATGTCCCTCACTACCACTGCCCCTGTGACAACTCATCCTACCAGGGGAGAAAGATAATGATAAATGGGTGTGGATTGGGGTGTGGCCAGGGGCGTGGTCAAAATTTGCCACGGTGTGCTATGCGTTCCACTTGTTCCTCTTTTTATTCTTCAAAAGTTGGGAGGCATGTTATTAGTGATATGTCACTGTATTCATAGCAGCTCCCTGTATAGTCCCCCTTATAGTTTTATTATGGGTTGACCCTGGTTTTGGCTGCTGGAACCTATCAGCCCCCGCTCTATTGATAATATGATTTTACCCTTAGTTACATTAGGTTTATTGATGGAATATTTTTCTATTTAACATAATGGTAACATTTCTGGCTGCTAGTATGAGTATCCTTGGATTTATTGAGCAGTCTGATTTGTTGGTCTATGTCTGTGGTGTTTTTCCTGGTGTGAAGGTCTTCTGGTAAAATATATTATATACCCCCCACTTTTTATGGCATGGTTCTAGGTGTCTGAGGGGTACAGGTGTGTGCCCGTAAAGCAGATACATGTTACAGGATGGCTAGGATGCAGCCCCCATATTTTTTGTGAATTCAAGGGCTTAGTTAACATGTTTTTAATATTACACTCAGCATGTGATTTATTTATTTTCAGGGCAAGTGCAGCAATATGATGCCCAGGGGTCAGGTAAATAGGGGGTCCAGAGCTGGAATTTGTAAATCTTCTACCATCATCTCGATGTTTTTCACTCACAGGCGCTGCACATTTTCGTAGTTTACCTGCACAACCTTCAAATGGTGTTTAGCATAATCAGCTTTCTATTGGTATATACACCTGATTGTGGGCAGATTTCTGGTACTGTGGTATCGGCAATAGCTATACCAAAGCTGCAAGAAATTGTGACAGATTTTGCAGTTTGGGAGCACAGCAGTGTCTTTATGTTAATATACTATTTTTTTTACTAATCATTAACACAGCTTATTATGTATGAGCTTCTCTAAGTGGGGAAACCTGGGACGAGGCTCTCACTAAAATAGTTTATTGATATGGAGCTTTATTGCTTGCATTTAAAGTAAATTTATAAAATAAATTCTGGCTACAAATTTTGATGCTACATTGTAGGATGCCACTTTTAAAGGTTGTAATACGCAGATACCCTGATTGTGCCAATAGCTAGGTTGGTTTGCTACTAGTGGGTTGTTGCATCTACAGGTTATTATTAAAAAAAATAGGTTTATTTTTTCTTTTTAGTTTTCCTAATCAAGCATGCATGTTGTGACGGGTTCTTGGCGACAAGAAGGGGTTCAATTACATGACTGTTTCACGTACCAGACTGGATGGATGATTAACCAATAGTTATCTCCTCTAAGAGACGGACCCCGAGGAGTGATGGCTGATGTTTTCGTAGGAGCCGTTGTACACCACTGTAGTTGGCTGGAGGTTTTAGAGGCTAGTGGTGGAGGCTAATGCTGCACATATCTGTGCACATGGACATATCTCCTCTAAGGGACGGATCCTGGGGAGTGATGGCTGATTTTTGAGGGAGGCATTGAACACTACTGTAGCTGGTTGGAGGTTTTAGAGGCTAGTGGTACAGGCTAACACTGTATTTATTTATGCACATGTGCATATGCGTGGAGACGTATATCTAATTTTGCAATTTTTGCAGTTTAATGATGGAGACACTTTTGGCAAGGACCCAACCTACACAGTATTTTGTATCTAGAAAAAAATATTTAAAAACAATTTGTTACTAGTTTTTCTAATTGCAATACCCAAGTGGTGCCACTATAGCTGTATTGGTTTTGCGGCTAGTGGTTTGTAATATTGAGGTAGATTTTGGTTATGTAAATCTATTTTTATTACACGTTTTTCCCTATTACACCAAATAGGTGATGCCACTATAGCTGGTTTGGTTGTGCAGCTAGTGGTTTGTGGTATTTGTGGACTGGTTAAAAGAATGGTTGTCGGTCTTCAACCTGTCTACAGTTTTGTTAAGCTGAATTGTATATTAATGTAGTTTTCCTTCAGGCAATACTCAGATGGCGCTACAGTAGTTAGGCTTAGTCTGTGGCTACTGGACTGTGGTGGTTTCAGACTACTTAGTTATCAAGAGTCTGGCTAAATATTATCGAAAAGGGTTCAGAATGTTTTCCAATGTAGACGATATAGAAACATGTTTGGATCAGTATTTTATTTCATAGTCTTGAGTTGTTACAATTTACATGTTTTTCAATTATTGAGTCATTCTTAAGGTGTCAGAGGTAAAATGGGATCCCTATACCTAGATTACAGTTTACAATTACCGTTCTACTTTTGTAGTCTTAAGTTTTATAATTACTGACTCAATACTTTACTGACAGCCGGGGCGAGGCCAAGATTATATTATTTCATTATTTATGTTACTTAGTTTAAACTTTAGCAATAATCAGGTCTGGGGCTGTTGTATACATTTTTGCTGGTAAGCTAGTACTACAGATAAAATGGTTAAAATTGAAAGTTAAGATTGGTTAGTTTGGCGATGGGGGTTGAGTCATTAAAGGTGTAAAATGGCCTCTCCTGTGAAGTTTGGGGAATCAGGTGGAAGTCGGTGGCAAGTTATGGTGGACTAATTTTAATTTCATAGAAGCTGTTGCACAATGGTAGGCTGAGTTTTAGTGGCCAGCCTGAAGGATGTGATAATGGTAATGTCATCCAGGGGCGGTTTAGCTGTTATGCGCAAGAATGAGGATCTTTGGTAGGGTCATTTGAGCAATTGAAGTGGACTGGCTGTGCTACTGTGGCAAGTCAAAGTGTGCCGCCCCTGGATTGCTGTCTGCCAATTGTTGTCACTCTATCTCACCTATCAGGCTATCTCTTTGCAGCTCAAGAATCTCACGGTATCCGTGAATCTCATAAATTACTTGCCTAGTATTTCACCTGACTCATAGTATACTCATATATGATTTTTAATAAAAGCTGTGGCCTTTTTGACATAAAAACAACGTATTCTGTATTTTATTTTATTTTATTTTATTGGGCTATGTAGTTTGGGTCACGTGCTAATAAATGAGAGTCCATCCGATATCCAGAAGTCATGCAAGTAAGCAGACTAAGCACAAAATAAAAGTAAAAATGTCTGGTTGGCATTCTCATGAAATTACAAATAGAATACAAGGTACTGTAGTTCTGCATAACATAAAGCATAAAATAATTACAATGAAATGGGGCTAAGTGAGTGACAAACTGGTACAATGAGAGAGAGGATCCTGAGCATGAGAGGTTATCATGTACAAGTAAAATATAAACTAGGTAGATAATAAACCATTGTTAAATAGAAATATTATATTTCACACACAGATATCCCTAGTAGTGATGAGTGAGCATGCTCGCTACTGCTCGGTGCTCGTCCGAGCATCTCACTGCTCGAGATGCTCGGCGCTCACCGAGTATTTCCGGGTTGCTCGGGCGGGAACTCGGGTCCCCTCCCTGTATGTTTGACGCTCTTTAGAGAGCCAATGAACATGCAGGGATTGCCTGCCATGCACTGTAATGACGTAGCCATGTTGGTTGTGGTCATTACAGTGATTGGTTGGCCGCACAGCGTCATCAGGTCTATATCAGACCTGACGCCGCCATGCTCGTCACAGTCACTCCGGAATCAGACAGTGTAGGGAGAGGTGCTGCTGCGTCAGGGAGAGATTTGCTTGTGTATTAGGTAGTGTAGGGATAAAAACTGTACATTACACATATCCATCTTAAACAGTCCTTCTTAGGACTAATCCATCTGCAGAGATATCAGGCAGGCAGGGTGTATAGGCAGGCGGTGTATATAGCAGAATGCAGTGCATATAGCACAAGAGGCTCCATTCCAATTCTGCCTTCTGCTGCTGTTAGATATTTCTATACAAAGGCCCAGGTCACAGGGGCCAGGAATACTTTTCTTTGGATCTTAATCCTCATTATTTGCTTAAAAAGCAATCCGGAGAACACAGTTTTTCTGCGCCATTTGTTTGTGTAGGGAGAGGTGCTGCTGCATCAGGGAGAGATTTGCTTGTGTATTAGGTAGTGTAGGGAGAAAAACCGTATATTACACATATCCATCTTAACAAACAGTCCTTTTGAGGACTAACTAATCCATCTGCAGAGATATCAGGCAGGCAGTGTATATAGGCAGGCAGGGTATATAGCAGACTGTAGTGCATATAGCACAAGAGGCTTCATTCTGCCTTCTGCTGCTGTTAGATATTTCTATACAAAGGACCAGGTCTCAGGGGCCAGGAATACTTTTCTTTGGATCTTAATCCTCATTATTTCCTTAAAAAGCAATCCAGAGAACACTGTTTTTCTGTGCCATTTGCTTGTTGGCACTGCAGAATACAGCCAGGTCCTTTCCATATTACAGCGCTAGAAATTCAGCTATTTAAAACTGTGTTTTCTCTGTCACACAGATCACATATACGTTGTCAGAAAATACTGCCATTTCTGGCCTCCATTAAAAATTTCCTTTAGTGTGTCAGTGAAGCAATTCACAGCAGTTTTCTGTTCAAACTACTTACCTACAGGCCAGGTATTTAAAACTCTGTTTTCTCCGTCACATGGATCACATATAAGTTCGCTCCAAACTCAGTCATTTGCAGTGAGCGTGGAAGATACTGTCCTCCATTTAAAATGGGCAAGGCATGTGGCAAGGGACGGAGAACTGGACGTGATGGTAATGGTGCATGCAGAGGCCGAGGACAAGGCCGTGGGCAAGCCGAAATTGTGCCATAACAAACACCCACATCTTCTCGTCTGACCTTCCTGTCCAAATTTCTAGGGGACCGCAGCACACCACTATTGAACCCAGAGCAGTGTCAAAAGGTTGTTGGTTGGATAGCGGATAATGCTTTCAGTCACTTTGCCACCACGACCACCAACACCCTGTCTTTCACACGGTAAAGTCTCAGTAGCCATGAGTCTGGACCACATATTCCTCACCCTGATCCTTCCTCCCACCATGCCGAGTACCCAGAGAAAACTGATCCCATACTTGGACACTCTGAAGAGCTGTTCACTTTTCCATTTATAGATTTGGGCCTCTCACCCGGTCCACTTGAAGCGGGGCAAGAGGAGATTAGGTGTAGCAATGCCCAAATATTTGAGCAGCCATGGTCACATGAAGGCGATGGTGGGAAAGTGTCACAAGAGGTGGACGATGATGAGACACAATTGCCAGAAAGTCAGGAGGAGGACCAGGGTGCGGAAGTGGAAGACGAGGTGGTGGATGATATAGTAACTGACCCAACCTGGCAGTAGGACATGCAGAGCGAGGACAGCAGCTCACAGGGGGAGGGAGGCAGAGCACCCCAGCAGGCAGGAATAAGCAGTGTGGTGGCCGCAGACAGAAGGCAGGCAACCGTTCCCGGTAACACCAACACGAAAGAAGTTGCCAGTACAACTGTTAGGTCTTCCCGAGTATGGTTGTTTTTAAAGACTCCTGAAAACCCCAAAAAGGTCATTTGCACCACCTGCCAGGCGAGCATCAGCAGGGGTGGCAAAACGACCAGCCTGACCACCACCAGCATGATCAGGCACATGGCAGCAAAGCACCCGACTTTGTGGGCCGAACCCCAGGATCCAAGAATAGTGTCTGTGGGTGGCACCATTGCTTCTTCCGCTGTTGTGCATGCAAGCCAATGCCCTGTCCATGGTGCATGCAAAGATGCCTCCTGCCCTGCACCTGTCGTTGCACACCCTCAAGTAGCAGCATCAGGAAGCACATCCATGTCCTTGTCCCAGCGCAGCGTTCAGTTGTCCATACCCCAGTCCTTGGAACGCAAGCGCAAATATGCAGCCAACACCCCACAGGCGACACTACTAAATTCTCATATTTCACGACTGCTTGCATTTGAAATGTTGCCTTTTAGGCTCATGGAGGCGGAAGCATTCCACAACCTGATGGTGGCGGCCATCCCTCGGTACTCGGTCCCCAGCCGCCACTATTTCTCCCGGTGTGCCGTCCCCGCATTACACAATCACATGTCCTAAAACATTAGCCGTGCCCTCAACAACGCAGTTACCGGTAAAGTCCACCTAACCACGGACACGTGGACAAGTGCTTGTGGGCAGGGACGGTACATCTCGCTGGGTTAACATAGTGGAAGCCAGGACCCAGTCGGACCTTGGGATCTCAGGAGTGAACATGGATGTCAGACATATGTACCATCCACCATAACTTTGAGGACTCCACCAAGATGGTGAGCAGCGATTATGCTATAATTAGCATCACCATTCCGCTTCTCTGTCTTCTGAAACGCTCTCTGCTCACAATCAAAGAGGATGCATTGCAGGCGGAGCACGATGAGATGGAGCAAGGAACCATACATTGTCATCCCAATGTGGATTGGGTGACAATGAGGAAGAGGAGGAGGAGGAGGAAGGACAGAAGCTAGTTTCATGCACTATAGACGGTACTACCTGCACAGCTGTCATACAGTCTGTTCAGCGTGGATGGCCAGAGGACAGAGAGGAGGAGGAGGTGGAGTGCATGGTCAGTCATCCTCTTGGTGAGGACACGGAAGTCTTGCCTGTTAGTAGTCTGGCACGCATGGCTGAGTTTATGTTATGCTGCCTTTCACATGACCCTCACATTCTCAAAATTTTGGGTGACAGTCATTACTGGTTGGTGACACTTCTAGACCCACGCTACAAGGAGAGCTTTATATCTCTTATTCCTGAGGTGGACAGGTCTACAAAAATGGGGCTGTACCAGAAGGCCCTTGTTGCGGAACTATTAAAAAAATTCCCATCTGAAAACGCTGGCGGCAGAGGGCACGCTTCATTGGACAACAAAGGAGTACAGGCGAGAGAGACACAAATGCAATCCAGCAGAGGCAGGGGAACACTGTCAAAATTATGGGAGAGTTTTCTCAGACCCTCCCATCGCACAGGCCCTGAGGCGCGGGGTACTCTCACAAGGAGTGCAAAGTTTGGGAAGATGTTGAGGGAGTACCTAGCCGACCGTACCAACGTCCTCCATGATTCCGCTGTGCCTTATAATTATTGGGTGTCCAAGCTGGATACGTGGAATGAACAGGTGCTCTATGCCTTGGAGGTCCTGGCCTGCCGTGCCGCCAGCGTTTTATCAGAGCGGATTTTTAGTGCCGCTGGTGGAATCACAACTGATAAGCGCATCCGCTTGTCAACTGAAAATGCTGACAGGCTGACTCTTATAAAAATGAACAAGGTCTGGATTGGGCCAGACTTCTCAACACCACCGAATGATAGCAGAGTAACATAAACTCAAATCCAGTGTCTTTTCTAGGGAGGTATATTCTCATGCACCATTTCACACCCACACATGGGTATACGCTTCCTCATTTTGGATTTTTGCTCTTGTCCTCCTCCTTCTCCTCATCCTCCACCACCATATCACCAGGGTGACCGTGGTCCGTGATGCAACACCCGCATAATATTTTTAAAGGGTGTTTATGATGACTGTAAAAAAAAATTTTTATACAGTATGTTCATGTATACCTCCCAGGGGTAAATGTTTTTCAGCCCATACACTTAGTGCATGGGCATTACAAGTATAGGAGGCCCTCTCCTTTCTAATGGGAACATTTTTTTTATGAGGCCCTCTCCACATCTCTTTCAAGGGGCATTGAAGTGCCTCCAAATTTTTGGCAGCCCTTGCATTCACTGCATAGGCTAACACTATAGGAGACTCTCTCCTTTCTAACGGGAATTTGTCGTTACTGTGGCCCTGCTCTATGTGTCTTTAAATTCTTAGTGGGGTTTTTCCTAAAATTGGTTAGCCTTTGGACTCACAGCATACCCTATAACTGTATAGCAGACCCCCTCCTTTCTAATGGGAACATGTCGTACCTTGTTACTGTGGCCCTGCTCTATGTGTCTTTAAATTCTTAGTGGGGTTTTTCCTAAAATTGGTCAGCCATTGGATTCACTGCATACCCTATAACTGTATAGCAGACTCTCTCCTTTCTAATCGGAACAAGTCGTACTTGTTACTGTGGCCATGCTCTGTGTGTCTTTAAATTCTTAGTGGGGTTTTTCCCAAATTTTGGCAGCCCTTGCAGTCACAGCATGGGCACTACCACTATAGGAGACCCGCTCCTTCATAATGGGAACATTTTTTTACGGAGACCCTCCTCTGTGTCTTTTCAAAGGGGTATTGGGTTGCGTCCAAATTTTTGGCAGCCCCTGCAGTCACTGGATATGCAATAACAGTATAGGAGACCCACATGTTAATAATGGGAACAACATAGCATAGCTGGCTGATAGCTCTCTAACAATAGCGAGGGCCGACTGCTGGCCTTTTAAGAATAGTAAGGGCCGTCTGATGTCCCTATAAAAATAGGCTTTATGACTTTCAGAGTCCTTCCATCATAAATAAAGCATGATGTGTCTCATGATGTGTCACACACCACATTGCCAGATAAGGTTGTAAAATGTTAAAATTACATTTCCCGGTGAATGCATTTGTCTTAAAAAATAACGTAAAAAACCCAAAACAATAGGATCTTTCTTTAGTATAAAAAACAGCGTCATCAATTTAACCTCAATGTAATCACATTGTTCAGCTCATGCACCTCCTCCTCCATCTCCGAAATGACCACATCAGTCACAAGTTGACAGCACTGCAGCACAGCCTTGGCCAAGCGGCAACAGGCTGTGCTGAAGATAACATACTTAATGCTTAATTGACAAACCACCCAGCGCTGCAGAGTTGTTGAAAGCTGTAACACAGCAGCCTGATCTGTGGCTCTCACCGCTGAACATACAGCCAGGCATGGTCGTGTGTGATAATGGGCGGAACCTGGTGACGGAGAAATGACAGCCGGAGTAGATACGGTTTCCCTCTATGCCAGTCCTTTCACCGAGCAAAATACAACTCTCAGCAAAAAGAGTTGTGGACTGGCTCCGTACCGTCCCTGGCCTCATTCACCTGTCTACGTGTTTGTGGTTAGGCGGTCCTTCCCAGTGAGTGCACTGGGGAGGGCACGGGTAATGTTGTGGGACCTGTGCTTGTGGAAGGCGGAGATGATACCTGGAGAGATAGTGGCGTCTGGGAACCAAGTATGGACACCCGTCCGCCGCCGGCATGAGGTTGTGAAAAGCTTCCGCCTCCACGAGCTTAAAAGGCCATATTTCAAGTTCAAGCAGCTGCCCAGAAAACTGGCAGTTTAATGTTGCAGCCTATGGGTGGGTGGGTGGCTGGCTGCATACTTGCACTTGCATTCCAAGTAACAGAAAACTAAGCAGATGGTGGCCTCTATCATCATCATTGCCTCAACTCAGCACTATGAACTCTCCTGAAGGAGAAGCTGCTTTTTTAATGTGGATCGGCCATATTTATGCATGTTATTTCTTAAACCGCATTACAGATCAGGCCATTGTCCCACTCTGTATTCAAGAAATTAAATGCGCAAAGAAAGATGTATGTGTGTCAAAGCACCACCGACAAGTGCGAGTTGATGTTGGACGGGCTGCCATTGCTTCTGCAACAAGCTGCATTAGAGGACTTCCTGGGAGAAATGACACCCAGGGTAGATGCAAAAGTGCAAAAACGCATCAAAACGCTACGTGTGAACATAGCCCAAGGTGTGGAGGAGTATTTTTGTTTTTGGTTATTTATTTTGCTTTATATACATTGTACATGTCATGGAAAGGATGTTCCTCATCATATTTCCCAGGAAAATCCATTTTGGATTTGTGAGTCTGTAAAAGTGGCATAATACCTCTGACAACGCTGCTGACAGCAGTGACCTGGGAGTCAGAAATACTTCCAGGGTTCTTCCCCATGCTGTCCTCATGTCATTTGTGCACTGTTCCCATCAATTTGGGCAATTTTTAGGCCCTCTGCAGACCGCCAGGGGGAGCCGCCTGAAAAATGCTCGAGTTTCCCATAGACTTACATTGGGTTCGTTGCTCGGGTCGAGCACCCGAGTATTCCAATTTGCTCGACACGAGCAACGAGTACCCGAGCATTTTAGTGCTCGCTCATCACTAATCCCTAGGTCTCCTTTAATTTAGGACATAACGATTAGCACATTTAGAGAGGTCCATAACCTTAAAACTCACACAGTAAGCAAAATAAATAAAAAACAAAACACGATCTATGCTGATGCTACAATATATATGGTTGACCCAACATTGCTCAGAAAGACGTTAACACACAGAGCATAAAAGCAGCCAAGGTTCTTGCATGAAAGAGCCATTAAAGTCATAACTGTTTATATCACAATGTTATATTAATGATTTATTTATGATATCTTAGTCCAATAAAGGTACAGTACATAAAGGACACTGTATATACGCACAAAATGAAATACGCCAAAACAAAACTCAGAAGCTGTACAACAGCTTGTTCAACATGGTTAGATTTAAAAAAAGGATACAAGACCATCGATTTCAACCCATTATCATGCATTGCTGATCCGGAGGCAAAAATTAAATATGTTTACTACTATCTAATATAAGAGGGAAGCAATTCACTGAATCCACAACATATATACCACAATTTAGTATATATACAATTTTTATATGTGGATATACGGTATGTGCATAGCGTGTGTATATATACACTGATGATCAAAAGGGTTACAATGTTTTGAACTGACTTTCAAGCTCTATATCTAACCACCCACTACTGTTTCGAATGTGAGACTATCATCATTTTATAAACAATCATCTTGGCTATCTCATACATAAATTTGTCTTGCAACTATTTAGCATATGATTAGTTATGCAGATTCTTGTCATGTCACTGCATTGTTACTGTTTTGCTCCTAAAAATCTAAATTTAAACTTTTATTATTTTGTTAGTATTCTGTAAATGCACATTTAGCTTTCAACACTGCCTGAATTCTCCTGGGCACTCTCGATCAACTACAAGCATGTCTCAACCTAAATCTGATCCCAGGTCTCTTCTACACGTTCCCAAAGTTGGTGCATACTGGTCTACTCATTTGGGTATATACAATTTTTTCTTCAACTCTACCCACAAGTGTTCAAATGGGTTGCGCTCTGGGGACTGTGGGGGCCAATCCAGCACCTCTACTTCATTGTCATTTCACCATTTTTTTGCCAATTTCGACGTATGCTTTGGGTCATTGTACAGCTGGAACACTATGTCGTCTGTTTCATACACATAGTACTTGAGTGTATGAAGTAATTTGTCTTGTAGGATACTCACATATAGCTCAGCGTTGAGACAACCATCGACCCTGGTCAAGTATCCACCTTTGGCTGTGAAACAATCACATATCATTAGGCTTACTTCACTAAACTTGACAATTCCTTCAATTTCTCGATCTGTTAGCTCTTTGTTTCTTCCAGACCCATATGCACCCATCAGAGCCTAGTCTATTGCCTTTAATCTCATTGCTCCAAATCACCCGTTTCCAATCTTCTACTGTCCACTTTTTGTAATTTTTTCAAACTTGAACCAACGCTTCTTATGATGATATTGAAGTCCAGCTTCTTCACCTTTTTGCGGGCCACCATTACAGACTTCTGTAATGTGCATTGCACGGTGCTTGCATGGACGTCTGTGATCTCACTATTATGACACATACATCCACTGCAGTATTTGTTGTGCCAGAACTAATAGACCTTGTGATGAGCCGACTTGTTGAAATTATGTCTGGGCGTCCACCTCTTGCCTTCATTTATGTATGAGATAGCCAATATGATTGTCTATAAAATGATGGTAGTGTCACGATTGAAGCATTAGTCGATGGTGAGATATGGAGCCTGGAAGTCAAAATTCAACTCATTATTATCCTTTTGCTCGTCAGTGTGTATATATATATACATGCATACATACAGTACATACACACACACACACATATATATATATATATATATATATATATATATATATATATATATATACTGTATAGTAGCAAAGCCAGTTGGGCTAGGGTTAAATCCTAGCTCTATAGGTGCTGATTAGATCTCCTGGCTGGCCCTGCATATAACCAAGCTGGCTGCTCTCCTTAGTCAGTCAGGATAGAGAAGCCGACCAGACTGGATGTGTCTTTGAGCTAAAGAGAGAGACAGGATAGAATCCCTCTCTGAGAGGAGTCTGCCCAGGCTGTGTCCAGAGAACCACAAGTATCAGTGGTTGCTATGGACAATAGCTGTTTTGTTTCACCTAGCTGGGGCTAGCTAAGCTGTGTATCTGTAGCCAGGGTCTGTTCTGATTAGTTAGTGCCTGGACAAGGCTAGGAATTTAGGTTTATGAGTTTATTTTGGAGCTGTGGAAAGCAATAAAAATTGCATGTATTTGGACCAAAACTGCATTGCCTTTGTGATATATATATCTATTTATATTTACAGTTAGGTTCAGAAATATTTAGACAGTGACCGAATCTTCGTGATTTGGGCTCTGCATGCCACTATTTTTTATGTAAAATGAAAGAACTGAGATGTAATTGAAGTGTAGACTTTCAAGTTCAATTAAAAGGGTTTAACAAAAATATTCTGTGAAATGTTAAGGAACTGCAACCACTTTTCTACAAAGCCTATACATTTGAGGGGCACAAAGGTAATTTGAAAATTTTACTATACTATAAATAAAATGTTCATTTTTAATACTTTGTAGAGAATCCTTTACAGGCAATGACTGTCTGAAGTCTTGAAGCCCTGGATGTCACCAAACACTGTGTTTCCTCCTTTGTGATGCTTTGCCAGGCCTTTACTGCAGCTGACTTCAGTTGTTGCTTGTTTGAAGGTATTCCTGTCTTAAGTTTTGTCTTAAACATTGTGAAATTCATGCTCAAATGGGTTGAGATGTGGTGATTGACTCAGCCATTGCAGAATATTCCACTTCCTTGACTTAAAAAACTCTTTTGCACTATGTTTTGAGTCATTGTTCATCAATACTTTGAAGCACCGTCCAATCAATCTTGCTGCATTTGGTTGAATCTGAGCAGAAAGTAGACTGCAGAATTCATCCAGCTACTTCTGTCTTCAGTCACATTATCACATTATCAATTATCGCTAGTAACTCAGTGCCATTGTAAGTTATGTACGCCCATGTCATGACACCACCGCCACCATGTTTTACAGAGGATGTGGTGTGCTTTGGATTATAAACAGTTCCAAGCTTTCTCCATACTTTCTTCCCATCATTCTGGTACAGGTTTATCTTAGTTTCATCTGTCCAAAGAATGCTCTCCCGGAACTGGGCTGGCTTCTTTTGATGTTTCTTGGCAAAGTCTAATCTGACCTTTCTATTTTTAAGGTTGATTAATGGTTTGCACCTTGTGGTGAACACTCTGAATTTACTCTCATGAAGTCTTTTCTTTATGATAGACTTAGATACTGAAAAACCTACTACCTGGATAGTGTTCTTCACTTGGGGGATGTTGTGAAGGGGTTTTCTTCACCATGGAAAGGACACTGCGATCATCTACCACTGTTTGACGTTAACGCTCAGGCCTTTTTGAGTTCCCAAGCTAACAAGTGGAATCTTTTTTTTTTTTTGCAAAATGTACCAAACTACTGATTTGGCCACTCCTAACATTTCTGTTATCTCTCTGATGGATTATTTCTTTTTTTTCAGCCTAATGACTGTCTATATCTTTTCCACTGAAAAGATACAGCTCCTTTGCCCGCATGTTGTGGGTTCACAGGAACAGCTTCCAAATGCAAATGCCACACCTGAAACCAGCTCCAGACCCTTTACCTGATAAATTGATAATGGAGCAAAATGGGAATAGCCCATGCAGCCCATTCTAGAGCTTTTAAGATAACTGTCCAATTACTTTTGGTCCATTTAAAAATAATCAGCTACATATTAAAGAGGTTCCTAAACCCTTACTCAAACTAGGATGCGAATATCCTCAAATTAAAGCGGAGAGTCTGAACTTTAAGCCCATAGTGATTTACTAACTGTAGCTTGAATATCTACTATATAATTGTCTTATCCCGTCTGTCTGTCTGTCTGTCTGTCTGTCTGTCCAGGAAATCCCGCGTCGCTCATTGGTCTGGCAGCGGCCAATCAGCGCTGCGGGATTTCAGAAAAAAGATGGCGGCCGTTAGCGGCTCATCTGCGGGACGGAGCTCAGCGGCGTTGCAGCACATTTAAATAGCGGCCGCGACCAATTGGATGTCAGCGCCGCTCCCCGGTCCTCCCTTCACACCCTTGCCGCATGGATGTCAGCGGCGCTGCCTGTGCGGATACTTCCGCTGCGAGAACCCGGGACATGAGCGGGCGCTCGCAACAGAAGTATCCCGACCCGCGAGCAATCAGCAGTATTGTCGCCAAATTTAAACACCTCTTTGCTGATTGGTCGTGGTCGCGACTAATCAGCTATTTTGGTGCCAAATTTAAACACGCTCTCCATTCCTCACTAACATGGTTCGCTGATTGGTCGCGGCCACTGCCCGCGACCAATCAGCGATTTTGGCGCCAAATTTAAACACCGCTCTGCTGATTGGTCGCAGCCGCCATCCGTGACCAATCAGCGAGATTGGCGCCAAATTTAAACAGCGCTCTGCTGATTGGTCGAGGCCGGCGACCGCGACCAATCAGCAGAGCAATGCAGAGCGGGGTTTGAATTTGGCCCCAAAGTCGCTGATTAGTCACGTCTGACGGCCGCGACCAATCAGCAGAGCGTTGTTTAAATTTTGCGCCAAAATCGCTGATTGGTCGCGGACAGCGGCCTCGACCAATCAGCGATTTTGGCGCCAAATTTAAACACCGCTCTGCTGATTGGTCGCGGCCGGCGACCAATCAGTAATTTTGGTGCCAAATTTAAACCCTGCTCTGTATCGCTCTGCTGATTGGTCGCGGTCGGCGGCCGCGACCAATCAGCAGTATTGGCGCCAAATTTAAACACAGCTCTGCTGATTGGTCGCGACTAATCAGCGATTTTGGTGCCAAATTTAAGCACGCTCTCCAGTCCTCACTAACACGGTTCGCAGATTGGTCGCGGCCGCCTCCCACGACCAATCACCGATATTGCCGCCAAATTTAAACACCCCTTTGCTGATTGGTCGCGGTTGCCTAACGCGACCAATCAGCGATTTGGGCGCCAAATTTAAACGCCGCTCTGCTAATTGCGCCCCGTCGGCCGCATACCTATTCTAGAATACCCGATGCGTTCGAATTGGGCCACCATCTAGTGTTTGGATAAACAGCTAAAATGCCAAAACTTGTCACTGTCCAAATATTTCTGCTCCTAACTGTATTCAGTACATATATAAAGTATACTTACAGTACATTTGTATATAGTAATTAGATCTCCTCCAAGATGGCTTTCTCATTATAACATTACCAAGAGCAAGTAACCAAAGTAATCAGAAATGGAATGAGCAGTTGTCATCTTTGATAGATTATCATCATTCACTGTAATAGCTCTTGACAGCTCTATTGTAAAATGCACAAAAAGGCATACTAAACATTCGGGAAATGAGATAGACATGTTATTTGTTCATAGCAAACAAGATTATCATCCACTTTTATACATTAAACAAATGTTTCCTCTAAAATAAAATGTAGTATGCTTCATAGTGAGTTGTAAAATATTGGCAGATTTATTTATTTTATTAAATTTGCAGTTCAATTTCTAAAATATGATCACATTGCTCTAGCAAAAATCTTGATACTCAGCAATGGTATCTCGTCTAAATTTTCATTTAAATGTATTGTACACATGACTTTCAGCAGAAATGTTTAGTATACATTGGTTTTTCAAAGATGAGATGAGAGTTTGAATTAACCACTGTCAAATCTGTCCACACTACTCCAATACGCCTGGTCCAAGAAATAAGGAACTCCTGAACAAGCTCTTCTGTATTCTCAGCAAGAAGGATTCTCCTGCCCTAATAATTATCACCCTAGGATTTCTGATTACATGTATTATACATTTTATTTGGGCTGACAGTCCTATTTATAGAATTTGCTCTATGAATGTCTAGATAGTAGCATCAGTACAGTATCAATCTTTTTGTCACACTGCCTATATTGAGAATAACTAATCATGTGTATATGTCACAGTTGCTGAGAAAAGTAGTCTTAACTGTTTAATTATAGACAACCTGTCAGCAGATTCATGCTGTCCAAGCACAGTAATTTAACTATGCTTAATTCTCAAATGCTGTATTGTTTTAGAGAAAACTATGGTTTAAAGGGGTTGCCAACAACTTGGACAACTTCTTCTCAATTACAGTATTCCCCCACATAGAATAAAAAACCTTATAGCCACCTGTGATGCTGGCACCTTTCCAGTGATATTTCCAGTGAAGTAGCCACTAATTGGCTGCAGGGCTCACGTAACAAAGTCACGCAAGCCTTTGGAGACCAGGCACCAATATCGGTGGTACCGTTGAGATTAAGGTTGTAGGGATTGTACTCACTCAGGTGCAATGAGAGGCAAAAGGAAGGCATGTTTCTTTAAATGTCTATAGCGGGTTATTGGCTTCATAAACCGTGAAAATAAAAATCCAAACAAACAGCGTTTAGTGCAGACAAAAGCAAAAGTAAAACAGTCCTTTTAGCAAAGTCTCTGGTAAACCAGAGACCTGTGGTCACACAGGACGGTTCTCTGGTCCAGCACACAGCTCAGTCTGGAGACAACACACAGGAGACCTTCTCCCTCCAAACACAGACCATGTGCCAAACAACAGCCTCCATTATATAGGCTGGTAACCACACCCAGAGGTGAGGTATGTGGGTTGCTGGACCTGCCCATTCTCTACTAGCAACCCGTAACCCATCTTCCAGGTGCACCAATTAGACCTCTTAGTGCATGCGTGCACTAGAGGAAATACTCCGGGTTACATCACAGGGACAAGCTATCTATGTGATACATACTTCCCGTCGACTACGCGACCATTAGCCACCTTGCATACCTCCCCCTCTGCCTAAAGCCGTGGGGCTTGGCACCTTCTACTGCCAGACAGGGGTTTCTCGAGAGGGCATCGGTATTACCATGTAGCTTCCCTGCTCTATGTTCTACATGGAAGTTAAAATTAGTGTTGAGCCACCCCCGTAGTGTTTGAGTTCGGTTCGGTTCGTCGAACACCCGTATGTTCGTCAAACACCTTCGAACACCATTAAAACCAATGGCAGGCAAACAAAAACACATAGAAACACACCGAAAACACCTTCAAAGGTGTCCAAAAGCTGACAAACTGCTCAGAAGACCCAACTAACACATGGAAAAGTGACAAGTACATATAGTCATGCAAAAAGAAAAGAGGTGTAGGAGTAAAAGGAGGGGGAGACACAGATATAGGCATGTCATGCCCTTCTAAAACCAAAAAAAGTGCGAAGCCGACACGGCCAGTCCGTTCCTGCCCGTGCGACCTCCGTGTCGCCGGATTTGTGCCAGAGCTGCAGTGGACCCTGACGGCCAGCCCCCCTTTCTCAATACTGGTGCCTGTCCGCTGGTGGGTCGAGCCCCCCCGCGGTGGTGGGGAGTAACATCTGCAGAAGAAAGACCATCTTCCAGCCAAACTAAGATATCTACTTCTTTTCGTGGACAATGTGATACGATCCCTTTCTTATGGACACGCCCATCCTACAAATTCCAGATGAGGCACAAAAACAGCAGGTGCTTCAACGGATATCAAGTGCTCCTTCAAGTGGGCTCTTCTCCACCTCAACTTCAACATCACAAATACTCCAGTCCTCAGAGGTGTCACCCCAATCGCACTTGCTTCCTCACAGCTCCCAAGTCTCCAGCTGCCCGTCTGAGTATGGGGTAACACAGATGGTTGAGTCTGCACAGCTGTTTACTCATACTATAGCCTGGGAAACGGAGGTCTGCTCCAGAGATTCTGTTAATCCAGACGAGGAAATGATCTGCACTGATGCCCAGAATCTTTATGAGTCGGATCCAGGACCAGATGAAGAAGGCTCTGAGCATAATGTAGACCCTCGTTCCCAAACTGTAACTCCTGTTGGTGGAGACAATGATGAAGACGATGATGAGACTCAAATACCTGACTGGAGAGACAACTTGACTTTTCGGTCAGGGCAGGAAGAGGTTGGCTCTGAGGACGACGGGTGTGAGAACACACAGGGTGATGATGACGAGGTTGGAGATCCCACTTACTGTCAACCCACAGTCAGCCAGTCTATGAGGTCAGCAGAGGAGGTGGAAGAGGATGTGACTAGCCCAGGGGATGGGGATGACTCGGTACCCGGGCCTTTGCCTGGCCTTTGGGATGTCGCAGTGGTCGGCTCCCGGGCCCGTACCCTGGGGTCAGTCTTTAAAAGGGTGGATAATTGTTAATTTTATAAGAGTTCGTGACACCACCTGTGGTGTCTGGTGAGAAGCACCAGCGCTGCAGTAGTCCACTGAGGCCGGTGATAAGGCAGCTCGAAGGTATAGCTCCCCAACAGGTGGAGCTAGGTCTCAGAAAAGCATATGAAGGGGGAATGCAGGACAGGCGAGACCCAGCTGGGTCAGAGCAAGAACGGGAACGGACACGGTAGTCACTTCAGTACCTTTTACTGGTGGAAATTCAGGCACATCCCGGAGCACTGTAGGGTGAAGGGTGCATATCAGGATCCTCCCCAATGAGCGGGTGTAGGGCCTCCTGTTTCTTGCCTCTGCGTAGTAAGTTTCTGACCTGCCTGGAGCTAGGCCTAACTTTGTCTCTGTCCTGCGCTGGCTGACCTTGTGGTAGGGCCTTGTCTTGGAGTTCATGCTCCCAGTATGCAGGGCCTAAGCATCTCCTGGCTCTGTTACGTATCAGCACCTTAGCGATCCTGGGACTTGTAGTTCTCCAGGGATTCCGGTTATGCCTTACTGGGTCATAGAGATCCTGGTAAGCTCGGATCCGGTGTCCGGTAAATGCTTCGGGGTGAGCTGGTTAAGCTCCTCTGCCCCCTATGTACTAACTCTCCACTCGCCTTCGGCCTACTCGGGCCCTCACTTGGCTATACACACTAAAGGCAACTTGCCGTGCTTCACCGATCTTATGGCGCCGGCACACCTTAAGCTTTAACTGGGCTCCCTGAATCTAGCTAACAGGAGCCTCTTGCTCCACTGCTGAACTATTAACGGAGTTCTCTAGACTAGAGTGAGCTCCACTGCAGACTGACCTCTCTTAGACTTCTCTACTGCAGGAACTCTTCAGAGGAACTGAACTGCCCAGCTCCACCTTCCCTATTTATATCCCTAACGGGTTCCCTCTGCTGGTCTGAGGTGGAAGGTGGAGATGTGTGAATGTTTATGGGGGCCTCTTGTGGAGGATTCCATCAATGCACTCTTCTAGGATCTGTGATACCAAGCGCAGCTGGGTGTCACAGATGCTATTGACGACGAAGTTAGGTTGCGACTTCCTGGACAGAGACGGAGTACTGGAAGCTCGTCAACAAGTGCATCCTCAACCAAAACTCTGCCTCTGACCACAAGTCGTAGTGGCTCTTCAGGTCGCATGGGCTCTAAGCCTTGCATAGCCTGGGTATTTTTTCAGATCGATAAGGATGACCCAACTCGTGTTATCTGTAATATTTGTCACCAAAAGCTAAGTAGAGGCCAAAAAATCCATAGTTTGAGTACTTCATGCATGAACCATCACATGGATATGAAGCATAAGTTGCAGTGGGAAGCTCACTGTGCTACAATGCGGCCTAGCGGGCCATGCCAACCACCGTCTGCCCCATCTTGTGCATCCGCAGCCTCTTCATACTCTGTGACTGGGGGGACAGCAGTCACACATGTTTTTGGACACATCATTTCATTTGGAAGTGGAAACACCAGCTGGTGTTGAGCGCTCTCCGACATCGAGAGCACCACCTTTGGATCAAGGCAACCTAACTTTTCCGCCTGCATCTTCCTAACAGACCGGCAAGTTTGCCGGGGACACCCTACTCAACCCCATCTAAGCACAACAGCCAGCCCTCGGTCCCTCAGATGTGGACAAGTAAAAGACCATTTCCTCCTAGCCATGACAAAGCTAAGAGGTTAAATTTCACCATCTGCAAGCTGTTGGCTACATAAATGCTGCCTTTCCGCCTGGTGGATACAGAGGATTTTCGAGACCTTATGTCCGTCGCAGTGCCCCACTACCAGATGCCCATTCGGTGTGCCTGTGCTCCACCAGCATGTCGCACACAACATCACCGCTTCTTTGAGATACTCTGTGTGTGACAGGGTGCATTTCACCACAGACACTTGGGCGAGTAGGCATGGACAGGGGCGTTACATGTCGCTGACTGGGCACTGGGTAACTATGGTAACAGCAGGACAAGGGGCTGCTGTCCAAGTCTTGCCATCCCCACGAGTGGTACGTCAATCCTCTTTATCTAGAAGTTCCTCCACTGCTTCTGCCTCCTCAACCTCCTCTCGGTCCTCCACCTGCACCCAAAGCCTGTCTGGTAATGCCACCCGCTTTCAAACTGCGCAGAAGGAATCCTGCACACCTCCTTACTATGCTGGCAGCAGGGCTCAAGGGCATCAGGCGGTGTTTACTTTGAAATGTCTGGGAAATGTGAGTCACACAGCTGAGAAGCTGTGGTCAGCTCTGGAGACCCAGTTTCATGAATGGTTGTCTCCACTGGACCTGCAACCAGGGAAGGCCGTGTGCGACAATGCTGCAAACCTGGGTGCGGCCCTTCGCCGGGGCAATGTCACACACGTGCCTTGTATGGCTCACGTGTTGAACCTGGTTGTCCAGCAATTTTTAGCCCACTATCCCGGACTAGATGGCCTTCTGCAGAGGGCACGGTCGCTGTGTGTTCACTTCCGCCGTTCGCATCCCGCAACTCAACGACTTACATCTCTACAGAAGTCGTTGGGCCTGCCAGTTCACCGGCTGAAATGCGATGTGCCGACACGGTGGAATTCAACTCTGCACATGTTGCAGCGACTGTGGCAGCACCGACAAGCCCTGGTGCAATACGTTCTGACGTATAGCCTGAACCAACGAGTTCCAGAGGTGGGGCAAATCACGCTGCTGGAGTGGTCTCAGATCAGGGACCTATGAAGTTGATGCGCCCCCTGGGCCGTGGGGTACCCGGAGCCGGGCCGGTAGAAGCTGGGGGATGTAGTCACTGTGGCGGCGACCCGGTCCGTGACCCAGGGCGGTCAATCCAAGGGTAATTTGTATATATGGGTTTTATAATGTCCGACTATGCCACCTGTGGAGTGCGGCCAAAGGGGCCGCCGCTGCGGAACAGTTCTCTGAAGCTGGTGGTTTTGCAGCAATTGTATTATTACTCCCCACAGGAAGAGTGTAGCTTCAGGGCAGTGTGGGTGGATGATGGTGGTTGTAGTGCAGGGAGTCAGTAATGAACACAGCGTCCATGTGATGCAGTCCCAAGATCTTTACTCACAGTTGTTGCAGTCCAGATTACAGGTACCAGAGCAATCTCCCCCGTCGTGCTGTGCGTACACAGTGAGGGACTCAGTACACCCCCAGATAGCTCCGGAGTACTTAGCAGGACCCCCTTCTGTGTGTCCTTTCTCTGGCCTTCTCCCTGCACCTCACACCCAGTGACACTTCTATCCGGTATCCTCGGGCCTTGGCGGGCGATGTGTGTTCCGTCCCCTGGGTCCTATGTGGCTACCTTCTTAGTGAGACTGGTGTGGACTTTGGCCTGCAGTACATGAAATTCTGCAGCCTCCGGTTTCTAGTTGAGCCTTGCTGTTTCTCCGCTAGTTGAGGGACCAGCTCCCCTTATCTGGCCTGACCCCTCTACCTCCTGGTAGCAGCGGGCGTACGGGTGGCCTTCTGCACAGCCTGTACCCTTAGGGTCCCTTCAGTTCCTGGAGCCTTCCTGCTCCCACTCCTCTCTTCTCTCCTTCATTCCTGGGCCTCCCAGGCAAGGCCCGCCTCCGGAGCAGAGCTCATGCAGAGCCTCTGCTCCTGTCACTTCTCCTCTGACTGGCTTGCTCTTTCTAAGATGGCTTCCTATTTATACTCTCCCTGTCATGTGCTCCCCTAAGCTGCTTTCTCCACCCACACCCACTACATAGGACCCTCCCACCAGCTAGGGACCTGGGACTGTGCTCTCCCTTAGGAGCAATCTCGCACTACCCCCACTGCGGGTATGTGTTGGATGCAGTTGTTAGGGTCCCGAGCCATACTCCTTCCTTACCTGAGGGTGAGATACCACACCTCTGGGTGAGATTCAGTACCTCTGTGGCGACTGAACCCTCAGGGGCACCACACACCCTTCTGCACAGTTTTGAAATGGTGACGAAGATGTTTAGTACTGATGACGATGCCATTATCAGCATGACTATTCTGGTGATTTACATGCTGGAGCACACGCTAAACAGAATTCAGAGTCAGGTGGTGGGACAAGAGGAGGTGGAGGAAGTAGAGGAGGAGTCGTATGCGGAAGGGATAAAATCTCCAAAGTCCAGATGGTCAGCAGCAGCAAAGCGGCGGGCATGGGAGGGTGGGGGAGAGGGATTAACCAGGGCGCATGGTAGCAGCCAAACTGTTGAGGAAGGTGCAGGAGCCGAGGAAGAAGTGAAGGACGAACTGGCGATGGGCATGTAAGACTCATCAGATGAGGGAGACCTTGATCACATTTCTGTTGTGCGAGGTTGGGGGGAAAGAGCAGAGGAAGGAAGCATGATTCTTACCTCGCTACCAACACAACAAGGACTTGGTCCTCCTGGATGCGCAAGACACATGAGTGCCTTCTTGCTGCACTACCTGCAACATGACCCTCGGATTGTCAGAATTCAAAGTAATCCCAACTACTGGGTTGCCACACTCTTAGATCCCCGGTACAAAAGTAAATTAGCCTAAATAATTCCTGCCATAGAAAGGGATTCACTCATGCAGGAGTATCAGCAGAAACTGTTGCAGAATCTTAAATGTGCTTTTCCACAAAACACCAGTGGTGCATGTAGTGAATCTCACAGTTCTAACTTGCCAACCGTGGGACTGTCGAGTCTTCATCACTCAAACCATAACAGTAGCACGGTATCTGCTGGTAACAGCAATTTTGTGGAATCGTTTCACCACTTTTTTAGACCATCCTTTGCAAGGCCACAGGAGACAAGAAGTCTGACACATAGTCAACGCCTAGAGAGGATGGTACAGGAGTATCTCCAAGTGAACATCGAAGATATGACTGTGTCACTGGACCCTTGCTCATTTTGGGCTTCCAATCTGGAAAAATGGCCGGAGCGCGCCACTCACGCCTTGGAGATCTTGTCATGCTCTGCAGCCAGCGTTCTCTCTGAACATGTGTTCAGCGCTGCTGGTGGTGTGCTGACAGATAAGCACACGTGGCTGTCCACTGAGAATGTAGACAGACTCACGTTCATAAAGATGAAGAAATCATGGATCCGCAAGTACTTTTCTACCCCTGTGTCATCCTGGGGAGACTAAAAGCTTGAGGATTTGGCAAAATCACCTCACCAACCGTTTTAAGCAACTCTGCGGCAATTGATGCCACTTAAGTGGTGTCTGTGCCACAATTTTTGGAAAAAATGGAGACTCTTTTTGGAGTCCCCTTGCTGTGTTTTACGTGACGTTGGCATCGTCAATTCCAGGTGGGTTGGGTCGCTCCCCCCCCCTTTTAACTGTAAGAAACTACATACACTATGGCTTGGGGTAACACAGATGGTTGAGTCTGAAGAGCTGTTTACTCAGAGGTCTGCTCCAAAGCTTCAGTGTCTGCTAGTCAGCGTAAAATTTATAACTGCATCTAGCCTAGGCAATCCTTTGGGCATAGTAGCCCAGCTGCGAAGCAAGCTGCACCGCCTGTGTATCTAATAAGAATTTTTAAATGCATCTAGCCTAGGCAGACTGTGGGGACCCCCAACCAAACCCAGACGCTCAGGCCCCCTACCGCCCCACTTTCCTTGACAATACAATAATGTAACTCTTATAACTGGATGGGTGAGGATCGGTCACAGCTTTATTAACTCTTTATACTCATTCCATTAGAAAGGCATTTTATTTCTAAAATAATTCAGCTTGTTGCAGCATGCCCTGGTTCTCCACACCGGCAAGTTGGCCAACAAGTGTAACTCTCCAACATATCTCTTCTATTTCCAGGCCACGGAGGATCCTGCGTACTCGTATGCAGGACTCTGACCCCCATCCATCACTCTTAACGCTTGTTCCACTCCATCCTGGAGTCCTGACAGGAAAATGTTCAGTCCAATATCCATTAAGTGAACACCGTCGGACCGTATGAGGCCTGCTTTATCTCCTTCCAGTTGTCGGTGTTGTATCACTACACCGCCTCTGTCTCTTCTAAATTTTGCCATCCGAATATTTATTACCCGCCTTCTCCGTTCGATGGCCGTGATGTCTCGCGCACCTTGCCATACCGCTATTGGCACAATCTCTGACCATACTATAGTTAGTTTTGTGAAAAATTCTCTGAAGCGCTCAGTGTCTAGTTTCATTATTGCCATTAGTTATGCGCTCTTGTGATGACCTAGGTCGTTTCATCGGTCCTGTATAACTAAGATGACCGGACCTCTTGCCTCTCTCCCTACCTTGATTACCTCCATTAGTACTTGTGGCCACAGCAGGCCTTTAATACCTCTCCAGTTGAAATATGTGTTATGAAACTCTAATTTCCTCCCGCCTGGGTGGACTTTCGCCCTTTTTTCTGCCCAATATATATACGAGTGGCCTATCACCCACACTGTTAGCTTAGCGTCACCTGTAAAAGAAACAAACCACGTTAGGATAACAAGTCTGGTCTTATGTATCTCGCCAAACACGTGGATCGCCATCTCCCTATCCTCTGAACTTCCGTTTCTGACAGTCCTGCTCTTGCTGCTTCTGTGGCCGCACCTATGCGGAATGAGTGTGTCACGAAATCTTTGGGGTGGTTCTCTGCCGATGTTATGCATTTATTAAATATAGCTTGGAACTGGTATCTTGATAATGGCGTTCCATCAATGTGTGATAGGAAGAAATTACTTTGTGATCTGACGGTTATATATGTTTTTACTATTGTTACCCGACTCAGTGTACCGTTTGTGGGTTGTAGAAGTACCCAAGTGCCCCTGCCCGCTGGAACCGTTTTCGATTGGCGTATGCGTAGACATATTGCATTATTGGCTATGACTACGTCCTGGTGTAAAAAGCCTCCACTGGTGGTAATTTTGGATTGAGGGACTAACTCGCTTATGCATAGCGCCCCGAAGAAGGTGATCGCAAATGCAGTAGACAGTAGTGTTGCTTCAAATTGTGAGTGTCATGTTAATGGTGTTAGGGATATGATGTGAGAAATCAATTTTAGTGACACGGGATGGGACGTCTACACTCCTGACTTGGCTGACCCCTTTTCCACCCTTTTATGCATTGTCTGATGATGAATCTCTTTGTCACATCTCCCCAATTCAGTAGTTGGAAGTGAAATGCTACTCCGGTCAGACACCACTGCGCTGACGCCCCTGATATGCCCCTCAACATTAGCTGGTGGAGAAATTCTATGGTGACTTTTAATCTGACTTGTTCACATTGGTCAACCCGTCTGCCTGCTACTAGTCGTGTCCACTCTTCCCATGCCTTAGCGTATGCTTGCCACGTCAACGAGGCAACTGACGCTCTAATTAATGGCATCAACTATTCACCACTAGATCCCATAGGGAGGGTGGGCAACTGTTGCCCAATGGGTGGGCGTTGGGGAGGAGCTCTGTGAAAATCTGCCAATTGAATTGTGATAAAGCGTTAGCAGCAGCGATAGACCCCTCAGCATCGTGGCTAGCGCGGACCCATTCATTGTGTTTTAGGCACAGGAATGCTAGCCGGCATAGACGGGAGAGACGATGATGCCATCTTATTAATGCAGTGCGCTAAGCTGGTGTTTTTTGTTATGAAGCGTATATTTTTGTTAGCCAGGAGCGTGCCCCATATTTCTATTGCTACCACTATTGGGAAGAAAAAAATTTTTCTGGGTTAGATGCAGCTAAAAATTATTATTAATTTCAAAAGCTGGTGGAGCTTGGTATAGATGGCCTAATACAATGAGTACCACACACTGCTACTATGCCCAAAATTATTTTCCAGGCAAGATGCAGCTAAAAATTATTACTAATTTGAAAGCTGGTGGAGCTTAGTATAGATGGCCTAATAGAATGAGTACCACACACTGCTAATATGCCCAAAATTAGTTTACAGGCAAGAAGCAGCAAAAAATGATTATTAATTTGCAACCTGGTGGAGGTTAGTATAGATGGACTAATATAACAAGTCCCACACACTGCTACAAGCCGAAGCCCAAATATTTTTTCAGAGCTAGATGCAGATAAAAATTATTTTGAAATTGCAACCTGGTGGAGGTTAGTATAGATGGACTAATAGAATAAGTCCCACACACTGCTACAAGCCAAAATATTTTTTCAGAGCTAGATGCAGAAAAAAATTATATTGAATTTGCAACCTGGTGGAGGTTAGTATAGATGGACTAATAGAACAAGTCCCACACACTGCTACAAGCCGAAATATTTTTTCAGAGCTAGAAGCAGAAAAAAATTATATTGAATTTGCAACCTGGTGGATGTTAGTATAGATGGACTAATAGAACAAGTCCCACACACTGGTACAAGCCGAAATATTTTTTCAGAGCTAGAAGCAGAAAAAAATTATATTGAATTTGC
Source organism: Phyllobates terribilis (assembly GCF_046119375.1). Taxonomy (NCBI): domain Eukaryota; kingdom Metazoa; phylum Chordata; class Amphibia; order Anura; family Dendrobatidae; genus Phyllobates; species Phyllobates terribilis. Next base: position 335,283,895 of record NW_027362762.1, read on the forward strand.
AACCTGGTGGAGGTTAGTATAGATGGACTAATAGAACAAGTCCCACACACTGCTACAAGCCGAAATATTTTTTCAGAGCTAGATGCAGAAAAAAATTATATTGAATTTGCAACCTGGTGGAGGTTAGTATAGATGGACTAATAGAACAAGTCCCACACACTGCTACAAGCCGAAGCCCAAATATTTTTTCAGAGCTAGATGCAGATAAAAATTATTTTGAAATTGCAACCTGGTGGAGGTTAGTATAGATGGACTAATAGAATAAGTCCCACACACTGCTACAAGCCAAAATATTTTTTCAGAGCTAGATGCAGAAAAAAATTATATTGAATTTGCAACCTGGTGGAGGTTAGTATAGATGGACTAATAGAACAAGTCCCACACACTGCTACAAGCCGAAATATTTTTTCAGAGCTAGAAGCAGAAAAAAATTATATTGAATTTGCAACCTGGTGGATGTTAGTATAGATGGACTAATAGAACAAGTCCCACACACTGGTACAAGCCGAAATATTTTTTCAGAGCTAGAAGCAGAAAAAAATTATATTGAATTTGCAACCTGGTGGAGGTTAGTATAGATGGACTAATAGAACAAGTCCCACACACTGCTACAAGCCGAAATATTTTTTCAGAGCTAGATGCAGAAAAAAATTATATTGAATTTGCAACCTGGTGGAGGTTAGTATAGATGGACTAATAGAACAAGTCCCACACACTGCTACAAGCCGAAATATTTTTTCAGAGCTAGATGCAGAAAAAAATTATATTGAATTTGCAACCTGGTGGAGGTTAGTATAGATGAACTAATAGAATGATGCTATGCCCAAAAGGTTTTACTTGACTAGGTGCAGTAAAAAAAATTGTATTCTATACAAAGGTGGTGTAGCTTGCAACACAGATAGGCTACTCCGCTGACTAACACACACTGCAAGAGGCCAAAAAGGATTTGCTTTGCTAGATTTAGCCAAATGCTGTGAAAAAAACTTGCACAGCACTGGAACAGACCTTCCTGGCAAAAAGTGATAGGAACTGATGTAACCTAGCCCTGAAAAGGACTGCAATTACAATTAGTCTTTACTCCCAACCTATATATTTAAGAGCACAGACCTGCCTGATAAAAGTCATAGGAAATGATGTAACCTAGTCCTTAAAAGGACTGCAATCACAACTATTCCCTATTCCCAAGCTATCTGTAGATTTGTGGGAAAATTGGCTTGAAATTAACAAAGTATAGCACACACCGCAACAGCGGTGCCGTCTAACATGCAGCTGCAGCAGTGAGAAAATGGTGGCGACGGGGAAAATGGCTGGATCTTATAGGGCAAGGACATGTGACATACACAGCTAATGACACATGCCCTTGCTTGTGTGAAAGAAAGCAGTTCGCTCCGTGTGTGCGCGGCTGATAGGCTGACAGATTGCACCTCCCCACTGTAAATGCGGGAAAGAGAAAAAAAAATGGAGATCTTCATTATTTCTGCAGAGATCCATCCCCTGCTCCTCCCCCTGCCCCGCTGTACACTCAAACTGCATATTAACATTAATTTTCAGCATTACTGAGAAAAAATCCAGTTATGATTTTGGTGCACGAACAGTTATCGAACATAACCTCGAACAGCCGAATTTTTTTCAAATTGTTCGTGTTCGACGAACCGCTCGAACACCACCCAAAACACCTTGAATTTGAGATTGGTGAACAGTTCGAGTCGAACAACGCTCATCTCTAGTTAAAATCCTGCAGGGCTAAAAACCAGCGGGTGACCCTGGCATTTTTTCCCTCTGAGTGGGGTATGGTCGGATACTAGTCTAAATTTTCGAACTAAGAGGTAGTACTGTAATGTGTCCACCACCCACTTTATGGCCATGCACTCTTTCTCTATGACCGAATAATTTTTTTTGCAGGAGGACAGCTTTCTACTCAGGTAGAGGATAGGGTGCTCCTCCCCGTGTATCTCCTGGGAAAGGACTACTCCCAAACCGACATCTGAGGAGTCCGTTTGGAGTATAAACTCTTTCTTAAAGTCGGGGGCCACCAGGACCGGTAGCTTACACAGCGCAATCTTCATTTTTTGAAAGTCCGACTTCGCCTCTGCAGTTCACTTGGCCATAGCAGCTTTCGTTCCCTTAAGGAGGTCAGTCAGGGGTGCTGCCATCATGGCGAAGTTTGGGATGAACCTCCTGTTGTATTCCATGATCCCCAGGAAGGTTATAACCTGCTTTTTGATAGCGGTCTCAACCAGGCTTGGATTGCCTCTACTTTACAGATTTGGGGTTTGATCTCGCCTCTACCAACTACATAACCAGGTATTTGGCTTCTTCTTTCCCCATGGAACATTTCTTCAGTTTTATTGAAAACCCCGCCTTCCTTAGATGGAAACACTGCCTGGATCTTTTCCAGATGACTCTCCCAGTCCAGGCTGAAGATAACAATATCGTTGAGGTATTCTGCGGCGTATTGCATATGGGGATCAAGCTTTCGATCCATAGCTCTCCAGAAGGTGTCAGGGGCCCCCTGCAGTCCAAAGGGCATCCAGACATTCAGGAAGCATCTGTCCAGTGTAGAAAATGCAGTCTTCTCTTTAGCTCCCTGTGCCATGGGGATCTGCCAATATCCCTTTGTCAAATCCAAGGTGGTTATGTACCTTGCTGGCCCAAGTCGCTCTGTGCAGTCAGGCAGTTCCGAAAACAGATCTTGGTTCTTCTGTAACAACTCCCGACACTGCAGTTTCTGGGCCTTCGTTAGCATTTCCGCTATTGCAACTCCTCCAATGTCACCTTCTGGCTTGCCCAGCAAGCACAGAGCCTCCACAGCCTCTCTGTCTTGCCAGGGCTTGATGAGGTTGACGTGGTATATCTGGTACAGCTTACAGCATCCTGGTTGATGAACCTTGTAGTTCACTTCACCAACTTTTTCCATCACTTCATACAGCCCTTGCCATTTGGCCAAGAACTTACTCTCCACCGTAAATATTAGCATGAGGACTCGGTCTCCCGGAGTCTAGCAACACCATTATCTGCCACCCGTTCACTTTCACGTGACACACTTGTGGCCCCTTGCTGGGTGGACAGTTCAAAATGCAAGCTAGATACCCATAATATGAGCAGCGGCGTCCTATGCTGCAGTCCATCTGCTCGGGGGTCAGGGGACAATGGGCAGCAATATGACCAAAGCCGTGGCACCTCCAGCAAATAATATCACCCATAGGGTCCTTGGGCACCACCTCTCCCGCCCCTTTGAACCGTGGATGCCCCACCCCCTTTTGGGCCTTTGCCCCCTGTTGGGACCCCCAGTATAGAGTGGGCTGCCTTCCCAAGGAACCCTCAATCCCCTAGTATCTCTCGACCAGTCCAATCAGTTCATCTGCATTCCGGGGATCACCCTGGGCAACACAAGTCTGTATTGGCCTCGGCAGGGGATTCACAAATCGGTCTATTACCATTCGCTCCACCTTCTGCGCAGGTGTACAGGACTCCGGCTGCAGCAAGTTTTGGACCAGGTGCAAAAGGTCAAACATTTGGGAGCGAGGAGGTTTGTCCCGGTGATATGCCCAGCCGTGGACCCGCTGTGCCCTGACAGTCATTGTCACCCCCAAGCGCGCCAGAATCTCGGTCTTTAGCTTGCCATACTCCTTAGCGTCCTGTAAAGCTAGGTCATAGTATGCTTTTTGGGGCTCCCCCGTCAGGTATGGTGACAGTACCTCTGCCCACTGCTCTGCCGGAAGTCTCTCTCTCTCGGCGACCCTTTCAAACACCATCAGAAAGGCCTCTATATCACTCACTGGATCATTTTCCGCAGGGCTCCCCTTACTGCCTTCCGGATGAAAGAATTTCCCACTGACCTTGTCGTCGGAGCTGTTGCCATGCCACGGATCGCCTCTGCTAGCAAATCGATCTGCTGCTGTTGTCGGCACTGGTACTGTTGGGCCTGCTGCTGGAGATGGAGCTGCTGCATAAGCAATTTGGTGGTCTCCTGTTGGGCCATCTGCTCTTGCGCCATCTGCTGTTAATCCTGCGTTTGCTGCGCCTGCAACAGATGCTTGAGCCGGTCCTCCATCTTGTCTGGTGTCACTTGCTGGCTTATGGCAGACTTCACCCAGGACATGCGGTTCTTCTTATAGCAGTCACACGTGTCTGCTGGGAATGCTGCCCACACGTCTAACACAAATTGTAGGGATTGTACTCACTCAGGTGCAATGAGACGCAAAAAGGAGGCATGTTTCTTTAAATATCTATAGCGGTATATTGGCTTCATAAACCGTGAAGAGAAAAATGCAAACAGCCTTTAGTCCAGGCAAAAGCAAAAGTAAAACTGTCCTTTTAGCAAAGTCTCTGGTAAACCGGACCTGTCATCTCTGTGATAGTTATATGAAAATGTTTGGGCACCCCTATTAATCTTAAGCTTAATGTTTTATAAAAATTGGTGTTTTTGCAATAGCTATTTCAGTTTGATATATGTAATAACTGTTGGACACAGTAATGTTTCTGCCTTGAAATGAGGTTTATTGTACTAACAGAAAATGTGCAATCTACATTCAAACAAAATTTGACAGGTGCATAAGTATGGGCACCCTTATCATGTTCTTGTTTTAAATACTCCTACCTACTTTTTACTGACTTACTAAAGCACTTTTTTTGGTTTTGTAACCTCATTGAGCTTTGAACTTCATAGCCAGGTGTATGCAATCATGAGAAAAGCTACTTAAAGTGGCCACTTGCAAGTTCTTCTCCTGTTTGAATCTCCTGTGAAGAGTGGCATCATGGGCTCCTCAAAACAACTGTCAAATGATCTGAAAACAAAGATTATTCAACATAGTTGTTCAGGGTAAGGATACAAAAAGCTGTCTCAGAGATTTAACCTGTCAGTTTCCACTGTGAGGAACATAGTAAGGAAATGGAAGAACACAGGGACAGTTCTTGTTAAGGCCAGAAGTGGCAGGCCAAGAAAAACATCAGAAAGGCAGAGAAGAAGAACGGTGAGATCAGTCGGCTGAGGTATGCAAAAGCACATTTGGAGAAGCCAATTTCTTTTTGGAAGAAGGTCCTGTGGACTGATGAAACCAAGATTGAGTTGTTTGGTCATACAAAAAGGCGTTATGCATGGCGGCAAAAAAACAGAGCATTCCAAGAAAAACACTTGCTAACCACAGTAAAATTTGGTGGAGGTTCCATCATGCTTTGGGGCTGTGTGGCCAATGCCGGCACCGGGAATCTTGTTAAAGCTGAGAGACGCATGGAATCCACTCAGTATCAGCAGATTCTTGACAATAATGTTCAAGAATCAGTGACAAAGTTGAAGTTATTCAGGGGATGGAACAATTACAATGTTCTGGAATGGCCATCCCAGTCCCCAGACCTGAATATCATTGAACATCTGTGGGATCATTTGAAGAGGGCTGTCCATGCTCGGCGACCATCAAACTTAACTGAACTGGAATTGTTTTGTAAAGAGGAATGGTCAAAAATACCTTCATCCAGGATCCAGGAAATCATTTAAAGCTATAAAGGAAGCGACTAAAGGCTGTTATTTTTGCAAAAGGAGGATCTACTAAATATTAATGTCACTTTTCTGGTGAGGTGCCCATACTTATGCACCTGTCAAATTTTGTTTGAATGCAGATTGCACATTTTCTGTTAGTACAATAAACCTCATTTCAAGGCAGAAACATTACTGTGTCCAACAGTTATTACATATATCAAACTGAAATAGCTGTTGCAAAAACACCAATTTTTATAAAACATTAAGCTTAAGATTAATAGGGGTGCCCAAACTTTTTCATATAACTGTACATACCTCCCGTCGACTACGTGACCATTAGCCACCTTACAAGGTGTATTTATTCTACATGGAGGAGTATTGTAATTGCCCAAGTAGTGGATAACCTCTTTAAGAAAAGATGGACATGGAAAGAAGGAGCTTTCCTTCAGCTTCTACCAAACTTTGCTTGGGTTGATTGACAAGTCTCTCTCCTGCATGACTCAGCTTGATTGACAAGTCAAGAAGGGAAATGCCACAGGGAAGCAATGTTTGGATCTTTTGTAACCATGTTGCTGCATGCAGTATGTCAGAATGTCAAAGTAAAACATAGTTCATTGTAATAAGAGTTTCTGTGATTGAAGAATATATGCTGACAGTTTCTCTTTAAAAGATTATTCTGATTTGAAGTTATTACTCATCCAAAGAATAGGTGATAACTTGTGGATTGAAAAGGGTCCGAGCTCTGGCGCTATTTACAGCGTGTGAAAAAAGTAATGAACAAGTCACCAATGTTCTAAGTAAATATATTTCTAAAGGTGATATTGACATGAACTTATCACCAGATATCGGTAAAAACCCATTCAATTCACACAAGCAAAGAAATCAAACCATAGATGTCTATAAATTAAGTAATGTGGAATAATGAAAAATGGCACAGGGAAAAGTATTGAACACATACAAGAAAGAGAGATGCAAAAAGCCATGGAAAGTCTTGATACCAGCTAAAATCCATCAGTAATTAGAAAGTAATCCTACCACTCAGTGAAAAATAATAGCAGCTGGTTCAACTGATGACCTGTACAAAGGTGTCTCATTACCAAGTTGCCACACAAGAAACATCTCATGATGGATAAAACCAGTGAGCTGTCTCAAGCCCTTTGCAACCTTAATGTGGCAAAAAATACTGATGGTATTGGTTATATAAGAATTTCTAAACTGTTGAAGGTTCCAGTGAGCACTGTTGGGGCCATAATCCGGAAGTAGATAGAACATAATTTCACCATAAACTGGCCAAGACCAGGTGTGCCCCGCAAGATTTCAAACAGAGGAGTGAAAATAATTATCAGAAGAATTGTCAAAGAAATAAGGACCACTTGTGGAGAGCTACAGAAAGACCTGGAATCGGCAAGTACAATTGTTTCAAAGAAAATAATAAGTAATCCATGCAACTTCTTTGGCTTGTATGCTTGCTCATCAGGTAAGACTCCATTGCTGAACAAAAAGCATGTTCAATCATATTTAAAGTTTGATTAATAACATTTAGACATGCCTGTGAAATACTGGGAGAATATAGTCTGGTAAGATGATGCCAAAATTGAACTCTTTAAATGCCACAATACACAATATGTTTGGAGGCCAAAAGACACTGAATATCACCCCAAAAACACCATTCCAAAAGTGAAGTTGGTAAGTGGGAACATCACGGTGTGGGGCTGTTTTTCAGCATATGGCACTGACAAACTTCATATAATTGAAGGAAGGATGAACGAACAAATGTACCGAGATATTGTTGATAAAAATTTACTACCATCTACCAGGATGATGAAAATTAAACAAGGGTAGACATTTCAGCAAGACAATGATCCCAAACACACAGCCAAGGAAACTCTCAATTGGTTTCAAGAAAAAGTTGCTAGAATGGCCCAGCCAATCACCTGACTTGAATCCAATAGAAAATGTATGGAAGGAAATAAAGCTCAGAGTTCATAGGAGCCCACAGAACCTTCAGGATTTGAAGAGTGTTTGTGTGGAAGAATGGGTCAAAATTACACCCGAGCAATGCATGCGACTAGTTTCTTCATACAGGAAGCGTCTTGAAGCTATCATCATCAACCAAGGCTTTTGTATGAAGTATTAAATAAATTTCAATAAGCATGTTCAATACTTTTTCCCAGTGCCATTTCTCATTATTATACATAACATAATTTATGGACATTTATGGTTTGATTTCTTTGCCTGTGTGGATTGGATGGGTTGTTACAGATGAGAATTTCATCTCAATAGCACCTTTAGAAATATATTTACTTAGAGAAATTGGTGACGTGTTCAATACTTATTTCACCTGCTGTATGTTTGTTGAGAATGAGGCTCTAAAAAAATGTCAGCATGGAGCAATGGTCATGTATGTGCTCCACCTCTCCATTCAGCTTCTGTTGGACTGTTGGAAATAGCCGACTACACTGCTAAGCTTTCGCCAACAGACACCATACACACTATTCAGGCAGTCCCACATACAGAATGAATGACACAATGCTGAATATGCAAGACTCCAAAAGGGCATTTAATGGCCCCATTTCTAGAATTAGTGGGCATCCAACAGGGGTTAGACCTCCACCAATCTGCAAGTTATCATCCATCCTTTGGATAGGTGATAATTTGATGATGGGAATTACACTGTAATACTAAATCTGTCTTATGTGTGACCAAAGTAACTAAACCACTGAAGTAGAAAAAATAGTGAAAATTAGCATACTTGATTATATAAGAATATAAGCTTTTTGTGTCCTGCTTTTATTCGTATTAGCTACGTTGTATGTACACATGTTTAGGTGAGGTGTAGTACACTTATTACTTTTCTTTCAAGCTTGTATAGAAGCATAATAATTTTGTATTATTACGAGTAGTGTTGAGCGATACCTTCCGATATCGGGAAATATCGGATCGGATTGGATTGGACTGATACCCAAAAAATATCGGATATCGCCGATTACGATACCGGAAACCAATGCAAGTCAAAGGGACACAAATATCGGAATAAAAATAAACCCTTTCTTTCCTTGTAGGTTAATTCTACATGAAGGAAAACAACTAAGAATAATGTAGAATGTATTATATTAAAAGCCGGCAATTCAGCAGCGGCATACACAGGTACCCGACAATTTATAACAGAAAGAATAGAGCATCACACATAGATTAGATAGATAGAAACATATCAGTCACATATATATGAAGTACTGTGACAGTGTTGGTTACTGTACTTGTCATTTAGTGTTAAAATAAAGGATTTATTAAAAAAAAAATTGGCGTGGGGTTACCTGTAATTTTAGTCTCTAGCAGAGGTTAAGCGGATGGCTGGGGCAGATGTTTGAAGCCTGGGAAGGGGGTAATACCCACGGAGCTTCCCAGGCTACTAATATCAGCCCCCAGCTGAATACCTAGCCTTTACTAGCTATTAAAATGGGGGTCCCCCAAAAAAATGACATGGGGTCCCCCCTATCTTAATAGCTAGAAAAGGCTAGGCAGACAGCTGGGGGCTGATATTAATAGCCCAGGAAGGGGGCCATGAATATTGGCCCACTCCCAGGCTAGAAACACCAGCCGTCAGCCACCCCAGAAATGGCGCATCCATAGGATATGCCAATTCTGGCACTTAGCCTCGCTCTTCCCACTGCCCTGTATCGGTGGCAGTGGGGTAATAGAGCTGGGGTTGATATCAGCTTATAATGCCAGCTGACATCAAGCCCAGGTTAGTAATGGAGAGGCGTCTATAAGACACCCCCATTACTAACCCCATAGTCAAAGTTAAAAAAAACACACAAACACCCAGAATAAAGTCCTTTAATTGAAATAAAGACACAATTCTTTATTGTTCTAAATTAAACCATACTTACCATCACGCCCATTCCAGCTGAAGCCAATGATCTCCTGCAATAAAAGTAAAATAATAAAGCAACCTCATCCTTACCTTTCCATGGTTCCCACGACAGCTCCAGCTCTGCTACATTCACATGACAGGCTGGACCGCAGCCGAAAGCTGCCATCCAGCTTGCCATGCCGCAGAGACTGAGAAGCGCAGGCATGCTTGCGCTCCTCAGTGTCTGGCTGTGACGGCATAAAGATGAGCCGAGGTCATGTCCAATGAACTCAGCTCACCTCATGCACGTCACTGACAGCGTGGGAAAATTCCCCTGCACTTGCAATGAGCATGAGAGAATTCTCCTGCTGAAGCGCTGAGCGCAGGAGAATTTTCCCACGCTGTCAGTGACGTGCATGAGGTGAGCTCATGTCCAATGAACTCAGCTCACCTCATTCACGTCACTGACAGCGTGGGAAAATTCTCCTGCACTCAGCGCTTCAGCAGGAGAATTCTCCCATGCTGGGATGGCATTGAGATGACAGGCTGGATCGCAGCTGAGTGCAGGCATGCTTGCGCTCTGCAGTGTCTCTGAAGGATGGCATGCTGGATGGCAGCGCTCAGCTGTGATCCAGCCTGTCATTTCAATGCCATCCCAGCGTGGGAGAATTCTCCTGCTGAAGCGATGAGTGCCGGAGAATTTTCCCATGCTGTTAGTGACGTGCATGAGGTGAGCCGAGTTCATTGGACATGACCTCGGCTCATCTTTATGCCGTCACAGCGAGACACTGAGGAGCGCAAGCATGCCTGTGCTTCTCAGTCTCTGCGGCTTGGCAAGCTGGATGGCAGCATTCTGCTGCGGTCCAGCCTGTCATGTTAATGTAGCAGAGCTGAAGCTGTCATGGGAACCATGGAAAGGTAAGGATGATGTTGCTTTATTATTTTACTTTTATTGCAGAAGACATTGGCTTCAGCTGGAGTGGGCGTGATGGTAAGTATGGTTTAATTTAGAACATTAAAAAATTGTGTGTTTATTTAAATTAAAGGACTTTATTCTGGGTGTTTGTGTTTTTTTTTTAACTTTGACTATGGGGTTAGTAATGGGGGTGTCTTATAGACGCCTCTCCATTACTAACCTGGGCTTGATGTCAGCTGGCATTATAAGCTGACATCAACCCCAGCCCTATTACACCACTGCCACCGCTACAGGGCAGTGGGAAGAGCGAGGTTAAGTGCCAGAATTGGCGCATCCTATGGATGTGCCATTTCTGGGGCGGCTGACGGCTGGTGTTTCTAGCCTGGGAGGGGGCCAATATTCATGGCACCCTTCCTGGGCTATTAATATCAGCCCCCAGCTGTCTGCCTAGCCTTTGCTAGCTATTAAAATACGGGGGACCCTACGTCATTTTTTTGGGGGGGTCCTCCATTTTAATAGCTAGTAAAGGCTAGGTATTCAGCTGGGGGCTGATATTAGTAGCCTGGGAAGCTCCGTGGGTATTACCCCCTTCCAAGGCTTCAAACATCTGCCCCAGCCGTCTGCTTAACCTCTGCTAGAGACTAAAATTACGGGGAACCCCACACCAATTTTTTTTTAATAAATCTTTATTTTAACACTAAATGACAAGTACAGTAATCAACACTATCACTGTACTTCTTATATATGTGACTGACATGTTTCTATGTATCTAATCTATGTGTGATGCTCTATTCTTTCTGTTATAAATTGTCGGGTACCGCTGCTGAATTGCCGGCCGGCTTTTTTAAAGAGACGGTGCATGAAAACACTGTTATTTTTTTAATAAATCCTTTAACACTAAATGACAAGTACAATAAGCAACACTGTCACTGTACTTCATATATATGTGACTGACATGTTTCTATCTATCTAATCTATGTGTGATGCTCTGTTCTTTCTGTTGTAAATTGTCGGGTACCAGTGTATGCCGCTGCTGAATTGCTGGCCGGCTTTTTTAAAGAGACGGTGCATGAAAACACTATTATTTTTTTTAATAAATCCTTTAACACTAAATGACAAGTACAGTAAGCTAAGCGCTGTCATCCAGCTTGTCATCCTTCAGAGACACTGCAGAGCGCAGGCATTATGGGAACTTCCGATTCCGGTATTCGATATTCTAAAAGTATCGGAACTCAGTATCGGAACTCCGATACCACGAATATCGGTCGATACCCGATATTTCAGTATCGGAATGCTCAACACTAATTACGAGTAATGCTAAAAATAATACTGTTATAGCAAATGGCAAAAAAAAAATTAGTGGCACACTATAGAAATAGTTTCTACGGTATTCTACAGTAACTACACAACACACCCCACTGCATTAGCACCTCATCGAGAGGCATTATTAATGTAAAGAGAAAATGCATATTTATAAGGAATTAACAAATGAAAGACTAAATACGAATTATGCAGCTATGACATATTTCAGGTTACACAATTTATAATACCCATCTATAATTGTCTATGGAGTGATAGGATTTTTTTTTAAACAAAAGATATTTGGTCGCTCCTCCATATATGTACATGTGCATTTCAAGTCCCTGAGTATGATTCAGGATCACGCTCATACTTGGCAGATGTTGGCTTTGTTAAGCAGGCAGCATCTGCCTCTAACAACAGCAATTAGACCTAAGCTCCTATTGCTGCTCTTAACCCTTTAAATATTGTCGCTAATCGCTGACAGTGGCATTTAAGTTGCATGGTACTTGGGGAGCACCACTCAGTGAGCCAGCCGACTGGCTCCCTCTCAATGCAATCATGGGTTACCAATGGGTTGCAATGGTATCCAGATCCCTGCTGAAAGCCCCTTGTCTGCCATATTTGAACTCCTGTAAAGCCCAGAAATAGCCTGGACCTCATAAGTAATGTCTTCTTTTCACATTTTCGCACCAGAGTATTCACTTTAGAATTGGACTTGCAGCCATGCCCATGTCTTCAACTTCACAGTGCATTGTGTAGTAAAGACACTATGCCTCGTAAGTCACGGTCTGTTATGTCGTGACTTTATGACACATCCTGACCTCTGAGATCTTTTCTTGACCAGAAGCAGTGGGGGTTCCGATACTAGTAAGAAATGTGGTGAGTATAAGGTTTTCTTTTATTTTTGACATGTTACATTTATTATGCTCTGGGACCTGAAGATACCCCAGATTTGCAGAAAATAGCATAGCTGCAAATCGAATTTACTGGTAAAATCCACGCAATTTGACAAATTTGAATGCTGCAAAATCCGATCATCTCTAATATTTCCACTGAAATGGCATAAGGGTATGTGCCCACGTTGCGTTTTACAAGCGTATTTGCTGCGGAATTTCCACAGCGGAAACGCTTGTAAAACGCTTGTCAATCCGCACCCCATGGTCCCCAATGAGAATCCGCAAGTTCTATGCCCATGCTGCGGATTTTTCTGCAGCGTTTTTGATGCGCAGAAAAATCCGCAGCATGTCAATTAATTTTGCGATTCGGCAAGCGGAATTGCCTTTTCAATGCATGAAAAAAAGCAAGGCACTTCCGCATGTAGAAAACGCGCGAAAAACGCGCGATAAACGCTTGCGAAATTCCGAATGCATTTTTTCGGGAGAGGACATGCGGAAATGAAGCAGAAATTTTCTGCTTCGTTTCCGCAACGTGGGCACATAGCCTAAATAGAAATGTCATCTTGCCCTTCAAAAAACAAGCTCTCACACAGCTCAATTGACAGAAAAATAAAATCTACAGATGTCAGAAAATGGTGACACAAACCAATTTCTTTTTTTACATATTTCTGAATTGTTTTCACCAATAAAATATTGAAAAAAATATACAACTTTGATATCACAATAATTATGGCATTTTACCACAACAAACACCATAAAAACAAATCCCACAAAACATTGGGGGAATTGCAGTTTTTTCATCATTTCACTACACTTAGAATATTTTTTCCACTTTTCAGTAGAGATGAGCGTTGTTTTACGCGAACTGTTCGCCAATCTCAAATTCGAGCTGTTTTGGGCGGTGTTCGAGCCGTTCGGCGAACACGAACGATTTGAGAAAAATTCGGTGTTTTTGGGCGGTGTTCGAGCCGTTCGGCGAACACGAACGATTTGAGAAAAATTCGGCTGTTCGAGGTTATGTTCGATAACTGTTCGTGCACCAAAATCATAACTGGATTTTTTCTCAGTAATGATGAAAATTAATGTTAATACGCAGTTTGAGTGTACAGCGGGGTGGGGGGAGGGGCAGGGGATGGATCTCTGCAGGAATAATGAAGATCTCCATTTTTTTTTCTCTTTCCCGCATTTGCAGTGGGGAGGTGCAGTCTGTCAGCCTATCAGCAGCGCACACACGGAGCGAACTGCTGTTTTTCACACAAGCAAGGGCATGTGTCATTGGCAGTGTATGTCACATGTCCTTGCCCTATAAGACCAAGCCATTTTCCCCGTCGCCACCATTTTCTCACTGCTGCAGCTGCGTGTTAGACGGCACCGCTGTTGCTGTGTGCGCTATACCTTGTTAATTTCAAGCCAATTTTCGCACAAATCTACAGATAGCTTGGGAGTAGGGAATAGTTGTGATTGCAGTCCTTTTAAGGACTAGGTTACAGCATTTCCTACGACTTTTATCAGGCAGGTCTGTGCTCTTAAATAGATAGATTGTGGGAGTAAACACTAATTGTAATTGCAGTCCTTTTCAGGACTAGGTTACATCAGTTCCTATCAGTTTTTGCCAGGCAGGTCTGTGCCAGTGCTGTGCAAGTTTTTTTCACAGCATTTGGCTGAATCTAGCAAAGCTAATCCTTTTTGGCCTATTGCAGAGTGTGTTAGTCAATGGAGTAGCCTATCTGTGTTGCAAGATATACCACCTGTGTATAGAATACCAATTTTTTTACTGCACCTAGTGAAGTAAAATCTTTTGGGCATAGCATCATTCTATTAGTCCATCTATACTGACCTCCATCAGGTTGCAAATTGAATATAATTTTTTTCTGCATCTAGCTCTGAAAAAATATTTGGGCTTCTAGCAGTGTGTGGGACTTGTTCTATTAGTCCATCTATACTGACCTCCATCAGGTTGCAAACTGAATATAATTTTTTTCTGCATCTAGCTCTGAAAAAATATTTGGCCTTCTAGCAGTGTGTGGGACTTTCTCTATTAGTCCATCTATACTGACCTCCATCAGGTTGCAAACTGAATATATTTTTTTTCTGCATCTACCTCTGAAAAAATATTGGGCTTCTAGCAGTGTGTGGGACTTGTTCGATTAATCCATCTATACAGACCTCCATCAGGTTGCAAACTGAATATATTTTTTTTCTGCATCTACCTCTGAAAAAATATTGGGCTTCTAGCTGTGTGTGGGACTTGTTCTATTAATCCATCTATACAGACCTCCATCAGGTTGCAAACTGAATATAATTTTTTTCTGCATCTAGCTCTGAAAAAATAGTTGGCCTTCTAGCAGTGTGTGGGACTTTCTCTATTAGTCCATCTATACTGACCTCCATCAGGTTGCAAATTAAAAATAATTTTTATCTGCATCTACCTCTGAAAAAATATTTGGGCTTCTAGCTGTATGTGGGACTTGTTCTATTGGTCCATCTATACTGACCTCCATCAGGTTGCAAACTGAATATAATTTTTTTCTGCATCTAGCTCTGAAAAAATATTTGGCCTTCTAGTAGTGTGTGGGACTATCTCTATTAGTCCATCTATACTGACCTCCATCAGGTTGCAAATTAAAAATAATTTTTATCTGCATCTACCTCTGAAAAAATATTTGGGCTTCTAGCTGTGTGTGGGACTTGTTCTATTGGTCCATCTATACTGACCTCCATCAGGTTGCAAACTGAATATAATTTTTTTCTGCATCTAGCTCTGAAAAAATATTTGGCCTTCTAGTAGTGTGTGGGACTATCTCTATTAGTCCATCTATACTGACCTCCATCAGGTTGCAAATTAAAAATAATTTTTATCTGCATCTAGCTCTGAAAAAATATTTGGCCTTCTAGCAGTGTGTGGGACTTTCTCTATTAGTCCATCTATACTGACCTCCATCAGGTTGCAAATTAAAAATAATTTTTATCTGCATCTAGCTCTGAAAAAATATTTGGCCTTCTAGCAGTGTGTGGGACTTTCTCTATTAGTCCATCTATACTGACCTCCATCAGGTTGCAAATTAAAAATAATTTTTATCTGCATCTACCTCTGAAAAAATATTTGGGCTTCTAGCTGTGTGTGGGACTTGTTCTATTAGTCCATCTATACTGACCTCCATCAGGTTGCAAACTGAATATAATTTTTTTCTGCATCTAGCTCTGAAAAAATATTTGGCCTTCTAGCAGTGTGTGGGACTTTCTCTATTAGTCCATCTATACTGACCTCCATCAGGTTGCAAATTAAAAATAATTTTTATCTGCATCTACCTCTGAAAAAATATTTTGCTTCTAGCTGTGTGTGGGACTTGTTCTATTAGTCCATCTATACTGACCTCCATCAGGTTGCAAACTGAATATAATTTTTTTCTGCATCTAGCTCTGAAAAAATATTTGGCCTTCTAGCAGTGTGTGGGACTTTCTCTATTAGTCCATCTATACTGACCTCCATCAGGTTGCAAATGAAAAATAATTTTTATCTGCATATACCTTTGAAAAAATATTTGGGCTTCTAGCTGTGTGTGGGACTTGTTCTATTAGTCCATCTATACTGACCTCCATCAGGTTGCAAACTGAATATAATTTTTTTCTGCATCTAGCTCTGAAACAATATTTGGCCTTCTAGCAGTGTGTGGGACTTTCTCTATTAGTCCATCTATACTGACCTCCATCAGGTTGCAAATTAAAAATAATTTTTATCTGCATCTACCTCTGAAAAAATATTTGGGCTTCTAGCTGTGTGTGGGACTTGTTCTATTAGTCCATCTATACTGACCTCCATCAGGTTGCAAACTAAATATAATTTTTATCTGCATCTAGCTCTGAAAAAATATTTGGCCTTCTAGCAGTGTGTGGGACTTTCTCTATTAGTCCATCTATACTGACCTCCATCAGGTTGCAAATTAAAAATAATTTTTATCTGCATCTAGCTCTGAAAAAATATTTGGCCTTCTAGCAGTGTGTGGGACTTTCTCTTTTAGTCCATCTATACTGACCTCCATCAGGTTGCAAATTAAAAATAATTTTTATCTGCATCTAGCTCTGAAAAAATATTTGGCCTTCTAGCAGTGTGTGGGACTTTCTCTATTAGTCCATCTATACTGACCTCCATCAGGTTGCAAATTAAAAATAATTTTTATCTGCATCTACCTCTGAAAAAATATTTGGGCTTCTAGCTGGGTGTGGGACTTGTTCTATTAGTCCATCTATACTGACCTCCATCAGGTTGCAAACTGAATATAATTTTTTTCTGCATCTAGCTCTGAAAAAATATTTGGCCTTCTAGTAGTGTGTGGGACTTTCTCTATTTGTTCATCTATACTGACCTCCATCAGGTTGCAAATTAAAAATAATTTTTATCTGCATCTAGCTCTGAAAAAATATTTGGCCTTCTAGCAGTGTGTGGGACTTTCTCTATTAGTCCATCTATACTGACCTCCATCAGGTTGCAAATTAAAAATAATTTTTATCTGCATCTACCTCTGAAAAAATATTTGGGCTTCTAGCTGTGTTTGGGACTTGTTCTATTAGTCCATCTATACTGACCTCCATCAGGTTGCAAACTGAATATAATTTTTTTCAGCATCTAGCTCTGAAAAAATATTTGGCCTTCTAGCAGTGTGTGGGACTTTCTCTATTAGTCCATCTATACTGACCTCCATCTGGTTGCAAATTAAAAATAATTTTTATCTGCATCTAGCTCTGAAAAAATATTTGGCCTTCTAGCAGTGTGTGGGACTTTCTCTATTAGTCCATCTATACTGACCTCCACCAGGTTGCAAATTAAAAATAATTTTTATCTGCATCTAGCTCTGAAAAAATATTTGGCCTTCTAGCAGTGTGTGGGACTTTCTCTATTAGTCCATCTATACTGACCTCCATCAGGTTGCAAATTAAAAATAATTTTTATCTGCATCTACCTCTGAAAAAATATTTGGGCTTCTAGCTGGGTGTGGGACTTGTTCTATTAGTCCATCTATACTGACCTCCATCAGGTTGCAAACTGAATATAATTTTTTTCTGCATCTAGCTCTGAAAAAATATTTGGCCTTCTAGCAGTGTGTGGGACTTTCTCTATTAGTCCATCTATACTGACCTCCATCAGGTTGCAAATTAAAAATAATTTTTATCTGCATCTACCTCTGAAAAAATATTTGGGCTTCTAGCTGTGTGTGGGACTTGTTCTATTAGTCCATCTATACTGACCTCCATCAGGTTGCAAACTGAATATAATTTTTTTCTGCATCTAGCTCTGAAAAAATATTTGGCCTTCTAGCAGTGTGTGGGACTTTCTCTATTAGTCCATCTATACTGACCTCCATCAGGTTGCAAATTAAAAATAATTTTTATCTGCATCTACCTCTGAAAAAATATTTGGCCTTCTAGCAGTGTGTGGGACTTTCTCTATTAGTCCATCTATACTGACCTCCATCAGGTTGCAAATTAAAAATAATTTTTATCTGCATCTACCTCTGAAAAAATATTTGGCCTTCTAGCAGTGTGTGGGACTTTCTCTATTAGTCCATCTATACTGACCTCCATCAGGTTGCAAATTAAAAATAATTTTTATCTGCATCTACCTCTGAAAAAATATTTGGGCTTCTAGCTGTGTGTGGGACTTTCTCTATTAGTCCATCTATACTGACCTCCATCATGTTGCAAATTAAAAATAATTTTTATCTGCATCTAGCTCTGAAAAAATATTTGGCCTTCTAGCAGTGTGTGGGACTTTCTCTATTAGTCCATCTATACTGACCTCCATCAGGTTGCAAATTAAAAATAATTTTTATCTGCATCTACCTCTGAAAAATATTTGGGCTTCTAGCTGTGTGTGGGACATGTTCTATTAGTCCATCTATACTGACCTCCATCAGGTTGCAAACTGAATATAATTTTTTTCTGCATCTAGTTCTGAAAAAATATTTGGCCTTCTAGCAGTGTGTGGGACTTTCTCTATTAGTCCATCTATACTGACCTCCATCAGGTTGCAAATTAAAAATAATTTTTATCTGCATCTAGCTCTGAAAAAATATTTGGCCTTCTAGCAGTGTGTGGGACTTTCTCTATTAGTCCATCTATACTGACCTCCATCAGGTTGCAAATTAAAAATAATTTTTATCTGCATCTAGCTCTGAAAAAATATTTGGCCTTCTAGCAGTGTGTGGGACTTTCTCTATTAGTCCATCTATACTGACCTCCATCAGGTTGCAAATTAAAAATAATTTTTATCTGCATCTACCTCTGAAAAAATAATTGGGTTTCTAGCTGGGTGTGGGACTTGTTCTATTAGTCCATCTATACTGACCTCCATCAGGTTGCAAACTGAATATAATTTTTTTCTCCATCTAGCTCTGAAAAAATATTTGGCCTTCTAGTAGTGTGTGGGACTTTCTCTATTTGTTCATCTATACTGACCTCCATCAGGTTGCAAATTAAAAATAATTTTTATCTGCATCTAGCTCTGAAAAAATATTTGGCCTTCTAGCAGTGTGTGGGACTTTCTCTATTAGTCCATCTATACTGACCTCCATCAGGTTGCAAATTAAAAATAATTTTTATCTGCATCTACCTCTGAAAAAATATTTGGGCTTCTAGCTGTGTGTGGGACTTGTTCTATTAGTCCATCTATACTGACCTCCATCAGGTTGCAAACTGAATATAATTTTTTTCAGCATCTAGCTCTGAAAAAATATTTGGCCTTCTAGCAGTGTGTGGGACTTTCTCTATTAGTCCATCTATACTGACCTCCATCTGGTTGCAAATTAAAAATAATTTTTATCTGCATCTAGCTCTGAAAAAATATTTGGCCTTCTAGCAGTGTGTGGGACTTTCTCTATTAGTCCATCTATACTGACCTCCATCAGGTTGCAAATTAAAAATAATTTTTATCTGCATCTAGCTCTGAAAAAATATTTGGCCTTCTAGCAGTGTGTGGGACTTTCTCTATTAGTCCATCTATACTGACCTCCATCAGGTTGCAAATTAAAAATAATTTTTATCTGCATCTACCTCTGAAAAAATATTTGGGCTTCTAGCTGGGTGTGGGACTTGTTCTATTAGTCCATCTATACTGACCTCCATCAGGTTGCAAACTGAATATAATTATTTTCTGCATCTAGCTCTGAAAAAATATTTGGCCTTCTAGCAGTGTGTGGGACTTTCTCTATTAGTCCATCTATACTGACCTCCATCAGGTTGCAAATTAAAAATAATTTTTATCTGCATCTACCTCTGAAAAAATATTTGGGCTTCTAGCTGTGTGTGGGACTTGTTCTATTAGTCCATCTATACTGACCTCCATCAGGTTGCAAACTGAATATAATTTTTTTCTGCATCTAGCTCTGAAAAAATATTTGGCCTTCTAGCAGTGTGTGGGACTTTCTCTATTAGTCCATCTATACTGACCTCCATCAGGTTGCAAATTAAAAATAATTTTTATCTGCATCTACCTCTGAAAAAATATTTGGCCTTCTAGCAGTGTGTGGGACTTTCTCTATTAGTCCATCTATACTGACCTCCATCAGGTTGCAAATTAAAAATAATTTTTATCTGCATCTAGCTCTGAAAAAATATTTGGCCTTCTAGCAGTGTGTGGGACTTTCTCTATTAGTCCATCTATACTGACCTCCATCAGGTTGCAAATTAAAAATAATTTTTATCTGCATCTACCTCTGAAAAAATATTTGGGCTTCTAGCTGTGTTTGGGACTTTCTCTATTAGTCCATCTATACTGACCTCCATCATGTTGCAAATTAAAAATAATTTTTATCTGCATCTAGCTCTGAAAAAATATTTGGCCTTCTAGCAGTGTGTGGGACTTTCTCTATTAGTCCATCTATACTGACCTCCATCAGGTTGCAAATTAAAAATAATTTTTATCTGCATCTACCTCTGAAAAAATATTTGGGCTTCTAGCTGTGTGTGGGACATGTTCTATTAGTCCATCTATACTGACCTCCATCAGGTTGCAAACTGAATATAATTTTTTTCTGCATCTAGCTCTGAAAAAATATTTGGCCTTCTAGCAGTGTGTGGGACTTTCTCTATTAGTCCATCTATACTGACCTCCATCAGGTTGCAAATTAAAAATAATTTTTATCTGCATCTAGCTCTGAAAAAATATTTGGCCTTCTAGCAGTGTGTGGGACTTTCTCTATTAGTCCATCTATACTGACCTCCATCAGGTTGCAAATTAAAAATAATTTTTATCTGCATCTACCTCTGAAAAAATATTTGGGCTTCTAGCTGTGTGTGGGACTTTCTCTATTAGTCCATCTATACTGACCTCCATCATGTTGCAAATTAAAAATAATTTTTATCTGCATCTAGCTCTGAAAAAATATTTGACCTTCTAGCAGTGTGTGGGACTTTCTCTATTAGTCCATCTATACTGACCTCCATCAGGTTGCAAATTAAAAATAATTTTTATCTGCATCTACCTCTGAAAAAATATTTGGGCTTCTAGCTGTGTGTGGGACATGTTCTATTAGTCCATCTATACTGACCTCCATCAGGTTGCAAACTGAATATAATTTTTTTCTGCATCTAGCTCTGAAAAAATATTTGGCCTTCTAGCAGTGTGTGGGACTTTCTCTATTAGTCCATCTATACTGACCTCCATCAGGTTGCAAATTAAATTTTTTTTTTTTTCTGCATCTACCTCTGAAAAAATATTGGGCTTCTAGCTGTGTGTGGGACTTGTTCTATTAATCCATCTATACAGACTTCCATCAGGTTGCAAACTGAATATAATTTTTTACTGCATCTAGCTCTGAAAAAATATTTGGGCTTCTAGCTGTGTGTGGGACTTGTTCTATTAGTCCATCTATACTGACCTCCATCAGGTTGCAAAGTGAATATAATTTTTTTCTGCATCTAGCTCTGAAAAATACTTGGCCTTCTAGCAGTGTGTGGGACTTGTTCTATTAGTCCACCTATACTGACCTCCATCAGATTGCAAATTCAAAATAATTTTTTGTCTGCATCTAGCTCTGAAAAAATATTTGGCCTTCTAGCAGTGTGTGGGACTTTCTCTATTAGTCCATCTATACTGACCTCCATCAGGTTGCAAACTGAATATATTTTTTTTCTGCATCTACCTCTGAAAAAATATTTGGGCTTCTAGCTGTGTGTGGGACTTGTTCTATTAGTACATCTATACTGACCTCCATCAGGTTGCAAATCGAATATAATTTTTTTCTCCATCTAACCCAGTCAATAGTTTTGGCCTAATACCACAGTTTGGCCACTCAGCTCTGCTCGGTTCACATCCATTGTTTTTTTGTGCAAACAACTCCAGAGTTGTGAATTAGTTAACCACCAAAATGAGTGGAAAAAGGCCTGCTGCTGGTGGAAAGGGGAATAGGCGTGTTGGGAAGGGGAAAAAAGGTTGTGTCCATGGGGTAGGTGTTAAAGAAAACAGTAACATCTGCAGAAGAAAGACCATCTTCCAGCCAAACTAAAATGTCTACTTCTTTTAGCGGACAATGTGATAAGATCCCTTTCTTACGGCCACGCCAATCGATACAAATTCCAGATGAGGCACAAAAACTGCAGGTGCTTCAACGGATATCAAGTGCTCCTTTAAGTGGGCTCTCCTCCACATCAACTTCAACATCACAAATACTCCAGTCCTCAAAGGTGTCACCCCAATCGCACTTGCTTCCTCACAGCTCCCAAATCTCCAGCTGCCCGTCTGAGTATGAGGTAGAACAGATGGTTGAGTCTGCAGAGCTGTTTACTCATACTATAGCCTGGGAATCAGAGGTCGACTCCAGCGCTTCTGTGAATCCAGACGAGGAAATGATCTGCACTGATGCCCAGAATCTTTATGAGTCGGATCCAGGACCAGACGCAGAAGGTTCTGACCATAATGTAGACCCTCATTCCCAAACTGTAACTCCTGTTGGTGGAGACAATGAGGAAGACGATGATGAGACTCAAATACCTGATTGGAGCGACAACTTTAGTTTTTTGTCAGGGCAGGAACAGGTTAGCTCTGAGGACGACGGGTGTGATAACGCACAGGGTGATGATGATGAGGTTGGAGATCCCACTTACTGTCAACCCACAGTCAGCCAAGAGATGAGGTCAGCAGAGGAGGTGGAGGAAGATGCTAGTGACGACGAGGTCAGGTTGCGCCTTCCTGGACAGAGACGTAGTACTGGAAGCACGTCAACAACTGCATCCTCAAACACAACTCTGCCTCTCACCACAAGTCGTGGTGGCTCTTCAGGTCGCATGGGTGCTAAGCCTTGCATAGCCTGGGCATTTTTTCAGATCGATAAAGATGACCCAACTCGTGTTATCTGTAACATTTGTCAGCAAAAGCTAAGTAGAGGCCAAAAAATACATAGTTTGAGTACTTCATGCATGAACCGGCACATGGACATGAAGCATAAGTTGCAGTGGGAAGCTCAGTGTGCTACAATGCGGTCTAGCCGGCCGGGCCAACCACCGTCTGCCATATCTTGTGCATCCGCGGCCTCTTCATCCTCTGTGACTGGGGGGACAGCAGTCACACCTGTTTTGGGGTGCAGACCTGCCACCTCTTTACCCGCAACAGCCAGCGTGATTGGCAGGTCATCATTTTCTTTGGAGGTGGTAACACCAGCTGGTGTTGAGAGCTGTCCGACATCGATAGCACCACCTTTGGATCAAGGCAACCTAACATGTCCGCCTGCATCTTCCTCACAGACCGGCAGTTTGCCGGGGACACCCTTATCAACCCCGTCTAAGCACAATAGCCAGCCCTCGGTCCCTCAGATGTGGACAAGTAAAAGACCATTTCCTCCTAGCCATGAGAAAGCTAAGAGGTTGAATTTCACCATCTGCAAGCTCTTGGCTACAGAAATGCTGCCTTTCCGCCTGGTGGACACAGAGGATTTTCGAGACCTTATGTCCGTCGCAGTGCCCCAGTACCAGATGCCCAGTCGGCACTACTTCTCAAAGAAAGGTGTGACTGCGCTCCACCAGCATGTCGCACACAACATCACCGCTTCTTTGAGAAACTCTGTGTGTGACAGGGTGCATTTCACCACAGACACTTGGACGAGTAGGCATGGACAGGGGCGTTACATGTCGCTGACTGGGCACTGGGTAACTATGGTGACAGCAGGACAAGGGGCTGCTGTCCAAGTCTTCCGTCCCCACTAGTTGTGCGTCAATCCTCTTTATGTCAAAGTTCCTCCACTGCTTCTGCCTCCTCAACCTCCTCTCGGTCTTCCACCTGCACCCAAAGCCTGTCTGGTCATGCCACAAGCTTTCTAACTGCGCAGAAGGGATCCTGCACACCTCCTTACTATGCTGGCAGTAGGGCTCAACGTCATCAGGCGGTTTTTACTTTGAAATGTCTGGGAAATGTGAGTCACACAGCTGAGGAGTTGTGGTCAGCTCTGGAGAACCAATTTCATGAATAGTTGTCTCCACTGGACCTGAAACCAGGGAAGGCCGTGTGCGACAATGCTGCAAACCTGGGTGCGGCCCTTCGCCGGGGCAATGTCACACACGTGCCTTGTATGGCTCACGTGTTGAACCTGGTTGTCCAGCAATTTTTAGCCCACTATCCCAGACTAGATGGCCTTCTGCAGAGGGCACGGTCGCTGTGTGCTCACTTCCGCCGTTCGCATCCCGCAGCTCAGCAACTTACTTCTCTACAGAAGTCGTTGGGCCTGCCACTTCACCGGCTAAAATGCGATGTGCCTACCTGGTGCAATTCAACTCTGCACATGTTGCAGCGACTGTGGCAGCACCGACAAGCCCTGGTGCAATACGTTCTGACGTATAGCCTGGGCCAACGAGATCCAGAGGTGGGGCAAATCACGCTGGAGGAGTGGTCTCAGATCAGGGACCTATGCACCTTTCTGCACAGTTTTGAAATGGCAACGATGTTTAGTGCTGACGATGCCATTATCAGCATGACTATTCCGGTGATTTACATGCTGGAGCACATGTTAAACAGAATTCGGAGTCAGGTGGTGGCACAAGAGGAGGTGGAGGAAGTAGAGGAGGAGGAGTTGTATGCAGAAGGGCTAACATCTGCAAGGTCCAGACGGTCGGCAGCACCAAGGCGGCAGGCATGTGAGGGTGGGGGAGATGGTTTTACCAGGGCGCATGGTAGCAGCCAAACTAGTGAGGAAGGTGCAGGAGCCCAGGAAGAAGTGGAGGACGAACTGATGGAAGACTCATCAGATGAGGGAGACCTTGATCACATTTCTGTTGTGCGAGGTTGGGGGGAGAGAACAGAGGAAGGAAGCATGATTGTTACCTCGCCACCAACACAACAGGGACTTGGTGCTCCTGGATGCGCAACACACATGAGTGCCTTCTTGCTGCACTACCTGCAACATGACCCTCGAATTGTGAGAATTAGAAATAATCCTGACTACTGGGTTGCCACACTGTTAGATCCCCGGTACAAAAGTAAATTTGCCGAAATTATTCCTGCCATAGAAAGGGATGCACGCATGCAGGAGTATCAGCAGAGACTGTTGCAGAATCTTACATGTGCTTTTCCACAAAACACTAGTGGTGCACGTAGTGAATCTCACAGTTCCAACTTGCCAACCGTGGGACCGTCAAGTGTTCAGCACTCAAACCGTAACAGTACCACAGTATCTGCTGGTAACATCAATTTTGCAGAATCATTTCACCACTTTTTTAGCCCATCCTTTGCAAGGCCACAGGAGACAAGAAGTCTGACACATAGTCAACGCCTAGAGACGATGGTACAGGAGTATCTCCAAGTAAACATTGAAGCCATGACTGTGTCACTGGACCCTTGATCTTTTTGGGCTTCCAATCTGGAAAAATGGAAAGAGCTAGCCACTTACGCCTTGGAGATCTTGTCATGCCCCGCAGCCAGCGTTCTGTCTGAACGTGTGTTCAGCGCTGCTGGTGGTGTGCTGACAGATAAGCGCACGCGGCTCTCCACTGATAATGTAGACAGACTCACGTTCATAAAGATGAACAAATCATGGATCCGAAACGACTTTTCTACCCCTGTGTCATCCTGGGGAGAGTAAAAGCTTGATGATTGGTTAAAATCACCCTACCAACCGTTTTAAGCTTTCAAATTACTAATCATGTTTATCTGTATCTTGGCTGGAAAATAATTTGGGCTTTGTAGCAGTGTGCAGCACTGATTCTATTAGGCCATCTATAATAAGCTCCACCAGATTTAAAATTACTAATCATGTTTATCTGTATCTTGGCTGGAAAATAATTTGGGCTTTGTAGCAGTGTGCAGCACTGATTCTATTAGGCCATCTATAATAAGCTCCACAAGATTTAAAATTACTAATCATGTTTATCTGTATCTTGGCTGGAAAATAATTTGGGCTTTGTAGCAGTGTGCAGCACTGATCCTATTAGGCCATCTATACTAAGCTCCACCAGATTTAAAATTAATAATAATTTTTAGCTGCATCTAGCCCGGAAAATAATTTTGGGGCTCCGAGATACGCAAGACACATAAGTGCCTTCTTGCTGCACTACCTGCAACATGACCCTCATATTGTCAGAATTCGAAGTAATCATGACTACTGGGTTGCCACACTCTTAGATCCCCCAAACTTTTCAATCAACCTTTTCATTTTAATAAAGACCAAAAAAATGGTCATTTTTGAAATTATAAGCATTAGCAGGTTATTAGAAACTGAAATCAAACAGTTTTCAACTCAAAACTTTATTCTAGGTGATGTTACATTTTCACATAGGACCCCTTGTTCGAAAGGAGCTTCTGAACTCTCTCGTCCATTGAATTTGTCAGGTTTTGGATGGTTTCTGCTTCAATTGTTTTGCATGAGGACAGAATACCCTCCCAGAGGTGTTGCTTAGATGTGAACTGCCTCCCGCCATCATAGACACTCCTTTTGATGATGCTCCAGAGGTTCTGAATGGGGTAGAGGTCAGGGGAGCATGGGGGTCACACCATAAGTTTGTCCCCTTTTATGCCCATATCAGCCAGAGATGCAGATGTTTTATGTGCAGCATGAGATGGTGCATTATCATGCAAAAAAATGATCTTGCTGTGAAATACACGATTCTTCTTCTTGAACCATGGCAGGAAGTGCTGTTTGAGAAAATCCACATACATTATGGAGTTCATCTTTAGCGCCTTCAGGGATCCTAAAGGAGCCGACAATCTCTCTCCCCATGATTCCAGCCCAAAACATTACTCCACCTCCTCCTTGTTGGCGCTGTAGCCGTGTTTGCGTGGGGTGTCCATCAACCAGCCATCCTCCACTCCATCCATCTGGACCATCGAGCGCTGCACGGCACTCATCCATGAACAAAACAGTTTTGAAATCAGTCTTCATGTAATGTTTAGCCCACTGGAGCCGTTTCTGCTTGTGTGAAGTGAATAGAGGAGGTCGACAGGATGGCGTATGCACAGCTGCAAACCTCTGAAGGACCCTGCATCTTGTTGTTCGGGGGACGTTGGAGGCACCAGCAGCTTCAAAAACTTGTCTGCTGCTATGACAAGGCTTTTTTGCCGCTGCTCTTTTAACCTGACGTAATTGCCTGTAGGAAAGTGTCCTCAATTTGCCCTTATCAGCACGCACACGTGTGTACTGTGAATCAGCTACATACTTCTTGATTGCCAAGACACTTCATCCTGATCATCGCACAATGTTGATTGTAGTCATGCCTTGACCTAAACACTCCACAATTTGTTGCTTCTCAGCAGCCGACACATCCTTTTTCTTTCCCATTTTGGCAGAAAATGTAGGCTGCTTAATAATGTGAGACAGCCTTCTTAAGTAGTCTTGCCTTTCATTGGACACACCTGCCAAACTAATTAGCACAGGTGTCTTCAATTGCTTACAGTGATATAAAGAGCCCTGACACATATCACCATCAATGAGTTTAACTGACAAACAAACAAATTCTTCCCTTATCACTCCTAAACACTTTTTGCATAATAATTTGGAACACAGTGTACATGTGCTTTTCCACAAAACACCAGTGGTTCACGTAGTGAATCTTACAGTTCTAACTTGCCAACCGTGGTCTGTATGGAGTTGTTCAATAAAGGGCCCAAAATTAAGATAACATAGATGGGAGAGGTCTCTATGAATAGGAATTCCTAAGTATTTGATACCCTGTGAGGGCCAGGCAAAGGGAAAGTTGGACTGGATGGAATCCTATATGGATTTGGGGAGGGAGACATCGAGGGCCTCAGACTTCGCTGCATTGATTTTAAAATTTGACCATGTAACAAAGTTATTTCAGCCATAACAGCATGGATGGATATATGTGATTGAGTGATATATACTAGGACATCATCAGCAAATAGAGAGCACTTGTACTCGGTGCCTCCCACCTCAATCCACCTAATATTGGGGTTATGGCGAATTGATGAGAGCAGGTGCTCCGTCACTAGGATGTATAAGAGAGGGGACAGAGGACATCCCTGCCTTGTCCCATTGGTGATTGTGAAAGGTGATGAAAATGTTCTGATGCACCCCCTGGGCCTTGGGACACCCGGAGCCGGACCCTTTTTGGTGGATGCTGGTGGTTGTAGTCTTCGTGGCGGTGACCCGGTTCCGTGGCTCAGGGTGGTCAAACCAGTGGCGGAACTATTTATGTGGTTTTGATGTTTAAATGTCCGACTATGCCACCCGTGGATTGCGGTCAGAGTGAACCGCCGCTGCAGGGCAGACCGCTGAGGCTGGTGTTGTGGGTGCAGCAGAGCGTAGCATAACTCCCCACGGGAGGAGTATAGCCTCAGGGCAGTGTATGCGGAGGATGGGGGCGATGGTGCAGGGCAGCAGCAGTAACGACACGGAGTCAGTGATGCAGTCCAGGGCCTTTACTCACAGTTCTTATTATCCAGACCACGTCTGCAGGTAACGGCTGCCCACGTCGTACTGTGCTCACCAGGTGAGGGGCTCAGACAACTCCCAGATAACTTTGGAGCGCTTCACAGGACCCCCTTTGTGTGTCCTTTGTCTGGCCTTTCTTACCAACCCTTCTGTCCGGCTGCCTCGGGCCTCCTCTTGGTAAACTTGGTGCCAGTTTCCCTGACCCTATGTGGTGCCTTCCTAGCGGGTGTAGCGAGGGGCTACGACACATAAAATGTCACAGCTTCCGGTTTCAAGCTGAGGGTCGTTTCCTGCCTCCACTAGTTTCGGGGACCGGTCTCCCCCTTTGGCCTGACCCCTCCACGCAGGTGGATTCGGGCGTGCGGTGGCGACTCGCCCGTCCGCACCCCTGGGATCCCTTCATTCCTCATTCCTGGAGCCTTCTCCGCTACTCTTCCTTCCTTCTCCCTCTTCCAGGCCTGGGCCTCTGTTACCAGGCCCGCCTCCGGAGCAGAGCTCATGCAGAGCCCCTGCTCCCTGCCACTTCTGCTCAGACTTCTCTGCACTGAACTAAGATGGTGCCCACCTTTTATACTCCCTTCTCAATGCACCCAGGAACTGCTTCCTCCCTGCTCCTGCACTACAGGGTTCCCCTTCCTCAGTGTTCCCTCCCCCCACTCCAGCCAGGGACATGGACTGTCGTGCCCATCTCAGAGGCATATTGGTCGCCCTGCCCCACGGCAATGTGGTGTAATGCATGCAGGTGTCGGGTCCTGATCCACACTCCATCCTTACCTGAGAGTGAGATATCACACCTCTGGGTGAGGTGCAATACCTCTGTAGCAACCGAGCCCTCAGGGTGCTACAGTTCCATTTATCTTCAGCCTAGGTGACGTATTGTGATACAGGGCCGTGATTTTGGCTATAAAAGGGTCCCCTAGACCCCTACCCCAAGCTTTTTAAGAGAATCATATATGGCGTGCCAGGAGACTCTATGGAATGCTTTCTCAGCATCCAACGAGAGTATCTAATTACAAATTTTTAACTGCATCTAGCCCAGGAAATACTTTGTGCCTAGTAGCAGTGTCTGCAAGTCAGCGGATTATCCCGGCTGTTAAGCAAGCTACACCACCTGTAGTTTGGACACTTAATTTTTTAAAAGGAAATGCTTCGGGACCACGGGATACTCAGTGAAGAGCATCAGGAGGCACCCCAAAGCATATGGGCTGGGACTGGCAGTAGGATGCCTTGCGGTGGACAGCCGAGCTCGATCCTTATAAAAGCTTTTTAACTGCAGCAGCTTTAGTGGACGCTACTGGAGCTGGAATTACGCGGCTGCTGGCATGAGACTTGCCCTCCAATAGATCCTTGTAAATGGATTTAAAGTGTATTCATTCAAATTAGAGAGACAAATTAAATTAAAAAGCTTAGAGCTGCCTCCACCACAGGGGGGGCTCGCTCGACCCACCAGCGGACAGGCACCAGTATTGGGAGAGGGGGGCTGGCCGTCAGGGTTCACCGCGGCTCTGGCACAAACCCGGCGACACGGAGGTGGCACGGGCAGGAGCGGACTGAACGTGTCGGCTTCTCACTTTTTGGATTTTAGAAGGGCATGACATGCCTATATTTGTGTCTCCCCCTCCTTTTACTCCTCCACCTCTTTTCTTTTCGCATGACTATATGTACTTGTCACTTTTCCATGTGTTAGTTATGTCTTCTGAGCAGTTTGTCAGCTTTTGGACACCTTTGAAGGTGTTTTCTATGTGTTTCTATGTGTTTTTGTTTGCCTGCCATTGGTTTTAACGGTGTTCGAAGGTGTTCGACGAACAGTTCGACGAACAGTTCGGCGAACACATGGGTGTTCGACGAACCGAACCGAACTCGAACACTACGGGGGTGGCTCAACACTACTTTTCAGTACATTTTATGCTGACATAAATATTGTCACTACAACTCATCCCACAAACAAATTAAGCCCTTATACAGCTATTTACAAGGAAAAATTAAAGAATTATGGCTCTTGAAAGAAGGGGAGGGAGAAACAAAATTGCAAAAAGGAAAATTGGTAGTGATGGGAAGGGTTTAAAGCAAGGGTGGACATAATGGGGCATTAGTGCAACCTGCGCAGGTGCACATGGGGCCCAAGAGGTAAGGGGTCCCACCTCCACTTCCAATGCAGCAAGCAGTTTCTGTAACTGTGCCCATATACTGTTCTTTCACACGGAACCTCTTCTGTCTGTGTACGCCTCTGGTTTATGGCATGTGATGGCCATGGCTTAATGTTTATACAGTATTTTCATGTTTAACATTTTTCAGAAGCCATTCATAAATATGCTACAGAAATAGTAGTTCTTTACCTCCAAGCCCAGGTCGTAGTCTGTTGTCATAACCATCCAGCAAACCATCGAGTATCCGTGTAAATATGGTGATGTTATCATTTGTGTCTTCTTTGATTGAAGCAGTAGTCATCTGTGAAATACTGGTTTAACATAGATAAAAATGCGTCACTTTATGGATAACTAATATACTAGAACTTTGAATTTTTCTCATAAACAGCATAATCCTTAATAGTTAACATTTAAATCTTAAAATCTATTACATTTTGTACAGAAGTGCAGGCACATCTCTTAAGCTGTAAATGTCAGCTTAGAACTGTTTCTGTGTGCTTGATCTGTGGCCAATGGTTTGATCTTTGGATCGCTACTTTTCTAAATGTTTGAATCACTACTTTTCTAATCTGCTTATCCCATACGTCAAATATTTAATCCATCAAGGAAAAAATATCTCAAACATACGTGTTCCCTAATTATGATTGTTAAATATAATAGTAGCCCTATAAAGTTCATGGTGATCTAGAGCTTCTCATGTTAGATTAGAAAACAGCATAATATAATTAGAGCGCAATTAGTGTAATTAGTGTACTTCTAATATGAAAAAAATAGATATAAATTTGCATAATCCCCTATTTTGATTTGCTCTCTGAAAAAAACAGTCAGTAGTTGAGTCAGATAGATGGATAATTACACTTATTTAAAAACCCCAAAGCGCAAAGTTATGTACAGTACAGACCAAAAGTTTGGACACACCTTCTCATTTAAAGATTTTTCTGTATTTTCATGACTATGAAAATTGTACATTCACCCTGAAGGCATCAAAACTATGAATTAACACATGTGGAATTATATACTTAACAAAAAAGTGTGAAACAACTGAAAATATGTCTTATATTCTAGGTTCTTCAAAGTAGCCACCTTTTGCTTTGATGACTGCTTTGCACACTCTTGGCATTCTCTTGATGAGCTTCAAGAGGTAGTCACCAGAAATGGTCTTCCAACAATCTTGAAGGAGTTCCCAGAGATGCTTAGCACTTGTTGGCCCTTTTGCCTTCACTCTGCGGTCCAGCTCACCCCAAACCATCTCGATTGGGTTCCGGTCTGGTGACTGTGGAGGCCAGGTCATCTGGCGTAGCACCCCATCACTCTCCTTCTTGGTCAAATAGCCCTTACACAGCCTGAAGGTGTGTTTGGGTCATTGTCCTGTTGAAAAATAAATGATGGTCCAACTAAACACAAACCGGATGGAATAGCATGCCGCTGCAAGATGCTGTGGTAGCCATGCTGGTTCAGTATGCCTTCAATTTTGAATAAATCCCAAACAGTGTCACCAGCAAAGCACCCCCACACCATCACACCTCCTCCTCCATGCTTCACGGAGGGAACCAGGCATGTAGAGTCCATCCGTTCACCTTTTCTGCGTCGCACAAAGACACGGTGGTTGGAACCAAAGATCTCAAATTTGGACTCATCAGACCAAAGCACAGCTTTCCACTGGTATAATGTCCATTCCTTGTGTTCTTTAGCCCAAACAAGTCTCTTCTGCTTGTTGCCTGTCCTTAGCAGGGTTTCCTAGCAGCTATTTTACCATGAAGGCCTGCTGAACAAAGTCTCCTCTTAATAGTTGTTGAAGAGATGTGTCTGCTGCTAGAACTCTGTGTGGCATTGACCTGGTCTCTAATCTGACCTGCTGTTAACCTGCGATTTCTGAGGCTGGTTACTCGGATAAACTTAACCTCAGAAGCAGAGGTGACTCTTGGTATTCCTTTCCTGGGGCGGTCCTCATGTGACCCAGTTTCTTTGTAGCGCTTGATGGTTTTTGCAACTGCACTTGGGGACACTTTCAAGGTTTTCCAAATTTTTCGCACTGACTGACCTTTATTTCTTAAAGTAATGATGGCCACTCTTTTTTCTTTACTTAGCTGCTTTTTTCTTGCCATAATACAAATTCTAACAGTCTATTCAGTAGGACTATCAGCTGTGTATCCACCTGACTTCTGCACAACACAACTGATGGTCCCAACCCCATTTATAAGGCAAGAAATCCCACTTATTAAACCTGACAGGGCACACCTGTGAAGGGAAAACCATTTACAGTGACTACCTCTTGAAGCTCATCAAGAGAATGCCAAGAGTGTGCAAAGCTGTCATCAAAGCAAAAGGTGGCTACTTTGAAGAACCTAGAATATAAGACATATTTTCAGTTGTTTCACACTTTTTTATTAAGTATATAATTCCACATGTGTTAATTCATAGTTTTGATGCTTTCAGTGTGAATGTACAATTTTCATAGTCATGGAAATACAGAAAAATCTTTAAATGAGAAGGTGTGTCCAAACTTTTGGTCTGTACTGTACATATATGTCAGCGCTGGAGTCACCATGTTTTGAGAGGGCTCAGGAGCTGAGCATCCTCCACCTGCATTAGACGCTAGCTAAGTTACATAGCCTCTATCTGTCTCTAACAGCAGCTCAGATCACTGATTTTAACCATTTAGATGCCGCTGTCAATCCCTGACAGCTGCATTTAAATGGAGTAGTTGCTGCGGTGCTCGTGGACACAAGCTTACATCAACCCCTCCATAATGCAATCATGGGGTAGCTAAAGGTTACAATGGCAGTCAGGGGCTTGTGGAAGATACTGCCATCTTGGTACTCCTCACTGCCATTTTGGCTCTAGTGTCAAGCTCAGTCGCAGGCTGAACTTCATAGGGGATGACTATTTTTACTTGATATTGCAATATTGCTGTGTTACTAAAGTCCCCCAGACACATTAGACTAATGTTGGCTGAAGCCTCTGACAGTTTCGACCAATGGTCTAACGTGTATGGAGGTGACAGCTAACTGATGGGTGTAGGAGATGTTGATTGGACATATCCAATTTCGATTGTTCTCCTGAAGATAAGCCACCGGTTCAAGTCAGCCGATGACTTACTCATCAAGAACACAGGAGCGCTCAACTGAATGAGTGCTCCTGTGTATGGGTGAGATAGCTGTGCATCTTTAGGCCAACATCCATCTAATGTGTACGAGGACCTTTAGTAACCAAGTTGAGAGGTCTTCTCTCAAAGACCAAATTGTGTCATAGTCTTTGTAGCAATGTACAAGTAACATGAATATAATTTACACTTTCTTTGGGCTGTGCAAGTTTTTGAAGCTTTGACCTTTATTGAAATAAATAGGAATGAATAGAAACCATGGGAAGATGAGTTTATGTGGGTATGTTTGGGCTGTAACAATGGCATTTCTCCTTCACTATTGGATTGACAACCTCATATGCTATTATGCATAAGTGCATAGTTAAGTTACAGAACTATAGTAATTCACATTAGTTACAGATATGGAAGAAAAGCACAGATAGGAAAAGGAAAGCTAAGGATAAACAATAGTTGTAACAAGAGAAAATCAGAGCATACCACGTTAGCCTATAATCATAACATCCTGGAACCATAATAGAGCTCCACATGATGGCTAAAAAGTCTCATGCGTTTCTTGCACATAGAAAGCCCATAATCATAGTACTAAGGGTGTTCTACTGCACCAGAAACACATTTGATTTTTTAGTGGTCATGTGGAACTCTGTTTTTTATGCATTATAAAGAATTTTAATATCTTAAGTGATTGTTGTGTCAAAAAGCCCTCTTTTTTGACTAGTGCATTTTAGCATGGCCGTGCAGAAAAAAAGCCCACTTCCAATTTGTCAGGGCCTATGCTGAAAAATATGAAGACTACTGGGATTACATACTCTAGAATGATGAGACCAAGATAAATGTGTTTGGAACTGATGGCTTCAAAACTATATGGCATCACAAAGGTGAGGAGTAAAAAGTAAAATGCTTAGTGCCTACAGTGAAACATGGTGGTGGCTGTGTCTTTATGTGGGACTGCATCAGTGCTTCTGGGTTCATTGTTGGTACCATGAATTTATAGATGTGCTGCTTAATATTAAAAGAGAAGATGCTACCACCTTTCCGCGCCCTTGGTAAATGTGCACTTTTCCAACTTGACAATGATCCAAAACACACATCTAAAGCCTCTGTTGCATTTCTGAAGAACAGGATGAAAGTGATTCAGTGGCCAAGTATGTCTCCTAATCTGAACCCAATCGACCATCTATGGGGAGTTCTGAAGAGACAAGTTGAGCATCACTCACATGAGCATATAAGACGGGCGAGTGCTGTGCGATGTTTTATCGCATAGCACTCAGAAAAGTGGCACTGCACAATGGGGCAGTGCAGATCTGCGATTATTTTGTCATGCCGACTGCATTTAAAAATCTGATAGCACGCACCCATACAAGTCTATGGGTGCGTGTGAAACATCAGACTGCCGTCGAATGTCATCCGAGGGTGGTCCAATTACCGCGGATCTTGGCAATGGAGGAGATGGAGAAATTACTTTCCCTGTCTCCTCCACACCTGTGCTGTGATTCTCTCATGTGAGAAAATCAGAGCACAGTGCACTGACACTTGGCTCAAACTCCAAGGCTCGTCCAGGCTCTAAAAGAGATCATTCTTGAAGAATGGAAAATAATACATTTTGCAATATGTCACCAACTTGTTCATTTCGTGTCTAGAAGAATTGGTGCTGCCCTTAAAAATCATGGCGGTCATACAAAATACTAGATGTAGTTGTTTTTGATGTGGGGTATATTAATTTTTCCATCAATTAGTTTGAGTAGAGCTGAAGATTTTGTAATGAAAGTTATATTATTATTCTTACTTTCAAGTTATGGGTTAAAAAATGTTTTATGAAACTCTCAGCCTTGTAAAAATTGTTTTTCTGTTCAGTTGGATACTGATTAAAATCTGACTTTATATATATATATATATATATATATATATATATATATATGTATATACATACAGTACAGACCAAAAGTTTGGACACATCTTCTCATTTAAAGATTTTTCTGTATTTTCATGACTATGAAAATTATACATTCACCCTGAAGGCATCAAAACTATGAATTAACACATGTGTAATTATATACTTAACAAAAAAATGTGAAACAACTGAAAATGTGTCTTATATTCTAGGTTCTTCTAAGTAGCCACCTTTTGCTTTGATGACTGCTTTGCACACTCTTGGCATTCTCTTGATGAGCTTCAAGAGGTAGTCACCGGAAATGGATTTCATTTCACAGGTGTGCCCTGTCAGGTTTAATAAGTGGGATTTCTTGCCTTATAAATGGGATTGGGACCATCAGTTGTGTTGTGCAGAAGTCTGGTGGATACACAGCTGATAGTCCTACTGAATAGACTGTTAGAATTTGCATTATGGCAAGAAAAAAGCAGCTAAGTAAAGAAAAACGAGTGGCCATCATTACTTTAAGAAATGAAGGTCAGTCAGTTCGAAAAATTGGGCAAACTTTGAAAGTGTCCCCAAGTGCAGTTGCAAAAACCATCAAGCGCTACAAAGAAACTGGCTCACATGAGGACCGCCCCAGGAAAGGAAGACCAAGAGTCACCTCTGCTTCTGAGGATAAGTTTATCCGAGTCACCAGCCTGAGAAATTGCATGTTAACAGCAGCTCAGATTAGAGACCAGGTCAATGCCACACAGAGTTCTAGCAGCAGACACATCTCTTCAACAACTATTAAGAGGAGACTTTGTGCAGCAGGCCTTCATGGTAAAATAACTGCTAGGAAACCACTGCTAAGGACAGGCAACAAGCAGAAGAAACTTGTTTGGGCTAAAGAACACAAGGAATGGACATTAGACCAGTGGAAATCTGTGCTTTGGTCTGATGAGTCCAAATTTAAGATCTTTGGTTCCAACCACTGTGTCTTTGTGCGACCCAGAAAAGGTGAACGGATGGACTCTACATGCCTGGTTCCCACGGTGAAGTATGGAGGAGGAGGTGTGATGGTGTGGGGGTGCTTTGCTGGTGACACTGTTGGGGATTTATTCAAAATTGAAGGCATATTGAACTAGCATGGCTACCACAGCATCTTGCAGCGTCATGCTATTCCATCCGGTTTACGTTTAGTTGGACCACCATTTATTTTTCAACAGGACAATGACCACAAACACACCTCTAGGCTGTGTAAGGGCTATTTGACCAAGAAGGAGAGTGATGGGGTGCTACGCCAGATGAACTGGCCTCCACAATCACCAGATCTGAACCCAATCGAGATGGTTTGAGGTGAGCTGGACCGCAGAGTGAAGGAAAAGGGCCAACAAGTGCTAGGCATCTCTGGTAACTCCTTCAAGATTGTTGGAAGACCATTTCTGGTGACTACCTCTTGAAGCTCATCAAGAGAATGCCAAAAGTGTGCAAAGCAGTCATGAAAGCAAATGGTGTCTACTTTGAAGAACCTAGAATATAAGACATATTTTCAGTTGTTTCACACTTTTTTGTTAAGTATATAATTCCCCATGCGTTAATTCATAGTTTTGATGCCTTCAGTGTGAATGTACAATTTTCATAGTCATGAAAATACAGAAAAATCTTTAAATGAGAAGGTGTGTCCAAACTTTTGGTCTGTACTGTATATACACACATACACACACACACAATGCCATGTAAAAGTATTTATACCCTGTGAACTTTTCCATATTTTCTGACATTACACCCACAAACTTAAATATATTTTATTGAGATTTTATGTGATACACCAACACAAAGTAGCAGGTATTTGTGAAGTGTAAAGGGGATGAATCATGATTTCCTAAATATTTAAAAAATATAAATCTGAAAATTTTGACGAGCACTTGTATTCAGCCCCCATGTATTTTGCTACCCCTAAATAAAATTAAGAGTGGCAAATTGCCACTAGAAGTCACAAAATTGGTAAATTGACTCCACCTGTATGTAATTTATTCTCAGTATAACTAAAGATGTTATGAAGGCCTCAGGGGTTTGTTTGAGAACATTGGGGATCAAACAGCATCATGAAAACCAAAGAAAAACACCAGACAGGTCAGGGATAACAATTACACTACAAGCCCCCTGAAGAAGACAAGGGCGAAACGTGCGTAGGGTCGGCGAGGCTGACCGCACATACTCATAAATCATGCCACATCAGACAATTACCAACCTATAATGATCAAAACCCTGTTACATGCTGATTGGCAATTCTGCATTTACTGCACATTACCTGCACTTTACTATTTGTTGAAGGGAAATATGGTCACTTAAGCAGAAACTGCATGAGTTTGCTTATGTACATATTGCACAAGGAGCACTTTACTGCTTGATGGTTGATTTACTTTTCTGTAGCTGGGATGATCTTTTTATTAATATTTAACTGGGACATAATGAGGTGCCCTGATTATTGATCATAATGCTGTACTAAATCCCTCGCTTTCATGGTATGCACTTTCACTTATTCTATGGTATTTTTTATCAACTATTTTAATAAAGATTATTTGTTTGACAAAATAGTCTCAGCTCATCTTAAACATAATGGTTTGGAGGAACATAGTGTTATAGGTCAGAGATAAAGTTGTGGAGAAGAGTAAAGCAGGTTTAGCTTGAAAAAATAGCCCAAGCTCTGAACATCTCATGGAGCACTGTTCAATACATCATCCAAACAGGAAAGGAATATGACCACAAAGCTAACAAGACATGACCGGCTACCTAAACAGACATTCCAAGCAAGGAGAACACTAATTAGAGAAACAGCCAAGAGGCCCATGGTCAAACTGGAGGAGCTACAGAGATCCATAGCTCAGGTGGTAAAATCTATCCACAGGACAACTGTTAGTCATATACTCTACAAATCTGGCATTCATGGAATAGTGCTAAGAAGAATGCCACTTTTGAAAGCAAGCCATAAGAAATCCAGTTTGGAGTTTGCAAAAAGCCATGTAGAGGACACAGCTAGCATGTGGAGGAAGGTTGCTCTGGTAAGATGAGGCTGAAGTAAAACTTTTTGGGCTAAATGTAAAACACTATATGTGGAAAACTCACCCCCCCTCCCTTCAAAAATGATGGTGGCAGCATCATGCTGTGCGGATGCATTTCTTTAGCCGGGACTAGGGAGCTGGGTAGAGTTGATGGATGGAGCTAAATGCAATGTAATTCTGGAGGATTGGAGGCTGCACCTTACAGCAGGACAATGACATACTAAACATACGGCTAGAGCTACAATGGAATGGTTTAGATCAAAGCATATTCATGTGTTTGAGTGGCCAAGTCAAAGTCCAGACCTAAATCCCCTTAAGAATCTGACTTGAAAATTGCATTAAAGAATCTGTGAGCTGGTAAAATCTAATGGATTCATTTGCTGATGATAGTTCAGCATCTGTAACTGGAGTATGATCCAGATAAATAGCGCCAAAATGCTGTAGCAAATCATCAAACTATGTTACAAGAGAACACAGCTGTTCCAGGCAATAACTTCTTGACAGAAATGTAATGTTAGCGTGTGTAATTGAGTTTGATATATCACCCCCTCTGGGGATCTATTGCTACGTTTCATATTTTTAAACAAGAGCAAATACATAAAACATCATCCATATTTAACAGATGCATGAATATTATTTTGCATATGTCCTTGTGGTTTATTTCTGAGGATATAATAACACATTCAGGTCTATTATGTCAATAATAATATGAAAAGAAATCATCCCCGTTATGTCACATGGTACAACGCTTTGTGAAATAATATGTTATCGATATTTTTATATGATTGGATGGAAGCTATGGCTATAGCTCCATGGTAAGTTTTAGTCGTACAGGGTACCTAGGATGTTACAGTGAAAGTCACTTTCTGCAAACTGAAATAGTGAAGGTCATTCCAAATTTAACTGCAACAGTCGCATGACAAAAGTCACTACGGTGCTCAAGCCCAAAATGACACAATCCTTACTTATTATGTAACTAGATGGTGGCCCGATTCTAACGCATCGGGTATTCTAGAATATGTATGTAGTTTATTTATGAAGATTTAAGAATAATGCAATGAATACACAGGATTTTCCGGGTAAAATATATACATTATCATTACATTTTATTGCTCATAGAACTTAATACAACTGAACAAAATTATTAAACAGATCATCAAAATATGTAAACCATTACATGAATATCTAACTGTATTTAAATAAATCATCGGACGAAAGAAGTACATCGACACTATAATATATTTGTTAACAATATCAACCCAAAATATTTTTGTACACCACATTTCTTGTGAATACGTTTTGACTATCTATAAGCAACTTTCCTTGTAAAGGGGTAGGAAGAACTTGCACCTTGACGTTGGATCTCATTTTAGCTCTTGAAAATGCAACGTAGAGTTGTCCATGACAAAAAAGGGCTCCGGTAGATATATGCCAACACGGTGTAGAGTTTGACCTTGTGACTTGTTTATTGTCATGGTAAAAGCTGGTTTTACTGGAAACTGTCGGCGCTGAAGCATAAATGGAAGACCGGTGTCCGAAGGACATAAATCAATGCGTGGAATGAACACTTTGTCTCATTTTGCTGATCCAGTGATCACTCTTGCTTGAATTACGTGGGAAAGGAGTCCAGTAACAATAAGGCGAGTTCCATTACATAGACCATTTTTTGTATTTAGATTCCGCAACAACATTATGATTGTTCCAACTTTGAGTTGTAGTCTGTGGGATGGCATTCCTGATGGCGTAAGACTATTTAAAAATTCAACTGGATAATGTTCTCATTCATCTTCATTGTCTACATCCAGTGAATCATCACTTTTGTACAACTTATACTCTCCAGGCATTCTATCCATCACACGGGAATTTAGCAGAGCAACATCATCGTTCTTGGGACAGAGAATTGCATGGGAAGAGGCCCTCTCAACACTGCTTTGGTCGTTCACATCAATTTCAACGCATTGTCCAAAAACATCAATTACTATGCAGTCAGTGCACAACAAGTCTTCTGGTATTTCAATAATGTTTTCTCCAAAGTTGTATTCGTTGCTAAGCTCACCGTTACCAAGTTTAAGAAGCCACTTGCTGTTCTCTGGGTCAGAAGATCACATGATGTTAATTAGTTGGAGTTTATTAAACTGTTTCCAAAGGTCAGCCATTTTTAAGCTGGACTCAATAACATTTGTTCTTGCTCCATTTGGTATGACTGGAAGGCAATTCCTAAAATCTCCGCCAATGACAATAACTTTACCTCCAAACGGAATTTCATTTTTTTCAGCGTCATTTGTAGTCATTACTTCACCTAGAAATCTGTCGATGAAACTCAAAGCGTATTTGGGTGCCATGGTGCACTCGTCAAGTACCAAAAGACTTGCGTTGTTTAACTGTCTTCCTGCAAATGTGTCTTGTTTTATTCTGGAAACTGAGATTTCATTGACTGGAACTGATATCGCAAAGACTGAATGGATAGTGCGACCTCCTCGTAAACGGTTTGCTGCAATACCTGTTGTAGCTGATGGCAAAATGACTTTTCCAAACCCTCTAACGTGATGCATTAAAACTTCATAGAGGTATGTTTTACCGCTAGCTCCTGGACCGTCAATAAAGAAACATTTTGGCCTTGCATCTGCTTGGTTTTCTATAGCACTCACAATAGTGTCATATGCAATCCGTTGTTGTTCATTTAAGGAGTTTCTCTTCTCTGATGCCAACAATAATTCGGAACCTTCGTCATACTCTGGAACTTGTGGAACTTGAATTGCAGGCTGTGGCAAATTAAAGTCTGAAAACATTTTTCCATGCAGTAGTAAGACATTTTGGACATCTTGCATGGCATAAGATTCGCAATTTTGACAATTTCCACTTCTGTTGTGAAGATGTAAGCAGTAGTGTTGAGCCACCCCGTAGTGTTCGAGTTCGGTTTGGTTCGTCGAACACCCGTGTGTTCGCCGAACTGTACGTCGAACTGTTCGTCGAACACCTTCGAACACCGTTAAAACCAATGGCAGGCAAACAAAAACACATAGAAACACATAGAAAACACCTTCAAAGGTGTCCAAAAGCTGACAAACAGCTCAGAAGACATAACTAACACATGGAAAAGTGACAAGTACATATAGTCATGCGAAAAGAAAAGAGGGGGAGGAGTAAAAGGAGGGGGAGAACACAGATCACAGATATAGGCATGTCATGCCCTTCTAAAATCCAAAAAGTGAGAAGCCGACACGGCAAGTCCGTTCCTGCCCGTGCCACCTCCGTGTCGCCGGGTTTGTGCCAGAGCCGCGGTGGACCCTGACGGCCAGCCCCCCTCTCCCAATACTGGTGCCTGTCCGCTGGTGGGTCAAGCGAGCCCCCTAGTGGTGGAGGCAGCTCTAAGCTTTTTAATTTAAATTGTCTCTCTAATTTGAATGAATACACTTTAAATCGTTTTACAAGGATCTATTGGAGGGCAAGTCTCATGCCAGCAGCCGCGTAATTCCAGCTCCAGTAGCGTCCACTAAAGCTGCTGCAGTTAAAAAGCTTTTATAAGGATCGAGCTCGGCTGTCCACCGCAAGGCATCCTACCGCCAGTCTCAGCCCCTATGCCTTGGGGTGCCTCCTGATGCTCTTCACTGAGTATCCCGTGGTCCCGAAGCATTTCCTTTGAAACAATTAAGTGTCCAAACTACAGGTGGTGTAGCTTGCTTAACAGCCGGGATAATCCACTGAATAGCAGACACTGCTACTAGGCACAAAGTATTTCCTGGGCTAGATGCAGTTAAAAATTTGTAATTAGATACTCTCGTTGGATGCTGAGAAAACATTCCATAGTGTCTCCTGGCACGCCATATATTATTCTCTTAAAAAGCTTGGGGTAGGGGTCTACAGGACCCTTTTATAGCCAAAATCACGGCCCTGTATCGCAATACGTCACCTAGGCTGAAGATAAATGGAACTGTAGCACCCTGAGGGCTCGGTTGCTACAGAGGTATTGCACCTCACCCAGAGGTGTGATATCTCACTCTCAGGTAAGGATGGAGTGTGGATCAGAACCAGACACCTGCATGCATTACACCACATTGCCGTGGGGCAGGGCGACCAATATGCCCCTGAGATGGGCACGACAGTCCCTGTCCCTGGCTGGAGTGGGGGGAGGAAACACTGAGGAAGGGGAACCCTGTAGTGCAGGAGCAGGGAGGAAGCAGTTCCTGCGTGCAATGAGAAGGGAGTATAAAATGTGGGCACCATCTTAGTTCAGTGCAGAGAAGACTGAGCAGAAGTGACAG
Organism: Phyllobates terribilis; assembly: GCF_046119375.1. Classification (NCBI taxonomy): domain Eukaryota; kingdom Metazoa; phylum Chordata; class Amphibia; order Anura; family Dendrobatidae; genus Phyllobates; species Phyllobates terribilis. The sequence continues at coordinate 335,326,630 of NW_027362762.1, forward strand.
GGAGCAGGGGCTCTGCATGAGCTCTGCTCCGGAGGCGGGCCTAGTAACAGAGGCCCAGGCCTGGAAGAGGGAGAAGGAAGGAAGAGGAGCGGAGAAGGCTCCAGGAATGAGGAACGAAGGGATCCCAGGGGTGCGGACGGGCGAGTCGCCAAAGCACGCCCGAATCCACCTGCGTGGAGGGGTCAGGCCAAAGGGGGAGACCGATCCCCGAAACTAGTGGAGGTGGGAAACGACCATCAGCTAGAAACCGGAGGCTGTGACATTTTATGTGGCGCAGCCCCTCGCTACACCCGCTAGGAAGGCACCACATAGGGTCAGGGAAACTGGCGCTAAGTTTACCAAGAGGAGGCCAGAGGCAGCCGGACAGAAGGGTTGGTAAGAAAGGCCAGACAAAGGACACACAAAGGGGGTCCTGTGAAGTGCTCCAAAGTTATCTGGGAGTTGTCTGAGCCCCTCACCTGGTGAGCACAGTACGACGTGGGCAGCCGTTACCTGCAGAAGTGGTCTGGATAATAAGAACTGTGAGTAAAGGCCCTGAACTGCATCACTGACTCCGCGTCGTTACTGCTGCTGCACCATCACCCCCATCCTCCGCATACACTGCCCAGAGGCTATACTCCTCCCGTGGGGAGTTATGCTACGCTCTGCTGCACCCACAACACCAGCCTCAGCGGTCTGCCCTGCAGCGGCGGTTCACTCTGACCGCAATCCACGGGTGGCGTAGTCGGACATTTAAACATCAAAACCACATAAATAGTTCCGCCACTGGTTTGACCGCCCTGAGTGATGGAACCGGGTCGCCGCCACGGAGACTACAACCACCAGCATCCACCAAAAAGGGTCCGGCTCCGGGTGTCCCAAGGCCCAGGGGGCGCGTCAGAACATTTTCATCACCTTTCATAATCACCAATGGGACAAGGCAGGGATGTCCTCTGTCCCCTCTCTTATACATCCTAGTGACGGAGCACCTGCTCTCATCAATTCGCCATAACCCCAATATTAGGTGGATTGAGGTGGGAGGCTCCGAGTACAAGTGCTCTCTATTAGCTGATGATGTCCTAGTATATATCACTCAATCACATATATCCATCCCTGCTCTTATGGCTGAAATAGATCACTTTGTTACATGGTCAAATTTTAAAATCAATGCAGCGAAGTCTGAGGCCCTCGATGTCTCCCTCCCCAAATCCATACAGGATTCCATCCAGTCCAACTTTCCCTTTGCCTGGCCCTCACAGGGTATCAAATACTTAGGAATTCCTATTCATAGAGACCTCTCCCGTCTATGTTATCTTAATTTTGGGACCTTTATTGAACAGCTCCATACAGACCACGGTTGGCAAGTTAGAACTGTAAGATTCACTACGTGAACCACTGGTGTTTTGTGGAAAAACACATGTACACTGTGTTCCAAATTATTATGCAAAAAGTGTTTAGGAGTGATAAGGGAAGAATTTGTTTGTTTGTCAGTTAAACTCATTGATGGTGATGTGTGTCAGGGCTCTTTATATCACTGTAAGCAATTGCAGACACCTGTGCTAATTAGTTTGGCAGGTGTGTCCAATGAAAGGCAAGACTACTTAAGAAGGCTGTCCCACATTATTAAGCAGCCTACATTTTCTGCCAAAATGGGAAAGAAAAAGGATGTGTCGGCTGCTGAGAAGCAACAAATTGTGGAGTGTTTAGGTCAAGGCATGACTACAATCAACATTGTGCGATGATCAGGAAGAAGTGTCTTGGCAATCAAGAAGTATATAGCTGATTCACAGTACACACGTGTGCGTGCTGATAAGGGCAAATTGAGGACTCTTTCCTACAGGCAATTACGTCAGGTTAAAAGAGCAGCGGCAAAAAAGCCTTGTCATAGCAGCAGAAAAGTTTTTGAAGCTGCTGGTGCCTCCATCGTCCCCCGGTGCCTCCACGGATAAGTGCCGTGCAACGCTCGATGGTCCAGATGGATGGAGTGGAGGATGGCTGGTTGATGGACACCCCACGCAAACACGGCTACATTGCCAACAAGGAGGAGGTGGAGTAATGTTTTGGGCTGGAATCATGGAGAGAGAGATTGTCGGCCCCTTTAGGATCCTTGAAGGGGTAAAGATGAACTCCATAATGTATGTGGAGTTTCTCAAACAGCACTTCCTGCCATGGTTCAAGAAGAAGAAAGGTGTATTCCACAGCAAGATCATTTTCATGCATGATAATGCACCGTCTCATGCTGCACATAACACATCTGCATCTCTGGCTGATATGGGCATAAAAGGGGACAAACTTATGGTGTGACCCCCATGCTCCCCTGACCTCTACCCCATTCACAACCTCTGGAGCATCATCAAAAGGAGTGTCTATAATGGCGGGAGGCAGTTCACATCTAAGCAACAGCTCTGGGAGGGTATTCTGTCCTCATGCAAAACAATTGAAGCAGAAACCATCCAAAACCTGACAAATTCAATGGACGAGAGAGTTCAGAAGCTCCTTCCGAACAAGGGGTCCTATGTGCAAATGTAACATCACCTAGAATAAAGTTTTGAGTTGAAAACTGTTTGATTTCAGTTTCTAATAACCTGCTAATGCTTATAATTTCAAAAATGACCATTTTTTTGGTCTTTATTAAAATGAAAAGGTTGATCGAAGAGTGTGGGGGATCTGAGAGTGTGGCATCCCAGTAGTCAGGATTACTTCGAATTCTGACAATCTGAGGGTCATGTTGCAGGTAGTGCAGCAAGAAGGCACTTATGTGTCTTGCGCATCTCGGAGCCCCAAAATTATTTTCCGGGCTAGATGCAGCTAAAAATTATTATTAATTTTAAATCTGGTGGAGCTTAGTATAGATGGCCTAATAGAATCTGTACTGCACACTGCTACAAAGCCCAAATTATTTTCCAGCCAATATACAGATAAACATGATTAGTAATTTTAAATCTGGTGGAGCTTAGTATAGATGGCCTAAAAGAATCAGTACTGCACACTGCTACAAAGCACAAATTATTTTCCAGCCAAGATACAAATAAACATGATTAGTAATTTGAAAGCTTAAAACGGTTGGTGAGGTGATTTTAACCAATCATCAAGCTTTTACTCTCCCCAGGATGACACAGGGGTAGAAAATTCGTTTTGGATCCATGATTTGTTCATCTTTATGAACGTGAGTCTGTCTACATTATTAGTGGAGAGCCGCGTGCGCTTATCTGTCAGCACACCACCAGCAGCGCTGAACACACGTTCAGACAGAACGCTGACTGCGGGGCATGACAAGATCTCCAAGGTGTAAGTGGCTAGCTCCGGCCATTTATCCAGATTGGAAGCCCAAAAAGAGCAAGGGTCCAGTGACACAGTCATGGCTTCAATGTTTACTTGGAGATACTCCTGTACCATCGTCTCTAGGCGTTGACTATGTGTCAGACTTCTTGTCTCCTGTGGCCTTCCAAAGGATGGGCTAAAAAAGTGGTGAAATGATTCCGCAAAATTGATGTTACCAGCAGATACTGTGTTTCTGTTACGGTTTGAGTGCTGAAAACTCGACGGTCCCACGGTTGGCAAGTTGGAACTGTGAGATTCACTACGTGCACCACTGGTGTTTTGTGGAAAAGCACATGTAAGATTCTTCAACAGTCTCTGCTGATACTCCTGCATGAGTGCATCCCTTTCTATGGCAGGAATAATTTCTGCAAATTTACTTTTGTACCGGGGATCTAACAGTGTGGCAACCCAGTAGTCAGGATTATTTCTAATTCTCACAATTCGAGGGTCATGTTGCAGGTAGTGCAGCAAGAAGGCACTCATGTGTCATTCGCATCCAGGAGCACCAAGTCCCTGTTGTGTTGGTGGCGAGGTAACAATCATGCTTCCTTCCTCTGTCCTCTCCCCCCAACCTCGCACAACAGAAATGTGATCAAGGTCTCCTTCATCTGATGAGTCTTCCATCAGTTTGTCCTCCACTTCTTCCTGGGCTCCTGCACCTTCCTCACTAGTTTGGCTGTTAGCATGCGCCCTGGTAAAACCATCTCCCCCACCCTCACATGCCTGCCACCTTGGTGCTGCCAACCGTCTGGACCTTGCAGATGTTAGCCCTTCCGCATACAACTCCTCCTCCTCTACTTCCTCCACCTCCTCTTGTGCCACCACCTGACTCCGAATTCTGTTTAACATGTGCTCCAGCATGTAAATCACCGGAATAGTCATGCTGATAATGGCATCGTCAGCACTAAACATCTTCGTCGCCATTTCAAAACTGTGCAGAAGGGTGCATAGGTCCCTGATCTGAGACCACTCCTCCAGTGTGATTTTCCCCACCTCTGGATCTCGTTGGCCCAGGCTATACGTCAGAACGTATTGCACCAGGGCTTGTCGGTGCTGCCACAGTCGCTGCAACATGTGCAGAGTTGAATTCCACGGGGTAGGCACATCGCATTTTAGCCGGTGAAGTGGCAGGACCAACGATTTCTGTAGAGATGTAAGTCGCTGAGCTGCGGGATGCGAACGGCGGAAGTGAGCACACAGCGACCGTGCCCTCTGCAGAAGGCCATCTAGTCCGGGATAGTGGGCTAAAAATTGGTGGACAACCAGGTTCAGCACGTGAGCCATACAAGGCACGTGTGTGACATTGCCCCGGCGAAAGGCCGCACCCAGGTTTGCAGCATTGTCGCACACGGCCTTCCCTGGTTTCAGGTCCAGTGGAGACAACCATTCATGAAATTGGTTCTCCAGAGCTGACCACAACTCCTCAGCTGTGTGACTCACATTTCCCAGACATTTCAAAGTAAAAACCGCCTGATGACGTTGAGCCCTACTGCCAGCATAGTAAGGAGGTGTGCAGGATCCCTTCTGCGCAGTTAGAAAGCTTGTGGCATGACCAGACAGGCTTTGGGTGCAGGTGGAGGACCGAGAGGAGGTTGAGGAGGCAGAAGCAGTGGAGGAACTTTGAAATAAAGAGGATTGACGCACAACTCGTGGGGACGGCAAGACTTGGACAGCAGCCCCTTGTTCTGCTGTCACCATAGTTACTCAGTGCCCAGTCAGCGACATGTAACACCCCTGTCCATGCCTACTCGTCCAAGTGTCGGTGGTGACATGCACCCAGTCACACACAGAGTTTCTCAAAGAAGCGGTGATGTTGTGTGCGACATGCTGGTGGAGCGCAGGCACACCTTTCTTTGAGAAGTAGCGCCGACTGAGCATCTGGTACTGGGGCACTGCGACGGACATAAGGTCTCGAAAATCCTCTGTGTCCACCAGGCGGCAAGGCAGCATTTCAGTAGCCAAGAGCTTGCAGATGGTGAAATTCAACCTCTTAGCTTTCTCATGGCTAGGAGGAAATGGTCTCTTACTTGTCCACATCTGAGGGACCGAGGGCTGGCTGTTGTGCTTAGACGGGGTTGATAAGGGTGTCCCCGGCAAACTGCCGGTCTGTGAGGAAGATGCAGGCGGACATGTTAGGTTGCCTTGATCCAAAAGTGGTGCTATCGATGTCGGACAGCGCACAACACCAGCTGGTGTTACCACCTTCAAAGAAAATGATGACCTGCCAATCACACTGGCTGTTGCGGGTAAAGAGGTGGCAAGTCTGCGTCCCAAAACAGGTGTGACTGCTGTCCCCCCAGTCACAGAGGATGAAGAGGCTGCGGATGCACAAGATGTGGCAGACGGTGGTTGGCCCGGCCAGCTAGGCCGCATTGTAGCACAGTGAGCTTCCCACTGCAACTTATGCTTCATGTCCATGTGCCGGTTCATGCATGAAGCACTCAAACTATGTATTTTTTGGCCTCTACTTAGCTGTTGCTGACAAATGTTACAGATAACACGAGTTGGGTCATCTTTATCGATCTGAAAAAATGCCCAGGCTATGCAAGGCTTAGCACCCATGCGACCTGAAGAGCCACCACGACTTGAGGTGAGAGGCAGAGTTGTGTTTGAGGATGCAGTTGTTGACGTGCTTCCAGTACTACGTCTCTGTCCAGGAAGGCGCAACCTGACCTCGTCATCACTAGCATTCTCCTCCACCTCCTTTGCTGACCTCATCTCTTGGCTGACTGTGGGTTGACAGTAAGTGGGATCTCCAACCTCATCATCATCACCCTGTGTGTTATCACACCCGTCGTCCTCAGAGCCAACCTATTCCTGCCCTGACAAAAAACTTAAGTTGTCGCTCCAATGAGGTATTTGAGTCTCATCATCGTCTTCCTCAAAGTCTCCACCAACAGGAGTTACAGTTTGGGAATGAGGGTCTACATTATGGTCAGAACCTTCTGCTTCTGGTCCTGGATCCTACTCATAAAGATTCTGGGCATCAGTGCAGATCATTTCCTCATCTGGATTCACAGAAGCGCTGGAGCCGACCTCTGATTCCCAGCCTATAGTATGATTAAACAGCTCTGCAGACTCAACCATCTGTTCTACCTCATACTCAGACGGGCAGCTGGAGATTTGGGAGCTGTGAGGAAGCAAGTGCGATTGGGGTGACACCTCTGAGGACTGGAGTATTTGTGATGTTGAAGTTGATGTGGAGGAGAGCCCACTTAAAGGAGCACTTGATATCCGTTGAAGCACCTGCTGTTTTTGTGCCTCATCTGGAATTTGTAGCGATTGGCGTGGCCGTAAGAAAGGGATCTTATCACATTGTCCGCTAAAAGAAGTTGACATTTTAGTTTGGCTGGAAGATAGACTTTCTTCTGCAGATGTTACTGTTGCTTTAACACCTACCCCACGGACACAACCTTTTTTCCCCTTCCAAACATGCCTATTCCCCTTTCCACCAGCAGCAGGCCTTTTTCCACTCATTTTGGTGGTAAACTAATTCACAACTCTGTAGTTATTTGCACAAAAAAACAATGGATGGGAACCGAGCAGAGCAGAGTGGCCAAACTGTGGTATTAGGCCAAAATTATTAGCTGGGTTAGATGCAGAAAAAAATTATATTCAATTTGCAACCTGATGGAGGTCAGTATAGATGGACTATTAGAACAAGTCCCACACACTGCTAGAAGCCAAAATATTTTTTCAGAGCTAGATGCAGAAAAAAATTATATTCAATTTGCAACTTGATGGAGGTCAGTATAGATGGACTAATAGACCAAGTCCAACACACTGCTAGAAGCCCAAATATTTTTTCAGAGCTAGATGCAGATAAAAATAATTTTTAATTTTCAACCTGATGGAGGTCAGTATAGATGGACTAATAGAACAAGTCCCACACACTGCTAGAAGCCCAAATATTTTTTCATAGCTAGATGCAGAAAAAAATTATATTCAATTTGCAACCTGATGGAGGTCAGTATAGATGGACTAATAGACCAAGTCCCACACACTGCTAGAAGACCAAATATTTTTTCAGAGCTAGATGCAGAAAAAAATTATATTCAATTTGCAACCTGATGGAGGTCAGTATAGATGGACTATTAGAAAAAGTCCCACACACTGCTAGAAGCCCAAATATTTTTTCAGAGCTAGATGCAGGAAAAAATTATATTCAATTTGCAACCTGATGGAGGTCAGTATAGATGGACTAATAGAACAAGTACCACACACTGCTTGAAGCCCAAATATTTTTTCAGAGCTAGATGCAGAAAAACATTATATTCAATTTGCAACCTGATGGAGGTCAGTATAGATGGACTAATAGACCATGTCGCACACACTGCAAGAAGCCCAAATATTTTTTCAGAGCTAGATGCAGATAAAAAATATTTTTAATTTGCAACCTGATGGAGGTCAGTATAGATGGACTAATAGAACAAGTCCCACACACTGCTAGAAGCCCAAATATTTTTTCAGAGCTAGATGCAGAAAAAAATTATATTCAATTTGCAGCCTGATGGAGGTCAGTAGAGATGGACTAATAGAACAAGTCCCACACACTGCTAGAAGCCAAAATATTTTTTCAGAGCTAGATGCAGAAAAAAATTATATTCAATTTGCAACCTGATGGAGGTCAGTATAGATGGACTAATAGAACTAGTCCCACACACTGCTAGAAGTCCAAATATTTTTTCAGAGCTAGATGCAGAAAAAAATTATATTCAATTTGCAACCTGATGGAGGTCAGTATAGATGGACTAATAGACCAAGTCCCACACACTGCTAGAAGCCCAAATATTTTTTCAGAGCTAGATGCAGAAAAAAATTATATTCAATTTGCAACCTGATGGAGGTCAGTACAGATGGACTATTAGAACAAGTTCCACACACTGCTAGAAGTCCAAATATTTTTTCAGAGCTAGATGCAGAAAAAAATTATATTCAATTTGCAACCTGATGGAGGTCAGTATAGATGGACTAATAGACCAAGTCCCACACACTGCTAGAAGCCCAAATATTTTTTCAGAGCTAGATGCAGATAAAAATTATTTTTAATTTGCAACCTGATTGAGGTCAGTATAGATGGACTAATAGAACAAGTCCCACACACTGCTAGAAGCCCAAATATTTTTTCAGAGCTAGATGCAGAAAAAAATTATATTCAATTTGCAACCTGATGGAGGTCAGTATAGATGGACTAATAGACCAAGTTCCACACACTGCTAGAAGCCCAAATATTTTTTCAGAGCTAGATGCGGAAAAAAATTATATTCAATTTGCCATCTGATGGAGGTCAGTATAGATGGACTGTTAGAACAAGTCCCACACACTGCTAGAAGCCCAAATATTTTTTCAGAGCTAGATGCAGAAAAAAATTATATTCAATTTGCAACCTGATGGAGGTCAGTATAGATGGACTAATAGAAAAAGTCCCACACAGTGCTAGAAGCCCAAATATTTTTTCAGAGCTAGATGAAGAAAAAAATGATATTCAATTTGCAACCTGATGGAGGTCAGTATAGATGGACTAATAGACCAAGTCCCACACACTGCTAGAAGCCCACATATTTTTTCAGAGCTAGATGCAGATAAAAATTATTTTTAATTTCCAACCTGATGGAGGTCAGTAAAGATGGCTAATAGAACAAGTCCCACACACTGCTAGAAGCCCAAATATTTTTTCAGAGCTAGATGCAGAAAAAAATTATATTCAATTTGCAACCTGATGGAAGTCAGTATAGATGGACTAATAGAACAAGTCCCACACACTGCTAGAAGCCCAAATATTTTTTCAGAGCTAGATGCAGAAAAAAATTATATTCAATATGCAACCTGATGGAGGTCAGTATAGATGGACTAATAGACCAAGTCCCACACACTGCTAGAAGCCCAAATATTTTTTCAGAGCTAGATGCAGATAAAAATATTTTTAATTTGCAACCTGATGGAGGTCAGTATAGATGGACTAATAGAACAAGTCCCACACACTGCTAGAAGCCCAAATATTTTTTCAGAGCTAGATGCAGAAAAAAATTATATTCAATTTGCAACCTGATGGAGGTCAGTATAGATGGACTAATAGAACAAGTCCCACACACTGCTAGAAGCCCAAATATTTTTTCAGAGCTAGATGCAGAAAAAAATTATATTCAATTTGCAACCTGATGGAGGTCAGTATAGATGGACTAATAGACCAAGTCCCACACACTGCTAGAAGCCCAAATATTTTTTCAGAGCTAGATGCAGATAAAAATTATTTTTAATTTGCAACCTGATGCTGGTCAGTATAGATGGACTAATAGAACAAGTCCCACACACTGCTAGAAGCCCAAATATTTTTTCAGAGCTAGATGCAGATAAAAATTATTTTTAATTTGCAACCTGATGGAGGTCAGTATAGATGGACTAATAGAACAAGTCCCACACACTGCTAGAAGCCCAAATATTTTTTCAGAGCTAGATGCAGAAAAAAATTATATTCAATTTGCAACCTGATGGAGGTCAGTATAGATGGACTATTAGAACAAGTCCCACACACTGCTAGAAGCCCAAATTTTTTTGCAGAGCTAGATGCAGAAAAACATTATATTCAATTTGCAACCTGATGGAGGTCAGTATAGATGGACTGATAGAACAAGTCCCACACACTGCTAGAAGCCAAAATATTTTTTCAGAGCTAGATGCAGAAAAAAATTATTTTCAATTTGCAACCTGATGGAGGTCAGTATAGATGGACTAATAGACCAAGTCCCACACACTGCTAGAAGCCCAAATATTTTTTCAGAGCTAGATGCAGATAAAAATAATTTTTAATTTGCAACCTGATGTAGGTCAGTATAGATGGACTAATAGAACAAGTCCCACACACTGCTAGAAGCCCAAATATTTTTTCAGAGCTAGATGTAGAAAAAAATTATATTCAATTTGCAACCTGATGCAGGTCAGTATAGATGGACTAATAGAACAAGTCCCACACACTGCTAGAAGCCCAGATATTTTTTCAGAGCTAGATGCAGAAAAAAATTATATTCAATTTGCAACCTGATGGAGGTCAGTATAGATGGACTATTAGAACAAGTCCCACACACTGCTAGAAGCCCAAATATTTTTTCAGAGCTAGATGCAGAAAAAAACTATATTCAATTTGCAATCTGATGGAAGCCAGTATAGATGGACTAATAGACCAAGTCCCACACACTGCTAGAAGCCCAAATATTTTTTCAGAGCTTGATGCAGAAAAAAATTATATTCAATTTGCAACCTGATGGAGGTCAGTATAGATGGACTAATAGAACAAGTCCCACACACTGCTAGAAGCCCAAATATTTTTTCAGAGCTAGATGCAGAAAAAAATTATATTCAATTTGCAACCTGATGGAGGTCAGTATAGATGGACTAATAGACCAAGTCCCACACACTGCTAGAAGCCCAAATATTTTTTCAGAGCTAGATGCAGATAAAAATTATTTTTAATTTGCAACCTGATGGAGGTCAGTATAGATGGACTAATAGAACAAGTCCCACACACTGCTAGAAGCCCAAATATTTTTTCTGAGCTAGATTCAGAAAAAAATTATATTCAATTTGCAACCTGATGGAGGTCAGTAGAGATGGACTCATAGAACAAGTCCCACACACTGCTAGAAGCCCAAATATTTTTTCAGAGCTATATGCAGAAAAAAATTATATTTAATTTGCAACCTGATGGAGGTCAGTATAGATGGACTAATAGAATGATGCTATGCCCAAAAGGTTTTACTTCACTAGGTGCAGTAAAAAAATTGGTATTCTATACACAGGTGGTGTAGCTTGCAACACAGATAGGCTACTCCACTGACTAACACACTCTGCAATAGGCCAAAAAGGATTAGCTTTGCTAGATTTAGCCAAATGCTGTGAAAAAAACTTGCACAGCACTGGCACAGACCTGCCTGGCAAAAACTGATAGGAACTGATGTAACCTAGTCCTGAAAAGGACTGCAATTACAATTAGTCTTTACTCCCAACCTATCTATTTCAGAGCACAGCCCTGCCTGATAAAAGTCGTAGGAAATTCTGTAACCTAGTCCTTAAAAGGACTGCATTCACAACTATTCCCTACTCCCAAGCTATCTGTAGATTTGTGCGAAAATTGGCTTGAAATTAACAAGGTATAGCGCACACAGCAACAGCGGTGCCATCTAACACGCAGCTGCAGCAGTGAGAAAATGGTGGTGACGGGGAAAATGGCTGGGTCTTATAGGACAAGGACATGTGACATACACAGCCAATGACATATGCCCTTGCTTGTGTGAAAAAAAGCACTTCGCTCCGTGTGTGCGCTGCTGATAGGCTGACAGATTGCACCTCCCCACTGTAAATGCGGGAAAGAGAAAAAAAAATGGAGATCTTCATTATTCCTACAGAGATCCATCCCCTGCCCCTCCCCCCACCCCGCCCCGCTGTACACTCAAACTGCGTATTAACATTAATTTTCATCATTACTGAGAAAAAATCCAATTATGATTTTGGTGCACGAACAGTTATCGAACATAACCTCGAACAGCCGAATTTTTTTCAAATCGCTCGTGTTCGCCGAACGGCTCGAACACCGCCCAATACAGCTCGAATTTGAGATTGGCGAACAGTTCGAGTCAAACAACGCTCATCTCTAGTAAGCAGTAATCCTCGATTATATGTTCTTTGAAATTTGTCCAAAGTTGAGACGGATTTGTAGGCGGTCCAAATATGCAGATGTTGGTAAACAATTCACGAAGTTGCTTAGGTATATGTAGGGTAACTGCGTCTTCTAAAGCAAGTCTCCACACAGTATCATCCAATAGAAGTCCTAAACCCAAAGCTGCATTTTAAATGTATCGTGCAATACTCCGTTAACTGTTTTCAAATTGTCATAACTTGTAGCTCCTTTCACATGCAGTAGTAACAGCCGAAGGCAATATCTTTCTTGATCCTTGACACTAACAGTATACATGCGTCCAATTATTCTGCTAAGTCCTCGTTATCTTGGATTCCAAGTTTTATTCCAAACGTAATGCTCTGGAATCTCTCGATACAAATACTGCCTTGCGTTTTCGTCACATTGGTTCAGCAAAAAACATTTCATTAATGTTGAGGTCATGCTTAAAGTTTTTGAGACATCTTTGACTTGAGTATCTTCAAAGAAATAAAGCTGCTGTTGATTTGGTAAATGAATAGCTAAACGTATAATGGCATGGGACTGTGAATGCATTGGAAATGCAAATATCCTCCAAGCAGCTTCTGGAGCGCTCACATACAGTAGAGACCAAAAGTTTGGACACACCTTCTCATTTAAAGATTTTTCTGTACTTTCATGACTATGAAAATTGTACATTCACACTGAAGGCATCAAAACTATGAATTAACACATGTGGAATTATATACTTAACAAAATAGTGTGAAACAACTGAAAATATGTCTTATATTCTAGGTTCTTCAAAGTAGCCACCTTTTGCTTTGATGACTGCTTTGCACACTCTTGGCATTCTCTTGATGAGCTTCAAGAGGTAGTCACCGGAAATGGTCTTCCAACAATCTTGAAGGAGTTCCCATAGATGCTTAGCACTTGTTGGCCCTTTTGCCTTCACTCTGCGGTCCAGCTCACCTCAAGCCATCTCGACTGGGTTCAGGTCTGGTGACTGTGAAGGCCAGGTCATCTGGCGTAGCACCCCATCAGTCTCCTTCTTGGTCAAATAGCCCATACACAGCCTGCAGGTGTGTTTGGGGTCATTGTCCTGTTGAAAAATAAATGATGGTCCAACTAAATGCAAACCGGATGGAATAGCATGCCGCTGCAAGATGCTGTGTTAGCCATGCTGGTTCAGTATGCCTTCAATTTTGAGTAAATCCCCAACAGTGTCACCAGAAAAGCACCCCCACACCATCACACCTTCTCCTCTATCCTTCACGGTGGGAACCAGGCATGTAGAGTCCATCTGTTCACCTTTTCTACGTCAAACAAAGACAAGGTGGTTGGAAACAAAGATCTCAAATTTGGACTCATCAGACCAAAGCACAGATTTCCATTGGTCTAATGTCCATTCCTTGTGTTCTTTAGCCCAAGCAAGTCTCTTCTGCTTGTTGCCTGTCCTTAGCAGTGGTTTCCTAGCAGCTATTTTACCATGAAGGCCTGCTGCACAAAGTCTCCTCTTAACATTAGATGTAGAGATGTGTCTGCTGCTAGAACTCTGTGTGGTATTGACCTGGTCTCTAATTTGAGCTGCTGTTAACCTGCGATTTCTGAGGCTGGTGACTCGGATAAACTTATCCTGAGAAGCAGAGGTGACTCTTGGTCTTCCTTTCCTGGGGCGGTCCTCATGTGAGCCAGTTTCTTTGTAGCGCTTGATGGTTTTTGCAACTGCACTTGGGGACACTTTCAAAGTTTGCCCAATTTTTCGCACTGACTGATCTTCATTTCTTAAAGTAATGATGGGCACTCTTTTTTCTTTACTTAGAATTTGTATTATGGCAAGAAAAAGCAGCTAACAGTCTATTCAGTAGGACTATCAGCTGTGTATCCACCTGACTTCTGCACAACACAACTGATGGTCCCAACCCCATTTATAAGGCAAGAAATCCCACTTATTAAACCTGACAGGGCACACCTGTGAAGTAAAAACCATTTCTGGTGACTACCTCTTGAAGCTCATCAAGAGAATGCCAAGAGTGTGCAAAGCAGTCATCAAAGTAAAAGGTGGCTACTTTCAAGAACCTAGAATATAAGACTTAGTTTCAGTTGTTTCACACTTTTTTGCTAAGTATATAATTCCACATGTGTTAATTCATAGTTTTGATGCCTTCAGTGTGAATGTACAATTTTCATAGTCATGAAAATACAGAAAAATCTTTAAATGAGAAGGTGTGTCCAAACTTTTGGTCTGTACTGTATCTTGAGTCAACAAAAGTTGATGATTCATCATGATTGACTGTTTTCTGTTATATTTCGACGTTAGCTTTGTCATGCCCCTTGTAGATGTACTTGAAAAGATATTTTACACTTTTTATTGAAGCACAGATTTCTACATTGATGTGACAGTTGTAGCATTTTGATAAGTACGGGTTGTATGGAACTATCCATGAGTTATTTATAATTTTTTTGTTGTGAACAATGTTATCAATGTGTTGTCGCCGGTAGGATGGGTAGCCATCCAAGTCTTTAACAGTGTGCTGTTTGAACTTCTTTGGAAACCTTTTTGTACACTTTCCATTTTCCATGCATGGACTTTTTGGATGGGCCATGAACCATATGAGAGATTACAATATTATGCAGTTCAGGATACTTTTCTTGGTTAGGAATTTCAGCCCACCCTATGTTGTCGATTTTTTCCTCCGTGCGAAACTTGGAATCCGCGTCTAAGATAATTAGTATATGTGCATGTGGGAGACCTCGTTTCTGAAACTCTATGACGTGTACCATTGCTACGACTGTTCCAAAAAGCTCATTTTTGATGTCTTTCAAAAGGCTGCTGAGTTTCAGTGAAAATACTCGTGCGACTAAGTCCGGCCTGTGTTCAACTTGTTGCCAGGGTTCTAGATTTTCAGTAATTTCCAGCCATTTAGGATTACAGGTCATTGTCACAAAAATGTCAGGTCTTCCATACTTTGTTACTATTGCCATTGCATCTTGATAACACTGTTGCATGTTGTGGGGGCTACCTTCAAACAACAATGGGAGAATTACTGTTTTTCCAATTGGAATTCCATTTTGAATTGATTGTTTTTGCAAATGTTCTTGAAGAACGCAGTAGTCTTCAACTCTAAGTTGTTTTTGGTTCATTCGTATGAAATTTAGACTATTAGCTTCAATTTTAACGTATGCGTCGACTAAGTACTGTTGTGTCAGTTTTAGAGATGAGCGTTGTTCTACTCGAACTGTTCGCCAATCTCAAATTCGAGCTGTTTTGGGCGGTGTTCGAGCCGTTCGGCGAACACGAACAATTTGAGAAAAATTCGGCTGTTCGAGGTTATGTTCGATAACTGTTCGTGCACCAAAATCATAACTGGATTTTTTCTCAGTAATGATGAAAATTAATGTTAATACGCAGTTTGAGTGTACAGTGGGGTGGGGGGAGGGGCAGGGGATGGATCTCTGCAGGAACAATGAAGATCTCCATTTTTTTTTCTCTTTCCCGCATTTGCAGTGGGGAGGTGCAATCTGTCAGCCTATCAGCAGCGCACACACGGAGCGAAGTGCTTTTTTTCACACAAGCAAGGGCATGTGTCATTGGCAGTGTATGTCACATGTCCTTGCCCTATAAGACCAAGCCATTTTCCCCGTCGCCACCATTTTCTCACTGCTGCAGCTGCGTGTTAGACGGCACCGCTGTTGCTGTGTGCGCTATACCTTGTTAATTTCAAGCCAATTTTCGCACAAATCTACAGATAGCTTGGGAGTAGGGAATAGTTGTGATTGCAGTCCTTTTAAGGACTAGGTTACAGCATTTCCTACGACTTTTATCAGGGAGGTCTGTGCTCTTAAATAGATAGATTGTGGTAGTAAAGACTAATTGTAATTGGAGTCCTTTTCAGGACTAGGTTACATCAGTTCCTATCAGTTTTTGCCAGGCAGGTCTGTGCCAGTGCTGTGCAAGTTTTTTTCACAGCATTTGGCTGAATCTAGCAAAGCTAATCCTTTTTGGCCTATTGCAGAGTGTGTTAGTCAGTGGAGTAGCCTATCTGTGTTGCAAGATATACCACCTGTGTATAGAATACCAATTTTTTTACTGCACCTAGTGAAGTAAAATCTTTTGGGCATAGCATCATTCTATTAGTCCATCTATACTGACCTCCATCAGGTTGCAAACTGAATATAATTTTTTTCTGCATCTAGCTCTGAAAAAATATTTGGCCTTCTAGCAGTGTGTCGGACTTTCCCTATTAGTCCATCTATACTGACCTCCATCAGGTTGCAAATTAAAAATAATTTTTATCTGCATCTACAGTACCTCTGAAAAAATATTTGGGCTTCTAGCTGTGTGTGGGACTTGTTGTATTAGTCCATCTACACTGACCTCCATCAGGTTGCAAACTGAATATATTTTTTTCTGCATCTACCTCTGAAAAAATATTGGGCTTCTAGCTGTGTGTGGGACTTGTTGTATTAGTCCATCTATACTGACCTCCATCAGGTTGCAAACTGAATATATTTTTTTCTGCATCTACCTCTGAAAAAATATTGGGCTTCTAGCTGTGTGTGGGTCTTGTTCTATTAATCCATCTATACAGACCTCCATCAGGTTGCAAACTGAATATAATTTTTTTCTGCATCTAGCTCTGAAAAAATATTTTGCCTTCTAGCAGTGTGTGGGACTTTCTCTGTTAGTCCATCTATACTGACCTCCATCAGGTTGCAAACTGAATATAATTTTTTTCTGCATCTAGCTCTGAAAAAATATTTGGCCTTCTAGCAGTGTGTCAGACTTTCTCTATTAGTCCATCTATACTGACCTCCATCAGGTTGCAAATTAAAAATAATTTTTATCTGCATCTACAGTACCTCTGAAAAAATATTTGGGCTTCTAGCTGTGTGTGGGACTTGTTGTATTAGTCCATCTATACTGACCTCCATCAGGTTGCAAACTGAATATATTTTTTTCTGCATCTACCTCTGAAAAAATATTGGGCTTCTAGCTGTGTGTGGGACTTGTTGTATTAGTCCATCTATACTGACCTCCATCAGGTTGCAAACTGAATATATTTTTTTCTGCATCTACCTCTGAAAAAATATTGGGCTTCTAGCTGTGTGTGGGTCTTGTTCTATTAATCCATCTATACAGACCTCCATCAGGTTGCAAACTGAATATAATTTTTTTCTGCATCTAGCTCTGAAAAAATATTTGGCCTTCTAGCAGTGTGTGGGACTTGTTCTCTTAGTCCACCTATACTGACCTCCATCAGGTTGCAAATTCAAAATAATTTTTTGTATGCATCTAGCTCTGAAAAAATATTTGGCCTTCTAGCAGTGTGTGGGACTTTCTCTGTTAGTCCATCTATACTGACCTCCATCAGGTTGCAAACTGAATATAATTTTTTTCTGCATCTAGCTCTGAAAAAATATTTGGCCTTCTAGCAGTGTGTCGGACTTTCTCTATTAGTCCATCTATACTGACCTCCATCAGGTTGCAAATTAAAAATAATTTTTATCTGCATCTACAGTACCTCTGAAAAAATATTTGGGCTTCTAGCTGTGTGTGGGACTTGTTGTATTAGTCCATCTATACTGACCTCCATCAGGTTGCAAACTGAATATATTTTTTTCTGCATCTACCTCTGAAAAAATATTGGGCTTCTAGCTGTGTGTGGGACTTGTTGTATTAGTCCATCTATACTGACCTCCATCAGGTTGCAAACTGAATATATTTTTTTCTGCATCTACCTCTGAAAAAATATTGGGCTTCTAGCTGTGTGTGGGACTTGTTGTATTAGTCCATCTATACTGACCTCCATCAGGTTGCAAACTGAATATATTTTTTTCTGCATCTACCTCTGAAAAAATATTGGGCTTCTAGCTGTGTGTGGGACTTGTTGTATTAGTCCATCTATACTGACCTCCATCAGGTTGCAAACTGAATATATTTTTTTCTGCATCTACCTCTGAAAAAATATTGGGCTTCTAGCTGTGTGTGGGACTTGTTGTATTAGTCCATCTATACTGACCTCCATCAGGTTGCAAACTGAATATATTTTTTTCTACATCTACCTCTGAAAAAATATTGGGCTTCTAGCTGTGTGTGGGTCTTGTTCTATTAATCCATCTATACAGACCTCCATCAGGTTGCAAACTGAATATAATTTTTTTCTGCATCTAGCTCTGAAAAAATATTTGGCCTTCTAGCTGTGTGTGGGACTTTCTCTGTTAGTCCATCTATACTGACCTCCATCAGGTTGCAAACTGAATATAATTTTTTTCTGCATCTAGCTCTGAAAAAATATTTGGCCTTCTAGCAGTGTGTCGGACTTTCTCTATTAGTCCATCTATACTGACCTCCATCAGGTTGCAAATTAAAAATAATTTTTATCTGCATCTACAGTACCTCTGAAAAAATATTTGGGCTTCTAGCTGTGTGTGGGACTTGTTGTATTAGTCCATCTATACTGACCTCCATCAGGTTGCAAACTGAATATATTTTTTTCTGCATCTACCTCTGAAAAAATATTGGGCTTCTAGCTGTGTGTGGGACTTGTTGTATTAGTCCATCTATACTGACCTCCATCAGGTTGCAAACTGAATATATTTTTTTCTGCATCTACCTCTGAAAAAATATTGGGCTTCTAGCTGTGTGTGGAACTTGTTGTATTAGTCCATCTATACTGACCTCCATCAGGTTGCAAATTGAATATAATTTTTTTCTGCATCTAACCCAGCCAATAGTTTTGGCCTAATACCACAGTTTGGCCACTCAGCTCTGCTCGGTTACCATCCATTGTTTTTTTGTGCAAACAACTCCAGAGTTGTGAATTAGTTAACCACCAAAATGAGTGGAAAAAGGCCTGCTGCTGGTGGAAAGGGGAATAGGCGTGTTGGGAAGGGGAAAAAAGGTTGTGTCCGTGGGGTAGGTGTTAAAGCAACAGTAACATCTGCAGAAGAAAGACCATCTTCCAGCCAAACTAAAATGTCTACTTCTTTTAGCGGACAATGTGATAAGATCCCTTTCTTACGGCCACGCCAATCGCTACAAATTCCAGATGAGGCACAAAAACAGCAGGTGCTTCAACGGATATCAAGTGCTCCTTTAAGTGGGCTCTCCTCCACATCAACTTCAACATCACAAATACTCCAGTCCTCAAAGGTGTCACCCCAATCGCACTTGCTTCCTCACAGCTCCCAAATCTCCAGCTACCCGTCTGAGTATGAGGTAGAACAGATGGTTGAGTCTGCAGAGCTGTTTACTCATACTATAGCCTGGGAATCAGAGGTCGACTCCAGCGCTTCTGTGAATCCAGACGAGGAAATGATCTGCACTGATGCCCAGAATCTTTATGAGTCGGATCCAGGACCAGACGCAGAAGGTTCTGACCATAATGTAGACCCTCATTCCCAAACTGTAACTCCTGTTGGTGGAGACAATTAGGAAGACGATGATAAGACTCAAATACCTGATTGGAGCGACAACTTTAGTTTTTTGTCAGGGCAGGAACAGGTTGGCTCTGAGGATGACGGGTGTGATAACACACAGGGTGATGATGATGAGGTTGGAGATCCCACTTACTGTCAACCCACAGTCAGCCAAGAGATGAGGTCAGCAGAGGAGGTGGAGGAAAATGCTAGTGACGACGAGGTCAGGTTGCGCCTTCCTGGACAGAGACGTAGTACTGGAAGCACGTCAACAACTGCATCCTCAAACACAACTCTGCCTCTCACCACAAGTCGTGGTGGCTCTTCAGGTCGCATGGGTGCTAAGCCTTGCATAGCCTGGGCATTTTTTCAGATCGATAAAGATGACCCAACTCGTGTTATCTGTAGCATTTGTCAGCTAAAGCTAAGTAGAGGCCAAAAAATACATAGTTTGAGTACTTCATGCATGAACCGGCACATGGACATGAAGCATAAGTTGCAGTGGGAAGCTCAGTGTGCTACAATGCGGCCTAGCCGGCCGGGCCAACCACCGTCTGCCATATCTTGTGCATCCGCGGCCTCTTCATCCTCTGTGACTGGGGGGACAGCAGTCACACCTGTTTTGGGGCGCAGACCTGCCACCTCTTTACCCGCAACAGCCAGCGTGATTGGCAGGTCATCATTTTCTTTGGAGGTGGGAACACCAGCTGGTGTTGAGCGCTGTCCGACATCGATAGCACCACCTTTGGATCAAGGCAACCTAACATGTCCGCCTGCATCTTCCTCACAGACCGGCAGTTTGCCGGGGACACCCTTATCAACCCCGTCTAAGCACAATAGCCAGCCCTCGGTCCCTCAGATGTGGACAAGTAAAAGACCATTTCCTCCTAGCCATGAGAAAGCTAAGAGGTTGAATTTCACCATCTGCAAGCTCTTGGCTACAGAAATGCTGCCTTTCTGCCTGGTGGACACAGAGGATTTTCGAGACCTTATGTCCGTCGCAGTGCCCCAGTACCAGATGCCCAGTCGGCACTACTTCTCAAAGAAAGGTGTGCCTGCGCTCCACCAGCATGTCGCACACAACATCACCGCTTCTTTGAGAAACTCTGTGTGTGACAGGGTGCATTTCACCACAGACACTTGGACGAGTAGGCATGGACAGGGGCGTTACATGTCGCTGACTGGGCACTGGGTAACTATGGTGACAGCAGGACAAGGGGCTGCTGTCCAAGTCTTGCCGTCCCCACGAGTTGTGCGTCAATCCTCTTTATGTCAAAGTTCCTCCACTGCTTCTGCCTCCTCAACCTCCTCTCGGTCTTCCACCTGCACCCAAAGCCTGTCTGGTCATGCCACAAGCTTTCTAACTGCGCAGAAGGGATCCTGCACACCTCCTTACTATGCTGGCAGTAGGGCTCAACGTCATCAGGCGGTTTTTACATTGAAATGTCTGGGAAATGTGAGTCACACAGCTGAGGAGTTGTGGTCAGCTCTGGAGAACCAATTTCATGAATGGTTGTCTCCACTGGACCTGAAACCAGGGAAGGCCGTGTGCGACAATGCTGCAAACCTGGGTGCGGCCCTTCGCCGGGGCAATGTCACACACGTGCCTTGTATGGCTCACGTGTTGAACCTGGTTGTCCAGCAATTTTTAGCCCACTATCCCAGACTAGATGGCCTTCTGCAGAGGGCACGGTCGCTGTGTGCTCACTTCCGCCATTCGCATCCCGCAGCTCAGCGACTTACATCTCTACAGAAGTCGTTGGGCCTGCCACTTCACCGGCTAAAATGCGATGTGCCTACCCGGTGGAATTCAACTCTGCACATGTTGCAGCGACTGTGGCAGCACCGACAAGCCCTGGTGCAATACGTTCTGACATATAGCCTGGGCCAACGAGATTCAGAGGTGGGGCAAATCACGCTGGAGAAGTGGTCTCAGATCAGGGACCTATGCACCCTTCTGCACAGTTTTGAAATGGCGACGAAGATGTTTAGTGCTGACGATGCCATTATCAGCATGACTATTCCAGTGACTTACATGCTGGAGCACATGTTAAACAGAATTCGGAGTCAGGTGGTGGCACAAGAGGAGGTGGAGGAAGTAGAGGAGGAGGAGTTGTATGCGGAAGGGCTAACATCTGCAAGGTCCAGACGGTCGGCAGCACCAAGGCGGCAGGCATGTGAGGGTGGGGGAGATGGTTTTACCAGGGCGCAAGGTAGCAGCCAAACTAGTGAGGAAGGTGCAGGAGCCCAGGAAGAAGTGGAGGACGAACTGATGGAAGACTCATCAGATGAGGGAGACCTTGATTACCTTTCTGTTGTGCGAGGTTGGGGGGAGAGGACAGAGGAAGGAAGCATGATTGTTACCTCGCCACCAACACAACAGGGACTTGGTGCTCCTGGATGCGCAACACACATGAGTGCCTTCTTGCTGCACTACCTGCAACATGACCCTCGAATTGTGAGAATTAGAAATAATCCTGACTACTGGGATGCCACACTGTTAGATCCCCGGTACAAAAGTAAATTTGCAGAAATTATTCCTGCCATAGAAAGGGATGCACGCATGCAGGAGTATCAGCAGAGACTGTTGCAGAATCTTACATGTGCTTTTCCACAAAATACCAGTGGTGCACGTAGTGAATCTCACAGTTCCAACTTGCCAACCGTGGGACCGTCAAGTGTTCAGCACTCAAACCGTAACAGAACCACAGTATCTGCTGGTAACATCAATTTTGCGGAATCATTTCACCACTTTTTTAGCCCATCCTTTGCAAGGCCACAGGAGACAAGAAGTCTGACACATAGTCAACGCCTAGAGACGATGGTACAGGAGTATCTCCAAGTAAACATTGAAGCCACGACTGTGTCACTGGACCCTTGCTCTTTTTGGGCTTCCAATCTGGATAAATGGCCGGAGCTAGCCACTTATGCCTTGGAGATCTTGTCATGCCCCGCAGCCAGCGTTCTGTCTGAACGTGTGTTCAGCGCTGCTGGTGGTGTGCTGACAGATAAGCGCACGCGGCTCTCCACTGATAATGTAGACAGACTCATGTTCATAAAGATGAACAAATCATGGATCTGAAACGACTTTTCTACCCCTGTGTCATCCTGGGGAGAGTAAAAGCTTGATGATTGGTTAAAATCATCCTACCAACCGTTTTAAGCTTTCAAATTACTAATCATGTTTATCTGTATCTTGACTGGAAAATAATTTGGGCTTTGTAGCAGTGTGCAGCACTGATCCTATTAGGCCATCTATACTAAAGCTTCACCAGATTTAAAATTAAAACTAATTTTTAGCTGCATCTAGCCCGGAAAATAATTTTGGGGCTCCGAGATGCGCAAGACACATAAGTGCCTTCTTGCTGCACTACCTGCAGCATGACCCTCATATTGTCAGAATTCGAAGTAATCATGACTACTGGGTTGCCACACTCTTAGATCCCCCAAACTTTTCGATCAACCTTTTCATTTTAATAAAGACCAAAAAAATGGTCATTTTTGAAATTATAAGCATTAGCAGGTTGTTAGAAACTGAAATCAAACAGTTTTCAACTCAAAACTTTATTCTAGGTGATGTTACATTTTCACATAGGACCCCTTGTTCGAAAGGAGCTTCTGAACTCTCTCGTCCATTGAATTTGTCAGGTTTTGGATGGTTTCTGCTTCAATTGTTTTGCATGAGGACAGAATACCCTCCCAGAGCTGTTGCTTAGATGTGAACTGCCTCCCGCCATCATAGACACTCCTTTTAATGATGCTCCAAAGGTTCTGAATGGGGTAGAGGTCAGGGGAGCATGGGGGTCACACCATAAGTTTGTCCCCTTTTATGCCCATATCAGCCAGAGATGCAGATGTTTTATGTGCAGCATGAGATGGTGCATTATCATGCAGAAAAATGATCTTGCTGTGAAATACACGGTTCTTCTTCTTGAACCATGGCAGGAAGTGCTGTTTGAGAAAATCCACATACATTATGGAGTTCATCTTTAGCGCCTTCAGGAATCCTAAAGTGGCCGACAATCTCTCTCCCCATGATTCCAGCCCAAAACATTACTCCACCTCCTCCTTGTTGGCGCTGTAGCCGTGTTTGCGTGGGGTGTCCATCAACCAGCCATCCTCCACTCCATCCATCTGGACCATCGAGCGCTGCACGGCACTCATCCGTGAACAAAACTGTTTTGAAATCAGTCTTCATGTAATGTTTGGCCCACTGGAGCCGTTTCTGCTTGTGTGAAGTGGATAGAGGAGGTCGACAGGATGGCGTATGCACAGCTGCAAACCTCTGAAGGACCCTGCATCTTGTTGTTCGGGGGACGTTGGAGGCACAAGCAGCTTCAAAAACTTGTCTGCTGCTATGACAAGGCTTTTTTGCCGCTGCTCTTTCAACCTGACGTAATTGCCTGTAGGAAAGAGTCCTCAATTTGCCCTTATCAGCACGCACACGTGTGTACTGTGAATCAGCTACATACTTCTTGATTGCCAAGACACTTCATCCTGATCATCGCACAATGTTGATTGTAGTCATGCCTTGACCTAAACACTCCACAATTTGTTGCTTCTCAGCAGCCGACACATCCTTTTTCTTTCCCATTTTGGCAGAAAATGTAGGCTGCTTAATAATGTGAGAGAGCCTTCTTAAGTAGTCTTGCCTTTCATTGGACACACCTGCCAAACTAATTAGCACAGGTGTCTGCAATTGCTTACAGTGATATAAAGAGCCCTGACACACATCACCATCAATGAGTTTAACTGACAAACAAACAAATTCTTCCCTTATCACTCCTAAACACTTTTTGCATAATAATTTGGAACGCAGTGTACATGTGCTTTTCCACAAAACACCAGCGGTTCACGTAGTGAATCTTACAGTTCTAACTTGCCAACCGTGGTCTGTATGGAGTTGTTCAATAAAGGGCCCAAAATTAAGATAACATAGATGGGAGAGGTCTCTATGAATAAGAATTCCTAAGTATTTGATACCCTGTGAGGGCCAGGCAAAGGGAAAGTTGGACTGGATGGAATCCTATATGGATTTGGGGAGGGAGACATCGAGGGCCTCAGACTTCGCTGCATTGATTTTAAAATTTGACCATGTAACAAAGTTATTTCAGCCATAACAGCATGGATGGATATATGTGATTGAGTGATATATACTAGGACATCATCAGCAAATAGAGAGCACTTGTACTCGGTGCCTCCCACCTCAATCCACCTAATATTGGGGTTATGGCGAATTGATGAGAGCAGGTGCTCCGTCACTAGGATGTATAAGAGAGGGGACAGAGGACATCCCTGCCTTGTCCCATTGGTGATTGTGAAAGGTGATGAAAATGTTCTGATGCACCCCCTGGGCCTTGGGACACCCGGAGCCGGACCCTTTTTGGTGGATGCTGGTGGTTGTAGTCTTCGTGGCGACGACCCGGTTCCGTGGCTCAGGGCGGTCAAACCAGTGGCGGAACTATTTATGTGGTTTTGATGTTTAAATGTACGACTACGCCACCCGTGGATTGCGGTCAGAGTGAACCGCCGCTACAGGGCAGACCGCTGAGGCTGGTGTTGTGGGTGCAGCAGAGCGTAGCATAACTCCCCACGGGAGGAGTATAGCCTCAGGGCAGTGTATGCGGAGGATGGGGGTGATGGTGCAGGGCAGCAGCAGTAACGACACGGAGTCAGTGATGCAGTTCAGGGCCTTTACTCACAGTTCTTATTATCCAGACCACGTCTGCAGGTAACGGCTGCCCACGTCGTACTGTGCTCACCAGGTGAGGGGCTCAGACAACTCCCAGATAACTTTGGAGCACTTCACAGGACCCCCTTTGTGTGTCCTTTGTCTGGCCTTTCTTACCAACACTTCTGTCCGGCTGCCTCGGGCCTCCTCTTGGTAAACTTGGCGCCAGTTTCCCTGACCCTATGTAGTGCCTTCCTAGCGGGTGTAGCGAGGGGCTGCGCCACATAAAATGTCAGAGCCTCCGGTTTCTAGCTGAGGGTCGTTTCCTGCCTCCACTAGTTCGGGGACCGGTCTCCCCCTTTGGCCTGACCCCTCCACGCAGGTGGATTCGGGCTTGCGGGGGCGACTCGCCCGTCCGCACCCCTGGGATCCCTTCATTCCTCATTCCTGGAGCCTTCTCCGCTCCTCTTCCTTCCTTCTCCCTCTTCGAGGCCTGGGCCTCTGTTACTAGGCCCGCCTCCGGAGCAGAGCTCATGCAGAGCCCCTGCTCCCTGCCACTTCTGCTCAGACTTCTCTGCACTGAACTAAGATGGTGCCCACCTTTTATACTCCCTTCTCAATGCACCCAGGAACTGTTTCCTCCCTGCTCCTGCACTACAGGGTTCCCCTTCCTCAGTGTTCCCTCCCCCTATTCCAGCCAGGGACAGGGACTGTCGTGCCCATCTCAGGGGCATATTGGTCGCCCTGCCCCACGGCAATGTGGTGTAATGCATGCAGGTGTCGGGTCCTGATCCACACTCCATCCTTACCTGAGAGTGAGATATCACACCTCTGGGTGAGGTGCAATACGTCTGTAGCAACCGAGCCCTCAGGGTGCTACAGTTCCATTTATCTTCAGCCTAGGTGACGTATTGTGATACAGGGCCGTGATTTTGGCTATAAAAGGGTCCCCTAGACCCCTACCCCAAGCTTTTTAAGAGAATCATATATGGCGTGCCAGGAGACTTTATGGAATGCTTTCTCAGCATCCAACGAGAGTATCTAATTACAAATTTTTAACTGCATCTAACCCAGGAAATACTTTGTGCCTAGTAGCAGTGTCTGCTAGTCAGCGGATTATCCCGGCTGTTAAGCAAGCTACACCACCTGTAGTTTAGACACTTAATTTTTTCAAAGGAAATGCTTCGGGACCATGGGATACTTAGTGAAGAGCATCAGGAGGCACCCCAAGGCATAGGGGCTGGGACTGGCAGTAGGATGCCTTGCGGTGGACAGCCGAGCTCGATCCTTATAAAAGCTTTTTAACTGCAGCAGCTTTAGTGGATGCTACTGGAGCTGGAATTACGCGGCTGCTGGCATGAGACTTGCCCTCCAATAGATCCTTGTAAATGGATTTAAAGTGTATTCATTCAAATTAGAGAGACAATTTAAATTAAAAAGCTTAGAGCTGCCTCCACCACAGGGGGGCTCGCTCGACCCACCAGCGGACAGGCACCAGTATTGGGAGAGGGGGGCTGGCCATCAGGGTTCACCGCGGCTCTGGCACAAACCCGGCGACACGGAGGTGGCACGGGCAGGAGCGGACTGGCCGTGTCGGCTTCTCACTTTTTGGATTTTAGAAGGGCATGACATGCCTATATCTGTGTCTCCCCCTCCTTTTACTCCTCCACCTCTTTTATTTTCGCATGACTATATGTACTTGTCACTTTTCCATGTGTTAGTTATGTCTTCTGAGCAGTTTGTCAGCTTTTGGACACCTTTGAATGTGTTTTCTATGTGTTTCTATGTGTTTTTGTTTGCCTGCCATTGGTTTTAATGGTGTTCGAAGGTGTTCGACGAACAGTTCGACGAACAGTTCGGCGAACACACGGGTGTTCGACGAACCGAACCGAACTCGAACACTACGGGGGTGGCTCAACACTAGTCAGTTTCCCACCATTTAAAATAGGATTGAAGTAATTTCGGACAGACAGAAGAAAACTGTAGTACTGCAGTGGTGTAATTCTTCTTGAAGTTCCTTGCTGGTGTAGGTTTTCATGCCTCCCTTGATCACCTCTTGGAAAGAATAGTGGAACCAGAAGAGCATCAAGATTGCTGTGCAAAATGCTAATTCGTTGTGTCTTAGGAACCAAAGGGTTGTTTTGGTCTGGCTTAAGATGGACTAATATATCCCTTTGAAAAGGAGGCTCTCCGTCATCGTTTTGAAAAACAACTGTGACCTAACTTACACGTGGTTTGTTGTAAAGTCGGGGATCCCGCTTACGTTCTTGTTTAATGGACATGACAATAGAAGGCATTTCAGTCCCATTTTGTATAGCTCTCTGTTCCTCCTCAGCTTAGACGTCTTTTAGCATGCGATATGCGGCAGCAAATGGGCTGATTTTTTGTAAATGTACGACAATTCATTGAAAGATCGAGCGGTGGATGCCGGGTGTGACGCGATGGGGGATAACCCTGCCCACAACCCGTCACTCATCGTGAAACGCGGAACAGGAGACCCCTGGCTGCAGCCGCAAATAGTTGTGACATAAGCGGAAGCAAGAGCCGGCTGCAGCCGGGGGTCACGTGCCGCCTGTGCGTGGTCAGTGATAGCGCCGTGCACAGGCAGTATTGGCAACATGAGGTATTTACAAAATTCATTAGGGGCCCCGGGGGATACATTGGGGGGTTAATTTAAAGTAGTCACGCCAATACTGCTGATTGGTCGTGCCCGGTCGGCCACGACCAATTAGCGAAGCGTGGTTCAAATCCCGCGCCAATTCGCGGCCGGACTGCGCCAGTCACTGATTGGTCACGGGCGGCTAGCGCGACCAATCAGCGAAGCGGGATTTCCGTTGCAGACAAACAGACAGAATTAGACGATTATATATATAGATTTAAGGTGGTAAAAAAATGGTTGATCTACTTGATTGTTGATCTACTCCTCTACTAATCTATTAATGTGTGTATATGTAGAAATCTGAACCAGGACTCTCAGAACAATGAAATCAACACATCAGCATTTATATAGATGTGTCTTGTACAAGCCTAAAGGGTAACGTTTCTCCTTGTGGAGAGTGATATGCCAAGCCTGGCATGCCAATGTGAGGAGACTTTTAAGCCTTGCAATGCTCTTCTGTAAAATTAAATATGCAAATTGCCTCTTCAGAGAGGAAGAGGCTGAGAATTCTAGTGTCATCTATTGGAAGTAGCAATTCTAAAAGTCAATATCAACCCTTTAACAAGCCTTGCCATATGACTTATGATAAAAGCCAAACCGTAATCTCAATTTGCAGACACACTGTTTCGGGGTGATGCCCCTCATCAGTGCAAAGTGTGAGATCTGGTTCGGCTAGGTAAAAGGTGTCTGACCACGATCAAAGAGGTAACATTTCTCCTTGTGGAGAGTGACATACCAAGCCTGGCATGCCAATGTGTGGAGACTTAAGAATTGCAATGCTCTTCTGAGAAATTAAATATGCAAATGGCCTCTTCAGAGAGGAAGAGGACTAAAACTCTAGTGCCACCTATTGGAAGTGGCAATTCTAAAACTCAATATCGACCCTTTAACGAGTATTGTCATATGACTTAGGATAAAAGCCAAACCGGAATCTCAATTTACAGACACGGTGTTTCAGGATGCTGCCTCTCATCAGTGCAAAGTGTGAGATCTTCTTTGGCTAGGCGAGAGGCATCTGACCGGGATCCAAGGGGTAACGTTTCTTCTTGTGGAGAGTGACATGCCAAGCCTGGCAAGCCGATATGAGGAAAATTTTAAGCCTTGCAATGTTCCTCTGATAAATTAAATATGCAAATTGCCTCTTCAGAGAGGAAGAGGACTAAAACTCTAGTGCCACCTATAGGAAGTGGCAATTCTAAAAATCAATATCGACCCTTTAACAAGCCTTGCCATATGACTTAGGATAAAAACCAAACCGGAATCTCCATTTACAGACACAGTCTTTCAGGGTGCTGCCCCTCATCAGTGCAAAGTGTGAGATCTGCTTTGGCTAGGTGAGAGGCGTCTGACCGGGATCCAAGGGGTAACGTTTCTCCTTGTGCAGAGTGACATGCCAAGCCTGGCATGCCAATATGGGGTGACTTTTAAGCCTTGCAACGCTCCTCTGGCAAATTAAATATGCAAATTGCCTCTTCAGAGAGGAAGAGGACTAGAACTCTAGTGCCACGTATTGGAAGTGGCAAACCTAAAAGTCAATATTGACCCTTGCCATATGACTTAAGATAAAAGCCAAACCAGAATCTCAATTTGAAGACATGGTGTTTCGAGATGCTTTTCTAGTCCTCTTCCTCTCTGAAGAGGCAAATTGCATATTGTACAAGCCCTTCATACTCCAAAAAGCAGCTTATCTCTGCTGATAATTGGTGAACAAGGGTTAAGCTTCTTCTAAACACACATTGATAATGTTAGGGACAGACGGATGGGCACGCTGAAATATCAGGCTCAATAGTTTTGTTTTCACCTTTGGATAAGCGGAGGTATCTGTCAATGGCTCTCCACATTTTAGTTTTTCCTTTGGATAAGTTGATGTACTTGGCAGTGGCTCTCCCCATTTTAAATAGATAACTTAGTTGATAACTCAGTTTCTCTGGCACTTTAGTAAGGGCAAAAGGGTTCAGTTTGTTGAACTCTACGGCTGCATCTACATTTGCCAACTTTGTGTCATTAACAGACAGACAATCAATAAATATTTGTTGATTGACAATTCTATAACACTTTAACGACCGCCAATACGTATAAAAACAGTGGCCCTTAAGGGGCATTATTTTCTCATTTTGGTTTTAAAACGGTGATAATTGGGAACAGCTGGTTTTTATTCATTCTGGACCTTAAAAATCAGAATAAAAATAATTTAAAAATCTGGTATTGCTGGAATCGCACTGACCATAAAGAATAAAGCCGTCTAATCACTCATACCACACGGCGAGCTGTGCAAAAATTAAAAAAAAAAACTATTCTTGTACTGCTGTCTATACGTTCATTCCACCTCCCAAAAAATCCGTACAAGGCTCGGTTCACATTTATCCTGCTCTGTCCACTGAGCACTTACATCAGGGTTTCTGTGTCAATCCTCAAAACCGCAATTCAGACAAAACAACTTATGAGGCAGATGGAGTCCCTTCAGATTCTGTATGGTCTCTGTTTCGGCAGTTGTACAGCATGACTAACTGGTTTAAGGAAAATAAAATTGAATTAAACCCCCTCTAATCCATATGGATTAGAGGGGGTTTAATTCAATTTTTTTCAGCACTTTATTGTTAGGGAAAGGGTGCAATAGAGATGTCATAGATTTTCTGCATGCAATAAAAGAGATAACTTATTGTAATAACATAAGCCACAATGGAGATTTGATTGTTGTAAAATTTGAAGGTACCTGTTTTTTTATATTTAAAAAAAAAATTGTAATTATTGAAATAAAGACAAATTAATTTTAACAAATAATTGTATTTAATCTTCCTCAAAACCGGGCTCATGTAGCTCGAGGTGTCTGTTGATATTATATGAATTGGAAGTTGCAAATCATTGACCCTTTTTGATATATATAAAGTACAATGTGTCAAGAAAAAATTATCTCAGAATCACTGTGATATATTGAAGCATTCCAAAGATATTGTAACGGGTCTGGGAGGCGGAACCTCAGAGCTACTATACAAGGGGGCGGTCCTTGTAAGGGAGCGGGTGGCAACCAGGGAAGACGGGCTGGAAGACTCAGTAGGTGAACGGGACAGTCTCTGAGTGAACGGGACAGTCTCTGAGTGAACGGGCTGGAGGTCACGGCAAGTGACCGAGGCAGTCTCTGGGTGAACGGGCTGGTGGTCACGGCAAGTGACCGGGGCAGTCTCTAGGTATAGGGTTGGTACGACCTGTGGCGGCTGAAGATAGATGTGAGCTCCCAGGTGAGCAGGCGAGAGTCTCTGGATGAACGGGTGGTCACAGCATGTGACGGCGGAGCTTCCAGGAAGACCAGCAGACAGGCAACAGATGAGCGCTCCCAGGTGAGCGGGCAGAAGTCTCTGGACAGGCGGGTGGTCACAGCACGTGACGGCGGAGCCTCCGGGTAGGCAAGCAGACAGGTAGCAGATGAGCGCTCCCAGGTGAGCGGGCAGGAGTCACTGGACAGGCAGATGGTCACAGCACGTGACGGCGGAGCCTCCAGGTAGGCTAGCAGACAGGTAGCAGATGAGCGCTCCCAGGTGAGCGGGCAGGAGTCACTGGACAGGCAGGTGGTCACAGCACGTGACGGCGGAGCCTCCTGGTAGGCTAGCAGGCAGGTAGCAGATATGCGCTCCCAGGTGAGCGGGCAAGCTGGTCCATAGACAGACTGACAGGAGTTGGAAGGCAGACCGTCGGACCTCAGGCAAGCAGGCAGGTAGCTGAAGTGCGCTCCCAGGTGAGCGGGCAGGCTGGTCCTTAGACAGACTGACAGGATTAGTAAGGCAGACCGTCGGACCTCAGACTAGCGGGCAGGTAACAAGTAATCAGGCAAGAATCTGGCAGGTAACTGGCAGGTAACTGGCAGGAAACTGGCAACGGGACCTGAGGGCTGAAGCACAGGTGAGACACAGGTGCAAACAACATTGCTCGGGCACCTCCATTTTGGAGGAGGTGCCTTATATATGGTCAAGTCCTCCGGCCATTGGCCGGGGACTCCTTAGGACGGCGCGCGGCCCCTTTAAGAGGGAGGGAGAGCGCGCGCGCCCTAAGCACAGTGGCCGGGAAGGAGCGCGCGCTGCCAGCAGAGCGGGAGGAGGACGCCGAGCACGGAGCAGAGAGGTGAGGGGAACAGCGTCCCTACCTAGCAGAGGGCAGGGACGCCGGCGCTACAGATATTACCACATGAAGTGACACTAGTCAGATTGCAAAAATTTGGCCTGGTCATTAAGGTTAAAATTGGCTCGGTCACTAAGGAGTTAAAACCATGTTGTAACAGATAGTTCAGTGACCAATGGCTGTCATTGTTCTCAACAGCACATGTCCTGTTTAGACAGGGAAATGTGCTGTCGAGAACAATGATCTTTTGGGAGAAAAATGCAATTATCATGTTTAGTTTGCATGACTATTGTGAACGGATGTTCCTATTATTGCTCGTTTACAAATAATCATGTTGTGTAAATGCACCTCAACTTTAGAATCTGACATTGGTAAGCCAGAAAACTTTCATACACATCTGATGGTCTTCCAGTTCAAAAATCAGCAGGCTTAGCTGAAATATATATGGCCAATTTGTTGATCACATAAATAGAAGCTTCCAGGCAGTGTCCCTCTATGGTCTTTGTTCTTAGAAGGAAAGTGTAAAAACAACTTAGGTCAATAAATCCAATAAAAACTCTACCTATCTGCAAGGTCTGGGATTTTAATGCATTTATTTCCAGACATAGCCAAAAGGCAATAGTATTTACCAGCCAAGGTCACAAAGGAAAATGCACAAACAGGATGCAGCAGACCCCTAACTAAAGGAGGTAACACAGGTGCAAAGATGAAGCTTGCAATAGGGCGCAAATCACACACATGTATAGCACAGTGTCCAGCTAACAGCCTATTACACGCCCTACTATTCGATTAGGCGGGATGTCCGACACTCTATTATTGCATCATAGCAGTGATGCAGGCTTCATCTATGTGCAATTCTAATACTAGGCAATCACCCCCTCCATGGATTGGTAGGGTGAGAGTGGTAGTTTCATCAGTATTTTGCACCATTTTCCTTTGTGACCTTGGCTGGTAAATACCATTGCCTTTTTCCTATGTCTATAATTTAATTTTTTAAATTAATTTTATTGCTTATTATTTCATTTATTTCCAGAATTCACAGCTTAGAGTAAATAGTGTTTCAATACAAATTAGTGGATGAGCCTATTTACAATATACCAATTAATTTAACATCATAACACTTGGCTAAAATACTGTCGTTTGTTTAGCCTGCAGGTTTTTAGAGCATCTTATGGTCTGTGCACAGTCACAGATTGCAGTCAGTTTGATGACGAAGTACATACTATACTACTATGTGCAGTGTACAGTGTTAAATATTTGGAAACCAAAGAGACAATGATGATTGCTGAAATACTGGAGGAATGCTGAATATTGAGCAGTATCATTCATTTCTTTCATCTTTGAACAAGTTTATAGTACATCTGTATGAATGTAGGTACCCTTTAAATTTTCATGAACTACTCCCTTGAAAAGGCTTTCCGTGATCTTTGCAGGATTACATGTTAATATAGAAACCACAATAGATGTAAAACTGGATTCTAGTACTTTAGAATAATTCCGTTTACCAAAGAAAAACTAACCACACATACTTAACCCCTTCACGACCAATGACATATACTGTCTCTGCCTTTGATGCAGGCTCACACGCTGAGCCCGCATCTTTTCCCGCACTTGATGGCTGATTTAATCCGAGATCCACGCATGGCTGTTAACAAGTCAAATTCTGCTGTCAATCACTGCACGTCATTGATCCTGCCCATTGGTGAGCCCGTCACGTGATCACGGGACGCCGATGGGTTGTCTTGACAGCCAGGGGTCGGCTGATGACCCCCTCATGTGTGTCATCATGATCATCCTGTGATGACAGACACAGTGATTTTTGCTATACATACAATACATAGCATAGAATGTATGGACTCTTCGTTGTGTATATATGTGCTCTGCATACATGTGTGCATGTGCTCTGTATATGCACACACATACGGTATATGTATGTATGTGCTCTGTGTATACATGCGTGTGTGCAATGTGTATATACATATGTGTTTGTGTGTATATGCTTGATGTGTACATGCTTGTGTGCTATGTGTGTGTATACATATATACAGTGGGTACAGAAAGTATTCAGACCCCTTTAAATTTTTCACTCTTTATTTCATTGTAGCCATGGTAAATTATAAAAAGTTAATTTTTTTTCTCATTAAAGTACACTCTGCACCCCATCTTGACTGAAAAAAAACAGAAATGTAGAATTTTTTGCAAATTTATTGAAAAAAAACTGAAATATCACATGGTCATAAGTATTCAGACCCTTTGCTCAGACACTCTTATTTAAGTCACATGCTGTCCATTTCCTTGTGATCCTCCTTGAGATGGTTCTACTCCTTCATTGGAGTCCAGCTGTTTTTAATTAAACTGATAGGACTTGATTTGGAAAGGCACACACCTGTCTATGTAAGACCTCATAGCTCACAGTGCATGTCAGACCAAATGAGAATCATGAGCTTAAAGGAACTGGAAAAGGAGCTCAGAGACAGAATTGTGGCAAGGCACAGATCTGGCCAAGGTTATAAAAGAATTTCTGCATTACTCAAGGTTCCTAAGAGCACAGTGGCCTCCATAATCCTTAAGTGGAAGAAATTTGGGACCACCAGAAGTCTTTCCTAGACCTGGCCGTCCAGCCAAACTGAGCAATCTTGGGAGAAGAGCCTTGGTGAGGGAGGTAAAGAAGAACCCCAAGATCACTGTGGCTGAGCTCCAGAGATGCAGTAGGGAGATGGGAGAAAGTTCCACAAAGTCAACTATCACTGCAGCCCCCCACCAGTCGGGCCTATATGGCAGAGTGGCCCGACGGAACCCTCTCCTCAGTGCAAGACATATGAAATCCCGCATAGAGTTTGTTCAAAAACACATGAAGGACTCCCAGACTATGAGAAATAAGATTCCCTGGTCTGATGAGCTGAAAATATAACTTTTTGGTTATAATTCTAAGCGGTATGTGTGGAGAAAATCAGGCACTGCTCATCACCTGCCCAATACAATCCCTACAGTGAAACATGGTGGTGGCAGCATCATGCTATGGGGGTGTTTTTCAGCTGCAGGGACAGGACGACTGGTTGCAATTGCAGGAAACATGAATGTGGCCAAGTACAGAGATATCCTGGATGAAAACCTCTTCCAGAGTGCTCTGGACCTCAGACTTGGCCGAAGGTTCACCTTCCAACAAGACAATGACCATAAGCACACAGCTAAAAGCTGAGTGGCTTCAGAACAACTCTATGACCATTCTTGACTGGTCCAGCCAGAGCCCTGACCTAAACCCAATTGAGCATCTCTGGAGAGACCTGAAAATGGCTGTTCTCCAACGCTCACCATCCAACCTGACGGAACTGGAGATGATCTGCAAGGAAGAATGGCAGAGGATCCCCAAATCCAGGTGTGAAAAACTTGCTGCATCATTCCCAAGAAGACTCATGGCTGTACTAGCTCAAAAGGGTGCTTCTACTCAGTACTGAGCAAAGGGTCTGAATACTTATGACCATGTGATAATTCAGTTTTTCTTTAATAAATTTGCAAAAATTTCTACATTTCTGTTTTTTTTCAGTCAAGATGGGGTACAGAGTGTACTTTAATGAGAAAAAAAAATGAACGTTTTAGAATTTACCAAATGGCTGCAATGAAACAAAGAGTAAAAAATTTAAAGGGGTCTGAATACTTTCTGTACCCACTGTATTTGTGTGTGTACATGGTGTATACATGCATGTGTTTAACATACAATGTGTGTGTCACATAGTGTGTGTATGTAGCATCCACATATATACATTGCCTACAAGTAGTATTCAACCCCCTGCAGATTTAGCTGGTTTGATAAGATGCAAATAAGTTAGAGCCTTCAAACTGCAAACGAGAGTAGGTTTTATGAACAGAAGCATAAATCTTACAAACCAAAAAGTTATGTAGCTCAGTTGAATTTTATTAAATTTTAAACATAAAAGTGTGGGTCAATTATTATACAACCCCTATGTTTAATATTTTGTGGAATAACCCTTGTTTGCAATTACAGCTAATAATCGTCTTTTATAAAACCTGATCAGGCCGGCACAGGTCTGTGGAGTTATCTTGGCCCACTCCTCCATGCAGATCTTCTCCAAGTTATCTTTGTTCTTTGGGTGTCTCAGGTGGACTTTATTCTTGAGCTCCTTCCACAAGTTTTCAATTGGGTTAAGGTCAGGAGACTGACTAGGCCACTCCAGCACCTTGACTTTTTCCCTCTTGAACCAGGCCTTGGTTTTCTTGTCTGTGTGCTTTGGGTCATTGTCTTGTTGGAAGATGAAATTACGACCCATCTTAAGATCCTTGATGGAGGAGTGGAGGTTCTTGGCCAAAATCTCCAGGTAGGCCGTGCTATCCATCTTCCCATGGATGCGGACCAGATGGCCAGGCCCCTTGGCAGAGAAACAGCCCCACAGCATGATGCTGCCACCACCATGCTTGACTGTAGGGATGGTATTCTTGGGGTCGTATGCAGTGCCATCCAGTCTCCAAACGTCACGTGTGTGGTTGGCACCAAAGATCTCGATCTTGGTCTCATCAGACCATAGAACCTTGAACCAGTCAGTCTCAGAGTCCTCCAAGTGATCATGAGCAAACTGTAGACGAGCCTTGACATGACGCTTTGAAAGTAAAGGTACCTTACGGGCTCGTCTGGAACGGAGACCATTGCGGTGGAGTACGTTACTTATGGTATTGACTGAAACCAATGTCCCCACTGCCATGAGATCTTCCCGGAGCTCCTTCCTTGTTGTCCTTGGGTTAGCCTTGACTCTTCGGACAAGCCTGGCCTCGGCATGAGAGGACACTTTCAAAGGCTGTCCAGGCCGTGGAAGGCTAACAGTAGTTCCATAAGCCTTCCACTTACGGATGATGCTCCCAACAGTGGAGACAGGTAGGCCCAACTCCTTGGAAAGGGTTTTGTACCCCTTGCCAGCCTTGTGACCCTCCACGATCTTGTCTCTGATGGCCTTGGAATGCTGCTTTGTCTTTCCCATGTTGACCATGTCTGAGTGCTGTTCACAAGTTTGGGGAAGGTCTTAAATAGTCAGAAAGGGCTGGCAATAGAGATCTTTAATCCACACATGTGAAGCTCATTATTCTTGGTGCCTGAACTACTTCTTAATACTTTAGGGGGACCAAACAGAATTCTTGTGGTTTGAGGGGTTGAATAATAAATGACACTCTGAATTAACTTTTAACGTTTTAAAAAAAAAAAAAATTGGCTGCAGTGCATTTCGCACTTCCAGGCTGATCTACAGTACAAATGTCACAATGCCAAGTTAATTCCGCATGTGTCAACCAGCTAAATCTGCAGGGGGTTGAATACTACTTGTAGGCACTGTAAATCCCGGCAGCGCAGACAAAAGTTCATAGGTGTAAACATGTCGGCAATCGCCCAACGAAAGAGTAAAATGCTGCCTATTCATTGAGAGATCAGATTGTTTATGGTTGAAAAAAAATCATTGTTCTCGGCAGCACATCAGCGGTGTAAACTGTAGATGTGCTGCTGATAACATTATACTGTATGCGGACAGATTGATCTATTAGTGATCGTTCTGTGGCCATCATTCTTTGTCAGCCAGGAAACAAGCGCTGAACTTCAATATTGTGGATCATGCTCATTTAGCTTTCTGAACTCAGCACATGTAAATGCAACCGAAATGTTTGATGGTGCAATATGTGAGGATTTAGGACCCTACATTACACTTTTTCCCAGGGCCCCACTTTGTCTAAAACCAGCCCTATACATGTGATACATTGTTTTTCCTTTATATGAGAAGGTAAGATATGCACAGAATGTTTAGCATTCTAAGCTGCTCCATTACATTCTGAGCAGATGGATAGCCTATGCTAGATGAGCCATCATATCGCTTATGATAAGTTGTGATGTTAGGATGGTGGAAAAAGAAATTAAGGCAATTAAGATTTTAGATTGTATAATTTTCTGAATATAAGTTTTCAAGCTTAGCAATAGTGGGATTTTTTTTTCTTTTGTGAAGCAGTAAAACAAAGGAACTGAAGATGCTGAGTGATAAAATGATTGTGCAGTCTGACTTAAAAAGGTAATATGTAAAAGTGAATAAAGGAAAAGTGATGATTATTACATTAGGATAAGACATGATCTTCATGTTTGGGTGGTTTTTCATTTTTGGAAAGGTATAAACAAAAGATTAGGAAGCAGCAGAAAAATGGGTCAGAGTTACGTTCATGGAACAGGTTGGAATAATACTCAGAACAAAGGATATGAGGGATAAACGTAGAATGATACATGCACAGATGTAGATAAAAAAGGTGATGACCCAAATGCTTGGAACACTAAGACAAGCAGTTGGAGAAAAGAAGAACTATTTTATTCTGAAAAGTGAAAATTCAAGTTTGGTTCATGATAAATCACCTACATGTGCATTGACCCTGATTTATCATTGCATTTGCCACTGGTTTTTGTCTCGTTTTGTGCCTTTTTTTCATTTGCACCCATTTTAATACTCTTTTTGTGCCTTTTTTGAAGTATATTTTATATCTACTCATCTGTGGTTTTTGTTTTCCGCTTTGTGGGCAGAGTTTATGAATTTCAGATGTGTGTTATTCATTAATTTTTTTAATGAATTTTTTTAATGAGTTTATTTTTTTAATACGTTTGAAAATTTGGCACAACTCTACTCCATACATCCCCCTCCAAGTGTACTTTTGAGTATGCCAAACCTTTTGCGTGATTATTGTCACAAAAAGTCACAAACAATTCACGATAGGAAGTAAAACCATTTTTGACTTTGTGCCAAAGTTATGAA
The DNA here is from genome assembly GCF_046119375.1 of Phyllobates terribilis. Lineage (NCBI taxonomy): Eukaryota > Metazoa > Chordata > Amphibia > Anura > Dendrobatidae > Phyllobates > Phyllobates terribilis. The sequence continues at coordinate 335,365,218 of NW_027362762.1, forward strand.
TCGAGTGCATCATTTTGATGAATTTGGCACCAAAAATTACAACTAATTCCACAAGATAAAAAAGGAAAGTAACTTAAAAAACCCACAAATGAATCAAGACTAGTGCATTTCTTCTTCTATTACTAATACTGCTTTTTTATTTAGCCATACACAATGTATCTCTACATGACACAGATATAGCAAATGTTCGTGATTCCATAATTTTTTCCTCAGAATTGAGTGATTCCATATTTTTTTACCTCTGCTTGTTCTGAAAAAAATTACCCTTACTGAGTACCACATTTTTTATCTTGATTTCTTTTAGTGCTTCTTTTAGTGATTCCATAATTTTTGCCAGGGGTTGTAGAAGAAGTCAAACAGCAAAAGCAGCTCTCATTTCTTGCACATGTCAGTTTCGTCTGAAGGAAGTGAGATTAAAGTGGCCGCTGATTGGCTGTCATAATAATGTCACGTGAGACTTGGGAGAGAAGGGGCTGACATGGCTGGAATAGCACCAGCACTGGAGATGAGTATAGTTATTATTTTAAATGGGGGAAATATAATGATTGAGAAGAGTTTTTCCAAGTAGTGGACAATCCCTTTAAATTGAATGACTGACCATGTTAATTACCAAATTACCAAACGGACCGTATCTGCTAAAGTTAGAACATCTTTGTGTAAGCTGCTTTCCACTCTGGCAAATTGAGGGGGTCCTAATCTAGGAGACCCATCTGAGATGCATATGTCATAATATAGCTTATTAAACTGGGTTGTCATTATGAGACAATTCCTTTATTTTTAGATATTTGGCTAAAGGGCCAATTATATCAAACTACATTATCAGTTTGCTTCAGTTTTAAAATATATTATACTTTTATTGATATGTGATTAAACAGAATTCTCCAAATCAATGCAGCTATGTTTGAATGCTTAAAACAAAAACATTTTAAACATGCTTCATTAATTCTAACTAAATTTCTACAGTGCCTTCATTAAAATACCGCTGATGATTGCAAAATTTATACTCTATTTCGCTTTGATACACATTTTACAGTAAAGCAAAACAACATGGAGCTTTGAAGTGCAAAAGTTCGAACAGTTGGGAAACCAGCTGCAAATGACCTTGAACAAATCATTTCATCTCAACTTTCTTTCAAGTCAATGAATTCTATAGGCTATGTGTAGCGCTGGCGTCCCTGCCCTCTGCTAGGCAGGGACGCTGCTCCCCTCACCGCTCTGCTCCGTGCCCGGCGTCCTCTCCCCGCTCTGCTGTCAGCGCGCGCTCCGTCCCGGCGTCCTCCTCCTGCTCTGCTCTCGGCGCGCGCTCCTTCCCGGCCCCTGTGCTTAGGGCGCGCGCGCGCGCGCTCCCCTCCTCTTAAAGGGGCCGCGCGCGCCGCCCTAAAGAGTCCCCGGCCAATGGCCGGAGGACTTCATCATATATAAGGCACCTCCTCCAAAATGGAGGTGCCCGAGCAATGTTGTTTGCACCTGTGTCTCACCTGTGCTTCAGCCCTCAGGTCCCGTTGCCAGTTACCTGCCAGTTACCTGCCAGTTACCTGCCTGATTCCTGCCTGAATACTTGTTACCTGTCTGCCAGTCTGAGGTCCGACGGTCTGCCTTACTACTCCTGTCAGTCTGTCTAAGGACCAGCCTGCCCGCTCACCTGGGAGCGCATATCAGCTACCTGCCTGCTTGCCTGAGGTCCGACGGTCTGCCTTACTACTCCGGTCAGTCTGTCTATGGACCAGCTTGCCCGCTCACCTGGGAGTGCTTCTCCGTTACCTGCCTGCTTGCCAGCCCGGAGGCTCCGTTGTCACGTGCTGTGACCACCAGCTATCTCAGAGACTCTTGCCCGCTCACCTGGGAGCGCATCTCCGTTACCTGCCTGCTTGCCAGCCCGGAGGTCCCGTTGTCACGTGCGGTGACCACCAGCTATTCCAGAGACTCTTGCCCGCTCACCTGGGAGCGCTTCTCCGTTACCTGCCTGCCTGCCAGCCCGGAGGCTCCGCCGTCACGTGCCGTGACCACCTGCTATTCCAGAGACTCTCGCTTGCTCACCTGGGAGCACCCATCTACCATCTGCCTGCTAGCCTACCCGGAGGCTCTGCCATCACAGGTCGTACCTACCCCTTACCCAGAGACTGCCCTGATCACTTGCCGTATCTCCCTGTCCGTTCACCCAGAGACTGCCCTGATCACTTGCCGTATCTCCCTGTCCGTTCATCCAGAGACTGCCACCCGCTCCCTTACAAGGGCCGCCCCCTTGTATAGTAGCTCAGAGGTTCTGCCTCCCGGACCCGTTACAGTTTGCTCGGGCCATGGAACCCGGTGGCACCCAAGCTCCCTCGCTCTCGGACCTCTGTCTTGAACTGTCCCGTCAGAGGTCCCAACAGGAGACCATCCTGGGTCACCTGCGGAATGTTAATACTCGCCTGAACACTCTGTCTGATCCACCAACAACCTCCGCCAGTACCATGGTATCCTTTTCCGGACCCCGGCTCTCTGCACCTCCTCGCTTCGGAGGCGACTCCGTCCTGGCTCGGGGCTTCATAAATCAGTGCACCCTGCATTTTGAACTATTATCCCACCAGTTTAACTCCGACCGAGCCAAAATTGCCTTTATCATGTCCCATCTCACCGGGGTGGCCCTGGCCTGGCTAAATCCTCTATGGGAGAGAGGAGATCCCCTGGTGTCCGACTTGCCTGCCTTTCTCATGGCTTTCCGGAAAGCCTTCGACGAACCCGGACGGAGGACCTCATCCGCATCTTCTCTGCTTCGCCTCCGTCAGGGAAGCCTCACCGTGGGCCAATATGCCATACGGTTCCGTACCCTTGCCTCGGAGCTGGCCTGGGATAACGAAGCCCTGGTATCCGTCTTCTGGGAGGGTCTGTCCGGCCGTATTAAAGATGAACTTGCTGGTCGGGACATTCCTACCACTCTCGATGATCTAATAACCCTTGCCACCCGGATTGACCTACGGTTCCAGGAGCGTGCCAAAGAGGTCACCCGTGAGAGAAGGATTCCACGTCTAGCTCCTACTTTCCAGGAACCCGTCATTCCTTCCGTTTCTCCCCAGGTACACTCTCCTGAGCCTATGCAGGTCGACCAGACCAAGATGGTCAAATCCCGTCAGGATTTCCGCCGTGCCGAGGGGAGCTGCTTCTACTGTGGCAGTAAGGAGCATCTGATCCGTGCCTGCCCGGAGAGGTCGGGAGAACGCCTGTATCTAGGTTCACTCAGAGGGGTCGATCTAGACAAAAATAAATCCTCTCCATCCCTGCTGTTGTCAGTCTCAATCATCTGCGGGGAGAATCGTTATTCCGAACTAGCCCAACTTGACTCTGGAGCAGCCGGAAATCTTATTTCACAGTCCCTGGTGGAGAAATTCCGCATCCCCACCAAACCTCTGGCTGTACCCTTGTCTGTTGTTGCCGTGGATGGGGGCCTCTTACCTCGCCCCATCCAATTCATCACCGAATCCATTACTCTGCAGGTGGGAATGCTGCATTCAGAGAGTATCTCCTTTCACGTTCTGCCTGGTCTCTCTCACGCCCTCTTGCTAGGTCTGCCTTGGCTCCAGAGACATGCACCCGTGCTTGACTGGCAAACCGGAGAAGTCCTTCACTGGGGACAGGCCTGTCATAAAACCTGCCTGGTTCCCGTCCATTCCGTCCGTCCCTCTCCTATCCCAGCTAATCTACCTGGACTTCCGATTCCTTATTGGTCTAGTGCTGATGTCTTTGTTAAGGAGGAGGCAGAGACATCACCACCTCATAGACCATGTGACTGCCCCATCGATCCCGCCAGAGTAATGCAGGTGGCTCCCGTGAGTCTAAATTGTCTCCCTCCTGGTAAGACGTTCGTATCGGTACCTGATCGGGAGAGAATCCTACACTGGGGTCATTCGTCTAAACTAGCTGACCACGCCGGTCGGAAAAAGACCCTCCAGCTTATTACCCGACACTACTGGTGGCCTAACCTGCACAAGGATGTTATGGACTTTGTTTCTGCCTGTGTGTCCTGCGCCCGCAACAAAGTTCCGAGACACCTGTCGGCCGGCCGCCTTCTTCCTCTGCCAGTACCTGCTGCCCCCTGGCAGCATTTAGCGATGGACCCTCCTCAATTCCGTCCTGGGGATAAAGTCTGGCTCTCGTCCAAATATGTCCGACTCAAGATCCCTTCCTATAAGTTAGGGTCTCGGTTCATCGGCCCACTGGAGGTCATCGGTCAGATCAACCCGGTAGCCTATAAATTGAAACTCCCGGCCAACTTACGGATCCCTAACTCCTTCCATGTATCTCTCCTCAAACCTGTGGTACTTAACTCTTTTTCTAAGTCTACAGGTACGCCTCCTGCTCTGGTTTCTGCTGAGGACAAGTTTGAGGTAGAGAACATTCTTGCCAGCAGAAGGGTAAGAGGAAAGACCTTTTTTCTGGTAGATTGGAGGGGGTTTGGTCCTGAGGAGAGAACGTGGGAGCCCCGGGAGAACATCCATGCCCCTCTCATCCTAGCTAAATTTCTGTCTGGCCTAAAAAAGGGGGGGCCTAAAGGGGGGGGTACTGTAGCGCTGGCGTCCCTGCCCTCTGCTAGGCAGGGACGCTGCTCCCCTCACCGCTCTGCTCCGTGCCCGGCGTCCTCTCCCCGCTCTGCTGTCAGCGCGCGCTCCGTCCCGGCGTCCTCCTCCTGCTCTGCTCTCGGCGCGCGCTCCTTCCCGGCCCCTGTGCTTAGGGCGCGCGCGCGCGCGCTCCCCTCCTCTTAAAGGGGCCGCGCGCGCCGCCCTAAAGAGTCCCCGGCCAATGGCCGGAGGACTTCATCATATATAAGGCACCTCCTCCAAAATGGAGGTGCCCGAGCAATGTTGTTTGCACCTGTGTCTCACCTGTGCTTCAGCCCTCAGGTCCCGTTGCCAGTTACCTGCCAGTTACCTGCCAGTTACCTGCCTGATTCCTGCCTGAATACTTGTTACCTGTCTGCCAGTCTGAGGTCCGACGGTCTGCCTTACTACTCCTGTCAGTCTGTCTAAGGACCAGCCTGCCCGCTCACCTGGGAGCGCATATCAGCTACCTGCCTGCTTGCCTGAGGTCCGACGGTCTGCCTTACTACTCCGGTCAGTCTGTCTATGGACCAGCTTGCCCGCTCACCTGGGAGCGCTTCTCCGTTACCTGCCTGCTTGCCAGCCCGGAGGCTCCGTTGTCACGTGCTGTGACCACCAGCTATCTCAGAGACTCTTGCCCGCTCACCTGGGAGCGCATCTCCGTTACCTGCCTGCTTGCCAGCCCGGAGGTCCCGTTGTCACGTGCGGTGACCACCAGCTATTCCAGAGACTCTTGCCCGCTCACCTGGGAGCGCTTCTCCGTTACCTGCCTGCCTGCCAGCCCGGAGGCTCCGCCGTCACGTGCCGTGACCACCTGCTATTCCAGAGACTCTCGCTTGCTCACCTGGGAGCACCCATCTACCATCTGCCTGCTAGCCTACCCGGAGGCTCTGCCATCACAGGTCGTACCTACCCCTTACCCAGAGACTGCCCTGATCACTTGCCGTATCTCCCTGTCCGTTCACCCAGAGACTGCCCTGATCACTTGCCGTATCTCCCTGTCCGTTCATCCAGAGACTGCCACCCGCTCCCTTACAAGGGCCGCCCCCTTGTATAGTAGCTCAGAGGTTCTGCCTCCCGGACCCGTTACACTATGTAGGCAAATATTTCACGATGCTTTTAAATGATCTGCTCTACTGTGCAGTCCTCGCATGCATATTAACGCAACATTGTTATATTTTAGTACAGTATGTTCCAGTCAAATAGCAATACTAGCTTCACAAAGAACTGAAATGTTTTGACTGAATTTCTCAAGCACATATATACAGTACAGACCAAAAGTTTGGACACACCTTCTCATTTAAAGATTTTTCTGTATTTTCATGACTTTGAAAATTGTACATTCACACTGAAGGCATCAAAACTATGAATTAACACATGTGGAATTATATACTTAAAAAAGTGTGAAACAACTGAAAATATGTCTTATATTCTAGGTTCTTCAAAGTAGCCACCTTTTGCTTTGATGACTGCTTTGCACACTCTTGGCATTCTCTTGATGAGCTTCACGAGGTAATCATCAGAAATGGTCTTCCAACAATCTTGAAGGAGTTCCCAGAGATGCTTAGCACTTGTTGGCCCTTTTTTCCTTCACTCTGCGGTCCAGCTCACCCCAAACCATCTCGATTGGGTTCAGGTCTGGTGACTGTGGAGGCCAGGTCATCTGGCGTAGCACCCCATCACTCTCCTTCTTGGTCAAATAGCCCTTACACAGCCTGGAGGTGTGTTTGGGGTCATTGTCCTGTTGAAAAATAAATGATGGTCCAACTAAATGCAAACAGGATGGAATAGCATGCCGCTGCAAGATGCTGTGTTAGCCATGCTGGTTCAGTATTCCTTCAATTTTGAATAAATCCCAAACAGTGTCACCAGCAAAGCACCCCCACACCATCACACCTCCTCCTCCATGCTTCACGGTGGGAAGCAGGCATGTAGAGTCCATCCGTTCACCTTTTCTGCGTCGCACAAAGACACGGTGGTTTGAACCAAAGATCTGAAATTTGGACTCATCAGACCAAAGCACAGATTTCCACTGGTCTAATGTCCATTCCTTGTGTTCTTTAGCCCAAACAAGTCTCTTCTGCTTGTTGCCTGTCCTTAGAAGTGGTTTCCTAGCAGCTATTTTACCATGAAGGCCTGCTGCACAAAGTCTCCTCTTAACAGTTGTTGTAGAGATGTGTCTGCTGCTGGAATTTTGTGTGGCATTGACCTGGTCTCTAATCTGAGCTGCTGTTAACTTGCGATTTCTGAGGCTGGTGACTCGGATAAACTTATCCTCAGAAGCAGAGGTGACTCTTGGTCTTCCTTTCCTGGGGCGGTGTTAGAACTCTCCTGTTAGGTTTTTTCTATTTTGCTGGTCACATGACCTTTTTGCCTATTTAATCCTGCTCCGCCCTTCTGGCCATGCTGGACTTCATTGTAATTTCTACTCTTAAGCTAGCCAGGTGCTTTGCAACCTTTCTCAGTCAGTTTAGCTAGGTCTTTTGACCTTTATGTTCTATGATGTGTGTTTGTCTTTTTACTGCTATGCTACAATTTCTGCTAGGAGGTGTCCATCTTTCTCCCAGTCCCTAGTTCTTGTAGGGATCCCTCCCTCACATCTATAGGTCTTCGTTCAGACTAGCTGAGGACTTTAGCGGGTCTGATCGCAGGATCAGGTTCCCCGTTACATCGTAGGGATCTAGCTTAGTTCTATTGTAGGGACAGATCTCCTGTCTTTCCTTAGTGCTTGTAGCCTATCATAACAGTAAGTCCAGCCCAAAAAATTCTCTAAGGAAAGACCTCCAGTTTCCATCATGGTGTCGGTTCAGGATTTGGCTCAACGCCTGCAGGGACTCTCTCTGGAGGTGGCCGAGCTCCAACAACACGTGAGTAGCTGTTCTGGAGCGCATTTTGTGGAGCCAAAGGTACGATTGCCTGATTTATTTTTTGGTGAACAACAAGATTTTTTTTCCTTTAAAAATGCTTGATTATTGTATTTTCGTTTGAGACCCAGATCCTCTGGTGATGAATCACAGCGCATAGGGTTCATAATGTCACTTTTGCGCAAAGAACCTCAGGGATGGGCCTTTTCTCTCCAACCTAGTGATCCGTGCTTTAGATCAGTGGATAGTTTTTTTCTGCTTTGGGGTTGTTGTATGATGATCCTGATCGTGTCTCATCAGCTGAGACGGAATTGAGACTTTTGAGACAGGGATCAGGTAATGTGGAAAATTATTGTACTCACTTCCGTCGGTGGTCTGCTCAGGTGGGGTGGAACGATTCAGCTCTGAAAAGTTTGTTTCTTGCTGGGCTAGGTGAAAGGGTTAAGGATCTGCTTATTGCTTATCCTACACCTGGAAACTTGCAGGAGGCAATGCAATTAGCTATACGGGTGAACAGGAGACTGCGTGCAAGGGTTAATGAGAGTAAATCCTTTGCCATGTCAGCTCCTAGTCTTGAGAGGGTCTGTACTGACATTGGAGAGCCGATGGAGAATGGGGCGATGTCACCCCGCTCTCAGGAAAAAGACCGCAGGTTTTCTGAAGGTTTGTGCTTTTATTGCGGAAAATCTGACCATTTCATTAAGAACTGTGTGAAAAAGAAAAAAAAAAAAAAGGTCAGTTACGCCCGTATAGCCTGTTTAAACACTAAGGGGGTATTTCTTTCTGCTACTACTGCAGCTCAGGAGGAATTAATTGAATTTTGGGTATTTGTGGATTGTGGTTCTATTCTGAATGTGATTGATGGGGGATTCTTGGAAAAACTTAAATTAAAACCCAAACCTTTGTCATCCCCTATTGCCGTGGTATCTGTCGATGGCTCTCCCTTGAAATGTGTTACTCACAAGGTTTATGAATTTCCCCTCACTATTAATGGTATTCACCAAGAAAATTTGGATTTGGTAGTATTAAATAATTTGCCTTCTCCAGTAATTTTGGGGTTACCCTGGTTAAAATTGCACAATCCAGTACTGGATTGGTCTACTAATGAAATTAAGTCCAGGAGCCCTAAGTGTTATGACAAGTGTTGTAACGGGTGCATTGCTGCTGCGGATAAAGGGGAATTACCTGTACCTATTCAGGATTTTTGGAAAGTTTTTTCTGAGGAGGAGTCGCAAATTTTGCCTCCCCATAGAGACTATGATTGTACCATTGAATTTGTCCCTGGCGCGACTCTTCCTAAAAGTCGTTTATTTAATCTTACTATTCCTGAGAGAAAGGCTTTGGAGGAGTACATACAGACGAGCTTGGCCGCCGGTCATATCAGACCCTCTAAGTCACCTGTGGCTGCTGGATTTTTTTTTGTTAAAAAAAAGGATGGCGGTTTACGTCCTTGTCTGGACTTTCGCGAGATTAATAAAATTACTGTACGTAATCCCTACCCACTGCCATTGATTCCTGATTTGTTTAACCAGTTAGTGGGGGCCAAGTGGTTGTCTAAAATTGATCTCCGGGGGGCATACAATTTGTTGCGCATGAAGGAGGGTTATGAATGGAAGACTGCTTTTAACACTCCTGTGGGTCATTTTGAGAATCTGGTTATGCCTTTTGGTCTTACCAATGCACCAGCATTTTTTCAGAATCTTATTAATGACATCCTTAGACCTTTGATCGGCAAAAATGTGGTTGTGTATTTGGATGACATTTTGATTTATTCGCCTGATCTGGAGTCTCATTGGCGGAGCGTACGTGAGGTATTACAGTTATTAATTGACAATTCGCTTTTTGCTAAGCTAGAGAAATGTGAGTTCGCTGTACAGAGAATTAGTTTTTTGGGCTACATTATATCCAGCGAGGGCTTTGAGATGGACCCGGTGAAAGTTCAAGCTGTGCAGGAATGGCCTAGGCCTAATGGTTTGAAATCGATACAGAGGTTTTTGGGTTTCATCAATTATTACAGAAAATTCATTAAAAATGTTTCTATTATTGTTAAACCACTGACCGATCTCACCAGGAAAGGTGCTAATACGGCTCAGGTGACTACTGAGGCCATTGAAGCGTTTGTGTTTCTAAAGGAGAGGTTCAGCTCTGCCCCCATCCTTATGCAGCCTGATGTGACTAAGCAGTTTTTGGTTGAGGTTGATGCTTCTTCTGTGGGGGTCGGTGCGGTGTTGTCTCAGGAAAACAAGGATGGAGTACATCCCTGTGCCTTTTTTTCAAAAAAATTTTCTGAGACTGAACTTAATTACGATATTGGTAATCGGGAATTGCTGGCTATTAAACTCGCATTTGAACACTGGCGTCATCTCTTGGAAGGTGCTGAATTTCCCATTCAGGTTTTCACTGATCATAAAAATCTGATCTATCTTGATGCTGCCAAGCGCTTGAATGCCCGTCAGGCTAGGTAGGCACCTTTTTTCTCGCGGTTTAATTTTTCCATTACTTACATCCCGGGTACCAAGAATGTTAAAGCTGATGCTTTGTCTCGCAGCTTTTCTCCCATGGTCGGTGCTGAGGAGGAGGGGAGCATTTTACAAGAAGGTGTTGTAATTGCTGCATTGGACTCCGTTTTGGAAGTTGAGATTCTTAAAGCACAAGAGAATGCCCCATCTAACACTCCCCATGGGAGGTTGTTTGTGCCTAGGACCTTTAGGAGAAATTTGTTTGTTGAGTGTCATGAGTCTCGGTTGGCAGGTCATCCAGGAATTTCTGAGACCAAGAAACTTGTGGGTCGCAGTTTTTGGTGGCCTGGATGGCAGAAGGAAGTCATTAAGTGGGTGCGTCAATGTATGGTGTGTGCTAGATCCAAGTCTTCACATACTGCTGCAGCGGGGTTGCTTTGCCCTCTGGAGGTTCCTAGTGCACCTTGGACACATGTGGCTATGGACTTTATTACTGACCTTCCCCCCTCTGAGGGTTTCACAGTCATCTGGGTGGTCGTGGACCGTTTTAGCAAGATGTGTCACTTGGTTCCTTTCATCAAACTGCCCTGCGCTAAGACACTCGCAAAGGCCTTTGTCAAGGAAATTGTCAGACTCCATGGTGTTCCTACTGACATTGTTTCTGATAGGGGACCTCAGTTCGTGGCTCGTTTTTGGCGTGCCTTTTGTGACAGGTTGGGAGTTCATTTGTCGTTTTCATCTGGATATCATCCTGAGTCTAATGGCCAGACAGAAAGGAAGAATCAGGATGTTGAGCAGTTCTTGTGTTGTTTTGTGGCAGACAATCAAGAGGGGTGGTCTGAGTTTCTGCCGCTTGCTGAATTTGCTCTTAACAGCCATACATCCTATTCTGCTGTGTGTTCGCCTTTTTTTTGTTGTTCTGGGAGACATCCGTCTTTTGGGTCATTCTCCAAATTGGTATCAGCTGTGCCTGAGGAGGAGAGTTTTTCCGGTGATTTGGAGAGAGTTTGGACAGATGTGCGTGGTAATCTTCAGGAGGCTAACAAAAAATCTAAGAGGTACTTTGACAGGAAACGTCAAGAGGTTTTGTTTACGGTTGGTGACATGGTTTGGTTGTCCTCTAAGAATCTGCGGTTGAGGATTCCTTCTAAAAAATTGGGCCCCAAGTTTGTAGGGCCCTTTAAGGTGCTTCAGGTAGTTAACCAATCTGCTGTTAGGTTGGAGGTTCCTACCTCCTGGAAGATTAATCCGGTGTTTTATGTTTCTCTATTGAAAAAAGCTGATGTATCAGATAGAGACGCCACTGCCACTGTTCCTCCGGTGGTGGAGGACGGGGAATATGAAATTTCCCGCATCCTTAATTCTAGACGGTATAGGGGGAGTTTGCAGTATCTCGTCGCTTGGAAGGGTTTCGGTCCCCAGGATAACTCATGGGTGAGGGCGGATGATGTTTCTGCTTCCAGACTTGTCAGAGCGTTTCACAAGAGGTTTCCTGATAAGCCTGGGCCTAGGGGATCCGGAGGATCCTCTTATAAGAGGGGGTACTGTTAGAACTCTCCTGTTAGGTTTTTTCTATTTTGCTGGTCACATGACCTTTTTGTCTATTTAATCCTGCTCCGCCCTTCTGGCCAAGCTGGACTTCATTGTAATTTCTACTCTTAAGCTAGCCGGGTGCTTTGTAACCTTTCTCAGTCAGTTTAGCTAGGTCTTTTGACCTTTATGTTCTATGTTGTGTGTTTGTCTTTTTACTGCTACAATTTCTGCTAGGAGGTGTCCATCTTCCTCCCAGTCCCTAGTTCTTGTAGGGATCCCTCCCTCACATCTATATGTCTTCGTTCAGACTAGCTGAGAACTTTAGCGGGTCTGATAGCAGGATCAGGTTCCCCGTTACATCGTAGGGATCTAGAATAGTTCTATTGTAGAGACAGATCTCCTGTCTTTCCTTAGTGCTTGTAGCCTATCATAACAGGCGGTCCTCATGTGAGCCAGTTTCTTTGTAGCGCTTGATGGTTTTTGCAACTGCACTTGGGGATACTTTCAAAGTTTGCCCAATTTCTCAGGACTGACTGACCTTCATTTCTTAAAGCAATGATGGCCGCTCATTTTTCTTTACTTAGCTGCTTTTTTCTTGCCATAATACAAATTCTAACAGTCTATTCAGTAGGACTATCAGCTGTGTATCCACCTGACTTCTGCACAACACAACTGAGGGTTAAAACCCCATTTATAAGGCAAGAAATCCCACTTATTAAACCTGACAGGGCACACCTGTGAAGTGAAAACCATTTCCGCTGACTACCTCTTGAAGCTCATCAAGAGAATGCTAAGAGTATGCAAAGCAGTCATCAAAGCAAAAGGTGGCTACTTTGAAGAACCTAGAATATAAGACATATTTTCAGATGTTTCACACTTTTTTGTTAAGTATATAATTCCACATGTGTTAATTCATAGTTTTGATGCCTTCAGTGTGAATGTACAATTTTCATAGTCATGAAAATATAGAAAAATCTTTAAATGAGAAGGTGTGTCCAAACTTTTGGTCTGTACTGTATATATATATATATATATATATATACTGCATGTATAATCATATATCTATATATCTCTCTCTCTCTATATATATATATATCTTAGAATTATTTGTTCAGAGGCCTATGTACATGGGTGTATTATTGATATGTACGGGACCGATCATTACTACAGCACATATGGGCTACTACAGTACATGTTTTTCATTAAAACAAAATAATATAAAGTCATTAAGAAATAGATTGTGACATGATCTAATTCCTGGTATATTAGTCCAGTAGTCTCACCTAAAGTCACTATGTAATGGAAAATCTGTCAACTCTTAATAGACACGATGCAAGTCAATCTGCTTAGCAGGTCCCAGGGAATGCTCTGATTTTCTCATTTTCACCCCTATCTGGCCTTTGTGGCAGAGGCGTCTATGTTAAGTCCACAGAGTAGCTGTGGGCCAGTGGAGCAGGTTGACAGCAGAATAATCAGCAAACAGGGTCAATACCAGAGATAGGGACAATGGCAAAATCAACTAGCAGGAATTTAGGCAATATAGCAGGGGGCAAGTCCAGGGTAGTCATATTTTAGGCCAAAAAGGTGTACAGGGTCAAGTCCAATAAGGAATCTGAGGGGTTAAACAGTAGAGTGGTGAATTCAGAAGCCAGTACAGCATATCAATCAGGAATAAATGCACCAGGAGCAATATATAAAAGCAAAGAGAGGATATCACTAAGGTGTTTAGATAGAGCACCAAGTGATCCTATTGCCCACCAATACATATAAATAACTGTGTTGCAATCAAACTGCCAGCAATAGTAGCTAAGCACAGACAACGTCAAGGGTCAAGCCATTGCAGGGCAGCAAGCATGCCACACAGTAGACGCAGAGATCACTCTCAAAATACCATGATGGGCTAGGTGACAGACCTGCTGCCTCACTCTCATCGACTCAGTCAGTATGTCACATATTTCTTCTAAAGGATCATACAGTGCATTTCAATGGCACCATATGTCACTACAGAGTACACTTTTGGCTCCATCTTATAGATCTTTATGAAATTCATGCCAGAAGAATTTATGCCACTACTTTTGGTAGTGAAAAAAAAATCCTGTTACTACTTTGAAACTAGCGTTAGGCATGTTAGTGGTTGCAGATAGGATGTAATGGATTATGGATTTATTTTTAGTTTAATTATGGCTGGTAAGCCTTAATAGTCCTACAGCTCAGCTCATTAACATCGGTGCTACGCTGGTTCCACACTTTATGCACAGAGAGACACAATTAAGTTTACAGATCTTTCAACATCAGCTTGTTGATGGTTTTAACAATGAAAGAAGATGGTGAATGTAAGGTAATGAAGAAATAGAACAAAGATGTTGGCTTTCAAGCCAAAGCTAATTTCAGGTAGAGTTTAAATTTCAATTTACTGGAATTTGTCAGATGATAGACTGCTGAGTTTATTTGTCACTTCTCATCTTAATATCACAATTAATTATCATAGTACTGCATGTAACTCTTTACTCAAAAATTTGAACAACTAAGTTCACCTTTACAGTAATTTATGTTCATAAATTATTATTTCATGTAAAAAAAATGATTGCAGACATTAAACAGGTTATCCACTTTTTAAAATTGATGCATATCCTTAGGATAGAGCGCTAGATTGGTGGCAGTCTTAATCCAATTAGCTCTCTGTTGAGGCCACAGTCTTCCTACTAGTGGAATTTCTACTTCATTGTTTACACTGGTACTTTTAGTAGAATCTGTCCTTAGTATTACAGCTTTGTCTCATTAAAGTGAATAGGACAAAGCTGCAATACCAAGCACAAATTCTACTATTGTATATGAGAAGAGAAGAGAAAATCCACTCTGATATACTAGGCATGCATAGGTATTACATGGTCTGAATTTATCAAAATTAGTGTATACTATATTACATTTTCCTTATAGACACGGGAAATGGAAAAACTGTACTGTTTAGAAAAGGGAAAAGGGTTTTCTAGAAAAAAGAAACACACCCTTAATTTATTTATTCATTTTTAAAGACGTATTTTTAGCATGCTTCATAGAAACACAAAAAGAAGAGAAGGATGTGCTACACCTATAGCTTATATTGATATGCATAATCTCTTTTACCCTTTCTCATGTTTTAATGAAGCATAACCATTGAAGGAGTAACCATTAAACACTTCCATTCTTGAAGCTTGTCAATATTGTATAAAGAAAAAAGCCACGAGATAAATGATAAATACAAAGGTTATATAATAAAACATTATATTGAACTACAAAAAAAAGAAAAAAAGAGGTTGCATCTATAGCTTCTATACTTGGTATGTTCAACTTTTTTTGTGTGTTCCAATATAGTACTTTGGTTGTCAATGCTTCAAGATTGACAAGAATGGTTAGAAATGTTCAATGATTATTGAGAATCTATAACCTGGATGTCTTAGAAGGGTTTGATTGTGAGATCTTATTAGTAACCTGACAGTTAATACATAGTTTAACCCCTTCACCATCTTGCGATTTTCAGTTTTTGTGTTTTTGTTTTTTGCTCCCCTTCTTCCCAGAGCCATACGTTTTTTATTTTTCCATCAATATGGCCATGTGATGGCTTGTTTTTTGAGGGATGAGTTGTACTTTAGAACGACACCATTGATTTTACCATATAGTGTACTGGAAACAAGAAACAAATTCCAAGTGCGGTGAAATTGCAAAAACAGTGCAATTCCACAATTGTTTTTTTTTTTTTTATTTACCATTGTCACTAAATGCTAAAACTGACCTGCCTATTATGATTTTGAAGGTCAATACGAGTTCTCAGATACCATACATGTATAGGTTCTTTTTTAAGTGGTGAAAAAATATTCTGAAATCCATAAGAAAAAAAAAGGCACCATTTTTCGAGAATCTAGGCGTCTTCATTTGTAGTGACCTGCGGCTGTGTGAGGGCTAATTTTTTGCATCCTGAGCTGACATTTTTATTGATACCATTTTAAGGTACATACAGTGTTTTTATTATCTGTTATTGCATTTTATTGAAGTGTTGCGGCGACCAAAAAAACGTAATTCTGCCATTTTGATTTTTTTCTCATTATACCGTTCACCGATCAAATTAATTTGCTTTACACTTTGATAGATCGGACATTTTTGAATGCAGCGATACCGAATATGTGTATTTTCTTATTGTTTTATTTTGAATAAAGAAAAAGGGGGATGATTTGCACTTTTTAATATTTTTTAAAACATTTTTTTTTTTTACTTTTTACTTGCTTCAATAATACTCCCCTTAGGAGACTTGAGGCTGCGATCTTCCAATCATTTGTGCTACATATAGCAGGGCTTCAGCTTTTATAGGAGATGTACAATGACAAGCTTGGGAGTCTTCTACAAACCCCCGGCTGTCATTACAATCCATCCGTACCCCGCGATCATGTGACAGGGCGCCAATGGGCGAATCTTATGACGCGCTTCCGGCATGCTCGAGTTAAATGTTGCTGTCAGAGATTGACAGTGATATTTAACATGTTAACAGCCGCGTGTGGATCGTGATTTGACCGGCGGCTGTTAAAGGCACATGACAGCTGATCAAATCAGCTGTCATATGCCGGGAAAGATGTGGGCTCAACACCGGAGCCTGCATCAAAGCGAGTGAGACGACCTTGGATGTACCTATACGTCCAGATTTGTAAAGGAGTTAAAATCTGGCAGGGATCAAGCCTTACTGGAGACTAGTTAGACAGGCCCGTCCCTGGCGGCTTCTCTCCTGCTCCCCTGGAGTGACAGGTCTCTCCCAATATCCGTACATAGGGACCGTTACTGCAGGGCAGCGGGAGGCGAGAAGCTGCCAGGGACCTACCTGTCCGACTAGTTTCCATCGCGGCTCGGTCCCTGGCGGCAATTGAACTGTGTTTTTCTCTGTAACGCCGCAGCATTTCATAGTCAAACATACCTGGTTGCGATCATACAGCCAGTGTCTGATATATGCTGCCTGTGGATCGGGTAGCATATATAAGCATATATCAGCTGTCAGGATGATTTTAAACACAATTGTTAACCTATATAGAGAATTAATTGTTGTTACTGTATGTGCGGTGCTGTGGGTGATTTTAAATAAGTGTTTTTCTATGCTGGTTGGATTTTGCACAAATCTTCATAGTATGAATTTCATACTATCATAACCTCATACCTTGGGACCATTGTCGAAACAAATATCAGCCTTCATCAAAATCACAGTTATCTATAGAATTATTCAATGCTACTCTGATTACATTGACAACACTGTGTTGTTCTTCATTAGAGAAAATCAGTAACAGAAGAGCACAGTGACCGTAGAGATAATATAAATTACTCCGAGGTCACAGGTATGTAGCTTATTACTGAATCATGAGTCAGTATGTCTTAGCATTTATATCAAATTTAACTAGACGTCAGTCACAATACATTGTTATCATTGCACGCACGGCAGGTTGTTATCAAAGAACATTCTACTAGCATATTACAGTAATATACTTGACTCTTCCTTTCCCATGAAATGTTACCTTGTAAACCTGCAGACACTTTTAAATATATATTAAAGATGGATAGTAAAATCATTGTGGCATGCCTTAACAACAAGAATCATATAATGGGCTTGAATGACTACATGTTAACTATTGTAAATCTTATGATGTTTTCCATAAAATATCAAGAGCCCAGGAGGTGACCAAAGTCAAGCTTTTACTGTATATCCACGGTTGAAATTCGTTTTCATCCTCTTACTGTACTTACTTCTTCCTTTTTGCATAAGGGTGCTTTCACACAGCATTCTTCGCCACATCCAGTGGTCCCATCGGGGCTTACCTTTGAACCTCCCACTAAACGGGTTTCGAGCATATGCACCAGCGGGGCCATTGACTATAATGGTGCAGACGGAGTCACCATGTGCTACTAAAGGTAAACACCCAGATGCAGTCTACTATGTCTGGATGTCAGCCTCCAGTAGTCGCATATGCCCAAAAATTATGCACAACAGAGCACATGTTGACTCTGTCTGCACCATTATAGTCAATAGCCCCGTCGCCGCATAAGTCCGAATCCGAGTTTGCGGGAGGTTCGAACATAAGCCCAGACAGGACCACTGAACATGGCAAAGAACGCAGTGTGAAAGGGGTCTAAGGGATTTAAAGAGTAACTTTGCATTATACCTTCTTGGAGAAGTTTGCTTCTTTCACCTCCTCCTAAACTCTGTATTCAGTGATAATCAACTTCCCCATTGTTGAGATAGGAGAAGACGGTGCTTTTGAAATTCTATGGAGAAGGGAGTGGGGAGGAGGAGGAAAACACAGGCATTCTGCTGCAAGTTCTCCTGAAATGACCATTACAGTTCTTCATAGAATTTTATGAGCACTAACTGCCAACTCTTTTTTCTGTAATCAGAAAATCTTTAGTGACTAAAGACAAATGGTCCCTGTGAAATGAGGATTTGAGAATGATTGATCAGTGTAAGAGTAGGAAAAGGCAAATTTCTCTATTAAGATATATTACAAAGTTTCTTATTTTCACGTGTACTACTGATTTCTAAAAGAAAAATGAAACAACGGTTACTCTTAACATTTACAACTGAATAATAATTTATCAAATGTATGGAATTGATTAATAATAATAATAATTTTTATTTATATAGCGCCAACATATTCCGCAGCACTTTACAATTAAGTAGGGACATATACTGACAATATAAACAATACAATTTATCACATTTCAACAGTTACAGGAGGATTGAGGGCCCTGCTCGCAAGCTTACAATCTATATATTAGAGATGACTGAATCGATCTGTGAAGAAATTAGTGAATTCAAACTCTCTCTTCCTCTCTCCTGTATAGTGTAATCTGTTACGGTCAGTGGGGTTGTCTCTCCCTCTCTCTCTCCTGTAGAGTGTAAGCTTTTATGGGCAGCGGGGTCCTCTCTCATGTGTAGTTTAAGCTGTTATGGTCAGTGAGGTCATCTCTCCCTCTCTCTCTCCTGTAGAGTGTAAGCTCTTATGGTCAGTAGGGTCCTCGCTCTCTCACTCTCTCTTTTTCTCTCTCCTATATGGTGTAAGCTGTTATGGTCAGTTGGGTTGTCTCTCCCTCTCTCCTGTAGAGTGTAAACTTTTATGGGCAGAGGGGTCCTCTCTCATATATAGTCTAATCTGTTATGGTCAGTGTGGTTGTCTCTCCCTCTCTCCTGTAGAGTGTAAGCTTTTATGGGAAGTGGGGCCCTCTCTCAAGTATAGTGTAAGCTGTTCTGGTCAGTGTGGTCCTCTCTCTCCCTCTCTATCTATCTCTCTCCTATGTAGTGTAAGTTGTTATGGTCAGTAGGGTTGTCTCTCCCTCTCTCTACTGTGGGGTGTAAGATCTTATGGTCAGCGAGGTTCTCTCTCCTATCCCCCATGTGGATTTCCGAGGCAATTACAAGCTTTCTAGTATTGAAATTTATTCATCGCAAATCAATTTTTTGGGGAAAAAAGTCGGCAAATTCGAATTTCAAATGATTCACTCATCTCTAGAATTGATCACACACGAACACATATTCACATTATGTTGATATATTGCAAAGATGTGGATGTCTGTAGTACTGACTGAATAATAATAACTATGTCATGACATGGCATTTCAATAAATGGCATTTCACCAAACAAATTATGTATAACAGCTTGGCTAATCACGTGAACAGTGTAACTGAAATGAGCCCTCTTGAATCACATGGTTGGGTGCTTCATGGAAATGACATTTAACTTCTACAATATTAAATTGTGAACACATTGCTCGGTCTGCTGTGGCTCTGTATTACAAGGTAAGGTAAAATCACTAAGTCTAAAATTACGATTTCATTGTAATTATCAAATATAAATCTAAGCTTTATATTTAGGATATGTCAGTAGTTCAGTAGATCAATGATGTAATCATCTAATGGACTTTTATGGGTACTACTTAAACATATTCATATTGTTTCCTTTTAATTAACTTTTACAATGAATTTCTAATTATGAATGGTTGAACACACTCTCAAAGTTATGACCATGCATTATTATTTTATATTATTTTTTTTTTAGAAATAATGGACCAGTTTGCTGTTCAATGCATTAAGTGGCAGGAGCCGAGGATAAAACTAGTTAGAAATTCTACTTACCTGGGCATAATGTGCAAACTGAAGATGAGACAGGACACAAATATTTTTTTGATGAAAGTGAAAGGTGACTTGACACAGTCCATCTCCAGTGTGAAGCTGAGTTAAAGATAAGTGGATGGCCTTGTATTTAGGTGCGAATGATGTTGTCTACGACCACTCTAAATTTGAAAGACAAAATATTTTAGAGAATAAATTATGCATTTTTTGCATTCAAACTTTATGCAGTTTATTAAGCATCTAAATTCCATATTTATATGTTTTGATATTATATCACATTCATCAATCGTTTCCTTATATGAAGAATGGTTTGGAAAGGTTATAGCGGCTGCAATCAAATAATGATGTCTGTAAAGCACTATGGAATTAATGGTGCCATATAAATGAGTAAAATAAATAAATAAATTAAATAAAATTGTGGCAATCAAGCTAGTTTATGAAAAGCTGAAATATAATTAATACCTTATGTATCCTTCACTAAATGTCACTGTTAAATAATCAATATGGCTAACAATGCTCCCTCATCCCAATATGACCTGTCCTACCAGTATTTGGTGTCCACAGAGGTAGCATTGAACTTTAATCCATTACTCTGACAGCTATTCATATTGCCTCTTCAGGGAGGAAGAGGATTTGAACTCTAGTGCCACCTATTGGAAGTATCAATCCTAAAAGTCATTATCGACACTTTAACGAGCCTTGCCATATAACTATGGCAAGCTAAACCAGAATCTCTATTAACAGACACGTGTTTTGGGGTGTTGCCCCTCCTCAATGCAAAGCATGACATCTGATTTGCGGGTATGAGAGGCCTCTGACTGGGGACTATGGGTTAACATCTCTCCTTGTAGAGAGTGATATGTCTGACATGCCGGTGTAAGGAGACTTATAGGCCATGCAATGCTCCTTAGGGAAATTAAATATGCAAACTGCTTCATTAATTTGCATATTTAATTTCTCACATGTACACACACTCTGCAGGATCTATCCAGTGAGATAGTACTGAACCCTGGGGCACTGCTATAAGCTAAAAAAAAGCTTCACATTATACAAATAACTAGCCAATTACTAGCTATACAAATAACAAGTAATTGGAGATATTCAATAGTATAATCCTGAACACTAACCACTAATCTAACAGGTACACTTACCTGCAAGTAATAGGAGGTAATCACTAGTGTAGTCCTGACTACTGACCATTACTCTGACAGCTACACTTACCTGCAGGTTACACAGTAATAGGAGGCAATAGCTAGTGTTATACTGAACAACACAGGCAAACATACCATTGGTGCAACCTGTGCAGCCATATAGGGGCCCAAGAGGTAGGGGGACCCACTTTCTCCTGCAAAGCATCATAATGAGCTGTTGCACTGCAAAGGGCCCATATATTGCTCTTACACAGGGGTCTTCTTCTGTTTGTGTCTTCTGTTGTTGAATACTAACCTTTACCATGACAGGTACACTTATCTGCAGGCTATAAAAGTAATAGGAAGTAATCACTACTGTAGTCCTGAACACTGACCACTACTCTGACAGGTACACACTTATCTGCAGGTAATACGAGTAATAGGAGGTAATCACTAGTGTAGTGCTGTAAACTGACAAGTATCCTAACCTTTTTATACACTTACCTGCAGGGAATACAAGTAGTAACCGGTAATCACTACTGTAGTCCTGAACACTGACCATTGCTCTGACAGGTACACTTACCTGCAGGTAATACAAGTAATAAGAGTTAATCACTAGTGTAGTCCTGAATACTGACCACTACTCTGACAGGTATACACTTACCTGCAGGTAATACAAGTAACAACAGGTAATCACTAGTATAGTACTGAACACTGACCACTACTCTGACAGGTATACACTTACCTGCAGGTAATACAGGTAAGAACAGGTAATCACTACTGTAGTCCTGAACACTGACCACTTCTCTAACAGATACACTTACTGCAGGTTATACAGGTAACAACAGGTAATCACTAGTGTAGTGCTGAACACTGACAAGTACCCTAACCTTTTTATACACTTACCTGCAGGGAATACAAGTAGTAACAGGTAATCACTAGTGTAGTCCTGAACACTGACCATTGCTCTGACAGGTACACTTACCTGCAGTACTGAGCACTGACAAATACCCTGACATGTGTGGACACTTAGCTGCAGGGTATAGTAATGTCAGTAGCTGTCCACTATTGTAGTCCTGAACCCCAACCAATTGCTGTAACACACTGTACACACAGTAATGTAAGCTTTTAATTAGGGGTAATACTGAACCTGAACCTTGACAGGTGAAACACCTTCATCTAGAAGCTGCCATAGTGCATGGAGCTGCTCTTGGTTAGTCCTGGACCGTCCACCTTTCTTGTGATCTATGCAATTAGCCGCATGTAGCTCCAGCTGCCTGTTTACATTGCTCCGTTTTTGGGACAGAGCTGTGGCTTATTCTATCTACTATATCACAAAAAACTGCACCAAATCCCGGAATAGTCCCTGAGTCAGTGAGCAGAGAAGTCGCAGATCGCCGTGTGCCACCAGTGCTCCAGCGTTCTCCATGCACAGAGCTTCTCCTCATCATCGCAGTGTTCTCCTCAGAATGAGGGGGGCTGCAGCTTCTGTTACACAAAGGTCAGCTGCAGACTAGCAGATCCCACATCTGACCATGCAGACCCTGAGACTCTGAGGACCTCGCTTGTCCTTTTGCACAGCTCGCAGCTTGTGTGCTGACACTTGTTATGAGCACTGTTGCTTTTACACTATGTCTGCCAATCAGCCGGGCAATTATTATAGTCTCCTAGCCATTATCTAGCATTTCTTTGTGCAGTGCTGCAGGGAAAGCTCCTGCTGATTCTTCCTTCTTGTCCTCTCAGACTGGTCCCTCAGCAGGTACTTATTGCAGACATCACAATCTAGGTGATCCTTCTACTCTTGCAGACATCAGTCATTGTTACTGCATGCATTGCAAGTACCCAGATTGAAATAAAGGCTAGGACTTACCTTGTCAGCTCTGATTGCGCTTGTATTGGGGCCTGAGGTGATGTCAGATGTTCTTCATCTCCCAGCCTTCATATCACCTCATGATCTGGCTCACACCTTGGCTGTGGTCCCTCAGCAGAAGAGGTGCTAGGCAAGCTGGCTGCTGCTGGTGGCCCCTTACAGTCCTGGTATTGCTCAGCTCCTCCCTCAGGGATGAACAGCTTCCCAGTCCCTGTATTAATGAACAAGTGTTCTGGCTATGATCTATATCTCCTCTACTTTCCCTCTGTCCTTGTCCTCTCTCAGTCTATGGACTATACACTCACAGTAACTAGTGGGATCTCTGTAGAGAACTGGATCATAGAAGCTACCCAGCCTCATAATGAGGTCCCCTGAGAAATCCACAAGTTCAGAGCATGGAGTGTCCAACACATTGCAGGAAGCAGCCACTTCACCTGCTTAGGCAAGGGGCACAAGTGCCAGGGTCTTCTGCGAAGTGAATGTCATCTATTCCCCCATTCCTGGCTGCAGCTGCTGTGTCTGTTACAGCAGAATGCTGATCGATCACCCAGTACTCTGAGCATGGTGGAATGAGAGCACCAGGTCACACTATATAATGAGAGACTTTCCATTGTGTGAAACAGAATAGAATATTACTTCTTTCCTCCTTGTGTCTGGGTCTCTGTCATTACACCTTGCATCCTATGTGTCATCTCATACAGCTGCCAAATTTGGATTGTGCTTCTCATTTCCTTAAGAGAATCATTCTCCCTGTACAAGGCTCTCCCAGATTTATAGCTGTGTCCTTGATTGCATCTGTGTAACAAGCTGCTTTATTGGATACCTATAGATGGCTTACAGTATGTGCTCTGTATGATGCCCAGCACAGAATACTTTAGTCTTTGTAGATTCTGCAGTAACATTACTATCAGTGCTGAATAATGGCTAACTGTGCAAATGGTGAGTATCTCTGGATGAGAACTGCTCTGCTATGTACAAATAGTAGCAATTATTTGTATTAATATTGACATAATAAACAATTGATATACAAGTCTTGTCTGTTTATTCAGTGTACCTACAAATAATACATGATAGATAAATGATAGATAGATAGATAGATAGATTATAGATAAATAATAGCTAGATAGATAAATTAGATACTATAGATAGATAAAAGAAAGATAGTTAGATAGATACTACAGATAGATAAACGATAGATAGATAGATAAATAGATTGATAGATACATACTATAGATAAAAGATAGATAATACTATAGATAGATAAATGATAGCTAGAGACTATAGATAGATAAATTATAGATAAATAGATAAATGATTGATAGATGGATAGATAGATAGATACTACTATAGATAGATAGACAGATAAATATATGAATAGATAGAGATAGATAGATAGATAGATAGATAGATAGATAGATAGATAGATAGATAGATAGATCGATAGCTACTAAAGCACTGGCAGACACAGACACAAGTGGTCCCTTGTGCCAGAACAGTATATAGACCCTTTGCATTCCAAAGCTCATCATAATGTACAATTCCACCTGGTTTGGAGGTGGATATGGGCCCTCCTGACTTCTGTGTGGCTGCACACGTTGCACCAATAATATCTCCGCCCTTGACTATAGAGAGATAGATTATATATAGATAAATACTCAAGAGTAATTTGCTCTGATTACTTCATTTTTGTTGCTTTTTAATGCTTTTTTATTTTTTATGCATTTTTGATGCGGGTTTGATGTAGCATTCACAATGCTTTTTTTTTTTGGTGCTGAATTGTTGGGATTCCGGACGTAAAAACGCAAGAGTGTTTTTTACAAGCTTTTTTTTCATGCTCTTCTTACAAGCCCATAGGGGAAAAAAGCACCAAAAACGTACATTTCCAAAGCATTTTTAAAAACATAGCTGTCATGAGTTTGCATGAAATCAAATCCACTTTGCTTGAACTGTTTCTGCTTTTTGCACAAATAAACTCAGTGGATCAATTATGCTAGATGGAAACATGGCCTAAGTCATCCGGTTTGAAATTGTTTCTATTCAGGAATTTGTCAGCATTTCGGAAATAAGAAACTTGACTTTGCAATCTGATTTTGCACCAATAGAGGTCAGTATGTTTCCACAAGGAAATCTAGCTAGTTGTAGAATTGTGATATTTCTTTGTCTCATCTGTGGGTGGAGCAATTACACTATAAATGCACAATTTATTATCGCATTGCTTAACAAAGGTAATCTGGAATACCACGCATTGTCTTTCTATTAGCTGACCAGTGTATGTTGGAAAATATATTGTTGGCACAAGTTCTTCATTTCTTGGAAACATATTTAACTCAGCGTGCCATTAACATAGTCCTGTATGTAACAATGGGCTTGTAAAAACAGTTCAAGTATGAAGTGTACTGCATGCTGTAGGAAATAGGGAATATATCAAAAGGGACAGTTTAAAAAAAACATCCAGCTGAATAATACAGATGTGTGAAAATGGAAAACCAACAGAGTATTTGAAAACAGGATTAACAATACGGAAAATCAAACTATGGTACATGGTTCTTTCATCAAGCCATTTAATCTCATCATTGACATACTGTATTATTAGCCATACTAGAACGACAGCTGTTGGCATTATGGGGCCATGTGGGCTAATAAGCACAAGTGGTAAAACTACAACTACAATATACACAGAAATTTAGAAAACAAAAAAGGCTTCTTATCACTACATACAGACATGGCCGAAAGTGTTGTCAGCCTTGAAATTGTTCCTGAAAATGAAATATTTCTCCCAGAAAATTATTGCAATTACACACGTTTCGTTATACATGGTTATTTCCTTTGTTTGAATTGGAACAACACAAAAAAAACAGAAAAAAGGCAAATTGGACATAATTTCGCACAAAACCAAAAAATGGGCCAGACAAAATTGTTGGCACTCTCAACTTAATATTTGGTAGTAACTAGAGTTGAGCCACCCCCGTAGTGTTCGGGTTCGGTTCGGTTCGGTTCGTCGAACACCGTTAAAACCAATGGCAGGCAAACAAAAACACATAGAAACACATAGAAAACACATTCAAAGGTGTCCAAAAGCTGACAAACTGCTCAGAAGACACCACTAACACATGGAAAAGTGACAAGTACATATAGTCATGCGAAAAGAAAAGAGGTGGAGGAGTAAAAGGAGGGGGAGACTCAGATATAGGCATGTCATGCCCTTCTAAAATCAGGAAAGGCTGGAGTAAAAATCTAAAATCAGCCTACCAACACAAAGACGTCGTGACAAGAAAATTAAAAAAAGAAATATCTTTAGGTAGAATGGCGGTTCCATTCAGAACACTTTCCTTACAAGACGTAGTGGTATCCCCGTTGTGAGTTGTGCCAAAAACTGAACCCAATACATTCAGACTAATCCACCATTTGTCATATCCAAGGGCAGGTCAGTAAACGACAACATCGACGCAGAACCAAGTACAGTAGTATATACTGTACATCCTTTGACAAGGCAATCAAGCGGATCAAGAAGTTGGGAAGGGTCACCCTAATGGCCAAAACAGACATTGATGCGGCGTTCCGGTTACTTACTACCTGTGCCTCCGAATAGTGTTCACCTATTGGGCTGCTTCTGGGAAGGAGCATACTATATAGATCGCTGTTTGCCCATGGGGTGGTCCAGATCCTGCTCGCTATTTGAGGCGTTTTGTTGCTTCCTCGAATGGGTTGTAACCGACATTTCTAAGGGGGCACATATTATCCATTACCTCGACAACTTCTTATGCCTGGGCCCAAAAGATTCACCACAGTGTGAATACACGTGGTAGTCCACCTGTGAGAAGGAGAGAGCTGGAGGGAGAGCGGACACCACAGAGCCGAGGGGTTAGATGGAGAACGGAAGAAGGAAAGAGGGCGAGGGAGGTAAGGGAGTACTGGTGCCTGTCCGCTGGTGGGTTGAGCCCCCCCGCGGTGGGGGGAGGAGTAACATCTGCAGAAGAAAGACCATCTTCCAGCCAAACTAAGATGTCTACTTCTTTTCGAAGACAATGTGATACGATCCCTTTCTTACGGACATGCCCATCGCTACAAATTCCAGATGAGGCACAAAAACAGCAGGTGCTTCAACGGATATCAAGTGCTCCTTCAAGTGGGCTCTCCTCCACCTCAACTTCAACATCACAAATACTCCAGTCCTCAGAGGTGTCACCCCAATCGCACTTGCTTCCTCACAGCTCCCAAGTCTCCAGCTGCCCGTCTGAGTATGGGGTAACACAGATGGTTGAGTCTGCACAGTTGAGTCTGCACTATAGCCTGGGAAACGGAGGTCTGCTCCAGAGCTTCTGTTAATCCAGGCGAGGAAATGATCTGCACTGATGCCCAGAATCTTTATGAGTCGGAACCAGGACCAGATGAAGAAGGTTCTGAGCATAATGTAGACCCTCGCTCCCAAACTGTAACTCCTGTTGGTGGAGACAATGATGAAGACGATGATGAGACTCAAATACCTGACTGGAGCGACAACTTGACTTTTCGGTCAAGGCAGGAAGCGGTTGGCTCTGAGGATGACGGGTGTGAGAACACACAGGGTAATGATGACGAGGTTGGAGATCCCACTTACTGTCAACCCACAGTCAGCCAGTCGATGAGGTCAGCAGAGGAGGTGGAGGAGGATGCTATTGACGACGAGGTTAGGTTGCGCCTTCCTGGACAGAGACGGAGTACTGGAAGCACGTCAACAACTGCATCCTCAACCACAACTCTGCCTCTGACCACAAGTCGTGGTGGCTCTTCAGGTCGCATGGGCTCTAAGCCTTGCATAGCCTGGGCATTTTTTCAAATTGATAAGGATGACCCAACTCGTGTTATCTGTAATATTTGTCACCAAAAGCTAAGTAGAGGTCAAAAAATCCATAGTTTGAGTACTTCATGCATGAACCGTCACATGGATATGAACCAGAAGCTCACTGTGCTACAATGCGGCCTAGTGGACCGGGGCAACCACCGTCTGCCCCATCTTGTGCATCTGCGGCCTCTTCATCCTCTGTGACTGGGGGGACAGCAGTCACACATGTTTTTGGACACAGACCTGCCACCTCTTTACCCGCAACAGCCAGTGTGATTGGCAGGTCATCATTTCATTTGGAAGTGGAAACACCAGCTGGTGTTGAGCGCTCTCCGACATCGAGAGCACCACCTTTGGATCAAGGCAACCTAACTTTTCCAACTGCATCTTCCTCACAGACCGGCAGTTTGCCAGGGACACCCTACTAAACCCCGTCTAAGCACAACAGCCAGCACTCGGTCCCTCAGATGTGGACAAGTAAAAGACCATTTCCTCCTAGCCATGACAAATCTAAGAGGTTGAATTTTACCATCTGCAAGCTGTTGGCTACAGAAATGCTGCCTTTCCGCCTGGTGGACACAGAGGATTTTCGAGACCTTATGTCCGTCGCAGTGCCCCAGTACCAGATGCCCAGTCGGCACTACTTCTCAAAGAAAGGTATGCCTGCGCTACACCAGCATGTCGCACACAACATCACCGCTTCTTTGAGAAACTCTGTGTGTGACAGGGTGCACTTCACCACAGACACTTGGACGAGTAGGCATGGACAGGGGCGTTACATGTCGCTGACTGGACACTGGGTAACTATGGTGACAGCAGGACAAGGGGCTGCTGTCCAAGTCTTGCCGTACCCACGAGTTGTGCGTCAATCCTCTTTATCTAGAAGTTCCTGCACTGCTTCTGCCTCCTCAACCTCCTCTCGGTCCTCCTCCTGCACCAAAAGCCTGTCTGGTAATGCCACCCACTTTCTAACTGCGCAGAAGGAATCCTGCACACCTCCTTACTATGCTGGCAGCAGGGCTCAACGGCATCAGGCGGTGTTAACTTTGAAATGTCTGGGAAATGTGAGTCACACAGCTGAGGAGTTGTGGTCAGCTCTGGAGACCCAGTTTCATGAATGGTTGTCTCCACTGGACCTGCAACCAGGGAAGGCCATGTGCAACAATGCTGCAAACCTGGGTGCGGCCCTTCGCTGGGGCAATGTCATACACATGCTTTGTATGGCTCACATGTTGAACCTGGTTGTCCAGCAATTTTTAGCCCACTATCCCAGACTAGATGGCTTTCTGCAGAGGGCATGGTCGCTGTGTGCTCATATCCGCCATTCGCATCTCGCAGCTCAACGACTTACATCTCTACAGAAGTCGTTGGGCCTGCCAGTTCACCGGCTGAAATGCGATGTGCTGACACGGTGGAATTCAACTCTGCACTTGTTGCAGCGACTGTGGCAGCACCGACAAGTCCTGGTGCAATACGTTCTGACGTATAGCCTGGGCCAACGAGATCCAGAGGTGGGGCAAATCACGCTGCAGAAGTGGTCTCAGATCAGGGACCTATGCACCCTTCTGCACAGTTTTGAAATGGCGACGAAGATGTTTAGTGCTGACGATGCCATTATCAGCATGACTATTCCGGTGATTTACATGCTGGAGCACACGTTAAACAGAATTCGGAGTCAGGTGGTGGGACAAGAGGAGGTGGAGGAAGTAGAGGAGGAGTCGTATGCTGAAGGGATAACATCTCCAAGGTCCAGACGGTCGGCAGCACCAAGGCGGCTGGCATAGGAGGGTGGGGGAGAGGGATTAACCAGGGCGCATGGTAGCAGCCAAACTGTTGAGGAAGGTGCAGGAGCCGAGGAAGAAGTGGAGGACGAACTGGCGATGGGCATGGAAGACTCATCAGATGAGGGAGACCTTGATCACATTTCTGTTGTGCGAGGTTGGGGGGAGAGGACAGAGGAAGGAAGCATAATTCTTACCTCGCTACCAACACAACAAGGACTTGGTCCTCCTGGATACGCAAGACACATGAGTGCCTTCTTGCTGCACTACCTGCAACATGACCCTCGGATTGTCAGAATTCGAAGTAATCCCGACTGCTGGGTTGCCACACTCTTAGATCCCCGGTACAAAAGTAAATTTGCCAAAATAATTCCTGCCATAGAAAGGGATTCACGCATGCAGGAGTATCAGCAGAGTCTGTTGCAGAATCTTACATGTGCTTTTCCACAAAACACCAGTGGTGCACATAGTGAATCTCACAGTTCTAACTTGCCAACTGTGGGACTGTCGAGTCTTCATCACTCAAACCGTAACAGTAACTCAGTATCTGCTGGTAACAGCAATTTTGTGGAATCGTTTCACCACTTTTTTAGACCATCCTTTGCAAGGCCACAGGAGACAAGAAGTCTGACACATAGTGCCTAGAGAGGATGGTAAAGGAGTAACTCGAAGTGAACATTGAAGCCATGACTGTGTCACTGGACCCTTGCTCATTTTGGGCTTCCAATCTGGAAAAATGTCCAGAGCTCGCCACTCACGCCTTGAAGATCTTGTCATGCCCTGCAGCCAGCGTTCTCTCTGAACGTGTGTTCAGTGCTGCTTGTGGTGTGCTGACACACACGCGGCTGTTCACTGAGAATTTAGACAGACTCACGTTCATAAAGATAAACAAGTCATGGATCCGCAAGGATTTTTTTACCCATGTGTCATCCTGGGGAGACTAAAAGCTTGAGGATTTGGTAAAATCACCTCACCAACCGTTTTAAGCAACTCTGGGGCAATTGATGCCACTTAAGTGGTGTCTGTGCCACAATTTTTGGAAAAAATGGAGACTCTTTTTGGAATCTCCTTGCTGTGTTTTACGTGACGTTGGCATCGTCAATTCCAAGTGGGTTGGGTCGCTCCCCGCCCTTTTAAACGTAAGAAACTACATACACTATGGCTTGGGGTAAAACAGATGGTTGAGTCGGAAGAGCAGTTTACTCAGAGGTCTGCTCCAAAGCTTCAGTGTCTGCTAGTCAGCGTAGTAGCCCAGCTCTGAAGCAAGCTACACCGCCTGTGTAGCTAATAAGAATTTTTAATTGCATCTAGCCTAGGCAGACTGTGGGGACCCCCAACCAAACCCAGACGCTCAGCCCCCCTACCGCCCCCCTTTCCTTGACAATACAATAATGTAACTCTTACAGCTGGATGGGTGAGGATCGGTCACAGCTTTATTAACTCTTTATACTCATTCCATTAGAAAGGCATTTTATTTCTAAAATAATTCAGCTTGTTGCAGCATGCCCTGTGTCTCCACACTGGCAAGTTGGCCAACAAGTGTAACTCTCCAACATGTCCTTTCTATTTCCAGGCGACGGAGGATCCTTCGTACTCGTATGCAGGACTCTGACCCCCATCCATCACTCTTAACGCTTGTTCCACTCCGTCCTGGAGTCCTGACAGGAATATGTCCAGTCCAATATCCATTAAGTGAACAACATCGGGCCGTATGAGGCCAGCTTTATCTCCTTCCAGTTGTCGGTGTCGTATCACTACACCGCCTCTGTCTCTTCTAAATTTTGCCATCCGAATATTTATTACCCGCACCTTGCAATACCGAATATTTATGTCTCACGCACCTTGCAATACCGGTATCGGCACAATCTCTGACCATACTAAAGTTAGTTTTGTGAAAAATTCTCTGAAGCGCTCAGTGTCTAGTTTCATTATTGCCATTAGTTATGCGCTCTTGTGATGACCTAGGTCGTTTCCCCCGGCCTGTATAACTAAGATGACCGGACCTCTTGCCTCTCTCCCTACCTTGATTACCTCCATTAGTACCTGTGGCCATTGCAGGCCTCTAATACCTCTCCAGTTGAAATATGTGTTATGAAACTCTAATTTCCTCCCGCCTGGGCGGACTTTCGCCCTTTTCTCTGCCCAATATATATACGAGTGGCCTATCACCCACACTGTTGGCTTAGCGTCACCTGTAAAAGAAATAAACCACATTAGGATAACAAGTCCGGTCTTATGTATCTCGCCAAACACATGGATCGCCATCTCCCTATTCTCTGAACTTCCATTTCTGACAGTCCTGCTCTTGCTGCTTCCGTGGCCGCGCCTATGCGGAATGAGTGTGTCCCATAATCTTTGGGGTGGTTCCCTGCCGATGTTAGGCATTTATTAAAAATAGCTTGGAACTGGTATCTTGATAATGGCGTTCCATCAATGTGTGATAGGAAGAAATTACTTTGTGATCTGATGGTTATATATGTTTTTACTATTGATACCTGACTCAGTGTACCGTTTGTGGGTTGTAGAAGTACCCAAGTGCCCCTGCCCGCAGGAACCATTTTCATATGCGTAGATGTATTGCATTATTGGCTATGACTACATCCTGGTGTAATAAGCCTCCACTGGTGGTAATTTTGGATTGAGGGACTAATTCGCATATGCATAGCGCCCCGAAGAAGGCGATCGCAAATGCAGTAGACAGTAGTGTTGCTTCAAATTGTGAGTGTCATTTAATGGTGTTAGGGATATGATGTGAGAAATCAGTTTTAGTGACACGGGACGGGACGTCTACACTCCTGACTTGGCTGACCCCTTTTCCACCCTTTTATGGATTGTCTGATGATGAATCTCTTTGTCACATCTCCCCGATTCAGTAGTTGGACGTGAAATGCTACTCCGGTCAGACACCGCTGCATTGACGCCCCTGATATGCCCATCATCATTAGCTGGTGGAGAAATTCTATGGTGACTTGTAATCTGGCTTGTTCACATTAGTCAACCCATCTGCCTGCTACTAGTCGTGTACACTCTTCTCATGCCTTACCGTATGCTTGCCACGTCGACGGGGCAACTGACGCTCTGATTAATGGCATCAACTATTCGCCACTAGATCCCATAGGGAGGGTGGGCAACTGTTGCCCGATGGGCGGGCGTTGGGTAGGAGCTCTGTGAAAATCTGCCAATTGAATTGTGATAAAGCGTTAGCAGCAGCGCTAGAACCCTCAGCATCGTGGCTAGCGCGGACCCATACATTGTGTTTTAGGCACAGGAATGCTAGCCGGCGTAGTAGGCCTAGCACTGGGAGAGACGATGATGCCATCTTATTAATGCAGTGCGCTAGGCTGGTATTTTTTGTTATGAAGCGTATATTTTTGTTAGCCATGCGTGTGCCCCATATTTCTATTGCTACCACTATTGGGAAGAGTTCCAGGAGTGTCTGTTTTTTTGTCAGCACTTGTTCTGCACAATACGGAGGCCATAAGCTTAGGCACCATTGGTTATTTAGTATCGCTGCATATCCGTACAGATGGGCTACTACAATGCGTAATAGACACTGCTACAGGCCCAAAAGGATTTACTGGGCTAGATGCAGTAAAAAATTGTTATTAAATACAAAGGTGGTGTAGCTTGGTACAGATGGGCTACTCCACTGACTACCAGACACTGCTACTATGCCCAAAAGGTTTTACTTGGCTAGATGCAGTAAAAAATTGTTATTAAATACAAAGGTGGTGTAGCTTGGAACAGATGGGCTACTACAATGCGTAACAGACACTGCTACAGGCCCAAAATGATTTACTGGGCTAGATGCAGTAAAAAATTGTTGTTAAATACAAAGGTGGTGTAGCTTGGTACAGAAGGGCTACTACAATGAGTAACAGACACTGCTACATGCCCAAAAGGATTTACTGGGCTAGATGCAGTAAAAAATTGTTATTAAATACAAAGGTGGTGTAGCTTGGTACAGATGGGCTAGTACAATGCGTAACAGACACTGCTACAGGCCCAAAATGATTTACTGGGCTAGATGCAGTAAAAAAATGTTATTAAATACAAAGGTGGTGTAGCTTGGTACAGATGGGCTACTACAAAGCGTAACAGACACTGCTACAGGTACAAAAGGATTTACTGGGCTAGATGCAGTAAAAATTGTTATTAAATGCAAAGGTGATGTAGCTTGGTACAGATGGGCTACTACAATGAGTAACAGACACTGCTACAGGCCCAAAAGTATTTACTGGGCTAGGTGCAGTAAAAAATTGTTATTAAATACAAAGGTGGTGTAGCTTGGTACAGATGGGCTACTACAATGAGTAACAGACACTGCTACAGGCCCAAAAGTATTTACTGGGCTAGATGCAGTAAAAAATTGTTATTAAATACAAAGGTGGTGTAGCTTGGTACAGATGGGCTACTACAATGCGTAACAGACACTGCTACTGGCCCAAAAGGATTTACTGGGCTAGATGCAGCAAAAAATTGTTATTAAATACAAAGGTGGTGTAGCTTGGTACAGATGGGCTACTACAATGAGTAACAGACAATGCTACAGGCCCAAAAGGATTTACTGGGCTAGGTGCAGTAAAAAATTGGTATTACATACACAGGTGGTGTAGATTGCAACACAGATAGGCTTCTCCACTGACTAACACACATTGCTAGAGGCCCAAATGGATTGGCTTAGCTAGATTTAGCCAAATGCTGTGAAAAACACTTGCACAGCACTGGCACAGACCTGCCTGGCAAAAAGTGCTAGGAACTGCTGTAACCTAGCCCTCAAAAGGGCTGCAATTCCAACTAGTCCCTACTCCCTAAACCTATCTGTCTAGTTAAGATCAAATTCGCTTGCAATTCACACAGTTACAAAGTATAGCGCCCACAGCAGCAGTGGTGCCGTCTAACACTCAGCTGCAGCAGTGAGAAAATGGTGGCGACGGGGAAAATGGCTGGGTCTTATAGGGCAAGGACATGTGACATACACAGCCAATGACACATGCCCTTGCTTGTGTGAAAAAAAAAGCACTTCGCTGCGTGTGTGCGCTGCCGATAGGCTGACAGACTGCACCTCCCCACTGTAAATGCGGGAAAGAAAAAAAAAATGGAGATCGGCATTATTTCTGCAGAGATCCATCCCCTGCCCTTTCCCCCGCCCACTCTACACTGAAACTGTCTATTAACATTGATTAACAGTATTGCTGTGAAAAAATCCAGTTACGATTTTGGTGCACGAACAGTTATCGAACATAACCTCGAACAGCCGGATCTTTTGCAAATCATTCGGGTTCGTCGAACGGCTCGAACACCGCCCAAAACAGCTCGAATTTGAGATTGGCGAACAGTTCGAGTCGAACACCGCTCATCTCTAGTCAAGTCACATAGTGCCAGTGGTAGCAAAAATAACCTAAAAACATCTTTTAACCTCCACCATATTTGACTACTGTACTATATACTGTGTTCTTTTCTTTGCAGGCCTCATAACATTTTTGGTAAACAGTAGAATGATGTGTTTTTCCAAATAGCTCTATCTTGGTCTCATCTGTCCACAAGACGCTTTCCCAGAAGGATTTTGGCTTACTCACGTACATTTTGGCAAACTGAAGTCAGGTTTTTTTAGGTCTCTGTGTCAGCAGTGGGGTCTACCTGGGTCTTCTGCCATAGCGTTTCATTTCATTCAAATGTTGACGGACAGTTCGCGCTGACACTGATGTTGTACTCTGGGCCTGCAGGACAGCTTGAATTTCTTTGGAATTTAATTGGGGCTGCTTATCCGCCTTCCAGACTATTTGTTGCATTCTTTCATCAATTTTTCTCTGCCCTCCATGTCCAGGGAGATTAGCTAAAATGCCATGGGTTGTAAACTTCTTGATTATGTTGTACACCATGGACAAAGGAACAACAAGATCTCTGGAAATGGACTTGAGTCTTTCAAAGATTACTACTAGGCCTCATTAAAGTCTTCGATGACTAGCGTGTGCCACCCCAAGTGAATTTTTTCCTCCACTGGTAGCATTATTTCCCAGCTTCACATCACTTCTCCACTAGCAGCAGCATTGCGCCCTTCTCACTTCATTCACTCTAAAAGTAGCTCTAAATCGACCTTCCCCAGTAGCAGCAGCAGTTTTTCTACTCCTATTCATCCCAGACTGGGGCACAATGTATACCTGGAGATGGTGGAAGAGTGTAAATAAGAATTACTAGATTCCTCAGTGCAATCTGTATTTTCTGTGTGCAGGTTGTTTCCTTACTGATTGGTCTTAGCCTGGCAGTACAGTGCCCTTTCTCCATTTCTATTTCTGACTGCCAAACTGACAGGAGAGTGAACAAGAAGCACAGGTGAAGGTGGGAAACCTTCTGTGACTGTACGGGGCCACTTTGTGTCACTGCACAGGTCGCACAAAGTTAAGGCCAGCTCTGCAGAGGAGCAAAAAAACCTCTAGCCTGAGCTTTTAAATGTGAGATCTAACCCATGTAGAGATCAGTCCAGACACCAATTTAAGCACAAGGAATACCACAGTAAAGGCAAGGCTGGTTTTAGACAAAGTGGGGCCCTAGGCAAAAGTTTAAAGTAGGGCCCTAAATGCTAATAAACAGCACCATCACAGTTAAACATTTAGATTGCAGTCACATGTGCCAAGTTCAGACCATTAAACGAATGTGATCGACAATATTGAAGTCATTCGGTGCTTGTTTCCTTTACATACGGTGACAAAGAATGATGGTGGCAGAACGATCACTAGTAGGTCAACTTGTCACCATAAAGTACCATGTTATCAGCAGAACATCTGCAGTTTACACCAGGCGATGTGCTGCTGAGAACAATGATTTTTGTTCCTCAATAAGCAATCCAATCACCAAATGAATGAGCAACATTTTGCGCATTCATTGTGCGATTGCCAACATGTTTACATCTATGAACTCTTGTCTGTGCAGCCGGGATTTATAAATGGATGCTAAATACACACAATGTGGACCCACGGGGGTCAGTGGGTGCTCTCGTCCATTTGCCTGAGACCAGGGCTCATCCCACTGAACACCTCCTCTCCTTTACTGTGGGCATAATACTACACAGACAACATAGGGTTTGAGTAAAGCAATGTGGAAATACTTTATTGAACCACCAACAGACAATAAACATATAGAACGCTCCCAGCAAATACCCAAGATGGTGCAAATTATAGAGTCTCACCCTTCTGCTGACTCGCCAGGCTTAGAGCAGCTGCGACTTTAGGGCTTTAAGGGCTGACTAACCCCACCAATGGAAGCCCGCTTTTGGTGGGTACCCACAGAGAGGAGGTGACAACAAGCTTAGGTAGCTGACAGTCATTGAGGTATGTGACCAGGTGACAAGAGGGTCCCAGCCTGGCTTCTCCGAACATCTCCATGGCACCAGGTGACCAGAGGGTCCCAA
Source organism: Phyllobates terribilis (assembly GCF_046119375.1). Classification (NCBI taxonomy): domain Eukaryota; kingdom Metazoa; phylum Chordata; class Amphibia; order Anura; family Dendrobatidae; genus Phyllobates; species Phyllobates terribilis. The sequence continues at coordinate 335,401,793 of NW_027362762.1, forward strand.
CCTGGCTTCCCCAAACATCTCCATGGGGCCAGGTGACCCGAAGGTCCCAACCTGGCTCCTTCAAATGTCTCCATGAATTCAGTGATAGTCAATGGAGCAGATATGTATTCTTCCAGCTAGGGCCGTGGGCCCTTAGGCTGGCATCCTGTGTCTTTCTTGATACAGCCATAGTGTCCTTGCTGCTGTGCTCTGGAGTCTCCTTTCTGAAGGATAGAGATCCCTTTTTATACCCATATCTGTGGTTCATGCCAGCATCCACAGGTCAGGGGGAAGGTGGGATTAGATTAATTCTCATTGTTTGAGTACGTGACCAAGTGACTGGAGGGTCCCAACTTGATGTCCTCAAATATCTTCATGGCACCAGGTGTCCAGAGGATCTCAACCTAGCTTCCCCAAACGTCACCATGGGGCCAAGTGACCGGAAGGTCCCAAACTGGATTCCCCAAACGTCTCCATGGGTTCAGTGATGGTCAATGATCTGTATTCTTTCAGCTAGGGCCGTGGTCCCTTAGGCTGTCATCCTGTAGAATGTCAAATCTGTATCCCTCTTGATGGAGCCATGGTGTCCTGGCTGCTGTTCTGTAGAGTCTCAAATCTGTATCCCTCTTGATGGGGTCCTGGCTGCTGTTCTGTGGAGTCTCCTGGCAGAAGGATAGAGATCCTTTTTTATACCCACATGTGTGGTTCAAGCATTCATCCACAGGTGAGGGGGAAGGTGGGATGAGATTGACGCTCATTGTTTGATTATTTAATCAAGCAGCATAGTTTATCTTTAACTGTTTTGTATGTCAACAAGTACATACAATGGATAATCAACATATTAACAAATTAGTAATTGTTTAATGACCCTGCGTCTCTGTCCTCCAAAGATAGCAACACAATCACCTGTAGGAGCTGATATAAAAGGTAAACAACAGCCATTCAACATTTCACAATCATCAATTTAAGAGTCAACATTCAGACTCATATGAACAATAGTCTATGTCTCCTGGCCTACTGAAAATATACATCTGGCAGAATTAAGATCAAATGCTGTGTTGTCACACACAGTATGTGACACAAATAGTGATGAGCGAGTATGTTCGGTTAACCCTTTCGGCGAGTATGCTCGGGCGAGTACCGAGTATCTTCAGCATACTCGGTGATATGTTTGAATCACTCCCGTGTGCATGATTTGCGATTGTTTGACAGCTTTAATACATGTGAGGAATGCTTAAGAAACAAGCATTTCTCACATATATTAAAGCTATCTAATAGTCGCAAATCACGCACACGGGAGTGCTTCAAACATATCACCGAGTACGCTGAAGATACTCGCCCGAGCATACTCGCCGAAAGGGTTATCCAAACATACTCGCTCATCACTAGACACAAACACTGTATGTTACACACATATATACACACACATAGCACACATGCATGTATATACCGAGCACATACACACACACATACAGTACAGACCAAAAGTTTGGACACACCTTCTCATTTAAAGATTTTTCTGTATTTTCATGACTTTGAAAATTGTACATTCACACTGAAGGCATCAAAACTATGAATTAACACATGTGGAATTATATACTTAACAAAAAAGTGTGAAACAACTGAAAATATGTCTTATATTCTAGGTTCTTCAAAGTAGCCACCTTTTGCTTTGATGACTGCTTTGCACACTCTTGGCATTCTCTTGATGAGCTTCAAGAGGTAGTCACCGGAAATGGTTTTCACTTCACAAGTGTGCCCTGTCAGGTTTAATAAGTAGGATATCTTGCCTTATAAATGGGGTTGGGGCCATCAGTTGTGTTGTGCAGAAGTCACGTGGATACACAGCTGATAGTCCTACTGAATAGACTGTTAGAATTTGTATTATGGCAAGAAAGAAGCAGCTAAGTAAAGAAAAATGAGTGGCCATCATTACTTTAAGAAATGAAGGTCAGTCAGAGCGAAAAATTGGGCAAACTTTGAAAGTGTACCCAAGTGCAGTTGCAAAACCCATTAAGCGCTACAAAGAAACTGGCTTACATGAGGACCGCCCCAGGAAAGGAAGACCAAGAGTCACCTCTGCTTCTGAGGGTAAGTTTATCAGAGTCATCAGCCTCTGAATTCGCAGGTTAACAGCAGCTCAGATTAGAGACCAGGTCAATGCCACACAGAGTTCTAGCAGCAGACACATCTCTTCAACAACTGTTAAGAGGAGACTTTGTGCAGCAGGCCTTCATGGTAAAATAGCTGCTAGGAAACCACTGCTAAGGACAGGCAACAAGCAGAAGAGACTTGTTTGGGCTAAAGAACACAAGGAATGGACATTAGACCAGTGGAAATCTGTGCTTTGGTCTGATGAGTCCAAATTTTAGATCTTTGGTTCCAACCACCGTGTCTTTGTGCCACGCAGAATAGGTGAACGGATGGACTCTACATGCCTGGTTCCCACCGTGAAGCATGGAGGAGGAGGTGTGATGGTGTGGGGGTGCTTTGCTGGTGACACTGTTGGGGATTTATTCAAAATTGAAGGCATACTGAACCAGCATGGCTACCACAGCATTTTGCAGCAGCATGCTATTCCATCCGGTTTGCGTTTAGTTGGACCATCATTTATTTTTCAACAGGACAATGACCCCAAACACACCTCCAGGCTGTGTAAGGGCTATTTGACCAAAAGGGAGAGTGATGGGGTGCTACGCCAGATGACCTGGCCTCCACAGTCACCAGACCTGAACCCAGTCGAGATGGTTTGGGGTGAGCTGGAACGCAGAGTGAAGGCAAAAGGGCCAACAAGTGCTAAGCATCTCTGGGAACTCCTTCAAGATTATTGGAAGACCATTTCCAGTGACTACCTCTTGAAGCTCATCAAGAGAATGCCAAGAGTGTGCAAAGCAGTCATCAAAGCCAAAGGTGGCAACTTTGAAGAACCTAGAATATAAGACATATTTTCAGTTGTTTCACACTTTTTTTGTTAAGTATATAATTCCACATGTGTTAATTAATAGTTTTGATGCCTTCAGTGTGAATGTACAATTTTCATAGTCATGAAAATACAGAAAAATCTTAAAATGAGAAGGTGTGTGCAAACTTTTGGTCTGTACTGTATATGCTCTGTGTATATGTGTGTGTGTCTGTGTTCTATGTATACTCTGTGTGCTATGTTTATATACATGTGTGTAAAACATGCAGTATTTGTACATAGATATGTGTGTATATGTGTTTGTGTCACATATTATATGTGTAGCATCCTGATTTATAAATTCCGGCAGCGTAGACGAGAGTTCATAGGTGTAAACATGTCGGCCAATGATTGAGAAACATAATGCTCATTCATGTGGTGATTGGATTGTTTATGACGAACAAAAATCATTGTTCTCTGCAGCACATCGCCCGGTATGTACTGTAGAAGTGAAGGTGATAACATGATACTGGATAGGGACAGGTTGATCTATTGGTGATCATTCTGTGCCCATCATTCTTCATCAGCCGGAGTAAAGAGGCCGGTAAATAAGCCCCGAACGACTTGAATATTGTCGATCGCTCTTGTTTATCAATCTGAACTCAGCTCATTTAAATGCAACCTTAATGTTTCTGTGTGATGGTAAAATATCTTTGTCAGCATTTGGGATCTCACTTTTAACTCTTGCCCAGGGCTCAACTTTGTCTAATCTGACCCTGTGATTAAGGCAGTGCACGTCTAGTCAGCACATGATCGTATGTAGGCAAATCGCATATTTGTGGTCATATGGTCGCCCATCCCCATCGCTGAATTCTCACGGCTCACACTTTGCATGCTGTGAGGATTCACAAGTCTGCACTCACATAGAGTGACTGCAGACATGAGCCCCAAGCCTGGACAACCCCTTTAATAACTCTTTTACAGCTGCTTACAGGTCGGTTTCTCATTTGGTTAATATCTTTAGGTCACGTTGGAAGGAAGTTAAAAGATCGAACATTGACTTACAGATGTAGCAATTGCCAATCATACTGGCATTAGCGATCCACTCGTTTACTTTATATAGAACAGGATTTGCTATGCAGTTTGTATATGAATACTTAGTGCGGTGAACACGTGCTCCTGGAGCTTTGAGTGTTCATTTGAAAAACATTTATATAGAGTTGTTACCTTGCATAGGTGGCACTACAGAGACAGTTTTCCTCCCTCTGGAAGAGAGCTAATCCTGGAGCTTTGCCAATTGCACGTCTCAGCAGTTCAAAAGCTGCTACTACACTTTATTGTACTTTTTCCCAAGCCATAATACCTTAACTGCCATAATTCTGATTAGGTATTTTTCTCTACTGCAAAGTCTTTACACAACTACTAGAAAACAACATTGATGCACATTTGTAAAATGTCTACAAGCAGAAATAATGCACAGGCTGCTTTTCTCTCGTTATTAATATAAAATTGAGTGCATTTGTTTTTGTATTTGTTGTTCTTTCAGTCCAAACACTTACATTAAATTATTATGAAACAGTATAAACTGCTAGAAAACTGCCAGGTCTGTACTTCATTTCATTGTGAGGCTGGTAACTATTGTTCAAGTCTATCATACTGAATCATAAAGTTTCACCATAAAACACTATAGAAACAATTCTAGAAATCTGAGATACATTTTGAAGGAGTCTGTCAGCTCAAACTGACAGTAAACTTAGCATATTGGCCTCAATTCATCATTTACATTTTTTAAGTCTCGTTTTTTTTCTCTCCTGTTCTTCGTTGCAGTTTTTGGAAACAAATTCTTCAAAAGGCCAAAAATGGTTCATGAATTTTATGCAAACTCAGGAATAGTCTTTATTTTTTTCCTTAACTTTTTGTGTGACTTTTTAGTGCATGTTTCACAAAATGGGGTGCAAAATCTATAAAAATATCTGGCATACATAAAATCACACCAGGGGGACTAGAACACATTTGTGAAAAATGTTATGGCTTTTAGAATAACTGGACACAAACATCCGGAAATCCTAAATTCTGCCCAGAGTGGTGCATTAAAAAAAGGGAATACATATACAGTAAAATAGACGTGCAACTGGACCGATCCGATTAATTATTTGCTGATATTGATAGATCGGGCGATTCTGAACTTGGTGATACCAAATATGTGTGTGTGTGGGGGGGGCGGGGTTACTGTTTTATTTTGAATGGGGCAAAAAGGGGGAGATTTAAACTTTTATATTTTTTTTTTTTTTTTATATTTTTAAAAACTTTTTTTTTATACTTCTTGCATGCTTCAATATCTCCATAAGAGAAAAAGGCTGCGTGCCCACAATACGTTTTTTAAGAGTTTCCGCAGCGGCAATTCTACAGTGAAAACGCTTAAAAAATGCTTGGTAGAAGGTCTGCCATGTTCCTCAATGATAATCCGCATGTGCTGTGCACATGCTGTTGAAATTTCCGCTGCGGATTATCATTGTGTTAAAATCTGCAGCACTACCATTAATTTTGCATAACGCGGCATTTTCGCTGATTGTACAGCAGATTGCGTCTCTGTGAAAGACGCCACCATAACTGACCCCGGAATGTCGTGAGACCTGGGATAAGGTCCGTTCCGCATTGAGGAGGCTGAGTCCGAAGGACGATGTAGAAGCCTTCCTCACTGTCTATGAGTGCACAGCGGAGCGGGAGAACCTGCCAACTTCCCAATGGGCTGAAATGGTGGCTCCGTTCCTGATGGGCGACGCACAGAAGGCCTACTTTGACCTCAGTTGGGAGGATGCCCAGGACTATGGGAAGCTGAAAGGTGAGATCCTTGCCCGACTGGGTGTTAATACATATGTGAGAGCCCAACGGGTGTTTTCATGGACCTTCATGGAGGCCCGACCTACCAGGTCTCAGGCATATAACTTGCTGCTAGTTAAAAGATGGCTCCAGTCTGAAACCTTGACTCCGGCCCAGATGGTGGAGAGGGTGGTGGTCGATCGGCTAGTGAGAACTCTGTCAGCCGCTATGCAGTGTTAGGTGGGGCAAGGGGAGCCGGGCACTCTAAACCAGGTGGTTAGCCTGATCTAGCAGTACACGGCCACTTAGGTCTTCATACGGGACTCTGCACCAATGTGAGTCGGGCCTCTGCAAGTCCAGGAGCCTGGGAAAGGGTCACGCCCCTCAGCTGGGGACAGTCAGAACTGAGCCCATACTGAGGGGGTACCCTGGAGGGAGGGTGCAGGAGACCAGATTCCCCTAAATCGGTCTCCAGGACTAGTGGTGCCAATGCTATTAGATGCTGGCGATGCCAAGGGCCAGGATATATGGCTGCCAAATGCCCCCAGACTGTTGAACCCATGGACTGTGGGTTTAACTGCAGGTTGTCTATGTACGCTCGGACCGTCTACACCGCGGACCCTGTTGGTTCAACAGGGGAACTCCATCTGTGCCAAGTGTGCATCAATGGACATCGAGCGGAAGCTCTCTTGGACTCAGGGAGCCTAGTGACCCTTGTCCATTGGGTCATTGATCTCTGGGTTGGAACCCACTGGGGAGGTCGGGGTCATATGCATTCATGGCGAACTCCGCGAGTATCCGACGGCAGAGGTTACCATTTCCACTTCGTGTAGAGAGGTTAAACATGTGGTTGGAGGGGTATTATTTTTATTATTATTATTATTTATTTATTTATATAGCGCCATTGATTCCATGGTGCTGTACATAAAAAGGGGTTACATATCAAATACAGATATCACTTACAGTAAACAAACTAACAATGATAGACTGGTACAGAGGGAAGAGGACCCTGCCCTTGCGGGCTTACATTCTGGAGGAACGAGAAAGTAGACAGTAGGTTGGGGGGTTGCAGTAGCTCCGGTGTTGTTGAGGTGGCAGCAAGCAAGGTCATGGCAGGATGTAAGCTTGTTTGAAGAGATAGGTTTTCAGGTTCCATCTGAAGGATCCAAATGTGGCGGATAATCGGATGTGTTGAGGCACAGAATTCCGTAGGATTGGAGATATTCGGGAGAAATCTCGCAGGCGATTGGGTGAGGAACGAATAAGTGTGGAGGAGAGGAGATCTTGGGAGGACCAGAAATTACATAAGGGAATGTATCAGGAGATTAGTTCAGAGATGTAAGGACGAGAGAGGTTATGGATGGCTTTGTAGGTCAGTGTTTGTAGTTTGAACTGGATACGCTGGGCAATTGGGAGCCAGTGAAGGAATTTGCAAAGGGGGGTTGCAGAGGAGTAGCGAGGCGAGAGATGAACCAGTCGCACAGCAGAGTTAAGGATTGACTGGAGGGGTGCAAGAGTATTAGCAGGTAGGCCAGAGAGGAGGATGTTGCAGTAGTCGAGGCGGGAGATGAAGAGGGCATGCACAAGCAGTTTAGTAGATTGAGGGTTGAGGAAAGGACGGATTCTGGAAATTTTTGAGCTGGAGGCGACAGGAGGTGGCGAGAACTTGGATGTGGGGTGTGAAGGATAGGGCAGAGTCAAGGGTTACTCCGAGGCAGCGTATTGCCGGTACAGGGGAAAGTGTGATGTAATTTATTGTGATAGAAAGATCTGGTGGGGAAAATATGCGAGATGGGGGAAAGATGATGAGTTCAGTTTTGACCACATTGAGCTTGAGGAAGCGGGAGAAGAAGGAGGATATGGCTGTTAGACATGCTGGGACTCTGGACAGCAGAGAGGTGACGTTTGGGCCAGAGAGGTAGATCTGGGTGTCATCAGCATACAGATGGTACTGGAAGACATGGGATTTTATGAGCTGTCCCAGGCCAAGGGTATAGATAGAGAAGAGTAGGGGTCCTAGGACATAGCCTTGAGGGACTCCAACAGAGAGGGGGCAGGGTGAGGAGGTAGTGTGAGAGGGAGAGACGCTAAATGCGTGGTTAGAAAGGTGGTGGTAAAGTGGGAGCGGTGGTAAAGACTCTTCCTTATGGGACTGTGCTAGGAAGAGACTTAACCTTGTTTTTGTCCTTGTGGGAGAGAGAGATTGACCCTCCCAGAATAAAGATGTGTCCGGATGCAGAACCTGAAGATCCCGAGTCAGGGATACCTGCTGTAGGGGTCGCCAACCTAGGGACAGAGTGTAACCCGATAGGTTTCCCCTAGAGGTACTTGCAGGAGAGATTGAGGAGACCCTATCGATCCCAAAGCTGAAAGTGTCCCGGGGAACGTTTGGGACAGCTCAGCTGCAGGATCCTACCCTGACCTGGGCACGGGAAATGGTAATAGAGGTAAATGGGGTGGCTAGGCAACCGGGTGCAGAGACGGTTTTTCCATGCATGGCAGTCAACCAAGATTTACACTATAGGGTTGACAAGATCTGAGACGAGGTGGTGGAACAGCTAGTAGTGCCTCAGTTGTACCGTTGGGCGGTACTCGAGATGGCCCACACACACCTGCTGGGTGGGCATCTAGGGGTTAAAAAGATGCAAGAGCGCATCTTGCAACTGTTCTTTTGGCTTTGGATTTACGCTGAGGTACAGAGGTATTGTGAATCTTGCCCGGAATGTCAGCTAACCACACCCACCGCAAGCCTCCATAGCCCATTGGTACCTCTACCGGTTATAGAGGTTCTTTTTGAACGGATTGCGATGGATTTGGTGGGACCCATTGTAAAATCATCTCGTGGCCACCTGCTGGTTATAGAGGTACCTTTTAAATGAATTGCGATGGATTTGGTGGGACCCATTGTAAAATCAGCTCGTGGTCACCAACATATACTTGTGGTCATTGATTATGCCACGCGTTACCCAGAGGCCATTCCGCTACACCAACTTCGGCTAAATTTATTGCCTGGGAGTTGTTTGCCATGTTCTGTCACCTTGGGCTCTCTATGGAGATCCTTACAGATCAAAGGACTCTTTTTGTCCAAGGTGACAAAGGAACTGTGCAAGCTGCTAAAAATAAAACAGTTACACATGTCGGTGTACCATCCACAGGCAGATGGGTTAGTTGAATGGTTCAATAAGACCCTCAAGTCCATGTTAAAAAAGGTGGTTTCCAAGGATAGGAGGGATTGGGACATGTTACTGCCCTATTTAATGTTTGCCATTCGTGAGATACCACAGACTTCCACAGGGTTCTCATCCTTTGAGTTACTGTATGGCAGGCACACCAGGGGGCTGTGGGATGTAGCCAAAGAGTCATGGGAACAGGAGCCTACCCCACATCGGAGTGTCAAAGAACATGTGGCAAGTATGCAGGACTGGATCTCGGCGGTCATGCCTATACCAAAGGAACACCTCCTGGATGCTCAGGCAGCACAGAGTCGAGCGTATAATAGAAAGGCCATGGTCAGGTCCTTTAAAGAAGGTGATCAAGGCTTGAGAAAGGTCCACAATTTTGGACCGTAACATTGCCATATTGGCTATTAAACCTTATCACTTTATTCTACTCTGTGTGCTGCCTCCATTTTCGCATGAATATCTACAGGACTGGTATGTACCTGGGGGGCTTTTTTGCCTTTTTTGCACCAAAAACATAATTTTTTGGGCTGTTTCCTATTTTTTGATTATATATATATATATATATATATATATATATTAGATTCTGACTGAATGCAGAAAAAAACATGAAGGAATACATATGGAAACAAGGAGTAAAAGAAACACATGTGAAACAAAAGAAAATATGTGTTAAACATAGGACTATGACAACTTTACACACCTTTAACATTCTCCAAAGCATCATCATAAGTACCGTAGTTACTGGTTTCCAATGAGTCGGCAAGAGTTTATTTGTGGAATCACCAACGTGTTTCTTTATTACTTATTTTTGTGTGTGTTCCTTCATAGATTTGTTGCCTTTAGTTTGAATTTACAATGTGCAGATTCCAATAAAAACAAGAAAAACCACTGCATGATCAGCTGTAACCAAACTTTTGACCAGCACTTTGCATGTATTTACATGAAAAAAAAACTTAATTCACACATATATACATGAATAAAGTCCACTTTTTCACATTTCCATTTGGAGGCTTTTTGGCTGGTTGCTTGCAGAAGTATTGTACCTACAATATTAGGACTATGTTGCTATTTCTCCTTGTTATTATATATATATATATATATATATATATATATATATATATATGTATATATAGTTTATTTTTATCAATTAACAAAATGCAAAGTAAATGAATACAGGAGAGATCTAAATAAATTCAATATTTGATGTGAACTCTCTTTGCCTTCCAAACAGCATCAATTATTCTAGGAGCACTTGCATAAAGTCAGGGATTTTGTAAGATTATTATCAGGTGTATGAGTAACTAATTATACCAAGCAGGTGATAGTGATCATCATTTTCATATGTAGTTTGAAATACAGTCATCAACCGAAACGGAAACAGCTGTTTAGGAGGCTTAAAACTGGGTGAGGAAGTTGGCTATAAAGGTGAGGTTGTGGAAGACTGAGCGCCGTAACAATAAACAATGTAGTAACACTGCATCAGCAAGGTCTCTCCCAGGCAAATATTACAAAGCAGACTATGCTTTCAATATGTGGTATTCAAGCTTTTTTGAAGAAGCACCAAGAAATGGTCAACCTTGAGGACTGAAGATTCAGTGCTTCCAATGAAACTTAGTACAGCAGATGAGAGACACATCATGCTTGTATCCTTTCAAAATCAGAAGATGTCCAGTAGTGCCATTAGCTCAAATCTAGCAGCAACCAGTGAGACCCAGCTACATGCATCTACTAATCAAAGAAGTCTGGATAAGAAGTGGTCTTCATGGAAGAATTGTGACCAAAAAGGCATACCTTCAACAAAGAACAAGGCTAAGCACTCAACTAAAACAATATCAAATGATCCAGAATGTAGATAAAAATAAAACTTAGCTTAGGCCATGATTAAGACTCGTTGTCGAAACGCGTAGGTCTTAATCTTTGCACAACTGCACTTTGCCTGTAACACCATGTGGAGCAACATTTTATATGGCTAATTAAAAGCTAAGTTTTATTTTTATCTACATGCCGTCTTTGCTGGATCATTTGATATTGTTTCGGATCCTCTCCTAGTTGCATGGCATAGATTTCTCCACATCCCTAACAGGTGAGCTGACTACTTTTCTTGTATTTAAGCACTCAACTATGTGCGAAAACATAGGAACTGGGATGCAGAAAATGGCAGCAGACGCTGTGGACTAGTAGTGAGCTAAAATCTGAAATATTTGACTGTAACAAAAGACAGTTTGTTCACCAAAGGGCTGGAGTGCAGTTGTTTTAACTGAGCCCTAACACTTACATGGGAATGAACAAACCAGGGGAGATGTTAAATCTGCACACCACAGGTATGTATACAGACTTGGCAATCCCTAACCTGACCCTGATTTGTCCCTGCCTGACCGCGGAGGTTGGCAACCTAAAATTAATAGTGCCCCCACTCAACCTCAGCTGACCCTGAGTGTCCTTAACTGCACCCTCAACTATACACAGGGTGTAACCTAAAACCACAATAACAGAACTGAGTACACACAGACAGAAGGTGAAAAACAGAGCTAAAGCGTGTTCACACAGTCATTAATGAAAGAAGGAAGGAAAATAAAGGATCCCAAAAAGTCCTTTGGTATATGTGAAAACCCACAGACACTGAATGTAATAAAATGGGAAAAAAGCTGGGAAGGGGAATATGCAAACAAACCTCAGGAGAAGCAAAAGAGAAAAACCTCAGCAAGATAATCCTTCACTGGGGAGGTGGGACTCCAAACATCTATCAAACTTGGAATATAGCCAGCAAAGACTGCATGTGCCAGGAGAATATAAATAGCCCCTCAAAACATATGTCATAGGACAAACCAAAATGATGAAGTGAAAACACCTGCATAGAAGCAACACAGCAAAGACAAGAGCTTGATCAGCTGTTGGACAGATACAACACAGGCTGTGATCAAACAAAGAGGGAAACCGACCCACAGCTAGAGATCACCAGATCGAGTCCCGGAGTTGAGCTATGACAGTGGTACAATAATGAGTGTCTGCAGACAGCAGTGAAGCATGGTGAATGTTCTATACAAGGTTGGAACTACACTTGAGCAATTGGAGTTGTGGATTTGCTCAAGATTAATGGTGTCCTCAATGATGAGCAATACAAGTAGATACTTGTCCATCATGTAATATAACCAGGGAGTCATCTGATTTGCTCATAATTTATTCTGAATCGTGACATTGAACTCAAATATACAACCCCTGGCAAAAATTATGGAATCATCGGGCTCGGAGGATGTTCATTCAGTTGTTTAAAGTTGTTGAAAAAAAGCAGATCACAGACATGGCACAAAACTAAAGTCATTTCAAATGGCAACTTTAGGGCTTTAAGAAACACTAAAAGAAATCAAGATAAAAAATGTGGTACTCAGTAAGGGTAATTTTTTTCAGACCAAGCAGAGGGAAAAATTCTGGAATCACTCAATTCTGAGGAAAAAATTATGGAATCATGAAAAACAAACACACAAAAGAACACTCCAATATATTACTAGTATTTTGTTGCACCACCTCTGGCTTTAATAACAGCTTGCAGTCTCTGAGGTATGGACTTAATGAGTGACAAACAGTACTCTTCATCAATCTGTCTCCCTCCAACTTTCTCTGATTGCTGTTGCCAGATCAGCTTTGCAGGTTGGAGCCTTGTCTTGGACCATTTTCTTCAACTTCCATCAAAGATTTTCAATTGGATTGAGATCCAGACTATTTGCAGGCCATGACATTGACCTTATGTGTCTTCTTTCAAGGAATGTTTTCACAGTTTTTGCTCTATGGCAGGATGCATTATCATTAGTGTTGAGCGATACCTTCCGATATCGGGAAATATCGGATCGGATTGGATCGGACTGATACCGAAAAAGTATCGGATATCGCCGATTCCGATACCGGAAACCAATGCAAGTCAATGGGACAGAAATATCGGAATGAAAATAAACCCTTTCTTTCCTTGTAGGTTAATTCTACATGAAGGAAAACAACTAAGAATAATGTAGAATGTATTGGGGGAGGTGGGGGAGACAATAAAGGCATAGAGGTTTAGCCCAATCAAATGGAATAGCAGGAATTAATATTTTTTTTAAGACGTTCTGAGTTACGGAAATATTGACTATGTTAAGTATTTTTATATTTTGTCAGATATTTATGTTTCACTACTTCCATGCTCTTCACCTTCTTTTTTACTTCTCCCACACTTTCTCCTTCATCATCCTCAGCATCTTTTTCATCCTCTTCTTCTTCATCTTCTTCATCTTCTTCTTCACCTTCTTCGCATTATTCTTTTTTTTACATTCTTCATATTCTACTTCTTCATCTTCTTCATATTCTTCTTCTTCATCATATTCTTATTTGTGACAGGCATTCCTGTAGTTGTTATCTATAAAAGGTTGGACATTACACCTTTCGTTCTGCCCGTCAGAAAAGATTTACAACAGGATTTGTCCGCGTTCAGTTTGGCCTGCAGCAGCAGGTCTTTTCCAGGGGCACCACGAGGAGGAACGGACTCACCCCCATACACTGCTTAGTCATCTTCTGCTTATAATTTAGATATTATCTTTTGCTCTGATTTTTAGTCTTATGCTTAATGTTCTTCCGCTTTTTGTTCTGCAGCTTCTTGTATTTCTGCTTCTTGGTTTTCTGTCTCTAGTTCTTCTGTATCTTGGTGCTTGTCTTCTCTTCTTTGTCCTCTTGGTCAACTTCTTCAGGGTCATCTTCTTGGTCTTCTTCGGGGTGGTCTTCAGGGTCCTCGTCTTCAGGGTCGTTGTCTTCGGGGTCCTCGTCTTCTTAGGGTTGGTCTTCAGGGTCCTCGTCTTCAGGGTCCTCGTCAGGGAGATCCAGAGTGATTACCAAGAACCATTTCAAAAAGCTTGAACTTGGAAATGTAGCAGAAGGTACAAGAAAGCTGAGGAACTACCGAGAACCAGCTGACGGTACTGGAACCCGGATGGGTAGCAGAAGGTACAAGAGCCAATGGAACTGCCGAAGACCAGCTGACGGTACTGGAACTCGGTTACTAAGCAGGAGGTACCTGTGCCAGAAAGCACTACCAAGGACCAGCAGACGTTGGTGGAACTTGGATACCGAGAAGGAGGCACCTAATCCAAAGGCACTGCCGAGAACCAGCTGACGGTACTGGAACCCGGCCGGATGGGTAGCAGAAGGTACCCATGTAAAAAAAAGTTCAAGGCCGCGAGCCGGCCGCAGTTACCAAAACCCACAGTCCTACAGGGGGTGCTTGTCCTATAGGCACTATGGAACCAGCCTTCATTGCCAGATCCCGCAGCCCACATAGTGTTATGTTCTGCTACCAGAGCTAAGGAAAGAGAGGAGATCTGTCCCTACGATAGAACTCAGCTTTATCCCTACGATGTAACAGGGGACCTGATCCTGCGATCAGACCTGCTAAAGTCCTAAGCTAGTCTGTACAGAGACCTATAGATGTGGGAAGGAATCCCTACAAGTACTAAGGACTGGGAGGAAAATGGGACACCTCCTAACAGAAATAGTAGCAGACAGACAAACAAACAAAATATATAGAACACTGAGGTCCGTAGACCAAGCAAACTAACAGAGTTAGATACAGAGCACAGGCTAGCTAGAAAGTAGTTATACAATGAAGTCCAGCAAAGCCAGAAGGGCGGAGCAGGATTAAATAGGCCAACAAGGTCATGTGACCAGCAAAGGAAAAAACCTAAGAGCAAGGTTCTAACAGTACCCCCCCTTCTAAGTGGATCCTCCGGATCCCCTAGGACCAGGCTTATCAGGAAATCTCCTGTGAAATGCTCTGATAAGTCTGGACGCGGAAACATCATCTGACCTCACCCAAGAGTTATCCTCGGGTCCGAAACCTTTCCAGGCCACAAGATACTGCAAACTACCTCTATACCGTCTAGAGTTAAGGATGCGAGAAATTTCATATTCCCCGTCCTCCACCACCGGAGGAACAGAGGCAGAGGCGTCACCATCCGACACAACAGCTTTTTTTAACAGAGAGACATGAAATACCGGATTAATTCTCCAGGAGGTAGGAACCTCCAACCTAACAGCAGATTGGTTGACAACCTGAAGCACCTTAAAGGGCCCTACAAACTTGGGACCCAATTTCTTAGAAGGAATCCTCAACCACAGATTCCTAGAGGACAACCAAACCATGTCACCAACAGCGAACAAAACCTCCTGTCGTTTCCTATCAAAGTAGTCTTTAGATTTTCTGTTGGCCTCCTGAAGATTACCATGCACATCCGTCCAAACTCTCTCCATATCACCGGAAAAATTCTCCTCCTCAGGCACGGCAGATCCCAACTTGGAGAACGACCCAAACGACGGATGTCTCCCAGAACAACAAAAAAAAGGCGAACAACCAGCAGAAGAAGATGTATGATTGTTCAGAGCAAATTCAGCAAGTGGCAGAAACTCAGACCACCCCTCTTGATTGTCTGCCACAAAACAACGTAAGAACTGCTCAACATCCTGGTTTTTCCTTTCTGTCTGGCCATTAGATTCAGGATGATACCCGGACGAGAACGACAAATGAACTCCCAACCTGTCACAAAAGGCACGCCAAAAACGAGCCACGAACTGAGGACCCCTATCAGAAACAATGTCAGTAGGAACGCCATGAAGTCTGACAATTTCCTTGACAAAGGCCTTAGCGAGAGTTTTAGCGCAGGGCAGTTTGACGAAGGGAACCAAGTGACACATCCTGCTAAAACGGTCCACGACCACCCAGATGACAGTAAAACCCTCAGAGGGGGGAAGGTCAGTTATAAAGTCCATAGCCAAATGTGTCCAAGGAGCACTGGGAACCTCCAAAGGACAAAGCAACCCCGCAGCAGGAGTATGTGAGGACTTAGATCTAGCACATATAGTACATTGACGCACCCACTTAATGACTTCCTTCTGCCATCCAGGCCACCAAAAACTGCGACCCACCAGTCTCTTGGTCTCAGAGATTCCGGGATGACCTGCCAACCGAGATTCGTGACACTCAACAAACAAATCTCTCCTAAAGGTCCCAGGCACAAACAACCTCCCATGAGGAGTGTTAGATGGGGCATTCTCCTGTGCTTTAAGAATCTCATCTTCCAAAACGGAGTCCAAAGCAGCTATCACAACACCTTCTTGTAAAATGTTCTCCTCTTTCTCAGCACCGACTATGGGAGAAAAACTGCGAGACAAGGCATCCGCCTTAACATTCTTAGTACCAGGGATGTAAGTAACGGAGAAATTAAACCGCGAGAAAAACAGTGCCCACCTAGCCTGACGGGCATTCAGGCGCTTGGCAGCATCAAGATATATCAGATTTTTATGATCCGTAAGAACCTGAACGGGAAATTCCGCACCTTCCAAGAATTGGCGCCAGTGTTCAAATGCGAGTTTAATAGCCAATAATTCCCGATTACCAATATCGTAATTCAGTTCAGTCTCCGAAAATTTTTTTGAAAAAAAAGGCACAGGGATGTAATCCATCCCCGTTATCCTGAGACAATACTGCGCCAACCCCCACAGAGGAAGCATCAACCTCAGCCAAAAACGGCTTAGTCACATCAGGCTGCATAAGGATGGGAGCAGAGGTGAACCTCTCCTTGAGATACACAAAAGCTTCAATAGCCTCAGAAGACCACTGAACCGCATCAGCACCTTTCCTGGTGAGATCGGTCAGAGGTTTGACAATACTAGAAAAATTTTTTATGAATTTTCTGTAATAATTGGCGAAACCTAAAAACCTCTGTATCGATTTCAAACCAATAGGCCTAGGCCATTCCTGTACAGCTTGAACTTTAACCGGGTCCATCTCAAAACCTTCGCTGGAGATAATGTAACCCAAAAAACTAATTCTCTGTACAGCGAACTCACATTTCTCCAGCTTAGCAAAAAGCGAATTGTCCATTAACAACTGTAATACCTCACGTACGCTCCGCCAATGAGACTCCAGATCCGGCGAATAAATCAAAATGTCATCCAAATACACAACCACATTTTTGCCGATCAAAGGTCTAAGGATGTCATTAATAAGATTCTGAAAAAATGCAGGAGCATTAGTAAGACCAAAAGGCATAACCAGATTCTCAAAATGACCCACAGGAGTGTTAAAAGCAGTCTTCCATTCGTCACCCTCCTTCATGCGCAACAGATTGTATGCCCCCTTAAGGTCAATTTTAGAGAACCACTTGGCCCCCATTAACTGGTTAAACAGATCAGGAATCAATGGCAGTGGGTAAGGATTGCGTACAGTAATTTTGTTAATCTCACGAAAATCCAGACAAGGACGTAAACCACCGTCCTTTTTTTTTACAAAAAAAAATCCAACCGCCACAGGAGACTTAGAGGGCCTAATGTGACCGGCGGCCAAACTTGTCTGTATGTATTCCTCCAAAGCCTTCCTCTCAGGAATAGTAAGGTTAAATAAACGACTTTTAGGAAGAGTCGCTCCAGGGACAAATTCAATAGAACAATCATAGTCTCTATGGGGAGGCAAAACCTGCGATTCCTTCTCAGAAAAAACTCTCCAAAAATCCTGAATAGGAACAGGCAATTCTCCCCTATCCAAAGCTGCAATACGCCCATTACAACACTTGTCATAACATTTATGGCTCCAGGATTTAATTTCACTGGTAGACCAATCCAGTACAGGATTGTGAAATTTTAACCAGGGCAATCCCAATATTACTGGAGAAGGCAAGTTATTCAAAACTACCAAATCCAATTTCTCATGGTGAACACCATTAATAGTGAGAGGAAATTCACAGACCTTGAGAGTAATATTCTTCAAAGGGGAACCATCCACAGAAACCACAGCAATGGGGGATGATAAAGGTTCGGGTTTTAAATTGAGACTTTCCAAGAATCCCCCATCAATTACATTCAGAGTAGACCCACAGTCAACAAACACCCGAAATTCCATTAATTTTTCCTGAGCAATCGTGGAAGCAGCTAAAAATACACCCTTGGAATTTAAACAGGCAATACGGGCATGACTGACCATTTTTTTTTCTTTCTTCATACGAAGCTCACAGCCTTTAATCAAATGACCAGATTTTCCGCAATAGAAACACAAGCCTTCAAAAAATCTACGGTCTTTTTCTTGAGAGCGAGGTGCCACCGATCCAATCTCCATCGGTTCACCACTGTTAGTACACACATTCTCATAACCAGAAACTGACATAGCAGAGGATTTGCTCTCATTAACCCTTGCACGCAGCCTCCTATCCACCCGTATAGCTAATTGCATAGCCTGTTGCAAATCTTCAGGTGTATGATAAGCAATTAGCAGGTCTTTAACCCTTTCATTGAGCCCAGCAAGAAATAGACTTTTCAGAGCAGAATCGTTCCACCCTGTTTGAGTAGACCAACGACGGAAATGAGTACAATATTTTTCCACATTACCTGATCCCTGTTTCAAACGTCTCAACTCAGTCTCAGCTGATGCGACACGGTCAGGATCATCATATAATAGTCCCAAAGCAGAAAAAAAAACTATCCACTGATCTGAAGCATGTATCACTAGGTTGCAAAGAAAAGGCCCACTCCTGAGGCTCTTTGCGCAAAAGTGACATTATGAACCCTATGCGCTGGGATTCATCCCCAGAGGACTTGGGTCTCAAACGAAAATACAATAAGCAAGCATTTTTAAATGAAAACATTCTCGGTGTTCACCAAAAAATAAATCCGGCAAACATACCTTAGGCTCCAAGAAATGTGCTCCAGGACAGTTACTCACGTGCTGACGGAGCTCGGCCACCTCCAGAGAGAGTCCCTGCAGGCGATGAGCCAAATCCTGAACCGACACCATGATGGAACAGAAAAATCTTTCCTTAGAGAATTTGCAGGCTGGACTTACTGTTATGTTCTGCTACCAGAGCTAAGGAAAGAGAGGAGATCTGTCCCTACGATAGAACTCAGCTTTATCCCTACGATGTAACAGGGGACCTGATCCTGCGATCAGACCTGCTAAAGTCCTAAGCTAGTCTGTACGGAGACCTATAGATGTGGGAAGGAATCCCTACAAGTACTAAGGACTGGGAGGAAAATGGGACACCTCCTAACAGAAATAGTAGCAGACAGACAAACAAACAAAATATATAGAACACTGAGGTCCGTAGACCAAGCAAACTAACAGAGTTAGATACAGAGCACAGGCTAGCTAGAAAGTAGTTATACAATGAAGTCCAGCAAAGCCAGAAGGGCGGAGCAGGATTAAATAGGCCAACAAGGTCATGTGACCAGCAAAGGAAAAAACCTAAGAGCAAGGTTCTAACAGTACCCCCCCTTCTAAGTGGATCCTCCGGATCCCCTAGGACCAGGCTTATCAGGAAATCTCCTGTGAAACGCTCTGATAAGTCTGGACGCGGAAACATCATCTGACCTCACCCAAGAGTTATCCTCGGGTCCGAAACCTTTCCAGGCCACAAGATACTGCAAACTACCTCTATACCGTCTAGAGTTAAGGATGCGAGAAATTTCATATTCCCCGTCCTCCACCACCGGAGGAACAGAGGCAGAGGCGTCACCATCCGACACAACAGCTTTTTTTAACAGAGAGACATGAAATACCGGATTAATTCTCCAGGAGGTAGGAACCTCCAACCTAACAGCAGATTGGTTGACAACGGTTCTAACACATAGGAGTCACCTAAATTGCAGGCACCATAGAGTCGGCTAACCCGACCGCAACATGACAGGACAACGCATTGGAGGCAAAGTGACGTTGACACTACCCGGAAACAGCTGGCGTGCTGGAACCAGGCTGGGCAGGAGGGAGTACCCGTGCCAAAGTCACTGCCGAGAACCAGCTGACGGTACTGGAACCCGGATGGGTAGTAGAAGGTACAAGAGCAAATTGAACTACCGAGGACCAGCTGACGGTACTGGAACCCGGATGGGTAGCAGAAGGTACAAGAGCCAATGGAAATGCCGAAGACCAGCTGACGGTACTGGAACTCGGTTACTAAGCAGGAGGTACCTGTGCCAGAAAGCACTACCAAGAACCAGCAGACGTTGGTGGAACTTGGATACCGAGAAGGAGGCACCTAATCCAAAGGCACTGCCGAGAACCAGCTGACGGTACTGGAACCCGAATGGGTAGTAGAAGGTACAAGAGCAAATGGAACTACAGAGAACCAGCTGGCGGTGCTGGAACCCAGGGTAAATACTAAAAACAGAGTGGAGCCAGAGGTGTAATTGGAGCAAGTTTTAAATCAGTAGTACAGTGGATGTGGACAAAGCAGGAGAATTTGCCGGACACACAGCAGGGGAATAGCTGACGTTACTGAACCCCAATAACACTGGAGCAAGCGTTGACTGTGCAGACGGCACTTCTGAGCAGCAACTAGCAGTATTGGAGCCCAGGGTAAATACTAAAAACAGAGGTGTATTTGGAGGAGGTTTTAAATCAGTAGTACAGTGGATGTGGACAAAGCAGGAGAAATTGCCGTCCGCACAGCAGGGGAACAGCTGACGTTACCGAACCCCAATAACACGGCAGCAAGTGTTGACTGTGCAGACGGCACTTCCGAGCGCCAACTGGCGGTGTTGGAGCTCAGGGATAATACTGAAAACAGAGGAGCCAGAGGTGTATTTGGAGGAGGTTTTAAATCAGTAGTACAGTGGATGTGGACAGAGCAGGAGAAATTGCCGTCCGCACAGCAGGGAACAGCTGACGTTACTGAACCCCAATAACACGGCAGCAAGTGTTGACTGTGCAGACGGCACTTCCAAGCGCCAACTGGCGGTGTTGGAGCTCAGGGATAATACTGAAAACAGAGGAGCCAGAGGTGTAATTGGAGCAACTTTAAAATCTGTAGTAGTGAGAATGTGGACAGAGCAGGAGAAATTGCCGTCCACACAGCAGGGGAACAGCTGACGTTACCGAACCCCAATAACATGGCAGCAAGTGTTAACTGTGCAGACGGCACTTCCGAGCGCCAACTGGCGGTGTTGGAGCTCAGGGATAATACTGAAAACAGAGGAGCCAGAGGTGTATTTGGAGGAGGTTTTAAATCAGTAGTACAGTGGATGTGGACAGAGCAGGAGAAATTGCAGTCCGCACAGCAGGGGAACAGCTGACGTTACTGAACCCCAATAACACGGCAGCAAGTGTTGACTGTGCAGATGGCACTTCCGAGCGCCAACTGGCGGTGTTGGAGCTCAGGGATAATACTGAAAACAGAGGAGCCAGAGGTGTAATTGGAGCAACTTTAAAATCTGTAGTAGTGAGAATGTGGACAGAGCAGAAGAAATTGCCGTCCGCACAGCAGGGGAACAGCTGATGTTACTGAACCCCAATGACACGGCAGCAAGTGTTAACTGTGCAGACGGCACTTCCGAGCGCCAACTGGCGGTGTTGGAGCTCAGGGATAATACTGAAAACAGAGGAGCCAGAGGTGTAATTGGAGCAACTCTAAAATCTGTAGTAGTGAGAATGTGGACAGAGCAGGAGAAATTGCCATCCGCACAGCAGGGGAACAGCTGACGTTACTGAACCCCAATAACACGGCAGCAAGTGTTGACTGTGCAGACGGCACTTCCGAGCGCCAACTGGCGGTGTTGGAGCTCAGGGATAATACTGAAAACAGAGGAGCCAGAGGTGTAATTGGAGCAACTTTAAAATCAGTAGTAGTGAGAATGTGGATAGAGCAGGAGAAATTGCCGTCCGCACAGCAGGGGAACAGCTGACGTTACTGAACCCCAATGACATGGCAGCAAGTGTTGACTGTGCAGACGGCACTTCCGAGTGCCAACTGGCGGTGTTGGAGCTCAGGGATTACCGTTCAGGTGGTAGAAACATGAACAGAACAGGAGACCTGGATACTTTTGCCAACAATTATTTATTCTGGAAGAGGACTGGCAAATTCATGAGAGATCCAGGCCTTGTTCATTTTGAGAAAAGTAAGCCGGTCAGCGTTATCGGAGGATAGTCGCATGCGACGGTCTGTTAGTACACCACCTGCGGCACTAAAGACGCGTTCCGATAATACACTAGCAGCAGGGCAAGCTAGCACCTCCAATGCATACTGACTTAGCTCTGGCCATGTATCTAGCTTACAGACCCAAAACTTGAAGGGAGAAGAGCCATCTGGGAGTACACTAAGAGGGCAAGACATGTAGTCTGTCACCATCTGACGGAAACGTTGCCTCCTGCTGACTGGAGCCATCTGTGATGGTGTAGACATTTGTGGCGGCGGGGACACAAAACTTTGCCACATTTCGGCCATACTGGTCTTGCCTTGTGCTGAGGCGCTGCTTCTGCTCCCTCTTTGTGCAGAGCTTCCTCCACTGCCTCGACGCACTGAGCTGCTTTGTAAAGCACTAGCAGCACTGCTCTCGGTTGGAATGGAGAACATGATGGAATGCACCAGTGCGTCTTGGTACTCCCGCATTTTACGCTCCCGGTTCAACGGTGTTATGAGGCTTTGTAAGTTGTCCCGGTAGCGAGGATCTAGGAGGGTGGACACCCAATAATCAGCCGTGTTGAGAATGTGGGCGATGCGGCGGTCGTTTCTCAGGCACTGCAGCATGAAATCAACCATGTGCTGCAGACTGCCAACTGGCCAAGAAACGCTGTCCCCTGCTTGAGGCGTGATCTCTGCCTGCTCTGCATCACCCCACCCTCGCTCTAGATACTGACTACTAGAGCATTGTGTACCTCCCTCCTCTGGACAGATGTCTTCCTCATCCATTGACTCCTCCTCATCCTCCTCACAAAGTGTCCCCTGCCTAGGCCTTTGTGAGGAACCACGTTGCACAGACTGTAGAGAAGCAGATGGCATTTGTGACTCCTCATCCTCCACCTCTTCCAAAACCTTGTCCCTTAGTGCTTGCAGTGTTTTTTCAAGCAGGCAGATAAGGGGGATAGTCATGCTGACTAGTGCATCATCTGCACTCGCCATCCGTGTGGAATAATCGAAGGCACGCAAAACGTGGCAAATGTCCTTCATAGAGGCCCACTCAGTGGTGGTGAAGTGTGAACGGCGCGCACTGCGACTTCTTTGCGCCTGCTGCAGCTGGTACTCCATTACTGCTGCCTGCTGCTCACACAACCTCTCCCACATATGTAACGTTGAATTCCACCTGGTGGGTAGGTCACATAGGATGCGATGTTCCGGAAGACGTAATCAGCGCTGCAGAGCTGCAATGCGTGATCTTGCATTGCTGGAACGCCGCAAGTGAGCGCACTCTATGCGGACCTTGTGAAGCAGTGCATCAAGATCCGGATAGTCCCTCAAAAAACTCTGCATGACCAAGTTGAGCACATGTGCCAGACATGGGATGTGAGTGAGGTTGCCTAGGCCCAGAGCTGCCACCAGATTTCGGCCATTGTCACACACTACCATGCCTGGCTGGAGATTCGCTGGCACAAACCACATGTCGCTTTGCTGCTTGATGGCATTCCAGAGCTCCTGCGCTGTGTGGCTTCGATTCCCCAAAGAAATTAATTTTAATACGGCCTGTTGACGTTTGGCCACGGCTGTGCTCATATTGGTCACCATAACAGGTAACCGTTCACGGGTCGATGTGGAGGTAGACCGTGACGGCTCCTGCAGCGCTGATTCAGAGGAACTGGAGTATGAGGAGGAGTCAATGTGTACAGACTGGATTCCTGCAATCCTTGGAGTTGGCAGAACACGTACAGCGCCACTCTCAAGATCTGTACCCGGCTCCACAACATTTACCCAATGGGCAGTGAGGGAAAGGTATCGTCCCTGTCCATGCTTACTGGTCCACGCATCGGTGGTCAGGTGGACCTTGCTACTGACGGCGTTTTGTAGCGCATGTTTAATTTTTCCCTCCACATGATGTTGCAGGGCAGGGACGGCTTGCCTGCTGAAATAAAATCAGCTGGGCACGTTGTATTGTGGGACTGTCAATGCCATAAAGTTACGGAATGTGTCAGTCTCCACCAGCCTGAATGATAGCATTTCAAGGGCCAGTAGTTTAGCAATGCCAGCATTCAGAGCCTGTGCTCGGGGGTGGTTTGCCGAGTATGGGCGCCTTTTCTCCCATGCCTGTGCTAATGATGGCTGTAGACTGGCCTGGGAGTGTGAGGATGACTGGGAAAGTGGTGCTGTGGGTGGAATTACACTGTGTCTCTGTACAACAGTGCCAGAGATTCTTCCATGGCAATCCTGTGAGGAAGCCGAACCAGCTGTGTGTGAGCTGGAGGAAGAGGCTACAACACGAGCTGAAGAGGTGGAAGGTGGCGCTGTAGGTTGGCCTAGGTCTTCAGTGTGTTTTTGTAACTCCACCACGTGCTTGGTCCGCACATGTTTCCACATATTTGTGGTATTGAGGTTGCTGACACTTTTCCCTCTTTTCACCTTCTGATTACACAGCTTGCATTTGACAAAGCAAATGTCATCTGCAACTGTGTCAAAAAAGGACCAGGCACTGCAAGTCTTGGGAGCGCCCGCTTTGGATTTTGGAAGAGCCATGCTCCTAATGGGTGCCGAGGTGGAGGCTACAGACAACCAAGTCTGCCCCCTCCCTCTCCCTCCTTTTTGGGCTGTTCGGGGAATCTCTTCCTCAGAGCTGCTCCCACCACCTTCCTGTCCCTCACGCCATGATGGGTCAAGGACCTCATCACCTACACCACCCTCTTCAAACAACTGCTTCTCCTGGGTAGTCTCGACAGCACAGTACGCACCAGAAAGTGGCACCTGAGTCTCATCATCAGATGCGTACTGAGGTGTGCTGCTGACCATAGGCACTGGCCCACCCGCCTCTTCAGATTCAGAGAGACAAAACGGTTGCGCATCACTGCATACTACCTCTTCTTCAAATTCTCGAATTCTGCTTGGCTGGCCCCCTCTTTCCAAGCCAAGAGATTCAGAGAACAGAAGTAGAGATGGCTCCTGTCCAGGGCTCTCTGACTGCCTGGGCAATTTGGCAGGTGGTGAAGAGACAGATGGGTGCTCTTCAGTGCTCAGGACCTGAGAGGATCTGGAACTAATTGAAGTCGATGCGTTAGCTGCCATCCATCCGACAACGGCTTCAATTTGGTCCTCCCGCAGCAGTGGGGTACGGCTAGCTCCTACAAAGCTGCGCATAAAGGACTGTTCCCTGGTAAAACTGGGGGATGCTGAGTCACTGGTGCCCGCAGCAGGCACAGAATCCCCACGTCCTCTCCCTGCAGGCACAGAATCCTCACGTCCTCTCCCTGCAGAAACTCCACGCCCACGCCCACGACCACATGCCTTACTCCCTGCCTTCTTCATCTTGGTAGACTGATAAAGATAGGCAGAAAAGTACTAAGGGCTTAGTGTGCTTATTCCTGAACAGCTGCTAACAGGTATAAGAAACACTAATTTTATAAAGTGTGGACTAGACTTTAATATGAGCTAATGTGGCCTACACAACTGTAAAGTGGAGTGTTTGGTGAACTGTATTTAGGTTTTTTTTTGTCACAAAAAGACACTGGATGTGCCTAAAGATGTAATAACGATAGTATCACAAACTTTTTGTAGCTATTACAATGTAGGAAGGTAACCTACAATGCAATAGATGAGGCTGCAAAAAATAGGCTAATACTAATCTGACTGGGGCTGCAGGGCCCAATGCTGCAGAAAGGCTCCTCTAACTACTCCTATATAGTGTGTTTGGAACCAATTTAGCTGAATACGGATGGAACCACCACACTAATAGGAGATATCAGGAAAAATTATGAATTGGCAAAAAAGGACATTGTATGAGGCAGTGACACACACTGAGTGCACTACAACCAGACGTGGTTGAAGCACACACTACAGGGTGAGCTGCACTCACACACCAGACCTTGCAGACAGCGGTGAACAGTACAGATGCAGAGCACTGTGCACTAGCGCTGCAAGCCCAAAAAAAATTCTCTATCTACTCCTATATAGTGTGTTTGGAACAAATTTAGCTGAATACGGATGGAACCACCACACTAATAGGAGATATCAGGAAAAATTATGAATTGCCAAAAAAGGACAATGTATGAGGCAGTGACATACACTGAGTGCACTATAACCAGACGTGGCTGAAGCACACACTACAGGGTGAGCTGCACTCACACACACAGACCTTGCAGAAAGCGGTGAACAGCACAGAGAACTGTGCACTAGCACTGCAAGGCACAGCGATTTATAAAGTAGCTTGGGTAAAGCAGAATAGACCAAATAGGTAGCTAAAACTGTCCCTCAGAACAACAGCATCCTATCCCTAACTGAATTCACAGCAGAGTGAGCTCAAAATGGCGGCGGCGGCTTTTATAGTGCATCATGACATCATTTCAGCAGCCAATCACAGCCATGCCATTAGTTAAGATGCCTACATGCCTAACAGGATGTGCCCACACTTCTTAGGATCCTCATTGGCTGAATAAAATGAAAATGGCTCATTGCATTATGGGAACTTCCGATTCCGGTATACGATATTGCAAAAGTATCGGAATTAAGTATCGGAATTCCGATACCGCGAATATCGGCCGATACCCGATATTTCAGTATCGGAATGCTCAACACTAATTATCATCTTGAAAAATGATGTCATCATCCCAAAACATCCTTTCAATTGATGGGATAAGAAAACTGTCCAAAATATCAATGTAAACTTGGGCATTTATTGAAGATGTAATGACAGCCATCTCCCCAGTGCTTTTACCTGACATGCGGCCCCATATCATCAATGACTGTGGAAATTTGCATGTTCTCTTCATGCAGTCATTTTTATAAATCTCATTGGAACGGCACCAAACAAAAGTTCCAGCATTATCACTTTTAAATGCCATCACTGGTTTTACCATATCGTGTGCTGGAAAATGGGAAAAAAAATTCCAAGTGCGGTGAAACTGCAAAAAAAATGCAATTCCACCGTTGTTTTTTTGGGTCCTTTTTTTACCACGTTCACTGATTGCTAAAACTGACCTGCCATCATTATTCTCCAGGTCATTATGAGTTCGAAGACACCAAACATGTAGAGGTTCTTTTTTAATTAAGCGGTGAAAAAAAATTCCAAAATTTGCTTTAAAAAAAAAAAAAAAATGACGCCATTTTCCGAGACCCGTAGCGTCTCCATTTTTCGGTATCTGGGGCTGGGTGAGGGCTTATTTTTTGTGCGCCGGGCTGATGTTTTTATTGATACTATTTTGGGGGTAGATCCGATGTTTTGATCGCCCGTTATTGCATTTTATTGCAATGTTGCAGCGACCAAAAAAACGTAATTCTGGCGTTTAGAATTTTTTTCTCGTTACGCCGTTTACTGATTGGATTAATTCTTTTTTTATATTGATAGATCGGGCAATTCTGAACGTGGCGATACCAAATATGTGTATGTGTTTTTTTTTATATATATTTTATTTTGAATGGGGCAAAAGGGGGGTGATTTAAACTTTTATATTTTTTTTTATGTTTTTAATATTTTTAAAAACTTTTTTTTTACACTTTCTGCTTCCTTCTATAGTCTCCATAGGAGACTAGAAGCAGCAGTTGTCTGATTGCTTCTACTGCATACAAGCGATGAGCAGATCGCTTGTATGCAGGAGAAATGCTCACTTGCTATGAGCGCTGACCACTAGGTGGCGATCATAGCAATTGAGACATGACAACCACAGGCGTCTGCTGCAGACCCTGGGTTGTCATGCCCACCCATTGGTGACCCGCGATCACGTGACGGGGTCACCGATGGGCGGGGCTTGACAGCGGCATTTAACATGTTAACAGCCGCGGGTGGATCGCGATTCCACCCGCGGCTGTTGCGGGCACTTGTCAGCTGTAATAATCAGCTGACATGTGCTCGGTTCAGTGCGGGCTCACCGCCGGAGCCCCCGCTGAACCGGCCTTCCCGAACTGGTGCGTACTATTACTGACCAGGTCGGAAAGGGGTTAAGTTTCCGGTCTTGATGCTTTGATGTCTTCCTTGGTCTACCAGTGTTTGTCTTTAACAACCTTCCCATGTTGTTTGTATTTGGTCCAGATTTTAGACACAGCTGACTGAACAACCAACATCTTTTGCAACATTGTGTGATGATTTACCTTCTTTTAAGAGTTTGATAATCCTCTCTTTTGTTTCAATTGACATCTCTCATGTTGGAGCCATAATTCATGTCAGTCCACTTGGTGCAACAGCTCTCCAAGGTGTGATCACTCCTTTTTAGATGCAGACTAACGTGCAGATCTAATTTGATACAGGTGTTAGTTTTGGAAATGAAAATTTACAGGGTGATTCCATAATTTTTTCCTCAGAATTGAGTGATTCCATAATTTTTTCCCTCTGCTTGGTCTGAAAAAAATTACCCTTACTGAGTACCACATTTTTAATCTTGATTTCTTTTAGTGTTTCTTAAAGCCCTAAAGTTGCCATTTGAAATGACTTTAGTTTTGTGCCATGTCTGTGATCTGCTTTTTTTCAACAACATTAAACAACTGAATGAACATCCTCTGAGCCCGGTGATTCCATAATTTTTGCCAGGGGTCGTATATACAGTGGCATGTAAATGTTTAAATTGATTAGGTTAGAATTTATCTATTAGAAAGCCACGTGAATGGGCTTTTATTCCTGGAATCCTCACCATTGTCTTGAAGGCAGCAATTGACCTGTGAGTTCATAAAGCAAAGGTTACACATTCATTACATATGGCTACATATTTCCATGTCAGTCAATGTACTCTATTCCCATTTTCTCTAATTGTAAATCTTAGGCCAGGTTCGATTTTTGTTTCATCAAACTTGCTTTTTCGGTAGTATTTTTGTGAACCTTTAAACCCACAGATTATAATAATAAATAAATATCATTGTGTCTTTTGCTGAGACTTCTCTTGGTGCAGACCAAGTAAATGTGTATTTTCTTTTGTAGGAAAGCAGTTGAAGAAAACAAAAGACTCTATGCAATTTACGATACAAGGTAGGACAGTTTCTAGTTTTTATTTGCAGAGTGAAAATAATTCTAATTACACAAGAATGACTACATTGATCTTTCAAGTGCATCTTATGTTTGATTCTCTCTTGCAATATGAAATATAGTGGTCAGATGGTTCATGGTAACTGTAATGCATACATGTCAATGAAAAAATATTTGTTCTTATTCATTATGTATGTTATATAAACTAAAAAGAAGAAGGTGAAAACTGTTTGCATAGATATGAATAGATTAATGGGGTTGTCCCATTAAAGAAAACTTTTATCTATTTGCACAGTTCATTGTAAAAAAAAATAGATTGTGATTTACTTACATTACTCAGGTCCATTGCTGTGTCTCCACTGCTGCCCTAGTGGTTTTTTTGAGCTGCAGTGGTGCCATCATGCTGACATTGCTCAAGCTAATCACTGAGCTCAGCGGCTCGACCAATGTAGATGGAACAAGTCGTTTAGGTCAGTGACTGACTGCAGCGATGTCACCACTGCAGCCAAAAAAAGAAACTGGGGCAGTGATGGAAACAAAATGTTGGGCCTAGTGAGGATAAGTAGTTTTTTACAATGAACTGTGCATATATGGAAAAGTAAAGGAGCACTTTTCTTCAGGATAAATTACAAAGTTACTTATTTTCTTGTGTGCTATTGACTTAAAATTAAAATGAAAGTTACTTTAAGCATGTACATATATGGCCAGAATGAATGACTGTAACGGCCAATATAGACGAAAATGAGTATGGCTATGTCGGCATAACTATTGCTCATCATGCAATTGATCATACAATGTTTGTTCAGCCATAAACCTACATATTACAAAGACTGATAATTGTGCTATTACCACTACATGCTCCAGCACCATGTCCACACTTGTTCATAGCTGCTGTGCCCTACCACTGATAAATCATCATCCTGGAGCCTTCTTTGCTGAGTGCCATGCTATTGTGACATCCCTGGGCATGTCATCACACCCTCCTGCAGCTTGTGTTAATTAACTCCTTTTGTGCTGTGCTCTGTTGTTTTTTTGCAGCAACACCTTCAATTGACTTCACTAATTATAAGGTCATAAAAGATTTAATATATATTGCCCAGCTAGTTCAGCCAAATGCTCCCTAGGCGTCAAAGCCAGTTCAGTTCTTTGTTGTCTGCCTCCAGCCTTTTAAATTCTTGTTTTTCAGCCAGTGTATGATGTAGCTCCTTTCCTGGACTTTACTTTTTGCCTATTCCCTTTAGATTTTCCTTATGTGACTTGTTATTCTACACCTATATATTAACTTCAACACACTCTTGACTTTGTTCCCACCATGCCCATCAGATACTATGCTTGGAATGTTTTATTCTTTTATATTGATGCTGCCCCCTGGCTCTATCTGTTTATGTATTTACCCTGCGTCCTGTTGTCACTGCAATGTCCGGCTACCACTGGTGGCTACTCTGGGTACTACTTCTCATTTCAGCCATTCTCAAGCCGGTTGACGCCACAAGAGTCCACATCCAAGCCATGTGTACATGACATGTCTATTTATTCATAAGGCTACCTCATTGAAAAGTCTCCAGAGTGAAGTTACATATTAAGGCCACGACCCCACTATCAGTATTTGGTCAGTATTGGGTTAGTATTTTTTCTCAGGAGTGGGAGCCAAAACCAGGTGAGGAACAATCAGAGAAAAGGTATAATAGAAACAAGTCACCAATTCTGCATTTATCACCCACTCCTGGTATTGGATCCAACTTCTGAGAAAAAATACTGACCGGATACTGACCAAATACTGATAGTGAGGCCGTGGCCTAAGAGTTAACAACACACAGTATGTAAATCTTTAACTCTACATATATTCATTTTACATTTGTCATTAGCTGTATTCAATGGAGAGAATTTATTATCGCCTTTATGGCAAAAATCTGAAGTGAAAACATTGCAAGGTTTGTGGCAAGTGGTAATTGTGACATATTTTGAGACTTTATGCAGTTTTGTGCTGGCCCCAACATGTTCTAAAAAAGTGGATGGAGATGGCCTATCACGGCGTGATAGATTTACTATAATGTACACCAGATAACTGGCATATATTGAAGCTGAAAACTATGGCAGCTTATATGCTGGCGCAGAGTTAATTTTCTGGTGCTTGTACAGCCCAAAGTGGTGCTAAATTTACTGAGGAATGGGCCTCATTTTGGTGCACCATTCTCCATTTGGCAATAGGTTCAAGACTGGCGTATGATACATCAGTCTAGATAAATTCCCTCCAATGTCTTTGTGCTAATTATATGACTAGTGTTATAGATAATAAATTGGCTCTTTCCTAGTATCCCCAAAGAAAAATAAAACATATTGCAGAATACTGGGATCACCAACAAACAAATTTAATCTGTGGCAGAATCTGGCAGTAATACCACAGGGGAAAAGAAGTTTTACATAGTGGCAATCAGGAGTGGTGTCCTGTCACTCAGTGAGCGCAGCTCTGGGGCCTGCTCACTGGAGTGGCTCATTCTCCCCGGCTCCTCAGCGGTCAGAGGATTACAGCAGGAGACATCTCCGGACAGGTGAGCATAAGGATTTTATTATTTTATTCTTATCTTTACACAGAGACACTGCGGGAGCAGACACTACTACTCCCAACATTGTCTCTTGTTTGTGCTGATCACAGCGCAAGCAAGGAACAATGATGAGGGCAGAGTTCAGCACCCGGCGCTTGGGAACAGCACTAACTGTACTGCTGATTCCCAGGCACCGGTACGTGTGACACTTTTACGGACCGTGCATCCAGAAAAAAACGGACATGTCAGCATGTGGAGCCCATGAACACAGGGTTCGCGGAAACACATTGACTTGTGCGCAGACCCATAGATTTCAATGGGTCTGCGTGTGTCAGTGTCTCCGGTACGTGTGTAAACTGTCACCACATGTACTGGAAATACGGACATGTGAAAGAGCCCTTAAAATGTGTGGATACAAGGTCTTTTCAGCTTAATAAATTGAACATATTCATTTCTATGTAAAAACGACTCGCTGTGCATGTGTTCAGTCTTTTTAGCGTCTTTCAACTGCTTCAGTTTCCAAGGAAGCCAAGCGGTTTAAAGAAATGAGCTGACCATTCTTCGGGCATTTTCTGCTCTGAAGATTCTCCATATTTTATAACAGAAGTCATTGAGAAGGTTCAAAAGACACCAAGGCATATTTTTGAATGTTAACGATTTCTTTATTGCTGAAGGCATAAAAAAACTAACTGCAAAAAAAGCAATAAAAAAAACACTGCAAACATGCTGGAAAAATGCTTAAAACACTTGCAGTCAAAAATGTCAAAAAATATCTCTGTAAACGACTAAAAAAAGGTAAAAAAAAAGAAATTTCAGGAAAAAAATATTTCCTGGAAAACTCGGCGCCTGAAAAAGGCATGGTGTGCACATACCTTAAGAGTATTTCAATAGTAAATTTTGACACCAGAAAAGTCTCGGGAAACATTTAATTTCCAGTCATGAGTAAATAGTTATTGCAAAGAAAACACTATTAAAGGGAATTGCAGAGTTTTATTTTGCTATGAGGGTACAATTCATTTAGTGTAATTTGTTCCCATATAGTAAAATATCTCCATGGGTGAGCAGGCAGATGAGATGAAACTCCTAATATCTCATGTGGAAATGCAATTTAACTGTATCAGCAAATACCAACTCAACCACATTTTGAAATGCCAAGAGGATTCACGGAGGACAAAAACACAATGTAAAGAAAACTGGACAGACGTAGTGCTATAATTCTATTGATTAGGCTTTCATTTATTCATTATATAGAATAAGGATCATTTTTAACAATGAAAAACTACAACATTCGGTCAGGTAATGTAATTTATTTTACAAAACATTGCTGTATGTGCATTCAACTAAATTGAGCATGGTTCACAAATTATTAGATTTTTTCCTGAACAGTTCAGCAATTTTTGTGTTTGCTTTTTTTTTTTTGCTGTGTGACTCAATTGTACCCCACTATAAATATCATATACACTTTACTTGCATCAGTGAAAGCTAGGAATCTGCAGACTATTTTCCCCAGATATTCACTATCCATGTGGAGAATCTTGTAAATTGTCTTGTTTGTCATGGTCAGCTATCATCAAAAAATGACCTATTTCTTAAATCAGATTGTTGTGTTAAATGTATTTTTTTGCAATATATATTTTTTTTTCAGAATCTTTATTAAAAAAAATTCTTACAATTTTCACATTGGCCATTTTGAGACTCATACGTCTTGTTGTTTCAAGAAATTCACTTGTACATTAGGCACAATCACCAGAGTTTGGCCCTATCTTTTGTATTCAAGCATCTAATGAGCATGTGAAAAGGTCATTGAGAAGGGAGGTGGCAGTGAGGACTGTGACATCTCCTATTGTGATTGGTGGATCCTGTGTTATCAGCTGTGTATATAGGTGTTACCTGTCATTGTAATCCTGCCTTGGATGATAAGGAAACTGCTGTAAACTCAGGAAGAATAAATCTAAAAAAGCTAAAGTGGCCAATGTGAAAATTGCAAGATTACCAATTTTTTTTTTTTTTTTTTTTAATAAACATTGTGATATTTAAAAAAGTGGTCTTTTTTTCTCTAAACAAAGTCAAATTTACACATTTGTTTTATTTTTCGTCCATAAAAATGTAATGACCGGGGGTCCGAGAGAGATCCAGTGAGTCACAAACTGAGACAGAGGCAGAAATAAACAACACTTTCATTACTAAAAGAGGGATAAGACTAAAATTCAGTATTGCATGAATCAGTCTCAGGTTCTACCTGGGACACTGTACCTACTAAATACACACAATCAGCAAAAGCTGAAATCAATGTGCCAATCTCAAGGTTTCCAGCTTATGTGAATTATTCTAGGGATCTGGAACAATTTTACCTAAACACAGTGTCAGTCTAGTGAGGGCAGTCTATAGGGACCCCCTGAGATGGCACACTGAGTACAATCCTATCATTATTAACAATAACAATGCATGAAACTATACCAATTGCTCTTATACC
This sequence comes from Phyllobates terribilis, assembly GCF_046119375.1. Classification (NCBI taxonomy): domain Eukaryota; kingdom Metazoa; phylum Chordata; class Amphibia; order Anura; family Dendrobatidae; genus Phyllobates; species Phyllobates terribilis. Next base: position 335,435,549 of record NW_027362762.1, read on the forward strand.
CCTATTACAAGGATACCCGGGTATCTTAAAGTTACGTTACCGTTAACCTCAGATGCAGTCTATCACAGGCCTGTGAATCGCGGTGTCTGCAGCTAGTCCCGGAAAACTTTGGCGCCAAAACAAAAACAACGTTCACAAAATCAGCAAAGGTTCTTTGTCTTGTCGGCCGATGCCGAGCCCATACGCCGGGGCCTTTAGTCCTGTAACCTCAGGTTAAGGTCTGGGAAGATCTCTTCACAAGACTTGTCAGTATCCTCTCAATGGGAATGGCACCGGACCCCTTCTTTCCTCTCGCAGTCACTCACTCTTTTCCAGACCACCGACCACATGCTCCTTCACAGAAATGGATTCCTCAGACCCTTCTCACTCAACACTTGGCTCCTTCAGCACAAAATCTATAGTCCACTCAGCAAGGACTTCCACAAAACTCCACAGAGCCACACAGCTTTCCCCAGCTCAGCACTTGTTCTTAAGCAGGGACAGGGGTTAACAAACTCCACAGGGAAGTGTGTAGAGACAGTGTCTTGTTGCAGCTCAGTTCTTTCAGACTTCCTGTCTCTCCTCTCACACAGCAGACACTCTCAGAATGCACAGGGTTTCCAGCTCTGCCCCTGCTCTGAGCTCAGCCCAGCAAAAGTCACAGAGTCCTAATGATCTCCTGCTGCTATCACAGTTCACACTCTAACGAAAAGCATACTGTGTCACTTAATAACAGCACACAGATGCAACTGGGATGGCATCTGCATGCTGCCTGATTTAGTTTTTTTGTTTTCTTTTGGGTCAACCCATTCACTTGAATATGCCAGTTTGATAAAAATAAAGTATGTACACCATCTGTTAGCTAAAAAATGTCTAAGTTCATACAGAAACACCTATGTGCAAAAAAAAAAAAAAATCATACTTATTGCATGCTGTATTGTGACAAAACATATGCAATATGGCAAAAACAGACCAACACAACAAAAAAAGTCACAAAAATGATCATATCGAAGTATTTTTATGATCGGATAGCTATTATCACTATCAGATCAATTGGAGTTTAACACCTGTCATCAACACAGATCAGGTGTTTAAGCTTTGGGGGTGACCAGATGCAACATTAAGCAGAACTAAACTGTGCGGCGCTGTTCAATCTGTCGGGGTCTGCAGTAGATCGCAGAGGCCTCCAAACAAATAGATCTGATCAGGAAAACCAGAGCAGATTCCTATACACTTTTATAGGAAAAAAAAATCAGTATAACTTAGCAGTCAAGTGGGTGGTCACAATCACTGTTTGATTGCCTTCCCTTTATAAGCGATAAAGATAGCTATTAGTCATTGATTAGAACTGATTGTCTTTGACTGCTTACTCGACAATGAGTAGGAATTTCTATGAATAAAATAAAATGTATGTTGAATCTTTTCAAATCAGTATGTTCAATGTTCAGCTCCTCCTGATCTTTAACAAGAGGCTAGCAGCAGTGGCATATTGCTAAGTAGCAAACCATTCGGTCGCTATATTGGCCCATAAGCTGGAGGGTCAAGGTAGCAATCAGCACCACTCCACAACCCATCCCTGTATAAAATTCAACAGCATCTACATCTTGGGGATGCAGAAATGGTTGAATACTGTTATGATCTGCAACAAGTACTAAGGAAAGATAGGGGAAAGCTGTCCCTACAGTAAGACTAAGCTGAATCCCTACGATGTAGCGGGCTGTCTGTTCCTAGTGAACAGACCCGCCTTAGTCCTCGGCTAGTCTGAACGAAGACCTATAGAATAAAGAGAGGGGTCCCTAAAAGTACTAAGGACTGGGAAAAAATGGGACACCTCCTAAACAGAGAAGTTGTTGCAGAACACAAAAAGACAAACAGACAAAAATGTACTAGTGGTCCCAGAAGACCAAGCGAACGTGACAGAGAAAGGCACCGAAGCACCAGACTAGAGAAACAGTCAAACACTGAAATCCAGCACAGCCACAAGGGTGGAGCTGGAATATAAAGGCAGATGGTCACGTGACCGCAAAACACAAGATGGAAAAAACAAACAGGAGGGTTCTAACAAATACAATAATGGAAGAGAAAGTCATCGGCTTCCTGCTCCACGTTTTAACTGTGCATCTGAGTGTATTGCTGAATACACTGATGCTCAGTGTATTGCTGGCAAATCAGGTCAGCGCATGCGCGGTGAGTATTTTCACACACGCATGCACTGACCTCATTTGCCGCCAATACACTGAGCATCAGTGTATTGCTGGCAAATGAACAGAGTGGTCACATTTTACAATGTGGCCGTTCTGTTCATGGGATTATCGTGGTACCTTCGCTATTTGTACTGCGGCGGACAGGTGAGGATGAGGTTGCTTTATTATTTTACCTTTTTTACAGGTGATCATGGCCATGGAGAACATCGGGGACAAGGTGTAGGCGAGTATAATGTGTTTTATTTTTATTTGAATAATTTTTTATTCATTTTAACACTTTTTTTTTACCTTGAGAACAGGCACTGCTGGTGAGAGACTACTGCTCCCATCCATCAGCACCTGCGCTCGCTGTTTCCTATGGCAGTAGGTGCCGGCTGATAGTGGTAGTAGTACCATCAGCCGACACCTATGACCCGCGGTAAGCTTTTTACTGCGGGTCACAGTCACAGCTGTGGGATCATCCTGACATGAAAAAGACCCAGAATGGGTCGAAACATCAAGCAATACCTGATGCTTTTTGTACCTCTACCCAGCACTATGGTGAAATATTGTGTATGAATAAAAAACAGCATTTATTTCAAGTTCTTTGTGAGTGCAGTTGAGTCTCCACAGTTTAATGCTCGGGCTTCCCAGTTCAACCTGCACCCCCTGATCACGCTGAGTGCGCACCGTATCTCTCTACAGGCAAAATGTTACACATGTTAAGGCCTTAAGAGTTTTTATCACTCTGAATGTCTAGTAAGTCTCCCATTAGTCTTTGCAATCCATTTTCTCACCTAGTGAGACTATTCGCTAATATGTTTATTGTAAATAAGATTGCTAAATCAAAATAATTCTAAATAATTCTAATACAAAATAACAAAAAATCTCTGACTTGTATTACAGTGGTAGGCAAGATTACGACTTCGTGACTTTCAGTGGCTCATAAAATCCAGTGTAATTACCTTTCATAATACAGTACCACAGTTTCCTCAAGGGTTTACATTAAACTGTAGCTATACTTCTCACCAGTTATTAGGAAACAGCTTATACAGTAATTCTTTGGTACAATTTTAAAAGCAAAAAATGCTCAGTTTAGAATATTAGCTATTTGAAATCACTATCCTTGAAGCTGCAGGATTTCATGTATTGTGTACCAGCCATTCGCTTCTTTATTTCAGAATTAACTAATTTTATCTGCATTGAGGAACAAATTAACTATCCATAAACTGCAGGTAAAGATATATTCAGTATGTAGTCAGAAAGCAAAAAAATATGGGATGAACTGAATTTCTATGACAATTACTTATCTGATCATATGTTTTGCAGTTCAACTCTGGGCACATTTGGAAAAAATTACACATGGCAGATTTCATGCAAAATCTTTATGTAGCATTTCCATGGGTTTACAGGGACAGGTGAAGAACTGTATGCAACAAATCTGACTGATGTTAATTTATTCTTAAAGAAGTTGTCTCATATAGGAACAGACTATTTTGTCAGGTAAATCAGAGAGTTAAGCCATACAGTACGTCTATAGTAAAGTCAGAGTAGTCAGGTTAGTAGCACAGAAATCCAAAATCCCGAATGCAGCATCAACAGGAAATAGAGGAGAGGTCATTAAAGCACCACTCCGGAATTTTTTTGTTTTACAACTGGAGTTGTGCCTCTAATCTAAGGTCACTGACCCTACTCTCATACTCACCTGCCACTGTCTTCTCTTTCTATCACCACCACTCCCGTCGGTCTCCGGCAGGTTGTAATCTGCCGTATCGCACCAGTGTTTCGTGGAGCAAGCCGCAGGTCACAACTCAACACAAGTTTATGAGACCCTCATTCTGACTCTCATAGACTTGTATTGAGAGCTCGTGTCGTAACGTCTGACTTCCAGCCTGTAAGAAGCTACACTCACAAGAAGGAGCCGCATGCCAGAGCGCCTCTGAAAAAAAGGTGAAGCTGTCGAAGCGAGAGTATAAGACGGGGAGCAGAGACCTTACATTAGAAGCACCAGGTATTGGCTTATTACTAAAGCACCATTTCAGCATTTTGCTGTTTTTTTTCAGCGCTGGAGTGGTGCTTTAATAATAATAAGCCAATACCTAAAAAAACATAAAAAGGAGTTAGACCAGAAATAGGATGTCAGATTAGTAACCAGAATGCCAGATAACACTACCAAGAGGTATATGACCCCAAGGCTATAGGGTCTAGGAGAGGGGAAAAGACAGAAAACACAGGCGCAGATCTAAGTGCAGATTATTAGGTTCAGCTATTTTTCAGAAGCTAATTTGCTCACCTTTGATGTAGCTTGTGGCATAGCGTATCGACCTCTTAGGTCTGACTGAGATGCCTTGACTCCTTGGTGTGCAGCTATAGTCTGGATACAACGGATCTCTCAGCCAGGAGACCGTGGAATGAAGGTCAGGAGAAATTGAAAGGATTCATCCAGTCAGTTCAGCGCTCCCAGGAGACAGGCACCAGGCAGAGGTATTAAAAGTCTTCAGAAATTTACTTAGATAAAAATCATCATAAAAAAAGATGATTTTTATCTAAGTAAATTTCTGAAGACTTTTAAGACCTCTGCCTGGTGCCTGTCTCCTGGGAGCGCTGAACTGACTAGATAACACTACCAAGGCTGACAACCCACAATGTTAGGCAGTCTTCATTTTTTTTTCAATGCCTGATTTATACAGCATAAGAATAGTATTGTAAGTGGGCTGAAAATGGATTTACAACCCTTTTAAAAATAAAATAGACTGTTGCTTTTAAACCCCGTTGCTACCTGTCAAACTTTCCAGGACTGTAATAATGCCATGTTAATGTTAATATCTGTTGCTGTCTGTAATACAATGTATTATACTATCCAATGTGTTTATATGTATGGTGTAATGACTGTGACAGATCCTATGAAGTGCAACATGTCTAATGCAAGGAACAGGTGTTATGGGCATCAAAATATTTCGTAGGACATGTGCCCAAGGTCTAACATGCCCAGGCACTGTGCTACTGAGCAGCAGGAGTGATGTTTGTATTGATGGATGCAGATCATAAAGAGTTAACACAATGAGCTGTTGTGTGAAATGCTGAGTCATAGGAAGAGAGGAATTAGCATTATTAGGTGTTCCACACCCCTGAATGTGTACAGAGTGGTGCTGTTTTGTTTTTCTTAAATTGAAAAGGCTTTACAGATAAGTTGCATGCAGAACTAAGCAAGAAAGCTGGCAAGTAAAGGGTTGTTACTAACAATTGGTGTGCCACGCCAGGGAACTACTTTGGACCAAAGAGGAGCATGTAAGAGTCTCCAGACTACTCTACAGTTTTTTGTAGTATACCCCAGGTGGAAAAGATTCCCCCTCCTGGACAGCAGAGCCACCATTACAATTTGAGGGTGAAGATTCGTAATAGAGAAGAGAAAATTGAGGTTTTCCCTGTGAGTAAAGAGTCTATCTGATGGAAAAACCAAAGTTTAACTGCCAAAGAATTGAAGATAAGACACAGCTGAAGCATATAGGCTTTTTCGTCACAATTGCCTGTGTATGAAGAATTACCACAGAGTAAGTGAGTGAGTAGAGTATAAGAATGTGCCAGTTTCCAGACAAGAGCTACTGCAGGATACCACTACCAAAAAAAGTGACTGTGAGACGGGGCCATGCGACCATCACTGTAGATATGTGCTTTGCTGCACTGTGACAGAGACAAAGAGATTGTGTTAGGCTATGTGCCCACGATACAGAAATGCTGAATATTTTTTCCGCTTCTCCCTGGCAGGAAAAACGCATGCGGATTTTACATGCATTTTTCCCGTTAGGTAGAAGCGTTTGTCAAGCGTTTTTGCATACATTTCTGCATGCGGGTTATCAAGCGCTTTCCAAGCGATTTTAGCATCACTTGGAAAAGTGCTTGACAACTTGGTCACACTATATAAATCCATGCAACCGGCATAGATTTATATAGTGTGACCAAGTAATAGTTAAAAAAAGAATAAAAATGTTAAAAAATAAAGATTATACTTACCTTCCGATGGCCCCCGATCTCCTTCTCCGCTAAGTCCGGTCTCCCCGGTGTCTCGCGGTGGTGTGAAGGACCTGCGATGACGTCATTGAGTCATGTGACAGGTCACGCGACCGCCAACATCAGCGGTCGCGTGACCTGTCACATGACTCAGTGACGTCATGTCAGGTCCTCACACCACCGCGAGCCACCTAACACATCGCACACATCGCTGAGGAGGCCGGGGGCCATCGGAAGGTAAGTATAATCTTTAGTTTTTATTTTAAATTCTTTTTTTTACAGGTACTATGGTACCCGGGTCCGGAGGAGAGTCTCCTCTTCTCCAGACCTGGGTACCATCCGCACATTGAATCGCTTAATATCCGCATGTGCAGATGCAGTGATGTGGATGTTACGCGGTCCAATGCAAGTCAATGGCGGCGATTATGCTGCGTGTCCGCAAAATTAATGGACATGCTGCGGATTGTTCTGCAATCATAATCCGCGGCAGAAATTTCCGCAGCATGTGCACAGCACATGCGGATTATCATTGGGGACCATGGGGCACGTATTACCAAGCGTTTTTTAAGCATTTTCGTTGCGGAAATTCCGCGGCAGAAATGCTTGAAAAATGCATAGAGGGCACGCAGCCTCAGTGTGAAGGAAGTGATGCTGTGGTGCTTGTCAGCAGATTGTCGCAATTACAGGCAAAGTGTTGAAAGGAGCACAATGCTACCAACCATCTATTTCTGTTCAAGCCAGTTCCCTCTAAATTAGACTTTGTAACCATAAAGCTCATTGCCTCACAGTGAGTGAAACTGACATGAACTTTTCCTGCAGCGGAAACGCTTTTAAAACGCTTGGTAATACGTGCCCCATGGTCTCCAATGACAATCCGCATGTTCTGTGCACATGCAGCGGATTTTCTGTGCGGAAAAATACGCAGCATGTCCATTTGTGCGTTTCCGCATGCAGATTTGCCTACTCAAAGCATTTGAAAAACGCATGGCAAATCCGCAAGTAAAAGCGCTTCAAAAACACATGTTAAAATCCGCATGCGGTTTTACTAGCAAGGACATGCAGAAATGCTGCGGAAATTTTCTGCTTCAATTCTGCATCGTGGGCACATAGCCTCTCTGTATTACTTTTACTGTCCCTGTCCAGTGAGGGCCAGTGCACCCTTACTATTTAAAGGGTCACACCAACATCCCTTACAGCATCATATAAACTTATGCACGTAATTGTGATTCTGTGACATTTCCTACAATTGGAATGGCTTGTGAGGCCTTTTAGATGATGATCTGCTTTATACTGGTAACAATATAACAGCCACTGTAAAAAACATCAGTTCTAAGTAAAATCATATGTAACCAAGACAAAAATGGTAGTGTATCACCTAGTATATATTCCCCATATAATTGCTGAATAGTGTAGATTGACTCCACACAATACTGACACTTGAACTTCCTCAGTCTGCACTCGAATTCCAGCATCCTAGAAAAACACTTGCAACTAAGTCCCCTCTGCAACATGATGTTGTGGAGCAACCCACATCATAATCTTGTGTGAGGCTTGGTGAATGGGTCTCACGCGACATAACGTTGCTGGGACCTAGTAATCACAGGATGCTGGCATTCGACTGCCAGCGGAGGAGATTCCTACTGCTCTGGTTTGCATGAGACAGAGAAGTGGAAGCATGATATGGTGACTAGTGTTGAGCGATACCTTCCGATATCAGGAAATATCGTATCGGATTGGATCGGGCCGATACCCAAAAAGTATCGGATATCGCCGATTCCGATACCGGAAACCAATGCAAGTCAATGGGACACAAATATCGGAATGAAAATAAACCCTTTCTTTCCTTGTAGGTTAATTCTACATGAAGTAAAACAACTAAGAATAATGTAGAATGACATGAAAAGCCGGCAATTCATCAGCGGCATTCACCGGTACCCGACAATTTACAACAGAAAGAATAGAGCTTCACACATAGATTAGATAGATAGAAACATGTCAGTCACATATATATGAAGTACTGTGACAGTGTTGCTTACTGTACTTGTCATTTAGTGTAAAGGATTTATTAAAAAAAATATTAGTGTTTTCGTGCACCGTCTCTTTAAAAAAGCCGGCCGGCAATTCAGCATCTGTACCCGACAATTTATAACAGACAGAATAGAGCTTCACACATAGATTAGATAGATAGAAACATGTCAGCCACATATATAAGAAGTACAGTGACAGTGTTGCTTACTGTACTTGTCATTTAGTGTAAAGGATTTATTTAAAAAAATAATAGTGTTTTCATGCACCGTCTCTTTAAGAAAGCCGGCCGGCAATTCAGCATCTGTACCCGACAATTTAGAATAGAAAGAATAGAGAATCACACATAGATTAGATAGATAGAAACATGTCAGTCACATATATATGAAGTACAGTGACAGTGTTGCTTACTGTACTTGTCATTTAGTGTTAAAATAAAGGATTTATTTAAAAAAAAATTGGCGTGGGGTTCCCCTTAATTTTAGGCTCTAGCGGAGGTTAAGCAGACAGCTGGGGCAAATGTTTGAAGCCTGGGAAGGGGGTAATACCCACGGAGCTTCCCAGGCTACTAATATCAGCCCCCAGCTGAATACCTAGCCTTTACTAGCTATTAAAATGGGGGAACCCCCCCAAAAAAATGACGTGGGGTCCCCCCTAATTTAATAGCTAGCAAAGGCTAGGCAGACAGCTGGGGGCTGATATTAATAGCCCAGGAAGGGAGCCATGAATATTGGCCCCCTCCCAGGCTAGAAACACCAGCCGTCAGCCGCCCCAGAAATGGCGCATCCATAGGATGCGCCAATTCTGGCACTTAGCCTCGCTCTTCCACGCTGCCCTGGTGCGGTGGCAGGGGGTAATAGGGTTGGGGTTGATGTCAGCTTATAATGCCAGCTGACATCAAGCCCAGGTTAGTAATGGAGAGGCGTCTATAAGACACCCCCATTACTAACCCCATAGTCAAAGTTAAAAGAAAACACAAACACCCAGAATAAAGTCCTTTAATTGAAATAAAGACACAATTCTTTATTGTTCTAAATTAAACCATACTTACCATCACGCCCATTCCAGCTGAAGCCAACGATCTCCTGCAATAAAAGTAAAATAATAAAGCAACCTCATCCTTACCTTTCCATGGTTCCCACGACAGCTTCAGCTCTGCTACATCGAGATGACAGGCTGGACCGCAGCAGAACGCTGCCATCCAGCCTGTCATCCCGCAGACACTGAGAAGCGCAGGCATGCTTGCGCTCCTCAGTGTCTCTCTGTGACGTCATCCAGATGAGCCGAGTTCATGTCCAATGAACTCAGCTCACCTCATGCACGTCACTGACAGCGTGGGAAAATTCTCCTGCACTCAGCGCTTCAGCGTGAGAATTTTCCCACGCTGTCAGTGACGTGCATGAGGTGCGCCGAGTTCATTGGACATGACCTCACCTCATGCACGTCACTGACAGCGTGGGAAAATTCTCACGCTGAAGCGCTGAGTGCAGGAGAATTCTCCCACGCTGTCAGTGACGTACATGAGGTGAGCCGAGTTCATTGTCGGCTCATCTGGATGCCGTCACAGCCAGACACTGAGGAGTGGAAGTATGCCTGCGCTTCTCAGTGTCTGCGGGATGACAGGCTGGATGGCAGCGTTCTGCTGCGGTCCAGCCTGTCATCTCGATGTAGCAGAGCTGGAGCCATCGTGGGAGCCATGGAAAGGTAAGGATGAGGTTGCTTTATTATTTTTCTTTTATTGCAGGAGATCGTTGGCTTCAGCTGGAATGGGCGTGATGGTAAGTATGGTTTAATTTAGAACAATAAAGAATTGTGTGTTTATTTCAATTAAAGGACTTTTTTCTGGGTGTTTGTGTTTTTTTTAAATACTTTACTAGAAATTCATGGTGGTCATGTCTAATATTGGCGTGACCCCATGAATTTCGGGCTTAGGGCCAGCTGATAATGCCAAGCTGGCCTTAACCCATTTATTACCCAGTGAGCCACCGCACCAGGGCCCTGGATGAGTTGGGTACAGCGCCAGAAGATGGCGCTTCTATGAACGCGCCATTTTCCGGGGCGGCTGCGGACTGCAATTTGCAGTGGGTGGGGCCCAGAAAGCTTGGGCCTCCCTGCGCTGCAGATTCCAGCCCCCCAGCTGCCTAGTTGTACCTGGCTGGACACAAAAATAGGGCGAAGCTCCACTTTTTTTTTTTTTAAATTCATGAAATTCATGGAATAATTAAGAAAAAAAGGGCTTCCCTATATTGTTGTGTCCAGCTAGGTACAAATAGGCAGCTGGTGGTTGGGGGCAGCCCGTTCCTGCCTGCTGTACCTGACTGGACACAAATATAGGGCGAAGTCCCACATAATTTTTTTTTAATTATTTCATGAATTTCCTGAAATAATTAAAAAAAAATTGACGTGGGGCTTTGCACTATATTTGGGTCCAGCCAGGTACAGCAGGCAGGAACGGGCTGCCCCCAACCACCAGCTGCCTATTTGTACCTAGCCGGACACAACAATATAGGGAAGCCCTTTTTTTCTTAATTATTTCATGAATTTCATGAAATAATTAAAAAAAAAAAAACGTGGAGCTTCTCCCTATTTTTGTGTCCAGCCAGGTACAACTAGGCAGCTGGGGGATGGAATCTGCAGCGCAGGGAGGCCCAAGCTTTCTGCCTCCCGCTGAAAATTGCAGTCCGCAGCCGCCCCGGAAAATGGCGCGTTCATAGAAGCTGGATGCTGTACCTGGCTGGCATACAAAAATATGGCGAAGCCCACGTCAAAAGTTTTGGGAAAAATTAATTAAAAAATAAATAATAATTTAGGGACTGCATCTTTATTAACTCCTCAAATGTCATTTAGTGTTAAAATAATGGATTTATTTTAAAAAAAAATAGCGTTGGATCCCCCATAATTTTAGTCTCTAGCGGAGGTTAAGCAGACGGCTGGGGCAGATGTTTGAAGCCTGGAAAGGGAGTAAAACCCACGGAGCTTCCCAGGCTACTAATATCAGCCCCCAGCTGAATACCTAGCCTTTACTAGCTATTAAAATGGGGGACCCCCCCCAAAAAAATGACGTGGGGTCCCCCCTATTTTAATAGCTAGCAAAGGCTAGGCAGACAGCTGGGGGCTGATATTAATAGCCCAGGAAGGGTGCCATGAATATTGGCCCCCTCCCAGGCTAGAAACACCAGCCGTCAGCCACCCCAGAAATGGCGCATCCATAGGATGCGCCAATTCTGGCACTTAGCCTCGCTCTTCCACGCTGCCCTGGTGCGGTGGCAGGGGGTAATAGTGGTGGGGTTCATGTCAGCGCCAGCTGCCATGAAGCCCAGGTTAGTAATGATGGGCGTCTATAAGACACCCCCATTCCTAACCTACAAAGTGTTAAAAAGAAAAAACACACTACACCCAGAAAAAAATAATTTATTTGAAATAAAACACACAATTTTATTTAATTCTTAGTTTACTAAAAATAATAGTTACCTGTCCACGTTCCTGTGCTGATCTCCCATGCACAGCTGTCACATCTGGAGATGGTGACAGCTGTGCATGGCTGCTGTAAGCTCACGCTGCCGGGAACACGTCCGCTCCCGGCAGCGGGAGCCCCTGACTGAGGTCACCGGAGTGCATTCAGTCAGCGCAGCTCCGGAGACCTCGTTTACGGCAGTGCTGTACCGTGGGAATTTCTCACGATACAGCAGGGCCGTAAAGCAGCTAACCGGAGCACCGCTGCCTTAACTCTGGTGAACCCTTACGGCCCCGTCATTCTAGCGGCGGCAGCGGTTCAGAGCGGTCACATTCTATGTGGCTGCTCTGAACTGGAGATCTTCGTGGGACACTCGTGGACTGCTACGGAGGGGTAAGAATAAGGTTGTGGTTTATTATTTTATATTTTATTACAGGAGATCGATGGCTTCGGGGAATTAGGTGTCTTGGTGAGTATAGGTGTAGTTTTTTATTTTTTACTTTATTTTAGGTGGCGATCGGCGGGGACAGGTAATGTATGAACTAATTTCTTTTAGGTAACCACTGGCCACCAATGACATGTATTTAACATTTATTGGGGACACAGTAGGGCAATTTATATAGCAGGATCAGTCTGATGGGAACTACTGCTCCCATCGAGCTGATCCTGCTGGCACGAGTGGACCGGGGACAGACATAGGCCGATGGGAGTAGTAGTGTCACATCGGCCTATGTCTGCCTGCACGCACACACCCGCACACACACCGCGCACACCCGCACAAACATCGCGCACACACCCCGCACACCCGCACAAACATCGCGCACACACCCCGCACACACACTAATCATGACGGGTCTGGGAGGTGAGGCTGACCTGTGCGGCCGTGGGAAAGTTCATGTGAGTTCATGCAGTCAAGCATGAACTCACATGAACCCTCAGAGGGCACCGCGGCGACTTCAAATGAACAGCTGATCAGCATCACCTGATACCTCAGCTGTTCATTTGAAATAACCGGCGGGAAAGCGCAGCACAGAACGGGAAAGCCGGCGGTGAAGTCTTTTCACTGCCGGCTTCCCCGCCCGGGTCCTTCACTCCCCGCTTCTTGGAGCTGCGCTCCCCGCCCGGTCCTAACTTACTATCGGGATGGGAGGTGGCGAGGGGAGCGGAGGATCGGGGTGGGAGGCTGCGGGGAAGCAGTATGGGGCTGTGTGATTGTTTAAAAGCCGGCGGCTTTATACCGCCCGCCGGCTTTTAAACAATCAGGAGAATTCTCCCCCGCTGGGATGGCATTCTGATGACAGGCTGGATCGCGCTGCCATCCAACTTGTCATCCTTCACAGACACTGCAGAGCGCAGGCATTATGGGAACTTCCGATTCCGGTATCCGATATTGTAAAAGTATCGGAATTAAGTATCGGAATTCCGATACCGCGAATATCGGCCGATACCCGATATTACAGTATCGGAATGCTCAACACTAATGGTGACTCTTTTTGCTCATCTCTGGTACATTCATAGGGATCAGTTATGCAGCCAACTGTCCAGACAGAAAATCTGCTGCATATTACCTCACAGTAAGGCTATGTTTCCACATGTTGTGTTTTATTACATCAGAAATCTGCAGCAAAACTGATCTTTGGCAGGAAATCATCTGCGTTTTTTCAGCTTTTTTTTCACTGTCCTTCTGTCTCTATTTGTGCATGTACATAAAGTTCTGTGAAAAAAAAGAACCCCATTCTATTTTGCCATTAAAAACATTCAAAATATGCTGAAAAAATGTACCTGTGTTTTTTCTGTGTTTTTTTTCATCACCCATTACTTCCTATGGGTGAACAAACGCTGAAAGAAGTGACATGTTCTGTTTTCCAAAAACACAATCAAGGCACAAAATACACAGCAAAAAAACCAACCATAATGTGTGAACAGAGGATTCTGATTTCTCATAGACTTTGCTGGTACTGCAAAACGCAGCTGAAAATTTGCATAAAAATCTGCAGCAAAATACGCTGAAAAACCCAACATGTGTGAACTTAGCCTTAGTGTGGATGAGACTTTCCAAATTCTCATGCACGTGGTAATGAGGAGATCTGCATCATAAACTGAGTGGAGCAGATTTGAGAACCACAGCCTATCCTGTAATATTTTTTTTACCAAACAACTAAAAATTCAGTATGTGTGAGCATACCATGAAAAGGAGATAAGCAACAGTAATTTGATCTTTTTACTATGGGTAATTTTGGTGATGCATTTTTTCAGACACCCAGAATATTTTTCGAATTCACCCTTTTACATTTCCAGCCATAACTTATTTTATTTACATAAACTTTTACTATATTAAGTCTTGTTCTTTTGCAAGCTGAAGCGACAATTAGTTCAAATGCAACACCTCTGCTTTGACCTGACCACATCAGAGATGTGCAGAGTACATCCAAACAGTGCCATACAATGACAGGCAATTATTAAAGGGGTTGTCCGGTAATAAACTAGAAGTCTGCAGTGATGTGACTGCATACTTTTGAAAACGCACAGTGCGCTGTGAGGATTCTATGAAGCCGATGCAAGGAGGGGAGGGGGGATGATTGCAAGTATGTGATTTGCATACATGCGGTCATGTGCTAACCAGACTGTATGCTGCCTCGTCCAATACAAGTGTATTGAGCAAGGCCAAATACAGTTCGATCGGATTGTGGCCGGAAGTATGCAAATCGCATACTTGTGGGCACATGATCGCTCGCTGCCGGCACCGGAGAATACTTATGATCATCTAAGACAGTGGTGGGGAACCTATTTTCTGCTAGTGGCCATTTGGATTTTTAGACCATCACTCAGTGGCATACAAAATTTTCAACTTGAATTTTATTCTGCTATATTTGGTCAAACATTTAGTTAACTCCCCCCTAATGTGATGTCTGGAGTTGCTTCTCTTTGGTATGGCTGTGATGTTACATGGTATGGATGATGTTGCTACTCACAATTGCTGTTACAGGTTTGCATCGGTTTGGAGCACAGTCGACACTTTGCAACGAATTTTGAAAAGGACTCGCAGCTGTAAGTTCTGAAAACAGATGTATATTACACTGCAGGTCTCCACCCAGGGGGAAATCACGGCTCACGTTACATTTAAAGGACTCAAACAGTGGGGGGCCTTCAGTATGTACATCACATATGAAACACCAAGACATATAAATCACAGGAGGCGCCGGGTCACATACATCAGAGGTGATGCTGGGGGCACATACATCACAGGACACGCTCGGAGCACATACAGTGGGTACGGAAAGTATTCTGACCCCTTTACATTTTTCACTCTTTGTTTCATTGCAGCCATTTGGTAAATTCTAAAAAGTTCATTTTTCTTCTCATTAAAAGTAAACTCTGCATCCCATTTTGACTGAAAAAAAAACAGAAATGTAGAAATTTTTGCAAATTTATTAAAAAAGAAAAACTGAAATATCACATGGTCATAAGTATTCAGACCCTTTGCTTAGCATTGAATAGAAGCACCATTTTGAACTAGTACAGTCATGAGTCTTCTTGGGAATGATGCAACAAGTTTTTCACACCTGGATTTGGGGATCCTCTGACATTCTTCTTTGCAGATCTTCTCCAGTTCCGTCAGGTTGGATGGTGAACGTTGGTGTACAGCCATTTTCAGGTCTCTCCAGAGATGCTCAATTGGGTTTAGGTCAAGGCTCTGGCTGGGTCAGTCAAGAATGGTCACAGTTGTTCTCAAGCCACTCCTTTGTTATTTTAGCTGTGTGCTTAGGGTCATTGTCTTGTTGGAAGGTGAACCTTCGGCCAAGTCTGAGGTCCAGAGCACTCTGGAAGAGGTTTCCATCCAGGATATCTCTGTACTTGGCCGCATTCATGTTTCCTTCAATTGAAACCAGTTGTCCTGTCCATGCAGCTGAAAAACACCCCCATAGCATGATGCTGCCACCACCATGTTTCACTGTAGGGATTGTATTGGGCAGGTGATGAGCAGTGCCTGGTTTTCTCCACACATACCGCTTAGAATTATCACCAGTTCTATCTTCATCTCATGAGACCAGAGAATCTTATTTCTCATAGTGTGGGAGTCCTTCATGTGTTTTTGAGCAAACTATGCGGGCTTTCATTTGTCTTGCACTGAGGAGAGGCTACTCTGCCATAAAGGCCTGACTGGTGGAGGGCTGCAGTGATAGTTCCACAAAGTCAACTTTCTCCCATCTCTCTACTGCATCTCTGGAGCTCAGCCACAGTGATCTTGGGGTTCTTCTTTACCTCTCTCACCAAGGCTCTTCTCCCAAGATTGCTCAGTTTGGCTAGACGGCCAGGTCTAGGAAGACTTCTGGTGGTCCCAAACTTCTTCCATTTAAGGATTATGGGAGCCAGTGTGCTCTTAGGGACCTTGAGTAATGCAGACATTATTGTAGATCTGTGCCTTGCCACAATTCTGTCTCTGAGCTCCTTGGGCAGTTCCTTTGAGCTCATGATTCTCATTTGGTCTGACATGCACTGTGAGCTGTGAGGTCTTATATAGACAGGTGTGTGACTTTCTAAATCAAGTCATATCAGTTTAATTAAACATAGCTGGACAACAATGAAGGAATAGAACCATCTCAATGATGATCACAAGGAAATGGACAGCATGTGACTTAAATATGAGTGTCTGAGCAAAGGGTCTGAATACTTATGACCATGTGATATTTCAGTTTTTTTTTTTCAATACATTTGCAAAAAATTCTACATTTCTGTTTTTTCCAGTCAAGATAGGGTGAAGATTGTACTTTAATGAGAAAAAAATGAACTTTTTAGAATTTACCAAATGGCTGCAATGAAACAAAGAGTGAAAAATGTTAAGGGGTCTGAATACTTTCCGTACCCACTGTACATCACAAGAGATGCTGGGGGCACATACATCACAGGAGACACTGGGGCATGTACATGACATGAGACGCCGAGGTACATACATCACAGGAGGGTCTGGGGGAATATACATCACAGAAGACGCTGGGGCACATACAGTGAAGGAAATAATTATTTGATCCCTTGCTGTTTTTGTAAGTTTTCCCACTGAAAAAGACATGAACAGTCTATAATTTTAAGGGTAGGTTAATTTTAACATACAGAGATAGAATATCCCCAAAAAATCAAGAATCACATTGTACAAATTAGATAAATTTATTTGCATTTTGCATTGAGAAATAAGTATTTGATCCCCTACAAAATATTATGAGTTCTGGCTCCTACAGACCAGTTAGATGCTCCTAATCAACTCGTTACCTGCATTAAAGACAGCTGTCTTACATAGTCACCTGTATAAAAGACTCCTGTCCACAGACTCATTTCTTAATTGACAGCACTCAAGCGAGCGCTGCCTGAACTCAATCGTACAGCTTGGCTCCTGTAGTATCAATGTGCGCTGTCATCACTGGGTCCCATCTGCAGATACGGCAGACAGGAGTCAGCGAACAAAGCTTGCAAAAATACTATAAGAGCACGGAGGCAAATAGGAGCCAGCGACGAGAACGGATGCTGACACTGAGCACGGCTGGGCTCCTGCAATGTCCCTACTAAGGAGAAGCAGATCGGCCGATTGTGCTCAAGTAACCCTCCCTTGAGCTCTGTCATTCAAGATATGACACATTTTTCAGTGTTTATTTTGAGGGGTCATAATGGTAAGTGGAGTTATTGGTCAACAGTGCACCGAAAACCTCCTGTAGCGCCGGCGTCCCTGCCCTCTGCTAGGCAGGGACGCTGTTCCCCTCACCTCTCTGCTCCGAGCCCGGCGTCCTCCTCCCGCTCTGCTGGGAGCGAGCGCTCCTTCCCGGCCACTGAGCTTAGGGCGCGCGCGCGCGCGCTCCCTCCCTCTTAAAGGGGCCGCGCGCGCCGTCCTAAGGAGTCCCCGGCCAATGGCCGGAGGACTTCACCATATATAAGGCACCTCCTCCAAAATGGAGGTGCCCGAGCAATGTTGTTGCACTGTTCACTACTCTGCTTCAGCCCTCAGGTCCCGTTGCCAGTTACCTGCCAGATTCCTGCCAGTTTGCTGTCTGATTCCTGCCTGATATTCTACTTACCTGCCTGCTAGCCTGAGGTCCGACGGTCTGCCTACCGACTCCTGTCAGTCTGTCTAGGACCAGCTTGCCCGCTCACCTGGGAGCGCTCCTCTGCTACCTGCCTGCTAGCCTGAGGTCCGACGGTCTGCCCTCCAACTCCTGTCAGTCTGTCTATGGACCAGCTTGCCCGCTCACCTGGGAGCGCACATCAGCTACCTGCCTGCTAGCCTACCTGGAGGCTCCGCCGTCACGTGCTGTGACCACCTGCCATTCCAGAGACTCCTGCCCGCTCACCTGGGAGCGCACACTTGTAACCTGCCATTCCAGAGACTCTCGCTTGCTCACCTGGGAGCACACATCAACCATCTGCCTGCTAGCCTACCTGGAGGCTCTGCCATCACAGGTCGTACCTACCCTTTACCCAGAGACTGCCCCGGTCACTTGCCGTGACCTCCTGCCCGTTCATCCAGAGACTGCCCCGGTCACTTGCCGTGACCTCCTGCCCGTTCATCCAGAGACTGCCCCGGTCACTTGCCGTGACCTCCTGCCCGTTCATACAGAGACTGCCCCGGTCACTTGCCGTGACCTCCTGCCCGTTCATCCAGAGACTGCCCCGGTCACTTGCCGTGACCTCCAGCCCGTTCACTCAGAGACTGTCCCGGTCACCTGCTGTGACTGCCTGCCCGTCTTCCCTGGTCGCCACCCGCTCCCTTACAAGGACCGCCCCCTTGTATAGTAGCTCAGAGGTTCCGCCTCCCAGACCCATTACAGTTTGCTCGGGCCATGGAACCCGGTGGCACCAAAGCTCCCTCGCTCTCGGACCTGTGTCATGAACTGTCCCGTCAGAGGTCCCAACAGGAGTCCATCCTGGGTCACCTGCGGAATGTCAATTCTCGCCTGGACACTCTGACTGCTCCGCCAGCAACCTCCGCCAGTGCCATGACTCGCAATCCGGCAGCTCCGCTGCCCACCAATACTATGGTATCCTACCCCGGACCCCGGCTTTCTGCACTTCCTCGCTTCGGAGGCGACTCCGCCCAGGCTCGGGGCTTCATAAATCAGTGCACCCTGCACTTTGAACTCCTGTCCCACCAGTTTAACTCCGACTTGGCCAAAATTGCCTTCATCATGTCCCATCTCACCGGGGAGGCCCTGGCCTGGCTAAATCCTCTATGGGAGAGAGGAGACCCCCTGGTGTCCGACTTGCCTGCCTTTCTCACGGCCTTCCGGAAAGTCTTCGACGAACCCGGACGGAAGACCTCATCCGCATCATCACTGCTACGCCTCCGTCAGGGAAGTCTCACCGTGGGCCAATATGCCATACGGTTCCGTACCCTTGCCTCGGAGCTGGCCTGGGATAACGACGCTCTGGTATCCGTCTTCTGGGAGGGTCTGTCCGGCCGTATTAAAGATGAACTTGCCGGTCGGGACATTCCTACCACCCTCGATGACCTAATAACTCTTGCCACCCGGATTGACCTACGGTTCCAGGAGCGTGCCAAAGAGGTCACCCGTGAGAGGAGGTTTCCACGTCTAGCTCCTACTTTTCAGAGACCCGTCACTCCCTCCGTCTCTTCCCAGGTACACTCTCCTGAGCCTATGCAGGTCGACCAGACCAAGATGGTCAAAACCCGTCAGGACTTACGCCGTGCCGAGGGGAGCTGCTTCTTCTGTGGCAGTAAGGAGCACCGGATCCGTGCCTGCCCGGAGAGGTCGGGAAACGCCTTTGTCTAGGTTCGCTCAGAGAGGTCGACCTAGACAAGAATAAATCCTCTCCACCTCTGCTGTTGTCAGTCTCAATCGTCTGCGGGGAGAACCGTTATTTCGAACTAGCCCAACTTGACTCTGAAGCAGCCGGGAATCTTATTTCACAGTCCCTGGTAGAGAAATACCGCATCCCCACCAAACCTCTGGCTGTACCCTTGTCTGTTGCTGCCGTGGATGGGGGTCTCTTACCACGCCCCATCCAACTCATCACCGAATCCATTACTCTGCAGGTGGGAATGCTGCATTCTGAGAGTATCTCCTTTCATGTTCTGCCTGGACTCTCTCACGCCCTCTTGCTAGGCCTACCTTGGCTCCAGAGACATGCACCCGTGCTTGACTGGCAGACCGGAGAAGTTCTTCGCTGGGGACAGGACTGCCATAAGACCTGTCTGGTTCCCGTCCATCCCGTCCGTCCTTCTCCTACCCCAGCTAATCTACCTGGACTTCCGATTCCTTATTGGTCTTATGCTGATGTCTTTAATAAAAAGGAGGCAGAGACACTACCCCCTCATAGACCATACGACTGCCCTATCGACCTGTTACCCGGTACTACTCCTCCCCGTGGGCGTATTTATCCATTATCCGCTGCTGAGACCCGGTCGATGTCCGAATATATTGAGGAGAATCTGGCCAGGGGATTCATCCGGAAATCTACCTCCCCGGCGGGAGCAGGCTTCTTTTTCGTCAAAAAGAAGGACGGCTCTCTCCGTCCCTGTATAGACTATAGAGGCCTTAACCAGATCACGGTGAAGAATAAGTACCCCCTTCCGCTCATTCCGGAGTTATTTGATCGTCTGAGGGGGGCTAGAATCTTCACCAAACTGGACCTCCGTGGGGCGTACAACCTGGTTCGTATCCGTCAGGGGGATGAATGGAAGACGGCATTCAACACCCGGGACGGCCACTATGAATATCTGGTAATGCCCTTTGGTTTCTGTAACGCTCCTGCCGTCTTTCAAGAGTTGGTCAATGACATCTTCTGGGACCTTCTCTACTCGTGCGTAGTGGTGTACCTGTACGACATCTTGGTCTTCTCTCCGGATCTCCAGACTCACCGGAGGGACGTTCGCCAGGTCCTGCTCAGGCTCAGGCAGAATCACCTCTTCGCTAAATATGAGAAGTGCCTCTTTGAGCAGACCTCGCTTCCGTTTTTGGGCTACATTATTTCTCAGACCGGCCTACGAATAGATCCAGAGAAACTGTCTGCCATCGAGAAATGGCCTCGACCGGAAGGGTTGAAGGCCATTCAGCGATTCCTGGGCTTCGCCAACTACTACCGCCTCTTCATACCACACTTCTCTTCCCGGACTGCCCCAATTTCCGCGCTCACCCGTAAGGGTACTAATCCCAAAGAGTGGCCGCCCGAAGCAGAGGAGGCCTTTCTTTCCTTAAAACAGGCCTTCTCTTCCGCCCCGGTGCTGCATCGCCCGGACGGCAACAAGCAGTTCTTCCTGGAAGTTGACGCCTCCTCCTCTGGAGCCGGAGCGGTACTTACTCAAAAATCATCTTCCGGGAGGATGGTAACTTGTGGCTTCTTCTCTAAACTCTTCTCCTCCTCAGAGCGCAATTATTCCATAGGAGACCGAGAGTTATTGGCCATCAAACTGGCATTGGAGGAGTGGCGTTACCTGCTCGAGGGGGCTCTTCACCCGGTAATAATTTACACTGACCACAAGAACTTGGCTTACCTCCAGCATGCCCAGAGACTTAACCCGCGCCAAGCCCGGTGGTCCTTGTTTTTTGCTCGCTTTGATTTTGTTCTTCATTTTCGCCCGGCTGACAAAAACGTCAAGGCGGATGCCTTGTCTCGATCCTTTCTGGTGTCTGATCTCGAGGAAGATCCGAAACACATCATCGATCCCGCCAGAGTAATGCAGGTGGCTCCCGTGAGTCTAAATCGTCTCCCTCCCGGAAAGACGTTCGTATCTGTACCTGATCGGGAGAAGATCCTTCACTGGGGTCACTCGTTTAAACTGGCTGGCCACGCCGGTCAGAAAAAGACCCTCCAGCTTATTACCCGGCACTACTGGTGGCCTACCCTGCACAAGGACGTAATAGACTTTGTTTCTGCCTGTGTGTCCTGCACCCGCAACAAGGTTCCGAGACATCTGCCAGCCGGTCGCCTCCTTCCGCTTTCTGTACCTGCTGCCCCCTGGCAGCATATAGCAATGGACTTTATAACTGACCTCCCAGTCTCTGCCGGTTGTACGGTCATTTGGGTGGTCGCTGACCGCTTCTCCAAGATGGCTCATTTCGTTCCCCTGCCAGGCCTCCCGTCTGCACCCGAGCTAGCTAAAGACTTTATTCGTCACATCTTTCGTCTTCATGGCCTGCCCCTCCACATCGTGTCGGATCGTGGGGTACAGTTCACCTCACGCTTCTGGAGAGCCACTTGTAAACTGCTAGACGTCACCCTGGACTTCTCTTCCGCTTACCACCCACAGTCCAATGGTCAAGTGGAGCGGATCAATCAGAACCTGACCAGTTACCTCCGGCACTTCGTTAATGCCCATCATTCAGACTGGGTGGATCTCCTACCATGGGCCGAGTTCTCTTACAACAATCACGAGAGCGAATCCTCCTCCAAGTCCCCGTTTTTTTTAGTCTTCGGTCAGCATCCTCGGATTCCTTTTCCTGTCTCCACCTCTGTGGACAACCCGGCTGCGGAATTAGCAAATTTTCCTCCATTTGGGAGAGTACCCGATCCGCACTCCTTCAGTCGTCCGAACGGATGAAAAGACACGCTGACAAAAAACGCCTGAATCCTCCACAATTTTGTCCTGGAGATAAAGTCTGGCTCTCATCTAAATATGTCCGACTCAAGATACCTTCTTACAAGTTAGGGCCTCGGTTCATCGGTCCTCTGGAGGTCATCAGTCAGATCAACCCGGTGGCCTATAAATTGAAACTCCCGGCCAACTTACGGATCCCTAACTCTTTCCATGTATCTCTCCTCAAACCTGTGGTTCTTAACTCTTTTTCCAAGTCTACAGGTACGCCTCCTGCTCCGGTTTCTGCTGAGGACGAGTTTGAGGTAGAGAACATTCTTGCCACCAAAAGGGTAAGAGGAAAGACCTTTTTTCTAGTAGATTGGAAGGGGTTTGGTCCTGAGGAGAGAACGTGGGAGCCCCGGGAGAACATCCATGCCCCTCTCATCCTAGCTAAATTTCTGTCTGGCCTAAAAAAGGGGGGACCTAAAGGGGGGGGTACTGTAGCGCCGGCATCCCTGCCCTCTGCTAGGCAGGGACGCTGTTCCCCTCACCTCTCTGCTCCGAGCCCGGCGTCCTCCTCCCGCTCTGCTGGCAGCGCGCGCTCCTTCCCGGCCACTGTGCTTAGGGCGCGCGCGCGCTCCCTCCCTCTTAAAGGGGCCGCGCACGCCGTCCTAAGGAGTCCCCGGCCAATGGCCGGAGGACTTCACCATATATAAGGCACCTCCTCCAAAATGGAGGTGCCCGAGCAATGTTGTTGCACTGTTCACTACTCTGCTTCAGCCCTCAGGTCCCGTTGCCAGTTACCTGCCAGATTCCTGCCAGTTTGCTGTCTGATTCCTGCCTGATATTCTACTTACCTGCCTGCTAGCCTGAGGTCCGACGGTCTGCCTACCGACTCCTGTCAGTCTGTCTAAGGACCAGCTTGCCCGCTCACCTGGGAGCGCTCCTCTGCTACCTGCCTGCTAGCCTGAGGTCCGACGGTCTGCCCTCCAACTCCTGTCAGTCTGTCTATGGACCAGCTTGCCCGCTCACCTGGGAGCGCACATCAGCTACCTGCCTGCTAGCCTACCTGGAGGCTCCGCCGTCACGTGCTGTGACCACCTGCCATTCCAGAGACTCCTGCCCACTCACCTGGGAGCGCACACTTGTAACCTGCCATTCCAGAGACTCTCGCTTGCTCACCTGGGAGCACACATCAACCATCTGCCTGCTAGCCTACCTGGAGGCTCTGCCATCACAGGTCGTACCTACCCTTTACCCAGAGACTGCCCCGGTCACTTGCCGTGACCTCCTGCCCGTTCATCCAGAGACTGCCCCGGTCACTTGCCGTGACCTCCTGCCCGTTCATCCAGAGACTGCCCCGGTCACTTGCCGTGACCTCCTGCCCGTTCATCCAGAGACTGCCCCGGTCACTTGCCGTGACCTCCAGCCCGTTCACTCAGACTGTCCCGGTCACCTGCTGTGACTGCCTGCCCGTCTTCCCTGGTCGCCACCCGCTCCCTTACAAGGACCGCCCCCTTGTATAGTAGCTCAGAGGTTCCGCCTCCCAGACCCGTTACACCTCCTCACATGCATGCAAAAAATTTTTTTTTTTCTGACTACTATACCAGTAAAACCTATACTTCAGTTATGCTTAATACTGGGGCTTAGTT
Source organism: Phyllobates terribilis (assembly GCF_046119375.1). Classification (NCBI taxonomy): domain Eukaryota; kingdom Metazoa; phylum Chordata; class Amphibia; order Anura; family Dendrobatidae; genus Phyllobates; species Phyllobates terribilis. The sequence goes on from NW_027362762.1 coordinate 335,459,369, forward strand.
CCCTACATACCTTTTATAAGTGGTTTTATTAGCATTTGTAGGTGAAAGACTCATTTTAACAGTTTTTTTTATTATTTTAATGCATTTTGTGTTATTAACATCTTAAATTGATTACTTTGCAAGCTCAGAAAAAAAACCATTACCTGTAGAGCCACATGATTATATTAGGAAACAGCATAAAAATAATTTAAAGTAAAATGTAAAAAACTGCAGTAGCGCTGCTGCTATAGAAAGATCAGATAGGCAAAGAGCCGCAATCTCAAAGCACCGTATGCCCTGGTGCAAATAATAATGAAATGATAAAAAGAAAAGAGATGTGCTGCAAACCACTCATAAAATACCAAGAGAGTGATTCCTACCTGTCTAAGAGAAAATGGTAGTCCAAATGAAGATATACACGTGCAGCTTCCAGGGGTCCTTTGAAGAAGTCACAACTGCAACTAGAGGTGATGGACAAGTGCTGGAGTCTGTAGAGCAAGCCGTGAGTGTTGCAGAAAATGGGTTCAAACAGCGTATTAACGCCGGAGATAGAGGGCTGCAGAGACTCTGAGACTCTGGCTTTCAGGTACATGCAGCCATTGCACTAGGTGGATACAGGGATGAAGATCATGGGTGAGAAGAACTGCAGACAGCCTGGTAGGTGTGCCGGCCGGTCACACCTGCAGGACCGCTGATAATCAAGGATGTGAGCGCTTAGTATCTGTGTGATGTCACAACAGCTGGGGGATTTCTCCATCTTCTCCATTCTGTGAGTCTCCAGAAATCGGACTGCACACGGATGTTGTCTGAATGCAGTCTGATGTTTTCCACGCACCCATAGAGTTGAATGAGTACGTGCCATTCGATTTCAAACTGAAATTGAAGCATGCTACAATTTTCTTCATTGGCAGATTCAGCATGAGAAAAAAATCGTGTATCAGCACTGCCCCATTGAATAACATTGGTCCGAGTGCTATCCGATAAAAAATCAGATAGCACCCATTCAATGTATGCGCTGGTGTGAACGAACCCTTAGCCTGAGGCTCTTAGGTAAAACAGAGCACTCACTTACTTGTAATTTTTCATGATATTGCAGTCATGTTAACATGCAACATCAAGAAGGAAAATTGTTGGCATTATGGGAATCACAGGATGGATAGACATTTTAATGACAAGCAACTGATGAATAAAATGGATACAACATTTCAAAACATCTTTATTTATCCAATATTGAGTATAAGTGCCATGTGCAGAAATTCACACACCTTGCCATGCTGAATACACTTAGGTATGTAAATCATCAAGATTCTCTGCTGGCAACTTTCTTTGCAATTGCCGACCAATGATGTTCCAGATGTGCTTGATAAGAGACAAGTCCAGAGATTTTACAGGCCATGGCACAAGAATAGCACAAGAAATATGCGGCCTGGCTTTATCGTGTTGAAAAATGACTCATGGGATGCTTTCACATTCCCTCGTACAGGTCACTTAATGGTGTTGCTAATGTGGGCTCCAAACCAATATCCAGCTATCATTGCATCCAAGACAAAAGTGGAACTCATCGCTGAAGAGGAAAGACCTCCATTCCAGCCTCTATTGCTGTGTTGCTCTGCACCATGATAGAATTTGAAAGTGGTGGTGTGAAGTCTGTGGAAAATATGGTTGAACATCTGGCTTGTTGCCCAGTGTTGTGCAGATGCCTTCTAATGGTTTGACGCCTTAGACTTGGTATGTGACATCTAATGTCACTTGCACTACAGAATAGATCACTACGTACATACTGTAGGACCATATGAGCAACACCATGAAGAGGTCTTCACAACACCATGAAGAGGTCTTCACAAGGGAATGTCACACCAGTCATACTCATAGGATTATGGTGTTGGGTCCCACAATATACGGTAGATGGACCCCCTGGTCTTTATTCCAGGTACTCTAACAGCTTGGTTTTTATTGATTTGGTGATGGAACAAGTGGTATGGCAATTTCACCAAAATGTCCCAGGAGCTGTTTTCCAACACCAAGGTAGGCAGCATGTTGCTGGTGCTATTGTGAGCAGCCTGCTAGTCGTAAACATGCTTCCATAGCCTGCAGTATCTCCAGACTTGTCTCCCATTGAGCATATCTGGGATGTCATTGGTTGGCAATTGCAAAGGGAGTTGCCAGCAGTAGATCTTTATGGTTGTGTGCCCAAGTGCAATCAGCATGGCAGAACATTTCTCAACCATTAAAGAGGTTGTCGACTACCTGGACAACATCATTTAAATGAAGTAGTCCCCCTTATAAAATAAAAACACCATATACTCACCTCATGTACTAGCGTTGTTCCAGCGAAGTCAGCGCCAGGTTTCCCTCAGTTCACATTACCTTCTTTTGTCACATAAAACCTGCAGCCAGTCAGTGGCCGATAGTAGGATACTGCGCTCTCACTGCTTCTGTTTGTCCGAAGACGAGAACCTTGGACAAACGGACAAAGTGAGAGTGGAGCAGCCATTAGTTGATTGGTTCCAGGGCTGACATTGCATCACAATGGCACACAAGCCAGAGAACTGGCGAGAACCGGCGCTGACATTGCTGGAATGGCAGCAGTGGAAAGGGAGTACATTGTGATTTTATTGTATAAGGGGGACTACTTTATTGAAAAAGGGGTTGTCCAGGTAGTGGACAACCCTTTTAATAACCTCATTGATAGCAAGCCAAGGCGTGTAAGTGCGGATATTTCTGCTTGTGTCGCTCATACTCGAAACTGAATAAACTGAGATGCTTTGAAAATTTTGTTTCCATTTTTTAATCATTTGCATATCATTATCCACCCTGTGATTTTTGTAATTTGAGGACATTTTCATATTGGTGTGGCAACTTAAATGTTGAAGAATATTAAGGAATATTATCTCTAGTATACTATAGCATAGCATGTCTCTCACGGCACTCTACCATGAAATATGCTTGTGTGATAATCACCCGTGATACATCGCCATAGAGCGCTGGCCTTAATTGCATTGTAGACTGTTGAAGAAACAGTCAGCAGATCAAGACAGCTTACACTTGCAGTTTATTGTCTCAATGCACTGAAGCTTTGCAGGTTTTCATTGGATGGCTCCTGTGGCTACATAGAGATTTTCTGATAATACATTGGGAAATTGTTACCTATGCTGTGTCCTGCTATATTCTTTAAATCATGTCCAAAAGTTGATCTGCAAAAAAATTTAAGAAATGAGATAATTTTTCTTCACATTGAACTTAGATCTTATTAATGAAATGAGTGTATTTGGCCATACACCACTAATGTATTTGTTTTTCAACATTAACCTCTATTTATCCAATCCAGTCAATAGTATCTGTATTCCTAAAAAAGTAAAGGAACATTATGCAGTCAGTTGTCTTACTAATGCCATGCAGTACAGTAAAGTGCTTCTGAAAGCAGACTATGCTGAGGTCAGTGGTACTATAGACTATAGGAAGATTAGCCAGCTTCAATTAGTAAAATCCTATTTGATCCAAGCGGCAGGGTTTTAAGTGCAGCACTTACAAAGTGCCGTGATGCTTGGAATATGTCAATTACGGCTGCGATCAGGTTGTAGAACTTAATGGGAAACTCTTACCGCAGAGGATAGCATTTTATATATTATTTTTCCGCTCCCCATACAATTTGTGCATACCTTACTTACCACCATCTGGTTCATGGGACTCACTCCTGGTGTGAAATAATTACATTTCTGTGCAATAATTGATGTACAACCTACATTTACAGCAGAGATGACTATGCCAGGACTGTAGGTAATCCAACTTCCAAAGAACAGATCAATGAACCACAAAGAGTTAAAATGCAAAAATTCATTTTGGCTACATTTGTAAATGCCATACTACCTCTAAAAGTCCAGAGCTCTCACAGGATGCCAGATGGCCTCTTAGCATTATTACAGAAGCAGCAAATGGCATAAATCTGCTGAGGATTCTTTACCACAAAGGGGAATTATTGTGGCTGCTGCCAGTTGTACCCAGTCCTCTGGAATAAAAAGAGTTAAAATGCATTGGTAATGAGGACTCTTAGCAGTCATCACTACTGTCACTGTCTGCAGATTTAACCCTATCCAGCTGGATCTTGGAGGAGCCTTGCATTGTGTGCTGCTCTTGCAGCTGGCTGCCTAGGTCTAGTTGCTCCTGCTCTGTATAATGCATCCAGATTCCCAGGTTCTGCTGCTGGGGGAGGGAATCCCAGGATCTCCTCCCGTCACTCACACACGTGTTGTCTCCAGCCTCTGCTGAGAAAGGGAAATACCAGAGCAGGATCTGGCTTCAGCTGCAGACTCTTCTTGCTGCAGTGCCGAGTCCATACTGGCTTCAGATGACTTGGACTTGTATCTATGGGAGTTTGAAGGGCTCCCCAGCAGCAATGTGGCTCCACATGGTCAGGGGCAATCTGCAGCTTTGTGCCAATTGTGCAGCCTGGTGACACTTCCTTAGCTGATCGACTACACATGGTGCCCTTTCCTGCGCACAGAAGCCTTGTCCCATCTAGCTGGCAGCTTTATCCTTCTTCAACATGTCAGCAGAGCTTGAGAAAATGCAAGAGACACATGCAATATTCCTGTACATCGTCCTGAGGATTTTTACTGCTGTGATTCCCTTAGATACCATCATCCAGTGATAGTAAAGCAGATGAAAGAAGAGATCAACACAGAACCCTTTAATTAGGAAAGATAGGCTCCATTATTTCATGTTCTAGTTTTAGGGCTTTCCCCTAATACTCACCCTCTAGTGTCCACCTTTAAACCCTAGCTGCCCTCCTCTTGGCAGAAGGTCTCCACCCCCATACATTCAGACTAGTCTGTTGATGGCACTAAAAGTCCATGTCCAGCACCTAAAGCTACTAGCCGAGGACTGCCTGTACCTCTAGAGCCTATTTGGATGTAAGTACTGAGGTTTGATCCTGTAGACCCAGAAGCTGGTGGTGGATCTGCCCCCAGTGGCTGCTTCTCATGGTGCACAGGAAGAGTGGAGGCATGTGGAGCTCTCTTGGAGGACGCCTGTTTGGGTTAATCTCTGCTCCAGTCCTGGTTGCAGTTGTGTGCTGTGCCCAAAGGTAAGTTTGCCTATTGTATGTAATCAGGGATGACTTTTGATGGTTTCATTGAGTGTAATGCTTCATTTATGCTTCCACAATTGGGGTCAACATAACTGTAACATTTTATAAAAGTGTTTGTTTTCGCTCAAACTTTGTTGACCTCCAATGTATGTCTCCACAGTGTCAATGATCCTGGTAACATGTCTTTTGTGAAGGAAACAGTGGACAAACTGTTGAAAGGCTATGACATCCGTTTAAGACCAGACTTTGGAGGTAAATGATAAAACAATGTACATTTTTCACTTTCTAATACTAAACTCCATTTAGTATATATTAATAGCAGTATAGTTTAATGCTTGGCTTCATTAATACATACTAGCTTTTTTATCTTCATTTATGTACTCTTCTTGTGAAGCTAGCCAGTGTTGATGTTGGCCAAGACCTGCTGAGAAAACTTGATAAAAAGACTATCCTTCAAAGCAATCATTCTTTTTCTGCAGGTTCCCCAGTAGCTGTTGGAATGAATATAGACATCGCCAGCATTGACATGGTGTCCGAAGTCAACATGGTAAGATCATACTATTCCTAATTTCTTCTATTTTGCTGAATCACTATCTGTGAATGTTCTGCCAATACTGCATCCCATAGGTGTATAGAAAATGCTGGGATCATGTGGGATCTTTATTCTCCTCCTAAATTCTTAATATTGGGAATTCAGTGTGTTATAGTAATGAAAAATATATCCATGTATAATGTTAGTTGCTTTGGTTATTATTAGTGTGTAATGTGTGTAGGCTATGTGGTTTTCAGTCTTCCTAGAAGTGTAGCTGTCTATGGTGCTGAAACTTTTCTGACTTGAGCTACTTTATTAGTTGTGTTTGATTCTAGTTTAATAGAATAATTTAATAGTGAATTAGTGTAGACAGACAGATAGAAATGCATACATACACACATACATACCTACATAGATTTTAATAATCCCCAAGACACTGCAATCTCTATATAATTCCATAATTACTTTGGAAGGGATAGGAAAATGCATTCAATCTAATATTTATAACATTCATTATTTTAGTATTAAAATAGAGTGTCAAATATCAACCAGATCAATATCCAATAGTGTATATAATTATGTCATATTAGTGTATCCCATAATTTAATATGGCTATCATTACAGAAATGTCTCTGGACTAGCAGCTCATTTATAAGTCACTAAATAGCTCTGGAACAGGGTTTAAAAAAAGACTATTAAATTATATGCATTTTATATTGTAAACTAATAGGAATTTAATGATTTCAGTAGAAATATTTGACTTTATCAAACTACTGCAAGTGTCTGGACTGTAGTTTATACATTACTACTATTGCTATACGTGAAAGAAACTATAAATAATTCTTGTTAGTAAAATTAGATTGAGAAATATGGAGATAAATTGCTATATAATATCAATATAGTGAGAATAATGTTGGCGCTTAATATTTTTCATGAGCAATGCAGATATTGTATTTATTCTGCATAGCACTATGATCAATAACACCCTAGCATTAATATTCTTCTTTTTAATATTGTGCTGACAATGCAGTTTTATATTGTTCAAAGTGCCCTAGGCCTCGTTGTAATAGTGGTAAGAAACATTTCTGCATAGAGAAAGTGCATTATTAATTGTCCAGAGTAACTGCTGTATCCATTAGCATATTTTATTGTACTTTGTACTTCTCAAGCAGTCATATTATACAAGTTTTTAGCTTGTATTGTTAAGAAAATATGAATAGTTTAATGTTTTGTGAATTATGTAACCACTGTGGCAAAAATAATGTATTAACACAAATTAGAATCCACCCCTCGAAAATGAAAACAATAGTATTTTTTTCCATTGAGTGGTAAGTGCTATAATACATAAAAATCAAAAATCAAACATATACACTATATGAACAAAAGTAATTGAGCACATCTCTTAATTATAGAATTTAGGTTTTCTTTGAATCCCATTATCACAGGTATATATAATCCAGCTCCTAGTCATGCAGTCTGCTTTATAACATTAGTGAAAGAATGAGTCATTCTAAAGAGCTCACTGAATTCCAGTGTGGGGCTGTAATGGGACACCACCATTGTAACAAATCAGTTCCGAAATATTCCATGATCATCTGTGAGTGGTATTATTGAAAGTTATCAACGTTCTGCTAACACAATAACTTCAGAGCTCTAAACCTCCTTTGTCATTAATATCAGCACAAAAATAGTGTCACGGGAGCTTCAGGACATGGGTTTCCACCGCCAAGCACCTGCATTCAATTATTACATCGCCAAGCACAATGCCGGGTGTCAGGTGGAGTGGAGAAAAGACCGGGATCACTTGACTTAAGAGCAGTGGAATTGTGTTCTGTGGAGTGACAAATCACTCTTCTTTATTTGGCAGTCTAATGGACAAGTCTGGTTTTGGAAAAAGCCAGGAGAACGTTACCTTCCTGACCGCAATGTGACAACTGTAAATTTTCATGGTGGAGGGTTATTGTTATAGGGTTGTTGTTGAGGGATTGGTCTAAGATCCTTACTTCCAGCCATTGTAAATCTTAATGCTTCAGCAAACTAAGGCATTTTGGACAACTTTATGATTCCAGCTTTGTGGTAACAGATTTGGAAAATCCTTTCTGTTCCATCATGACTGTGCCCCAGTGCAGAATGCAAGATTCATAAAGCCGTCGTTCTGTGAGTTTGGTGTGAAAGAACCTCACTGGACAACACAAAGCCCTGACCTTAACTCCATCAAACGTCTTTGGAATGAATTAGAACGGAGATTGTGTGCCCGGCCCCTCGTGTGACATCGATGTCTGACCTCACAAATGCTCTCCTGAATGAATGAGCAAAAATTCCCACAGACACCTCCAAAATCTTGTAGAAAGCCTTCCCAATGGGAGCTGTTACAGCTGCAAAGTGAGAAACAACTTTATATTAATGCCAATGAATATTTAATGAGAAGTCATAAAAATTCCTGTAGGTGTAATGTGTAGGTATCTCAAATCTTTTGTCTATATTGTGTACATTACATGTAATCATTTTTTCTTCCTCCATAGTGATTATGTTCTGTTATGATTAGAGCCTTGTGCTTAATGGAATAAAACCATGCAACTACTAGACTGATTATACTAACTTGATTCATTTATTTTTTCATTGGGAATAGTTAAAGAGGTTTTCTGGCCATTAATTCCTTTTGTTGTAGCTCTGAAAATTTATAACATGAGGAATGAGTTGTTGTTGTGTTTAATTCCAGTTTACATCTACAATATTGCCCTGGAAGCATCATATTATAACTCAGTAATGTTTTCCGTTAGTCCATCAAAGTGAATGTGTCCATTTATATGTTAAAGGTAACCTGTCACCCACAAAAGCGCCATTAACCTGCAGATATGGGCTTAGTGTGCAGGTTCATAACGTTACTAACCTGCCCAGCACCTGCATGTAGCCAAATGCTGCGAGGGATGACTGAACCTGCACTGGTGCCGCCCCCATGACTGAAACCAAATGCTGCCGGGGAGAATAAAGTTCATTAATAACCAGCCCGGCTACGTGCAGGTGACGGGCTGGTTATTAATGCTACTAACCTGCAGATTAATATCTGCAGGTTAATAACGTTTTTGCAGATTCAGGTTCCCTTTAATATACAGGTTGTTATGAGTTTTTGACAAGTTTCCACTTCCTCAATTGGCATAATATATGTCATAAAGTCCTCCAAATGTTGACCACCCGTATCTGCAGTTATTTTTTCAAGCCAATTGCTATAATTATTTTGTTTGATTAGGAGTTAATGAGGACAGTTTATCAGTTTTCGTTTGGGTTTGCACAGTTATTCACTTCCCTGCATAGATGTTCCAGGGTCTATGCCATTCTAAGGGTATCATGTTGCAACCACAGTTGATAGCTCTTTGTAGTCTACAGCGTTAATATCTCCTTACCATGCAAACAATTAGTTAGTTATGGTCTACCTCTATTTTTGTTGCTTTATTCTGTCACCTTTTAATTAGAGATGTAGGCTGGCTTCTTCTCTTGTCGTCACAATACATGGCTATAAATTCTTTTTAGGTAAGTTTTAGAGCCCATTAAAGAGGACCTTTCACCAGTTGGAGCATAATAAACTCGTGTCATCATGGGATAGTGGCTGCAGATTTGAATACAACTGCATAGATATTAGATTGCTAATTTATGATAAGCCCAACGGGACATTATTTTCTGGAGTCTTGTACTTTTTCCCCTGCATGACGTTGAACAATCATAAACATGGGGTTTCATACAGGGGAAAAACTAACTTGGTGCATGGAGAGGGGAAATGAAAAAATAAAAACTACACATCTCTGTAGTTATTATGCCACGATGTAGAAAATTTAACATGCTCAAACTGGTGAATGGTCCTCTTTACGTGTTTAATGTGGCTCAAAATTGAGTTAAAATCAAAAGATTTATTGGTAACTCTTGGGATGTGGTTAGATTCATTGGTAAATACACCACAAAGACTATAACACAACTCAAGACCCAAGAGTTTCTCAGTGTTTGATTTATTCTCTTTTTTTTCTTATTGACCTTTTGAAAATAACTATATCAATAGGACATGACATAAAAGTTTGAATGGTTGGGTGTGTAGGCCGTTCATAGAGAAATGGTCATGCATTTGTCACCTAATTTTGAGCTATAGAAAAGCCCGTGTATTCTTTCTTTCCCTAGCACCTTCCTTTTAAAAAAAAAATACTAACCCACTTAGGGCCAATTTTTTGATGACTATTTATAAATTCCCTTTCTGTAGATCAGTGTGATAGGCTTCCACCAAATATGATTTTATGATATGTCTGTAGATTAGTTATAAATTTATACATATGACAACTCAGATATTACCTATTTAACTTTTCATGTCCCCCTTTTTTAATATTTTTTATTTCTAATTCATTTTTCAGTTAATCTGAAATTTATATGTTCAGTTTGGAATTCTGTCACTCCAACACACAATTCAATACTAAACTTGTCTGTTGCTGAATATATGTATAAATAACAGGTGATGACACTACCTAGGAGATATATTTAAATTGGTTAAGTATGAAGAATTCTTGATTTTGCATTTTTGGGAAAAATTGTAGCAGATAAACTAACTAAATTCAGGAAACCCACACAACTTTTTTTGTATTTTCTAATTGTTGAAGCATATGTTATATGCGTCTTCTATGATGCATATTTCTGTTGACTTTTGTGCTGTGCCCTCATTTTTCCGATACAAAGCTTTACAACTGTATCAGCTTTATCTGCTGATATTACCAAACTAAAGAGCTGTGTACATATATCCGCGTAACAGCTTTACAATTATCAATTTTACTCCTAAATAATTTAACTCAATTAGTTAATCTGTATGGGGTCCCCTTTGATTTAGTATATTTACATATATATATACAGTATGTATGTGTATATATATATATATATATATATATATAATATATATACAATACAGACCAAAAGATTTTTCTGTATTTTCATGACTTTGAAAATTGTACATTCACACTGAAGGCATCAAAACTATGAATTAACACAAGTGGAATTATATACTGAACAAAAAAGTGTGAAACAACTGAAAATATGTCTTATATTCTAGGTTCTTCCAAGTAGCCACCTTTTGCTTTGATTTACCAACCTTCTCAAGGAGAGGCAAAACAGTTTGCATTAGAGTAAAGCCCCCCATCCACTTTAGATGGATGTACGTTTGGCTGATGGTTCGGCCGGGAGCTATTTCACCTGACTTTTATACTTATTAACACTTACTCTTCTAAGCACTCCTGTTTTCTCCATGAAAGAATCATTGCCAGACATCCCAGGCTGTGACATATCTCTTCAGATATGTGCATACACCATCATTTTCTTTGAAAGCAGCAGAAAAAGCCCTAGCTAAATTCTGAAAAGAATGAACATATACATTTTGATGTAAAAACTATTTGCTGTTCTAATGCTCAGTCTTTTGAGTGCCCTTTAATCACTTCAGATTTCCAAAGATGCCAAGCAGTCAAAAAAGTGAGCTGACCATTCTTCAGATACTCTCCTCTCTGAAGACAGTCTAACTTTACAATAAAAGTCAAAGGGAAGACCTACGAGATGCCCAAATCTCTTCTTGAGCATTTTGCAAGGGTTTTTGCTTCAAAAATCACTATTGGTTTCTTCATTGTTAAATGGAATAAAAAAAAAAAAATCCAGTAAAACACCAGTAAAAATAAATGCCAGCGTTTCCTGAAGTGTCTTCCTTTTGAATAATTTGGCGGGTTTGCTCACCTCAAAAAAACAATGTGTGCACATACCCTTAGAGAACAAAAGAATTTGTAGTCCAAAATCATCTGGATCTTTATCTCTCTTGACATCTTTCAGGGGAGAGTCATGGTAGCCCATTCACATTAGCCCAAACCACCGTTATCGGCAAGTACAGCCTGTGTTAGTCTCATGTGTATGGGGACCTTTAGGCTGAACAGATTTATCCCTCTGACAGATGCCTCTAATATATGTAATTTGTCAAAAATTTGCATACATCACCCATAGGCCACTATTGTAGAAAACCTTTACTATGCATATTGTAGCTTCCTGTACAGCAAAAAAAGGGTATATTAATTTAGACTAGTTTGCCAGACGCTAAAAAGATGCCTTTTAGCATCTACCACACAACTCAATACTCATAATCAACAGCCAAAAAGAGGCCCATGCACATGTTTGGCACATGTGTCAGTAGTATTTCTGGTGTACTTGCCAAATAATCACACTATTTGGAGTGTGAACATTTCCTTGGAAACAAAGAGGATTTTAGGCCATGTGCAGACAAAGCTTATTGCTAGTTTTTAACTTTATGTTATAATGGAGAGATTACATCTTTATTCACAGATGAAATTATTCTCATGATACAAAGAGGAAAACAAAATTATAATTCTTCCTGTTTTACATAAGGCCTCTTGCCATTTAAGAAGTTACAAAGAAAAATTTTGCAATGAAGTTTTTCATTTTAAAACATACTTGTAGGTCTACCATATTTCAGGTCTTTTATCATTACCCATTTTACTTTAGACATTATAAAAGGTGGAGACTGAGCTCTGCCTTATTTTTCCAAACTTCCGTGACCAGCATGGAAATTGCTTGGAGAAGAGGGTTTCCTGTTTGTATGCAAAATTTCAGCAATACTGATTGTTGATATGCTTTTACTTGGGCATAAAATGACTTATACAGTGCCATGATATTGTAGATCATACATTCATCGAAAGCTCAGCCCAAGGCACTGCTTTCAGAAGGGGCCAATGCAATTTTTCAGAGACTTTTTATATGCGTCATTGGACAGTAAATAGAGGAGGAAGGGGCTTGGACAATAAGGGAAAGACTTATACTTTTGTTGTCCCTACTTAACACCCAGAAATAAGCTCACTTGATACAAGTAGATGGCAGAGGGAAATAAGAGTGGTATTTAGAGGTGAGCAGGTTATGCAAAATACAACTTTGCTTGGATTTTCCCAGCATATTTGATTAAAAGATAAGTTACTCTCCACAAATTTAATGTCTCTTATAATGCTGTAGGGTCTCTCCAGATCGCAGAACATAATAAACTTAAAAATAAAAGAAAGTCTTAGGGTCCGTGCCCACGATGCGTTTTTCAAGTGTTTATGCTGCGGAGTTTTTGCAGCGTAAACGCTTGGGAAACACTTGGTAATCCTTCCCCCATGGTCCCCAATGAAATTCCGCCCTTTCAATGCCCATGCTGCGGATTTTTCCGCAGCGTTTTTGATGCGCTCAAAAATCCGCAGCATGTCCATTATTTGTGCGTTTACGCATGCGGAATTGCCATCTACAATGCTTTAGAAAACACATGGCAATTCCGCATGTGCAAAACGCGCGAAAAACGCGTGTCAAATTCCGCACGCGTTTTTCCGGCCAAGGAGACGCAGAAATGAAGCAGAAATTTTCTGCTTCATTTCTGCATCGTGGGCACATAGCCTTATACTCTCCTCACTGCTCATTTGTCAGACCCCTCCGCTCCTCACCGTCAACCTTCCGGTCATCGTTGCATCTTCTGTTCGCCTCAGCGAACAGTGAAATCTCCTGCTCTGTGCAATCCCACGAAATGTCATGATATCATGAAATGCACGTGACACATGCGCAGAACTGTCTCAGGCCTCATTAGCACTCATTTCGGGGATCAGAAGAAGCAACAAGGACCAGACGGGTGACGGTGAGGAGAGCTGAGCGGCAAGGTGAGTGTATCTTTTTTTTTTTACTTTTAGATGACATTTTTTAATGGTTCAGAAAAATGGCAGCCAGCAGGCGCCATTTTACTGAATCCGTGCAAATGTAAATAAAAAAAAATCTGCATTTTGTTGAATGCAAATTTTTGCAAGATTTGAGTAGAATTCAATTCCACTCTAATTTATTCTCTCATCTCTAGTAATAATCTAGGGGGTATCAGCTTGGCATAGAATTTCTGGTAAAGGTTAATAAATGGATCTGTGGTTGCTATAGAGAGGTTTCCTTTCCTGTATGAACTAGGAGGGCATAGTTTTAGATTGGAATAATTTGACAATAGAAAGATAAAAATCAAGGAGGGAGATAACAACATTTTTTAAAAATGAACAACTTATCATTGTGACATATGCCTCCTCAACTTTATATTTCTGTAAAGTTTTATAGGCCATGCAAGTGTCTATGACTCACGTATTCCTATTACTCTTCTTGTTCAATCCAGAGGTATCTAGGTGGCAATCGAGGCATTTGCCTTGGGTGCAGCTGGCACGGGGGCGCTGTCAGGCCGCCTGATGCGGTGGTTATAGGTATCTCCCAGCGGCTGCATTTTGCCAACCTCATAGCGAGAGTCGGCTATTCTCTGAGCTGGCTGCAAGCTGCCAGCTAGCTCAGAGAAGGTGTAGTGTGCCGGCTCCCAATGATCAATTGTATTTCTGTCATTCAGGCACAAGTACAACTGAAGCCCTGACCGCCGGTACTTTTGGGTCAGGGTGACATTAGTAGTGTGATCAGATCATGTGATCACACTGCCGACGTCACTTCTTGGAGCCGCACAAGCGGCAGAAGTTTTGTGTGGTAAGTGCTCCAATTGAGCTGAAGACACCAAATATTTATTGTAATTACAGGAATGAAGGAAGAAATTTGAGTACATAGCATGGGGAGAGAAGCTGGGGGAATGTATGTGGACACAGTATGGAGAACTAGAGGGAATGGGTGCAGACATAATATGGGGAGCGAAGGTGGGAGTGTATGTTTACACAGTATGGGGAGCAAATGGGGGGAGAATTTTGAGGACACAGTATGGGGAGCAAGGAGGGGGATGGGTGCAGAAACAGTATGGAGAGCGAGGAGGCAGTATGAGTGTGGACACTATGGGGAGCAAGGGGCGGGGAAATTTGAGGACAGTATGGGCAGCGAGGGGGTTAATTTAAGGTTACAGTTTAGTGACCGAGGGGATGGGATGGATGTGGACACAGTGTGATGAGCGAGGGAGGAATGTATTCAGACACATTATGGGGATCATATGGGTGCGGACAAAGCATGGAGATTGAAGGGGAATATGTGCTGACAAAGTATGAGGAGTGAGGGGGGATGCATACAGACATAGTATTGGGAGCAAAAGGGGGATGGGTGTGGGAAATAGTGATAGGAGACAGTATGGGATAAGAAAAATGTGATGGGGCACAGAATAGAGACTGGGTAGTGTGGGTAGTACAGATTGTGATATCATAAAAAATACCAAAAATAAAATACCAAAAATAAAAAAAATACATTTAACACAAAACCTGGATTTAATAGAGAATTTTCTGATTACACTTTCCCTTTAAAGGAGTTGTACTTTTAGATGAGATGAGTGCTTCAGGCAAGAACAGTTCCTGCTCTACTAGACTTAGTTATTTATCTAAAGGAATACCATGAAATATAACAGATTAAAAGAATTGAATGTGACAAACAAGACAAACTCCAGACAAGCTCCTTTAAAGGGGTTATCCAGGACTAATTATTTTTTTTATTATGGGCCTAAGAACTAACAGACAGGTAGTCACTAACTACCTACCTGTTGTGCCCAGCGCTGATCTCTGCCGGCACAGAGTGGTCACAGACTGCTTCTGCTAGCGATTCAGCAGCTTCAACTGACATCACGTTCATAGAGCAGCGGCTTCTCTTCCGCTCTACTCTGTTAACCAGGCGTGACCGCAGGCTGTCAATTAGCATTGTGTCGGCAGTCACGCCCCATCAACAGAGCAGCCCGGCAGAAGAAGAGCTACTTGACATGGAGCAATTGAATCGCAGATAGGAGCTTATTCTGACTTCATAGCTGTATTGCAAGTATAGGGCGCTGTGAGACACCATTTCTAGGCTGCCTATTTTACCCTACTCACATGGAAGCGATGTCCCCAGATCGTTTAACTCGGCTGCAGGATGGCACGTTGGTGAAGATTCAGAAAAAGCTTTATTTTTCTTGCAGAATACATCAGCAGGTAAAAAGACTTTTTCTCAGACTCAGGCTGAGAGCACATGAGCTTCTATGGTGGTTAAGATGGAGAATAAGAAAAAACATGAAGAAGAAGAGAGGGGTTAGTTACATCACAGCCACATCATTGGGGGACAGGGATAGAGAAAGGACAATCTACTAAGAAAAGCAAACAATACTGCAATGCAATGAAACAGCAATACATAGCAACTGTAAGAAGTCCAATATACTATAGTCTGTGAAATTCCCAATCATGGGACATAACAGAGCTGTTGGTGACCGCTCTGAGCTGGCGCTGGGTAGAAGTGGCATACAGTTGCCTCTGTTAGCAACTACTTGCCTGTTAGTTTTTAGGCCCATGAAAAAATAAAATAGTCCTTGACAACCCCTATGAAGATATGCTTCAGCCTAAACACTAAAAATGAATTACTAAACATTGAGACATATGCTTCCTCAACTTTATATTTTTGTAACATTCTATTGTATTCCCATTACTTTTCTCATTCACTCACACCTTTTTGTGCCAAGTAGTATACATATGATGCACATACAAAGTCTTTCACTTGCAGCTTTACTTTGAAATGTGGTCAAAATGTAAATATATGAAGTAATATATTAGTGGGGATCACATGCCTGTGCATAATTAACTTTGATTGTTTTATTGATCCCACAATTCTTGAAGAAATATGTTTCCTTGGGAAATGGTCTTTTTAAAGGGATCTTATTATCATAAAATTATATTTTGTTTAAATTACGTTTTTGTGTTTAAAATGTTTTTTTAAGTTTTTATCAATTTTTTTTCATTCATGTCAGTCTCTATTAAATATAAAAAATAGTAATCTTGCCATTTTCACACTGGCAGCTGGGGCTTCTTTAGACTTTAACTCCCTATTGTTTTAGGAAACTCCCTATTGTTTTAGGAAATAACACATGTACATAGCCACAATGGTCAAATCCCTGTCTGTTTTATATGTGTCTAATGAGCAAATGTCATAGAGAAGGGAGAGAAAGTAGGGTCAACTGGGTCATCGGTTATTTTGAATAGTGGATTCTGTGTTTTCAGCTGTGTATAAAGGTGTTACCTGTCATTGTAGCTAACCCTACTTCTGATAATATCGAGCCTTGCTGAAAACTACTCTTGAAATGACAGGAAGTATGAGTCTAAAAAAGGCTCAGTGGCCAATGTGAAAATTACAAGATTAATATTTTTTTTTATTTTACAAGTAATATGAAAAAAATTACCAAAACTTTTCTAAAATTTCATGTAACAAAAATAACAGATTTTAAGTAGTAGGTCATTTCTAATGATAGCCTCCCTTTAATCCTTAACGACCGCCGTAATGCATTTTCACGGCTGCAGTTAAGGGTACCGTGAAAATGCGACACTCAGGAATAAGGCTGCAGTGCCCCTCAGAGTCAGAAATTCTCCGGGGTCTCAGCTATCGGGGTTAGCTGAGACCCTGGAGAATATGATCAGGGCTGTTTTTCCGGTCCCCTGTCACATGCCCGCGGTTTACATTCATTTCTCTCTCCTCTAACATGATATACATGATCTCCCCCTGATGGTCCCCGACTCCCCGGCATCTTCCATTAAAAAAAATGGCAGGTCCATTCGCAGTGCGCCTGCCGAGATATACCCGGCGACAACAGGGAATTTTCCCTATTGGTTCATTTTGATCACTTTGATAAACCATATCACAGTGATCAAAATTTAAAATAATCCAACCCCCTCGTGTACCCCCCTTAGGTAAATAAAAATTATAAAATAAAAAAATATAGATTTTTTGTCAGGGTTAGGGTTAGCCCAGGGTTAGGGTTAGGGTTAGGCCAGGGTTAGGGTTATCCCAGGGTTAAGGTTAGCCCAGTGTTAGGGTTAGCCCAGGGTTAGGGTTAGCACAGGGTTAGGGTTAGGGTTAGCCCAGCGTTAGGGTTAGCGTCAGCCGAGGGTTAGCGTCAGCCCAGGGTTAGGGTTATCCGAGGGTTAGGATTAGGGTTATCCCAGGGTTAGGGTTAGCCAAGGGTTAGGGTTAGGGTTAGCCCAAGTTTATGGTAAGCCCAGGGTTAGGGTTAGCCCAAGTTTAGGGTTATGATTAAGATTAGGGCTAGGGTTAGGGTTGGGATTTTTCCAAAAGTAAAGAAAAAAAATGATGACGATATGGCGACTAGTGTTGAGCGCAACCGCAAATGCTTGCTACTTGAGTTTGCATCGGGTCCATGGGTATGCACCAAAAATTGCGGATGTTCGAGTGACATGCTCGAGTCCTCGCCCCGCATGTTTCGAGGTTGTTACACAGCCAAAAAAACCACGTGGGGATTGCCTGCCATACAAGAGCGATCACCGTATTTTTTTTTGGGTGTCTAACAACCGTGAAACATGCGGGGCAGGGACTTGAGCAATGCACTCGAGCTTCCGCGATACATGGTGCATGCCCGAGTACCCGATGCAAACTCAAGTAGCGAGCACTTGCACTCAAGACTAGTGACAACTTAGTCAACATGATGACCTATTGTTATCAAATTCTGTGTCGTACCTCTGGGTTCAAAATGTTCACTATACCCCTTGATAAAATCCTTGAGGGGTGTAGTATCCAAAATGGTGTCACGTGTGGGGGGTTTCCACTGTTTAGGCACATCAGGAGCTCCCCAAATGCAACATGGCGTCCGCTAATTATTCAAGCAAATTTTACATTCAAAAAGTAAAATGGCTCTCCTTCCATTCCGAGCCCTGCAGTGTACCCAAACAGTGGTTTTCCCCCACATATGCTGTATTGGCTTACTCAGGAGAAATTGCACAACAAATATTATGGTGCAAGTTCTCCTCTTACCCTTATGAAAATGCAAAATTGGGGGCTGAAAAACATTTTTGTGGGAAAAATGTGAAAATGTTATTTTTACGGCTCAATGTTATAAACTTCTGTGATGCACATGGGGGTTCAAGATGCTCACCACACATCTAGATAAGTTCCCTGAGGGGTCTAGATTCCAAAATTCTGTCAGTTGTGTGGGGTTTCCACTGTTTAGACACATCAGGGATTCCTGTAACACAACATCACGTCCGCTAATTATTCAAGCAAATTTTACATTCAAAAGGTCAAATGGCCTTTTGAATGTAAAAAAAGGCCTTCCCTTCCGAACCCTGCTGTGCGCCCAAACAATGATTTTCCCCCACATATGGGGTATCGGCTTACTCAGGAAAAATTGCACAACTATTTTTTTGGCCCATTTTCTCTTGTTACCCTTGAGAAAATGAAAAATTTGGGGCCTGAAGTAAAATTTGTGTGAAAAAAGTTAAATGTTCATTTTTTCCTTCCACGTTGCTTCAGTTCCTGTGAAGCGCATGAAGGGTTAATTAACTTCTTGAATGTGGTTTTGAGTACCTTGAGGGGTGCAGGTTTTAGAATGATGCAGGTTTTAGAATGATGTAACTTTGGGGTATATTCTGTCATGTAGACCCCTCAAAGTCACTTCAAATGTGATGTGGTCCCTAAAAAAACGGTTTTGTAAATTTTGTTGGAAATATGAGAAATCGCTGGTCAACTTTTAAACCTTATAACTTCCTAAAAAAAAAAAAAAATTTGGGTTCCAAAATTGTACTGATGTAATGTAGACATGTGTGACATACAGTACAGACCAAAAGTTTGGACACACCTCATTTAAAGATTTTTCTGTATTTTCATGACTATGAAAATTGTACATTCACACTGAGGGCATCAAAACTATGAATTAACACATGTGGAATTATATACTTAATAAAAAAGTGTGAAACAACTGAAAATATGTCTTATATTCTAGGTTCTTCAAAGTAGCCACCTTTTGCTTTGATGACTGCTTTGCACACTCTTGGCATTCTCTTGATGAGCTTCAAGAGGTAGTCACTGGAAATGGTCTTCCAACAATCTTGAAGGAGTTCCCAGAGATGCTTAGCACTTGTTGGCCCTTTTGCCTTCACTCTGCGCTCCAGCTCACCCCAAACCATCTCGATTGGGTTCAGGTCTGGTGACTATGGAGGCCAGGTCATCTGGCGTAGCACCCCATCACTTTCCTTCTTGGTCAAATAGCCCTTACACAGCATGGAGGTGTGTTTGGGGTCATTGTCCTGTTGAAAAAAAAATGATGGTCCAACTAAATGCAAATCAGATGGAATAGCATGCCGCTGCAAGATGCTGTGGTAGCCATGCTGGTTCAGTATGCCTTCAATTTTGAATAAATCCCCAACAGTGTCACCAGCAAAGCACCCCCACACCATCACACCTCCTCCTCCATGCTTAACGGTGGGAACCAGGCATGTAGAGTCCATCCGTTCACCTTTTCTGCGTGGCACAAAGACACGGTGATTGGAACCAAAGATCTCAAATTTGGACTCATCAGACCAAAGCACAGATTTCCACTCGTCTAATGTCCATTCCTTGTGTTCTTTAGCCCAAACAAATCTCTTCTCCTTGTTGCCTGTCCTTAGCAGTGGTTTCCTAGCAGCTATTTTACCATGAAGGCCTGCTGCACAAAGTCTCCTCTTAACAGCTGTTGGAGAGATGTGTCTGCTGCTAGAACTCTGTGTGGCATTGACCTGGTCTCTAATCTGAGCTGCTGTTAACCTGCGATTTCTGAGGCTGGTGACTCGGATAAACTTATCCTCATAAGCAAAGGTGACTCTTGGTCTTCCTTTCCTGGGGCGGTCCTCATGTGAGCCAGTTTCTTTGTAGCGCTTGATGGTTTTTGCAACTGCACTTGGGGACACTTTCAAAGTTTGCTCAATTTTTCGCACTGACTGACCTTCATTTCTTAAAGTAATGATAGCCACTCGTTTTTCTTTACTTAGCTGTTTTTTTCTTGCCATAATACAAATTCTAGCAGTCTATTCAGTAGGACTATCAGCTGTGTATCCACCTGACTTCTGCACAACACAACTGATGGTCCCAACCCCATTTATAAGGCATGAAATACCACTTATTAAACCTGACAGGGCACACCTGTGAAGTGAAAACCAATTCCGGTGACTACCTCTTGAAGCTCATCAAGAAAATGCCAAGAGTGTGCAAAGCAGTCATCAAAGCAAAAGGTGGCTACTTTGAAGAACCTAGAATATAAGACATATTTTCAGTTGTTTCACACTTTTTTGTTAAGTATATAATTCCACATGTGTTAATTCATAGTTTTGATGCCTTCAGTGTGAATGTACAATTTTCATAGTCATGAAAATACAGAAAAAAAATTAAATGAGAAGGTGTGTCCAAACTTTTGTTTGTGTACTGTATCTCACTGATTTAAGGGCATAAAAATTAAAAGTTTGAAAATTGCAAAATTTTCATCAAATTTAAATTTTTTCACAAATAAACGCAAGTCATATAGAAGAAATTTTACCACTATCACGAAGTACAATATGTCACGAAAAAACTTTCTCGGAAACAGTGGTATCCGTTGAAGCGTTCCAGAGTAATTACCTCATAAAGTGACAGTGGTCAGAATTGTAAAATTTGGCTTGGCCATTAAGTACATAATTGGCTCCGTACTTAAGGGTTTAATTACTATCAAATGGCTATATATTTATATTTATTACTGCATGATCTTACAATATAAAAGTGTTATGTCAATTGTATAAAACCTGCTAAATTGAACATGTTAAAATGTTATTCTGAAAAAAAAAATGATCCCCCTTTACTGAATAAGTGATATCTTGAAGATCGCTGTGAACCTGACCTCTGGTGCCCCTCAGGGAATTCGAGATCGGGACAACGCGATCAAGGATTGCTAGTAGGTTGTCATAACAGCCCCAGTGCTTGACATTATGGTGTTTCTGTGAAGCCCAGGCTCAACTTCATTGAAAAGGATGAAAAAACAAACAAACAAAAAAAAAACACATTTGAAAAATATAAAGATTTCTAAAATTTTGAAACTTTCCCCAAATTAAAAACAAAGAAATAGAAAAATAAACATATGTGGTATGACTTCGTCCGTAAAAGCCTCATTTATCAAAATATCAAAATAACTAACTCTATCGATATAAATAGTATCAAGTAATCATCCTTGGTATAATGAAGACATGTTTGAATTATTGTAATATTGCAGGAGTGACTATATTGAATCGTATAGGCTAAAAACTTCACAAACAACTTTGTGACTATAGCAGAAATTTTGACTGTGGCAGCTATTTTTGGATGATCGCAAAGGTTGCTTTGTTCCTGTTTGGAACAATTTAAGTCAGGCTACATCCATGATTCACATACAACTTCATGTCACTATATAAAAGAAGCCCAATAATAATATGAAATGTTATTAAATAACAAGGTCATGAGTATAGCATGCATTTGTATGTTTTCTTTCATATTAATTTAGGTATACTTTAGTGACTGAGAGGTTAAAACAGCTGTGACTAAATTCTGCCATTACCATGCCATTTGCGATTTACATTTTTTCGCATAATGAGAGTAATTTTTTGTAATGACTGAATTGACAAAAGCTAATTTAGTGCAAATCCTTTTGTTTGAATAACATGTTATCTGCCATGTCCAATTACCATTTGTTTAGCTATAATCTGAACTGAAAGCTGTACTTAAGCTTTTGTTAAAAATACTCAGAAAATCTATAGTAAGTCTAAACTATTCTGGGGAATTATGCAAAATGTTTCTTACAGCAGTGGGAATAGCTTTCTAATCCATTATTTTTGGTATATTGATGCCCTTATTTTGCAATCTATAAAAATACTGAAAGGGAAGCTATCATCTGAAAAGGACCTTTTTTTTAATCAGGTTTTTGTGTTACAATAATTTTAGCACCTTTTTGGCAATTTTTTTTTCATATCACGATCACGATCCTGATTTTTCAGAACTTCCTGTTCTTACAAAAAGAGTTTTCAGTGAGCTTATTATCATTAGAAGCAAGAATACAGTGACATGTAACACCTCTATTACACAGCTGATAATACAGGATCCACCATGCAAAAAAGGTGATGTCACTGCTGACCTTCTCCCCCTCCCTTCACAATCACTTTTGCAAAGGCTCATTAGAAATTTCAATACAAAAGATATGGTCAGAGTCTGTTTATTAAGGCTAATGTACATGTGTTGTTTCCTGAAACAACAGAGAGTTAAAGTCTAAAAAAAGCCCCAGTGGCCAGTGTGAATATTGCAAGATTTATAGATAGATAGATAGATAGATAGACAGACAGTATATATATATATATATATATATATATATATATATATATATATATATTTAATATTTTTTTTTTAAATAAAGATTGGAATATAAATAAAACATTCTTAAAAAAAATAAAATCACATTTAACACAAAAACCTGATTTAAACAATAGATAATTTCTTTTTCATAGTGTTCCTTTAAATGTATTCATTGGGAAAATAACTTAAATACCCCTTTATCACCTTTCCAAGGGATAAGTGATAAATGTATGACAGCTGAGGGTCTCACCCCTGGGTCCCAAGGCACCTTATGTGAATTAAGCAGTAGTGTGTATATGCGAACACTGGTCAAATTTATGTTTATGGGACTGGTGGAGATACCACTCAGCTATCTCTTTCAGTCTCAAAGACAGTGAATGGAGTGGTGGCAGCACATGCTAACTACATCTTTCTGTCTAAATAAATGTAATAGTTTAGCAAAACTACAATGCATCATGATGTACATATGGTCATGGCCGAAAATGTTGGCACCCTTGAAATTGTTCCAGAAAATGAAGTGTTTCTCCCAGAAAATTATTGCAATTACACGTTCTGTTATACACGTTTATTTCCTTTGTGTGTATTGAAACAACACAAAAAACAGATAAAAAAAGGTAAATTGGACATAATTTCAGACAAAACATCAAAAATGGGCGTGACGTAATTGTTGCCACCTTTCCGGGATCCAAGGGGTAATGTTTCTTCTTGCGGAGAGTGACATGTTAACCATGTCAAGGTGAGGAGACTTTTAAGCCGCATTGCTTCTCTGGGAAATATGCAAATTGTCTCTTTATAGAGGAAGAGGACTAGAACTCTAGTGCCACCTATAGGAAGTAGCAATCATAAAAGTCAAAATCAACGCTCTAGCGAGCCTTGTCACTTGATTTAGAATAAAAGCCAGAACCAAAATCTCAATTTGTAGACACTGTTTTTGGGGTGCTGCCCCTTGTCAGTGCAAAGTGTGAGATCTGATTTGGCTGGGTGAGAGGCGTCTGAACGGGATCCAAGGGGTAACATTTTTCCTTGCGGACAGTGACATGTTAAGTATGTCAAGGAGAGGAGACTTTTAAGCCGCAATGCTCTTCTAGGAAATATGCAAATTGTCTCTTCAGAGAGGAAGAGGACTAGAACTCTAGTGCCACCCATAGGAAGTAGCAATCCTAAAAGTCAATATCGACTCTCTAATGAGCCTTGTCACATGATTTAGGATAAAAGCCAGAACCAGAATGTCAATTTGCAGACACTGTGTTTCTTCACTGTGTGAAGAGACAATTTGCATTTTGGCACCTTTCCAAACACCTTTGTGGGTAAACAACTTTTTTTCAATCATGTGATGCTTGTCCAAACTCACCTGTGGCAAGTAACAGGTGTGGGCAATATGAAAATCACACCTGAAACCAGATAAAAAAGGGGAGAAGTTGACTCAATCTAGGCATTGTGTGTCTGTGTGTGCCACACTAAGCATGGAGAACAGAAAGAGGAGAAGAGAACTTTCTGAGTATACTGTGTACTGCATTTAATGTACAGAATGTAATTTATGATATGTAGGTTACACAATCAGGAAGTTTAAAAAAACATCTGGGTGTCCGTCTCCAGTAGGCACACATGCCCGAAAATGATGCACGACAGAGCACACGTTCGCTCTTTTGCACCATTATGGTCTATGGCCCCGTCAATGCATGCACTTGAATCCCATTTTGTGGGGGGTTCGGACGTAAGCCCCAACGGGACCAATGAACGAGTGCCAAAACGTAGCTAAACTACCAGTGTGTGAAAAAAAGATATGATGTAATTTCTGCTCATAAACGAAGGAAAATGAGTCTTAATGTGGGGAAATACTGGTGACTGACCTCAGAAAATTAAGAACTTTTTTATATTCAGTGTTTCTTTAAAAAAATAATGTATGTTGTTGCATTAGTATTTGACTCCCCAGAGATTCTTTTATTTTACCAGATACTTGCGACATATGGTAGAAATGCCCAAGACTTGCATGCTTTTGGATTCGATAATATGGACTAATATATTGCCTTAGGAGGCATTGCTGGGATGCCGAATGCTTGACATTTTTAGACCATTCATAGATGGCTTTGTTTTCTCCCTGATAGGATCTCTATTGCTAGATCTCCTCAGAAACGCTTAGCTCAGATGTAGTTATTATTAAGAACTCTCCTGAATATTGTTGAAAGAAAAACTAGTCTTCCATCTTTCATGACCAGATAGAATGTTTTAATAGAAAATGGTCCTCTTGGCATTAGTATTCTCTTACAATATGACCGCGGACCTTCAATTCAGTAAGGGGTACTGAAAGACAAGAAATGGAAGTGTACAGTGGGTGTTGATTTTTTTTCTTTTGCCCTCTCCAGTCCTTTGAGGTCTGAGCATCTGAAAATGACAGTCTACTGTTTTCTCTTGCCCAACCTTGATTGTTTCTTCTTTGATTTGTGTGCCTGTGGTTTTTGTTTGTTTTCATGACCAAAATTATAGTTATCCAAATTTTTAATAGGTATTTTAAATGTACCATTTGTGTGGCTCGACTCCTGTGATTACGTTACATTATACTGTGTGGGGGGACTGATGGGGCATCATACTGCATGTGGGACTGTGAGGTCATCATTCTGGGTGTGGGGCTGTGGGGTCCCAATACTTTATATAGGGGGATTGTGTTGAGATCATACTGTGTGAGGAAGACTGTAGAGACATCATACTATATGTGGGAGGACTGTGGTGGCATTATACCATGTTGGCGGACTGCTGCATCACCTTGTGTGTGGAGACTGTGGAAACATACTGTGTGTGGAGTGAAGTGAGGCATAATAATTTGTAGGGAGGGGTTGTGGTGTCTTTAAACTGCATGAGGGGCATCATATTGTTTGGAGGAACTGTGAGGACATCATACTTCATGGGGGACTGTGTGGGCATCATACTGTGGAGGGGTTACTATTGGGGCATTGTACTTTGAGAGGTTATTGTGGCTGCATTATACTGTCGGGACTTGCTGTGGAGTGTTCATACTGTGCATGTGGTGGCTATTCTAGTGGCAAATTTTATTGGGACTCATACTGTGTGTGGAGCCATTTTTTGGGGCATCATACTGCATGGCACTATGAAAATGGTATTGTAGTGGGTGAGAACACTAAAGGGCTTCTGTAAGGGTACTATTTCTGTGCCCGTGCCACAATGCATATTCTTCTCACTGCTCTTGTCATTGTGTTACTGTCAGCATTGATTGAATAGTCAGCGTGTGCAGGTACACACCCTAAACTATTGAGGTGCGCATATATTACTAGGTGGAATAAAGCCCCCGTCTCACATAGCGAGATCGCTAGCGAGATCGCTTCTGTGTCACGGTTTTGGTGACGCAACAGCGACCTCACCAGCGATGTCGCTATGTGTGACACTTTCCAGCGATCAGGCCCCTGCTGTGAGGTCGCTGATCGCTGCAAAGTGTCCTGGACCATTTTTTGGTCGTTGTCCTCAAGCTGGTCAGCACAGATCGCTGTGTGAGACCAGCGGGAGCTGCGATCAGGCTGGTAACCATGATAAACATCGGGTTACTAGGGGCACACGCGCACCTAGTAACCCGTTGTTTATCATGGTTACGAGCCTGCTAAAGTGAGCGGTAACCTACAGCTCACTGTAGCAGAGTGGTAACCATGATAAACAACGGGTTACTAGGTGCGCGTGTGCCCCTAGTAACCCGATGTTTACCATGGTTACCAGCTTGCTCCTGCTTCAGCAGGCTGGCAACCAGGAGCAGGACATTGTGGAAAGATTCTTTCCACGATGTCGCTGCTCCCCTGATCGTTGGTGAGCCTGCCTGTTTGACAGCTCACCAGCGACCACATAGCGACTCAGCAACGATCCCTGACAGGTCGTATCGTTGTCGGGATCGTTGCAGCGTCGCTAAGTGTGACGGGGCCTTAATAGAGGAACTGCATAGCACAGTTATAAGAAATGATTCAGAATTGTTATTTAAGAACACAAGTATTTATTAAAAAAAAGCCATGTCAAGGATGGTGCCTTGTCCTGATTAATGTTTGATATCTCCAACATTTGTAGTTAATCACTAACATTAGTAATAATTTTTGTTTGAAAATGCCTCAAAAAATATTCCTATTTTTATTTTGAAGCAAACAGCTTCTAACATCTTATCTAGTCTACTATATAATCGGCTTATCCCATCTGTCTGTCCGTCCAGGAAATCCCACGTCGCTGATTGGTCCGGCCGCGGCCAATCAGCGACGCGGGATTTCAGAACAAGTCGGGAGATAGCAGGGCTGACTCCGCCCATGTGGTCATGTGACTCATCAACTGCCCATGACGTACTGAACATGTTTTGTCAGTCACAGTGTGATGTACTTCTGTCACGTTTAATGAATACGTTCTGTCAGTCACAGTGCGACATAGTTCAGTCACGTTTACTAAACACGGTCAGTCAGAGTGTGATGTACTTCTGTCACGTTCAGTGAACACATTCTGTCAGTCACAGTGTGACGTACTTCTGTCACGTTTCATTCACCGTGGTACGCAGAACAGGAGACCCCTGGCTGCAGCCGCAAATAGTCGTGATGTAAGCGGAAGCAAGAGCCGGCTGCAGCCGGGGGAATTACGTGCTGGCTGTGCGTGGTCAGCGATGCTGTCACAAGCAGTATTGACAACATGACGTAATTACAAAATTCATTAGGGGCCCCAGGGGGATACATTGGGGGGTTAATTTAAAGTAGTGCACAACCCATTTAAACACTGCTTCGCTGATTAGTCGAGCCCGGTCAGCCGAATACAGATTCTAGAATACCCGTATCGGGCCACCATCTAGTAACCTACAGTGGTGGCCAAAAGTATTGGCACCCCTGCAATTCTGTCAGATAATACTCAGTTTCTTCCTGAAAATGATTGCAATCACAAATTCTTTGGTATTATTATCTTCATTTAATTTGTCTTCAATGAAAAAGCACAAAAAGAATTGTCCTAAAGCCAAATTGGATATAATTCCACACCAAACCTAAAAAAGGGGGTGGACTAAAGTATTGGCACTGTTTGAAAAATCATGTGATGCTTCTCTAATTCGTGTAATTAACAGCACCTGTAACTTACCTGTGGCACCTAACAGGTGTTGGCAATAACTAAATCACACTTGCAGCCAGTTAACATGGATTAAAGTTGACTCAACCTCTGTACTGTGTCCTTGTGTGTACCACATTAAGCATGGAGAAAAGAAAGAAGACCAAAGAACTGTCAGAGGACTTGAGAAACCAAATTGTGAGGAAGCATGAGCAATCTCAAGGCTACAAGTCCATCTCCAAAGACCTGAATGTTCCTGAGTCTTCCGTGCGCATTGTCATCAAGAAGTTTAAAGCCCATGGCACTGTGGCTAACCTCCCTAGATGTGGACGGAAAAGAAAAATTGACAAGAGATTTCAACGCAAGATTGTGTGGATGGTGGATAAAGAACCTCGACTAACATCCAAACAAGTTCAAGCTGCCCTGCAGTCCGAGGGTACAACAGTGTCAACCCGTACTATCCGTCGGCGTCTGAATGAAAACTGTATGGTAGGATACCCAGGAAGACCCCACTTCTTACCCTGAGACATAAAAAAGCCAGGTTGGAGTTTGCCAAAACTTACCTGAGAAAGCCTAAAACGTTTTGGAAGAATGTTCTCTGGTCAGATGAGACAAAAGTAGAGCTTTTTGGGAAAAAGCATCAACATAGAGTGTACAGGAAAAAAAGAGGCATTCAAAGAAAAGAACACGGTCCCTACAGTCAAACATGGCGGAGGTTCCCTGATGTTTTGGGGTTGCTTTGCTGCCTCTGGCACTGGACTGCTTGACCATGTGCATGGCATTATGAAGTCTGAAGACTACCAACAAATTTTACAGCATAATGTAGGGCCCAGTGTGAGAAAGCTGGGTATCCCTCAGAGGTCATGGGTCTTACAGCAGGGCAATGACCCAAAACACACTTCCAAAAGCACTATAAAATGGTTTTAGAGAAAGCACTGGAGACTTCTAAGGTGGCCTGCAATGAGTCAAGACCTGAATGCCATAGAACACCTGTGGAGAGATCTCAAAATGGCAGTTTGGAGAAGGCACCCTTCAAATATCAGGGACCTGGAGCAGTTTGCCAAAGAAGAATGGTCTACAATACCAGCAGAGCATTGTAAGAAACTCATTGATGGTTACCGGAAGCGGTTGTTCGCAGTTATTTTGGCTAAAGGTTGTGCAACCAAGTATCAGGCTGAGGGTGCCAATACTTCTGTCTGGCCCATTTTTGGAGTTTTGTGTGAAATGATCAATGATTTGATTTTTGCTTTCATCTCTTTTGTGTTTTTTCCTTGCAAGCAAATTAAATGAAGATAATAATACCAAAGAATTTGTGATTGC
The DNA here is from genome assembly GCF_046119375.1 of Phyllobates terribilis. Lineage (NCBI taxonomy): Eukaryota > Metazoa > Chordata > Amphibia > Anura > Dendrobatidae > Phyllobates > Phyllobates terribilis. The sequence goes on from NW_027362762.1 coordinate 335,488,456, forward strand.
AATCATTTTCAGGAAGAAACTGAGTATTATCTGACAGAATTGCCGGGGTGCCAATACTTTTGGCCACCACAGTATAAAGGCATTAGGATCTGAAATAATTGTATATTATCCCAAACGGCAGTAAAGGGATTCATCACGTTTTGAAATCTATATTTACTAAAAGAACATCATCATAGAAAGCTCAGATATTTCTCTATGATGGGCTAGGTTTAGATGATCCATAGTAAAGTCTTTTCTCATGATATTTCACCCCTTATCCAGTTTTTCTCATGTAGCATCTAAATTATACAATAATATAGTGCTCAGTCATACACATAATCATACACATGGTTCCATTCACAATTGAAAAAACTAGGAAATGCCTATAATGAGTTTGTGCAAAAATTGTAACGTAAAGGTGCAAGCCCTGGGGCCAGACCATCAGGGCCAGTGATACCCTCTTCAGTATCGACAGTGTTGTTTGATGTTTAAATCTATAAAACTGGTCTCTCATTTAAATTTTAGTATGTGCTGTGTAATGTTCCTTTTACATTTCTGATTTCACTTTTTGCTGATAGTGGCTACAATTCATCATTGTTTTTGTACTTTTCTGGAGTAGTTTTCTCTTTATTAGTGGTTTTAGTATTTCCTCCTTATTCTCAATAAGGTTGGTATGATTTTCAAGGTTGTGTTTTTTGGCACATCTCATTCCAGTCCTTGCCTGGAGTAAGGTTTCTCAATTTGACATTGATATGGTGTCACACGCTGAGCCTTCATCTTTACCGGAAGATGATGGCTAATTTAATCAGCCATTGGATGCCATTCACCGCATTTAACACTGGCTGGTAACCTGTTAAATGCCGCTATCAATCCCTGACAGCAACATTTAAAAAATATGAAAAAAATAAAAAAAAACACAAAACTTCAAATCACCCCCCTTTTGCCTCATTAAAAATAAAACAATTAAAAAAATACACATATTTGGTATCGCTGCGTTCATAAAAGTCTGATCTATCAAAATATAAAATAAAAAATAAAAACAACAAAATTTCATTTTTTGGCCTCTGCAACATTGTGATAAAATGCAATAAGAGGAGATCTAAACATGTTTTCTACCCTAAAGTGGTATTAGTAAAAACATCAGCACAGGGCACAAAAAATAAGCCATCACCCAGCCCCAGATCCTAAAGATGGAAAGCGTGACGGGTCTCAGAAAATGGCGACACATGCAAAATGTTTTTTTTTTTACAAAATTTAAGTGTTTTTTTTCACCACTTAAATAAAAAAAACTATACATGTTTGGTATCTGCGTAATTATACTGGCCTGGAAAATCGTATTGCCAGGTCAGTTTTACCAGATAGTGAACATAGTAAATAAAAAAAACAAAAATTCTGAAATTTCACTTTTTTTTCAATTTCAACGCATTTGGATTTTTTTCCCCCATTTTCCAGTACAACACATGGTAAAATAAATGACGTCATTCAAAAGTACAACTCATCCTGCAAAAAACATTTTTTATTTTGTGCCAAATTCAGGAACCTCATACGTTCTTTTAAAAAGTTTAGCGCACAAAACTGTCAAAAAAAGAGAAGTAACCTCAATAAATCTCAAATGTTGAATTTAAGGCCAAAGTGTTTGCAAAAAACTTCAGTTTTCTATTCAAAAAGTCTAATTTGTGCCAAATTTTGTCATTCCTAAAGTGTAGTTCTCCAGTTTGCACGTTGATCTTAAAAGCCTAAAACCTGATTTGCCTTAATTAAATTTTTACATTGTGCTGTTTTTTTTTTAATAACTTGATTTTTAATACAGTAAAATCAAATGCCTGTTAGAAATTGAATGTGTCATCCAGTGACCACATTAGACCCCCAAAAAATATTGACTTAATTTAACCACTTCACGACATGCGCCGTATATGTATGGTGCATGTCGTATCTCCCCGTTTTATGCGTGCTCCGGCGCTGAGCCTGTATCTTTCCCGGCACATGACAGCTGATCTGATCAGCTGTCATGTGCCCCTAACAGCCACGAGTGGAATCCTGATCCACCCGCGGCTGTTAACATGTTAAATACCGCTGTCAATCTCTGAAGCGCGTCACAAACCACGCCCATCGGCATGCCCTACACATGACAATGAGCGGCCGATGGGTTGGCATGACAACCCGAGGTCTGCAGGAGACTAGTGATGAGCGAGTATGTTCGTTTAACCCTTTCGCCGAGTATACTTGGCCGAGCACCGAGTATTTATAGAATGCTCGGGCTTTAAGTTTTCGTCGCTCCGTGAGCATGATTTGCAACTTTTTGACAGATTTAATACATGTGAGGAATGCTGGAAAAACAGGCATTGCTCACGTGTATTAAATCTGTCAAACAGTCGCAAATCATGTTCACGGAGCGACAAAAACTTAAAGCCCGAGCATTCTATAAATACTCGGTGCTCGGCCGAGTATACTCGGCGAAAGGGTTAACCGAACATACTTGCTCATCACTACAGGAAACCCTTGTGGTTGTCATAGCCGATCTGCTATGAGTGCCGCCAAATGGTCGGCACTCACAACAGATGAGAATTTTATTACATACACAAGCACAAGCGATCAGATGATCATAACTTCTAATCTCCCATTGTAAAAAGTAGAGAAAAAGTTTTTAAAAATATAAAAAAAAACATAAAAGTTCAAATCACCCCACCTTTCGCCCCATTGAAAATAAAAAATAAAAATAAATAAATACATATATTTGATATCGCCGCCTTCAGAATTTCCCGCTCTATCAATATATAAAAATAATTTAATCCGATCGGTAAACGGCATAAAAAAAAAATCAAAATGCCAGCATTATGTTTTTTTGGTCACTGCAACATTGCAATATAATGCAATAATGGGCGATCAAAACATTGTATCTACCACAAAATGGTAAAAATGTCAGCTTGGCGCACAAAAAATAAGCCCTCACCTGGTCCCAGATCACGACAAATGGTGACCCTACCGGTCTCGGAAAATAGTGTCATTTTTTTTTAACAAATTTTGGATTTTTTTTCACCACTTAAATAAAAAACAACCTATACATGTTTGGTATCTGCAAACTCGTAATGATCTGGAGAATCATGATGACAGATCAGTTTTAGCATTTAGTGAACATGGTAAAAACAAAACCCAAAAAACAATTGAGGAATTACACTTTTTTTTGCAATTTCACCGCACTTTGAATTTTTTTCCTGGTTGCCATTAAACTATATGGTAAAACCAATGATGTCGTTCAAAAGTACAACACGTCTTACAAAGAACAAGCCCTCACATGGCCATATTGACCAAGAAATAAAAAAGTTATGGCTCCTGGAAGAAGTGGAGCAAAAGGCGCAAACATGGAAAATGGCCGTGGTGTGAAGGGGTTAAAATGATGTTTTGCCCCCACCCTACTTATTATCTCCTTACTGAACTCGCTACATTCAGCCTTGGATCTTCCTTTTCGGCTCTATATTATTTTCTCTGCCACATTTATTATCTCTTTGTGCTTGCAGATGCAAAACTTCTCTTTCGTCTCTTTCCTGTAATCCCCTTCCTCACACCATCTGCCACTTTTCAAACTGTTTCTAAAAATATTCATTTTCTGTTAAGCTTATAAACTTTGCCTAATGTCACCCTTAGCTGTTTATCCAATACTGTCTCCACCAGACAAAGCTACAATTGCTTACTCATTCCACCACTTTCCATACATTGTAAGCTTCTATGAGCAGAAGTCTCTATCCTTATACTGTATGTTCAGATGACACTCCTTTTTAGTGTATTTCTTATGCTTCATAATAAATGTTCCATAAACGTTGAAACAAAACATACATAATATATAGAGACGTTAAGAGGAAAGGTTTGCAAAAAATCAGTTTTTATTCTATGGATCGGAGACACCCACCGCTTTTTGGTCCTCACTAGTGATGAGCGAACGCGCTCGCCACTACTCGGTACTCGCCCGAGCATCATGGTGCTCGAGATGCTCGGCGAGTATTTCCGGGTTGCTTGGGTGGAACCTCAGGTCCCCTCCCTGCATGTTTGGCGCTCTTTAGAGAGCCAATGAACATGCAGGGATTGCCTGCCATGCACTGTATTGCCGTAACCATGTTGGTTGTGGGCATTACAGTGATTGGCTGGCCGCACAGCGTCATCAGGTCTATACAAGACCTGGCACCGCCATGCTCGTCACATTCACTCCATATCAGACAGTGTAGGGAGAGCTGCTGCTGTGTCAGGGAGAGATTTAATTGTGTATTAGCTAGTGTAGGGAGAAAAACCGTACATTACACATATCCATCTTAACAAACAGTCCTTTTGAGGACTAACTAATCCATCTGCAGAGATATCAGGCAGGCAGTGTATATAGGCTGGCAGGCAGGGTATATAAGAGACTGCAGTGCACATAGGACAAGAGGCTCCATTCCAGTTCTGCCTTCTGCTGCTGTTAAATTTCTAGAAATAGGACCAGGTCTCAAGGGCCAGGAATATTTTTTTTTGCATCTTAATTCTCAGAATTTGTTTAAAAAGCAATACAGAGAACATGTTTTTTCTGCGCCATTTGCTTGTTGGCACTGCAGAATACAGCTAGGTCTTTTCCATATTACAGCGTTAAAAATCCAGCTATTCAAAACTGTGTTTTCTCCGTCACACAGATCACATATATGTTTTCAGAAAATACTGCCATTTCTGGCCTGCGTTAAATTTTTTTTCAGTGTGTCAGCAAAGTTTTGACACAAAACAGTTACCTACAGGCCAGGTATTTAAAACTGTGTTTTCTCCGTCACATGGATTACATATACGTTTTCACAAAATACTGCCATTTCTGGCCTCCATTAAAAAAAAATTTCAGTGTGTCAGTGAAGCAATTCACAGCAGTTTGTGGTTCAAATTACTTAGCTACAGGCCAGGTATTTAAAACTGTGTTTTCTCCGTCAAACGGCTCACTTATAAGTTCACTCCAAACTCAGACATTTGTAGTGAGCGTGGAAGATACTGTCCTCCATTTAAAATGGGCAAGGCACGTGGCAAGGGACGGGGAACTGGACGTGATGGTAATGGTGCATGCAGAGGCCGAGGACAAGGCCATGGGCAAGCCGAAATTGTGCCACAACAAACACCCACATCTTCTCGCCTGACCTTCCTGTCCCAGTTTCTAGGGGACCGCTGCACACCACTATTGAACCCAGAGCAGTGTAAAAAGGTTGTTGGTTGGATAGCGGATAATGCTTCCAGGCACTTAGCCACCACCACCACCCTGTCTTCCACACGGTCAAGTCTCAGTAGCCGTGAGTCTGGACCGCATATTCCTCATCCTGATCCTCCTTCCTCCCACCATGCTGAGTACCCAGAGACAACTGATCCCACACTTGGACACTCTGAAGAGCTGTTCACTTTTCTATTTATAGATTCGGGCCTCTCGCCTGGTCCACTTGAAGCAGGGCAAGAGGAGATCGCGTGTAGCGATGCCCAAATATTTGAGCAGCCACGGTCACACAAAGGCGACGGTGGGAAAGTGTCACAAGAGGTGGACGATGATGAGACACAATTGCCAGAAAGTCAGGAGGAGGACTAGGGTGCGGAAGTGGAAGACGAGGTGGTGGATGATATAGTAACTGACCCAACCTGGCAGGAGGACATGCAGAGCGAGGACAGCAGCACACAGGGGAGGGAGGCAGAGCACCCCAACAGGTAGGAAGAAGCAGTGTGGTGGCAGCAGACAGAAGGTAGGCAACCGTTCCCCGTAAAACCAACACGAAGGAAGCTACCAGTTCAACTGTTAGGTCTTCCCGAGTCTGGTTGTTTTTTAAAGACTCTGCCGATAACCCCAAAAAGGCCATTTGCGCCACCTGCCAGCCCATCATCATCAGGGGTGGCAAAACGACCAGCCTGACAACCACCAGCATGATCAGGCACATGGCAGCCAAGCACCCGACTTTGTGGGCCGAACCCCAGGGTCCAGGAACAGTGTCTGCGGGTGGCACCATTGCTTCTTCCGCTGTTGTGGATGCAAGTCAATCCCCAGTCCATGGTGCATGTGAAGATGCCTCCTGCCCTGCACCTGTCGTTGCACACACTCAAGTAGCAGCATCAGGAAACACGTCCATGTCCTTGTCCCAGCACAGCATTGAGTTGTCCATACCCCAGTCCTTGGAATGCAAGCACAAATATGCAGCAAACGCCCCACAGACCACACTACTAAATTCTCACATTTCACGACTGCTTGCGCTCGAAATGTTGCCTTTTAGGCTCGTGGAGATGGAAGCATTCCGCAACCTGATGACGGCGGCCGTCCCTCGGTACTCGGTTCCCAGCCGCCACTATTTCTCCCGGTGTGCCGTCCCTGCATTGCACAAGCACGTGTCCCAAAACATTAGCCGTGCTCTCAACAATGCAGTTACCGGTAAAGTCCACCTAACCCCGGACACGTGGAAAAGTGCTTGTGGGCAGGGACGGTACATCTCGCTGACGGCACACTGGGTTAACATAGTGTAAGCCGGGACCCAGTCAAACCTTGGGATGGAACACGTCCTCCGGACGCCAAGGATTGCAGGCCCTAGGTCAACCAGTCACAAGCTGGAAGCACTGCAGCACTGCCTCGGCCAAGCGGCAACAGGCTGTGCTGAAGCTAATATGCTTAGGTGAAAAACCGCACAATGCTGAAGAGTTGTGGACAGCTCTGAAAGAGCAGGCAGATCTGTGGCTCACACCGCTCAACCTACAGCCAGGCATGGTCGTGTGTGACAATGGCCCGAACCAGGTGGCGGCTTTGAGGAGAGGCGAGCTCACACACATACCATGCCTGGCCCATGTGCTTAACCTCATGGTTCAGCGGTTTTTCAAATCCTACCCGGAGCTGTCGGATCTGCTTGTTAAAGTACGCCGCCTGTGTGCCCATTTTAGAAAGTCAGCTACAGCTTCCGCCGCCCTTGCAGTGCTTCAGCAGCGTTTGCAGCTTCCGGCGCACAGACTGGTGTGTGATATCCCCACGCGTTGGAACTCTACACTGCAGATGTTGGGAAGGATTTGTAAGCAGAAGAGGACAGTTGTTGAGTACCAGCATCAAAAAGGCCATCGGTATTCAGTTCAGACTCCACACATAAGACCTCAGGAGTGAACATGGATGTCAGACATATGTACCATTCTCCAAAACTTTGAGGACTCCACCAAGATGGTGAGCGGCGATTCGCCATAATTAGCATCACCATCCCGCTTCTCTGTCTTCTGAAACGCTCTCTGCTCACAATCATAGAGGATGCATTGCAGGCGGAGCACGATGAGATGGAGCAAGGAACCATACAGGGTGATTACACACAGCCAAGCCTCATCTCATCCCAACGTGGATTGGGTGACATTGAGGAAGAGGAGGAGGAGGAAGGACAGGAGCTACTTTCATGCACTGTGGACGGTACTACCTGCACAGCTGTCATACCGTCTGTTCAGCGTGGATGGCCAGAGGACAGAGAGGAGGAGGAGGAGAGCATGGTCAGTCATCCTCTTGGTGAGGACATGGAAGTCTTGCCTGTTAGTAGTCTGGCACGCATGGCTGAGTTTGTTACGCTGCCTTTCCCATGACCCTCGCCTTCTCAATATTTTGGGTGACAGCCATTACTGGTTGATGACACTTCTAGACCCACGCTACAAGGAGAACTTTATATCTCTTATTCCTGAGGCGGACAGGTCTACAAAAATGGGGCTGTACCAGAAGGCCCTTGTTGCAGAACTATTAAAAAAATTCCCATCTGAAAAGACTGGCGGCAGAGGGCATACTTCGTTGGACAACCAAGGAGTACAGGTGAGAGAGACACAACTTCAATCCAGCAGAGGCAGGGGAACACTGTCAAAGTTCTGGGAGAGTTTTCTCAGACCCTCCCATCGCACAGGCCCTGAGGCGCGGGGTACTCTCACAAGGAGTGCAAAGTTTGGGAAGATGCTGAGGGAGTGCCTTGCCGACCGTACCAACGTCCTCCGTGATTCCGCTGTGCCTTATAATTATTCGGTATCCAATCTGGATACATGGAATGAACTGGCTCTCTATGCCTTGGAGGTCCTGTCCTGCCCTGCCGCCAGCGTTTTATCAGAACGGGTTTTTAGTGCCGCTGGTGGAATTATAACTGATAAGTGCATCCGCTTGTCAACTGAAAATGCCGACAGGCTGACTCTTATAAAAATGAACAAGGGCTGGATTAGGCCAGACTTCTCAACACCACCGAATGATAGCAGCGTAACATAAACTCCAATCCAGTGTCTTTTCTTGAGAGGTGTATTCCCATGCTCCTTTTCACACCCACACATGGGTATACGCTTCCTGATTTTGGCTATTTGCGCTTGTCCTCCTCCTTCTCCTCATCCTCCACCACCATATCACCAGTGTTACGGATCCGGGTGGTGGAACCTCTGTGCTGCGGTGCAAGGAGGGACCCAGAGGGGCATAACTAAGTATCAACTCAGACCGACCTAGGTCGTACGGCGGCTAACGACTCCGTGACCAGGGAGGGACCGAGCAGAGGGAACAGGTGCTACTCTGGGGACAACCTTGTAAGAGAGCAGGTGACTCCCACGGGTCAGATGGCTGGGACTGACCGATACTGCAGATGGGCACAGCAGGCAGACTGACGAGAGATCCGGGTAGATGAACTGGCAGAGACAGCAGGCGACAGGCGGGAGCCTCTAGGTAGGCTGTCAGGTGGTCACGGCAAGTGACGGGAAGGAGCCTCTAGGTAGGCTGTCAGGTGGTCAGAGCAAGTGACAGACGGGAGCGTCTAGGTAGGCTGTCAGGTGGTCACGGCAAGTGACGGGCAGGAGCCTCCAGGTAGGCAGACAGGTGGTCATGGCATGTGACAGGCAGGAGCCTCCAGGTAGGCTGACAGGTAACAGGCAGGTGCTTCCAGGTAAGCAGGCGGGCAAAGCCCATAGACAGACTGGCGGACTGAATGGAAGACAGACTGTTGGGCTGGAGAGTAGTCAGGCTGGCGGACTGGACTGCTAGTCAGGCTGACGGGCAGGACTACACTGTGTTCCAAATTATTATGCAAATAATATTTTCTCAGATTTTCCCAAATTACCTATATGAATTGCAGTCATTGTAATTTTCCAGTCAAATAGCTATTAGAGTACAATTGAAAGGTTTTTGTACAAACTGCCTATGATAACAGTATATTTTTAAAAAAATAAAACACTCAAACTGCACTCAAAATGCATGTTCCAAATTATTATGCACAGCAGAGTTTTCAACCTTTTCATTTTAATAAAGAACAAATAAATGGTCATTTTTGAAATTATAAGCATTAGCAGGTTATTACAAACTGAAATCAAACAGTTTTCAACTCAAAACTTTATTCTAGGTGATGTCACATTTGCACATAGGACCCCTTGTTCGAAAGGAGCTTCTGAACTCTCTCGTCCATTGAATTTGTCAGGTTTTGGATGGTTTCTGCTTCAATTGTTTTGCATGAGGACAGAATACCCTCCCAGAGCTGTTGCTTAGATGTGAACTGCCTCCCGCCATCATAGACACTCCTTTTGATGATGCTCCAGAGGTTCTCAATGGGGTTGAGGTCAGGGGAGCATGGGGGCCTCACCATAAGTTTGTCCCCTTTTATGCCCACAGCAGCCAGAGATGCAGATGTGTTATGTGCAGCATGAAACAGGGCATTATCATGCATGAAAATGATCTTGCTGCGGAATACACGGTTCTTCTTCTTGAACCATGGCAGGAAGTGCTGTTTGAGAAACTCAACATACATTATGGAGTTCATCTTTACCCCTTCAGGGATCCTAAAAGGGCCGACAATCTCTCTCCCCATGATTCCAGCCCAAAACATTACTCCACCTCCTCCTTGTTGGTGCCTTAGCCGTGTTTGCATCGGGTGTCCATCAACCAGCCATCCTCCACTCCATCCATCTGGACCATCGAGATCATTTCATGCATGATAATGCCCTGTCTCATGCTGCACATAACACATCTGCATCTCTGGCTGCTGTGGGCATAAAAGGGGACAAACTTATGGTGTGGCCCCCATGCTCCCCTGACCTCAACCCCATTGAGAACCTCTGGAGCATCATCAAAAGGAGTATCTATGATGGCGGGAGGCAGTTCACTTCTAAGCAACAGCTCTGGGAGGGTATTCTGTCCTCATGCAAAACAATTGAAGCAGAAACCATCCAAAACCTGACAAATTCAATGAATGAGAGAGTTCAGAAGCTCCTTTCGAACAAGGGGTCCTATGTGCAAATGTTACATCACCTAGAATAAAGTTTTGAGTTGAAAACTGTTTGATTTCAGTTTGTAATAACCTGCTAATGCTTATAATTTCAAAAATGACCATTTTTTTTGTTCTTTATTAAAATGAAAATGTTGAAAACTCTGCTGTGCATAATAATTTGGAACATGCATTTTGAGTGCAGTTTGAGTGTTTTATTTTTTTAAAAATATACTGTTATCATAGGCAGTTTGTACAAAAACCTTTCAATTGTACTCTAATAGTTATTTGACTGGAAAATTACAATGACTGCAATTCATATAGGTAATTTGGGAAAATCTGAGAAAATATTATTTGCATAATAATTTGGAACACAGTGTAGTAGTCAGGCTAGCAGCGGGACCTGAGGGCTGAAGCAGAGGTAAGTACACTGTGCATCAACTATTGCTCGGGCACCTCCATATTGGAGGAGGTGCTATATATATGGGAGGACCTCCGGCAATTGGCCGGGGATGCCTTAGGGCGGCGCGCGGCCCCTTTAAGAGGGAGGGAGCGCGCCCTAAGCACAGTGCCCGGGAAGCTGCGCGTGCCGGCAGAAGCAGGAAGAGGAGCGCTGGAGGACGCCTGGCGGGGAACGCGGCGGTGAGAGGGATGGCGTCTCTGCATGGCAGGGGGCAGTGACGCTGATGCTATAACCAGGGTGACCGTGGTCCGTGATGCAACACCCACCTAATTTTTTTAAAGGGTGTTTATGATGCCCGTAAAAAATTTTTTGATAGAATATGTTCATGTACACCCCCCCAGGGCTAAATGTTTGTCAGCCCATAAACTTAGTGCATGGGCATTAAAAGTATAGGAGACCCGCTCCTTTCTAATGGGAACATTTTTTTATGAGGCCCTCCTCCACGTCTCTTCCAAGGGGCATTGAAGTGCCTCCAAATTTTTGGCAGCCCTTTCATTCACTGCATAGGCCAACACTATGGGAGACTCTCTCCTTTCTAATGGGAACATGTTGTACCTTGGTACTGTGGCCCGGCTCTTTGTGTCTTTAAATTCTTAGTGGGGTTTTTCCTAAAATTTTCAGCCGTTGGACTCACTGCATACCCTATAACTGTATAGCAGACTCTCTCCTTTCTAATGGGAACATGTCGTACCTTGGTACTGTGGCCCTGCTCCATGGGTCTTTAAATTCTTAATGGGGTTTTTCATAAAATTGTCAGCAGTTGGACTCACTGCATACACTATAACTGTATAGCAGACTCTCTCCTTTCTAATGGGAACATGTCATACCTTGTTATTGTGGCCCTGCTCTGTGTGTCTTTAAATTCTTAGTGGGGTTTTTTCTAAAATTGTCAGCCGTTGGACTTACTGCATACCCTATAACTGTATAGCAGACTCTCTCCTTTCTAATGGGAACATGTCGTACCTTGTTACTGTTTCCCTGCTCCATGTGTCTTTAAATTCTAAGTGTGGTTTTTCCTAAAATTGTCAGCCGTTGGACTCACTGCATACCCTATAACTTTATAGCAGACTCTCTCCTTTCTAATGGGAACATGTCGTACCTTGTTACTGTGGCCCTGCTCTGTGTATCTTTAAATTCTTAGTGGGGTTTTCCTAAAATTGTCAGCCGTTGGACTCACTGCGTACCCTATAACTGTATAGTAGACTCTCTCCTTTCTAATGGGAACATGTCGTACCTTGTTACTGTGGCCCTGCTCTGTGTGTCTTTAAATTCTTAGTGGGGTTTTTCCCAAATTTTGGCAGCCCTTGCAGTCACAGCATGAGCATTACCATTTATAGGAGACCCGCTCCTTTATAATGGGAACATTTTTTTTACTGAGACCCTCCTCTATGTCTCTTCAAAGGGGTATTGGGTTGCGTCCAAATTTTTGGCAGCCCTTGCAGTCACTGGGTACGCAATAACAGTATAGGAGACCCACTTGTTAATATTGGGAACAACAAAGCATAGCCGGCTGATGGCTCTCTAACTATAGCTAGGGCCGACTGCTGGCCTTTTAAGAATAGTAAGGGCCGTCTGATGTCCCTATAAAAATAGACTTTATGACTTTCAGAGTCCCTCCATCATAAATAAAACAGGAAGCGTCTGATGATGTGTCACACACCACATTTCCAGCTAAGGTTGTAAAATGTTAAAATGATATTTCTCGGTGAATGCATTTGTCTTAAAAAAAAACTCCAAAAAAACAAAACAATAGGATCTTTCTTTAGTATAAAAAACAGCGTCACCAATTTAATAACAATGTAATCACATTGTTCAGCTCATGCACATCCTCCTCCATCTCCGAAATGACCACATCAGTCACAAGCTGACAGCACTGCTGCACTGCCTTGTCCAAGCGGCAACAGGCTGTGCTGCAGATAACATGCTTAATTCTTAATTGACAAACCGCCCAGCGCTGCAGAGTTGTTGAAGGCTGTAACACAGCAGCCTGATCTGTGGCTCTCACCGCTGAACATACAGCCAGGCATGGTCGTGTGTGACAATGGGCGGAACCTGGTGACGGAGAAATGACAGCTGGGGTAGATACGGTTTCCCTCTATGCCAGTCCTTTCACCGAGCTAAAGAATATGGCTGTGGTGAAATACAACTCCCACTGAGAAGCTGTTTCAGATTGAAAAACATTGTGCCCACCAGAGGATTTGATTCTGAGGGCTAACCTTTCTCCCCCACTCAAGAGCCCCATAGCAGCTGCAAAGTTAGCGCTATCATGAACTTTCCTGAGGTAGAAGTCAAGGCACACCAGAGGATTCTCTGGTGGGACCATCCAACCCTGCCGAGAAGCAGTCCTGGCTAAGAAAAGTGTGTGGAAAGGTTCCCGGACACTCTATGGCTGCTTTTTTAATGTGGATCGGCCATGCTTATGCACGTTATTTCTCAAACCACATTACAGATCAGGGCATTGTCCAACTCTGTATTCAAGAAATTAAATGCACAAAAGTGTGTGTGTCAAAGCACCACCGACAAGGGCGAGTTGATGTTGGACGGGCTGCCATTGCTTCTGCAACAAGCTGCATTACATGACTTCCTGTGAAAAAATGACATGCAGTTTAGATAAGGTTTCCCTCTATGCCAGTCCTTTCACCGAGCTAAATACAACTGTCAGCAAAATAAAGTTGTGGACTGGCTCCGTTGTGGACTGTTCACCTGTCCACGTGTTTGTGGTTAGGCGGTCCTTGTGGTTAGGCCGGTAATGTTGTGGGACCCGTGCTTGTCGAAGGCGGAGGCGATACCGGGAAATATAGTGGCGGCTGGGGACCGAGTATGGACACCCGGCCGCCGTCGGCATGAGGTTGTGAAAAGCTTCCGCCTCTACGAGCTTAAAAGGCCATATTTCAAGTGCAAAAAGCTGCCCAGAAATCTGTCAGTTTAGTGTTGCAGCCTGTGGGTGGATGGGTGGCTGGCTGCATACTTGCACTTGCATTCCAAGTAACAGAAAACTAAGCAGATGGTGGCCTCTATCATCATCATGGCCTCACCTAGGCACTATGAACTCTCCTGAAGGAGAAGCCAGGGCCCGCCGGAGGAGTCTCCGGTTCTCTGGTGGGCCCGTCCAACCCTGTCGAAAAGCAGTCCTGGCTAAGAAAAGTGTGGGGGGAAGGTTCCCAGACACTCTAGGACTGCTTTTTTAATGTGGGTCGGCCATACTTATGCATGTTATTTCTCAAACCGCATTACAGATCAGGCCATTGTCCAGCTCTGTATTCAAGAAATTAAATGCGCAAAGAAAGATATGTGTGTATGTCAAAGCACCACCGACAAGGGCGAGTTGATGTTGGGCGGGCTGCCATTGAAAAGTGTTTAGCAATATATTATACTAATTACTTAATTACAACTGATCTAGATGTAATATTAAATTAAGGAATAAAAGCCCCAGTAATGTTAGGGCGCTATTGTTCAGACAAGAGCTATCCTTCCTGTCTCCTGCATTTACAGGAGCACTATTCTGAGCCGAGTGCTCCTGAGTTCTCTATGAGACTGGAGAGGTTTATCTCCCCACTGAATAAAATGAATCGGACATTGAAATTCCAACAGCCAGATCCTCCACTTCATCTACATGGGGAAGGACTTTAGTCTAATTTGTATGGAGTCCTTTAAGGAATTTTCTGGTTTTGGAAAACCCCTGTACCCCAATTGAAGTGTGAAAAAAATACTTTTTTACCCACCCTCCCCATGTCTGCTGCTCCCGGTGTCTGTCATTGTCTGCTGCGCTGACATCACGGTGACAGTGCTACAGCCTTATCAGCTAGTTCAAAGGCTCTGTGCAGCTTGCTCCATCAACTTAGGGAGAGCCGCTGAGCGCAGTAGTTGTGACATCAGCATGACAGACAATAACGGACACCATGAGCAGCAGTGGAGATTCAGCGCTGGACCTGGCGAGGTTGAATAAAACAAAGAGTTTTTTAAAAACTATTTGCAGTCTGGGGACAGTGGTTTTCCAAAACTGGAACACTCCTTTAATTCCTAGTAGAAGTTGATGTAGAAAACTGCATCTTCATTTAAAAACTTGTTCCAGGGTGTATAAATGTTTCCACAATGTACTGTCAGGTAATAAAGGTATACATTGTCATTTTAGTTAAAGCATGGAGTGTATTTAGCATATTTCACCATTTTAGATGGTAATGGATTCCATTAGTAAACAGGTACAGGGATGTAACAATGCAGAGGATGAGGACACAGCGGTGTCTTAACCAACAAATATTTATTTGATTAACATGTTGTGCCTTCGACACAATATAAGGGGTAAAGCAAACAGTGAAAGGACCATAAGTAATTGTCCAATAGAATACAGCAATTCGGCTATACAGGATATCAACACAATTCAAATCACACACTATTGTTCTATTATTACAAATAGACAAATATTATCGTCACTGGTGTCTTGGTCCTAATACCTTAACCTAACGTGCGTCACCATCACTGTAACTCTCTAGGCAATAGGAGCCGTCATACAGGCCCTAATGGAAGCCTATGATACTGCGCCATTAGGCCGCAAGTCCCTTATCGATGAGTCACTTTGCAGCTTCATCCCTAGAAAGCACGGCCCCAGTCCAGTGTGTACCTTATGTCTATACCGGAACTTACAGCTAACATGAATGTCCCTCTTCATTGGCCTTGTTGTGTCTCTCTCGGCTCTGCTTCCTCGGCTCATATCTCTTAGCACTGGTCTCTCGTGTCTGGTTCTGGCTATCCAACTCTGGTCACTTGTCCCCAATTCTGCTTATTCGATTGTTCATAGCGCCACAGCTGTCACTTGACCTGGTATCTCCTCTAATCTCTTCCCTCAGGAATCAGGCTCTTCGTTATGCAGTTCCTACTGATGAAATCCTTTCCACTTTCTCTTGTCCTAAATCTTTGGCCAATAGATGGCGGCGCTCACTTGCAGACATCCTATTATACATTAACTGTGGAATTTGTCCATCTCCTTACACATTCTTCAATACTCCATGTTTTTTTGACATTTTTAAAACACCGTACATAAATAGCTGAGAGCTGCTGCTCTTGTCTTTTCATGATAGATTCTGCATGTTTGATGACCAGTAGTATGTTCCAATCAAATATTTGTAGGTCAGAATCTTATGTGTAACATAAGATAGAAGATGTCTTTTAAAAAAAAGAAGAGGGCCAGAATTTATCTGTGAAAATTTAATTGTCCCTTGGAAGAGCATATAAGTTATGTTTAGCTTGCTATTAGAGAGGAATTATATCAAATATTTAAAGAGGTCCTCTACTTACAGGTAGTGCATTGGTTAATAAAGCTAAAGATGACAGTAGGAAAGAGTAAATAATGTCAAGTTTCTTCCACTGTCTTTGGCTCAATTTTGCCTTCAGTTAAATGTGGCTAAAGTGATTTCAGAGCATGGAAGCTCTTCTCAAACCTCTGTCACTCCAGCTCTATTTCCCGCCCAGTGCTATCTCCTACTGCTTGACTAGCAGATCCTTTACTGTTTGACTCCAAGCAAAGTCAAGAAGGAGGAGGCTGTTCTGGGCAAGGTTCAGGGATGGAGTATCTCTTTTCAAATGCTGATTTTTCAGTGCCAAAGGAACAGATTGATCATGTAAAGGTGTTGCTGGACTTGTCTTTGAAAAAGCTACATGTGCATATAAATAGTTTGGTGGGTGAAATCTTGCTGACAGATTCTCTTTAAACAGTTGAGTTATTTAAATTTTGTTGTCAGTGTGCACATTCCTGGCAACCACTCTGCTTACAATATCACAGCAGCTGCATGGACCATAGGAACCTATAGTTTGTTGATGACTCATTGACAGGAATTTACTATTGTCCCCATGCCAGTTTTCTGAGGAAAAAGTTGAAAACCATAGTGCATGATGTATTTACACCATAATTTGCTATCATTTACGTCAGAAAGAAGCATAAATTATAGTGCAAATCTATGCCAACCTCCAGATGGTGTAAATCTTATTTTCTAGTGCAAACACATCAAGAGATGCACCCATTTCATTAAGTGGCATACGCCTCTTAATAAATTAGGCTCATCTTAATCCAGCATGCTTTTTATTAAGACTGGTGTAAAGAACGGCCATTGTGTTCTATAGAGAACTGTTGTAGGCATGCTCTGTGACCTGTAAAAGGTTGTTGCTGAATAGTGTTGTTATGCTTAGTGTGATCTTGTCTTATCTATATACAAGTGTTATCTTTCATTGCAATCTTGTCTGCAATGATGATGAGATGACTGCTTAAAAGCCAAGTTGCCGGACTCAAAGCTGCAAGCTGTAAAAACTCAGAAGCTGAGAAAGCTAACCCTGCCCACATTACTGCTTTCTGTGTATATTGTCTATTGACAGTAAGCTGCTTATTGGAGGAGGGGGCGTGGTCGGACCAGGGCTCGCATGAGCTGTAGTCCAGGCAGTGGTAAGCCTCTGGTGATAAAATATTTATTGTATTGAAACAACAGCACAGAGTTTAATAAATGACACATCGCTGAAATCTGTATCTGAACTCCTACCTCATGCTGTCCTCAGATTACTTAGCAAAAACCTACTGACAGATTCCCTTTAATAACACATTTCCATTAAATGACTCAACTTCTTAGCTGAGAGCTGGATTGGCACTGTGCTTACAGCTGAATAGGCGAAAAGCATTTTCTCAGTTATACAACCCCTGGCAAAAATTATGGAATCACTGGGCTCGGAGGATGTTCATTCAGTTGTTTAATTTGTTGAAAAAAAGCAGTTCACAGACATGGCACAAAACTAAAGTAATTTCAAATGGCAACTTTAGGGCTTTAAGAAACACTAAAAGAAATCAAGATTAAAAGTGTGGTACTCAGTAAGGGTAATTTTTTTCAGACGAAGCAGAGGGAAAAAATTATGGAATTACTCAATTCTGAGGAAAAAATTATGGAATCACCCTGTAAATTTTCATTTCTAAAACTAACACCTTCATCAAATTAGATCTGCTAGTTAGTCTGCATGTAAAAAGGAGTGATCACACCTTGGAGAGCTGTTGCACCAAGTGGACTGACATGAATCATGGCTCCAACACCAGAGATGTCAATTGAAACAAAGGAGAGGATTATCAAACTCTTAAAATAAGGTAAATCATCACGCAATGTTGTGAAAGATGTTGATTGTTCACAGTCAGCTGTGTCTAAAATCTGGACCAAATACAAACAACATGGGAAGGTTGTTAAAGGCAAGCATACTGGTAGACCAAAGAAGACATCAAAGCGTCAAGACCGGAAGCTTAAAGCAATATGTCTCCAAAACAGGAAATGCACAACAAAACAAATGAGGAACGAATGGGAGGAAACTGGAGTCAATGTCTATGACCGAACTGTAAGAAACCGTCTAAAGGAAATGGGATTTACATACAGAAAAACTAAACATAAGCCATCATTAACACCTAAACAGAAAAAAACAAGGTTACAATGGGCTAAGGAAAAGCAATCGTGGACTGTGGAGGACTGGATGAAAGTCATATTCAGTGATGAATCGCGACTCTTCATTGGTCAAGGTGATGATGCTGGAACTTTTGTTTGGTGCCGTTCCAATGAGATTTATAAAGATGACTGCATGAAGAGAACATGCAAATTTCCGCAGTCATTGATGATATGTGGCTGCATGTCAGGTAAAGGCACTGGGGAGATGGCTGTCATTACATCTTCAATAAATGCCCAAGTTTACATTGATATTTTGGACAGTTTTCTTATCCCATCAATTGAAAGGATGTTTGGGGATGATGACAACATTTTTCAAGATGATAATGCATCCTGCCATAGAGCAAAAACTGTGAAAACATTCCTTGAAAGAAGACACATAAGGTCAATGTCATGGCCTGCAAATAGTCCGGATCTCAATCCAATTGAAAATCTTTGGTGGAAGTTGTAGAAGATTGTCCATGACAAGACTCTAACCTGCAAAGCTGATCAGGCAACAGCAATCAGAGAAAGTTGGAGCCAGATTGATGAAAAGTACTGTTTGTCACTCATTAAGTCCATGCCTCAGACACTGCAAGCTGTTATTAAAGCCAGAGGTGGTGCAACAAAATACTAGTGATGTATTGGAGTGTATTTTGTGTGTTTGTTTTTCATGATTCCATAATTTTTTCCTCAGAATTGAGTGATTCCATAATTTTTTCCCTCTGCTTGGTCTGAAAAAAATTACCCTTACTGAGTACCACATTTTTAATCTTGATTTCTTTTAGTGTTTCTTAAAGCCCTAAAGTTAGTTGCCATTTGAAATTACTTTAGTTTTGTGCCATGTCTGTGATCTGCTTTTTTTCAACAACATTAAACAACTGAATGAACATCCTCTGAGACCGGTGATTCCATAATTTTTGCCAGGGTTTGTATAAAGGATTAGCCCCAAAATTAATCATAATGCTTTAATATAAATAGAGGCCTTGTTAAGACACCTTTGTTTCACATACAGTTATATGAAAAAGTTTGGACACCCCTATAAGCTTAATGTTTTATAAAAATTCGTGTTTTTGCAACAGCTATTTCAGTTTGATATATGTAATAACTGTTGGACACAGTAATGTTTCTGCTTTGAAATGAGGATTATTGTACTAACAGAAAATGTGCAATCTGCATTCAAACAAAATTTGACAGGTGCATAAGTATGGGCACCCTTATCATTTTCTTGTTTTAAATACTCCTACCTACTTTTTACTGACTTACTAAAGCACTTTTTTGGGTTTTGTAACCTCATTGAGCTTTGAACTTCATAGCCAGGTGTATGCAATCATGAGAAAAGCTACTTAAAGTGGCCACTTGCAAGTTGTTCTCCTGTTTGAATCTCCTCTGAAGAGTGGCATCATGGGCTCCTCAAAACAACTGTCAAATGATCTGAAAACAAAGATTATTCAACATAGTTGTTCAGGGGAAGGATACAAAAAGCTGTCTCAGAGATTTAACCTGTCAGTTTCCACTGTGAGGAACATAGTAAGGAAATGGAAGAACACAGGGACAGTTCTTGTTAAGGCCAGAAGTGGCAGGCCAAGAAAAACATCAGAAAGGCAGAGAAGAAGAATGGTGAGATCAGTCAAGGACAATCCTCAGACCATCTCCAGAGAGCTGCAGCATCAACTTTCTGCAGATGGTGTCACTGTGCATCGGTCAACTAAACAACGCACTTTGCACAAGGAGAAGCTGTATGGGAGAGTGATGTGAAAGAAGCCGTTTCTGCAAGCACGCCACAAACAGAGTCGGCTGAGGTATGCAAAAGCACATTTGGAGAAGCCAATTTCTTTTTGGAAGAAGGTCCTGTGGACTGATGAAACCAAGATTGAGTTGTTTGGTCATACAAAAAGGCGTTATGCATGGCGGCAAAAAAACACAGCATTCCAAGAAAAACACTTGCTACCCACAGTAAAATTTGGTGGAGGTTCCATCATGCTTTGGGGCTGTGTGGCCAATGCCGGCACCGGAAATCTTGTTAAAGTTGAGGGACGCATGGATTCCACTCAGTATCAGCAGATTCTTGACAATAATGTTCAAGAATCAGTGACAAAGTTGAAGTTACGCAGGGGATGGATCTTTCAGCAAGACAATGATCCAAAACACCGCTCCAAATCTACTCAGGCATTCATGCAAAGGAACAATTACAATGTTCTGGAATGGCCATCCCAGTCCCCAGACCTGAATATCATTGAACATCTGTGGGATCATTTGAAGAGGGCTGTCCATGCTCGGCGACCATCAAGCTTAACTGAACTGGAATTGTTTTGTAAAGAGGAATGGTCAAAAATACCTTCATCCAGGATCCAGGAAATCATTAAAAGCTACAGGAAGCGACTAGAGGCTGTTATTTTTGCAAAAGGAGGATCTACTAAATATTAATGTCACTTTTCTGGTGAGGTGCCCATACTTATGCACCTGTCAAATTTTGTTTGAATGCAGATTGCACATTTTCTGTTAGTACAATAAACCTCATTTCAAGGCAGAAAACATTACTGTGTCTAACAGTTATTACATATATCAAACTGAAATAGCTGTTGCAATAACACCAATTTTTATAAAACATTAATTTAAGATTAATAGGGGTGCCCAAATTTTTTCATATAACTGTATAAAACACATAAACATTGTAGTCTGTGGAGCTGTTCATATGTCCATGTTTTTTTGCATATCATGTGCAACAACAAAAAAGGGAAAAAAGAAATGTTCATTTTTGATCCAAGTAATAGATTAAACTCATCAATGAAAGTCTATCGATCTGTGAGAAACTCTGGCAGCTCATTGGTGGAATAATAGTTGCATCGGTGTTCTATCCGTTTGTCACTAACTGCTAGAAGAAGCTTGAGAGAATGCTATCATTTCTTTTCCTTGCATACGAGAAAGACTGATGAAACACTGATGGTAAAACTGACACATTGACGAAACACTAACGAAAATCTTATCCAGCACACTGATGAAATTTATTTTTTCACTTTTGTGAAAAAAATGGATGTCTAAACCCCTTCAGTTTAGTAAAGTCAGTACTTTGCTTGCTATTGCTTTCGATTATTTGGCTGTTCTTAAATGTATTCTTGTTTTATTTCTGCTTTAAGAAAGGCAAGTAACATACTTCCATGAATTTTGGAATCTATTGCTTTGGCAAGAAATCATGGCGCATTGTCTTATAGAGTTTTTATGAGTAATTGAGATAATGCTAGCCATTAATCTTGTCCTGTTATGGGCTAAAAGAATTTCTAGCAGAGTTTATGTATCAGTATTTTAATGCATTAATAACTCAGTGATGGAATTCTCTGCTAGATTATTAACCAGCAATCCTTACAGGAAGTAAGGGCCTTTTTAATGATTTATAGCACCTGTATAATACATACTCCGTGTATGAAACAATGTCAGCAACAGTATTACTTTATGTTTGATGTGTCATAAAGGTAGCACAATTATAATAAATGTTTTTAAGGGCAAAATAATAATGCATATTGGAAAAAAAAAATGAAGTCGCTTTTCAAGATATACAGAATTCACACCTAAATGGCATGCCTTTGGATTGTGTGTAAAATTTGGTTATTGTTCCCTATAAACAGTCAATTTCTGGATAAAGAATGGGGGAATAATTTCCAGTTCAGTTGGTCTCCTGCTTCAAAAGATTCACAAGCAGTTTTAAGACATTTTAAGCCAAAATGATTGTTATTTGTGATTATGGAAGCATTCAGTAATAAAGAGCTCTAGAAATAATATGTAGCAGTTTGATCACATACAGTTATATGAAAAAGTTTGGGCACCCCTATTAATCTTAAGCTTAATGTTTTATAAAAATTGGTGTTTTTGCAACAGCTATTTCAGTTTGATATATGTAATAACTGTTGGACACAGTAATGTTTCTGCCTTGAAATGAGGTTTATTGTACTAACAGAAAATGTGCAATCTGCATTCAAACAAAATTTGACAGGTGCATAAGTATGGGCACCTCACCAGAAAAGTGACATTAATATTTAGTAGATCCTCCTTTTGCAAAAATAACAGTTTCTAGTCACTTACTGTAGCTTTTAATGAGTTCCTGGATCCTGGATGAAGGTATTTTTGACCATTCCTCTTTACAAAACAATTCCAGTTCAGTTAAGTTTGATGGTCGCCGAGCATGGACAGCCTTCTTCAAATGATCCCACAGATGTTCAATGATATTCAGGTCTGGGGACTGGGATGGCCATTCCAGAACATTGTAATTGTTCCTCTGCATGAATGCCTGAGTAGATTTGGAGCAGTGTTTTGGATCATTGTCTTGCTGAAAGATCCATCCCCTGCATAACTTCAACTTTATCACTGATTCTTGAACATTATTGTTAAGAATCTGCTAATAATGAGTGGAATCCATGCGTCCCTCAACTTTAACAAGATTCCCGGTGCCGGCATTGGCCACACAGCCCCAAAGCATGATGGAACCTCCACCAAATTTTACTGTGGGTAGCAAGTGTTTTTCTTGGAATGCTGTGTTTTTTTTGCCACCATGCATAACGCCTTTTTGTATGACCAAACAACTCAATCTTGGTTTCATCAGTCCACAGGATCTTCTTCCAAAAAGAAATTGGCTTCTCCAAATGTGCTTTTACATACCTCAGCCAACTCTGTTTGTGGCGTGCTTGCAGAAACGGCTTCTTTCGCATCACTCTCCCATACAGCTTCTCCTTGTGCAAAGTGCGTTGCTTAGTTGACCGATGCACAGTGACACCATCTGCAGCAAGTTGATGCTGCAGCTCTCTGGAGGTGGTCTGAGGATTGTCCTTGACTGATCTCACCATTCTTCTTCTCTGACTTTCTGATGTTTTTCTTGGCCTGCCACTTCTGGCCTTAACAAGAACTGTCCCTGTGTTCTTCCATTTCCTTACTATGTTCCTCACAGTGGAAACTGACAGGTTAAATCTCTGAGACAGCTTTTTGTATCCTTCCCCTGAACACCTATGTTGAATAATCCTTGTTTTCATATCATTTGACAGTTGTTTTGAGGAGCTCATGATGCCACTCTTCAGAGGAGATTCAAACAGGAGAACAACTTGCAAGTGGCCACTTTAAGTAGCTTTTCTCATGATTGCATACACCTGGCTATGAAGTTCAAAGCTCAATGAGGTTACAAAACCAAAAAAAGTGCTTTAGTAAGTCAGTAAAAAGTAGGTAGGAGTATTTAAAACAAGAAAATGATAAGGGTGCCCATACTTATGCACCTGTCAAATTTTGTTTGAATGCAGATTGCACATTTTCTGTTAGTACAATAAACCTCATTTCAAGGCAGAAACATTACTGTGTCCAACAGTTATTACATATATTAAACTGAAATAGCTGTTGCAAAAACACCAATTTTAAGAAAACATTAAGCTTAAGATTAATAGGGGTGCCCAAACTTTTTCATATAACTGTATATTGTTATGCATATTTTCCAATAAAAGGAACGATCTCTTTATTCAAGCCCTTACAAGTTAATTATTGGGTACACCTTATCAGATGTTTAATAATTACTGCCAAAAATACACAATTTTTTGTAGTCTTCAATTTTCGATTTAAAGAAACTCTTTAGGTGGTCAAGTTCTTTACTTCCATTGAGTTTGCCTATTAGGTTGACTTCATTTCTTATTCATTTTATAGATAGTTGTAATGTCTTCTAGAGATGAGCTGATTATTTGTAACTTTATTTCGCTGGCTTTGCCAAATTATCACCAAAAATAGTTTTGTTGCATCCTATAAATGTGTACGAATCTCAATACAGGGGGGAGAAATAGACTTCCAATAACGTTCCTCATGTCATGAATATTCCACCTATCCAGTGGAATCTGGAGATGGTACCCGTCTCTGCCATGCAAAATTGCCAGTCCGGTGCCTGACTGTGTTTCACTGGTAATACTGATCTATGACTGACCACCACTGTACAAGGTATGATAATTCGATATGGGGCAGCTATGTAAAGCAACATTAGCGTGCTCAGTGATGCTTTAGCTAGTTGGGAAGTGGTGTCAGGTAAGTTTTTTTCATTGCAAAATTGCAAATTGAATTTAAAAGTGTTACATTTCGCTTAGAAGTGCGAATTTCAGGAAATTCAACTTGAACTTGATTCTCGTCGGATCGATTTGCTTATCTCTAATGTGTTGCCTATTTATTATCATCTATATGTGAACTAGAATCAGGTAGAATGTGACAGTAAATCATTAAGACTATAAGGGCTCGCTCACACCAACGTATAACATGACCGAGTCCTATCTGATAGCACTCAGTCCAATGTTATACTATGGGGCAGTGCCGATTAGTGCTTTTTTTCTCATGCCGATTCAGCATGAGAAAACAGTCGCAGTATTCTACGAGTGCATCCGATAATTGGATCAGACTTGTTTGGGTGCGCATAAAACATCAGACTGCAGTTGGATGTCATCCGAGTGCAGTCCGATGTACGCACACAGAGACAATGGAGAAATTACTTTCTCAGTCTCCTCCTCACCTTTGCGAGAGAATCAGATCATGGTAAACTGACACTTGCCTCAAACTCAGACAGAGTTTGAGCCGAGTGTTATTAGCATAATCAGCCCGATTCTCTCTCATGAGAGAACATACGGCCATCTGACCACAGCCTAAGAAATCATATGGACTACATAGGATTTAATGTAAATAATAAAACAGTAGAGTTTAAAATAATTTAGTAAATACTCATCCTGTTCTGCATAACACATCATAAAGTTCATGTACAAACTAGGCAACATATCCAAGAAAACTTGCTCCCTCCTATCCTTGGTCATTTTCACAATAAACATGTCATTTACCAAATTGTGATGTTACAGACTTTATTTACAACATTTAAAACAGTTTTATGCTCTTACAAAGGCATAAAAATAAGCATGTGTTCTGTTGACTATTACTGTCATTTGGTTTGTTAACTTGAGAAAGGTGCCGCCGGTTCAGCGCGAAATGCGTTGTCGCAATAATGAACCAACTTGGAACATGAAAGGCTTCTCATTTATCGCAACGCAGCCAATTCAAGGTGATATCATCCTCCCCTACGATACTTCTATTTACTAATAACTCAATGTGTTTCATCATTACAGATTTGATAAAGGTATATCTTCGCTTATGAAGTATGGGCACCAGGTACCCTATATTATTTTTTCTATTTTATCATCTTTATTAACTATTTTAAGCTTCTTATTTATCGCTATCCTGTCCTCTTCTGTCCATTGCTCTTTTTTAATTAATTGGGGGAAGTTATTAGTGGATTTATGGCATAAAAGTGTCAAGAAAAATGGGCAGGGTATAGTGTTCTAACAAATGTATCAGTTCTAAAGACTGAAAATGATACAAAAGGAAGGAATCTCTAGTCCGTTGGAGTAAAGTTCATAAAATTTTTCAAGTCTGATATATAAAATGCCAATCCTAATAAATCTACCTCAATGTTTGTGGCCACAACTGTTCAGTCTTTTAGGACATTAGACTCCATGGTCACTGAGAAGGAAAATGATATAATTTGATTGATAGCTGTAGACAGGAGGACATAATTTGGAGTAGTAGGAGATATCATACAAGACAATGAGTACAATCACGTAACGTGGCATGCTGCATAAGTCATATAACACTATCACTGAAATTATGAAGAATTTTAAAAAGGCAAAGGTGACAACTAATAAAATGCTATGGCACACGGGGGCCTTAATCCTTTAAAAACTAGAGGAAAACATTATCAGGTTTTTATGTAACATACATCTGTTTCTTGCTGTGATGATATTTTGCTGTCATGGTTACTGCAATTGAACAAAAAGTGCTGGAGGCAGTGCATGCATGTATAGATGACATCTCATTAGAAAAGCAGATTATGATAACAGCATGTAGATTTAAATAATGCATTACAAACTCAAGATCTAGATTAACTGGTTATAGTGAGACCATAACTCTGACACTACCGTAAGTTCATAAAAATATTATTTGCATAGTGTGCTTGACTTGATGCGTCCATTTATCATGTCATTGTGGTTTAAATTTAATGTAGTATGAAAATAAATTAGGAGATCATTTATCAAAAGAATTCAAAAAAGAGAGTTACAAGACTAAACGAGATACCAAATTGTAAAATCACTCTCGTGCAATGTTGTACTGTCCAACTCTTGGTGTCTCCAATGGAAAACAGGAACAGCACCTAAAATCAAGTACAAATAAAAAGTCTTGTAGCCACAATAACTAATAAAAATACAGGGTGGAAATGTAAAGCAGGAAGCAGACTGGCCAGGGTCAGTTGCCGATTTTCTTGCACTAGTTGTTACTTACTTAACAAAAAATTAGACATGAAAGATATACAGTATCTTCAATTTATGAATTGGGGCTGTCCTCACATCTGTATCAAAGGATCTGTCTAAGGCTTTGTAAATGATTCATTGGGAAGAGTATTGTTCCCATCCAAATGGAGGCCACCACAAGGAAAACTGATGAACTTATAATTTGATGAGGGTCTATCAGGCCCTCATGTATCTATGATTAAGCCAGCTCTTCGACATGGCTTCTGTTGCAACTGGAAACCACAAATCAGTTGTGAACTGAGCCGTTTAGTGGAATAAAATTAGCTTCCTTGTTAAATGTTTAATTATTAATGTATGGGTGAGTACACCATTACACATTTTTTTTATGATTATAACTCCTCCTATGTACACATGAGGGAGATGCAAGTTCATCACCTGCAGCGGCGCTGGGAATAGTTGGCCAGGAAACAGCGCTGAACTAGTCTGGTTTCTGGTTCTGGTCCCTAGTTTGGTCTTTAAAGTATATTTTCTCTAAAATGCTGTAATGTTTCAGAGAATAATTTGCCTGGCTGCAATCGTACAGCTGGTTTGGGCAACATGAATCACCCAACGGATTTCTTTAAATAGTGATACAGTGACCAAATATCATACGAGATCCAAAACATACCACTTTAACTAAATAATTAAGTTTTCTCATGATCAAATCATACCATCATACAGAAAGATAGGAAGGTAATCTTAAATAGATATATATTGGATCAAGAGTTATTGAAGATGTCAAAACATAATATTTGTGCTTCGTTACACACAGAATATCAAGGCCTTGTAGACAAGGTGACACAACACTATCTAAAAGATTGGAAAGAAAAATTGCACACTTCTATTGTGTGCTATATTGCATGTAAGGGATTGTATTAATGATTCCCTAGGCTTACAATTACTAGTGCACTGGGATAGAGCAGAGGCACACAGTGAAGGATTTTCAAGAGACATAAAGAAGATCCCTATGAAGGTCACCTCACTTTTGGATAGTAAGAGGCTAATATACTTTCCTTGCACTTTCCTCATACACCATTAGTAAGCTATGCAATTACATACCTGCCCTGAATTGTTGCATACACACTTTTGTTGTCCTTTACTTAGTCTAATGGACCTATCAGCATTATGTCATAAACCTAAATCCTTCGGTTGACCATCAGCTGTCAGAGAGTGCTCACTCATTCCATCATCTTCCTGCTCAAGAGATTGTCATAACAGAAAGATCCTCTGGGTTCCTAGCTTTTTTGTTAAGTGCTTATAAAGCAATAAACTGTATAGATATTATTCTATAATGCATGGTTTTTATTCCTTGGATAAAATATATTTTTGCAAAAATGGTCGGCTTGTGTAGTGATTCTCATGAAACACCTTGGACTTATAAATAGGATAGCGGAAACTTCAGATGTGAGAGCTTATAATCTCTAAAGACCAGGTTAAGACAGTAGACATGTATCTTATCCTGCACAGCAATAATTGGTCTTTTATCACAGTAAAAAAGAAAACCCTCTCCGTTTTGTGCAACTTAAGCATTTTTTCCAAACAAAGCTGTTTTTGATATAAGGACTACAATATTGTTGGAAGAGCATAACTGATTATTGCAGTTTTATTAAATAATGCTATTTCTGGCAAACTGTCCCAACTGATTCTGCTTCTTTGGAAAAATCTCTTCCCTTGTGCAAAGCCATAAATATTTCTAGCTTGTATTTTAGTAAAAAGAAAAAAGCTGTTTCAGCTGGTTTTATCAGTCATAAAATAATGCCCATAACTTGGAACCACGAAAGCTGACACCATTTTTGTTGTATTGGTCCTAAGCTGATTTGTGTTTCTAAAATTCTTAAGCTCTAAAATGGATTTTGGCAAGCTTCAGGAAATAATATAAATGCCCAATAAATTAAAGAAACTTGTGACTAGCATCCATGAAAACACTTTCAGAATCCTTTGTTTAGCTGCATCAGTGACATTATAGTTACACCTATTCTTTCGAATGAAAATATAGTAATAGTACTTCCTGAATAGTATGTAAGAAGTGTGTAGAATATTGTCTCTTTTTTATTCAATTTCTTGTTTTATCTGAAAAATACCTTTCAAAAACTATATATAAGTGCTTCTCACTAAATTAGAATATCATCAAAAAGTTAATTTATTTCAGTTCTTCAATACAAAAAGTGAAATTCATAATATATAGAGTCATTGCAAACAGAGTGATCTATTTCAAGTGTTTATTTCTGTTAATGTTGATGACTATGGCTTACAGCCAATGAAAACACAAAAGTCAGTATATCAGTAAATTAGAATAATTAACAAAAAAACACCTGCAAAGGCTTCCTAAGCGTTTATAAAGGTCCCTTAGTCTGTTTCAGTAGGCTCCACTATCATGGGGAAGACTGCTGACTTGACAGATGTCCAGAAGGCAGTCATTGACACACTCCACAAGGAGGGTAAGCCACAAAAGGTCATTGCTAAAGAAGCTGACTGTTCACAGAGTGCTGTATGCAAGCATATTAATGGAAAGTTGAGTGGAAGAAAAAAGTGTGATAGAAAAAGGTGCACAAGCAACTTGGATAACCGCAGCCTTGAAAGGATTGTTACGAAAAGGACATTCAAAAATTTGGGGGAGATTCACAAGGAGTGGAGTGCTGCTGGAGTCATTGCTTCAAGAGCCACCGCACACAGACGTATCCAAGACATGGGCTACAAGTGTCGCATTCTTTGTGTCAAGTCACTCATGACCAATAGACAATGCCATAAGCATCTTACCTGGGCCAAGGAGAAAAAGACCTAGACTGTTGCTCAGTGGTCCAAGGTGTTGTTTTCAGATGAAAGTAAATTTTGCATTTGATTTGGAAATCAAGGTCTCAGAGTCTGGAGGAAGAGTCGTGGGTAAATAGCTGGCTGAGTGATAGAAAGCAGAGGGTGGTTATCAATGGAGTAAGCTCAGGGTGTGTCAGGGTTACTAGCGGGGTGCCTCAAGGGTCTGTCTTGGGCCCTATATTATTTAATACATTTATTAATGATCTAGTGGAAGGGTTGCATATTAAAATAGCAATATTTGCAGATGATACTAAACTTTGTAAAGTAGTTAATACAGATAAGGATAGGGCACCGCTACAGGAGGATTTAGATAAATTGGGGAGTTGGGCCAAAAAATGGCAAATGGGGTTCAATGCCGATAAATGTAAGGTCATGCACATGGGAAAGAAAAACAGCAGTCACCCATACATATTAAATGGGAAACCGTTGGGGAAATCTGACATGGAGAAGGACCTGGGCGTCTTGGTTAACAGCAAATTAAATTGGAGTGCCCAGTGTCAGGCAGCAGCTGCGAAGGCAAATAGAGTCATGGCATGCATCAGAAGAGGAATAGGGGCATATGATGAGAACATTGTTCTTCCTCTGTATGAAGTGCTGGTAAGGCCGCACTTAGAATATTGTGCACAGTTCTGGGCTCCGGTGCTCAGGAAAGACATATTGGAGCTAGAGAGGGTACAAAGGAGGGCGACTAAGGTAATAAAGGGAATGGAGGGACTAGAATACCCAGAGAGGTTGTCAAAATTAGGCCTATTTACGTTGGAAAAGAGAAGGCTTAGGGGAGACCTCATAAACATGTATAAATACATCAGGGGGCAGTACAGAGATCTCTACCATGACCTGTTTATACCAAGGATGGTGACAAAGACGAGGGGGCACACTATGCGTGTGGAGGAAAGGAGGTTCCTGCACCAGCATAGAAGGGGATTCTTTACGGTCAGAGCTGTGAGACTCTGGAACTCTCTGGGAGAGGAAGTGGTGATGTCCAACTCACTTAATGAGTTCAAGAGAGGCCTGGACGCCTTTCTTGAGAACAATAAAATTACATTTTATGCTTAGTGCTAGTTAATTAATCCAGGGATTTAATCTGACTGCCAGATTGGAGTCGGGAAGTGAATTTTTCCTCAATGATGTAAATTGGCCTATACCGCATGTTTTTTTTTTGCCTTCCCCTGGATCAACGATGCGGAATAGCTGCAGTGCACAAGAAATAGGCTGAACTGGATGGACACTGGTCTTTTTTTGGCCTTATAAACTATGTAACTATGTAAGTAGAGAGGCCACAATCCAAGCTGTTTGAGGTCTAATGTGAAGTTTCCACAATCAGTGATGGTTTGGGGAGCCATGTCATCTGTTAGTGTAGGTCCACTGTGTTTTGTCAAGACCAAAGTCAGCGCAGCCACCTACCAGGAAATTTTAGAGCACTTCATGCTTCCCTCTGCAGACAAGCTTTTGAAGATGGAAATTTCATTCTCCAGCAGGACTTGGCACCTGTCCACACTGCCAAACGTACCAATACCTGGTTTACACACAGCAGTATCACTGTGCTTGATTGGCCAGCAAACTCGCCTGACCTTAACCCCATAGAGAATCTATGAGGTATTGTCAAGAGGAAGATGAGAGTCACCAGACCCAACAATGCACACGAACTGAAAGCTGCAACCTTGGCTTCCATAACACCTCAATAGTGCCACAAACTGATCACCTCCATGTCACACCGCATTGATGCAGTAATTGATGCAAAAGGAGCCCCGACCAAGTATTGAGTGCATTTACTTAACATACATTTCAGTAGGCCAACATTTCGGATTTTAAAAACATTTTTCAAGCTGTGGTTATAAAGTATTCTAATTTACTGAGATAATGACTTTTGTGTTTTCATTGGCTGTAAGCCATAATCATTAACATTCAGGTATCTACCTGAGGAAGATAGCTTCTGCTATCGAAACGCGTCGTTGCATTAGAGAGCGTACTAAGCAATAAAAGGTTTGCATGTTATAACCTAATCCCCTGTCTAGTTGTTCTAGCGCTTCACTAACACCGCACAATTCCTTCTTTCTTGATTGCTAATCTCCCCTGTGGAGAGCGGTGGAAGCTGCTCTGTTTACAACTAGCCTACTACAGGACCTGCCGTGATGTCATTGTGGAACGCCCACTTCGGTCACACGGTCCCGGTCATGTGACCGCTGAAGCAGACAGAAACTCCCTACAGCAGTTCCTGCTAAGCTGCGGTCATCATACAGACTCCCACCTGGAAGTGTTTTCCCTTGTCGTGCGGGGCACCTTTGCACAACAGGACCAGGTGGGTGGTCACAACACCCTCCCCCTTCCCCCCCCCCCCAAACCTCAGGCTCTTCACCATTGGCGCTCCAACTGCTTTTGTTTTCCATAATCATTAACATTAACCCAAATAAACACTTGAAATAGATCACTCTGTTTGTAATGACTCTATATAATATGTGAGTTTCACTTTTTGTATTGAAGAACTGAAATAAATTAACTTTTTGATGATATTCTAATTTAATGAGAAGCACTTGTATGTGGAACTGGCCTGGAGTTTTTCAGTTTTCTAGAATAGTTTACTATATTAAGTTTACTCCTGATCTTGACATATAATATGCAAGTTAAAAGACACATCTAAAATTGTGCCAAATTTTTGACATTTGTCACCTCACTTCAAAAACCAAAGTTTTAAAGAAAAGTGGACATAGTCAAGAACATTGTACTTTTAGACCGCAAATGTACAGCTGCATAAAAAATGTAAGAAATTTAAAACCGGCAAATAAAAATACACAAGTTTTATAAAGATTAGTGTCTTTATAACCGTTACCAACTGGGCTATTTTCTATTTTTGAGATTCCTTTTTTTCCCTCCTCTTCCAAAAGTCATAACTTTTTATTTTTCCATCAATAGTCATATGAGGACTTTTTTTTTGCTGGAAGAGCTATAGATTTGAATAACACTATTCTTTTTTTAGTATTCAAGGTAGTGCAAAATTGTAAAAAAGAATTGCAAATGTGGTGACATTTCACAAAAGAGTGCAATTCCGCAATTTTCTTTTTTTTGGTATTACTTCATAGGAGCAGTCATGACAGGCATGGGTGTCTTCAGCAGACCCTCAGCTATCATGACGACCCCATGACCGCATTGCAGTGGTGCTGTCGAGCACTTAGAACGGCGCACCCTATGGGCTGCCTGTTGGCTTGTTGTAAATGCTGATGTCAGATATTGACAGCAGCGTTTAACAGGTTAACAGCTGTGGGCGGGTAATCCCTAGATGCGTAAAATACTTAACTTGACAGCAGCACTTTTACTGTGCAGCTGCCACATTAATCTCAGGTTCTAATTCGAAGCAGCATAGCATAACCTTCACTGACCTGTCAATCCCAGTGCTGACGTCATTCCTTATTACACATAATTGGTATCTTTACATCCGTAACACCTGAACTTTTATATTAACACATTATGTATACCAGAAGATTAATGTTCTAAAAAGAAAAATCAAGAAAAAAGTTTTCTTTGTTCATCCACCTTAAAAAACAGTAGAATGCAAAAGGAATCAAAAAATAATATATACACAAAATGAAAAAAAATACTGAACTCATCCAACAAGAAACAAAAATGCCAAAAACTACTATGGAATTTATTGGAACTTTTATCATCCCATTTTATGAACTTCCAAACATGGATCTTTAAATATAGCATTAACCCCTTTCCGACATTGGACATAGTGATACGTCCTATTTTTAAGTACATTCCAGCACAATCGCCGCCAGGAGCTCAGCTTAAGTGATAAACGAGCTCCGTCTGTCAAAACTAGGGGAGGTGCCCAAATCTTTTTAACCCTGTAGTTGCTGTGATCAATAGCGATTGCATCATTTAGAAGGTTAGGAGAGGGGGCTATGTCTCCCACCTAATTGGCGCACCAGCGATGCGATCATGGGAGCCTGCTGGTTGCCATGACAGCAGGAGGTCAGATAATGAACTCCTGGTCTGTCAGCTATGGTGCTAGGAGCCTGGTCTATAAGGCGCTTTGTCAGTGTAACACTGAAAGGCATAATGCATTGCACCGATTGTGCATTACAATGCATTATACCAGTGATCAGAGTAATTAAAGTTAAAGTCCCAAAGGGGGACTAAGTAAAAAAGTAAAAAGAAAAGTAAAAAAAAATTGTAAAACTATTTAAAAAAAAATCAGAAAATAACAAAAAAAGTGAAAAAAATATTATACCAATAAATATGTATATTTATACAAATTCAGACAAAACAATACACATATTTGGTATTGCCGTGTCCAGCGTTACCCAACCTATAAAACTGTCACACTAGTTAACTCCTTCAGTGTACACCGTAAAAAAAAAAATGAACAAAAAGTGAAATAAAACGCGATCAAAAAGTCGAGTGTAAATGAAATTGGTATAGTTGAAAACATAATCGTGTCCCACAAAAAAACAACCATACAGCTCCGTCAGCAGAGAATAAAGCTATATACAGTACAGACCAAAAGTTTGGACACACCTTCTCATTTAAAGATTTTTCTCTATTTTCATGACTATGAAAATTGTACATTCACACTGAAGGCATCAAAACTATGAATTAACACATGTGGAATTATATACTTTACAAAAAAGTGTGAAACAGCTGAAAATATATCTTATATTCTAGGCTCTTCAAAGTAGCCACCTTTTGCTTTGATGACTGCTTTGCACACTCTTGGCATTCTCTTGATGAGCTTCAAGAGGTAGTCACCGGAAATGGTCTTCCAACAATCTTGAAGGAGTTCCCAGAGATGCTTAGCACTTGTTGGCCCTTTTGACTTCATTCTGCGGTCCAGCTCACTCCAAACCATCTCGATTGGGTTCAGGTCTGGTGACTGTGGAGGCCAGGTCATCTGGCGTAGCACCCTATCACTCTCCTTCTTGGTCAAATAGCCCTTACACAGCCTGGAGGTGTGTTTGAGGTCATTGTCCTGTTGAAAAATAAATGATGGTCCAACTAAACGCAAACTGGATGGAATAGCATGCCGCTGCAAGATGCTTTGGTAGCCATGCTGGTTCAGTATGCCTTCAATTTAGAATAAATCCCCAACAGTGTCACCAGCAAAGCACCCCCACACCATCAGACCTCCTCCTCCATGCTTCACGGTGGGAACCAGGCATGTAGAGTCCATCCGTTCACCTTTTCTGCGTCGCACAAAGACACGGTGGTTGGAACCAAAGATCTCACATTTGGACTCATCAGACCAAAGCACAGAATTCCACTGGTCTAATGTCCATTCCTTGTGTTCTTTAGCCCAAACAAGTCTCTTCTGCTTGTTGCCTGTCCTTAGCAGTGGTTTCCTAGCAGCTATTTTACCATGAAGGCCTGCTGCACAAAGTATCCTGTTAACAGTTATTGTAGACATGTGTCTGCTGCTAGAACTCTGTGTGGCATTGACCTGGTCTCTAATCTGAACTGCTGTTAACCTGTGATTTCTGAGGCTGGTGACTCGGATAAACTTATCCTCAGAAGCAGAGGTGACTCTTGGTCTTCCTTTCCTGGGGCAGTCCTCATGTGAGCCAGTTTCTTTGTAGCGCTTGATGGTTTTTGCAACTGCACTTGGGGACACTTTCAAAGTTTGCCCAATTTTTCAGACTGACTGACCTTCATTTCTTAAAGTAATGATGGCCACTCGTTTTTCTTTACTTAGCTGCTTTTTTCTTGCCATAATACAAATTCTAACAGTCTATTCAGCAGGACTATCAGCTGTGTATCCACCTGAGTTCTGCACAGCACAACTGATGGTCCCAACCCCATTTATAAGGCAAGAAATCCCACTTATTAAACCTGACAGGGCACACCTGTGAAGTGAAAACCATTTCCGGTGACTACCTCTTGAAGCTCATCAAGAGAATGCCAGGAGTGTGCAAAGCAGTCATCAAAGCAAAAGGTGGCTACTTTGAAAAACCTAGAATATAAGACATATTTTCCGTTGTTTCACACTTTTTTGTTAAGTATATAATTCCACATGTGTTAATTCATAGCTTTGATGCCTTCAGTGTGAATGTACAATTTTCAAAGTCATGAAAATACAGAAAAATCTTTAAATGAGAAGGTGTGTCCAAACTTTTGGTCTGTACTGTACTTTCAGAATATAGCTATGCAAAAGCAATTCTTTTTTTTTTTATTGTTATTTTTATTGTGTAAAAGAGGCAAAACATAAACAAATTATACAAATCTGGTATCGCTGTAATCGCACTGACCCGAAGAATAAAGCTGTCTGATCACTTTTACCACATGTTAAATGGCGTAAAAAAGACAAAAAAAAATTCCTGTATTGTTGCTTTTTGTTCATACTGCCTCCCAAAAATCGGAATAGAAAGCAATCAAAAAATGTTATGTGCCCGAAAATGGCACCAATAAAAACTTAAACTCATCACACAAAAAACAAGCCGTCACATGACTCTATCGACAGAAATACAGAAAAATTATAGTTCTCATGATATGGTGATGCAAAAACTTTTTTTTGTACAAACTAGTGTTTTTTAGTGTGTGACAGTTGCCAAACAAAAAAAGATCAATCTGGAACTGTTGTAATCGCAGCAACCCGAAGAATAAAGTCGTCTAATCACTTATACCGCACAGTGAACGGGGAAGAAAATAAATAAAAACAATTCTTGATCTGCTGCTGATTTATTCATTCTGCCTCCCGAAGATCACAGTAAGGCTCAGCGCACATTTATCCTGCATTCTGCACTAAGCGCTTACACCAGGGTTTCCGTGTAAATCTCTGAAATACGTGATTCCGACATTCCCTATAATAAGGCAGATGGAGACACTGTGGACGCCGTCTGACCTATGATCCCTCAGTGTCTGTCTTTTTATCTGTGCACAAAAACCTGGTCGAGCACAGTTTTATGCATTTCTTAAAAGGACAACACTGAACAGAGGCCAGACAGAGTCCAGAGTATCTCTGCTGCCATCATTATAGTGAATGGATCCCTATGGGGTTTCATCTGAATAATGTCATTCGGAGATTTAGGCGGAAATCCTAATGTAAGTGCTCAGCGTAGAGCACAGAACAAATGTGATCCAAAAATGTATTTAAAGTGTTCCCAATAAAAGCTTCAATTCAATCCACAAAAAAAGAAAGTCCCCACTCAGGTCTGTCATCTGTTAACGGAAATATAGGGGGCTTCCACATTACTGGTAGCACAAAGGCTTTGGAAAAGTGACATGGCTCTCCCCAATAGAAATTCCCAAAATCTGCGCTACAAAATCCAAATACCCCCCTCTCTTCTGAGCCCCCAAGTGTGCCTACACCATGTTTAGCATTTACATGTTTGGCATGTCTGTAGCGAGAGCCTGCTTATTTTACGGATGCACAGCTCCAGAATCATGAGCTGGGCACAATGCTTGGGCACTACAACGTGCTGGGCACTACAATGTACAGGCACTGCAGTTTCACTCAGCAACATCCATTGGTTCTTGTTTCTGGATAACAACCATGGAGTCAAAATCATCACTACTCCTGTAGATGAATTTGAAGGAAGAGAATTGTCATTTCCAAAATATGTTCACTTGAGGGGGAACTTTCCTCTTCTGGCACGTAGGGGCTCTGTATATGGAGTCTGCAAACTATTCTAGGAAAACTGTGCTCCAAAGGTCAAATAGTGCCCCTCCCCTTCTGAGTCTCGCCGCATGGCTAAGCAGTACTGTACAGCCATATATTGAGTATTGCCACGTTCAGCAGATTAGTTATTCCACCACATATGGGCTATCAGTGTACTCAGGAGAAACTGGCCAACAAATTTTGTTGTCCATTTTCTCCTGTTACCCTTGTGAAAATGAAAAATTTGGGGCTAAAGCAATATTTTGTGGGAAAATTAAATTTTTTTTTTCCTTCCACATTTCTTTAATTCCCGTGAAGCAAGTAAAGGGTTAATAAACTTATTGAATGTGGTTTTGAGAACTTTGAGGGGTTCAGTATTTTAAATAGTGTCATTTTGGGGTATTTTTTATCACTTAGGCCCATCAAAGTCACTTCAAATTTATTGAGGTCTCTAAAAATTTGTTTTGTAAATTATGTTGAAGAAATGAAAAAATGGTGATAAACTTTTAACCCTTCTAACTTCCTAACAAAATAAATTGTGTTTAAAAAATGTGGCTGATGTAAAGTAGACATGTGACAAAAGTTATTTTTTTTTAGTTATTTTTTATTAATTATTTTTAGTGGTTTAACCATCTGTTGTAAGGGCATAAAAATTCAAAGTTTGAAAATTGAGAAATTTTTATCAAATTTCCAATATTTTCATTACTAAAGGCAAATAATATCAACCTAGATTTACCACTGATATGAAGCACAATGTGTCAAGAAAAAACAATCTCAAAATCATTGAGATATGTTGAAGCATTCCAGAGTTATTACCACATAAAGTGACAGTGGTTAGAATTTAAAAATTTGGCCTGGTCAGTAAGGTGAAAACAGGCTTAATGGTTAAGGGGTTAATAAAACAATAAAAAAAGTCTTTAGGCCCCCAAAAAAATTGTCCTGAAAATATTATTTAGTACACTATTATATATTCCGCTGCGGCCATCCCGAACACACCCTTGATAAGACTACCTATTATACCATGAGGACATTATAAGATTTATTATCTGTCGCCTTGGACCTTTCCCGAGTACCTCAGGACCACATGTTATACTGTCAGAACTGAATTGTCTTGATAAAGACCGATATAACGGTCGAAACATCGACTTATGGATTCTGTTTTGTCCTGCCTTGCCGTATAAGGGTCAATAATCATTTAAATAAAGCATCTATAATTACATTTATTGGAGTGTCGAAGTTCTATTTATCCTTTCTAGTCACGTTTGCGACAGTGGACATGACTTTGTCCATGTGCAGATCCTATGCTATGTGCCATTCAGCACTTGAAAAGCAAACACTGTACAGTTTGCTAAACTGATGAGACTAGTACATTTAGTGTTTTTTTTCCTAGAATGTCAGCCTCATGTGCACCAGCACTTTCACATACTGTATATTGGCCTGTTGAGCACTCGAACAGCATGTAGACCAAAATTACCTTCATCTGAACCAGCCTTAACAGTTTGTTAAATAAAATTTGGAGAAGTTCTTCATGTCTATGCTGCCAAACTATTGCACTGATTTGATTTGGTTAGAAAAAAAAAAGCCAAAAATTTGCTACTTGCTGACACCATAGTCAAAAAATCACCAAGAATGAGCATCCGTGATTTGCATCTTAAAAATAAATGGAAAATTGATTTTTAAATATTTTCTAATTTATGTAAAGATTAGAATTGTTCTGCAAGATTGTAGATTTATGCCAAATTGAGAAATCTCTCTCCTGGACAATCTACGACAATCTAAAGGGTGGGCCATTTATATGGATACACCTAAATTAAATGGGAATGGTTGGTGATATCAACTTCCTGTTTGTGGCACATTAGTATATGGGGGAAACCTTTTCTAGATGGGTGATGACCATGGTGGCCATTTTGAAGTCGGACATTTTGGATCCAACTTTATTTTTTTCAAAAGGAAGAGGGTCATGTGACGCATCAAACTTATTGAGAATTTCATAAGAAAAACAATGGTGTGCTTTGGTTTTAACGTAACTTTATTCTTTCATGAGTTTTTTACAAGTTTGACACACTCTTGACACACTGATAGCATCACTGCAGAAGAAATTCTAGAACAGGCTTCCAGTATCCGTTGTTTCAGATGCTGCACATCTCGTATCTTGATGGTATGGTGTGGTATATGGGGTACAAAGATAGTGGGGCCATTCTTCATTATTGGAAACCTCAATGCCACTGGATATCTGAAATTGCTACATGATGATGTGTTGCCCTCTTTATGCACTGAAGATGGCACGTTCCCTGAGTTTTTCCAACAAGATGGTGCCCCACCACATTATGGGTGTCGGATCAGAGCATTCCTACATGAACAGTTTCCTGGAAAGTGGATTGGTCGTCGTGGGCCAGCTGAATGGCCACCAAGGTCTCCCGATCTGACCCCTTTAGACTTTTAACTTTGGGGTCATCTGAATGCAATTGTCTATGCTGTGAAGAAACAAGATGTGCAGCATCTGAAACAACGGATACTGGAAGCCTGTGCTAGCATTTCTTCTGCGATGTTGCTATCAGTGTGTCAAGAGTGGGAGAAGAGGGTTGCATTGACAATCCAACACAATGGGCAGCACTTTGAACACATTTTATAAGTTGTCATAAACTTATAAAAAACTCATGAAAGAATAAAGTTACGTTAAAACCAAGCACACCATTGTTTTTCTTATGACATCCTCAATCAGTTTGATGTGTTACATGACCCTCTTCCCATTGAAAAAAATAAAGTTGGATCCAAAATGGCCGACTTCAAAATGGCCGCCATGGTCACCACCCATCTGGAAAAGTTTTCCCCCTCCCATATACTAATGTGCCACAAACAGGAAGTTGATATCACCAATCATTTCCATTTAATTTAGGTGTATCCATATAAATGGCCCACCCTGTATAGGGACAGTATAGGTTATACCAAGGTTAAGTTGCTACGATGAGCTTTCGGTGAGATTTTGATGCTACACATTTTCGTTGTACAATAAACTGCTCCGCTTTATAGTTGCAGCAAAGTCGATGAGATTTATAGAATTTTCATACCCACTGTGCCTTTTCCTTACTGTGCGTAAATTGACCTGCAGTGCATGTTTGAAATCTGCAGAATGTTAATTTCTCTTGCAAGTACATTGAGTTTTATGTGTGTATTTTCTTGGCATACCAAAAAGAGACAAAACCACAACATCAAAAACGAAATAAAAACCATGTAAAAACTGTCTTCTTTAAAATCCATACAGCTCACTTTCTAACGTTTATAATTTTAGACTCAAAACCAAAAATTTGGCAGTTGCACTATGTTCTTTACAATAGTGACCATTTTGGTGTAATGTGTTTCTCATGCGAAAAAGTCAGTGAATTTAACAGATGAAGAAGCGAATCAATTAAACATGGAAAGGAGATCCTTTTGTAATCGCGCAAGCAATAACTTAATGAAAGATGCTTCATTCTTGTTTTATGTTTCATTTTTGGTAAAATTAGTTCAATACATCTCTTTGAACTTGACAGTTATAGTGCAATTGCTTTCATCATCTGATCCCTGCAGAAAAACCATCAGTATGATATATTATTGTATCATCTTCTGACTACTGTATGCCTAAGTAATCAAGCTGGATAAAAGGGAAGTTACTGTCCAAACTGTCTAAGTAACTCTCCTAAAGCGTTCTTTGTCCAAATTTACTTATAATATGTACTGAAATCCTGTTTGTACCTAATCAGATGTACATTACCTTATAATTAAGGGGGGGTGAGGGAGGGGCTAAAATAAATAATTATAATAATTCTAAATTCATAGTGCTCATTAAACTGCAGTTGAAATTCAATTGAAAGTAGAGATCATCAAATCTTTTGAAATTTTTTCAGAAAAATTTGATTTACTGCTAATTGTTTTGCCGAGAATCTTAATACTACAAAGCCTCTAATAAAAGGCAT
The DNA here is from genome assembly GCF_046119375.1 of Phyllobates terribilis. NCBI lineage: Eukaryota > Metazoa > Chordata > Amphibia > Anura > Dendrobatidae > Phyllobates > Phyllobates terribilis. Next base: position 335,529,224 of record NW_027362762.1, read on the forward strand.
GCTTAACAATCTGAGGTCTCCTAGGAATACTTGAGCTTTTTAACCACTGGCTGACCGTAAACATAACCATATTTCCTGGTTGGGAAGGACTTCCCGACCTTGGACGTATGGATACGTCATGGCGATTTTGCGCTCACAAAAGCTGTGCACACGCGATTGCCAATGGGCATTCAGTGAATCTGACAGCTAACACTCGGCTCTCACTGCCAGGAGCTGTGCCAGCAGTTTAATTCCCTAAATGCTGCTATCTATATCGATTTTAGCATTTGAAAGGCAGAGAGAGGGAAGGGTCTTCCTCTCCCATCCGATCGGCGCCCCCAAGACCTCATCGCGAGGGCCCTATCATTGCCATGGTGAACGAATGTCATCTGGGTCAAAAGGGCTAGCAATCTTGTTTGTCAATGCAGAATTGACGATTCTAAATCATTGTGAAAAAAAGTTAAATGAAATTGTAAAAAAATTTTTTAAACAATCACAAAATTATAATAATATATATATGTATATACATGTATATATTGTAGACATAAATAAGTATTTTTATGAAGAAAAAGGTACACATATTTAGTATTGACGCTTCCGGAACGACCCGATCTATAAAACTGTCCCACTAGTTAACCCCTTCAGTGAACACCGTAAAAAATAAAAATAAAAAACGAGGCAAAAAACAATGCTTTTACCCAATGTTGGACTGAAGAATATTGGGCCCACCAGAGGATTTGCCCCATAGCAGCTGCAAGGTTTGCACTGTGAACTCTCTTGAAGGAGAAGCCAGGGCCCACCGGAGGATTCTCCGGTTCTTTGGTGGGCCTGTCCAACCCTGCTTTTACATTTTTACATCATACTACCTAACAAAAAGTGGAATAAAGTGCGATCAAAAAGACAAATGTAAATAAAAATGGTATAGCTGAAAACATCATCTTGTCCAGCAAAAAATAAGTCGCTATACAGCTTTTTTCTATAAAATAGTTTTCATTGTGTAAAAGCGCCAAAACATAAAAAAATTATATAAATGTGGTATTGTTGTAATCACACTGACCCGAAGAATAAACCTGCCTTATCAATTCTATCACTCTCTGAACAACATAAAAAATACCCCCCAAAAAATTCCTCAATTGCTGTTCTTTGCTTATTCTGCGTCCCGAAATTCGGAATAGAAAACAATCAAAAAATGTCATGTGGCCGAAAATGGTACCAATAAAAACGTCAAAGCGTCCCTCAAAAAACAATCCCTCTTATGACTCTGTTAGCAGAAATATGGAAAAATTAAAGCTCTCAAAATATGACATGTTTTAGTGTGTGACAGCTGGCAAACATAAAAAACGATTTACATCTGGTAGGTATCTCTGTAATTTTACCGACTTGAAGAATAAAGTCATGTAATCACTTATACCGCACGATGAAAGGAGTAAAAAATAAATAAAACCAATTCTTCACCACCTGTTGATTTGTTCATTCTGCCTCCCAAAGATCGCAGTAAGACTCTGCGCATATTTATCCTGCCCTCTGTGCTGTGCGCTTGTACCGGGGTTTCCGTATAGAAGGTTCCCTATGATGTGGCAGATGGAGTCACTTTCTACATTGTCTGGCTTATGATTGGCGATGTCTATCTTTTTAGGCATGCATAAAAGTGCCATCGGCCACAGTTTTGTGCACCACTGAAAAGAAGGACACCACTGAATAGAGGCCAGATGGAGTCCAGAGTAACTCTGCTGCTTCATTATAGTGAATGGATCCCTTGGGGATTTCATCTGAATTACATAATTCGGAGACTTAGATGGAAACCCAGATGTAAGTGGTCAGCGTAGAACGCTGGATAAATGTGATCCCAAACATTATGTAAAATGTTCCCAATAAAAACTTCAACTCAATCCACAAAAAAGCAAATCCCCACTCAGGTCCGTCATCTGTCAATGGAAATATAGGGGACCTCCACGTTACTGGTAGCACAAAGGCTCTGGCAAAGCGTTATGGCTCCTCATGCCTTCCAAGAAATCCAGCGAGTTATGCATTCCCAAGTCTAAATGCTCCCCTCCCTTCTGAGCCCCACAGTGTGCCTAAACCACCTTTAGCGTCCACATGTGTGGCATTTCTATAGCAATAAGAGCCCGCCAAATTTATGGATGCATGTCTCCAGAAGCACGAGCTGGACATAACATACTGGGCACTACAACATTCTGGGCACTAAAGTGTACGTACAGGCACTACAATAGCAGATTTTCAATTTTCACTCAGCAACATCCACTGCTGTTTGTTTCGGGAAAACACACATGGAGTCAAATCATCACTACACCTGTAGATAAATTCCCAAAGGGGGTATCATTTCCAAATGGGGAGATTCTGCTCTTCTAGCACTTAGGGGCTCTGCATATGGAATCTGCAAACTATTCTAGGAAAATCTATGCTCCATGAGGCAAATAACACTATCGAGTCTCACTGTGTGGTTAAGCAGTACTGTACAGCCACACATGGGGTATTTCCATGTTCAGCAGAAATTGTGTAACAAATTTTGGTGCCATTTTTACCCATTTTCCCTTGTAAAAATGTAAAATCTGGTGCTAATACAAAATTTTTCTGATAAATATGTAATTATTTATTCTTTACTGCCAAATGGTATAAAATTTTGTGACACATCTGTGGTGTCAATTTGATCACTACACCCTTAGATGAATTCATTCAGAGGTGTAGTTTGTTAAAAAGGGGTCACTTATGGGGGATTCTGCTGTTTTCGCACCTCAGGGGCTCTACCAATCCCCGCATATGTTGGGGCTGTCTAACAGCCATGAATCATGCAGCTGCAGGGACTCAAACATATTACTAGGGATGCTGATATACTCACTGCTGCGCCCGCTCAGTCAACTCCCCGTCGCTCAGCACGTCCTCGGCAAGCTCCCCTGCTTTCTGTTCCTGTGCACACCGCACAGTGTTCTTGGCTCCTCACCTAGTGCACTCCCGTGTTCTTAAAGGGGCAGTGTGTGCACTCTGTAACTGCCCCCAGCCAATCACTGGGAGGCATTTAGTATAAAAAGGCACCCTCCTAAGTAGGGAGGTGCCAAAGCAATGTTGTTAATTCATTTGTGTGTTGGGGTCCTACTAATGAGTTGTTAGGTCCCCTGGTCCGTGTGTGGCCAGTGCCCAAACCTAAACCCCTGTTCCTTGTATAGCCAGTGCCAGAAGCCAAACCCCTGGTCCTTGTGTGGCCAGTGCCTGAACACGAACCCCTGATCATTGTAAGGCAAGTGCCTGAACCCAAACCCCTGGTCCTTGGGCAGCCAGTACCTGAACCTGAACCCCTGGGTCAGCAACTGTAGTACTGTATCAACATTTTGCCTAGTTGGCAACTAGAACCCCAAACTAAAGCCCTTAAAACGTAACTTTTATTAAAGTATATAACTCTCCTGAGGATAGTAGATATTATAATAATACATAAGTACAGGCAGCAGAGTAGGGTCGGATATTATAATCTACAATTTTGCTTTTCCACTATGTGGTTATCCGACCGATTCTCATTATCATGTGTTTGTGGCCGCGGACCACCTATCGCATGTTATCACTGCCTATACCTTATCATAAAATCCACAATTAAAGCCTCCCCGACATGTTTCGCCTAACTGGCGTCATCAGGGGACAGAGGGGTCTAGTCATTTATGAAAAACTGGAGCTCCAGATTGGAGCATTGCATACGGAGACGTTTGCCTTCCATGTGCTGTCTGGTTTATTTCATCCACTTCTCTTAGATCGTCCAGAGCTGAGAACTCAAGTGCCCGTTCTAGTCTGGAGGTCCCTAAAGGTGCTCAGTTAGAGACAGTTGAGTCACAAGAGGTGTCTGGTCCCTATACATCCCATTCGGCCACCAGTGCCGCCATCTTATCCCCCAGGTCTGCTAGTCACGATTCGATGCGTGCTGGCGTCTCCAAAGGAGGGGAAGCGGAGGCGATGTCCCCACACAGTCCTGACGATTGTTCCAATGATCTGTTCCCAGGAAACTCTCCACCTCGAGGACATTTCATCTTGGAGAACAGGCTAAAGATTGACCCAGAGAAGGTATCTTCAGTTTCTAGATGATCAAATGATGACAGCGTCAAGGATCTGCCAAGTCTCTGTTCTCCACCAACCAGGCGGAGGAACTCCAGTTGGTTCTTTAATCCTCCTGGGTGGTATCTGCTCTCACCCGACTGAGAGAGACTTCGCAATTGAAGGTTACTGGTACTACACCCACTTCGTCCTGCTCTGAGGATGTCTTGATGGAGAGAAGCGTTCTACTCATGAAGAAGGTGAGAGAAGTAACCTTTCTTCGAGTAGACTGGAGAGAACGTAGTCCTGAAGAGAAGTCATGGGAGTCCATGGAGAAGAGTCTGAATCCACGTTTTCTGCAGACGAGGGGTACAGCAACACCCATGCCGGCGCCCCTGCATGGTTCCTGTTCTCCCTCCATGCAGGGATGCCGACATACTCACCTCTGTGGCCGTGTGGTCACCTCCCTGTTGCTCAGCACTTCCTCAGCGTGCTCCCTGTTCTTGTGTACACCGCCCAATGTTCCGGGCTGTGCGCCCAGTTAACGCACGTGCTCCCCTGTACATAAAGGGGCAGCGCACTCACTGTGTAAATGTCCCCAGCCAAAGAAACCCTCCCCAGTAGGGACGTGCAGAAGAACATTAATTCATTAGTACGTTGGTGTCCAATTTATTTTATATATTTATTGTGCATTGCTTATATAATGCTGTCATATTCCACAGTGCTATTATTATTGCTGTCCCAAATGGGGCTCACAATCTAAATTCCCGATCAGTATGTCTTTGGAGTGTGGGAGAAAACCAGAGTACCTGGAGGAAATCCACACAAACACAGGGAGAACATACAAAACTGTTTGTAGATGTTGTCCTTGATGGGATTTGCACCCAGGGCCTAAGTCACCATGCTGCCCATACTAGTGAGTTGTTAGGTCCCCTGGTTCGTGTGGCCAGTGCCAAAACCAAAACCCCTGGTCCTTGTGTACCCAATGCCTGTACCCGAACCCCTGGTCTTTGTGCGGCCAGTGCCTGAACTCAAACCCCTGGTCCTTGTGCAGCCAGTGCCTGAACCTGCGCCCCTTGTCTATGTGTGGCCAGTGCCTGAACAGGTTCCCCTTGTCTGTGTGGGGCGAGTGCCTGAACCTCCCTCTCCTGTTCCATGTACAGCCAAGGCCTGAATCCTTAAACCACAGCTGGCGCTACAAGAACCTGAAACTGATCGGCGGTGCCTGAACTCTGAAGCTGCCTCGGCAGTAGCTGCACCAGTTCCTGAGACCTCTGTGTCTGATCGTGTACCTATCCCTGCATTCTGTGTTGTTCGGACTGTTATACCAGTCTCCGAACCCAGTCCTGTCTGTGACTCCGTGTCAGTATACGTGCTGCTTAGGTGTCCGTGTCTGTGAACCTAACACCTGGGGTCAGCAGCTGCAGTACCAGGAAGTGCCTAGGAGTGGTACCTGGCAGCTACCTGCAGACTCCACCATCAGGAGCTCTAGTAAACACCAGGTATCCTCTTAGCTATGCCCCTCCCAGGCAAGCCTGGCCCCAAGGCACAGTGAGTCAACAAACCACGTGTGCCACCTGCGTACGTGACACCTGATTCACCATGCTTTTTATAAACAATGCACGCAGGAACCGGGACTTAATGAAGACTATCCATTCTTATGTTGACAACTCAGTGAGATGTCCCAAGATCTCAGTCTGTGCATGCGCCGCCTCCGGCTCCATTTTCCCAAGGCACGCTGCAGGGAACTTAATGGGAAGTGGGACTCCGCTCACCGACACCGACATCTTAGTGCGGAGGCACTGCAACATCGACCCACTCCAGCCGTCGCCGGCCACCTGAAGCAGCAATCCTGCCTCCTGTAACCCTGCTCCACCGCCGCCAACCCCCCCCCCAGGTAAGCTCACTTCTGATTATAACATGCACCCCCTTTTTCCTACCAAATTTGGAGGGAAAAAAGTGTGTTTTATAATCTGAAAAATATGGTATCTCGAATTTGAATCCCAAAAAAATGTGTATTTTCTTTCAAAGTCTTCAGTAAATCATATACAGCGCTAATCATCTCACAATAAGGGATTTAAAAGTAACCCAACTCAATTTTATATGATGCATAATATTATCTGTCACTTCACCATTTGATGTTGCTCTTACAGATCCTGCAACATATGCAGTCATGCAAGAACATATTTCATCTTGTTGCATTTTCACAAATCAGGTGGTGGCTCAGTTAAAATCTCTCTGTTGCTGCAAATCCTGGCACAGTTGAAGTGCCCACACACTCTTCTGACATTGAGCACAGCCATGTTTCAATGGGACGCTTTTTAACCCTAGAACGCATACCTGGGGCCTCGCAGGCCCGCCCTGTTAATTGTTTTCTATTTTCTGCAAGATTACTTTAGTTAGAATTTTGAAACTCTAGGTATTCCTCAGGTATATAATTGTTTGTCATTTTTGTTTGAGTTATTCGATGTTATTTGCACACGCGCCTAAAAGGCCCCAGGTATGTGAAAAAGTAGATTTTTATGGTCATGCTTTCTAGGGTTAAAATAATGTTGAGGGCATGTGCTGTGCAGCAAGCATGTGTTAATTTACCTAATTGCATGGCAGCCACAATGTTTCTGGAATTGACTCCAATAGTTACCCAGTGGTAAATTTACTGTAAAAACAATATCCCTTTAAAAATATACTTTTGTTAAATCCATGTACACAAATTGTTTTTGCTGTATGATTGGTACACTGATTTTATATATTTCTAATAAAAGTATTTTTTCAATGGGATATTGTTTTTTCCGGTGAAGTGAAGATATGCAAGCTCCTATGATACAAATATTTTGATTTTTTTTTTGAGTTGCAAGGTTGTAGTTGTCTAGGATTCACTTTTGTGTGACATAGTAAAACAATTATTCAAAACAATATATATATATATATATATATATATATATATATATATATATATATATATATATATATACACTGCTCAAAAAAATAAAGGGAACACTTAAACAACAGAATATAACTCCAAGTAAATCAAACTTCTCTGAAATCAAACTGTCCACTTAGGAAGCAACACTGATTGACAATCAATTTCACATGCTGTTGTGCAAATGGAATAGACAATAGATGGAAATTATTGGAAATTATCAAGACACACTCAATAAAGGAGTGGTTCTGCAGGTGTGAACCACAGACCACATCTCAGTACCAATGCTTTCTGGCTGATGTTTTGGTCACTTTTGAATGTTGGTTGTGCTTTCACACTCGTGGTAGCATGAGACGGACTCTACAACCCATAGAAGTTGCTTAGGTAGTGCAGCTCATCCAGGATGGCACATCAATGTGAGCTGTGGCAAGAAGGTTTGCTGTGTCTGCCAGCATAGTGTCCAGAGGCTGGAGGCGCTACCAGGAGACAGGCCAGTACACCAGGAGATGTGGAGGGGGCTGTAAGAGGGCAGCAACCCAGCAGCAGGACCCCTACCTCCGCCTTTGTACAAGGAGGAACAGGAAGAGCACTGCCAGAGCCCTGCAAAATGACCTCCAGGAGGCCACAAATGTGCATGTGTCTGCACAAATGGTTAGAAACCGACTCCATGAGGGTGGTATTAGGGCCCGACGTCCACAGATGGGGGGTTGTGCTCACAGCCCAGCACCGTGCAGGACGCTTGGCATTTGCCCCAGAACACCAGAATTGGCAAAGTCGCCACTGGCGCCCAGTGCTCTTCACAGATGAAAGCAGGTTCGCACTGAGCACATGTGACAGACGTGACAGAGTCTGGAGACGCCGAGGAGAGCGATCTGGTGCCTGAAACATCCTTCAGCATGACCTTTTTGGCAGTGGGTCAGTACTGGTGTGGGGTGGCATTTCTTTGGAGGGCCGCAAAGCCCTCCATGTGCTCGCCAGAAGTAGCCTGACTGCCATTAGGTACCGAGATGAGATCCTCAGCCCCTTGTGAGACCATATGCTGGTGCGGTTGGCCCTGGGTTCCTCCTAATGCGGGACTATGCCAGACCTCATGTGGCTGGAGTGTGTCAGCAGTTCCTGCAAGATGAAGGCATTGAAGCTATGGACTGGCCCGCCCGTTCCCCAGACCTGAATCTGATTAAGCACATCTGGGACATCATGTCTCGCTCCATCCACCAACGTCACGTTGCACCACAGACTGTCCAGCAGTTGGCGGATGCTTTAGTCCAGGTCTGGGAGGAGATCCCACAGGAGACCATCCGCAACCTCATCAGGAGCATGCCCAGGCATTGAAGGGAGGTCATACAGGCACGTGTAGGCCACACACAATACTGAGTCTCATTTTGACTTGTTTTAAGAACATTACATCAAAGTTGGATCAGCTTGTAGTGTGTTTTTCCACTTTAACTTTGGGGGTGACTCCAAATCCAGGCCTCCATTGGTTAATAAATTTGATTTCCATTGATGATTTTTGTGTGATTTTGTTGTCAGCACATTCAACTTTGTACAGAACAAAGTATTCAATGAGAATATTTCATTCATTCAGATCTAGGATGTGCTATTTGAGTGTTCGCTTTATTTTTTTGAGCAGTGTATATATATATATATATACTGTACAGAATTTATTTACTTTTTTTTTGTTTTAAACCACCTACCCTCCAAACCCTCTTGACAAAAATGATGCCATAATCCAAACAATATTCAAGGTACGTAAAAGAATGCAATAGGATAGCACCAAGATGTTTATTTATGGGTGCAAGGCCTCTTGGACATAAATGTAAATCTTCCTACACAATATAGAAAAAAAGGAGGCAGCACTCTAACAAGCTTTCCAAAAGTTCACTTTTTGTTAGCCCTTATGGCAAAATTTTTGTCCTATTATAAAACCTTTCTCAAGCTTTTTCTGTCTTGCAAGGTAGTTACATGTAAGTTCACTCCTAAAAAGGAACATACCGAAACAGCAGGTTGTATATCCGTGGAGTGTATGATTCCTAAGTTAGATTAGTATAACAGTTAGGCAAAACATTAACCTTTTACTCTATTTTTATATAAATATTTTTTCACTACACCCCCTGCCGCAAAAAATTTTGTAACATAAAAAAGCTATGTTGCAAGATATGTAAACATCCGGACAATAACATGCAGCATTAACAAGCAGTATTGTTGCGGCTCTTGTGGTTTTTAAAATGGACTAGTACAACAATTAAAAACATTCCTTTTTTTTTTTAATTCTTACTTTTTTTGGCAAAAAAATTTGTTGTAACCAAAAAAAGCTATGTTGTTAGGTAGGTACATGTTGATTCATACCTGGAAAGTATCATGCGGCAACATCTTGCTGTATTGTTGTGGGGTGTACAATTACAACGTTGTAAAACAGGTATGCAAAAGTAAAATGTGTCATCTTCTCTGGTATCCAGTGCTGCTCCAGTCCTGTGCTGAATGACTTCACCGGTTTTCAGACTCTCACACTGCGTTCTGTGTGACTCAGAAGTGGCTTTTAGAATGTAAGTCTATAGAGCGTCAGAACGAGGTTCCATAGGATTAAATTGTAAAAGAGTCTTCCAATTCATACATAGAGTATAGAGTAACCGGATAGTCTGAAGAGCGGTGACATCACTCAGAAGAGCAGCAGAATGGTGCTGGATACCGGAGAAGGTGGCAATAAAAGAGTATATTAACAAATTGACAATATAGTACATAAACATATACACACAGATTTAGGCGGAAAGAAAGTTAATGGGGAGGGCTTCTTTAATATAAATCAAGTGCAAAAAAGATAGAGAGATAGAAATAATAGTGATTTCATAAAATAAAACTTTTATTGTCAACAAAATTAAAATACTAGCCATATAGGGTTTAATTCAATTTGCTATTATAATAGTAGTTGCACATAATCCAGACCCATGAGATACAGTCTAATCTTTTATGAGACTGTTTAGGAAAATTGCAAACATCCCCTTATTCATGTTTTATATAATAAATTATAATCCCGTAATTTCTAAAAACTTCTGTAGGGGATTTAATGTTGAGGTCAGTATTAGTAATGAGCAAGCACTAAAATGCTCGGATGCTCGTTACTCGAAACTCAGCAATTCCTAATGCTCCGGTGCTCGTTTCGAGTAATGAGTATAATGGGAGTCAATGGGAAATTCGAGCATTTTTCCGGCAGAGCCTACAAGGAGGTCTGGGGGGCAGTGAAAATGTTGAAATGGATGGAAAAAGTGCTGAATGGAAGCCGAACAGCATGGGGAAGACCCCTGGAAGCATCTCTGACTTCCAGATCATTGCTGAGAACAATGGTGTCACACTTTTACTCCACTTTAAGGACTGACAATAAAACAGTCAAAATTCAAAAAGAGAAATTGGAGTTTATAGGAAAAAAATGTTAAGAAACTTTCTTCCTGTATAATGACTTGTATATAAGGCAAACTTTAAAAATGATTAAAAAATAATAATTTAAGTAAACCAAAATTTAATTTTCTATAAAAAAATTGGAAATTTCAGTGTAATTTATGAAGTAAGCTAGAACTGCCAAAAATTAGATGGAAAAGGGACTCAGATACACCCTGTATTAGGCATAAAGGAGGGCCTCATACACAGTCTGTACAAATTGTCAAGTAGTGGTGCTGCTAGACTCATAGAGGCTATGCACTAAGTGCAAAGTCTGACAAAAATTACAAGCAGGGTCATCCATACACCCTTGAAGGCACCAACTGCAGTGCCTCATTCAAATATTGTGAATAAACTGTACCTGTGGTACTCCTACACTCATAAAAGCTCTTCATACAGTGCAAAGCCTGCCAAAAATTACAAGCAGGGCCATTCCAGCAGATTTATTTTCTTTCTCTGAAACCAATTGATAGTTTCCTTGGCTGTGTGTTTGGGATCATTGTCTTGGTGAAATGTCCACCCTCGTTTCATCTTCATCATCCTGGTAGATGGCAGTAGATTTTTATGAAGAATATCTCAGTACACCCACTGTATAAAGACAGAGGTAAGTACAGTATATTAATATTGGTCAATAAACACATAAAATGCATATGACACATTCACCCAGATGGATGCTTATCCATGTCTGAGTACCTAAATGTAAGCCCGCAGCAACTAGAGATGAGCTTGTAATTTCTCAGAAAATACATAGGGTGGAGAGGAGAGAGTGAACCCAGCTAGCCATAAGAGCTTACACTTTACAGGTGAGAGAGGACCCTCCTGACCATAAGAGATGATACTCTACAGGAAAGCGAGAAAAAGGTCCCTGCTGACCATAAGAACTTACAACCTACAGAAGAGAGAGAGAGGACCCTGCTGACCATAAGAGCTTACTCTACAAAAGAGAAAGATTTACCCAGTGACACTGGAGGTGGTAAATGACTCTGGAGTACAAGCTGTACTCCACTGGGAACCACTTAACAGTGATGGCCCTAGGGGGCAAGTTTTTTTAATTTCTTTTCAGACCACTAATCAAATCTCAAAGTGTTTGAATTCTCATGAAACTGCAAATTTCAGGAAATTTGACTCAAAATCTATCCTCCTCAGATCGATCCTTTTATCTCTTATAACCTATTCTTCTTTACTGTAAAGAAGGTGATGAATGGAAAACAGTGTTGAATACCTGTGATGGTCGCTATAAATATTTATTTATATATTTTGAATTATAGAACACATCGGCTGTGTTCCAGCAGGTTGTAAATGAGATCTTTTGCGATCTCTTGTATTAGTACATCCTTGTCTACACGGATTACATCCTAATCTTCTCCAGTGACAGAGGGCTGATGCATTAATGAAGGGCTCGCTGAAATATGTGCGCCAAATTCATTGAGAGGTTTAATAAATTTGGCGCACCTTCTTAGTGGTGTGCGCCTCTGTACACTTTGACAGAAATACTACTTCAGTCAGGTACTGGAGTAGCATTTCTGGCATAAGGAATGCAGACATTTTTGTTAAATTTGAAAAGTTGATGTAGCAACTTCCCATCCTGACTTGGCTCATCCTCAGCTCCACCCATTGTAACGGGACTGTTTCAAACTGGCATGAAAATACAAGTTGCAAATTTTTTGTGCATCTCAGTGTTGCACAAAAATGTTGTGACTGTTCAAAGTGTATTACGCCAGTTTTCTGGCCTAAAAGCTTTCATGAATCGGGTCCTTAAACTATCACCGTCTTCATGTCTGCTTCATTCTGAAGAGATGGTGACAAAACCATCTTTATGCCTAGTTGGATACATCATCTCATCTGGAGGTCTATATATGTATCCCTGCAAAGTTCAATGGTCACAGACCACGGACCTTCAGCTTCATGAATCCACCTCACCAGATGCGCCTAACGGGCAAATACTATTTTAATAAAAAAAAATTATTAAGTCCCATTTGGTATTATATTAATATTATTGACAATAATAAATTATTGATATTAATCAAATTGCTATAATTTCATTATCCCTGTTTCACTTGATTCATAAACATAGGACAAAATTTTGTCTGAAACAGTCTAGGTATGTTCTACCATATAAAAATACACAATTTGATCTTGCTGACATTAGAAATATTAGCAAACACATGTGCTATAGCTTTCTAATTATGTTTAATATCCTTGGTAGTATTAATTGTTCATATTTGGTATTCTTTCTTGTCATTCTTTCATATATGATGTATATTATGTCTCCATAAAAATCAGAGCCAGGACTTGTTTGTGAAAAATACCAGACCGATACTAATATGATTTTTGACATTTGATTCACAAGACCTAAACATAAATGATCGAAAAATCCCTATAAATTACTGTAAACTAGATTTTTCTTACTGCACATTCTTTTCATTACCCGCACTGTCTGAAAGCTGCTGCACAATGATCTGTATATGTCATTAAATATAAAGTATTTTGCAGTACATTATGCGTAATGGCAGCAAGACAATATTATGTATTAAAAATGGGCTGCAATGTGTTCACTAAATTAAGATAAACCTGTATTGTCATAGTGTAAAGATAGAATTTAACCTTTATCAAGCTAGTGAAACAAACAACAATTCCATTGAATCATTGAAGCTTGCTCGGTGAACCTATAAATGAGGACATTTTATCTGCATATTCATTGATTTTAATATATTACGCAAATATGAGCATCAATTCTGGGTCAGTGAACCAAACTGCCTCGTTCGTCAGTATCATAATAAATTAACTTTACCAAGAAAAACATAAACCCTAAAAGCTTTATCGGGTATTAATTTTTTTAACTACTGGACAGGACCAATTCATGGCAGTTTAATAATCTGCAATGTAAAAATAAATAAATGAAGGTCAGTCATTAACAGAATATGGCACTTTCAGACACATCAATTTGTCCGTGGTAAATGTTTTACATGTACACTATTTTTTATGTCCATTATGAGGAATATTTAGAGCCAGTCCTTATACACATGCAAAAATGGTGTACTACATATAATCTATGGACAAAAGTTGGAGCACATCTCTTAATCATTGAATTCAGGTTTTTTAGCTTCTTTTAACTGCTGCTGCCTTCGATAGCTGTGAACCAGCTACAAGAAATAACCTGACTTTTCTTCAGGGGGCTTTGGTTTGGATGCCGCTCACCAGATAATATACACTTTTATTACAAAAAATACCATCGGCTTTGCTGCCACAAAAATGTACACAAAGGTACCAAATAAGATGCTTCAGGAAAAACACAGCTAGCATTTTCCTGAAGTTTCTTCTACTTGAAAAATTCAGTGGGTACGCCAGCATCTAAAAAACATGTGCAAATACCCTATTAGGATTCTGGCATTCCAACATATCAGTTCATAGAATTTCTTCCTTTCGAATATTTAACAATCATGAGTGTTATTATTGAAATGTGGATGCACTTAGGAACCATTGCATCTGAGGCACAAAGTGGCAGAGCGGAGTTGCCAAATGTTGAGGTACATACTGCATAAAATTCACCAATGATGACTTTATAACTGGAGAGTTTTAAATGTCCTCTGGAATTTTTACGTTAAAAAAACTGCGCATTATGATCTTCATGAGTTGAGTAGCTGAATGAAAGCCTTACATCACCAAGCACAATGCCTAGCACCAGATGATGTGGTGTAAAGCACGCCACCACTGGACTCAGGGGCAGTGGAAATATGGGCTGTTTGGTGATGAATCTCTTTCTGGCAGTCTGATGGATGTCTGGGTTTGGTGAATATCAGGTGAATGTTAGCATTTTGACTCCATTGTGCCATCTGTAAAGTTTGGTGGAGGAGGGTAATGTTATAGGGTCGTTTGGCATACCCCCGTTAAATCTAGTGAAGGGAAACCTTAATGCTTCAGCATACCAAGACATTTTTGACAATTGTATGCTTTCAACTTTGTGGGAATAGTTTTGGAAAGACTTTTTTCTATTTCAGCATCATTGTGCACCAATGCTTCCAGCTGCTCTTTCTGACTTTTTTTCTGATTTTTTTAGGACTTGTCATAGTTAAGGTCTCAAGGTACTTTATTTTCAAGTTAGATTGCTCATCTTAAAACAATATTGTATCTCAAAAAATCATTGTATACACATTTCACAAAATTAAAACCTCACTACCTACTTATGAAAAACATTTCGATTTACTTGTATGTAAAATAGCTCTAGATTTATAGAAGATCTTAACGGCTGTTTTGTCACCTTTCACTTTCCAAATCTTTCTAGGATACAGTTTAGAATAGTGTGTGCAAAAAAGATGGACACCAATAGCTAAGAGAAACTTTTTAATAAATGCACACAAAGTAAACACCTACCTCAGCACAAACCAGCTCTTCATCTTCCCAAAGCCCCTGAATAGATGTTTGCCTATGTTTACTAATTACAAAATCTATTCCCTATTAACTTATGAAGAGATTGCAATTGGTACAGTAATATCTTGAGTGCCATTGGGGCTGATTTGTATTTGATTATATATGAGTGGAGTAAGATTGTACCTAGGGGTATAATCTGTAAATACACAATTGTAAGCAATTAGAAGCATTTTGTGTTTTTCTTTTGACACATTGACATATTAAAAAAATCATGTTGCAATTTTAGTAGCTCTCATAGAAAACAACGAAGAGAGCCACTCCTGTACGGCCGCCCTTACATTCCTGAGTGCACTAGCCGGGGCTCAATTCTCAAGATAGATGCAGATTCCAGGACATCCTACAGATATGCAATACATGTCCCAGATGTGACAACTCCTAAGAATGCTGCATTTTGTTAGTTTTTGCATCATTATGTTCCTGTCACGCCAGGTGTGGGAAAGACTTGATGCAACACAAAGGGAAAAAGGAAAGGGAGCCCAGACTCTGGGGGAAGGGGAGACCTCCTAGTCTGGTCTAGTGTCACCCTGTCTCAACTACCATCCCTATATTGGCTCTTCACCAATCGCCACACGTGTGCCTCACCCTGACTTTCCCTGGCGTATGGCTAAGGCTAGGGATGGGAGGAGATGAGCACTAGTCGATCTCCACTAAACTCTATAGACAACAAGGGTAGACAAACAGGGGGAGATTGCTTAGCTTTAGACGACTCCAGACAAATGTGCACACTGCCTCAAGCTCTAGAGAGGACAAAGAACTGCTCTTGCTAAATCCTCACAAGTAGTAATGAATATCGCAGGCACCTCCCTCTCAGACACACCAGGTATATATACACTCAGGCCAGGGAGCTAATTAGCCAGAGGAAGGTAGCCGCTGGGTCCTAGAGACAGCCAGCCTCTAAGAAGATGTCTGTAATGCCAAACTTAGAGATCTACTGCAACCAACTGCAGGGACTGTCTATCACCTCTGACACACCCGTGACAGTTCCTGAGAGCCAAAATGTTTTCATTTCATCAACATTGTCTTATAAACGCTTGTTTTCTTCATACAAGATTTATTTTTATTGGCACCACTTGAGGTACATATAAGCTGTTGAAAAACATTTTTCTGGGGGACGTGGGCACAAAATCTACCAATTCTATTTTTCGCTTTTGTTTTTCTTGTCACTTAAATCGCATGGAAAATGCCATGTCCAATTTATTCTGCTAGTCACTTTGATTATGGCAATAGTTTCTATATTTGAATATGCTTTACTTCTTTTGCACACTAAAAAGTCAACATTTTTCTACTGCCGAGGGCTGAAAAAGACTTATTTTTTGGAGGGCTATATTTTGAGCTGTATTGAAACTGAAAAACATGAACTCCACATCATTTCCACTGAAGTGAATTGGACAGACTTGCAATCCACACCCAACCTGTGGACCGGTGTGGTGATGTATTTTTACTGTGACATGTAAAAGTTTTGGCACCCCATGTCAAAATTACTGTTATTGTGAAAGGTTAAGCAAGTTGAAGATGAAATGATCTCTAAAAGGTCTAAAGTTAAAGATGACACCTTTCTTTTGTATTTTAGGTAAAAAATAATATAGTAATTTTTTACATTTTAAAAGTTACAAAAAAGGAAAATGCAAAAACTTGGGCACCGTTGGAGATTTGTGTGCTCAGATAACGTTCACCAAGGTTTCAGACCTTAATTAGCCTATTAGGGTTATGGCTTCTTCACTATCATCGTTAGGAAAGGCGAGGTGATGCAAATTTCTCAGCTTTATAAAATCCCAGCCTCTAACCTTGTGCCAAAAAACAGCAGCCATGGGTTCTTCTAAGCTGCTGCCTAGCATTCTGAAAATGAAAATGGTGGAGACCCACAAAGCAGGAGAAGGATATAAGAAGATAGCAAAGTGTTTTCATGTTGCCTTTTGCTCAGTTCGAAATGTAATTAAGAAATGGCATTTAACTGGAACAGTAGAGGTCAAGATAAGGTTTGGAAGACCAAAATTTCAGTGCTTGTAGGATTGCTAGAGAGGCAAACCAGAGCCCCCGCTTGACTGCAAAGGACCTTTAAAAAGATTTAGCAGACTCTGGAGTTGTCGTATAATGTTCTACTGTTCAGAGACACCTGCACAAATATGACCTTCATAAAGAGTCATCAGAAGAAAACCTCTCCTGTGTCCTCACAATAAAATTTAGCATCAGAAGTATGCAAAAGAACATCTAAACAAGCCTGATGCATTTTGGAAACAAGTCCTGTGGACCGTTGTGTTTAAAATAGAACTCTTTGGCCACAATGATCAAAAGTATGTGTGGAGAAAAAAAGGCACAGAATTTCAGGAAGAGAACATCTCGCCAACCGTTAAGCATGGGGGTGGATCAGTCATATGTTGGGGTTGTGTTGCAGCTAATGGCACAGGGAAAATTTCACCGGTAGATGGAAGAATGGATTCAATGAAATTTCAACAAATTCCTGATGCAAAAATAACACTATTTGTAAAATAGCTGAAGTTGAAAACTGGTTGGCTTCTACAAATGGATAATGATCTCCTGAGCATGCCATTACCCCATATGTGGGGGAAAACCACTGTTTGGGCACATGGTTTGGAAGGGAAGGAGCGCCATTTGAATTTTTGAATGTAAAATTTGTTTAAATAATTAGCGGACACCATGTTGCGCTTGGAGAGCCCCTGATGTGCCTAAACAGTGGAAACCCCCCACAAATGTCACCATTTTGGAAACTAGACCCCTCAACAAACTTATCTAGATGTGTGGTGAGCACCTTGAACCCCAAGGTGCTTCACAAAAGTTTATAACATTGAGCCATGAAAATAATATTTTCACATTTTTCCCACAAAAATGTTTTTTAGCCTCTAATTTTGCATTTTCACAAGGGTAACAGGAGAAATTGCACCATACCATTTGTTGTGCAATTTCTCCTGAGTATGTCGATACCCCATATGTGGGTGAAAACCACTGTTTGGGTGCACAGCAAGGTTCGAAAGGGAAGGAGCGCCATTTGACTTTTTGAATGTAAAATTTGCTTGAATAATTAGCGGATACCATGTTGCGTTTGGAAAGCCTTTGATGTGCCTAAACAGTGAAAACCCCCCACAAGTGACACCATTTTGGAAACTAGACCCCTCAGGGAACTTATCTTGATGTGTGGTGAGCACCTTGAACCCCAAGGTGTTTCACAGAAGTTTATAACATTGAGCTGTAAAAATAAAATTTTCACATTTTTCCCAAAAAAATGTTTTTCAGCCTCCAATTTTGTATTTTCATAAGGGTAACAAGAGAAATTGCACCATGCCATTTGTTGTGCCATTTCTCCTGAGTAAGCCGATACCCCATATGTGGGGGAAAACCACTGTTTGGGCACACAGCAGGGTACGAAAGGAAAGGAGCGCCATTTGACTTTTTGAATGTAAAATTTGCTTGAATAATTAGCGGATACCATGTTGCGTTTGGAAAGCCTTTGATGTGCCTAAACAGTGAAAACCCCCCACAAGTGACACCATTTTGGAAACTAGACCCCTCAGGGAACTTATCTTGATGTGTGGTGAGCACCTTGAACCCCAAGGTGTTTCACAGAAGTTTATAACATTGAGCTGTAAAAATAAAATTTTCACATTTTTCCCACAAAAATGTTTTTCAGCATTTTGCATTGGAGAAATTGCACCATACCATTTGTTGTGCAATTTCTCCTGAGTATGCCGATACCCCATATGTGGGGAAAATACATTGTTTTGTTTGGGCGCACAGCAGGGTTCAGAAGGGAAGGAGCACTGTGTGACTTTTTGATTGCAAAATTGGCTGGAATCTAGAGTGGATACCATGTCGCGTTTGGAGAGCCCCTGATGAGACTAAATAGTGGAAAACCTCCACAAGTGACCCCATTTTGGAAACTAGACCCCCTCAAGGATTTTATCAAGGGGTATAGTGAACATTTTGAACCCAGAGGTACGACGCAGAATTTGATAACATTAGATCATCATATTGAAAAAGTTGTCATTAGTCTTGAGCTCAAGTGCTTGGTACTTTATTTTGCATCGGGTGCTTGGGTTTGCACCATGTATTGCGGGTGCTCGAGTGACATGCTCGAGTCCCCGCCCCGCATGTTTCACGGTTGTTAGACACCCGAAAAAAATCATGTGGGGATCGCTCATGTATGGCAGGCAATCCCCGTGAGGTTTTTTTGGTGCTAAGCATATGGGGCAGAGACTCGAGCATGTCACTCAAGCACCTGCGATACTCGGTACATACCTGAGCACCCGATGCAAACACAAGTAGCAAGCTCTTGCGCTCAACACTAGTCGCCATATCATCATTTTTTTCTTGACTGTTGAAAAAATCCCAACCCCAACACAACCCTAACCCTAGTACAACCCTAAGCCTAGCACAGCCCTAACCCCTAACCCTAGCACCATCCTAACCCTAGCACAATTTTAACCCTAGCACAGCCCTAACCCTAGCACAGCCCTAACCCTAGTACAGCCCTAACCCTAGCACAACCCTAACCCTAGCACAACCCTAAGCCTAGCACAACCCTAACCCTAGTGCAACTCTAACCCTAGCACAACCCTAACCCTAGAGTTTATTTTTTACGTCGTTCCTCGTGCGGTATAAATGATTAAATGACTTTATTCTTTCGATCGGTGCAATTACTATTATGCCAGATTCATATCGGATTTTTATGTTTGGCAGCTGTCACACATTAAAGGACGCTTTTTTTTTGCAAAGACTAGTTTTTGCAATCATTTTTCCATATTTCAGTCGACAGGGCTTGTTTTTTGCGGGACAAGTTGGCGTTTTTATTGCTACCATTGTCGGGCACGTGACATTTTTGATTGCTTTGTATTACGATTTTAATAAACAAATACCAACAATTCAGGAATTGGGTTTTTTTTATTTTTTTTATGCCTTTCTGCGTGTGGTAAAATTGATAAGGTAGCTTTATTCTTTGTTTCAGTACGTTTACAGTGGTACACATTTATATAATTTTTTTATGTTTTGGCGCTTTTACACAATAAAAACTATTTTATAGAAAAAAAAAATATTTTGTATCACTTTATTCTGAGAGCTATAACTTTTTTTTTCCGGCTGATGGAGCTGTATGGCAGCTTGTTTTTTGCAGGACAAGTTGACGTTTTCTGCGGTACCATTTTTATTTACATTCTTCTTTTTGATCGCATTTTATTCCATTTTTTGTTTGGTGGTATGATGATAAAGCATCATTGTTTGCTTCGTTTTTTATTTTATTTTTTTACCATGTTCACTAAAGGGGTTAACTAGTGGGATAGTTTTATAGGTCTGGTCGTTCCGGATGCAGCGATATCAAATATGTGTGCTTTTATTGTTTTTTTTTGTTTTTTTTTTATAATATTTATTTATGGGTACAGTATATATTTATTTTTTTGGATTTTTTTTTCTTTTTTTTAAAAAAATATTTGTACAATTTTTTTTTTCACTTTCCGACACTTTTTTTTACTTTTATATTTTGTTCCACGATGGGACTTTCATTTTTTGCTGGCTGATCACTTGCATAGCATAGAGATGTAGCAGCATCTCTATGCTTTGAAGCCTGTCAGCCCCTGCATACACAAGTTACTTAGAACGTGCACTGAGCCTGAGCATGATCTAACTAACTTGCTGATGCCTGGTGACCAGGATGTCATCATGACGACATCGAGTTACCATGGCAACTACTGGGACCCAGCACAGACAGTTCGGGACTCCGGATAGAAGGTAATAGGCTCGCGCTTACCTCCCCTTGCTCCCGGAATGCTGTGATCGAGTTCAAGGGTTAAGTGGGAGCGGTGCGGGAGCGTAATAATACGTACCTCGTACAATAGGCCCAGGGCACAGAAACATACTATTACTGACAATGTCAGAAAGAGTTTAAAAAAACACTAAAGTTCAAATCAACCCCCTTTTACCTTATTAAAAATAAAACAATGAAGAAAAAAAAATACACATATTTGATATCGCTGTGTTCAGAAATGTTTGATCTATCAAAATATAAAGTAAATTAATCCGATTGGTAAATGGCGTAACGAGAAAAAAATCAAAGCACCAGAATTACATTTTTTTGGTCTCTGCAACTTGCAATACAATGCAATAACAGGTGATCAAAACAACATATCTACCCCAAAATGGTATCAATAAAATTTTCAGTTTGCGGCACAAAAAAATAATCCCTCACCCATCCCCAGATTCTGAAAAAATTAGAACTTTATTGGTCTCGGAAAAGGGCAAAAAAGTAAACCTTACATGTCTGGTATCTGCATACTCATACTGACCTGGAGAATCATATTACCAGGTCAATTTTATCACATAGTGAAGATAATACCGTATTTTTCGGACTATAAGACGCACTTTTTTCCTCCAAAATTTTGGTGGAAAATAGGGGGTGCGTCTTATAGTCCGAATGTTGGGGGGGGTGTATATATATGTGGGGTGTGGGGGGAGCAGTAGCGGTGGAGGAGCGGGGCACAGGAGTCAGCAGCCGCCCGCTGCAGCCTACACTGTCACAGCTGCTAAAGAAAATGAATATTCACTGCTCCCCATGCCCATGGGGCGTGGGGAGCACTGAATATTCATGCTCCTTAATAGCAGCACACAGTGTAGCTGCAGCGCGGCTCCTGCTGTTGCCGTAATCGCCTGTGCCCGCTGTTAAAGGGCATGAATATTCAACCTCTCTCCACGCGGTAGCCCAGCAGCAGCAGGAGCCGCAGCGTGGCTATGCTGTGTTCCGGCTATGAAGGAGCATGAAGTCACTGCTCCCCGCGCACACAGTCCCCGTGTGGGGAGCAGTGACATCCGGCACCTGATCTCTCCATGTGAGCCGCGCATAGCAGTGACGCCATGCGCGGCTCACATGGAGAGATCAGTGCGGGCAGGCAGGACGCAGCGCTGGAGGAGAGAAGAAAGGTAAGTAGGAGTGTTTATTTTGTTTATGTGCAGCATGATGGGGATTAGGGGGACCATGCATACTAGGATAAGGATGACGGGGCCATACATACCAGGGTAAGGATGAGGGGGCCATACATACCAGGGTAACGCTGAGGGGGCATACATAACAGGATAAAGATGAGGGGGCCATACATAACAAGATAAAGATGAGGGGGCCATACATACCAGGATAACGCTGAGGGGGCATACATAACAGGATAAAGATGAGGGGGCCATACTTACCATGATAATGCTGAGGGGGGCATACATAACAGGATAAAGATGAGGGGGCCATACATACCAGGATTAGGATGAGGGGCCATACATACCAGTATAAGAATGAGAGGTGCCATGCATACCAGGATAGGGATTAGGGGTGCCATGCATACCAGGACAGGGATGAGGGGTGCCATGCATACCAGGAGAGGGATGAGGGGTGACATACATACCAGGAGAGGGATGAGGGGTGCCATGCATATCAGGATAGGGATGAGGGGTGCCATGCATACCAGGATGGAGGGATGCCAGGCATACCAGTATGGGGATGGGGATGGGGACCACGTATAAAAGGAAGGGGGGACATATATACCAGGATGGGGGATATTGTCAGAATTGGGGGTCATTACCCCTATACCAGTGTCAGCAGAAGACCCCCTCCCTCTTAAAAGTGCATCATGAACACATTTTTTGCTTAAATTTTTTTTTATTATTTTCCTCTTCTAAAACCTAGGTGCGTCTTATGGTCCGGTGCATCTTATAGTCCGAAAAATATGGTAAATAAGAAACCCAAAAAACAATTGTGGAATTGCACTTTATTTTACCGCATTTTGATTTTTTTTTTGCCATTTTCCAATGCACTATATGGTAAAATCAATGGTGTCGTTCAAAAGTACAACTCGTCCCACAAAAAAAACAGCCTGCATAGTGCCATATTGACAGAAAAATAGAAAAGTTATGGCTCTTGGAAGCAGGAAAAGAAAAAACAAAAATGGAAAATTGCCCTGGGATGAAGGGGTTAATATTTGTTTTCCATCAGAAAAAAAAATGTAGTGGAAAAATGCTAATATTTCTTAATGAATAAAATGATCAGGAAAAAAACATTTCTTTGACCATTTTGATCCTGATTCATCACTTGTTTCTTTTGTAAGTCACTTTTTTCTTGTCTTGTGGTATTCTTTGCCGTTTTGTATCAGATTCGTCAAACTGAGAATCAGGCTCACTAATTTTGTGCAAAGTCAAAAATGGACTCAATTTTTTACTTTCATTTTTTTTTGCGACTTTATAGCGCAGAAAGTTGCACTTTTTGCAAAAAGACGTACAAATTGAACCCAAATAACCGTCAAACATAAAATCACTCCAGGGGAGGACAGTAGTACATTGCCAACAAATTTTGTGACCTTTTTGAAAAGTCAGAAATTAAGAATCGGGCAAAATCATGTGGAACTCTGCCCACAATGGTGAACATATGAAAACAGGGGAACACATATAAAATAAACTCAAGATGAAAAAAAAAAAAAAAAAAAATGGTTGTAAAACATTAAAAACTAAAACAACAAAAAACAAAACAGGCACATATACAATAATGAATTAGACCCATAATTTATGAGGTTTATGCATGATATTAATCCCACTATGGGGGTTAACTTTGCAATTTTAATTGATAACATAAACTTCAAGATTTCTGTACTGCAGTGTATTATGACTAGGCATACTTGACAGGCAGACTTGAAGACCTTCTTTAGTTGCTTCCTACTAAGTGGATAGCACCAGCATTGTCAATATATTCCATTTTCTGCCAAAGGGTTAAAAATACCTAATAGTTATTTTTTAATGCCTTCTAATATTAAGTATTTTATGCTATACATATGTATATGTAACTCCTATTTATACCTATTTGACTCCATGGGTACAGACTACAAAAAAATTAGACACAACTCCTTTTGGCCCAAACTTCTTGTTTGTATACATTATAAGGGTATGTGCAAACGTTAGGTATTTGGTGGAGAAATTTCTGCACGATGTCTGCATCTCTTGGCAGGAAAAGCGCAGCATAAAATACTCGTGTTTTTTCTGCATTTTTATGCTTTTTTGATGCGTTTTTTTGTGCAGGTTTTTCCCCACTGATTAGTATGAGTGAAATCTGCAGTAAAAAACGCAAAAGTAAGCAATGTGAGCATGAAACTTCAATCACTCAATCCCTTTGCTAGCATCAGGAAACTCTTCAGGTTTTGTGACAAATCTGTACAGAAAAAAACGCAACAAAAATGCAATGTGTGCACACAGCCAAACAGGTTTGAAGAGTATTGCCATGGAATCATATAGGTTTGCATATAATCTGTGAACACAAAATGGTAGGGTAATAACGATTATTATATCTTAATATAGATATTTTGCCAAATTGTATTACTTTTTACAGCCGATGCATTGAAATATAAATAGATACTACAGGGTCAAATGTTCATAAGTCAAGGTTTTTTTCCTAGATGGAGTTGTTTAAAGATGTGTAATGCAGTTTCCACAGTTAAACAATTTCCAGAATTGGACTTGAACTTGCAAACTGAGAGGGCTTCTCCAAGAGTTAAAGGGGTTGTCCACTACTAGGACAACCCCTTCTCATTCCCCATATTTGCCCTGTTAAAATAAAAACATCTACAGTACAGACCAAAAGTTTGGACACACCTTCTCATTTAAAGATTTTTCTGTATTTTCATGACTATGAAAATTGTACATTCACACTGAAGGCAACAAAACTATGAATTAACACATGTGGAATTATATACTTAACAAAAAAGTGTGAAACAACTGAAAATATGTCTTATATTCTAGGTTCTTCAAAGTAGCCACATTTTGCTTTGATGACTGCTTTGCACACTCTTGGCATTCTCTTGATGAGCTTCAAGAGTTTGTCACCGGAAATTGTCTTCCAACAATCTTGAAGGAGTTCCCAGAGATGCTTAGCACTTGTTGGCCCTTTTGCCTTCACTCTGTGGTCCAGCTCACCCCAAACCATCTCGATTGGGTTCTGGTGACTGTGGAGGCCAGGTCATCTTGCGTAGCACCCCATCACTCTCCTTCTTGGTCAAATAGCCCTTACACAGCCTGGAGGTGTGTTTGGGGTCATTGTCCTGTTGAAAAATAAATGATGGTCCAACTAAACGCAAACCGGATGGAATAGCATGTCGCTGCAAGATGCTGTGGTAGCCATGCTGGTTCAGTATGCCTTCAATTTTGAATAAATACCCAACAGTGTCACCAGCAAAGCACCCCCACACCATCACACCTCCTCCTCCATGCTTCACGGTGGGAACCAGGCATGTAGAGTCCATTCGTTCTCCTTTTCTGCGTCGCACAAAGACACGGTGGTTGGAACCAAAGATCTCAAATTTGGACTCATCAGACCAAAGCACTGATTTCCACTGGTCTAATGTCCATTCCTTGTGTTCTTTAGCCCAAACAAGTCTCTTCTGCTTGTTGCCTAGCAGCTATTTTACCATGAAGGCCTGCTGCACAAAGTCTCCTCTTAACAGTTGTTGTAGAGATGTGTCTGCTGTTAGAACTCTGTGTGGCATTGACCTGGTCTCTAATCTGAGCTGCTGTTAACCTGCGATTTCTGAGGCTGGTGACTCAGATAAACTTAACCTCAGAAGCAAAGGTGACTCTTGGTCTTCCTTTCCTGGGGCGGTCCTCATGTGAGACAGTTTCTTTGTAGCGCTTGATGGTTTTTGCAACTACACTTGGGGACACTTTCAAAGTTTTCCCAATTTTTCACACTGACTGACCTTCATTTCTTAAAGTAATGATGGCCACTCGTTTTTCTTTACTTAGCTGCTTTTTTCTTGCCATAATACAAATTCTAACAGTCTATTCAGTAGGACTATTAGCTGTGTATCCACCAGACTTCTGCACAACACAACTGATGGTCCCAACCCCATTTATAAGGCAAGAAATCCCACTTATTAAACCTGACAGGGCACACCTGTGAAGTGAAAACCATTTCCGGTGACTACCTCTTGAAGCTCATTAGGAGAATGCCAAGAGTGTGCAAAGCAGTCATCAAAGCAAAAGGTGGCTACTTTGAAGAACCTAGAATATAAGACATATTTTCAGTTGTTTCACACTTTTTTGTTAAGTATATAATTTCACATGTGTTATTTCATAGTTTTGATGCCTTCAGTGTGAATGTACAATTTTCATAGTCATGAAAATACAGAAAAATCTTTAAATGAGAAGGTGTGTCCAAACTTTTGGTCTGTACTGTATATTCATCTGCGGTGCTGGCACTATTCCAGCGACCTGCACCCAATCAGCGCTGGTGTCATCGCCCCTCCTTTGGACTTATAAGTAAGCGTCTGGCCGCTCACTTCCAACATGCAAAACACATGGAGACATGTCAGTTTTTTTCTGACGGCACGGATGACAAGGGCTAATACAAATATATGCGTCCATGAAAAACACATCCGTGTGCCATCTGTGTGCTGTCCGTGTTTAACATTGCAAAGTATAGGAAAAGCTGTGTAATTTATTTATCTATACCGGAAAAACTCTGATGACACACTGATGATAAATACGGACACACGGATGACACGCTGATGACCCACTAATGGAAAACACTGATGACACCAGTACTAGTTTTTCACGTACGTGTATCATAGAGACGTGTGAAGGAGGCTATAGACATATTATTGGAGAGCGCATGGTTTGCATTATGGGAATTGTATTTCAGAGCTGTATTTACGAATTGTGACACCTCAAAAGTGGAAGTTCACATCTATATTTCATAGGTAGACTAGTTCATACAATGTTATAGGGATTTCTGAACTCCAGGAAAACCACTTAATTGAAGAACTCCTATTAAAGTTTTTATCCTCTTAATATATTTGCATTCATCATATTATATAGCACTGTGAACTTACAATTGCTCATTTTGCCTTTCTACTCAGTTAATTTGTATGTTTTCCATTAGGTCTATAACATCACATGGTTAAAAACTGACTAACCTAATCTTTCTAAGCTCTATGTAGAAACAGGAAATCAGTTTTTCCTGTATGAGTCATGAGTTACTGTAAAAGTCCTTGGCAGGGAGAGGAGGGAGCTGCTGGGTCAGGTGTTGAAGAGGGGGATGATAACTGCAGAGAAAAGAGACCTCCTGTTTCTACATAGAGCAGAAAAAAGAGAAGAATTTACTGGGTAGAAAGGGAAAATGAGTACTTGTAATTACACAGTGCTTTATAATGATCATTGCAATATATTAAGAGCATAAAAACTTTAATGAGAGTGCTTCTTTAATCACTTTGTGCTTTTTCATAATTGCTATTGTCACTCCAACAAACTAAACCAGTTAATTGGTTTAATCACTGGTATAGATATGACCAAAAATGTCTTTTTCAGAAATCCGGTACGCATATCCTCGAAATTTTATTTTATTTAGTCCTTAACACTCATTTAGGAAATATTATCCCTCTAGGAAAATGTTAATCCATGCAGACTTGATGTCAAAGTTACTGTATGGAAACTAGTATTATGTCACTAAGCTATGATTTCACATTTAATGTAGTTAGGGAAAAAAATCAAGAATTTATTGAAATCGTCCATTATTTATTATTTTACATTAAATAAAGTAATACATATTTTAAAAAAGATAAAATCTTAATATGCTCGTAATAATTCATTTGGATATTTTCTTTTTAAAGTTTCTTTCTTGCAGTCAGGGTACAACTTTCTGTGTTCTTGTACACAACGTAATAAAAATAGTTTTTGTTCTTCAGCAGTAATTAGACCATGGAAGTCTTGCATCAACTTTACAGCCCTTTCAGCTGTATCATTCACTGCTTTAAGGGACAATACACTATTTTTGGCTTTCAAAAATGAGGCATTAGTCTCCCATGATAAAAAGATTCTCTTGGAGAAAACTATCATCAGTCTTGAGACGAGAGAACAAATCCTTGCTCTTGATTGATATAAAATGATCAATTTTTTTCTCTGAAATAAAAGAAAAAAATGGGAGCATTAAACTGGTAAGGGAATAAAGAAATGTATCAATAAACTTACCATACCGCAAGAATGAACTGCAAAGTTGTTCCTTTAATAGCATGTATCATTTACCAGGGGCCAATATATTTTCGCAGTTTAACTTTGTCACCATTCTTGCTTTTGTTTCTTGGTCAACTTCATAATCAAACAGTGATAAGATAAATACCATAAATGCTTGTAAAACTTCTGTAAAGCTCTTTCCAGATGTTTTCATCCACATTTTCATAAATCTTCATCAACTTTAGGAAGCATGAATCTTGGAATGGTGCTTTTATTGCGGAAACACATTGAAGCCATGACTTCACAAAGTATGTGACAATAAACAAGCTCTCGTTTAGCAGTGCTACCTTGTCTTTCTGGGTTAGTCTGAACTGAGAGCTGAGTAGCGATATCTTCAGAGAGTAAAGTGTTCTCGCCATTCAACAAGCTTGGTTGATGGCACCTGGAGATCTAATTTTCAGGTCACATCACTCAACATCTCCATCAATGGATATGTTGGCGAGTTCTATTAACTCTCTATAGTCGTATCTTGCTATATTTTCTTTTAGTTTGGCTCGATAGAACTCTAGCAATGCATACATTTTGGAATAGTGTAAATGCGCTACCACAGTTTCTTTGTAGCTTTGTATCTTATTGTCCATCTTTCTTTGAACTTTTTAAAAAGTGGAATATCGGGACCTGTCGTAACTTGGTGAATTTTGACTTTAAACAAACTTTTCAACATAAGCTCATAGATGTGAGGGCGGCATGTGAAAAGTAGCAAATCCCTGTCAAATTTTTGTTTTAAAAGCACACAAGCACTTTTGATACAACCTGTATTTGAGGCTGTAGTATCACAACAGTGGATCTGCACTGTATCTTCAAGGTTCCAATTTGTGATCGCATTCCAAACAGCTTGTGCCTGCTCTTTGTCGCTAGAATCGTCTAATTTTTGGCACAACAATAGGTGGCTCTTTTTTTTCAAATTAAATTATTATAGGAAATTTCTGACATCCAAAGATGGTAACAATTTACCATCCCAGTGAACAGTAACAACTTCTGGTACCCCATGTTGAAAATCTATTTTTATGGCTTTTGCATGTTTCTTTCGTTTTTCTGTCCAGATTCGTTGGATGGATTACTTGATTCGCAAAATCTTCAACATTATGTCCAAGTGCCTCAATTGTAGCTTAAAGAATGAAAATAGAGTCTTTTATACTTAACTGACACCTATCTAAAGCTGCTACTAATTTCAGTGTAGCAAAATCTTTCCTACCTCGTTTCACAAGAGTCTTAGCTTTTGAACTTTTGGTCAAAGTTGACAACTACTCTTGCGAACTTTCAATATTATCAGCTGAACTGTGAGATGAAATGTCAGGTAAGTTTGTAATATCATATGCTGCCGAAGACGTTGATGCTGTAGAGAGACATTTTATTTGCCGATTTTCCTCTTTTGTAGCCCTTTGTCTCATACGCTCCTCTTTTTCAGCGAGTTTTCTATCCACTCCATCTAAGTTACCGGGCCGGCCTTGCTCTCTGAGATGCTGCAAAAAGATCTTGTCTTCTTCTATTTTCAATAACTGTCTTCTATTTTCAATAACTGAAGTGCATCGGCATGTGCAATGTCAAATAAATTATCCAAATTGCTTGAAAACTCTTCGCTACGACGCTCGAATGCATCTTGTGTTTTCTTTGCATTTTTTTGCAGGTCCCTCAAAATATGATGCAAATTCACTAGCTTGTTTTACACATTTAGATAAAGATTTTGTAGGTATTCTTGCCTTTTCCCAAAATATAATACACTCACGAATTGCGCTTTCACTGACAGTTAATTTAACTTCACATATATTATAAAATAAAACTGCGTGAACTTGAGTATTTAACGGTATATATGCATATACAACCCCTGGCAAAAATTATGGAATCACCGGGCTCGGAGGATGTTCATTCAGTTGTTTAATGTTGTTGAAAAAAAGCAGATCACAGACATGGCACAAAACTAAAGTTATTTCAAATGGCAACTTTAGGGCTTTAAGAAACACTAAAAGAAATCAAGATTAAAAATGTGGTACTCAGTAAGGGTAATTTTTTTCATACCAAGAAGAGGGAAAAAATTATGAAATCACTCAATTCTGAGGAAAAAATTATGGAATCACCCTGTAAATTTTCATTTCCAAAACTAACACCTGTATCAAATTAGATCTGCTCGTTAGTCTGCATCTAAAAAGGAGTGATCACACCTTGGAGAGCTGTTGCACCAAGTGGACTGACATGAATTATGGCTCCAACATGAGACATGTCAATTGAAACAAAAGAGAGGATTATCAAACTCTTAAAAGAAGGTACAGTTATATGAAAAAGTTTGGGCACCCCTATTAATCTTAAGCTTAATGTTTTATAAAAATTGGTGTTTTTGCAACAGCTATTTCAGTTTGATATATGTAATAACTGTTGGACACAGTAATGTTTCTGCCTTGAAATGAGGTTTATTGTACTAACAGAAAATGTGCAATCTGCATTCAAACAAAATTTGACAGGTGCATAAGTATGCGCACCCTTATCATTTTCTTGTTTTAAATACTCCTACCTACTTTTTACTGACTTACTAAAGCACTTTTTTGGGTTTTGTAACCTCATTGAGCTTTGAACTTCATAGCCAGGTGTATGCAATCATGAGAAAAGCTACTGCGCACGGAAGACACAGGAACATTTAGGTCTTTGTAGATGGACTTGTAGCCTTGAGATTGCTCATGCTTCCTCACAATTTGGTTTCTCAAGTCCTCAGACCGTTCTTTGGTCTTCTTTCTTTTCTCCATGCTCAATGTGGTACACACAAGGACACAGGACAGAGGTTGAGTCAACTTTAATCCATGTTAACTGGCTGCAAGTGTGATGTAGTTATTGCCAACACCTGTTAGGTGCCACAGGTAAGTTACAGGTGCTGTTAATTACACGAATTAGAGAAGCATCACATGATTTTTCAAACAGTGCCAATACTTTTGTCCACCCCCTTTTTTAGGTTTGGTGTGGAATTATATCCAATTTGGCTTTAGGACAATTCTTTTTGTGTTTTTTCATTGAAGACAAATTAAATGAAGATCATAATACCAAAGAGATTGTGATTGCAATCATTTTCAGGAAGAAACTGAGTATTATCTGACAGAATTGCAGGGGTGCCAATACTTTTGGTCACCACTGTATATACATATATATATATATATATATATATATATATAATTTCTGTTCAGCATTTATAATATTTATAATAAATAACAAAAGCTATGAAAATATTGTGAGGTGTTAAGTTAAAATGAGATATTTCACTGTGTGATTCACTTTGTAGAGCTTAATTTTGGTTCTACACACCCCTGCCAAGGAAAGCACTGAAAGGTAATAATTAGAAACAGCTGCTTACATTTCCGCCAAGCAGATGTTGTAAAAATTAAATGAGTAGGGATATCACTCAACATCATTAAATATGGTAATGTATCTATGTGTTATCTCATCAAAGAGATCACCCATTGTAACTGATTGCATCATCCCATTGATAAATGAGAGGAGAAAGGCTTTTCCTATCAAATAGGAGCGGATTGCAAGTTGGACTATTCTCTTTATTGATTTGGAGGAACACTATACTTGCATCAAATATAATACCAAAAGGCATAAAAGTAAACCATGTAAGATTGTTATTGGGCTGATGTTTATTCTGCACTAGTGATGAGCGAGCATGTTCTGTTAACCTTTTCGGCGAGCATGCTCGAGTTTGCGGCGTGCTCATCATCTATGTTAGTGTCGCCACGGCTGCATGTCTCATGGCTGATAGACACCTGTGACACATGCAGCCGCAGTGATGCTAACATAGATGACGAGCACGCGCAAATACTCGGCGAGGACGCTCGAGTTAACAGAACATGCTCGCTCATCACTATTCTGCACGGTTTCCCGAACATTGTATGTTGAGAATACCAGCTGATTTTCAGGATTACCTTTTTAAAAAAGAAGTTATTAACCCTTTCATAAACGGGCAATTTTTTTTTCTCTTTTCTGTTTTTCCCTCTCTTTTTTTCAAGTGCCGTTACTTTTTTCATATTTCTGTCTACTTAGCTGCATGAAGGCTTGTTTCATGCAGGATACATTTTAACTTTTTTATGGCATCATTCACTTCTCCATATAATGTAGTAAAAGTTTGGATTTTAACTTATATACCTTATTTTTCAGACTATAAGATGCACTTTTTCCCTCCAGCAAGAGGAGCGTGTCACAGACAGTAGCCAGCTGCTGCAGCTATCACGTGTGCCCGCTGATAAAGAAATTGAATATTCACTCCTATGAGAGTGGAGACGAGAGAATATTCATTTTCCTTAATAGCGTGCATGATGTAAGCCGCAGCCGCCGGCGCCTGGAACTGCTGTGCGATCACGTTTGCCAACTATTAAAGAGAATTAATATTCATTGCTCTCCACTCCCATGGGCGTGGGGAGCAGTGAATATTCATTCTCTTTAACAGCAGGCACACGTGATATCTTAGCCGCTGTAGAAGCCACGGCTGCGGCTAACAGTGTGCCGGCTATTAAAGA
Source organism: Phyllobates terribilis (assembly GCF_046119375.1). NCBI lineage: Eukaryota > Metazoa > Chordata > Amphibia > Anura > Dendrobatidae > Phyllobates > Phyllobates terribilis. The sequence goes on from NW_027362762.1 coordinate 335,561,537, forward strand.
AAATAAATAATTGAGCAGCTGACCTCAGCGTGTGAGGGCTCATGGCAGTGACATCATGCGCTACTTACAGGCTGAGATCAGCTGCTGGTATCAGAACAGGATGCAGCGCTGGAGCAGAGGGAAGGAAGGTGAGTAGAATTGTTTATGTTTTTATGTGTGCAGTGTGTTGGGGGCCATGCATACCAGGATTAGGATGAGGGCGATGTATACCAGGATGGGAATGAGGAGGCTATACATACCAGGATGGGGATGGGGGCAATGCATACCAGGATTAGGATGGGGGCCATGTATACCAGGATGGGAATAAGGGGGCCATGCATACCAGGATTAGGATGGAGGCCATGTATACCAGGATGGGGATGAGGGGGCCATGTGTACCAGGATGGAGATGAGGGGGCTATGCATACCAGGATTAGGATGGGTGCCATGTATACCTAGATTGGGGGCCATGTATACGTGGATTGGGGGCCATGTGTACCTGGATTGGGGGCCATATATGCTTGGATTGGGAGCCATATATGCCAGGATGGGGATCATATATACCTGGATGGGGACATGTATATGTGAGGATGGGGGGCATATATACCAGGATGGTGACATATATATACCAGGATGGGGGATATTAGTATAGAATTGGGGTTCATTACCCCTATAACAGTGTCAGCAGCAGACTGCCCGCCATAATAGTGCATCATGACCACATTTTTTGCTTAGATTTTTTTTCCCATTTTCCTCCTCTAAGATCTAGGTGCGTTTTATGGTCCAGTGCATCTTATAGTCTGAAAAATACAATAGTTAAAATATTCTGAACCTTTAAAAAAAAAATTGGTTTGAGACCAGTAACTTTTTTATTTTCCCTCGATGGAGCTGTGAATGCCTATATTTTGCGATATAGTATTTATTGAGTTTTGGAATATAAGCAAGATTTGACCATTGTTAGGCCTTATTCACATGTTAGTATTTTTACATCAGTATTTCATCAGTATTTGTATGCCAAAACCAGAAGTGTCTCCAAGACAGACAGAACAGGTGCTAATCTTTCAATTAGGCCACATTCTCTTGTTCAGTATTTGGTCAGTATTTTACATCAGTATGTGTAAGCCAAAATCAGGAGGGGAACAATCAGAGGAAACGTATAATAGAAACCCGTCACCACTTCTGTAATTATCACCCACTCCTCGTTTTGGCTTACAAATACTGAGGTAAAATACTGACCAAATACTGAAACTGTGAATGTGGCCTTATAGTTTTCCTCTGCAAGTTCTACTTCTGGCTTTGGCATACAACCACTGTTGCAAAAATACTGAAGTGTGAATGAGGCCTTATTTGCATTTTTTGAGGGGAAGTTCTGTGACTGAAAAATGGCATTTCTGCCACTTCCTTTTTTTTTCTTTTCAGCATTTAACGTATCGTTTAAATAATGTTATGTTTTAATAGATTGGACTTTTACAGACATATATGATAAACAATACCAAATGTTTATTATTTAAATGTTTTAATTTCTTTAAATTTGAATGGGGAAAAGGGAGTGATTTATACTGTTATTTATATTTGTAGATACAGTATATATATATATATATATATATATATATATATATATATATAATATATATATATAATATATATTTATTTATTTATTTAAACATACATATATTTATTTATTTTTTCTTTTATCCCCATTTAGGGGACATGCGTTCGTTTGTTTGCTTACAGTATATTGAGATCATATATACTGCAATATTTAGTGTTTTTGACATACTGGAGCCTGCAGGCCATTTAAATGACGCTATCAGGTATTGGCAATGGCATTTAAACAGTTTAAAGGGACTCTGGCAGGCCAGAATGATGGTTCAAACTAAGTCCCGCCTCTTGGTGCTTCTTGGCAGGGCCAGTCATTAAATACACCTTCCCTCATGCTTGTTTTCCCTCTATCTCCAACCCCTCTCTTATTTGATTGCCAGCTCTGTATTCATAGAGCCAGAGAAGGGCAGAAATATAGAAAACTAGCAGGTAGGAAGATGTATATAAATTATTGGCTGCACCATGAAGCACCGAGTGCATGTACTTGGTTGAACAGTCATTCTGTGCTGACAGGGTCCCTTTAACAACAGCAATTGAAGCTGGCTGCAGTCCCTGCTTCTACAGGCAGATCCTGGTTGTGTAACACAACCAGCATATGCTAGTTATGGAGTGGACTCGGCTACTGAACCCACTCCCATACACCCTGCTTGTGACAAAATGTATATCATAGGTTGTTAAAGGAATCTGTCACATGATTTATGTCACTTAGACCCTGACAAAAAACAATATTCCAATGATGTGTCACTTACTGGGCTGTTTGCTGTAGCTTTGATAAAATCACTATTTTATTATCAGGAGAATATCTAGTAAACCTGCTGCCATGTATCCTCGATATTCATGAACTCCTTATAACCCTATTCCCACCACCCTTTGTCAGCTTTTTGAGTATTTTAGATTGAAAGATGCCAATCAAGGGTGTGGACATGGTTATTCAGATCCCTGTATTCAGAGAACTGCTAGATCTGTAAACTTAAGCAAAATTATATGATCTGCATTTTTTTAGCGTTTTGCTTAAATAAGTATAATTTAAGGTATTTACAAACTGTATTAATATGTGATTCTCAATGCAGCTAATTGAGCTGAATTCGTGACATAGATCGCTTTATAATAGCAGCAACAGCTAGTTTTGATTTTTCATTTTTAGGACTAGTTCTTCTGTGATTGTGCTTTAAAGGGGTTTAGAATACAGTATTATGGAATTCTGATCAGAGTTGAGCGTAACTCACCCTGGATGACCTGTCCTGAAGTACACAAGAACACATTGATTTGAATGGACAATAGGTGATACTGAATCTGCCCTGTGGTGGCGCTGCAGGTAACTGATCACTTGCTGCAAGATGTTTCCACAGACCAGGGCTGTGGAGTCAGTAAGCCAAACCTGCGACTCCGACTCCTCATTTTCCCTTACACCGACTCCACCAAAATGAGGACTGACTCCGACTCCACGACTCCGACTCCACAGCCCTGCCACAGACTACAGTGATGTTTTTGTAATGTATTTGTTTTCTAAGGACCCTTCCAACAAATCCCTCTGGCTTTATTTTTTCAATTTTTTTTTTTTAAATATCATAAATATTATCATTTTCTTGGGAGGTAAGTGTACATCCTTCCTCCATAGTGTTTCCTTTGATCCAGTGATAGTCCCCATAGCATAGATTTGATTGCTTTACAGGAAGTGTAGTAATCAAAATTGCTCTATTATTTATCTGTTCATAATTGCCTACATTCCGACTAGAACATATCAGCTGTCCAACCTCTTCCAGCTAAATACTGTAAATGACAGGGTCATTTATGTATCTGTAAGCCTACTGTGTAGACATTTCTGTATGCTTGGCAGTGCATGCCTATGAACAAATGAGCAAGAATATTGGATAATCCATACCACATTAAATATTAATATATATTTTGGAACTTGTAGAATGTCGGTGTTTTAAGTGCTTTTCTTACTTCAATCCATTTGTAGTACTTGATAATAGTATGTCTCTGCCTGTAAAAAACATTTATGTTGTTCCCTTTTAATATTGGGTATTTATATGTGTCAATACATGATAGTAGTACATATTAAATCTTCTATATAGATATTATATTCTATATAACAACTATGGGCCAATATTGCTGTTTCATTTTATATTATTTATGCAGATTATGGCTTCAGCATTTGGCATTCTGCACATAGGCTTAAAGGGAACAGAATGACTGCTCAAACCAAATATAAGCGTTTGAAGCATCCTTGTTGTGGCAAAACATTTAGGTGCACCTTCCCAACTACTTGTTTTTCAGCTATCTCTGCCCCCCTCATCGTTGATTGATGGCTCTGGCTTTATAGCGCCAGAGAAGGGTGGAGATACAGTAGATGGAAATAAGTAAGTTGGAAAATTACCTTAAAAGGGTTGTCCAGTCTTGGGGCGCAAGTTTGCAGTCACTTCATGACAGAATGGTGATTCCCACAGTTTGATCACCTACAGCCCTTCAACACATCATTACAAAACAAGTTCCAGACTACACAGATAATATATGCAATAGGTGTAAGAGAGCTATATGACATGAATGAAATACAAAATTAGTTATACATTGTGACAGAGTCACTGGTATGATATATGAGGGGAGGTATGTGTCACACAGGTTGCTAGCTTGTGTGAACTGAAACCAATAAACTTTCTGCCAGCATGTTATATGCTGGTGGGTTAACTCACTGAAAGGGCGTGGTTTTAGGGGAATGACAGTGATGGGAGGGACGTCATTCCCCATACCTCCACCTCAGGGTGTGGCTGAGCATCATTTAAATGTTCTGCCCTGTTTTTTTTTTCTTTGAGTTGTGTTTGGAGAGGCAAGGTCTCCAGAGTGGACAGCCATAGCTCAGGAGGGAGCTGAAGGTTGGACATAACCTGTGTGTGCGACCCGCGCACACATATATGGACTGTGCTATAGTTTATCTTTTGTTTTTGTGGTTTAGCCAAGTAAGGCTGTATTTATTTTGCTGGAGTGCAGAGCTTTATGCTGCTAATAAAGCCTGCAAAGAAAACCCGGGTTCCTGAGTCTACTTCCGGAAGTGGCCGAGCGAGTCGTCCTACCACAGTTGGTGCAAGAGTGCGTGGAAGATTCCAGGAACATGTGTACCTGCCACAGAGACCAGTGGATGTTCTGGGTAAAGGCCGCCAGCCAGAGAAGTCCGGCAGCATGGTGGAGCTCGTTAAGCACCTGGCCCAAAGCCAGCAGAGCATGCAGCAGACCCAGCAGAGCATGCAGCAGCAGCACCGAGAGCAGCAACGGGATCAGTTACAGCAGCAATGGGAGCAGCAGCAGGAGACAAATAAACTCCTGATACACCAAATCCAGCAGCAGCAATGACAGAAGGAGCTCCTAGCAGCGGAGATCCGTGGCAGGACATCCGCTCCACCCCCAGATCCAGGTGAGGACGCACACGTCAGGAAAACGGTAAGGAGAACCTTACAGAAGATGACCCCGGGGGATGATGTTGAGGCGTTCCTGACTGTTTTTGAAAGGGTAGTGGAACGGGAGAGATTACCACAGGAGCAGTGGACGGAGGTTCTGGCGCCATATTTGACCGGGGAGCCGCAGAAGGCCTATTATGATCTGAATTTACAAGACGCAAAGGAGTACACGAAATTAAAAACCAAGATATTGGCATGCTCAGGAATGACTATGTCTGTCAGAGCACAAAGGGTCCACCACTGGGTGTATGCTGGCGAGAAACCTCCACGCTCACAGATGTTTGACTTGTTACATCTAGTCCAGAAGTGACTGCAGCCAGAGTCTTCCACTCCTGCCCAGATGGTTGAGCGTGTGGTGATGGACAGGTTCATCCATTCCCTACCCAGGCCGGTGCAGACCTGTGTTGCCCAGGGTGACCCTCGGAATGCGGACAACCTTGTTGGCCTGGTAGAGAGGTACCAAGTGGTCGAAAAATCCCTAGGGAAACCGGACATAATCACCGCCCCCTACTGGAGTGCCCAAAAGAGGGCGGGTTCACCACAGAAGGGGTTCAGAGCCACAACTGGGGGGCGTCCAACTCTGCTGAGCCAATGGACTGCAGCCTAGGCAGACGATGTTCATACTATGCTTACCCAGCCTGCAGTGTGGACTGTCAACCTGGTGAGGGGCCGCAGGCGTGTGCCGTATCCGTTAACGGAGTGATGGTCCTTGGGCTGTTGGACTCTGGGAGTCTGGTAACCTTAATCAGTGCCACCCTTCCCCACCAGCTGATCCCTACCAAATCTGTGGGCGTCCGCTGCATACATGAGGACGCCAAGAACTACCCGGTGGCCAGAGTGACAGTCAGAACAGACTGTGGTGCCCAGTCCCACGAGGTCGGGGTGGTCAAGGACCTTATACATCCCGTCATTTTGGGGCGCGATTTTCCCTTGTTCTGGGACTTGTGGGGGAAGGGATCCAGACTGAGTCCCGTGGAAAAAAGCCAGGACCCTAGAGAAATACCCCGGTCGACATCGGAAGTGGATGAGTTCCCACTATGTGTCCTTGTCGGTGACGAGGATGAGACTGTGTCTGAGGTGGTCGACCTCCCTGAATTAGAGGTGCCTTGAGAGAACTTTGGGTCAGCTCAGGTTCGGGACTTGACTTTGAAAGGGGCGTGGAATAATTTTACTGTTTGTAATGGTGTTGCCCAAGAGCCGGGGGCGGACACCAGGTACCCACACCTTGCAGTTCAGGGGGAGCTATTATGCCGGGTGACCAAACTAAAAAGTGAAGCGGTAGTGGAACAGCTGTTAGTTCCAGCTTCATACCGTCAGAGGATATTAAACATGGCACACTCACATATTCTGGGGGGACACCTATGGGTTGAGAAAACCCAGGAGAGAATTATAAGGAGGTTTTATTGGCCAGGATGTTATCGGGAAATCTTAAACTATGGTAGGTCCTGCCCCACCTGCCAGATAACCGCGCCCACCTCCCACTTCCGTAGTCCATTAGTTCCTCTACCTGTCATAGAGGTTCCCTTTGAGAGGATTGCCATGGACCTTGTGGGTCCCTTAGTTAAATTGGCCCGGGGCCACCAATACATCCTGGTGGTCATGGACTATGCGACCCGGTACCCCGAAGCGGTACCCCTAAGGAACTCATCCAGTAAAAGTATAGCCCGAGAGCTAGTTCATATTTTTGCTCGGACAGGTCTGCCAAAAGAGATTTTGACAGACCAAGGAACCCCCTTCATGAGCAAGGTGATGAAGGAGCTATGCACAGTCCTTCAGATTGCCCAGATTCAGACCTCAGATTATCATCCACAGACGGACGGTTTAGTGGAACGCTTCAATAAGACTTTAAAGGCGATGCACAGGAAGGTCGTTGAAAAGATTGGGTGAGAATGGGACTACCTGCTGCCATTTCTGCGTTTCTCTGTCAGAGAAGTTCCTCAAGCCTCCACTGGCTTCTCTACATTTGAGCTCCTGTATGGACGGTATCCAAGAGGTCTCCTAGACATCGCCAAGGAAACCTGGGAGGCCGAGGTCACGCCCTACAGGAGCATCATCGAACATGTCACCCAGTTACAGGAGAGAATGGTGAAGGTGATGCCCATCGTGAAGGAACATCTCCTCCAGGCGCAGGAAGCCCAGGCGAGGGTGTATAACCGGTCGGCAAAGCTGAGACAGTTCCAACCTGGGGATCGCGTCCTGGTTCTTATTCCCACCGTTGAAAGTAAATTTCTGGCCAAGTGGCAAGTTCCATATGAGGTGGTGGAGAAGCTCGGTGAAGTGAACTACAGAGTCCATCAGCCTGGCTGAAGAAAGCCACACCAGGTATACCATGTAAACCTGCTCAAGCCGTGGTGAGATCGGGAATCCGTGGGAACTCCTTGCCTGGGAGCCACTCCCGAAGGCCAGGTGGAAGATGTCACGATAGCGGAGACCCTTTCGCCAGCCCAGAAGCAACAGTGTCAAGAACTGCTCCTGCAGAATCGGGACCTGTTCTCAGAGTTGCCGGGGCATACTCAGGTGGTAGAACATGATGTGCTAACAGAGCCGCAAATAAGGGTGAACCTGAAGCCATACAGGATTCCTGAAGCACGCCGGGAGGTGATCTCGGCTGAGGTGAAGAGGATGTTAGACCTTGGTGTAATAGAGGAGTCAAAGAGTGGATGGTCGAGCCCCATCGTCCTCGTGCCAAAACCCAACGGAGAGTGGAGGTTTTGTAATGATTACCGCTGGCTGAATGAGGTGTCCAAGTGTGACGTATACCCGATGCCCCGCGTCAATGAACTCATCGAGAGACTTGGACCGGCGAGGTACATCACCACTCTGGACCTGACGAAGGGCTACTGGCAGATCCCCATGTCCCAGACGTCCAAGGAGAAGACAGCTTTCTCAACACCTGATGGGTGCTTCCAATACACTCGGACTACAGGGGGCCCCAGCCACCTTCCAGAGGGCTATGGATCGGATTCTAGCCAAACATAAGAAATATGCTGCAGCCTACCTTGACGACATTGTAGTCTTTAGCCCAGACTGGGAAAGTCATCTACCTAAACTACAGGCCGTTCTAGATGCTCTAAGAAAGGTGGGATTTACAATAAATCCAAAAAAATGCGCCGTTGGAAAAGAGGAGGTCAAGTACTTGGGCTATGTCGTCGGGAGAGGCGAAATAAAGCCGCAAGTTAATAAAGTGGAGGCAATCCAGACCTGGCCGAAACCGCTCTCCAAGAAGCAAGTGAGAGCATTCCTGGGAATGGTGGGATATTACCGGCGGTTTATTCCAAATTTTGCCATGATGGCCGCGCCACTGACGGATCTCGTAAAAGGCACCAGATCAACCATGGTGAAGTGGACGGAGAAAACAGAGACTGCGTTTCAACTGTTGAAGTCAGCACTGTGTAAACAGCCGGTCCTGGTCGCACCAGACTTCAAGAAAGAGTTTGTGGTCCAGACAGATGCTTCAGAGCTTGGTCTAGGAGCCGTACTTTCTCAAGAGATAAATGGAGAAGAACATCCCATTCTCTATCTGAGCCGTAAGCTTTCGTCCTGCGAGAAAAACGACGCAATAGTAGAAAAAGAGTGTCTAGCCATAAAATGGGCTGTAGATACACTAAGATACTACCTATTAGGCCGGAAGTTTAAGTTGGTATCAGACCATGCCCCATTGAGATGGTTGAGGGAAAAGAGGGGTAAAAATGCCAGGGTAATTGGTGGTTCCTAGCTCTTCAGGACTTCAACTTTCACGTGGAGCATAGGCCCGGGAAGTTACACGGGAACGCTGATGCCCTTTCTAGAATTCCATGTCTAGTATCGGAAGGTGCCCAAACCCCAGGCTTTGGGCAGAGGGGGGGAATATGTGACGGTCAGTGGTATGATATATGAGGGGAGGTATGTGTCGCACAGGTTGCTAGCCTGTGTGAACTGAAACCAACGAACTTTCTGCCAGCATGTTATATGCTGGTGGGTTAACTCACTTAAAGGGCGTGGTTTTAGGGGAATGACAGTGATGGGAGGGACGTCATTCTCCATACCTCCACCCCAGGGTGTGGCTGAGCATCATTTAAATGTTCAACCCTGTTTTTTTTTTCTTTGAGTTGTGTTTGGAGAGTCAAGGTCTCCAGAGTGGACAGCCATAGCTCAGGAGGGAGCTCAAGGTTGGACATAACCTGTGTGTGCGACCCGCACACACATATATGGGCTGTGCTATAGTTTATCTTTTGTTTTTGTGGTTTAGCCAAGTTAGGCTGCGTTCACACATTGCGTATTTCCCTGCGTTTTTTTACGCTGCGTATTTTCCTGCTTTTTTTACCTGCGTTTTTTTACACAGGTAAAAAAAGCACCTCCATTCACACACTGCGTAAAAAAGCGCAGCAAAAAACGCAGTGTGAAATGAAGGGTGACATGTGTAATGTCACACTTCATTTCAGTGTGACATGTGTACTGTCTGTGTCTGTGTGTCCTGTGTGTCTATGTGTCGTGTGTGTGTGTGTGTGTGTGTGTGTCCCTAGCAGTGTATGTACAGACTATGGATACTCACCTACCCGATGGATGAGAGACGCGTCTGCTCCGTCCCGCGCTTGCAGCATCTTCCGTGAAGCGATCAGCAGACTGTCAGCTGACCGGCTTGTAATCAGCTGACCGTCCGGTTACAAGCCGGTTAGCTAACAGCTGATCGGCTCACCGGCAGATGCGGGAAGCGCGGGATTGGAGCAGACCGGAGCGGACGCCTCTCCCCTGACATCGGGTAGGTGAGTATCCATCCTGCGCCTCCGTAAAAAAGCGATGGAATTACGCAGTGTGTGAACACCGCTGCGTAATTCCATCGCTTATAATGGGCACAATAGTGAGAAAGCGCAGGACGCAGCTGCGTAAAGAATTGACATGCCAATTCTTTACGCAGCTGCTCTTTCCCGCTGCGTAAAATTACACAGTGTCTGAATGGCAAAGTGAATTTCCCATTCACTTTGCTGTCAGACACAAAGCACATTGCGTATTTTCAAAAAGCGCACGCAAAAAAGCGCGCGAAAGTACGCAATGTGTGAACGCAGCCTAAGGCTGTATTTATTTTGCTGGAGTGCAGAGCTTTATGCTGCTAATAAAGCCTGCAAAGAAAACCCGGGTTCCTGAGTCTACTTCTGGAAGTGGCCGAGCGAGTCATCCTACCACAACATGCATATATCTGCTAAGAAAGTAAGTGTAGGACCATTCGGAAATAAACATGAACCAGTAAGAGAAAAGCCAAAATATATGGTCACCAATGATGCTACTAAGTACATGAATCATATAGAATAAACTTTATTGAACAAACGTTTGTTACATGGTGGCACTCTAGGAGACGGGTGCCCACACGTCAAATAAAATCATAAAAAGATGTATAATAAAATGTTGAGTTCAAACTGTATATCATAAATTACACTCTGGACCAAGGAAAAGGGTATATTATATCAAGTGCGGAAATGGGTAGATAGGCTGCTGAGGTCAATTAAAGGGGAAGGTTTGTGGACATATGTGGTTGGTTCACCTACACACAATGATGTACTTAAATATGCTGTTGGGACTAACCCCTAGTATACAGGCACTACACGTATACGAAATATTTCAATATTAATGTCTGTTAGGTATCAGACTTATAATGCTAATGTATATTATAAGTACAAACGTACAGAACTGAAGTGCAATCCACAAGATAATAATGAGTTAGTCACAGATATCAACAGTTATATCTATAAGTACCTAACAAGAGATAAGATCAGAAACATAGCACATGATAATAAATGGATCAATTATGCAAACAACATACGTTGATATCCTTCCGTATGTCAAATAATCAAGCTAAAGTGATGTCACAGAAGGTAATAGTCTGCCATCTATAAAATATAAAGAGGTAAGATTATGCCATCAATTCAGTCAAAGTCTCGGAAATTCCTCCCCTCTCCACACGCCCTAATGTTGACCTATTTGTACAACTGGTAAGTCATGAATTCGATAAAATACCACATTATCCCACACATGACAACCTAAGTAGGGATGAGAGACAATGACTTAAGAGACTACAGGATCAACAATACGTGGTCTTTAACCCCTTTACCCCCGAAGGTGGTTTGCATGTTAATGACCAGGCCAATTGTTACAATTTTGACTACTGTCACTTTATAAGGTAATAACTCTAGAACGCTTCAACGGATCCCACTGATTCTGAGACTCTTTTTTCGTGACATATTGTACTTCATGATAGTGGTAAAATTTCTTCGATATGACTTGCATTTATTTGTAAAAAAGATTGGAAATTTGGCTAAAATTTTGAAAATTTCGCAATTTTCAACATTTTAATTTTCATGCCCTTAAATCAGAGAGATATGTCATACAAAATAGTTAATAAATAACATTTCCCACATGTGTACTTTACATCAGCACAATTTTGTAACTAGAATTTGTTTTGTTTAGGAATTATAAGGGTTAAAAGTTGACCAGCGATTTCTCATTTTCCAGCAAAATTTACAAAACCATTTTTTTAGGGACCACATCACATTTGAAATGACTTTGAGGGGCCTTTATGACAGAAAATACCCCAAAGTGACACCATTCTAAAAACCCCTCAAGGTGCTCAAAACCACATTCAAGAAGTTTATTAACCCTTCAGGTGCTTCCTAGGAATTTTTGGAATGTGGATGAAAAAAATGAACATTAAACTTTTTCACAAAAATATTACTTTAGACCCAATTTTTTTTATTTTCGCAACGGCAACATGAAAAAATGGGCATCAAAATTTGTTGCGCAATTTCTCCTGAGTAAGTAGATACCACATATGTGGGGGAAAAACACTATTTTGGCGCGCGACAGGGTTCGGAATGGAACGAGCGCCATTTGACTTTTTGAATGTAAAATTTGCTTGAATAATTAGCGGACGCCATATTGCGTTTGGGGAGCCCCTGATGTGCCTAAAAAGTGGAAACCTCCCACAAGTGACACCAATTTGGAAACTAGACACCTCAGAGAACTTATCTAGATGTGTAGCGAGCACATTTTTGGGCGCACGGAAGGGTTCAGAAGGGAAGGAGCACTGTGTGACTTTTTGAATGCAAAATTGTCTGGAATAGAGAGTGGACGCCATGTCGCGTTTGGAGAGCCTCTGATGAGCCTAAACTGTGGAAACGCCCCACCAATGACCCCATTTTGGAAACTAGGCCCCTCAAGGATTTTATCAGGAGGTATAGTGAACATTTTGAACCCAGAGGTACGACACAGAATTTGATAACATTAGGTCATCATATTTAATAAGTTGTCATTAGTCTTGAGCTCAAGTGCTCTCTACTTGAGTTTGCATCGAGTACTCAGGTAAGCACATAGTATCGCGGGTGCTCGAGTGACATGCTCAAGTCTCCGCCCCGCATGTTTCACAATTGTTAGACACCCCAAAAAAATGTGGGGATTGCCCGTGCATGGTAGGCAATCCACACATTTCTTTTTTTGCTGTATAACAGCCACGAAACATATGGGGTGGAGACTTGAACATGTCACTTGAGCACCTGCGATAATCGGTGCATACCCGAGCACCCGATGCAAACTCAAGTAACGAGCACTTGCGCTCAACACTAGTTGCCATATTGTTGTAATTTTTTTCCCTTTACTTTTGAAAAAATCCCAACACCAACACAACCCTAATACAACCCTAGCCCCAACCCTAATTCAACCCTAACCCTAATACAACCCTAACCGTAACCCTAACCCTAGCACAACCCTAACCCTAGCACAATCCTAACTTTAGGGACACCGGATAGAAGGTAAGAGGCCCGCTTTTACCGGCGGCTGCACCGGAAATGCTGCGATCGACTTTGATCGCTGCATTTCGGGAGTTTGTGTTGGAAGCGATGCGGCACCGCAACAGGCACATACAGTGGTGGCCAAAAGTATTGGCACCCCTGCAATTCTGTCAGATAATACTCAGTTTCTTCCTGAAAATGATTGCAATCACAAATTCTTTGGTATTATTATCTTCATTTAATTTATCTTCAATGAAAAGACACAAAAAGAATTGTCCTAAAGCCAAATTGGATACAATTCCACACCAAACCTAAAAAAAGGGGTGGACAAAAGTATTGGCACTGTTTGAAAAATCATGTGATGCTTCTCTAATTTGTGTAATTAACAGCACCTGTAACTTACCTGTGGCACCTAACAGGTGTTGGCAATAACTAAATCACACTTGCAGCCAGTTAACATGGATTAAAGTTGACTCAACCTCTGTCCTGTGTCCTTGTGTGTACCACATTGAGCATGGAGAAAAGAAAGAAGACCAAAGAACGGTCTGAGGACTTGAGAAACCAAATTGTGAGGAAGCATGAGCAATCTCAAGGCTACAAGTCCGTCTACAAAGACCTGAATGTTCCTGTGTCTTCCGTGCGCAGTGTCATCGAGAAGTTTAAAGCCCATGGCACTGTGGCTAACCTCCCTAGATGTGGACGGAAAATAAAAATTCACGAGAGATTTCAACACAAGATTGTGCGGATGATGGATAAAGAACCTCGACTAACATCCAAACAAGTTCAAGCTGCCCTGCAGTCCGAGGGTACAACAGTGTCAACCCGTACTATCCGTCGGCGTCTGAATGAAAAGGGACTGTATGGTAAGATACCCAGGAAGACCCCACTTCTTACCCCGAGACATAAAAAAGCCAGGCTGGAGTTTGCCAAAACTTACCTGAGAAAGCCTAAAACGTTTTGGAAGAATGTTCTCTGGTCAGATGAGACAAAAGTAGAGCTTTTTGGGAAAAAGCATCAACATAGAGTGTACAGGAAAAAAAAAAGAGGCATTCAAAGAAAAGAACACGGTCCCTACAGTCAAACATGGCGGAGGTTCCCTGATGTTTTGGGGTTGCTTTGCTGCCTCTGGCACTGGACTGCTTGACCGTGTGAAGTCTGAAGACTACCAACAAATTTCGCAGCATAATGTTGGGCCCAGTGTGAGAAAGCTGGGTCTCCCTCAGAGGTCATGGGTCTTCCAGCAGGACAATGACCCAAAACACACTTCCAAAAGCACTATAAAATGGTTTGGAAGAAAGCACTGGAGACTTCTAAGGTGGCCAGCAATGAGTCCAGACCTGAATCCCATAGAACACCTGTGGAGAGATCTCAAAATGGCAGTTTGGAGAAGGCACCCTTCAAATATCAGGGACCTGGAGCAGTTTGCCAAAGTAGAATGGTCTACAATTCCAGCAGAGCATTGTAAGAAACTCATTGATGGTTACCGGAAGCGGTTGTTCGCAGTTATTTCGGCTAAAGGTTGTGCAACCAAGTATTAGGCTGAGGGTGCCAATACTTTTGTCTGGCCCATTTTTGGAGTTTTGTGTGAAATGATCAATGATTTGATTTTTGCTTTCATCTCTTTTGTGTTTTTTCCTTGCAAGCAAATTAAATGAAGATAATAATACCAAAGAATTTGTGATTGCAATCATTTTCAGGAAGAAACTGAGTATTATCTGACAGAATTGCAGGGGTGCCAATACTTTTGGCCACCACTGTAGTACCGGGTGTCAGCTGTGACAATCAGCTGACACCCGGTGGCAATCGCGCCTGCACAGCTTCTGCTTGCGCGATCGCCTGGGCATAATAATACGTATCTGGTCCAAGAGGCCCAGGACGCAGATAAGTATTATTACGCCCCACATCAGAAAGGGGTTCAGCCGGCAGACAAGGGTGGGAACATAGTAATGTGGCCTAAGGTAATGTATGAGGCAGAAGCATTCCATCAGTTAAGGGATAGGAATTGCTACCAAAAATTAACATTCAATCCCCTTTCCAAATTTCATGCAGAACTATCGTCACTATTGCAAACAGCTAAAGATGGTGAGGGTGAGACCAATACCAAAGACCTGTTTACAATACTTCAAGTCAGTGAACCAACTATTCCCACGAGCACTATTTGTCTGATACCTAACAAACATTAATATAGAAATATTTCGTATACATGTAGTGCCTGTATACTAGGGGTTTGTCCCTTTACATCAATATCCATGACACGTATGGTGTACATGTGGTTGAATTCTTCATTCAGACCTTATCCAGTTCCCCTGGAACTACAATTCTCCCTATCGCACAACTTCTTCTTGTTCAAAGGGTCCTTCTACCTACAGCTTCAGTGCACTGCCATGAGGGCATAATTTGCACCAGCATATGCCAATTTATTCCTGGGGCTGTGGGAGAGGGACCTATTCCTGTCGGATCGATATACATCAGTGGACCGCGTCCTCTACATACTACATAAACCTTCCCCTTTAATTGACCTCTGCTGCCTATCTACTCATTTCTGCACTTGATATTATATACCCTTGGTCCAGAGAATAATTTATGGTATACAGTTTTAACTCCACATGTATATTCCATTTTATTATATATCTTTCTATGATTTTGTTTGACTTGTGGGCACCCGTCTCCTACAGTGCCACCATGTAACCAAAAGTTTGTTCAATAAAGGTTTTTTATTCTATATGATTCATACACTTAGTATCATTGATGACCATTAGTGATGAGCGAGCGTGCTCATTTAACCCTTTCACCGAGTATGCTCGGGTGCTTACCGAGTAGCTTCGTCAAGATCGTATATTATGGTCGAGTCCCTGCGTCTGCATGGTTTACGGCTGTAAGACAGCCTCAACACATGTGAAGATTCCCTAACAAACAGGCAATCCTTGCATGTGTTGAGGCTGTCTTACAGCTGTAAATCATGCAGATGCAGGGCCTGGAACATAATATACGAGCACGCTGAAGCTAATCGGTAAGCACCCAAGCATGCTCGATGAAAAGGTTAAATGAGCACACTCGCTCATCACTATTGACCATATATTTCAGCGTTTCTCTTATGAGCCCCTCTACACGGTATGATGGTCTAATATATTCGTCCCATCAAGTGAATGACAATAAAAAAACAAACACTACTAAATGTAAGAGTTTATAGCAGATTTATGTGTCTCTTTCTTGTCATTTAAACTGAGGTTTCATTTTGTACATGTTCCTATTCTTGTGTCTAGTGTGCCTACTCTATTACACTGCAGGGCTTAACAACCAGGAACATCTTTTTTAATTGAGAAGTACCTACATCACATCTTAAGTGTTTTTATGCAGTCAGACACCATGCGTTATAATAATTTTTGTATTCTCAAGAAAACATCTTAGCCAATTAAAGTGGATATACTGTTATTGTGGCAATTAGCATTTAAAGAAAATAGTATTTTCCCAAAATTGAATAATGGCTGTGATTTAAAAGATTGAAGTCCTAGAAAATGTGATTAAGTAACTAAACGTGTATAAATGTGTATATATAGTAAGTTAAAAATATATTCCAACAATTGGGGTCAAAGTAAGCTTTTGTCATATATAAATAGACATCTTCCCTGAATCTACTGATGACTTATTTCCATTTACTTGAAAGGAATCATTGGCTAGAAGAGAGCTATAAAATTGGTCATCTGAGGCTTTCATTTTCATCCTTTCCGGCATGTCTTCCTTTCCACTTTCCATATCCATTCCGGAGCTCTCCCTCCAGCTGTAACTGCTGAATGCTGATTTTGGGAATCCCTGCCTCCCAGCAGCTGAAGTCAGCATTCACATATTAACAGAAAGTATACCAAGGTTCTTAAAAGTGTCAGTTCAGCGAGGCACAACCACCCACGGATGTTTCTCTTGTATATATATTTTATGTTTATTTAGCTATAATACAGAAAGACAGAAAGCTTATTCACTTTATTTGATAAAAGCTGTTCTATTCAATAGACTTATACAATACTATGTTTTATAAAGCTGTGTATCCACGCCAACTGAAATCATCATTCCATCCCCCATTTGCTTGAACATAAATTAACCCCTTAACAACCGCCGATACACATTAAAACGGCGGCAGCTAAGGGGCCTTATTCCCTCACCGCCGTTTTAAAATGGCAATCGTGAATAAGGGTAAAGTATTCCCCAGGATCCGAAAATTTCCAGGGTCTCAGCTACCAGGGGGTAGCTGAGACCCTGGAGAACACGATCAGGGCCAGATTTCCTGGTCCCCGATCACGTGATCGTTGTTACTAAATGAATAATGGCGATCATGTAAAAAAAAAGTGTGCCCGCTATTAAAATAATTTCTCTCTCTTCTGACATGATATACATGTTAGAGGAGAGTGAGTTGATGTCTCCAAGTCCCCTCCCAGGTACCTCCGCCATCCGCTGGCCCTCCACTTCCTCTTTCTGAAAAAAAAATGGAGGGTGCATGTGAAGTGTGCCCGCCGACATCGGCCGAGATTTTTTTCTATTGGTTCCTTTTGATCACTGTGATAAACCCTATCACAGTGATCAAAAGCCAATAATTAGTATGTCATCCGCCTGTGTCATCCCCTTAGATTCATTCTTTTTTATTTTGTAATTTTTATTTCTTTCATTTTTTTCCATTTTAGTTAGGGTTAGGGTTGGCTAAGGGTTAGGCTAAGGGTTAGGGTTGGGCTGAGGGTCAGGGTTGGGCTAAGGGTTAGGGTTTTTTCAAAAGTTTAAAAAAAATTATGACAATATGACGACTAGTGTTGCTCGCTACTTGAGTTTGCATCGGGGTGCTCAGGTATGCACTGAGTATCGCAGGTGCTTGAGTGACATGCTCGAGTCTCTAACAGCAGCGAAACATGCGGGGCAGCCAAAAAACATGCAAGGATTGCCTGCCATACACGGGTAATCCCCGCATGTTTTTTTTGGGTATCTAACAACAGCGAAACATGCAAGGCAGGGACATGAGCATGCCGCTGGAGCACCTGCAACACTCGCTGCATACCTTAGCACCAAATGAAAACTTAAGTAGCACTTTCTCTCAACACTAATGATGACCTATTCAATACGACGACCAAATGTTATCAAATTCTGTGTCGTACCTTTGGGTTCAAAATCCTCACTATACCCCTGGATAAAATCCTTGAGGGGTGTAGTTTCCAAAATGGAGTTAGTTGTGGGGGGTTTCTGCTGTCACCTTAGGGGCTTGCAAATGTGACATGTCGCCCGCAATCTATTTCAGCCAATTTGTGTTTCAAAATTCAAATATTTCTCCTCCTGTTCTGAGCCCTGACGTTTGTCAAAACAGATCTTTTTGACTACAAGTGGTGTATCGTCACGCTCATAAAGTGGGTAACAAACTGTGGAGTCCACTTTTCGTGTTAACTCTTGAAAAAGAGAAATTTGGGGCTAAAACAAGATTTTAGAGGTAAAATGTAATTTTTTTTTCATTCCATTTTGCATTAATTCTTGTGTAGCAACTTAAGGGTTAAAAATTTCCTGACAACAGTTTTAAAGTATATGAGGGGTGCGGTTTTTAAAATAGTATCAATTTTTGGGAGTTTCCAATATATAGGCCCCTCAAAATCCACTCTCCCAGTGGGTCATGGCACCCACAAAGTAGACATATGGGAAATGTTATTTATTAATTATTTTGTGTGGTATAACTATCTGATTTAAGAGTATAAAAATTTAAAGTTTGAAAATTGTGAAATTTTCAATTTTTTTCTACATTTTTTTATATTTTCAGAAATATACGCAATTCATATCGACCAAAATTTACCACTAACATGAAGTTCAATATGTCATGGAAAAACACTTTTAGAATCACTTGGATCCGTTGAAGCATTCCAAAGTTATTACCACTTAAAGTAACAATGGTCAGATTTCAAAAATTTTGTGTGGTTATTAACCCCTTAATGACTGGAGCATTTTCCGTTTTTGCATGTTCGTTTTTTGCTCCCCTTCTTTCCAGAGCCAGAACTTTTTTATTTTTTGTTCAATATGGCCATGTGAGGGCTTATTTTTTGCAGGACGAGTGTACTTTTAAACGCCATCACTGGTTTTACCATATTGTGTACTGGAAAACAGGAAAAAAATTCCAAAATTCCACAATTGTTTTTTTTTTTTTTTACCATGTTCACTGAATGCTAAAACTGACCTACCATTATTATTCTCCAGGTCATTACGAGTTTTAGACACCAAACATGTATAGGTTCTTTTTTATTTAAGTAGTGAAAAAAAATTCCAAAGTTTTGTAAAAAAAAAATAAATGGCGCCATGTTCCGAGACCCGTAGCATCTAAATTTTCTGGATGAGGGCTTATTTTTTGCATGCCGGACTGACGTTTTTATTGATTCCATTTTGGGGTAGATCTGATGTTTTGATCGCCCGTTATTGCATTTTATTGCAATGTTGTGGCGACCAAAAAAAATCGTAATTCTGGCGTTTGAAATTTTTTTCTCGTTACGCCGTTTACCGATCAGATTAATTATTTTTTTATATTGATAGATCGGGTGATTCTGAACACGACAAAAACAAATATGTGTATGTGGGGTTTATTTTTTATTATTTTATTTTGAATGGGGCAAAAGGGAGGAGTTTTTTAATATTTTTAAAAACTTTTTTTTTACACTTTTTGCATGCTTCAATAGTCTCCTTAGGAGACTAGAAGCAGCAGCTGTCCGATTGCCTCTGCTACATAGAGGCGATGAGCAGATCACTTCTATGTAGTAGAAATGCTCGCTTGCTATGTGGCGCTCATAGCAAGCGAGACATAACAACCACAGGGGTCTGCTGCAGAACCCGGGTTGTCAAGCCAACCCATGGGTAACCCACAATCACGTGACGGCTTCCTGGAAGCTGGACGGGCTTCCTGGAAGCGCTAGTTAAATGCCACTGTCAGAGATTGACAGTGGCATTTAACTGGTTAACAGCCACGGGTGGATCGCGATAGAAATCAGATAAAAGGGAGATTTATGGTAGTAAATATCATTGAAACAATATGAAACCAACATTTATCATAACTAGAGATGAGCTAAAAAAAACAAGCGATACCCTGGTCCGGTGTCCACTTTGGTACTTTGTGTCAGCCGGACCAGGGCAGTGCAAACTTCCAAGGTGCACACCCGAATACTGGTATCCTGGGCACCTTATGCGATTACTGGACCGCTATGACCTCATGGCATCAAATAAGGCCTAGTCACTAGGCTTCACAAGGCATCATGACATTCATCGACCCATGACATCGCAGTGGGCTAGTAATCACAGGAGGTGCCTATGATGGCAGTATTTAAGTGTTGTTGAGGAAGTTTGAATTACCCAGGCCCAGCTGCCACAGAGCAGTGTGGATCTTTTCATTCATCTCTAAAGTTAACTCAAATGGGACTGAACAGCCATACTGGGCTACAGCTGGGAAAAGAGGTAGGCAGAAGATGCAACTTCCTGAGATGCTGTGATCTGCCCTTTTACAGAGATACATCACAATGTTACCAACTTAATCAAGAGTAATGCTCACACAGCAGTGCTACTGATTAGAAAGAGTTGTGACTATTAATGCAAATGTGTCTTCAAAATATGGCCTATTGTTTAAATTAAGTTTTTATGTTAAATATATTTTTTAGGAATTTTTGTTGAGGATTTTTTTGTTGTCCATGTCACTATAGAATAAAAAAACTCTGAAATATTTTATTCTTTATCTTCAATTTGTTTGTTTGCAGCACAAATAGAAATTAACATAGTTATGGCTGAAAGTGTTGGCACTATTGAAATTATTCCAGAAACTGAAGTATTTCTCCCAGAAAACTGTTGCAATTACACATATTTTGTTATACCCACGTTTATTTCCTTTGAGTGCATTGGAACAACACAAAAAAAACAATGAATAAAAGGCAAATTGGCCATAATTTGACACAAAACCTCCAAAATGGGCTGAGCAAAATTATTGGCATCCTTAACTTAATATTTGGTTGCCCACCCTTTGGAATAAATAACTACAATCAATCGCTTCTAGTAACTATCAACAAGCTTCTTACAACTCTCAACTGGAATTTTGGACCACTTTTTTTTTTAAAACTGCTTCAGGTCTGTCATATTTGAAGGGTGCTTTCTCCCAACAGCAATCTTAAGATCTCTCCATGGGTATTCAATGGGATTTAGATCCGGACTCATTGCTGGCCACTTGCAAACTCTCCAGCGCTTTGTTTCCATTAATTTCTGGGTGCTTCTTGAAATATGTTTGAGGTCATTGTCCTGCTGGAAGACCCATGACCTAGGACGCAAACCGAGCTTTCTGACACTGGGCACTACATTGCAACCTAAAATCCTTTGGGAATCTTTATGATGCCTTGCACACATTCAAGACACCACATGCCAGAGGTGGAAAAACAACCCTAAAACATCTTTGTAGGCCTTATCCATTTTTGGTAAACAGTAGAATGACGTGCTTTATTAAAAAGTTCTATCTTGGTCTCATCTGTCACCAGATGCTTTCTCAGAAGGATTTCGGCTTACATACATTTTGGCAAACTGCAATCTAGCTTTCTTACATCTGTGTTAGCAGTGGGGTCATCCTGTGTCTCCTGCCATAGCATTTGATTTCATTCAAATGTCAATGGATAGTTTGCGCTGACACGGATGCACCTTTATTCTGCAGGACAGCTTGAATTTATTTATAACTTGATTGGGGCTGCTTATCTACCAACCGGACTATTCTGCTTTGCAACTTTTCATCAATTTTTCTCTGCCATCCACGTCCAGGGAGATTAGCTACACTGCCTTGAGTTGAAAACTTCCTGATTATGTTGCACACCTTGGACAAAGGAACATCAAGATCTCTGGAGATGGACTTGTAACCTTGAGATTCCTGATATTTTTCAACAGTTTTGGTTCTCAAGTCCTCAGACAGTTCTCTTCTCTTTCTGTTCTTCATGCCTAGTGTGGCACACACAGACACACAATGCAAAGATTGAGTCAACTTCTCCCCTTTTTATCTGGTTTCAGGTGTTATTTTCATATTGCCCACATCTGTACCTTGCCACAGGTGAGTTTGCTCAAAGCAAAGTTGTTTACCCACAATTTTGAAAAGGTGCCAATAATTTTGTCCTGTCAATTTTTGGGGTTTTGTTTGAAATTATGACCAATTTGCCTTTTTTTCTCTGTTTTTTTTTGTGTTCCAATACATACAAAGCTAATAAACATGTATAACAGAACATTTGTGATTGTAAAAATTTTCAGGGAGAAATACTTTATTTTCTGGAACAATGTTAAGGGTGCCAACACTTTCGGCCATGACTTGACATTGATATGCCTCAATGTAAGTGATTAAACCAAACAGTAATACAGTTTTTGTAGAAGACTTAGGGGAAAAAGAAAATAAACATATTTTATCAGTGATCCCTAAGTTAAGTCAATGGTGAAAGTCATAGAAGAAAACATCAATAAATGGTCTCTTGTTATGTATAATAGTGACATTTAAGTTTCACCATTTTGTGGCGTAAGTGAAGAGCAGCATTCTGGAGAGAGACTATTTAATGTGTTTAAGGTCCATCAAGAGCAGAAAGGGGAAGAAACAGGGTAGGATCGAATCCAGTTAGTCATTGAGAGACACATTTTCACAAAAATAGAATGAATGTAAATTTTTCAATTAGATGGCTCTTTCATCTTTTATTGCGTTTTCAGCTGATGTAGTCTGTGGTCATAAGTAGTTTTGAGCCACCCCCGTAGTGTTCGAGTTCGGTTAGTCGAACACCTGTATGTTCGCCGAACTGTTCGTCGAACTGTTCGTCGAACACCTTCGAACACCGTTAAAACCAATGGCAGGCAAACAAAAACACATAGAAACACATAGAAAACACCTTCAAAGGTGTCCAAAAGCTGACAAACTGCTCAGAAGACACAACTAACACATGGAAAAGTGACAAGTACATATAGTCATGCGAAAAGAAAAGAGGTGGAGGAGTAAAAGGAGGGGGAGACACAGATATAGGCATGTCATGCCCTTCTAAAACCAAAAAAGTGCGAAGCCGACACGGCCAGTCCGTTCCTGCCTGTGCGACCTCCGTGTCGCCGGGTTTGTGCCAGAGCCGCGGTGGACCCTGATGGCCAGCCCCCCTCTCCCAATACTGGTGCCCGTCCACTGGTGGGTCGAGCCCCCCCGCGGTGGGGGGGGGGGTAACATCTGCAGAAGAAAGACCATCTTCCAGCCAAACTAAGATGTCTACTTCTTTTCGTGGACAATGTGATACGATCCCTTTCTTACGGACACGCCCATCGCTACAAATTCCAGATGAGGCACAAAAACAGCAGGTGCTTCAACGGATATCAAGTGCTCCTTCAAGTGGGCTCTCCTCCACCTCAACTTCAACATCACAAATACTCCAGTCCTCAGAGGTGTCACCCAAATCGCACTTGCTTTCTCACAGCTCCCAAGTCTCCAGCTGCCCGTCTGAGTATGGGGTAACACAGATGGTTGAGTCTGCACAGCTGTTTACTCATACTATAGCCTGGGAAACGGAGGTCTGCTCCAGAGCTTCTGTTAATCCAGACGAGGAAATGATCTGCACTGATGCCCAGAATCTTTATAAGTCGGATCCAGGACCCGATGAAGAAGGTTCTGAGCATAATGTAGACCCTCGTTCCCAAACTGTAACTCCTGTTGGTGGAGACAATGATGAAGACGATGATGAGACTCAAATACCTGATTGGAGCGACAACTTGACTTTTCGGTCAGGGCAGGAAGAGGTTGGCTCTGAGGACGACGGGTGTGAGAATACACAGGGTGATGATGACGAGGTTGGAGATCCCACTTACTGTCAACCCACAGTCAGCCAGTCGATGAGGTCAGCAGAGGAGGTGGAGGAGGATGTGACTAGCCCAGGGGATGGGGATGACTCGGTACCTGGCCTTTGCCTGGCCTTGGGGATGTTGCTCCCAGGCCCGTACCCTGGGGTCACTCTTTAAAAGGGTGGATAATTGTTAATTTTATAAGAGTTCGTGACGCCACCTGTGGTATCTGGTGAGATGCACCAGCGCTGCAGCAGTCCACTGAGGCCGGTGATAAGGCAGCTCGATGGTATAGCTCCCCACAGGTGGAGCTAGGCCTCAGAAAAGCGTATGCAGGGGGAATGCAGGACAGGCGAGACCCAGCTGGGTCAGAGCAAGAACGGGAACGGACACGGTAGTCACTTCAGTACCTTTTACTGGTGGAAATTTAGACACATCCCGGAGCACTGTAGGGTGAAGGGTGCATATCAGGATCCTCCCCAATGAGCGGGTGTAGGGCCTCCTGTTTCTTGCCTCTGCGTAGTAAGTTTCTGACCTGCCTGGAGCTAGGCCTAACTTTGTCTCTGTCCTGCGCTGGCTGACCTTATGGTAGGGCCTTGTCTTGGAGTTCACGCTCCCAGTATGCGGGGCCTAAGCGTCTCCTGGCTCTGTTACGTATCAGCACCTTAGCGATCCTGGGACTTGTAGTTCTCCAGGGATTCCGGTTATGCCTTACTGGGTCATAGAGATCCCGGTAAGCTCGGATCCGGTGTCCGGTAAATGCTTCGGGGTGAGCTGGTTAAGCTCCTCTGCCCCTTATGTACTAACTCGCCACTCGCCTTCGGCCTACTCGGGCCCTCACTAGGCTATACACACTAATGGCAGCTTGCCGTGCTTCACCGATCTTATGGCGCCGGCACACCTTAAGCTCTAACTGGGCTCCCTGAATCTAGCTAGCAGGAGCCTTGTGCTCCACTGCTGAACTATTAACTGAGTTCTCTAGACTAGACTGAGCTCCACTGCAGACTGACCTCTCTTAGGCTTCTCTACTGCAGGAACTCTTCAGAGGAACTGAACTGCCTAGCTCCACCTTCCCTATTTATATCCCTAACGGGCTCCCTCTGCTGGTCTGAGGTGGAAGGTGGACATGTGTGAATGTTTATGGGGGCCTCTTGTGGAGGATTCCATCAATACACTCTTCTAGGATCTGTGATACCAAGCGCAGCGGGGCGTCACAGATGCTATTGATGACGAGGTTAGGTTGCGCCTTCCTGGACAGAGACGGAGTACTGGAAGCACGTCAGCAACTGCATCCTCAACCACAACTCTGCCTCTGACCACAAGTCGTAGTGGCTCTTCTGGTTGCATGGGCTCTAAGCCTTGCATAGCCTGGGCATTTTTTCAGATCGATAAGAATGACCCAACTCGTGTAATCTGTAATATTTGTCAGCAAAAGCTAAGTAGAGGCCAAAAAATCCATAGTTTGAGTACTTCATGCATGAACCGTCACATGGATATGAAGCATAAGTTGCAGTGGGAAGCTCACCCTTGCAACAATGCGGCCTAGCTGGCCGGGCCAACCACCGTCTGCCCCATCTTGTGCATCCGCGGCCTCTTCATCCTCTGTGACTGGGGGGACAGCAGTCACACATGTTTTTGGACGCAGACCTGCCACCTCTTTACCCGCAACAGCCAGTTTGATTGGCAGGTCGTCAGTTCATTTGGAAGTGGAAACACCTACTGGTGTTGAGCGCTCTCTGACATCGAGAGCACCACCTTTGGATCAAGGCAACCTAACATGTCCGCCTGCATCTTCCTCACAGACCGGCAGTTTGCCGGGGACACCCTACTCAACCCTGTCTAAGCAAAACAGCCAGCCCTCGGTCCCTCAGATGTGGACAAGTAAAAGACCATTTCCTCCTAGCCATGACAAAGCTAAGAGGTTGAATTTCACCATCTGCAAGCTCTTGGCTGCAGAAATGCTGCCTTTCTGCCTGGTGGACACAGAGGATTTTCGATACCTTATGTCCGTCGCAGTGCCCCAGTACCAGATGCCCATTCGGCACTACTTCTCAAAGAAAGGTGTGCCTGCGCTCCACCAGCATGTCGCACAAAACATCACCGCTTCTTTGAGAAACTCTGTGTGTGACAGGGTGCATTTCACCACAGACGCTTGGACGAGTATGCATGGACTGGGGCGTTACATGTCGCTGACTGGGCACTGGGTAACTATGGTGACAGCAGGACATGGGGCTGCTGTCCAAGTCTTACCGTCCCCACGAGTTGTGCGTCAATCCTCTTTATCTCGAAGTTCCTCCACTGCTTCTGCCTCCTCAACCTCCTCTCGGTCCTCCACCTGCACCCAAAGCCTGTCTGATAATGCCACCTGCTTTCTAACTGCTCAAAAGGAATCCTGCACACCTCCTTACTATGCTGGCAGCAGGGCTCAATGGCATCAGTGTTTACTTTGAAATGTCTGGGAAATGTGAGTCACACAGCTGAGGAGTTGTGGTCAGCTCTGGAGACCCAGTTTCATGGATGGTTGTCTCCACTGGACCTGCAACTAGGGAAGGCCGTGTGCGACAATGCTGCAAACCTGGGTGCGGCCCTTCGCCGGGGCAATGTCACAAACGTGCCTTGTATGGCTCACGTGTTGAACCTGGTTGTCCAGCAATTTTTAGCCCACTATCGCGGACTAGATGGCCTTCTGCAGAGGGCACGGTCGCTGTGTGCTCACTTCCGCCGTTCGCATCCTGCAGCTCAGCGACTTACATCTCTACAGAAGTCGTTGGGCCTGCCAGTTCACCGGCTGAAATGCGATGTGCCGACACGGTGGAATTCAACTCTGCACATGTTGCAGTGACTGTGGCAGCACCGACAAGCCCTGGTGCAATACGTTCTGACGTATAGCCTGGGCCAACGAGATCCAGAGGTGGGTCAGATCACTCTGCAGGAGTGGTCTCAGATCAGGGACCTATGAAGTTGACGCGCCCCCTGGGCCGTCGGGTACCCGGAGCCGGGCCGGTAGACACTGGGGGTTGTAGTCACTGTGGCGGTGACCTAGTCCGTGACCCAGGGCAGTCAATCCAAGGGTAATTTGTATATATGGGTTTTATAATGTCCGACTACGCCACCTGTGGAGTGCAGCCAAAGGGGCCGCCGCTGCGGAACAGTCCTCTGAAGCTGGTGGTTTTGCAGTAATGGTATTATTACTCCCCACAGGAAGAGTGTAGCTTCAGGGCAGTGTGGGTGGATGATGGTGGTTGTAGTGCAGGGAGTCAGTAATGAACACAGAGTCCGTGTGATGCAGTCCCAAGATCTTTACTCACAGTTGTTGCAGTCCAGATTACAGGTACCAGAGCAATCTCCCCCGTCGTGCTGTGCATTCTCAGTGAGGGGCTCAGTCCACCCCCAGATAGCTCCGGAGTACTTAGCAGGACCCCCTTCTGTGTGTCCTTTTCTCTGGCCTTCTCCCTGCACCTCACACCCAGTGACACTTCTCTCCGGTATCCTCGGGCTTTGGCGGGCGACGTGTGTTCCGTCCCCTGGGTCCTATGTGGCTACCTTCTTAGTGAGATTGGTGTGGACTTTGGCCTGCAGTACATGAAATGCTGCAGCCTCCGGTTTCCAGTTGAGCCTTGCTGTTTCTCCGCTAGTTGAGGGACCGGTTCCCCTTATCTGGCCTGACCCCTCTACCTCCTGGTAGCAGCGGGCGTACGGGTGGCCTTCTGCATGGCCCGTACCCCTAGGGTCCCTTCGGTTCCTGGAGCCTTCCTGCTCCCACTCCTCTCTTTTCTCCTTCAGTCCTGGGCCTCCCAGGCTAGGCCCGCCTCCGGAGCAGAGCTCATGCAGAGCCTCTGCTCCTGTCACTTCTCCTCCTCTGACTGGCTTGCTGTTTCTAAGATGGCTTTCTATTTATACTCTCCCTGTCATGTGCTCCCCTAAGCTGCTCCCCTAAGCACCCACTACATAGGACCCTCCCGCCAGCTAGGGTCCTGGGACTGTGTTCTCCCTTAGGAGCAATCTCGCCCTACCCCCACTGCGGGTATGTGTTGGATGCAGGTGTTAGGGTCCCGAGCCATACTCCTTTCTTACCTGAGGGTGAGATACCACACCTCTGGGTGAGATGCAGTAACTCTGTGGCGACTGAACCCTCAGGGGCTCCACACACCCTTCTGCACAGTTTTGAAATGGCGACGAAGATGTTTATTGCTGACGACGATGCTGTTATCGGCATGAGTATTCTGGTGATTTACATGCTGGAGCACACATTAAACAGAATTCAGAGTCAGGTGGTGGGACAAGAGGAGGTGGAGGAAGTAGAGGAGGAGTCGTATGCGGAAGGGATAACATCTCCAAGGTCCAGACGGTCAGCAGCAGCAAGGCGGCAGGCATGGGAGGGTGGGGGAGATGGTTTTACCAGGGCGCATGGTAGCAGCCAAACTGTTGAGGAAGGTGCAGGAGCCGAGGAAGAAGTGGAGGACAAACTGGCGATGGGCATGTAAGACTCATCAGATGAGGGAGATCTTGATCACATTTCTGTTGTGCGAGGTTGGGGGGAGAGGGCAGAGGAAGGAAGCATGATTCTTACCTCGCTACCAACACAACAAGGACTTGGTCCTCCTGGATGCGTAAGACACATGAGTGCCTTCTTGCTGCACTACCTGCAACATGACCCTCGGATTGTCAGAATTCAAAGTAATCCCGACTACTGGGTTGCCAGACTCTTAGATCCCCGGTACAAATGTAAATTTGCCGAAATAATTTCTGCCATAGAAATGGATTCACGCATGCAGGAGTATCTGCAGACGCTGTTGCAGAATTTTACATGTGCTTTTCCACAAAACACCAGTGGTGCACGTAGTGAATCTCACAGTTCTAACTTGCAAACTGTGTGACTGTCGAGTCTTCATTACTCAAACCGTAACTGTAGCACAGTATCTGCTGGTAACAGCAATTTTGTGGAATTGTTTCACCACTTTTTTAGCCCATCCTTTGCAAGGCAACAGGAGACAAGAAGTCTGACACATAGTTAATGCCTAGAGAGGATGGTACAGGAGTATCTCCAAGTGAACATCGAAGCCATGACTGTGTCACTGGACCCTTGCTCATTTTGGGATTCCAATCTGGAAAAATGGCCGGAGCTCGCCAGCAGCAGCCAGCGTTCTCTCTGAACGTGTGTTCAGCGCTGCTGGTGGTGTGCTGACAGATAAGCGCACGCGGCTGTCCACTGAGAATATAGACAGACTCACGTTCATAAAGATGAACAAATCATGGATTCCCAAGGACTTTTCTACCCCTGTGTCATCCTGGGGAGACTAAAAGCTTGAGGATTTGGTAAAATCACCTCACCAACCGTTTTAAGCAACTGTGGGGCAATTGATGTCACTTAACCCTAGAACGCATGACCATAAAAATCTACACTTTCACGTACCTGGGGCCTTTTAGGCCCGTGTGCAAATAACATGGAATAACTCAAACTCAAATGACAAACAACTATATACATGAAGAATACCTAGAGTTTCAAAATTCTAACTAAAGTAATCTTGCAGAAAATAGAAAACAAAAAACAGGGCGGGCCTGCGAGTCCCCAGGTATGCGTTCTAGGGTTAAGTGGTGTCTGTGCCACAATTGTGGGAAAAAATGGAGACTCTTTTTGGAGTCCCCTTGCTGTGTCTTACGTGACGTTGGCATCGTCAATTTCATGTGGGTTGGGTCGCTCCCCCCCCCTTTTAACTGTAAGAAACTACATACACTATGGCTTTGGGTAACACAGATGGTTGAGTCTGAAGAGCTGTTTACTCAAAGGTCTGCTCCAAAGCTTCAGTGTCTGCTAGTCAGAGTAGAATTTTTAACTGCATCTAGCCTAGGCAATACTTTGGGCGTAGTAGCCCAGCTGCGAAGCAAGCTGCACCGCCTGTGTATCTAATAAGAATTTTTAAATGCATCTAGCCTAGGCAGACTGTGGGGACCCCCAACCAAACCCAGACGCTAAGCCCCCCTACCGCACCCCTTTCCTTGACAATACAATAATGTAACTCTTACAACTGGATGGGTGAGGATCAGTCACAGCTTTATTAACTCTTTATACTCATTCCATTAGAAAGGCATTTTATTTCTAAAATAATTCAGCTTGTTGCAGCATGCCCTGGGTCTCCACTCCGGCAAGTTGGCCAACAAGTGTAACTCTCCAACATGTCCTTTCTATTTCCAGGCCACGAAGTATCCTGCGTACTCGTGTGCAGGACTCTGACCCCCACCCATCACTCTTAACGCTTGCTCCACTCCATCCTGGAGTCCTGACAGGAATATGTCCAGTCCAATATCCATTAAGTGAACACCATCGGGCCGTATGAGGCCTGCTTTATCTCCTTCCAGTTGTTGGTGTTGTATCACTACACCGCCTCTGTCTCTTCTAAATTTTGCCATCCGAATATTTATTACCCGCCTTGTCCGTTCGATGGCCGTGATGTCTCGCGCACCTTGCCATACCGCTATCGACACAATCTCTGACAATACTATAGTTAGTTTTGTGAAAAATTCTCTGAAGCGCTCAGTGTCTAGTTTCATTATTGCCATTAGTTATGCGCTCTTGTGATGACCTAGATTGTTTCCCCCGGCCTGTATAACTAAGATGACCAGACCTCTTGCCTCTCTCCCTACCTTGATTACCTCCATTAGTACCTGTGGCCATAGCAGGCCTCTAATACCTCTCCAGTTGAAATATGTGTTATGAAACTCTAATTTCCTCCCACCTGGGCGGACTTTCGCCCTTTTTTCTTCCCAATATATATACGAGTGGCCTATCACCCACACTGTTGGCTTAGCATCACCTGCAAAAGAAACAAACCACGTTAGGATAACAAGTCCGGTCTTATGTATCTTGCCAAACACGTGAATCGCCATCTCCCTATCCTCTGAACTTCCATTTCTGACAGTCCTGCTCTTGCTGCTTCCGTGGCCGCACCTATGCGGAATGAGTGTGTCCCGTGAACTTTGGGGTGGTTCCCTGCCGATGTTATGCATTTATTAAATATAGCTTGGAACTGGTATCTTGATAATGGCGTTCCATGAATGTGTGATAGGAAGAAATTACTTTGTGATCTGATGGTTATATATGTTTTTACTATTGTTACCCGACTCAGTGTACCGTTTGTGGGTTGTAGAAGTACCCAAGTGCCCCAGCCCGCTGGAACCGTTTTCGATTGGCATATGCGTAGACGTATTGCATTATTGGCTATGACTACGTCCTGGTGTAATAAGCCTCCACTGGTAGTAATTTTGGATTGAGGGACTAATTCGCTTATGCATAGCGCCCCGAAGAAGTCGATCGCAAATGCAGTAGACAGTAGTGTTGCTTCAAATTGTGAGTGTCATGTTAATGGTTTTAGGGATATGATGTGAGAAATCAGTTTTAGTGACACGGGACGGGACGTCTACAATCCTGACTTGGCTGACCCCTTTTCCACCCTTTTATGGATTGTCTGAGGATGAATCTTTGTCACATCTCCCCAATTCAGTAGTTGGAAGTGAAATGCTACTCCGGTCAGACACCGCTGCGCTGACGCCCCTGATATGCCCCTCATCATTAGCTGGTGGAGAAATTCTATGGTGACTTGTGATCTGGCTTGTTCACATTGGTCAACCCTTCGGCCTGCTACTAGTCGAGTCCACTCTTCCCATGCCTTACAGTATGCTTGCCACATCGACGGGGCAACTGACGCTCTGATTAATGGCATCAACTATTCGCCACTAGATCCCATAGGGACGGTGGGCAACTGTTGCCCGATGGGTGGGCGTTGGGGAAGAGCTCTGTGAAAATCTGCCAATTGAATTGTGATAAAGCGTTAGCAGCAGCTTTAGCCCCCTCAGCATCGTGGCTAGCGCGGACCCATACATTGTGTTTTAGGCACAGGAATGCTAGACGTCGTAGTAGGCCTAGCACTGGGAGAGACGATGATGCCATCTTATTAATGCAGTGCGCTAGGCTGTTGTTTTTTGTTATGAAGCGTATATTTTTGTTAGCCAGGCGCGCGCCCCATATTTCTATTGCTACCACTATTGGGAAGAAAAATTATTTTCAGGGCTAGATGCAGCTAAAAATTATTATTAATTTCAAAGCTGGTGGAGCTTGGTATAGATGGCCTAATACAATGAGTATCACACACTGCTACAAGCTGAAATATTTTTTCAGAGCTAGATGCAGATAAAAATTATATTGAATTTGCAACCTGGTGGAGGTTAGTATAGATGGACTAATAGAACAAGTGCCACACACTGCTACAAGCCGAAATATTTTTTCAGAGCTAGATGCAGATAAAAATAATTTTGAATTTGTAACCTGCTGGAGGTTAGTACAGATGGACTAATAGAACAAGTCCCACACACTGCTACAAACCGAAATATTTTTTCAGAGCTAGATGCAGAAAAAAATTATATTGAATTTGCAACCTGATGGAGGTTAGTATAGATGGACTAATAGAACAAGTCCCACACACTGCTAGAAGCCAAAATATTTTTTCAGTGCTAGATGCAGAAAAAAATTAAATTGAATTTGCAAGCTGATGGAGGTTAGTATACAGTTATATGAAAAAGTTTGGGCACCCCTATTAATCTTAAGCTTAATGTTTTATTAAAATTGGTGTTTTTGCAACAGCTATTTCAGTTTGATATATGTAATAACTGTTGGACACAGTAATGTTTCTGCCTTGAAATGAGGTTTATTGTACTAACAGAAAATGTGCAATCTGTATTCAAACTAAATATGACAGGTGCATAAGTATGGGCACCCTTATCATTTTCTTGTTTTAAATACTCCTACCTACTTTTTACTGACTTACTAAAGCACTTTTTTTGGTTTTGTAACCTCATTGAGATTTGAACTTCATAGCCAGGTGTATGCAATCAAGAGAAAAGCTACTTAAAGTGGCCACTTGCAAGTTGTTCTCCAGTTTGAATCTCCTCTGAAGAGTGGCATCATGGGCTCCTCAAAACAACTGTCAAATGATCTGAAAACAAAGATTATTCAAGATAGTTGTTAAGGGGAAGGATACAAAAAGCTGTCTCAGCGATTTAACCTGTCTGTTTCCACTGTGAGGAACATAGTAAGAAAATGGAAGAACACAGGGACAGTTCTTGTTAAGGCCAGAAGTGGCAGGCCAAGAAAAACATCAGAAAGGCAGAGAAGAAGAATGGTGAGATCAGTCAAGGACAATCCTCAGACCACCTCCAGAGAGCTGCAGCATCAACTTGCTGCAGGTGGTGTCACTGTGCATCGGTCAACTATACAACGCACTTCGCACATGGAGAAGCTGTATGGGAGAGTGATGCGAAAGAAGCCGTTTCTGCAAGCACGCCACAAACAGAGTCGGCTGAGGTATGCAAAAGCACATTTGGAGAAGCCAATTTCTTTTTGGAAGAAGGTCCTGTGGACTGATGAACCAAGATTGAGTTGTTTGGTCATACAAAAAGGCTTTATGCATGGCGGCAAAAAAACACAGCATTCCAAGAAAAACACTTGCTACCCACAGTAAAATTTGGTGGAGGTTCCATCATGCTTTGGGGCTGTGTGGCCAATGCCGGCATCGGGAATCTTGTTAAAGTTGAGGGATGCATGGATTCCACTCAGTATCAGCAGATTCTTGACAATAATGTTCAAGAATCAGTGACAAAGTTGAAGTTACGCAGGGGATGGATCTTTCAGCAAGACAATGATCCAAAACACCGCTCCAAATCTACTCAGGCATTCATGCAGAGGAACAATTACAATGTTCTGGAATGGCCATCCCAGTCCCCAGACCTGAATATCATTGAACATCTGTGGGATCATTTGAAGAAGGCTGTCCATGCTCGGCGACCATCAAACTTAACTGAACTGGAATTGTTTTGTACAGAGGAATGGTCAAAAATACCTTCATCCAGGTTCCAGGAAATCATTAAAAGCTACAGGAAGCGACTAGAGGCTGTTATTTTTGCAAAAGGAGGATCTACTAAATATTAATGTCACTTTTCTGGTGAGGTGCCCATACTTATGCACCTGTCAAATTTTGTTTGAATGCAGATTGCACATTTTCTGTTAGTACAATAAACCTCATTTCAAGGCAGAAACATTACTGTGTCCCAACAGTTATTACATATATCAAACTGAAATGGCTGTTGCAAAAACACCAATTTTTATAAAACATTAAGCTTAAGATTAATAGGGGTGCCCAAACTTTTTCATATAACTTTAGATGGACTAATAGAACAAGTCCCACACACTGCTAGAAGCTGAAATATTTTTTCAGAGCTAGATGCAGAAAAAAATTATATTGAATTTGCAACCTGATGGAGGTTAGTATAGATCGACTAATAGAATGATGCTATGCCCAAAAGGTTTTACTTCACTAGGTGCAGTAAAAAAATTTGTGTTCTATACACAGGTGGTGTAGCTTGCAACACAGATAGGCTTCTCCACTGACTAACACACACTGCAAGAGGACAAAAAGGATTTGCTTTGCTAGATTTAGCCAAATGCTGTGAAAAAAAACTTGCACAGCACTGGCACAGACCTGCCTGGCAAAAAGTGATAGGAACTGATGTAACCTAGCCCTGAAAAGGACTGCAATTACAATTAGTCTTGACTCCCAACCTATCTATTTAAGAGCACAGACCTGCCTGATAAAAGTCATAGGAAATGATGTAACCTAGTCCTTAAAAGGACTGCAATCACAAATATTCCCTACTCCCAAGCTATCTGTAGATTTGTGCGAAAATTGGCTTGAAATTAACAAAGTATAGCGCACACAGCAACAGCGGTGCCGTCTAACATGCAGCTGCAGCAGTGAGAAAATGGTGGCGACGGGGAAAATGGCTGGGTCTTATAGGGCAAGGACATGTGACATACACTGCCAATGACACATGTCCTTGCTTGTGTGAAAAAAAGCAGTTCTCTCCGTGTGTGCGCTGCTGATAGGCTGACAGATTGCACCTCCCCACTGTAAATGCGGGAAAGAGAAAAAAAAAATGGAGATCTTCATTATTTCTGCAGAGATCCATCCCCTGTCCCTCCCCCCTCCCCCCGCCCCACTGTACACTCAAACTGCGTATTAACATTAATTTTCAGCATTACTAAGAAAAAATCCAGTTATGATTTTGGTGCATGAACAGTTATCGAACATAACCTCGAACAGCCAAATTTTTTTCAAATCGTTCGTGTTCGCCGAACGGCTCGAACACCGCCCAAAACAGCTCGAATTTGACATTGGCGAACAGTTCGAGTCGAACACCGCTCATCTCTAGTCATAAATCATCTAAGATGAGCTTATTAAAAGACAGATAAAAGAGTTACAAATCACCTTTCAGACAGTCATGGTGGACTGATTGACAGATTCTTAGTTAAATCATTCTGCAGCCAGTAATAAAAAGTGCATCACAGAGGCTATAGAAGGCAGACAGTGCAACATCTTTTACCCCTTCACGTCATCCAGCCTGTTTTCATCTTTCTGACCAGGCCAATCGTTAACATTTTGACCAGTGTCACTTTAAGTGGTAATAACTGTAGAACACTTAAATGTATCTCAGTGATTTTGAGAGAGTTTTTTCATGACACATTGTACTTTATGTCAGTGGTAAATTTAGGTCGATATGATTTGCATTTATTTGGGAAAATATTTTTTTTTGTGAAAATTTCTCAATTTTCAAACTTTTAATTTTTATGCCCTTAAATCAGACAGTTATATCACACAAAATAGTTAATAAATAACATTTCCCATATGTCTACTTTACATCAGCACAATTTTTGAAACACATTTTTTTTTACAAAGTTAGAAGGTTAAAAAGTTTATCAGCAATTTCTCATTTTTCCAACAAAATTTACAAAGCAAATTTTTTTTAAGGACCACATCACATTTGAAGTTACTTTGAGGGACCTATATGACAGAAAATATCCAAAAGCGACACCATTTTAAAAAATGCACCCCTCAAATACCTCAAAACCACATTCAAGAAGTTTATTAGCCATTTATGTGCTTCACAGGAATTAAAGCAATGTAGAAGGAAAAAATGAAAATGTTACTTTTTCCCACAAAAAAGTTGCTTTAGCTCCAATTTTTTATTTTCATGAATGTAACAGAAGAAAATGGACCCAAAAATGTATTGCATAATTTATCCTCAGTACAACAATACCCCATTTGTGGTGGAAAACCACTGTTTAAGCGCATGGCAGGCCTTGGAAGGGAAGGAGCACCATTTGACTTTTGGAGTGCAAAATTGGCTGGAATTGATAGCGGACACCATGTCGCTTTTGCAGTGCCCCTGATATGCCTAAACCCCCCACAAGTGACCCCATTTTAAAAGCTACACTTCTCAAGGAATTTATCTGAGGGTGTAGTGAGCATTTTTTAACCTTAAAGCGATTTACAGTATTGTATAACATTGGGCTGAGTAAATTAAAATTACCATTGTTTCCACAAAGGTCACATGCACACATTGAGTATTTGGTGAGTTTTTTACCTCAGTATTTGTAAGCCAAAACCAGGAGTGGAACAATCAGTGGAAAAGTATAATAGAAACACGTGCACCACTTACGCAATTTTTGCCCACTCCTAGTTTTGGCATACAAATACTTATGTAAGAAACTCACCAAATACTCAAGGTGTGCATGTGTCCTCAAATGTTGCTTTGGCCAAAAGTTTTTAATATTCAAAAAGGATAACAGGAGAAAATGAATGGCACAATTTGTTGCACAATTTTTCTTGAGTATGACAATACCCCATATGTGGTCAAAATCTACTTTTGAGGAACAGCGCAAAACTCAGAATTGAAGAAGAGCCATATTGAAGTACAGATTTTGCTGGAATAGTTTAAGGGTGCCATGTCACACTGGCAGAGCCCCTGAATTGCCAAAACAGCAAAACCCTCCATAAGTGACCCCATTTTACAAATTACACCCCTTAATGAAGTAATCTAGGTGTGTACTGAGCATGTTTGACACCACATGTTCCTCATAGAATTTGATTTCATTGGGCAGAGAAGAAAGAATAATTAAATTTTAAGCACCAAAACCAAGTTTTTAATTTTTATAAGGGCTATTAGGAAAAAATAATGGACATCAAAGATTGTTGTGAAATTTCTCCTTAGTGCGCCAATACCCTACATGTATTTGGGAAATACCACTCAGAGCAGAAAGCTCAGAAGGGAAAGAGTACCATATTGGACTGCAAATTTTGCTGTTATGGTTTCCGGGTGCCATGACCCACTCTAAGAGCCCCTGAGGTGCCAGAACAGCAGAACCCACCCATAAGTGACCCCATTTTATAAGCTACACTTGTCAATGAATTCATCTAAGTGTGCAGTGATCATATTGACACCACACTTTTTTATACTATTGGGCAGTGTATAAAAAATAATTACATTTTTACCACAAAAAAATGTTTTAGCCCCAAATTTTACATTTTCACATGTGGAATTGAGTAAAAATGGCACAAAAATGTGCCACACAATAATGCCTGAACGTGGCAATACCCCATATGTGGCTGTACAGTACTACTTAGCCACATGGCGAGACTCGGGAGGAACAGAGCACTATTTGACTCTTAGAGAATAGATTATCAAAGAATAGTTTGCAGACCAATATACAGAGCCCTTAAGTGCCAGAAGAGCAGAATTCTCCCTCAAGTGAATCCGTTTTGGAAATGACACTCCTCAGGGAATTTATCTACGGGTGTAGTGATGAGTTTGTCACCAAGGATTTTTTCCAGAAACAAGCAGCAGTGGATGTTGCCAAGGGAAAGTTGCAAATCTGCCATTGAGGTGTCCAGTACATTGTATTGCCCATTACACTGTAGTGCCTTTACATTATGCCCAGCATGTGCTTCTGTAGACATGAACCCCTAAATCAAGTGGGCTCTCATCGCTACAGAAATGCCAAACATGTGGACGCTAAATGTGGTTTAGGCACACTGTGGGGCTCAGAAGGGAGAGGGGCATTCAGATATGAGAGTGCAGAATTCTCTGGATTTTTTTTTAGGGGAGACAGGAGTCATTTTGCTTTTCCAGAGTCTTTGTGATACAAGTAACGTGGAAGCCCCCTATTGACAGATGATAATCCTGAGTAGGGACTTGCTTTTTTTGTGGATTGATTTGAAGCTTTTATTTGGAACATTTTACATAACATTTTGGATCACATTTATCCTGGTCTATTCACTCCGCTATTTTAATCAATAATAAAAGTTATGTTTTAGAGCTTGTTAGTGAGGTTTTTTTGATCATTTGGCAGCAGAAACGGTATTGGTTTTCTCTAAATCTAGTATATCTGATAGTTCTTCTGATATTCATACAGCCTTCCAAAATCTATTTAAAACATTCAAAACTCATACTAGGTCTTGGTGGGAGGTAGCTAGCTTGGATGCTTATCTTAATCAGAGATTGGTATATTGAGGCCTTCTTATCTCTTTATTGCATAATTCACGTAGAGAAGATCAGGAATTTCTTAAAGGCTGGAAATGGTTACTCACTGAGGACTCGTTACATATGACTAAGTATTTGTTGGATTTTGAAAAAATTTTTTTTCAAAGATAATTGAGTCACTTGAAAAAGAAATAGAGAAAATGAAAAGCTTCTCCACAAATCCTTAATTTAAAGAACTTGAGAACAAATTATAAAAATATATTGAGAATTTTAGAAAAATTATCAAAGAACACAAACATAAAAAATTCATTAGAGACCTGAACGATTTTCAAGCTGGTACTGAGTACCAAAAACAGACAGGAGAGAGGCAATAGAAAGTCTAGCAGCGACTTTTCTGAAAGTGACCTATCTGAATCAGAGAATTCACCTGCAGGGTCTGACGGACGTAATATTTCAAAATCAAAAAATTTCTCAAAAAGGAGGTTTAACATCAACAACACCAATTTTACTATCAGAAGAGCCTACTCTAAAATGAAGAAATCCACATTTCAGGCTCATAATTATCAAAAACAAGTATTATAATTTCACCTAGAGTGAATATTCTAATCAGTAAAAAAATCTCAACAAAGTACAAGTGCACCATGCCGCAGCACTGGTCCTTCTATGGATTTATCATCGGATTCCTCTTTCTTACAACCTTTAAATATGCAGGTTCCAAATCCTCCCATGTTGAGCTCCACCAATATAAATATTCCAAAGAAAAACACATTTACGAAGGTTCAAACTGTGGGATGAACAATTCTTTCTACTGCCAATACAAATATACCTGCAGAATCATTTATGACCTCCTCTACTTCCTCTTTTTTTAGGGGCATGTCAGATCCAGTTATGCACCAGAAACAAATGGGCATATCAACAGCCGCCCAAACCCAATTGAAAAATTATATTCACATTTTCAATTTATCTTCAGTTCCATTAAGCAAGAAACAACAATATATTTTAATTAAGGGGTTATCCTTTACCATAACTCCCAAAATAGACATCTTTAATTGGGTGAAAGATATATATTTATTTGCAAGAAAGCTTGCACTACATAAATTTCATAAAAATCGTGAGAAAGGTCTTAATCAACTCATGAAAAAGTGTCAGTAAATACTCTGAATGAACTACTTGTTGAGAATGAAGTTGGCACTTTAATATGTACAGCTCCTTTCACATCACTCAAACCAAAATCTAGAATGACCCCCTCTTTCTCCCTGTAACAATTAATAATTTTGTTGATTCAGTCACTAGGGACCTAGAGAGTGTCTGGCACTCCGCCCTAAGTCATGACAGCAATGTTTCTCCCAAAAGAATAAAATGAAATTGATGCACTCTGCACTAATAGGAATTTAGTAATCAAATTAGCTGATAAGGGGGGAAACATTGTAGTCATCGATAAGGAATTCTGCATCCAAATGGTGGAACGTATAGTAAGTGATTCCAATAAATATGAGAAATTAAAAATGGATCCAACATCACAATATCTGGGTGAGCTTAGAGACATATTGGAGGAGGGAAAAATGGGAGGTCTCAGTGATGAAGAATACAAATCCATTTCTAATAAATATCCAATGATTTCAACCTTTTATGCACTGCCCAAAGTCCACAAGAACAAAACTAACCCCCCAGGGAGGCCCATCGTCTTGGGGAATGAGTGTCTCACTGAAAAAGCAACCATTTATGTGGACAGAATTATTCAACCGTTTGTATGCACTCTTCCATTTTTCTTAAAGGACACCAAGGACACTGTTTGTAAACTACAAAATCTTTCTATCCCACAGAATACATTTATAGCTAGTTTAGACGTTGAACAGTTTTACAGCAGTATTGAGCATAATATAGGTATTCAAGTGATGGAATATTTCCTTAAGACACTTGGCTCACATCTTCGGGAACACAATCACTTCGTACTCACTATACTTAGATTTGCATTAGAGCACAATTTATTTTTCTTTAATGGGCATCAATTTGTGTTTAATGAAGATCCTTCCTTTTAAACTTGTCACAGTTTACTTTGGGCACGTTATATCAACGATATTTTGATTTTTTTGGGAGGGTCCTGAATTATTATTTTTAGATTTTGTTCACATTCTCAATAACAAAATAGGTTTCAAATGTACCCATGAGATTAACACTAAAACCATTAACTTTCTTGATCTCACAATTTGGATTAATGACACTGAAAATATCCAGACTAAGACCTACAGAAAAGAGACTTTCACAAATAGTCTCCTTAACTGGGACAGTTTCCATCCATTTCCACTCAAAAAGGGCATCCCCGCAGGACAATATCTACTAGTGAAATGAAACTGTTGCAGGGAACAGGACTTTTCAGAAGAATGTTCTACTTTGTCATTAAGATTTAAAAAGAGAAAACACACTAGTTTGACAATAAATGGCTTCACCCAACCAATAACCATGAGTGGAGAAAAGGCCAATAAAGGAAAAATTCTGACAGGGTATGTAAACTTTTGAGCACAACTGTACTTTTCAGTAACATTATTAAAGCACTTACAACATGCAACCACTATTTTAATAATGCAGATAACGCTCCAATAATCAAAAGCATGCTATTGCATTTTGAGACTAAAAGCTGCATTTGAGGGTGGTGGGGTACCAGAATGTATAATGGTATCACACAACCCTCCACGGCAGAAGTGCCTAGATGATTTTTGCTGGTGAGTCGGGTCCTTTACAGACTGCAAACAGACAGTTGTATTAGCTTAATACTTTTGTTTTATAATTATTTATTTTTAGAGGTCTTGCCTAGGCTAGCTAGTGTTTCTTTTAATAAAAAAGACAGTCACAAGGAGTTGATAAGTACATTTTAAATTCTTTGAATAATAAAAATTACTACTAAGCAGTTGAAAAATAAAATGTAATTTTCATTTGTTCTAAGTCTGGCTCACAGAGAACAATGAAACAATTTACCTTCCAGGCTTTGTGATATTTCTTTTTTTCATAAGTACATTACAATGCTCTTTATTCTGAATCTTTGTGCGGTTAATTACCATTACAGCAAATGTCGTACCGCACATTTAAGAACATGCAGACACTCTACAGATTTTTATGAACTTTCTCTCTTGCAGTTACTATTGCTTTAGATGATTTAACAATTTATATTAAAACTGGCGACATTGTAACATTCCCAATAAAACTGCACTAGCCATTGCCACTAACAAGATTATACAGGCGATATTTATTTCCCATGGGATTACACTTGTATTCTTAATAAGTGAATTCCAATATGTTTCTTTGTTTGCTTGCTTGTTTCGTATAATCCTCTGATTGATTTATCTACCTACTGAGCTGATGACTTTAGAGTCTAAATAGCCTGACAATTTTTATGTTTTGGAGTTACAATGGAGTAGATTATATCTATTTTTTTTGTCTGTATCTGTGATTTTTACTTTTCATCCTGAAATAGAAACTGTTTCCAGGTATTACTGGGAAATAAGTAATGGGAGTAATTTTATCTTAGAGTTTCAGCTTATTGTTTTATAGTTTTAGTTGTCCATGAACACCACGACTCTTTGGAAGTCCATAAGTAATTCATAAATTTTGCAGCGGGAACATACAAGTCACATTAAGGAATTGACTAGAAATTAGATTACCTTGTATTATTCATTTGTTATTTTATGTTCGTAATAATAAAAGTTATTCGAAATATGGTCAAAAAGTATTGGCACACAAGTCTTAATTACTGAATTTAGGATTTTTGTTCAGTTCCACTGACACAGGCATAAAAAATCCAGCCTGAAGCCATGCAGTCTGACTTTATAAACATTTGCGAAAGATGAGTCATTCTAAAGAGTTCACTAACACCAACTACGTGGTCCTGTAATAGGTTGTTACGGCTACAACAAGTCAGTTCTCCCATCCTAAAGATTTCATGATCAACTATAAGTGTTATTATTGAAATATTTGAACCACATTAGCTCAGTCAAGAAGTTACAGATCTGAGTTGCATAAAGGCTGCTAACGCTCTACTGACTCAATAACTGGGATCTCCAAACCTCCTCCGGCACTAACATCACAACAAAAGCTGTTCACCTGGAGCTTCATGGCATGCATTTCCATGACTGAGTACCTGCATGCAAGCCTTCCATCACAAAACACAATGCCAAACATTGGATGGAGTGATGTAAATCATGTCACTACTGGACTCTGAAACAGTGAAAATGGAAAACCTGTTCCTGTTCTGGTGGAGTGATGAATCACGCTTCTCTGTCTTGCAATTTTATGGACAAGTTTGGGTTTGGAGAATGCCTGAAGAATTTTACCTACCTGACTGCATTGTCTAAAATAGGAGGCAGGTCAGTGAACGATCAGTGAGCTGTCATAAGAGCATACAGATGAATATGTAAGCAGAGCACCAGATAGAGCGCCCCCCACAGGCCGCCCCGGAGCATGAGCATATCATCTCCAACCTGAAAGTAAAGATTACACAAGAACCTCAGGACGGATTTCATCAACCAAGGTATCATATTAATCAGTGTAATGGCACACACCTGAAAGTGTATGTGGTCTACTGAGCACAACCCTGCTAACAGGTGCACTTTAATGTAATTCTGTTGGGAAAATCCACACATCAAACTTTCTAAAGTCACATCCACTTTTACTGAAATTGTAAGACGCTGACTTTTTTTTTTGCTCAGCAAAAATGCGCTGCATCAAAAACTAATTTTGAGCACTTATCCTCAATAGTCAATAAGAAACTTGCATAGTATATAATAATTCACAATGTCACAACAAATTAAAATTCACATTGTACATTGTATATACAATTGAAACCAGAAGTTTACATACACTATATAAAAATACACATATGCATGTTTTTCTCAATATCTGACATGAAATCAGAATAAACCTTTCCCATTTTAGTTCAAATAGCATTATCATAATTTTATTTTTAATATTTGCCAAATGCCAGAATAATGAGAGAGAGAATGTTTAAGGTGTTTTTAATACTTACTGCAAAGTCTAAAGTTTACATACACTAAGATTACTATGCCTTTAAATAATTCTGGACTGCCCATATGATGATGTCATGTGTTTGGAAGCTTCTGTTTTTTGGCAACATCTGAGTTACTTAGAGACACACCTGTAGATGTATTTTAATGCACACCTGAAATACATTGCTTCTTTGTGTAGCATCATGGGAAAGTCTAAAGAAATAGATAGCAGGAAGAGAATTGTGGACTTGCACAATCCTGGCTCATACTTGGGTACAATTTCAAGATACCTGAAGGTGCCTTGTTCATCTGTACAAACAATTATACACAAGTACAAACAAGATGGGAATGTCCAGCCATCATACCACTCAGGAAGGAGACAGGTTCTGTGTCCCACAGATGAACGTGCTTTGGTTCGATATGTGCATATAAACCCAAGGACAAAAGCAAAAGACCTTGTGAAGTTGATGGCGGAAGCTGGTAAGATTGTGTCAATATCCACAGTGAAATGAGCACTGTATCAACATGGGCTGAAAGGCCAGTCTGCCAGGAAGAAGCCATTACTCAAAAAGAAACATAAAAAAGCCAGATTAATGTTTGCAAATGCACACAGGAACAAAGACCTTAATTTTTGGAGACATGTCCTGTGGTCTGATGAAACTAAAATTGAACTTATTGGGCATAATGACCATTGTTAGTTCGGAGGAAAAAGGGAGAAGCTTGGAAGCCTAAGAACGCCATCCCAACTGTGAAACATGGGGGTGGCAGCATCATGTTGTGGGGTTGTTTTGCTGCAGGATGGACAGGTGCACTTCACAAAATAGATGGCATCATGAGAAAAGAAGATTATGTGGCAATACTGAAGCAACATCTCAAGACATCAGCC
Organism: Phyllobates terribilis; assembly: GCF_046119375.1. Classification (NCBI taxonomy): domain Eukaryota; kingdom Metazoa; phylum Chordata; class Amphibia; order Anura; family Dendrobatidae; genus Phyllobates; species Phyllobates terribilis. The sequence goes on from NW_027362762.1 coordinate 335,605,386, forward strand.
AGGGAGTTAAAGATTGAGCGGAAATGGGTCTTCCAAATGGACAAAGAAGACTACTTGAAAATATAAATAATTTATTGATACATGAAAATGGCCTCAGATGGCGTGGTTTGCCCGACTTGGTATCCCCAATAGGGAAGTGATGCTGTTTCTATTGTGATACAATATCGCTATAAGTGTACGAGATGTTCCTCAAGCGACAATGAGGTTCGGGCAGTTCTTTTATTAGTGTGTACGCGCCTCTTTAGCAATCAGTGATATGTGCCACTGAACTCTTGGTACTCATTGATTTTAGAGCACTGTGTACAAGCACGGCCTTTTGGTCAAACAACAACGTACTACTTCAATTCTGGAATTTTTAATTATCTCCATTTGCCTATATTAACATTGCTAATATATGAACTGCTTGAACCTCTATATAAATAGTTTGAATCTAAGTTATAGATTGTCCCTTGAGGAACATCTCATACACATATAGCAATATTGCATCACAATAGAAACAGCATCACTTCCCTATTGGGGATATCAATTCGAGCAAACCACGTCATCTGAGGCCATTTTCATGTGTCAATAAATTATTTATATTTTCGAACAGTCTTCTCTGTCCCGATTATCACAAATAATTATTTATGTTTAGCATTGAACATTGTATTTTGAGTTGAAAATCAGCATTAAGATACACACTTATAAACTATGGGATGCAAATTGGGATTAGTATTAAGCAATATAAAACTTCATTTTAAGGATTTATTAAATGTTGCGTCTTTTCTATTTACAGGATTATACTTTGACGATGTATTTTCAGCAATACTGGAGGGACAAGAGATTAGCTTATACAGGAATCCCCCTCAACCTCACACTTGACAACCGAGTGGCAGATCAACTGTGGGTTCCTGACACTTATTTTCTGAATGACAAAAAGTCTTTTGTACACGGTGTTACGGTAAAAAATCGGATGATCCGCCTTCACCCAGATGGGACAGTTCTGTATGGCCTAAGGTAAGTCTGTAATTACTGTGTCTTTAGAAAGCACTATATATTACAAAAAAATATATTTTTTGTTAGCTAATTTACATCAACTTTGTTTCTGTTGCTTATTTGATTAATAGGATGCAGGAGGCTTCTACAACATCATTATCTTTATATATCAGCAAATATTTCTGACTTTTTTTTTATACATTTTTTTGTTGATCCTGTGAAAATTTACAGGCTATTATGCCTATTCATTGCTCATGTGCTTGATTTAACATAAAAGTCTTTCATTTGCTCCTGAATCTGCTTGTGTGTCATAAGTAATTCATGTTAAATGAAAAAAGAGTACACATCTTTTTTTAAGGGAACATACTGTAACCAACACAGTAAACCTTCAAATTGAATCTGTCACCAGGTTTGTGCCACCTAATTTGAGAGCAAAATTATGAAGGGGTGGAGACCCTGATTCCAGTTATTTGTTTTGATGAAATCAGAGTTTTATCGGCAGGAAATTATCTCTAGAGGACTAATAAACCTGCTGTCATGTAGTCATTTTTATTTATGAGATCTGTAAACCCTCGTTCTTAGCACTGATTGACATCTTTCTACCTGTGAACAGTATACACAAAATAACTGGTAGATATTTAGCTGGTAAATAGTGATTTTATCAAAAATAGAACAAGCAGCCCAGTAAGTGGCACATCACTGGAATCGGGGTTTCTGCCCCAATATCATGCTACCCACAGATAAGGACACAAAAATCTAATGTCAGATTCCCTTTAAATTGAACATGCATTTTTACTTATTGCAACTTTTGCACTGAATGATTGTTACGATACTGGCATGGTACTGCTGGAAACCAGTGGCTGAAGGAGCACAAGCAAGAACAGCAAGCGGTAGTAGAAGTTCTTGGAGATAACAAGGAGTTGTAGGAAACAATCCATAGATAAATTAGAACAGTCTGGGTAAGAATGTTCAGGAGCTGGAGACTGAAGCTAAGCTAACAGCTAGACACAATACTCAAGCAATGAGTGAGAGATCCATGCGGCTTTAAGTAGGTCCAAACAGGAAACAAGATGGATTTCATAGATTCAGAATCCACCATCTTGGAAAAGGGCAATTGTAGAACACAACAGGAGCCTTCAGTGGTAAGAAGTGAAACTGCAGCACAGTTATTAATGTGAGCAATAGCGGCCACTAGTGGTCAAACTGTAGAAGGCAACAGAATTCCTGACTGATGTTTTCTTTGTCTGCAAAGGATTGTCCTAGATGAACTGGTTTTCATATCCAAATTCTGGCCATCCAATTTTGAAAGAAGATACCTAATAGATGTTCTGACTTAGGCTAGGTGCAGACGAGAGAATTCGATTCTCATCCAAGAGAATTGGGTAGATTATACAAATCACTCTCTGATCAAACTTTGCTCAGTGTGTGATCAGAGTGTGAGCATAGTGTGATCCATTTCTCTCGGATGAGGAGAAGATGGAGAAAAAAATGTCTCCATCTGTCATCCGAGTGCAGTCCGATATTTCCCACTGACTCATTGACTTGCATGACCGAGTGAGATCCAAACATCTGATCAAACGCTGGCATTCAGTGATTGTTTTCCACGAATAGTCTCAGACCGAGGAAAAAATGGGACATGTGCATGTTCTCATAGAATAACATTGGTCCCAGTGCGATACGATGTTTTGTTGGATCACATTTGGACCGAAAATACGGCCATGTGCACGAGCCCTTTCATGCATGATTTATCCTTTTCAAAGTCTTTACAAAAGAACAGATAATATTAGTCACAAGTGGATGAAAGGCAATTTAGACATCAGCGTAGGAAAGGTTTCTTTATAGTTAGTCAAAATATGGAATTCCCTACCCGAAGAGAAAGTGATACTATGTCAGCATTTAAAATGGCAATTTAATGGCAAATGGCATGCAGGGTTATGTTTATCTGGCAATTAATGATCAAGAAAGGTTGATCCCAATTAACCTGTGTCTTTTTTAAACCTATGTAACTCTATAACTAAGTAATATGTGCAGTCGTGCATGTTGTGTTTATGTGGTTTGGGGCTTTCTCCAGTACATTGTGCGTAAGCATTGTCCTAATTGGCTCTTCAGTGAAAACATATGCAGTTAGGTGTATATATGAGTGTGTGGTCCCGCACATAACTGAAGCTCATGGCACCCATGTGTAAATTGTTCCCCATTTTAAAGAACTATTATTACGTTGACATTACATAATTGTTCATTATAATACAAAAAACGTATATTATTGTGAAATAATACATTTAACCATTTAATGAACAGGGATTTGTTTTTACGTTCTCGAAAGTCATATAATTTTTCTTTTCACATACGTAGCCATAGTCGACATAGCCACATAAGGGCAATGTGATTACGACAATATCAAATTGTTTAGTTTTTATTATTTTAGTGGTGAGAAAAATTCTGAAATGAAAGAAATATATATTTTTTTCTGTACCCTGAGCTGACGTTTCTATTGATAAAATTTTGGGGTCCGTACATAGTAACATTTTGATTGCTTTTTTTTTGTCAAGTGCAGTGAGCGAAAAATGGCAATTCTGGCCTTTTTTTCTTTTTCTTTATGGTGTTTAAAGAAGTTGGCCACAACTTTTTATTATCCCTCCCAATGTATTCCCCGGGGGCCCATAAGGGTTTTTGTAAATACCTTCTATTGCAGTTACTGCCTGTGAGCAGCTCGTGACCCTCCACTATGTCACGTCAAGTGAGGCGTGACATCAGTGACGCTGTCGCCGGGGGTCACATGATGCCTGTGAGCAGCCACCAATAGCACCGCTCACAGGCAGAAACAGCACCAGAAGGTATTTACAAAAACCCTTATGGGCCCCAGGGGGATACATTGGAGGCATAATAAAAAGTAGTGGACAACCCCATTAACATATGATTTAAATAATTGTATATTATGAGAGATCATACATTTTCAGACAACAGATATGATTATTTTGTTAATTCTTTAATTTCTTTATTTTTGAAGTGGGAAAGGGGAGTTATTTAAACTTTTACATATTTTTTATATTTATTTTTTCAACTTTTTTCTTTCATTTCCACTTTATTGTTTTAAGCCTCTAAAAGTATATAAACTTGCAATATAGTAATATCGCAGTTCTTCGCCTAAGTAAGTCAGCTGGCATTTGCCACACTTTGACTAACAACCTATTGGAAAAATGCATGTCGTAGGTCGTTAACCAGTTAAAAACATATTACATGTAATACATAGCCCCAAGAGTCTGCCACAGCAGAATATACTCTTGCTAAGTGAATTTTAATTCTGGTTAAAGAATTGAGCCCCAAGTCCCGAATTCTCCCTTTTTAATGTTCAGATGCTCTAATTAAACTTAAACTAAAATAAAGCAGAGCTGAGAAAGCTAACCTCACCCACACCAGGCTGTGTACAGTGGCAAGAAAAAGTTTGGGCACCCCTCATCAAAATTACTGTTATTGTGAACTGTTAAGCAAGTTGGAGATTTGTGTGCTCAGATATCTTTGACCAAGGTTTCAGACCATAATTAGCCTGTTAGGGTTATGGTTTGTTCACTATCATTGTTAGGAAAGATCAGGGGATGCAAATTTCCCAGATTTATAAAAACATTGCCGCCTCTAACCTTGTGCGAAAAAACAGCAGCCATGGGATCTTCTAAGCAGATGTCTAGCACTCTGAAAATGAAAATGGTGGAGGCCCACAAAGCAGGAGAAGGCTATAAGAAGAACGCAAAGTGTTTTCAAGTTGCCCTTTCCTCAGTTAAAAATGTAATTAAGATATAACAGTTAACAGGAATAGTGAAGGTCAAGATAAGGTCTGGAAAAGTAATCAAAACTTCAGTGAGAGTTAAGGCCCCGTCACACTTAGCGACGCTACAGCGATCCCGACAACGATACGACCTGTCATGGATCGTTGCTGCGTCGCTATGTGATCGCTGGTGAGCTGTCAAACAGGCAGGTTCACCATCGATCAGGGGAGCAGCGACATCGTGGAAAGAATCTTTACACGATGTCCTTCTCCACCATGTCCTGAAGCAGGAGCAGGCTGGTAACCATGATAAACATCGGGTTACTAGGGGCACACGCGCACCTAGTAACCCGCTGTTTATCATGGTTACCACTCTGCTACGGTGAGCGGGAGGTTACCACTCACTATAGCAGAGTGGTAACCATGATAAACAGCGGGTTACTAGGTGCGCGTGCGCCCCTAATAACCCGCTGTTTATCATGGTTACCAGCCTGATTGCTGGTCCCGCTGGTCACACACAGCGATGTGTGCTGACCAGCGGGAGGGCAAAGACCAAAAAATGGTCCAGGACATTCTGCAGCAATCAGAGACCTCACAGCAGGGGCCTGATCGCTGCAAAGTGTCACACATAGCGACATCGCTGGTGAGGTCGCTGTTGCGTCACCAAAACCGTGACTCAGCAGCGATCTCCCTAGCGATCTCGCTATGTGAGACGGGGGCTTTGCTCGTAAGATTGCTAGAGTGGGAAATCAGAACCCCCGCTTGAATGCAAAAGACCTTCAGAGAGATTTAGCAGATTCTGGAGTTGTGGCACATTGTTCTTCTGTTCAGAGACACCTGCACAAATATGGCCTTCATGGAAGAGTAATCAGAAGAAAATCTCTCCTACGTCTCACAATAAAATTCAGCGTCAGAAGTATGCAAAAGAACATCTAAACAAGCCTGATGCATCTGTAAAAAAGCTGAAGTTGAAAAGAGGATGGCTTCTACAAATGGATAATGATCCTAAACACACGTCAAAATCCTCAATAACTCAAAAGGCACAAGCTGAAGGTTTTACAATAGCCCTCACAGTCCCCTGATCTGAACATCATTGAAAATCTGTACCTAGACCTCAAAATAGCAGTGCATGCAAGATGACTCAGGAATCTTACAGAACTCTAAGAATTTTCCAAGGAAGAGTGGATGAAAATCCCTCTATCAAGAATTGAAAGACTCTTGGCTGGCTACAATAAGTGTTTACAAGCTATGATACTTTAATAAGGGGGTGCTTTTAGGTACTAACCAAGCAGGGTGCCCAAACTTTGCATTGGCCCATTTTGTGTTTTTTAAAATTTTAAAAGTTACATTATATATATATATATATATATTTTTGCCTAAAATGCAAAGGAAATATGTCATATTTAACTTTAGCCCTTTTAGAGATGATTTCGTCTTCAACTTGCTTAACTGTTCACAATAACAGTAATTTTCACCAGTGATGCCCAAACTTTTACATGCCACTGTATATACAAAGTCCATAGACAGTGAGGTGCTTATCACAGGAGGGGGTGTTGCCGGACTAGTCCAGCAATGTTAATTTCTTAATGATAAATCCTTCACAGTTAAGGCCCCGTCACACTTAGCGACGCTGCAATGATCCCGACAACGATACGACCTGTCAGGGATCGTTGCTTCGTCGCTATGTGGTCGCTGGTGAGCTGTCAAACAGGCAGGCTCAGGGGAGCAGCGACATCGTGGAAAGAATCTTTCCACTATGTCCTGCTCCTGGTTACCAGCCTGCTGAATCAGGAGCAGGCTGGTAACCATGATAAACATCGGGTTACTAGGGGCACACGCGCACCTAGTAACCCATTGTTTATCATGGTTACCACTCTGCTACGGTGAGCTGGAGGTTACCGCTCACTTTAGCAGGCTCGTAACCATGATAAACAGCGGGTTACTAAGTGCTCGTGTGCCCTAGTAACCCGATGTTTATCATGGTTACCAGCCTGATCGCTGCTCCCGCTGGTCACACACAGCGATGTGTGCTGACCAGCGGGAGGGCAACGACCAAAAAATGGTCCAGGACACTTTGCAGCGATCAGCGACCTCACAGCAGGGGCCTGATCGCTGCAAAGTGTCACACATAGCGACATCACTGGTGAGGTCGCTGTTGCGTCACCAAATCCGTGACACAGCAGCGATCTCGCTAGCGATTTTGCTATGTGAGACAGGGGCTTTAGTAAACAACAGCACGCACTTTGACAAGTGACACATCCCTGAATTTTGTGTTTCAGCCTCTGTCTCCTGCTGTCTTCAGATTACAAAGCAACAACCTGCTGACAGATTCCCTTTAAGGCTGTGTGCCCACGATGCGTTTTTAATGTGTTTCTGCAGCGTTTTTGCAGCTGCGGAAACGCATTAAAAACGCATGGTAGAAGGGCAGCAATGTTCCCCAATGATAATCCGCATGTGCTGTGCACATGCTGCGGAAATTTCCACTGCGGATTATCATTGCGGAAAAAAACGCAGCACTACCAATTATTTTGCGGAAATGCTGCGTTTTCGCCGCCATTGACTTGCATTAGAACGCGCCAATTCCACAAGACTGCATCTGTACTTGCGAAATTGGCGCGTTCTAATGTGTGGATGGTACCCGGGTGTAGTGGAGAGGAGAGTCTCATCCACACCCTGGTACCATTAAAAAATCTGTAAAAAAAGAATAAAATAAAAAATAAATGTATATTTACCTTCCGGCGGCCCGCGCTGCGCTCCTACTTGCTTCCCGGCACTTTGCAGTGGATTGAAGGACCTGCGCTGACGTCAGAGTCATGTGACGGGTCACTCGACGCTGACGTCGGCAGGTCTTTCAATCCACCACTGCCGGCACCGAGCGAAGCAAGCCAGCGCGGGCCATCGGAGGGTAAGTATATATATATATTTTTTTTTTAACCACTCTCTCGGGTCACACTATATAAATCCATGCAGTTTGCATGGATTTATATAGTGTGACCTAGTTGTCACAAGCACTTTCCAAGTGATGCTAATCGATTGGAAAGCGCTTGTCAATCCGCATGCGGAAATGTCAGTGAATAACGCTCCATTTTCGCATGTCCCTGGCAGGAAAACGCATGTACAATTTGCATGCGTTTTTTTCTGCCAGGGAGATGCAGAAGCACTCAGGAAAAAATCCTGAGCATTTCTGCATCGTGGGCACATAGCCTAAGTGATACATTTCAGTCAACCACAGAAACATCAACTCATGTTAGTACAAATGTTGTGGCTGGGCTTCCTAGGAGATCCTCAGTTATATAATAAACTGGAATGCTACAGGATTATGGTGCACTGTATTTTTTAGTTAGCAATAAGGAATGTGATTGAACAAAGGAGAAATCTACATCAAATCAATATTTGGTGTGACCACCTATTGCTTTCAAAACAGCATCCATTCTTCTTTGTACACTTGCACAATGCCATTTTCATATGTAGGTTAAAACACAATCATTAAATTAAACAGAAACAACTTGTTAGTAGGCTCATAACTTTGTCAGGAACAATCAAACTTTGCTATAAAGGTGAGGTTGAGGAAGACAGTTTCATATCACAGGTCGTACACCATGGCAAGACTGAGCACAGCAACTAGGTAGATATGCTACATCAACAATTTCTCTCCCAGGAAAGATTTGAAAGCATACTGGGGAATCAAGACGTGCTGCTCAAGCTCTTTTGAAGAAGCACCAAGAAATTGCATGCTCCTTGTCCCCAGCTGCTGTGCCCGCCACAGCTCCTGGCTGCGTCTTCTGCGCACGTGCTCTCGCTCCCCTGCTTCTAAAAGGACAGCTCACGCTTAGCCCTTAGTCCTTATAGCTAAGGAGCTTGTAGCTGAGAGGCATGTAGTATAATTAGTACACCTGCAAGATGGCTCCAAGCCAATAACTGGGAGGCATCTTGTATATTAGACTCCCTCTCCTTTTGGGAGTTCCCGAAGCAACAGCATTCAGTGTCCTGTTCCCATAGTTCCCTGGTCCTGGTGCGGCCAGTGCCTGAACATTATCTTTTGTACCTGGTGAGACCAGTTTTGTTCCCGAAGTCCCCTGATGCTGGTAAGGCCAGTGCCTGAACATTGTCTCTTGTTGCTTCCAGTCTTGTCCCAAAAGTCCTCTGGTCATGGTGCAGCCAGAGTCTGAACGTTGTCCCCTGGTCCTTGTTTAGCCAGTCCTGTTACCGAAATCACCAGGTTCCGGTGGTTAACCTGAACCTATTAGCCTGAACAAAGCCCAATCAGCCAACTTGACCCCTGGGGTCAGCTGTTGCAGTATCGGGATCTACCTTGGAGTGGTGCCTGGCAGCTACCTGCAGCCCAGTCTGTCTCCACCATCAAGAACTACAGTAAACACCAGGTAGCCTCTTAGTTACACCCCTGTGTAGGTAGGCCCGGCCCTGTGGCACATTAGGTCTTCAAGTCCACTTCCACCACCATTGGGCATAACACATCATGCTTACGTCCCTTTGAAATCAGAAGACGTCCAGCAATGTCATCAGCAGTAATCGTGGGTATAGTGGAAACTCAGCAGATGAACCTGTTACTATACTGAGACAAATATTACTGTCATACGGTGACCATATTGTAGTAGATTCTAATCCTGTAGAACATATTAAGAGATTACTGAACAGTCATTTATAGTGCCTTACAGGCGATGTTCTTTCAGATGGAGTCGTTCACTTTACCTGTTTTTTTCATATGGGCCAGACCAACATGACAACTACTTCCAGCCATAACTCATCTGAAGAGTTTACAACAAAGACAGATTTGACATTTCACATTTTCAGCCCCATCCTCATCTATTCCCAGTCAGCACAAACTCCTCATCCTGCTGATACCCCAATGCCGAGACTGCTACTGCCGTATTTGTCTCTCTTACTGGACTTGCTGTATGGCATAACACTAGTCTTCTTAGTGCCCCACATAATAATGCCTACCACTGTGCCCTTCGCAAAAAAAAATGCCCCCTTTGTGAATTCTAGTTGATATAATTGCCTATAGAAAATATAAATGCACATTGCGAGAGCGCTAGTAAATGATGACTCCTGTGTGCCTCTTTGATGGTAATAATACACTGAGTGCACCTGTGGAGGCACAGGGGTTAGTGGGTGCTCTCGTCTGCTGGCCTGGCTGTCTTTAGAAAGAGTGCATGGACTAGGGCTGATCCCACTGAACACTTGTACTCCTTTCCCGTGGGCATATTACTACTCAGGCAACACATGGTGTGGGTAACACACTACAGTAATAATTTATTGGATCACCAACATTCAACAACATATAGTACAGTCCCAGCAAGTACATAAGATGGTCCAAATGACAAGAGTCTCACCCTTCCATTGGCTCGCCAGGAATTAGAACATCTGCCACTTCAGGGGCTACCAGGACCAACTATTCCAACCAATTGCATCCCGCTTTTGGCAGGCAACCACAGAGAGGAGATAGTCGCAAGCTTATGAAGCTAACAGAGTCCATTGAGGTACGATGAGTCGAGATCTCAATCTGCGCATGCGCCGCCTCTGGCAGACATTTTCCTGAAGCCCACTGCCGGGAAATCAATGTGCAGAGCGGGAACTCTGCAACTGCCTCACCGCCAACATTTTCGTGAAGCTCAGGGCCCTCAGCCTTGCAACGCCGGGACACCCCCTCCCCCCAGCCAGGGGCCTACAGCATCACCCCACTCCTGCTGGCTTCTTGCAGCAGTGAACCTGCCTCCTGTGACTTGCTCCACTGCCGCCGCCCCTGTTAAACTACCATAAATTCGGACTATAAGACCCTGATTTTATATAAAAATATATTTTTCCTATTTTCCTCCCCAAAATTGGGGTGCGTCTTATAGTCTGCAAAATACGGTAATTTATAACAATTCCCTGCCAAGTTCCTTCAAAAACTTTATGCAATTGTACCTTGAAGAATTGATGTTGTTTTGAAGGCAAAGGGTGGTCACAGCAAATTTATATTTCTCGTTTATTCTGTCGCTTTACATTTTGTTAATTGGTAAAAATAAACGAACACTTCTCTTTTTGAAAGCATTCTTGCCTACAGCATTTTTTCCACAGCTGCCTTAAACTTTTGCATAGTACAATATATTTGTTTATATGTACTAATTTAAAAAAACGTATTCCTACAGCAAGAGAATGCCCATGAAATATAAGAGGTGCACAGTGTACAGAGGACAATTATTTCCTTAGAGAACAGAAATTGTTACATATTAATTATAAGAAAAATTTTGTAGCAATGTAAAGTTACTAATGTACTCTGCACCTCTCTCTACATTCATAGTTGCTCTGTGCTCGTCAGCAGTTTTTCAGTTTGGTTTTCATGTTTCAGAAAGCAATAATTTAAAGATCAATTGTTATAACATTTGAAAGAGATGATGGGGATTACATTTATGGTTATGCCTCAGTGTTTTCTACAGCAGAGATTTCCCCCTGATAAACAGTGCATGGTGGGATTTGCAAGCTGCACACAGTTATGAGAAGCGACAATAATTTGCTTTGTCATGGATTTGTTGAGCTAAACGCTATTTGAGTTTGTTAAATGGAAATCGGTTATAGTGTTAGGGACCTATTACAGCCTATGTATTTTTAACTAATTGTCTAATGTATTGACCTATAACCTCCTGTAAAGCCTAGGAAGCAAAAAGTTTGGGTAATAAAATAGTGAAAAAAAAATCGTTCTGGTTAAATTCTAGAAACTGTACTTGCCCGTCTATTAAATATTTCTGCGATTTCATTTATTTTCTATACTAAGTCCATAGACTGATAATTTTGGTGGAAAAAAAGCAGATTCTTTTATAATTCTGCTTCATCAATTACTTTTAGTGTTTAACCCCTTCGCGACCTTGGTTTTTTTCATTTTTTGCGTTTTCGTTTTTTCCTTCCCTTCTTCCCAGAGGCCATACCTTTTTTTTTTTTCGTCAATATGACCATGTCAGGGCTTGTTTTTTGCGAGACACATTGTACTTTTGAACGACAATATTGCTTTTACCATATCATGTACTGAAAAACGGGAAAGAAAATCAAAATGCTGTGAAATTGCAAAAAAGTGCAATTCCACAATCGTGTTTTTTTTTTTTTTTTACCATGTTCACTAAATGCTAAAACTGACCTGTCATTATGATTCCCCAGGCCATTACGAGTTTGTAGACACCAAACATGTATAGGTTCTTTTTTATTTAAGTGGTGAAAAAAAAATCTAAAGTTTGCAAAAAAAAAAAATGGTGCCATTTTCTGAGACCCGTAGCATCTCCATATTTCAGGATCTGGAGCCAGGTGAGGGCTTATATGTTGTGTGCTGAACTGATGTTTTTATTGATACCGTTTTGGGGTAGATACGATCTTTTGATCGCCTGTTATTGCATTTTATTGCAATGTTGCGGAAACCACATAAACCATAATTCTGGCATTTTGATTCTTTTTTCTCTTTACGCCGTTTACCGATCCGATTAATTTTTTTTATTCTGATCGGGCGATTCTGAAAGTGGCGATACCAAATATGTGTATATTTGATTTTTTTTATTGTTTTATTTTGAATGAGGCAAAAGGGGAGTGATTTGAACTTTTAGATTTTTTAAATTTTTTAAATATTTTTAAAAACTTTTTTTTTCTACTTTACACTTTCTTCAATAGTCTCCATAGGAGACTAGAAGCTGCGATCGCCTGATCACTTGTGCAACACACAGCAAGGTTTCAGCCCTGCTATGTGTTGCAGAAATGCTCACTTGCTATGAGCGCCAGGGATTGACAGTGGCATTTAACTAGTTACCAGCCTCGGGTGGATCGCGATTCCACCCGTGGCTGTTAGGGGCACATGACAGCCGGTAACATGGGGGCTCATCGCCGGAGCCCACGTGGATTGCAGGGATAGGGGTTAATTCCAATTTATTGTAATATTAAATTTTTAAAATATAAGTTTATTATTATTAAATATATACATAAATAAAAAAAAAACAATACATGATTAATATTATTATTATTATTATTACTACATATAATAATAAGCTTGGTTTTTCAAGCCACTTAGTTATCACTTTTGCCTTGTAACATGGTCTTCTATCATGCTGGAAAAAACATTGTTCATCATCAAATTTCTCCTTGATCGTTGGGAGTTGTTACTCATGGAGGATGATTAGATCCCATTCTTTATTCATGGCAATATTTTTAGGCAAAATTGAGTGAGCCCACTACTACCTAGGATAAAAAGCAACCCCTACACCTGAATGGTCTCAGGATGCTTTATTTTGAGACACAAGACTTATGGTAGCGCTCACCTTTTCTTTTCCAAACAATCATTCTTTCCGATGTCCCAAACAGTGTGAAGGAGGTTTCACAAATTTGTACATTTGTACTACAGTCCCCCACTGGAGTGATATTAAATGCACCAGATATATTAGTACAATTTTTAGTGCCATTTTTCGACTTTAGTTTAGACAAAAATACCAAAAAAGATTCTTTGTTTTGCTCAAAATTTATGAACCATGTGTGGCATTTTCATGAATTTGACGCAAAAAACGTCAGCGATTATCACTAGACAAAAAAAGAAAAGTGACTTAAAAAAAATCGCAAATGATGAATCAGGCCCATAGTATTGAAAGTATTGCAAATATAAAAACATTATATATTCCTTATTTTTCTGCTCAGGACATCCTATGAAAATGAGACATTATATTACAGATAACAATAAAACCGTACTTGATTTTTTATGTGTGAGTTGTATGATGTTTTACATTTTGAATATAAAGCTGTATATTATGCATTTTATTATAGCAAGGATTTCACTATAGTCTATATGTTTGTCTGGTTATAGTTGTTGGAAAATAATATTTCACATGCCACACAGGTACAGTATGTGATTTTACTTTATATGATAACTTGTTTAACCCCTTCCCATCACAGCACTGCCTATTCACATCCTTTGGAATGTGTCAGTTTCCATTAGGACAGGAAAAGGCAGTGCATCTAACAGCCCTTAAAACTGACTGCTGCTAGTGCTCTTCACCGGCTCAATTTACCCTTTATATACCGCAGTCTTTAGCAACCACTGCATGTAAGGAGTTTGACAGAGGTCATTGCTCCTTCTGTCACTCCAGTGGTTCCCTGCAACATGATCACAGGGATCCAATGGTGGCTATAGCAATGAGAGGGCTAACAATGGGCTACAGGTCTGCCATTCCTCAAAGCCTGATAGATTGTGGCAGAGGTACAAATTATTAGGCTGCCTGTCAGCATAACACGCCAAATAAAATTTTATTGTTCTATTTTTTTTATCAGGTACACCATAATTGCGATGACCAGTATAATATAAGTGTATCATTATTTATCCTATATGATGAATGCCGCTAAGAAAAATACTGAAGACTATATCAGAATTGACATTTTTGTTCACCTTGCCTCACATAAAATAAGATAAAAAATGAGATTATGAAAAAAAGGTTTTATGTATCCCAAAATGGCACGAATAAAAAGTACAAATTGTTATACAAACAACAAGCTGTGATCTGGCCTGTATAAACGCGGGATCACGGGTGGTGTCTCCATTGTGCTGTGATTAGCGTAGGGACAGTGTAAAAAAATAAATAATTAAAAAAAAAATGGCGTGGGGTCCCCAGTATTTTTAATAACCAGCCAAGGGAAAACAGACAGCTGTCAGCTGGTCTTATTATGCTGGAGAGGGGCAAATATCCATTGACCTTCCCAGCCTATTAATATCAGCCCCCAGCTGTCTACTTTGCCTTTGCTGGTTATTAAAAAAGGGGAGACCTAAAAAAATGATGTGGGGTCCCCCCTATTTTTAATAACCAGCTAAGGCAAAGCAGACAGCTGGAGGCTGATATTAATTGGCTGAGAAGGTCCATGGATATTGGCACATTCCCAGCCTATTAAGACTAGCCCTCAGCCGCCCCAGAAATGGCTCATCCATTAGATGCACCAATTCTGGCACTTAGTGTGTTGGCAATTTGGGTAATAGTTTTTGTGGTTGATGTCAGCTGTGTAATGTCAGCTGGCATAGTGATGGAGAGGCATCTATCAAACACCTTCATTACTACCCCACTAAGTTAAAAGAAAAAAAAACACAAGAAAAGAAGGTTATTTTAATAAAGACTCCCCCACACATTCCCTGGTTTTCCCGTTTATTATTAAAAAATAATCCCAGCAGTTCTGACGTAATCCTTGGTGTTACCATGACATCCAGCGATCGCCCGTGAGACGACTTATGCAGGCTCATTCTCGTAATCTTTCTTTTGCATGCCCAAGCAGCATTCAGTAGTGAATGCAGCATATGCATGCTCGCAGAGCATGAAGAAATTAAAGGGCCAGCAGCCGTCAAAACGCAGCTATCGGCCTGAGCACTGTGGTCCCCGATAATCTGTCCAGGGCCTGAGGTTCCCCATCCATGCTTTAATGGAATGATGAAAAAAAGAAGAAGATGCATGGACATTAAAGCCATATTAGACCTGGTCCTTAGGTCTAATTCCAATGTTTTTGGTACGCAATAACAAGGACCATTTTTATCAGTAAATAATGGAGACTATCGCGCTAAACAGCTTGGTATGAAAGCAAAAAAAGAATTGAAAAAGGTTTTGTTATAGTGAGGTAGATCGTTATGCTAGTACACATAGAACAATCAGAAAAAAACACAGTGCTGTGATAGTTAAATATATTAATATATGCTAATAGCAGTTGAAAAAAATGAAACAAAAAGGATAATAAAATGTGCTCTGGTCTGATAATATTGCTGACAGTCCTTAGGAAAAAAAAAGGTCGATTGGTTCTTGGTACAGGAAAATAACTGACTTAGATGTCCAAATAAATGTATAAAAATCCCGCTTAAAAAATGGAAAAAAATAGTAAAGTCATACTGTTTGGAGGGATTGGATCCTCATCATCTATGTGTACCAGCATAGCGATCTACCACACTATAACAAAACCTTGTTCAATTCTTTTCTTGCTTTCATACCAAGCTGTTTAGTGCGATAGTCTCCATTATTTAGCGATTTTATCATTTTACGGGTCATCACACAGGACCCGCTCCACTATCAGCAGCATCCAGCTATTTTCACTCCTAAACTTTTGAGCTCTGATGTTTGTATATTCTTTTTACCTGTATTCCATTGTTTATCAGTGTTTTGGATCAGAGATTAATCAGTGTTTGGTCAATGTCTCAGTTTTTACTATTAGTGATTTTCACTAATAAAAAAAAAAATTAAAATGCAAACTTCTCCTATACATTGCAGTGTTAATCACATATGGCACATGTATGGTACACTAATTTTTACAAACCCATACTCCCCGATTTATCAAGACCAGCGATTTCCTCGTCAGTCTTTATGAGGTGGCGTGTAGGAGTCAGACACTTTTGATTCATTAAGAGCGTCTGACAAGTGGCATGCTCCTCTGTGCACCTCAGCACAAACTCACTCCAGTCCTTGATGCTCCCACCATGTTCCCTTTCCCCTAGGTTTGCCCATTTTGGCGTAACTTTCAAAAAACTGACCTGACCGGATGGGTGAGGATACAGTAGGTGAGGGTAGAGGAGGTCATGCAGTAATGTGGTGGAGCTGTGGTTACTGCAGGTTGTAGGCTTGTCGGAAGAGGTAGGTCTTCAGGTTTCTTTTGAAGGCTTCCATGGTAGGCGAGAGTCTGATGTGTTGGGGTAGAGAGTTCCAGAGTAGGGGGGATGCACGGGAGAAATCTTGTATGCGATTGTGGGAAGAGGAGATAAGAGGGGAGTAGAGAAGGAGATCTTGTGAGGATCGGAGGTTGCGTGCAGGTAAGTACCTGGAGACTAGGTCACAGATGTATGGAGGAGACAGGTTGTGGATGGCTTTGTATGCCATGGTTAGGGTATTGAACTGGAGTCTCTGGGCAATGGGGAGCCAGTGAAGGGATTGACAGAGGGGGGAGGCTCTGGAATAGCGGGGGGACAGGTGGATTAGTCGAGCAGCAGAGTTTAGGATAGATTGGAGGGGCGCAAGAGTGTTGGAAGGGAGGCCACAGAGCAGGAGGTTGCAGTTGTCGAGGCGGGAGATGATGAGGGCATGCACTAGTGTTTTTGCAGAGTCTTTGCTGAGGAATGCACGGATCCGGGAGATATTTTTGAGTTGGAGTCGGCAGGAAGTGGAAAGGGCTTGGATATGTGGTTTGAAGGAGAGATCAGAGTCCAGGGTTACCCCAAGGCAGCGAGCTTATGGGACTGGGGAGAGTGAACAGCCATTGACGTTGATGGATAGCTCAGATGGGGGATATGAATGAGAGGGTGGAAAGATCTGGCAAAGAAGAAGGATGAGATGGCGGACAGACATTGTGGGATTTTGGTTAGTAGGGAGGAGATATCGGGTCCAGAGAGTTAGATCTTCTCCATCTTCTCCATTGTCTGCGTCTGCAAAAATCAGACTGCACTTGGATGTCATCCGACTGTAGTCCGATGTTTTACACGCACCCATAGACTTGAATGAGTGTGTGTCATATGATTTGCAGAGCCACTCAAAGCATGCTGTGATTTTGTTTCTCTTGCCGAATCGCAGATCTGCGCTGCCCCATAGTATAACATTGGTCCGAGTGCTATCCCATAAAAATCGGATGGCACTCATCCGAGTTACACGCCCCATGGGTCTGACTCTCAGAGGAATGTAAGGACCCATATACTTACTATTGAACCCATGCAAATCATGCATAAGCTGTGCGTCTCAAAGTGGTGTTCTGACTGATCAGTAGGGGTCTAAGGACTCGGCCCTCCACAGATCAGCAACACTGTGCAGTCCCTATAATATATGAAAACTTTTATGATGCGCCCCCTGGGCCTGTGCTGCTGCTGCTGTGCAGGGGGAATACCCGGAGCCGGATCGCTGGGGGTTGTAGTCTCCGTGTGGCGGTGACCCGGTCCGTGCCCAGGGTGGTCAAACCAGTGGCAGTCTATTTGTATTGTAATAAGTGTCCGACTACGCCACCCGTGGATTGCGGTCAGTGGGGACCGCCGCTGCGCTGCCGACCGCTGAGGCTGATGTTGTTTGCGCAGCTGAGTATGGGATGACTCCCCACGGGAGAAGTATTGCCTCAGGGCAGCTAATGTGGATGATGGTGGTGATGGTGTGAGTGTCCCAGTACTGATGGTGCTGGTGCGGCGAGGAACCACAGAGACGTGCAGTTGCAGTTTTCAATGCTTTACTCACAGTTCTTTATCAGGTCACTTGTGCGCAGTTAGGACCGCCCGAGTCATGCTGCGTCCACCAGGTGAGGGACTCGGTCAACTCCCAGGCAATTCCGGAGTGTGGCACAGGGCTCCCTTCTCTTTCCTTTCTCTGGCCGTCCCCACCAGTGACCCACCTTTGTCCAGCTTCCTCGGGCCTTCTGTTGGCGAAACCTCTCTCCGGTTTCCCTGACCCTATACGGTATGCCTTTCTGGTGGATGTAGTGAGGGGTCGCACCAAGATGTGGTAACAACCTCCGGTCTTTGGCTGAGGAATCTGTTGCCTCCACCAATTTGGGTTCCGGTACCCTGTTCTGCCAACCCTTCACCCAGTATCTCCTCTGGGCATATGGGGTTCCTTCTGTCCTCGTGTCTCTGGGCCTTTCTCAGTGTTCCTTACTTCCTTTCTCCTCTGTTCCAGTTCCTTTCTTACTTTCCTTTCTGTTCCTTCTTCTCTCTCTCTCTCTCTCTCTCTCAGGCTCCAGCCTCCTGACAAGGCCTGCCTGCAGAGCAGAGCCCATGCAGGGGCTCTGCTTCCTGTCTTCTCCTCAGACTGTCTCCACTGAACTGAACTGAACCCTGATCTAAGAAGGTGCCCACCTTTTATACCTCCTTCTGACACCCGAGCCCAGGTGACTAGCAACCAATGGGCTCCTATCTATGCCCAGAGACCCACCCCTATCTGCTCCTACACCACTGGGTTTTCCTTTCCCTGCCCCACTCCAGCCAGGGACAGAAGCTGTCGTGCCTGCACTTCTGTGGGAGCACCGTTGAGCTGTCCCTCGGAAATGGGGTGTGTGTGGTGCATGCAGCTAAACGAGTCCTGGTCCACACTCCATCCTTACCCGGGAGTGGAATATCACACCTCTGGTCTGAGGTGCAATACCCCTGTAGTAGCCGAGCCCTCGGGGTGCTACATTTACAATCCTAGTTACATTTTAAAGCAGTGATGTGAGGAAATTCCAAGTTCCTGTAAATTACATATAAAAATCAAACAATTCACTTCACAATACAAATAGTAATGGATGTTTGTGAATGTAGCATCATCCTATATGCAGCATTTAGTTTTAACTCACCCGGGTGATTTCTAATTCCAAGGTATTTGACAGAAACCTACATACAGAAGATTAACATTTGAGCAGTTCAAAATTTTTACCTTAAATTTGAATTTCTATGGGACTTCCCTCTTGTAGTTTGTAATCCGCAATGCATTCTATGATGTACCGACTGTACTATATTTCCCCTCTTGTCTCAGAATATATATTATTCTTGTGTTTCCTTTATCCTAATTTCAGATACAGCTATGTATAATGTTTAACTCTGTAATTTTACATGTGTTCTTTAGTTGGTCTTGTCTTGTAAAATATGATAATCTTTTTACAGAGTGAAATCAATCAAAACTCTGGGGAAATCTGGACTGTTTAGTTCTTGTTAAATAGATGTTTGTTTCACTTAGCATTTTCTTTCTTTGCTCATTCTCTAGAATAGGTTTTTGTTTGGACATTAGAATAAATCTTGGTCCATTCATCAACGTTGGCACTAGTTTAAAGGAATTGACTTAATAGGATATAACTTGTCTAAATTTCCTATTAGGGCATATTGACATCATAGAGAGGGATCTCATCTTTGTTATTTTCTTATTGCAGAGTTCCTGTGCATTACATAGTCCACAATTATAATTCAATTGACAATAATGTAAAGAAAAGTGCCAGGTATATCTTCTCCTGGCAATAACAGATGATTGCTGGAAAGTAGAGATGTGGGATGCATGATGGTCAACCATGCTTGATGCTTATAATACTAAGTCTGTGTTTGTAGTAAGAGGTTGAAAGGGACTAGATGCAGTCTTAGATGACCACAGAGTGTTATACATACAGGTGCATCTCACTAAATTAGAATATCATCAAAAAGTAAATTTATTTCAGTTCTTCAATACAAAAAGTGAAACTCATATATTATATAGAGTCATTACAAACAGAGTGATCTATTTCAAGTGTTTATTTCTGTTAATGTTGATGATTATGGCTTACAGCCAATGAAAACACAAAAGTCATTATCTCAGTAAATTAGAATCATTTATAACAACAGCTTGAAAAATGTTTTTAAAATCCGAAATGTTGGCCCACTGAAATGTATGTAAAGTAAATGCACTCAATATTTGGTCTCGGCTCCTTTTGCATCAATTACTGCATCAATGCGGCATGGCATGGAGGCAATCAGCCTGTGGCACTGCTGAGATGTTATGGAAGTCCAGGTTGCTTTGATAGCAGCCTTCAGCTCGTGTGCATTGTTGGGTCTGGTGTCTCTCATCTTCCTTTTGACAATACCCCATAAATTCTCTATGGAGTTAAAGTCCGGCGACTTTGCTGGCCAATCAAGCACAGTGATACTGTTGTTTTTAAAGCAGGTATTGGTACTGTTGGCAGTGTGGACAGATGCCAAGTCCTGCTGGAGAATGAAATTTCCATCTCCAAAAAGCTTGTCGGCAGAGAGAAGCATGAAGTGCTCTAAAATTTCCTGGTAGACGGCTGAATTGACTTTGGTCTTGATAAAACACAGTGGTCCAACACAAGCAGATGACATGGCTCCCCAAACCATCACTGATTGTGGAAACTTCACACTAGACCTCACGCAGCTTGGATTGTGTGCCTCTCCACTCTTCCTCCTGACTCTGGGACCTTGATTTCCAAATGAAAATTAACTCTGGGACCTTGTGGAGTGTGTCAATGACTGCCCTCTGGACATCTGTCAAGTCAGCAGTCGTCCCCATGATTGTGGAGCCTACTGAAACAGACTAAGGGACCTTTTTAAATGCTTAGGAAGCCTTTGCATGTGTTTTTTGTTAAATATTTTAATCTACTGAGATATTGACTTTTGTGTTTTCATTGGCTGTAAGCTATACTCATCAACATTAACAGAAATAAACACTTGAAATAGATCACTCTGTTTATAATGACTCTTTATAATATATGAGTTTCACTTTTTGTATTGAAAAACTGAAATAAATTAACTTTTTGATGATATTCTAATTTAGTGAGATGCACCTGTATCTTCTCAGGGTAATTGGAGACTTTGTCTTGAGATTTTGAAGACATTGTATTGAGATTCATATCAAATCAATTAGCTGCAAATCTATTCTTTAGGAAAAACTTGACAAATTCGAATTTCAAAAGATTCAATCTCCTCCACTTTTGTTTATTCATGTAATGCCAGATAGACTCAATGTTGAGATCAGGGCTCTGCGGGGGTTCATATCATCACTTCCAGGACTCCTTGTTCTTTTTTACACCAAAGATAGTTCTTACTGACATTGGCTGTATGTTTTGGGTTGTTTAACTGCTGTAGAAAAAATTTGGAGCCAATGGGACATCTCCATGTTGATACTGCATGATCATAGAATCATAAGATCATAGAATCATAGAATGGTAGAGTTGGAAGGGACCTCCTGGGTCATCTGGTCCAACCCCCTGCTCAAAGCAGGATTCACTAGATCATCTCAGACAGATGTCTGTCCAGCCTCTGTTTGAAGACGTCCATTGAAGGGGAACTCACCACATCTCGTGCCAGCCTGTTCCACTCATTAATCACCCTAACTGTCAAAAAGTTTTTTCTAATATCTAATCTGTGTCTCCTCCCATTTAGTTTCATCCCATTGCTTCTAGTCTTTCCTTGTGCAAATGAGAATAAAGATGATCCTTCTACAATGTGACAGCCCTTGACATATTTGTAGACAGCTATTAAATCTCCTCTCAGTCTTCTTTTTTGCAAGCTAAACATTCCCAAATCCTGCAACCGTTCCTCATAGGACATGGTTTGCAGACCAGTCACCATTCTGGTCGCTCTTCTCTGAACTTGCTCCAGTTTGTCTATGTCTTTTTTAAAATGTGGTGCCCAAAACTGTACACAGTATTCCAGATGAGGTCTGACCAAAGAGGAGTAAAGACCGATAATGACTTCACGTGATCTAGACTGTATGCTTCTGTTAATACATCCCAGAATTGTATTTGCCTTTTTTTCTGCTGCATCACACTGTTGACTCATGTTCAGTCTATGATCTATTAGTATACCTAAGTCTTTTTCACATGTACTGTTGCTTAGCTCTATTCCTCCCATTCTGTATATGCTTTTTTCATTTTTATTGCCCAGATGTAGTACTTTGCATTTTTCCCTGTTAAAAACCATTCTGTTGGTTGCTGCCCACTGCTCCAGTTTATTTAGGTCTTTTTGAATCCTCTCTCTCTTCTCTAGTATTAGCTATCCCTCCTAGCTTTGTGTCATCAGCAAATTTAATCAGTTTACCCTCAATTCCTTCATCTAAATCATTAATAAAGATGTTGAACAATACAGGTCCCAGGACGGAGCCCTGTGGTACCCCACTTGAGACATTCATCCAGCTGGATGTGAAGCCATTTACAACCACCCTTTGAGTCCGATCACTAAGCCAGTTATGAATCCACCTAACAGTTGCCTGGTCCATTGCATACTTGGTCATTTTTTCAATAAGGATGGTGTGAGATACTTTGTCAAATGCTTTGCTGAAGTCAAGATATACTATATCTACAGCATTTCCCTGATCCACCCAGTCAGTGATTCTGTCATAGAAGGAAATTAAGTTAGTCTGACATGACTTGTTAGTTACAAACCCATGCTGACTCTGGTTAATCACTTCATTCTTATCCATGTACTTACATACATGTTGTTTAATAATTTGTTCAAAGATCTTTCCTGGTATAGAAGTCAGACTCACCGGCCTATAGTTCCCTGGATCCACCTTCTTCCCCTTTTTGAAGATAGGAACAACATTTGCTCTTCTCCAGTCTTCTGAGACTTCTCCTGTTCTCCAAGAATTTTCAAAGATTATGGAGAGTGGTTCTAAAATTTCTTCTACGATCTCCTTCAGTACTCTGGGGTGTAATTCATCTGGACCTGGAGACTTGAACTCATTTATGTTAGCTAAATATTCCCTCACAATCTTTCTGTTTACAGATAACTTGGATTCCTCTATTCCTTTAAAAGGACAGTGAAGATCAGTTGATGTTACATTTTCTTTCTGAGAGAAAACAGATGCAAAATAGGAATTAAAAAGTTCGGCCTTCTCAACATCCTCTCTTACCATTTCTCCATTTTCATCCTGTAAAAATCCTATAGCATCTTTGACTTTTCTTTTACTTTTGACATACCCCCAAAATCCTTTTTTATTGCTTTTGACATCTCTTGCAAGCCTTAATTCATTGTCAGCTTTAGCTAACCTGATACGTGCCCTGCAGGATCTGCAGACTGCATTATAATCTTCCTTAGATATGCCTCCCTCTTTCCATTTAATAAACATTTCTTTCTTTCTTTTTAGCATGTGTTTAAGTTCTGTGTTCATCCATCCTGGTTTCCTTAAATGCTTCCCATTCTTCCTACTTTTCGGGATTGTTAACGATTGTGCTTTGAGAATCTCATTTTTAAAAATTTCCCATCCTTCCTGGACATTTTTGTCCTTAAGGACATCCAGCCATTGGATCCCTCCTATTCTCTTTCTGAGTCTCTTAAAATCTGCCTTTCTAAAATCTAACCTTGAAGTTTGAGTCTTCACATGTCTTCCTCCTCTAGTTATCCAAAATTCTATAATAGCATGATCTCTGCCTCCTAGGGTCCCAGCCACCTTTACCTCCTCAACCATTTCCTCCCTGTTTATAAGGATTAGATCCAAAGTAGCAGATCCCCTTGTTTTCTCCCCTACCTTTTGGAAGATAAAGTTGTCAGCAAGAGAGGATAAGAATTTGCTTGACCTGTTAGTTTTACTTGAGAGAGATTCCCAACAAATGTCTGGATAGTTGAAATCTCCCATGACCACTACGTCATATTTTTTGGAGAACTTGGTCATTTGATACATAAAGAGTTCATCCATATCTTCAGCTTGCCCAGGTGGCCTGTAGTAAATGCCTACAATGGTGTCCTTTCCGCTGTTCTCTCCTTGTATTCTTACCCAAACAGTTTCCACAGAACTCCCAGTCTCTGAAGCTTCAATCTCTGTGCAGATATACGCTTTTCTAACATACAATGCAACACCTCCTCCTCGTTTATCAAGTCTGTTTCTTGCAAATAAGTTGTATCCTTTTAGCCTTTAATTCCAATCATGTGTATCGTCCCACCAAGTTTCAGTGATTCCAATGACATCATATTCCTTTTCCTGCATTAGTAGTTCCAATTCTCCTTGTTTGTTGCCCATGCTTTGTGCATTTGTATAAAAACATTTTAGTTTGTGATTGGTTTCTCTTCCTCCCATATTTTTATTATTTAGATTTTTTTGTCTTTGTTCTTCTTTTCCACTTCCAGTAGCAGAGATCTCAATAGTATTTGTCAGCTGTATGGCTTTTTCTGGCCTTTTGCTTCCCTTCCCACATTGTTCTAG
This sequence comes from Phyllobates terribilis, assembly GCF_046119375.1. Lineage (NCBI taxonomy): Eukaryota > Metazoa > Chordata > Amphibia > Anura > Dendrobatidae > Phyllobates > Phyllobates terribilis. The sequence continues at coordinate 335,629,731 of NW_027362762.1, forward strand.
TTTAAAGCTCTTCTGATGAGTGTAGCAAGGCGACTTCCAAATACATGTTTTCCAGTCTTCGTAAGGTGCACCCCATCTCTAGCAAGTAGTCCATCGTATAGGTAATTCATTCCGTGATCCAGAAATCCAAATCCTTGTTGACGGCACCATCGACGTAGCCAGTTGTTCACCTGTAGAATCTTATTCCACCTCATTGTTCCATGGCCATCCACTGGGAGGATGGATGAGAAGACCACGTGCGCTCCCAATTCTTTCACTTTCTTGCCTAAGTCTTCAAAGTCACTGCAGATGGTTTCCAGGTCCTTTCTTGCGGTGTCATTTGTCCCCACATGTATTAGCAGGAATGGGTAGTGATCTGTAGGTCTGAAGAGTCTTGATATCCTGTCAGACACATCTTTAATTTTTGCTCCTGGAAGACAGCACATTTCTCTTGAGGTTATGTCTGGTCTGCAGATAGCGGCCTCTGTTCCTCTTAACAGGGAATCCCCCATGACCACCACTCTCCGTTTTTTCTTCACAACATTCTTCTTTCTCCATCCAGGAGGATTCTGAGGGCTTACAAGGTTATTCATTGCTGGCAAAGTCTTATTTTGCTGTATTTCTTCATGGTTCTCCTGCGTGAGAGCCTGGTACTGGTTCCTGAGCAGTATGGGTGCTGACTGCCTCTCGATCCTCCTGCTTCTGTGGGTCACATGCTTCCATTCCTCTGTTTCGTCAGGTGCAGTTCGAATTTCTTCTCTTTCTGAATCATGAAGAGATAATTCTGCTCTGTCTAAGAACTCTTCACCTTCCTTAATGATTTTCAAGGTAGTTAACCTCTCTTCTAGATTTCGCAACTTTTCCTCCAACAGGGACACAAGCTTGCATTTCTGGCATGTGAAGTTGGGCTTTTCCACTGGCAAGTCTGTGAACATGTAGCAGGATATGCAGCTCACCAAATGGCTCCTGGACTCTTCCATGTTCTTATTGTTAATGTTCTGAAAACAGTGAAAAAAGCTTAAAAAAAAAGCTTCAAAATGCGCGTGCCCCTGGTTTACCGATGTCCTCTTTTCAGCTCCAACAGCCAAAATCCAGTGTTCTTTGAGCTCGCGGAGACTCTTCACTTACCCCAAAATGCAGTGGGAATATGCAAATTATCTCCTCAGGACTCCTCCCCTGGTTTGATGAATAAGTGTCTGTCTGTATTTCTTAGCAATGAAGACACCATTAACCCTGACCAAATCCATAGTTCCATCTATCAGGAAAATGTAATTTACATTGAAGTTATTCAATGCAATTTTAGTGTTTCTTATTATGCTCTGGGTCTCTCTAGACCACAGAGCTTAACAAATGTAGGATGTAAAAAGAAAACATTAAAAATACACACCTCGCCATTCATCTGTCCCATCAACCTTACAGCCTGCCAGCCAGTCCTCCACGCTTCTTGTTTTCACCTTCACCCATCGTGTACATCCCCTTTACTCTTAGCTGCAGCTTCCAGCTGACTAGGCCTTTATGCTGTACAGTTGCATTGTGAAGGATTAAAGTGCAGACCAAGCATAGGATTTGGTTATGAACAGGTTAGACACTATTTAGCAAGGTCTCTGATTCTAAAAATACAAATAATTGTCACAGGCACATTTTACTTTGGCAAGTTTCCATACCCTGCCATTCCCCCATCTCCCATGTCCCGATTTTTTTAATATATTCTTACGTTTTTATTATTTAAATCAAATCTGCCTTCTCCACAGGGTCCCTAGTTACGTCTGACTTACAGACACTACAGATGCATGAATCTGCCGAGATTCAAATTCGGGAAATCACAATAAATTATCAGGGAAATTTGATTTGCATCAAAGTTATTCGATGCAAATTGAAAGTTCCTTTTTATACTCTGGGGTCTTTCCAGAGCCCAGAGCATAATAAACATAGGATGTAAAAAAAAATTATTACTCCCCTCACCTCTGACCTGTCCTGCTGTCTTTACAGCCTACCGTCCTGTCCTCCACTCCTCTTCTATTCGCCTTCCCCCTTAGTGCATCTTATTTGACCTGCTTCACTCAAGTTGCTACTTAAGATTTTTAAGGCCTCTCATGTCTATGCTCAGTATGCCGCACATTATTACAATCTTAAATGCCACAACATGCGCTACGCAGTTGCGGGGGGGCTGATGGGTTACTATGATAGCTGGGGTCTGCAGAACATTCCCGTCATTGTCATCTTGGTCCTCCTATGTTACTATGGGCTGAGCCAAGTAGAAGACTGAAATGTTCACTATATCCTGCAATACTTTGGTATAGCATTATAGAGTAAAAGAGAACAAGCAATTGTAGGTTCAAGTCTCCCAATAGGACTAATAAAAAAGTAAAAAAGTATAAGGATCTATTAAAATATAAATTTGCCAGAATTGCATTTTTTTGCTCACCTCACATCCTTAAAAATGTAATAATAAGCAATCAAACCATCACATGTACTCAAAATTGGTGTCAATGAAAATGTCAGCTCACCCGGCAAAAACAAGCCCTCAGCTCCATCAACACAAAAATGAAAATGTTACAAGTCCTGGAAAATGGTGACACAAAGCAAAAAAAAGTTTTTACAATATTCTAATTTTTTTTCAGCCACCTAAATAGAAGATAAATCAAAGCATGTTTGGTATTGCTGTAATGGGACTATCTTGGATAATTATGTAATCAGGTCATTTTTACTTTGAAACGAACGCCGTAAGAACAAATCTCAATAGCAGAATTGCATTTTTTTCATATTTTTATCCGATTTGGATTTTTTCCCCTGTGTTTCCTGGTGGCATTCAAATCTACAACTTTTCCCACAAAAACAAGTCTTCATACGTAAAAGTTATGGTTCCTGGAAAAGGAAAGGAAAAAATGAAAGGTCATAAACGAAAAATTCCTCTGTCCATAAATTGGTAAATTCCACCACGAAGCACGGCATTAGATTATGAACAGGTTAGACACCATTTAGCCAGGCCGCTGGTTTTAAAAATACCAATATTTGTCACAGGCACCTTTTTACTGTATCTTTGGCACGTTTCCACTTCCTGCCATCCCCCATCTCCCATGCCCAGAATATTATATTATATGCTTACGCTTATATTTATTTTCCTTGTTTTTATATTTTTATCTTAAATCGGGTTACTTATTTAATTGGATGGATATTTTCACTTATTAATTTGGTTTTGTGCCCTTAAGTTAAGCATAAGATTTCTCAACAGTCCGTATGTACAAGCTGAGAATTGTATTATTGAACTATTTTTGGTATGAAAGCCTGCCAGCTCCTTTTTATAGATATCGTAGTGCTTATTTCTACTATATTTGTCCTATAGCTCTTATATGTTAGCTTGATATTGAACTCTAGCTCTCTTTCTGATGTTGCCATGACTATGTGCTTTTCTTTTCTTTCTTTTCTGCATGCTTCACTCCTGATGTTTTATAATCTCATAGATGAAGACCTTGCAAAACAATTAGACATTTCCAACAAAGACTTTAATGTACTTAGTTCTTATAAATAAAACTTGGCGGTACAGTTCATATTCATCTGTGGAAATGTACCTACGCCTCCTAATCTCTATGCCCCTACCAAGCAAGTTTATTGTTGGTGTTTCTTTGTTTGTTTCAGTGCTTTAAGTTACAAGTAATAATTGAATTTAGCAAAGACCTTTAGCTCTGATTAGTAAATAGACAATAATATGCTGTAGTTATTACCATCATAATAGAAAAAGAGTCTCCAAACTGCACCTAATAATAGACCTGAACAACCCCTTGGTATGGTAGAGCAGTGAAGATTATTTTTCAAGCCAAAAAAATCCTCCCCATCATCAGGGTTGCCAACTTTCCAGAAATTCCAGGACAGTCCATATAAATAGAACACTAATTTTTTCATCTACGTAAAAAAAAATTTAAGGTATTTATGTTGCGTCCAAAATGCAGTATTCTAATGCCGCACTTTTGTTATCGGTACATGTGAATCGACCGCATATATTAACACTTCAATTGGTCAAAATCTGCAGCAGAGACTGGTGTGTCCCCTACAGAAATTGACATGCTGAAGGTGAGTTTGGGTACGTGGCCTGAGTCAGGAGCCGCTGCAGGTTTGACGCTGCGTGTATATACAGCGTCAAACCCACAGCGTCCAGATGTTATAGCATAGTGGATGGGATCTCTAGAAATCCCATGTCCACTATGCGTGCAGCAGAGGCTGCGAATCACCCCTGGACGCTGACATGCAGCACGTGTTTCAGGAACGCAGCATGTCAAAATCTCTTGCGGAGTCGCTAGTCTGTGCAACAGAAATTTGACCACTAGAAAGTATTGAATAATGTAAACCCGCATGGTTCAGTGAACACATGTGGATTTACCTGCGTTCAATAGAATGCAACGTTTTGGACGCAGAAAAAATTTGCTTCCAAAGCACTGCTACATCCGGATCGTGGGCACAGAGCCTTAAATTTAAAAAAAAAAATGGCGTGGGCTGCCGGGTCATTTTTATAACCAGCAGAGGGAAAGCCGACCGCTGAGGGCTGATATTAGTAGCCACAGAAGGGGCCATTAGCCAAAAATATTCCCTGGCTATTGATATCAGCCCACAGCTGTTTGTTTAGCCTTTATGAGCTAGATTACAGGGGGACCCCAGAAAAAAATTGACGTGGGGTCCCCCTATAAAATCTAACCAGCAAAGGCTAAACTAGATAGCTGCGGGCTGATATTAATAGCCATGGAAGTGGCCATGAATACTAGCCCCCTCCGCTGCTATTAATATCACCCCTCAGCAGTCCCAGAAATGGTGCATCCATAAGATGCGCCAAATCTGGCGCTTAGCCTCCGCTCTTCCCACTACCTTGTGTCGGTGGCAAGGGTAGGGTCACTACCTTGTGTCGGGGTAATGGGGTTGGGATTCACGTATTGGCGGCTGACATGAAGCCCAGGTTAGTAATGGAGGGCACCTATAAGACGCCCCCATTACTAACTGCGTAGTAAAATAGTCGCCGCATTTTCAATAAAAGACACGGCCAGAATAAAGTATTTTAATGTAATAAAACACACACGGTGTTACAATTTTTTTTTATTGCACACCTCCGCAAAGCCCTTGATCTCCTGAAAAAAAAGGTAAAAAAACAAACAAATATATCCGTCACCTGTCCGCCGTCAATGACGCAGTCCGCGTACCGCTGAGTGTCCTACGATGATCTGGGTCACTTCTACAGCTGTGACATCAGCAATCACTGATGTCACAGCTGTAGAATACAGCACTGTATACTGACAGGGGTATAAAATCACCCCTATCAGTATACAGGCTGCAAGAGGTCAGTGAGGTCAGCCCCAGTGAGATAAACACCGTGGGAACATTCTTGCGAGCCTGCGCCCTGCAGTGTACCGCTGGCAGCCGGGGAGACAGTATCACCGCCGGGGAACAGGAGGACACCAGGGGCCTCCGGACCGGTGAGTATACAGGTTTATTTTTTTATTTTAACTTTTTTTATTCTTTTTCTTTACTAACGCGGGCACACGGGCTGGGAAGAGCAGACGGCTGCTCCTCCCATCCACGCTGCTCTCGCTGTTATCAGCCAGGAGTAGCAGCAGTAGCAGCCTCCTCTCCTGACCCGGGTACTACCCGCAGCACGATTCTGGCGCGATTTCACGCCTATTGATTTTCATTGAAACGCAGCAATTCCGCAGGTATAGATATTATACATGCGGGTTTGCTGCGATTCAATGCAAGTCAGTGGGCATGAATTTGCCGCCGAATCGCACATGAATTGGTTATGCTGCGTTTTTTGCCGCAATGATAATCCAGAGTGGAAGTTTCCGCATCATGTGCACAGCACATGCGGATTATCATTGCTATACATGGCAGACCTATTACCAAGCGTTTTTAATGCGTTTCCACGGCGGAAAAAACGCCGTGGAAATGCATATAAACCGCATCGTGTGCACTCAGCCTTACATAGGACTGCAGATAAAATCTGCTATGTTGTATATAATCAGAAGTATCACTGTGTGTTATCTGTGATTTTATGTAGGACTATAGGTAACACCTACTACATTTTCTGTACTCAGAGTTATCATGGTATGTTTTCTGTAGAGTTACATATGACTGCATATTACACACATTACATTATATGCAGGGCCGGCTCCAGGTTTTCATGGGCCCCGTGCGAAAGAGTCTCAGTGGCCCCTTTAACACATACCACGATTCATGATGCACAGATACGGCAGAGAAATATAGGTATAGTACAATTCCAAAGATTTCACTTACTTCTTACATTATGAGTGATATCTATTGAAAATTCTACAATAGCTCAGAAATCCTCCATACGGTATTATAGGCACTACAAAGTCCTCCATATGGTATTACGGGCACCACATAGTCCTCCATATGGTATAATGAGCCCCATATAATGATCCACACGGTATAATGAGCCCCATATATTGCTCCATACAGAATAGTCGACCCCATATATTGCTTCAGAGTAATGGACCCCATATAATGCTCCATACAGTTTAATGAGCTCCATATAATGCTCCATACAGTATAATGGGCCTCATATATTGCTTCATACAGAATAATGGACCCCTTATATAATGCTCCATACAGAATAATGGACTCCATATAATACTCCATACAGAATGGACCCCATATAATGATCCATACAGAATAACTGACCCCATATAATGCTCCATACAGAAAATTAGGCCCATATAATGCTCCATACAGAATAATGGGCCCCATATAATGCTCCATACAAAATAATGGGCCCCATATAATGCTCCATACAAAATAATGGACCCCATATAATGCTCCATACAGAATAATGGGCCCCATATAATGCTCCATACAGAATACTGGACCCCATATAATGCTTCATACAGAATGGGCCACATATATTGCTCCATGCAGTATGGGCCTCATATACTGCTCCTTACAGAATAAGCCCCAAATAAAGCTCTGTACAGTGTAATGGCCCCATATAATTCTCCATACAGAATAGGCCCCATATAATGTTCCATACAGAATGGGCCCCATATATTGCTCCATACAGAATGGGCCCCATATATTGCTCCATACAGAATTGGCCCCAAATAATGCTCCATACAGTATAATGGCCCATATAATGCTCCATATAGAATGGGCCCCATATACTGCTCCATACAGAATAATGAACCCCATATAATGCTCCATACAGAATGGGCCCCATATATTGCTCCATACAGAATGGGCACCATTTATTGCTCCATACAGTATGGGCCCCATATAATGCTCCATGCAGTATGGGCCCCATATAATGCTCCATGCGGTATTGGCCCCATATAATGCTCCATTCTGTATGGGCCCCATATAATGCTCCATGCAGTATGGGCCCCATATAATTCTCCATGCAGTATGGGCCCCATATATTGCTCCATGTGGTATTGACCCCATATAATGCTCCATTCTGTATGGGCCCCATATAATGTTCCATGCAGTATGGGCCCCATATAATTCTCCATGCAGTACGGGCCCCATATAATGCTCCATGCAGTATTGGCCCCATATAATGCTCCATTCTGTATGGGCCCCATATAATGCTCCATGCAGTATGGGCCCCATATAATTCTCCATGCAGTACGGGCCCCATATATTGCTCCATGCAGTATGGGCCCCATATATTGCTCCATACATTTCTCTACTCAGAGAGTTATCACTGTAATGTCTGTGCTATAACATACAGTACAGACCAAAAGTTTGGACACACCTTCTCATTTAAAGATTTTTCTGTATTTTCATGACTATGAAAATTGTACATTCACACTGAAGGTATCAAAACTATGAATTAACACATGTGGAATTATATAGTTAACAAAAAAGTGTGAATCAACTGAAAATATGTCTTATATTCTAGGTTCTTCAAAGTAGACACCTTTTGCTTTGATGACTGCTTTGCACACTCTTGGCATTCTTTTGATGAGCTTCACATTACCTCTATTCCTCAAAAAATATTTATTTCTTTTGACATATCTCCGTTACTTTTTTCCAATGCCCACCAGACAATGCAACTCACAAACATGCGCAAACTCACAAATATTCTGGGCATGCTCAGTGATCTGTGTAGATATAATTGTGCAGGGAAAGAGAGGTGATGAAATTTGATCATTGGCTGCTGTGAATGGTGTCACTGTATAATATCTATCTATCTATCTACAGTGGGGAAAACAAGTATTTGATACTCTGCCGATTTTGCAAATTTTCCCACCTACAAAGAATGGCGAGGTCTGTAATTTTTATTGTAGATACACTTAGTGTGTGACGGCTCAGTGTGTTACTAACAGTAATGTTTGAGACTGTGGTCCCAGCTCTCTTCATGTCATTGACCAGGTCCTCGCATGTAGTTCTGGTCACCTTTCTCAGTATCATCCTTACCCTATGAGGCGAGATCTTGCATGGAGCCCCAGATCGAGGAAGATTGACTTGATCATGTGTTTCTTCCATTTTCTAATAATTATGCCAACAGTTGTTGCCTTCTCACCATGCTGCTTGTCTATTGTCCTGTAGCCCAACCCAGCCTTGTGCAGGTTTACAATTTTGTCCCTGGTGTCCTTAGACAGCTCTTTGGTCTTGGCCATGGAGTTGAGGTTGAAGTGTGATTGATTGAGTGTGTGGATAGGTGTCTTTTATACAGGTAACGAGTTCAAACATGTGCAGTTAATACAGGTAATAGATGCAGAGTAGGAGGGCTTTTTAAAGAAAAACTAACAGGTCTGTGAGAGCCAGAATTCTTGATGGTTGGTAGGTTATCAAATACTTATTTCATGCAATGAAATGCAATTTCATTATTTAAAAATCATACAATGTGATTTTCTGTTTTTTTTATTTTTAGACTCTGCCTCTCACAGTTGAAGTATACCTACAATAAAAATTACAGACCTCACCATTCTTTGTAGGTGAGAAAGCTTGCAAAATTGGCAGTGTATCAAATACTTATTTAATTAAAGGGGTTGAACAAAAATATCCTGTGAAACGTTTAGGAATTGCAACCATTTTTCTACAAAGCCTCCTCATTTCAGGGGCTCAAAAGTAATTGGACAAATTCATTTTACAATAAATAAAATGTTCATTTTTAATACTTTGTAGAGGATCTTTTGCAGGCAATTACGGACTGAAGTCTGGAAGCCATGGACATCACCAAACGCTGTGTTTCCTCCTTTGTGATGCTTTTCCAGGGCATTACTGCAGCTGACTTAAATGTTTTTTCCCACGAACAAAAGTTCATTTTAATCAATAGTTCTTGGAATGATAATAAGTTCTGCAATTGAATGTATTTAAATAAAATGTTCCTGTGCTGAGATAATCTTATAAATGTGCCCCTGCTGTGTACTGTGTAATGGCTGTGTCTGACCGTACAGGAACATAGTCTGATCATACCACATCTCCTGGGCAGGGGAGGAAGCACAAGAGTATACAGACCTTTCAGCAGGAGATCACAGCTGATTCTTTCTTTGAAGTAAAACATTGCTTAAAAACAGGCAGTGAAATGTTTTTCCTCACAGAAAGAATCAGCTGTGACCCTCTGCTATAATGTCTGTATTGTCTTTTGCTTCCTCCCCTGCCCAGAAGCTATGATATGATCAGACCGTGATCCGTACACGGTCAGACACAGCCATTACACAGGGGAACATTTATAAGATTATCTCAGCACAGGAACATTTTATTTAAATACATCCAATTGTGGAAATTATTATTATTCCATGATCGATTGATTAAAATGAACTTTCGTTTGCGGGAAAACCCCTTTAACCCCTTAATAACATCTGACGTACTAATACGCGTCTGTGCCCTGGGACTTAAGAGCCAGACCCGTATTAGTACGTCATGGCGATCGCGCGCGCACACAGGCTGTGCGGGCGCGATCGCCGCCGGGTGTCAGCTGATTGTCACAGCTGACACCCGGTACTATGTGCAGGGAGCGGTCACGCACCGCTCCCAGCACATTAACCCCCGCGATGCTGCGATCGAAGTCGATCGAAGTCGATCGCGGCATTGCGGGGGCAAGGGGAGGTGATCGCCGATACTCACCTCCTCTTCCGGCTTCCAGCGCAGTCTGCAAAGGCTTCCCGGGTGTTGCCATGACGACCCGATGTCGTCATGACAACATCCGGGTCACCAGAGAGCAGGAAGATTGCTTGGACATGCGCAGTGCATCTCCAAGCAATCTTCACACTGTGCACTTCTGACAGCCTTCATGGCATAGGGATGGTGCTCCATTCCTGTGCCATGCAGGCGATCAGAAAAAAAAAAGTGAAAGTCCCAGAGTGGGACAAAGTAATAAAGTGTATAAACTGTGTGAAAGTGGAAAAAAAAAAAAAAAAAAAATGTGCAAAAATATTATAAAAAAATAAAAAAAATAATACACCAAAAATAAAAATATAATGTACCCATCAATAAATATTATTATAAAAAAAATAAAAAAAAAACAATAAAAGTACACATATTTGGTATCGCCGCGTCCGGAACAACCTGACCTATAAAACTGTCCCACTAGTTAACCCCTTCAGTGAACACGGTAAAAAAAAAAAAAAAAAAACCAAGCAAAAAACAATGCTTTATCACCATACCGCCAAACAAAAAGTGGAATAACACGCGATCAAAAAGACGCATATAAATAAAAATGATACCGCTGAAAACGTCATCTCGTCCCGCAAAAAACAAGCCGCCATATAGCTCAATCAGCCGAAAAATAAAAAAGTTATAGCTCTCAGAATAAAGCGATACTAAAAAATATTTTTTTCTATAAAATAGCTTTTATTGTGTATAAGCGCCAAAACATAGAAAAATTATACAAATGTGGTACCGCTGTAAACGTACTGACCCGAAGAGTAAAGCTGCCTCATCAATTTTACCACACGCGGAACAGAATAAAAAAAAAAAAAAAAAAACAATTCCTGAATTGTTGGTTTTTGTTTATTCTGCCTCCCAAAAATCGGAATAGAAAGCGATCAAAAAATGTCACGTGCCTGAAAATGGCACCAATAACAACGTCAAGTCATCCCGCAAAAAACGAGCCGTCACATGACTGTCTGCCAAAATTTGGAAAAATTATAGCTCTCAAAATATGGCGATGCAAAAACTAGATTTTACAAAAAATGCGTCTTTTAGTGTGTGACAGCTGTCAGTCATAAAAACCCCATATGATTCTGGCATTGCTGTAATCACACCGACCCGAAGAATAAAGTCGTCTAATCACTTATACCGCACAAGGAACGGCGTCAAAAATAAACTCTTGAGTTAGGATTGGGCTAGGGTTAGGGCTGGGTTTGGGGCTAGGGTTGTGCTGGGGCTAGGGTTGTGCTGGGGCTAGGGTTGTGCTGGGGCTAGGGTTGTGCTGGGGCTAGGGTTGTGCTAGGGTTAGGGCTGGGGTTGGGATTTTTTTCAAAAGTAAGAAAAAAAGATGACGATATGGCGACTAGTGTTGAGAGCAAGTGCTCGCTACTTGAGTTTGCATCGGGTGCTCTGGTATGCATTTAGTATCGTGGGTATTTGAGTGACATGCTCGAGTCTCTGCCCCATATGCTTCGCGGCCAAAAAACTTTACGGGGATTGCCTGCCATGCACGAGCGATCCCCGCATGTTTTTTTTTGGGTGTCTAATAACCGTGAAACATGCGGAGCAGGGACTCGAGCATGTCACTCGAGCACACGCTGTACATGGTGCATACCTGAGTACCCGATGCAAACTCAAGTAGCGAGCACTTGCGCTCAAGAATAATGAAAACTTATTCAATATGATGACCTAATGTAAACAAATAATGTGCCGTACCTCTGGGTTCAAAATGTTCACTATACACCTTAATAAAATCTTTGAGGGGTATAGTTTCCAAAATGGGGACACTTGTGGGGGAGCTCCACTGTTTAGGCACATCACGGGCTCTCCAAACGCGACATGGTGTCCGCTAACAAATTGAATGGAAAATCGGCTCAAATTGTTAGCGGACGCCATGTTGCGTTTGGAGAGCCCCTGTGTGTCCAAACATTGGAGCTCCCCCACAAGTGACCCCATTTTGGAAACTAGACCCCCCAAGGCACCTATCTAGATGCATAGTGAGCACTTAGAACCCCCAGGTGCTTCACAAATTGATTCGTAAAAATGAAAAAGTGAAAATAAAACACTTTTTCATTTTTATGAATCAATTTGTGAAGCACCTGGGGGTTCCAACTGCTCACTATGCATCTAGATAGGTGCCTTGGGGGGTCTAGTTTCCAAAATGGGGTCACTTGTGGGGGAGCTCCAATGTTTGGGCACACAGGGACTCTCTAAATGCAACATGGTATCCGCTAACAAATTGAATGGAAAATCGGCTCAAATTGTTAGCGGACACCACATTGCGTTTGGAGAGCCCCTCTGTGCCCAAACTTTGGAGCTCCCCCACAAGTGACCCCATTTTGGAAACTAGATCCCCCAAGGCACCTTTCTAGATGCATAGTGAGCACTTGGAACCCCCAGGTGCTTCACAAATTGATTCGTAAAAATGAAAAAGTGAAAAAAAAAACACTTTTTCATTTTTATGAATCAATTTGTGAAGCACCTGGGGTTCCAAGTGCTCACTATGAATCTAGATAGGTGCCTTGGGGGGTCTAGTTTCCAAAATGGGGTCACTTGTGGGGGAGCTCCAATGTTTGAGCACACAGGGACTCTCCAAATGCAACATGATATCCGCTAACAAATTGTCGGCTCAAATTGTTAGCGGATATCATGTTGCATTTGGAGAGTCCCTGTGTGCCCAAACATTGGAGCTCCTCCACAAGTGACCCCATTTTGGAAACTAGACCCCCCAAGGCACCTATCTAGATGCATAGTGAGCACTTGGAACCCCTAGGTGCTTCACAAATTAATTCGTAAAAATGAAAAAGTGTTTTTTTTTTCACGTTTCATTATTACGAATCAATTTGTGAAGCACCTGGGGGTTCCAAGTGCTCACTATGCATCTAGAAAGGTGCCTTGGGGGGTCTAGTTTCCAAAATGGGGTCACTTGTGGGGGAGCTCCAAAGTTTGGGCACAGAGGGGCTCTCCAAACGCAATGTGGCGTCCGCTAACAATTTGAGCCGATTTTCCATTCAATTTGTTAGCGGATACCATGTTGCATTTAGAGAGTCCCTGTGTGCCCAAACATTGGAGCTCCCCCACAAGTGACCCCATTTTGGAAACTAGACCCCCCAAGGCACCTATCTAGATGCATAGTGAGCACTTGGAACCCCTAGGTGCTTCACAAATTGATTCGTAAAAATGAAAAAGTGTTTTTTTTTTCACTTTTTCATTATTACGAATCAATTTGTGAAGCACCTGGGGGTTCCAAGTGCTCACTATGCATCTAGAAAGGTGCCTTGGGGGGTCTAGTTTCCAAAATGGGGTCACTTGTGGGGGAGCTCCAAAGTTTGGGCACAGAGAAGCTCTCCAAACGCAATGTGGTGTCCGCTAACAATTTGAGCCGATTTTCCATTCAATTTGTTAGCGGATACCATGTTGCATTTAGAGAGTCCCTGTGTGCCCAAACATTGGAGCTCTCCCACAAGTGACCCCATTTTGGAAACTAGACCCCCCAAGGCACCTATCTAGATGCATAGTGAGCAGTTGGAACCCCCAGGTGCTTCACAAATTGATTCATAAAAATGAAAAAGTGTTTTTTTTTTCACTTTTTCATTGTTACGAATCAATTTGTGAAGCACCTGGGGGTTCCAAGTGCTCACTATGCATCTAGATAGGTGCCTTGGGGGGTCTAGTTTCCAAAATGGGGTCACTTGTGGGGGAGCTCCAAAGTTTGGGCACACAGCAGCTCTCCAAACGCAACATGGTGTCGCTAACAATTTGAGCCAATTTTGCGTTAAATTTGTTAGCGGACACCATGTTGCATTTAGAGAGCCGCTGTGTGCCCAAATATTGGAGCTCCCCCACAAGTGACCCCATTTTGGAAACTAGACCACCCAAGGCACCTATCTAGATGCATAGTGAGCACTTGGAACCCTCAGGTGCTTCACAAATTGATTCATACAAATGAAAAAGTGTTTTTTTTTTCACTTTTTCATTGTTACGAATCAATTTGTGAAGCACCTGGGGGTTCCAAGTGCTCACTATGCATCTAGATAGGTGCCTTGGGGGGTCTAGTTTCCAAAATGGGGTCACTTGTGGGGGAGCTCCAATGTTTGGGCACACAGGGACTCTCTAAATGCAACATGGTGTCCTCTAACAAATTTAACGGAAAATCGGCTCAAATTGTTAGCGACACCATGTTGCGTTTGGAGAGCCGCTGTGTGCCCAAACATTGGAGCTCCCCCACAAGTGACCCCATTTTGGAAACTAGACCCCCCAAGGCACCTATCTAGATGCATTGTGAGCACTTGGAACACTCAGGTGCTTCACAAATTGATTCATAAAAATGAAAAAGTGTTTTTTTTTTTCACTTTTTCATTGTTACGAATCAATTTGTGAAGCACCTGGGGGTTCCAAGTGCTCACTATGCATCTAGAAAGGTGCCTTGGGGGGTCTAGTTTCCAAAATGGGGTCACTTGTGGGGGAGCTCCAAAGTTTGGGCACACATGGGCTCTCCAAACACAACATGGCGTCCGCTAATTATTCAAGCAAATTTTACAATCAAAAAGTCAAATAGCGCTCCTTCCCTTCCGAGCCCTGCCGTGCGCCCAAACAGTATTTTTTCCCCAAATATTGGGTATCTGCGTGCCCAGGGGAAATTGCACAACAAATTTTGGGGTCCATTTTTTCTTGTTACCCCTGTGAAAATAAAAAAAATTGGGTCTAAATTAACATTTTTGTGAAAAAAGTTAAATGTTCATTTTTTTCTTCCACATTCAAAAAATTCCTGTGAAGCACCTGAAGGGTTAATAAAGTTCTTGAATGTGGTTTTGAGCACCTTGAAGGGTGCAGTTTTTAGAATGGTGTCACTTTTGGGTATTTTCTGTCATAAAGACCTCTCAAAGTGACTTCAAATGTGATGTGGTCCCTAAAAAAATGGTTTTGTAAATTTTGTTGGAAAAATGAGAAATCGCTGGTCAACTTTTAACCCTTATAGCTCCCTAACAAAAAAAAATTTTGGTTCCAAAATTGTGCTGATGTAAAGTAGACATGTGGGAAATGTTATTTATTAACTCTTTTGTGTGACATATCGCTCTGATTTCAGGGCTTAAAAATTCAAATTTTGAAAATTGCAAAATTTTCAAAATTTTCGCCAAATTTCCGTTTTTTTCACAAATAAACGCAAGTGATATCGAAGAAATTTTTCCACAATCATGAAGTACAATATGTCACGAAAAAACAATCTCAGAATCAGGGGGATCCGTTGAAGCGTTCGAGAGTAATTACCTCATAAAGTGACAGTGGTCAGAATTGTAAAAATTGGCCCGGTCATTAACGTGCAAACCACCCGCGGGGCTTAAGGGGTTAAGTTGTTGCTTGTTAGTGGCTCTTTCTACCTTAAGAAATGTCAGCCCCTTCTTTACTTTAAGACATAAAGGTCAGTAAATACAGAAAATTACTAGAGCAGGGGTTGTGCAACAGTGTGATGAGTTTGTCATCTGGTTGCTGCTGTCTGCAGAGCCGTAGATGATAAAACTTTCAGTACAAGGCCATGTTCACACGTTTAGGCTATGTGCCCACGATGCAGAAATGGTGCATATTTTTTCCGCTTCTCCCTGGCAGGAAAAACGCATGCTGTTTTTACATGCATTTTTTCCGCCAGGTAGAAGCGTTTGTCAAGCGTCTTTGCATGCATTTCTGCATGCGGGTTGTACATGCATTTTCCTGCCAGGGACATGCGGAAGTGAAGCGTTCGTCACATGTATTTCCGCATGCGGGTTGACAAGCGCTTTCCAAGCCATTTTAGCATCACTTGGAAAAGTGCTTGACAACTTGGTCACACTATATAAATCCATGCAACCGGCATGGATTTATAGTAGTGTGACCAAGTTAGTTAAAAAAAAAAAAAGAATAAGAATGGTAAAAAATAAAAAATAAAGATTATACTCACCTTCTGATGTCCTCCCGGTGTTTTCTCTGCTGCGTCCGGTGTCTTGGGCGGCTCTGCGGTGGAGTGAAGGACCTGCGGTGACGTCATTGAGTCATATGACCGGTCACATGACTCAATGACGTCATGGCAGGTCCTTCACAACAACGCGACCCATACAGCAGACCAGATGCAGCGGAGAAAACACCGGGAGGACATCGGAAGGTGAGTATAATCTTTATTTTTTACAGTTTCTATGGTACCCAGGTCTGGATGCGAGTCTCCTCTCCTCCAGACCCAGGTACCATCCGCACATTGAACCGTGTGATATTCGCTTGTACAGATGTAGTGATGCGGATGTCATGCGGTCCAATGCAAGTCAATGGCGGCAATTACGCTGCGTGTCCGCAAAATTAATGGACATGCTGCGTATTTTTCCGCAATGATAATCCGCAGCGGAAATTTCCGCAGCATGTGCACAGCACATGCGGATTATCATTGGGGACCATGGGGCCGTATTACCAAGTGTTTTTAAGCGTTTTCGCTGTGGAAATTCTGCGGCAAAAACGCTTGAAAAACGCATAGTGGGCACACAGCCTTAGTGTTTTGTCAGTATTTTACCTCAGTATTTGTAAGCAAAAACGAGGAGTGGAATAATCAGAGGAAAAGTATAATAGAAACACGTCACCACTTCTGTATTTATCACCCTCTCCTGGTTTTGGCTTACAAATACTGAGGTAAAATACTGACCAAATACTGAATGTGTGAGCATGGCCTAATTGGTTTTGTCATCTGTTGTTCCCTGTGCAGAGAGCAGCAACCAGATGACAAACTCAGCACAACTGTTGCTCACTGCACTGGCAGCAGCGATTGGGCAACCAAAGCACTTACTGGATGCTTCAATGATTCAACTGCCTACTGGGAAGCTGGGGGAAGCCTGTAGACAGCAGGAGACATGTGGGAGGAGAAATCAGCAATGGGACAGCTGTGAAGAAAGAGGTGGGTATGTGCTTTTTCTTCTCCATTACTTCTGCCAGTGCAGAGAGCACAGCACTTGTGATGAGTTTGTCATCTGGTTGGTGTGGTCTGTGAAAGCAGTGATTGAGATGACAAAACTCTCAGACAAAACTCTGTCATCTTGAACGCTGCCTATATACAGAGCAGCTACCAGGTGCCTAACTCATCACAACTGTTCAGCTTTGCACTTGCAGCAGCCATCAATAAGACAAACACTGATTTAGCTCATGAAGAAGGGGGCAGGAGCTGCAGTGACTTCAGATTCTTTTCCGCTCCTGACTGCTTTCATTCATCTGGCTGAGGCAGCCATTTCAAAGGGAGAGGGAACAGCGAATGCTCAGCCAAGAGAATACAGGGTTATATGGATATATATAGAGATCAATATGTATGGCACCCTTCATCCCCCAATCCGGCTATGCATGGCCCTATCATCCCCAATCCTGGTATGTATGGCACTCTCATCCCAAATCCTGATATGTATGGCCCCCCTCATCCCTTAATCCTGGTATGCATTGCCTCCTCATCCCCCAATCCTGGTATGCATGGCACCCCTCATCCCCAATCCTGGTATGCATGGCACCCCTCATCCCCAATCCTGGTATGCATGGCCCCATCATCCCCAATCCTGGTATGTATGGCGCCACTCATCCCCCAATCCTGCAATGCATGGCACCCCTCATCCCCAATCCTGGTATGCATGGCCCCATCATCCCCAATCCTGGTATGTATGGCACCCCTCATCCCCTAATCCTGGTATGCATGGCCTCCTCATCCCCCAATCCTGGTATGCATGGCCCCCTCATCCACATCCTGGTATGTATGGCTCCCTCATCCCCAATTCTGGTATATCCTCGAGTATAAACCTGAGTGTAAGCCGAGGGGGGCTTTTTCAGCACAAAAAATGTGCTGAAAAACTCGGATTATACTCGAGTATATATGGTACCTTGAAATTAGTGTATAAGATTCCAAAATATTCACAAGTCACACAACTGTCAATTCATTATACAAGCTGAAGATCAAAACATGAACTTTGTAAGAGTGTGTGTTTTCTTTCCGATGTATTTTATTCTGTACATGTGCTCTATACAGTACATATCTGTTACACCTATGATGCTCAGTATTTGTGTCTATAAATAATTTCTAATCCATTAAGATTCCTCAGTCTTTATTGTGAGAAATAGAAATAGGAAACAGGAATACCCTGCACACTATGTGGGGCGATTCATCAAGCTCCAATTCATCAAGACTGACAATTTTCTCACCGGTCTTACTGACGGGGCGTGTTGGAGTCATACTCTCCTGATTCATTAAGTGGCACACTCCTCTTAATATTTCCCATGCATCTGACTAGTGGTGTGTGCCTTGATGCGCTTCATTAGAAATCTTACTCCATTGTCTGACTGGAGTAAGATTTATGGCATAAGTAATGCCACAGATCGTCATGAATTTTTGTAGCATATTTTCACTATTTTTATGTATTTTATGATTACCGTCTTTTTCCTTCAAGCGCAGCATGGACTATGTATGGTGTTTTTCTATATGCTTCTCTTTAGAAAAAATATTTCACCACTTTAATAAAAAAAAAAAACCTATACATGTTTGGTAGCTGTGTAATCATACTGACCAGGAGAATCCTATTGTCAGAACAGCTTTACCATATAGTGAACCTGGTAAATATAAAACCCAAAAAACAATTGTTGAATTGCACTTTTTTTGTAATTTCAATACACTTGGAATTTGTTTTGTGCTTTCCAGTGCATCACATGATAAAATAAATGGTGTCTTTCAAAAGTACAATTTGTCCCGCAAAAACACAAAGCTCCCATACAGCTATGTGGATGGAAAATGATAAAAGTTATAGCTCTTAGTAGAAGAGGAGGAAAAACAAAACAAAAAAAAGGGAAAATCGCCCAGCTATGAAGGGGCTAAACATTGTGTGGAACTGTGTGTTTTTTTTCAAGCTCTCCATAAAATTTTATGTATTAAATTGTAATTACTTTGTGCATTTCTGCACTAAAAAAAAACATTATAAAAGCACTGTCTGTCAAATACACAACAAAAAATAAGGTAAAAATAATGGAAAAGCATCTAAAAAAGAAAAACACAAATTGCAATAAACATAGTATATTAGTATTGTGTATTCTGATGTGGACACCTGCGGAAAACAAGGAGAAAAATGCAGCATGAAAATTGTAGCTCTTAGTTATCATAGCTCATGTCTTGTCTATGAAGATAGATATTGAGTAGTATATTAGTAATACTGTTTTTAGAGGGTTATTCCCAAACAAACTAGTAAATCCTCTATCATTGGTATAGGTGATAACTTACTGATAGCTGGAGGTCCGACTGTGATCCCAAAAATGTGGCATCGGAGCCACAAGAATAATGCTCTGCAGACCAGCGCTGAATGAGGTAGAGGAATAGTTTATTCATTGTCAATGAGACTGCTGAGAAAGCCAAATACAGCACAGAACATTGTCCAGCACTCTTGTAGACCATGAGTGGAGTAGAGGCTGTTCATGCGCATCACCGCTTTATTCAAGGTGGGGCTGCAGAGCCCTGTCCTTGGGGTTCCAGTAGGTGGACCCCCAGTGATCAGTAAGTTATTCTCTATACTATCCATATGGGATAACTTGGTTCTTTTTTTGTGTGTGTGTGAATAACCCTTTAACCTACAGTATCAATTTTCTGCTATTTATCAATACCTTCAGTGTTTATGCTACTAAGGTGCTTATAGTTTGGCTATTGTGCTGAATTAATTTTTCAGAAAATCCTTCATGCGCGTATGACAGAGGATTTCACTAAACTTACAAGAAATACATAGGTCATTCACTGTCTTTCATCATGTAGCCATCATAATGCCCATATTGGCATTAGTCCTCCCTTTCAGCTTGGAATGATAACATTGAAAGGATTTGTTTTAGAATAGGAAAGCGGGCATCATCGTTTTAGAAGCACTGGCGCTCTTGTCAATTGAGTGGAGTTGAGTTGCAGTACGAGACAGAGCAGATTGGCAAGTGTGATACTGTTTCTAGAAATTATACCAATTCTTTCTTTCCTATACAGCTCCTGAGTAGTGTTGAGCCACCCCCGTAGTGTTCGAGTTCGGTTCGGTTCGTCGAACACCCGTGTGTTCGCCGAACTGTTCGTCGAACTGTTCGTCGAACACCTTCGAACACCGTTAAAACCAATGGCAGGCAAACAAAAACACATAGAAACACATAGAAAACACCTTCAAAGGTGTCCAAAAGCTGACAAACTGCTCAGAAGACACAACTAACACATGGAAAAGTGACAAGTACATATAGTCATGCGAAAAGAAAAGAGGTGGAGGAGTAAAAGGAGGGGGAGACACAGATATAGGCATGTCATGCCCTTCTAAAATCCAAAAAGTGAGAAGCCGAGACGGCCAGTCCGCTCCTGCCCGTGCCACCTCCGTGTCGCCGGGTTTGTGCCAGAGCCGCGGTGAACCCTGACGGCCAGCCCCCCTCTCCCAATACTGGTGCCTGTCCGCTGGTGGGTCGAGAGAGCCCCCCTGTGGTGGAGGCAGCTCTAAGCTTTTTAATTTAAATTGTCCCTCTAATTTGAATGAATACACTTTAAATCCATTTACAAGGATCTATTGGAGGGCAAGTCTCATGCCAGCAGCCGCGTAATTCCAGCTCCAGTAGCGTCCACTAAAGCTGCTGCAGTTAAAAAGCTTTTATAAGGATCGAGCTCGACTGTCCACCGCAAGGCATCCTAGTGCCAGTCCCAGCCCCTATGCCTTGGGGTGCCTCCTGATGCTCTTCACTAAGTATCCCGTGGTCCCGAAGCATTTCCTTTGAAAAAATTAAGTGTCCAAACTACAGGTGGTGTAGCTTGCTTAACAGCCGGGATAATCCGCTGACTAGCAGACACTGCTACTAGGCACAAAGTATTTCCTGGGCTAGATGCAGTTAAAAATTTGTAAGTAGATACTCTCGTTGGATGCTGAGAAAGCATTCCATAGAGTCTCCTGGCACGCCATATATGATTCTCTTAAAAAGCTTGGGGTAGGGGTCTAGGGGACCCTTTTATAGCCAAAATCACGGCCCTGTATCACAATACGTCACCTAGGCTGAAGATAAATGGAACTGTAGCACCGAGGGCTCGGTTGCTACAGACGTATTGCACCTCACCCAGAGGTGTGATATCTCACTCTCAGATAAGGATGGAGTGTGGATCAGGACCCGACACCTGCATGCATTACACCACATTGCCGTGGGGCAGGGCGACCAATATGCCCCTGAGATGGGCACGACAGTCCCTGTCCCTGGCTGGAGTGGGGGGAGGGAACACTGAGGAAGGGGAACCCTGCAGTGCAGGAGCAGGGAGGAAGCAGTTCCTGGGTGCATTGAGAAGGGAGTATAAAAGGTGGGCACCATCTTAGTTCAGTGCAGAGAAGTCTGAGCAGAAGTGGCAGGGAGCAGGGGCTCTGCATGAGCTCTGCTCCGGAGGCGGGCCTAGTAACAGAGGCCCAGGCCTGCAAGAGGGAGAAGGAAGGAAGAGGAGCGGAGAAGGCTCCAGGAACGAGGAATGAAGGGATCCCAGGGGTGCGGACGGGCGAGTCGCCACCGCACGCCCGAATCCACCTGCGTGGAGGGGTCAGGCCAAAGGGGGAGACCGGTCCCCGAACTAGTGGAGGCAGGAAACGACCCTCAGCTAGAAACCGGAGGCTCTGACATTTTATGTGGCGCAGCCCCTTGCTCCACCCGCTAGGAAGGCACCACATAGGGTCAGGGAAACTGGCGCCAAGTTTACCAAGAGGAGGCCCGAGGCAGCCGGACAGAAGTGTTGGTAAGAAAGGCCAGACAAAGGACACACAAAGGGGGTCCTGTGAAGCGCTCCAAAGTTATCTGGGAGTTGTCTGAGCCCCTCACCTGGTGAGCACAGTACGACGTGGGCAGCCGTTACCTGCAGACGTGGTCTGGATAATAAGAACTGTGAGTAAAGGCCCTGAACTGCATCACTGACTCCGTGTCGTTACTGCTGCTGCCCTGCACCATCACCCCCATCCTCCGCATACACTGCCCTGAGGCTATACTCCTCCCGTGGGGAGTTATGCTACGCTCTGCTGCACCCACAACACCAGCCTTAGCGGTCTGCCCTGTAGCGGCGGTTCACTCTGACCGCAATCCACGGGTGGCGTAGTCAGACATTTAAACATCAAAACCACATAAATAGTTCCGCCACTGGTTTGACCGCCCTGAGCCACGGAACCGGATCGCCGCCACGAAGACTACAACCACCAGCATCCACCAAAAAGGGTCCGGCTCCGGGTGTCCCAAGGCCCAGGGGGTGCGTCAGAACATTTTCATCACCTTTCACAATCACCAATGGGACAAGGCAGGGATGTCCTCTGTCCCCTCTCTTATACATCCTAGTGACGGAGCACCTGCTCTCATCAATTCGCCATAACCCCAATATTAGGTGGATTGAGGTGGGAGGCACTGAGTACAAGTGCTCTCTATTTGCTGATGATGTCCTAGTATATATCACTCAATCACATATATCCATCCCTGCTGTTATGCCTGAAATAGATCACTTTGTTACATGGTAAAATTTTAAAATCAATGCAGCGAAGTCTGAGGCCCTCGATGTCTCCCTCCCTAAATCCATATAGGATTCCATCCAGTCCAACTTTCCCTTTGCCTGGCCCTCACAGGGTATCAAATACTTAGGAATTCCTATTCATAGAGACCTCTCCCATCTATGTTATCTTAATTTTGGGCCCTTTATTGAACAATTCCATACAGACCACGGTTGGCAAGTTGGAACTGTGAGATTCACTACGTGCACCACTGGTATTTTGTGGAAAAGCACATGTAAGATTCTGCAACAGTCTCTGCTGATACTCCTGCATGCGTGCATCCCTTTCTATGGCAGGAATAATTTCTGCAAATTTACTTTTGTACCGGGGATCTAACAGTGTGGCAACCCAGTAGTCAGGATTATTTCTAATTCTCACAATTCGAGGGTCATGTTGCAGGTAGTGCAGCAAGAAGGCACTCATGTGTGTTGCGCATCCAGGAGCACCAAGTCCCTGTTGTGTTGGTGGCGAGGTAACAATCATGCTTCCTTCCTCTGTCCTCTCCCCCCAACCTCGCACAACAGAAATGTGATCAAGGTCTCCCTCATCTGATGAGTCTTCCATCAGTTCGTCCTCCACTTCTTCCTGGGCTCCTGCACCTTCCTCACTAGTTTGGCTGCTACCATGCGCCCTGGTAAAATCATCTCCCCCACCCTCACATGCCTGCCGCCCTGGTGCTGCCGACCGTCTGGACCTTGCAGATGTTAGCCCTTCCGCATACAACTCCTCCTCCTCTACTTCCTCCACCTCCTCTTGTGCCACCACCTGACTCCGAATTCTGTTTAACATGTGCTCCAGCATGTAAATCACCGGAATAGTCATGCTGATAATGGCATCGTCAGCACTAAACATCTTCGTCGCCATTTCAAAACTGTGCAGAAGGGTGCATAGGTCCCTGATCTGAGACCACTCCTCCAGCGTGATTTGCCCCACCTCTGAATCTCGTTGGCCCAGGCTATACGTCAGAACGTATTGCACCAGGGCTTGTCGGTGCTGCCACAGTCGCTGCAACATGTGCAGAGTTGAATTCCACCGGGTAGGCACATCGCATTTTAGCCGGTGAAGTGGCAGGCCCAACGACTTCTGTAGAGATGTAAGTCGCTGAGCTGCGGGATGCGAACGGCGGAAGTGAGCACACAGCGACCGTGCCCTCTGCAGAAGGCCATCTAGTCTGGGATAGTGGGCTAAAAATTGCTGGACAACCAGGTTCAACACGTGAGCCATACAAGGCACGTGTGTGACATTGCCCCGGCGAAGGGCCGCACCCAGGTTTGCAGCATTGTCGCACACGGCCTTCCCTGGTTTCAGGTCCAGTGGAGACAACCATTCATGAAATTGGTTCTCCAGAGCTGACCACAACTCCTCAGCTGTGTGACTCACATTTCCCAGACATTTCAATGTAAAAACCGCCTGATGACGTTGAGCCCTACTGCCAGCATAGTAAGGAGGTGTGCAGGATCCCTTCTGCGCAGTTAGAAAGCTTGTGGCATGACCAGACAGGCTTTGGGTGCAGGTGGAAGACCGAGAGGAGGTTGAGGAGGCAGAAGCAGTGGAGGAAAAATGACATAAAGAGGATTGACGCACAACTCGTGGGGACGGCAAGACTTGGACAGCAGCCCCTTGTCCTGCTGTCACCATAGTTACCCAGTGCCCAGTCAGCGACATGTAACGCCCCTGTCCATGCCTACTCGTCCAAGTGTCTGTGGTGAAATGCACCCTGTCACACACAGAGTTTCTCAAAGAAGCGGTGATGTTGTGTGCGACATGCTGGTGGAGCGCAGGCACACCTTTCTTTGAGAAGTAGTGCCGACTGGGCATCTGGTACTGGGGCACTGCGACGGACATAAGGTCTCGAAAATCCTCTGTGTCCACCAGGCGGAAAGGCAGCATTTCTGTAGCCAAGAGCTTGCAGATGGTGAAATTCAACCTCTTAGCTTTCTCATGGCTAGGAGGAAATGGTCTTTTCCTTGTCCACATCTGAGGGACCGAGGGCTGGCTATTGTGCTTAGACGGGGTTGATAAGGGTGTCCCCGGCAAACTGCCGGTCTGTGAGGAAGATGCAGGCGGACATGTTAGGTTGCCTTGATCCAAAGGTGGTGCTATCGATGTCGGACAGCGCTCAAGACCAGCTGGTGTTACCACCTCCAAAGAAAATGATGACCTGCCAATCACGCTGGCTGTTGCGGGTAAAGAGGTGGCAGGTCTGCGCCCCAAAACAGGTGTGACTGCTGTCCCCCCAGTCACAGAGGATGAAGAGGCCGCGGATGCACAAGATATGGCAGACGGTGGTTGGCCCGGCCGGCTAGACCGCATTGTAGCACACTGAGCTTCCCACTGCAACTTATGCTTCATGTCCATGTGCCGGTTCATGCATGAAGTACTCAAACTATGTATTTTTTGGCCTCTACTTAGCTTTTGCTGACAAATGTTACAGATAACACGAGTTGGGTCATCTTTATCGATCTGAAAAAATGCCCAGGCTATGCAAGGCTTAGCACCCATGCGACCTGAAGAGCCACCACGACTTGTGGTGAGAGGCAGAGTTGTGTTTGAGGATGCAGTTGTTGACGTGCTTCCAGTACTACGTCTCTGTCCAGGAAGGCGCAACCTGACCTCGTCGTCACTAGCATCTTCCTCCACCTCCTCTGCTGACCTCATCTCTTGGCTGACTGTGGGTTGACAGTAAGTGGGATCTCCGACCTCATCATCATCACCCTGTGCGTTATCACACCCGTCGTCCTCAGAGCCAACCTGTTCCTGCCCTGACAAAAAACTAAAGTTGTCGCTCCAATCAGGTATTTGAGTCTTATCATCGTCTTCCTCATTGTCTCCACCAACAGGAGTTACAGTTTGGGAATGAGGGTCTACATTATGGTCAGAACCTTCTGCGTCTGGTCCTGGATCCGACTCATAAAGATTCTGGGCATCAGTGCAGATCATTTCCTCGTCTGGATTCACAGAAGCGCTGGAGTCGACCTCTGATTCCCAGGCTATAGTATGAGTAAACAGCTCTGCAGACTCAACCATCTGTTCTACCTCATACTCAGACGGGCAGCTGGAGATTTGGGAGCTGTGAGGAAGCAAGTGCGATTTGGGTGACACCTTTGAGGACTGGAGTATTTGTGATGTTGAAGTTGATGTGGAGGAGAGCCCACTTAAAGGAGCACTTGATATCCGTTGAAGCACCTGCTGTTTTTGTGCCTCATCTGGAATTTGTAGCGATTGGCGTGGCCGTAAGAAAGGGATCTTATCACATTGTCCGCTAAAAGAAGTAGACATTTTAGTTTGGCTGGAAGATGGTCTTTCTTCTGCACCTACCCCACGGACACAACCTTTTTTCCCCTTCCCAACACGCCTATTCCCCTTTCCACCAGCAGCAGGCCTTTTTCCACTCATTTTGGTGGTTAACTAATTCACAACTCTGGAGTTGTTTGCACAAAAAAACAATGGATGGTAACCGAGCAGAGCTGAGTGGCCAAACTGTGGTATTAGGCCAAAACTATTGGCAGAAAAAAATTATTTTTAATTTGCAACCTGATGGAGGTCAGTATAGATGGACTAATAGACCAAGTCCCACACACCGCTAGAAGCCCAAATATTTTTTCAGAGCTAGATGCAGAAAATTTTTTTATTCAATTTGCAACCTGATGGAGGTCAGTATAGATGGACTAATAGACCAAGTCCCACACACTGCTAGAAGCCCAAATATTTTTTCAGAGCTAGATGCAGAAAAAAATTATTTTTAATTTGCAACCTGATGGAGGTCAGTATAGATGGACTAATAGACCAAGTCCCACACACTGCTAGAAGCCCAAATATTTTTTCAGAGCTAGATGCAGAAAAAAATTATTTTTAATTTGCAACCTGATGGAGGTCAGTATAGATGGACTAATAGACCAAGTCCCACACACCGCTAGAAGCCCAAATATTTTTTCAGAGCTAGATGCAGAAAAAAATTATATTCAATTTGCAACCTGCTGGACGTCAGTATAGAAGGACTAATAGAACAAGTCCCACACACTGCTAGAAGCCCAAATATTTTTTCAGAGCTAAATGAAGAAAAAAATTATTTTTAATTTGCAACCTGATGGAGGTCAGTATAGATGGACTA
Source organism: Phyllobates terribilis (assembly GCF_046119375.1). NCBI lineage: Eukaryota > Metazoa > Chordata > Amphibia > Anura > Dendrobatidae > Phyllobates > Phyllobates terribilis. Next base: position 335,656,449 of record NW_027362762.1, read on the forward strand.
ATAGACCAAGTCCCACACACTGCTAGAAGCCCAAATATTTTTTCAGAGCTAGATGCAGAAAAAAATTATTTTTAATTTGCAACCTGATGGAGGTCAGTATAGATGGACTAATAGACCAAGTCCCACACACCGCTAGAAGCCCAAATATTTTTTCAGAGCTAGATGCAGAAAAAAATTATATTCAATTTGCAACCTGCTGGACGTCAGTATAGAAGGACTAATAGAACAAGTCCCACACACTGCTAGAAGGCCAAATATTTTTTCAGAGCTAAATGAAGAAAAAAATTATTTTTAATTTGCAACCTGATGGAGGTCAGTATAGATGGACTAATAGACCAAGTCCCACACACTGCTAGAAGCCCAAATATTTTTTCAGAGCTAGATGCAGAAAAAAATTATTTTTAATTTGCAACCTGATGGAGGTCAGTATAGATGGACTAATAGAACATGTCCCACACGCTGCTAGAAGCCCAAATATTTTTTCAGAGATAAATGAAGAAAAAAATTATTTTTAATTTGCAACCTGATGGAGGTCAGTATAGATGGACTAATAGACCAAGTCCCACACACTGCTAGAAGCCCAAATATTTTTTCAGAGCTAGATGCAGAAAAAAATTATTTTTAATTTGCAACCTGATGGAGGTCAGTATAGATGGACTAATAGACCAAGTCCCACACACCGCTAGAAGCCCAAATATTTTTTCAGAGCTAGATGCAGAAAAAAATTATATTCAATTTGCAACCTGCTGGAGGTCAGTATAGAAGGACTAATAGAACAAGTCCCACACACTGCTAGAAGCCCAAATATTTTTTCAGAGCTAAATGAAGAAAAAAATTATTTTTAATTTGCAACCTGATGGAGGTCAGTATAGATGGACTAATAGACCAAGTCCCACACACCGCTAGAAGCCCAAATATTTTTTCAGAGCTAGATGCAGAAAATTTTTTTATTCAATTTGCAACCTGATGGAGGTCAGTATAGATGGACTAATAGACCAAGTCCCACACACTGCTAGAAGCCCAAATATTTTTTCAGAGCTAGATGCAGAAAAAAATTATTTTTAATTTGCAACCTGATGGAGCTCAGTATAGATGGACTAATAGACCAAGTCCCACACACTGCTAGAAGCCCAAATATTTTTTCAGAGCTAGATGCAGAAAAAAATTATTTTTAATTTGCAACCTGATGGAGGTCAGTATAGATGGACTAATAGACCAAGTCCCACACACCGCTAGAAGCCCAAATATTTTTTCAGAGCTAGATGCAGAAAAAAATTATATTCAATTTGCAACCTGCTGGACGTCAGTATAGAAGGACTAATAGAACAAGTCCCACACACTGCTAGAAGCCCAAATATTTTTTCAGAGCTAAATGAAGAAAAAAATTATTTTTAATTTGCAACCTGATGGAGGTCAGTATAGATGGACTAATAGACCAAGTCCCACACACTGCTAGAAGCCCAAATATTTTTTCAGAGCTAGATGCAGAAAAAAATTATTTTTAATTTGCAACCTGATGGAGGTCAGTATAGATGGACTAATAGACCAAGTCCCACACACCGCTAGAAGCCCAAATATTTTTTCAGAGCTAGATGCAGAAAAAAATTATATTCAATTTGCAACCTGCTGGACGTCAGTATAGAAGGACTAATAGAACAAGTCCCACACACTGCTAGAAGGCCAAATATTTTTTCAGAGCTAAATGAAGAAAAAAATTATTTTTAATTTGCAACCTGATGGAGGTCAGTATAGATGGACTAATAGACCAAGTCCCACACACTGCTAGAAGCCCAAATATTTTTTCAGAGCTAGATGCAGAAAAAAATTATTTTTAATTTGCAACCTGATGGAGGTCAGTATAGATGGACTAATAGAACAAGTCCCACACGCTGCTAGAAGCCCAAATATTTTTTCAGAGATAAATGAAGAAAAAAATTATTTTTAATTTGCAACCTGATGGAGGTCAGTATAGATGGACTAATAGACCAAGTCCCACACACTGCTAGAAGCCCAAATATTTTTTCAGAGCTAGATGCAGAAAAAAATTATTTTTAATTTGCAACCTGATGGAGGTCAGTATAGATGGACTAATAGACCAAGTCCCACACACCGCTAGAAGCCCAAATATTTTTTCAGAGCTAGATGCAGAAAAAAATTATATTCAATTTGCAACCTGCTGGAGGTCAGTATAGAAGGACTAATAGAACAAGTCCCACACACTGCTAGAAGCCCAAATATTTTTTCAGAGCTAAATGAAGAAAAAAATTATTTTTAATTTGCAACCTGATGGAGGTCAGTATAGATGGACTAATAGACCAAGTCCCACACACTGCTAGAAGCCCAAATATTTTTTCAGAGCTAGATGCAGAAAAAAATTATATTCAGTTTGCAACCTGATGGAGGTCAGTATAGATGGACTAATAGAATGATGCTATGCCCAAAAGATTTTACTTCACTAGGTGCAGTAAAAAAATTGGTATTCTATACACAGGTGGTATATCTTGCAACACAGATAGGCTACTCCACTGACTAACACACTCTGCAATAGGCTAAAAAGGATTAGCTTTGCTAGATTCAGCCAAATGCTGTGAAAAAAACTTGCACAGCACTGGCACAGACCTGCCTGGCAAAAACTGATAGGAACTGATGTAACCTAGTCCTGAAAAGGACTCCAATTACATTTAGTCTTTACTCCCACAATCTATCTATTTAAGAGCACAGACCTGCCTGATAAAAGTCGTAGGAAATGCTGTAACCTAGTCCTTAAAAGGACTGCAATCACAACTATTCCCTACTCCCAAGCTATCTGTATATTTGTGCGAAAATTGGCTTGAAATTAACAAGGTATAGCGCACACAGCAACAGCGGTGCCGTCTAACACGCAGCTGCAGCAGTGAGAAAATGGTGGCGACGGGGAAAATGGCTTGGTCTTATAGGGCAAGGACATGTGACATACACTGCCAATCACACATGCCCTTGCTTGTGTGAAAAAAAGCACTTCGCTCCGTGTGTGCGCTGCTGATAGGCTGACAGATTGCACCTCCCCACTGCAAATGCGGGAAAGAGAAAAAAAAATGGAGATCTTCATTGTTCCTGCAGAGATCCATCCCCTGCCCCTCCCCCCGCCCCGCTGTACACTCAAACTGCGTATTAACATTAATTTTCATCATTACTGAGAAAAAATCCAGTTATGATTTTGGTGCACGAACAGTTATCGAACATAACCTCGAACAGCCGAATTTTTCTCAAATTGTTCGTGTTCGCCGACCGGCTCGAACACCGCCCAAAACAGCTCGAATTTGAGATTGGCGAACAGTTCGAGTAGAACAACGCTCATCTCTACTCCTGAGCTGTCTGTAGTTGACAAGTTTTTTCATGACACATTTAAAAGTCACTGATTCTTTCTACATGCTACCAAATAAATGAGAATAAAAGAGATTTTACTATTCTAATGAGTCTCAGGATGCAAGGCCGGTTTCTAAAGCTGAGGAGCAAGGAGATGTTGGCAAAGCGGAGCCCTTGATTAGTACATTTACTTAGTATTTTGTAGCAAACATACCTCAAAGGTGTTACTGCCCAAAAGAATCGACCGACCATTCTCCATAAACACCACTGAGTTTGCCTCGTCCACATTCTCCTAAGTCGGTGTTAGGTCTTTATCCACTTGAAGAGTAGTGACTGAGAGATGGAAATACTATAAATTGGCCATTACCACTACTAATTTTTCAAGTTTAAACAGATTGGTGGTTGTGCTAATTGATAGAAATAAAAATGTGGCAGAAATTTATGTTCCTGGACTAAACTTACCTAGAAATAAAATGAATACAGTACAAACCTTAATCTTTATTGGAGGCTGTTTTAGGAACCTGCATCGCAGATTGTGGCATTTTTGGAAAAATAACACTGTATGCAAATCTGTTTTTCCTGTAAAATGTCTCTATGGCCCTACAGACCTTATTGTAAGTAAATACTGTCTGTTGGGCACTACTTGTGTTCTTCATGCAGTGGTATCAATAATGGCACTCTTACAAATTTGCTCTACCTGGTACTGTAACCCAGCTCCACTCAATTGACAAGAGTACCAGTACACTGTCCGGGCTTGTAATTAGTACTGGTAGGTTCATATTAAAATAGTGCTTTCCACCCAAGCACTATGACTGGGTCTTAGAATCCCCAAAAACTCAGATGGTGAACCCCAATAAAGACCTAACAGAGCCATTTAATTGCACCATTAATGTGGCAAAATCTTATGTCTAAATATACTGATCCATATTTTTATTTTGAAGTGATACACTCACTAGGTAACAAGAAAACACACTAAGCTAGCATCAGTATCTAATAATGTTCTGGTATTTAAGTTACATGAATAGGTGCTATAGACTCTAATGCAGAAATAATGGAATGCAAAATGCCCCTAAGCATTAAGTCCATCTGCATACGATGGAAAATATGAAAATATCCTTTAAGATTTTAATGACAAACATACAATTCACTTAGGCTCTTTTTTCCATAGTGTTTTTTTGCCTGTCTCACAGGGTACCTGGTATTTTTAAAGCAAGGATTTTGCAGTATTCAGCACCTGTTAACAACCCAGAAATAACACTGTCAATTGGTCCATCAAAATTTGTCAGTACAAGATTATAAACTGGTCTGGCAACAGAAAACATACAATATGGTTTTTCATTTTAAACCCCTATTCGCTCCATGCTGTACATGTACATCACGGCCTGGGTGCTTATGAATGAAGCAGGCTCAGGAGTTGTGCTTACTCCATACAGGGCAGGCCGGCTGTAATACATAGCTGACATCAGCCCATAACAGCAGCAATTGGAGCAATTTCACTATTAAAATGCCACTTTCAGTCGCTGACAGTGACATTTAAATAGCATGATTGCTTATACGCACGCTTATTTGAGAAGAACCAATGGGTTTCCATGATACTTGTGACCTGCTTAAAGCCTCAATGCTGCCATGTGGTTTTTTTTCTGAAGCTCAGCCATAGGCTGAACTTCAAAGTAGACCATGATTTATATACACTGCAATAAAATAAAGGGAACACTCAAATAACACATCCTAGATCTGAATGAATGAAATATTCTCATTGAATACTTTGTTCTGTACAAAGTTGAATGTGCTGACAACAAAATCACACAAAAATCATCAATGGAAATCAAATTTATTAACCATTGGAGTCCTGGATTTGGAGTCACCCCCAAATTAAAGTGGAAAAACACACTACAGGCTGATCCAACTTTGATGTAATGTCCTTAAAACAAGTCAAAATGAGGCTCAGTATGGTGTGTGGCCTCCACGTGCCTGTATGACCTCCCTACAATGCCTGGGCATGCTCCTGATAAGGTTGCGGATGGTCCCTGTGGGATCTCCTCCCTGTCCTGGACTAAAGCATCCGCCAACTCCTGGACAGTCTGTGTGCAATGTGACGTTGGGGGATGGAGCGAGACATGATGTCCCAGATGTGCTCAATCGGATTCAGGTCTGGGGAACGGGCGGGCCAGTCCATAGCTTCAATACCCTCATCTTGCAGGAACTGCTGACACACTCCAGCCACATGAGGTCTGGCATTGTCCTGCATTAGGAGGAACCCAGGGCCAACTGCACCAGCATATGGTCTCACAAGGGGTCTGAGGATCTCATCTCGGTATCTAATGGCAGTCAGGCTACCTCTGGCAAGCACATGGAGGGCTGTGCGGCCCTCCAAAGAAATGCCACCCACACCATTATTGACCCACTGCTAAACCGGTTATGCTAAAGGATGTTGCAGGCAGCAGATCGCTCTCCATGGTGTCTCCAGACTCTGTCACGTCTGTCACATGTGCTCAGTATGAACCTGCTTTCATCTGTGAAGAGCACAGGGCGCAGTGGCGACTTTGCCAATCCTGGTGTTCTGTGTCAAATGCCAAGCGTCCTACACGGTGTTGGGCTGTGAGCACAACCACCATCTGTGGACGTCGGGCCCTCATACCACCCTCATGGAGTCGGTTTCTAACTGTTTGTGCAGACACATGCACATTTGTGGCCTGCTGGAGGTCATTTTGCAGGGCTCTGGCAGTGCTCCTCCTGTTCCTCCTTGCACAAAGGTGGAGGTAGCGGTCCTGCTGCTGGGTTGTTGCCCTTCTACGGCCCCCTCCACGTCTCCTGGTGTACTGGTCTGTCTCCTGGTAGCGCCCCAGCCTCTGGACACTACGCTGACAGACGCAGCAGACCTTCTTGCTACAGCTCGCATTGATGTGCCATCCTGGATGAGCTGCATTACCTGAGCAACTTCTGTGGATTGTAGAGTCCGTCTCATGCTACCACGAGTGTGAAAGCACAACCAACATTCAAAAGTGACCAAAACATCAGCCAGAAAGCATTGGTACCGAGATGTGGTCTGTTGTCCCCACCTGCAGAACCACTCCTTTATTGTGTGTGTCTTGATAATTGTCAATAATTTCCATCTATTGTCTATTCCATTTGCACAACAGCATGTGAAATTGATTGTCAATCAGTGTTGCTTCCTAAGTGGACAGTTTGATTTCACAGAAGTTTGATTTACTTGGAGTTATATTCTTTTGTTTGTGTTCCCTTTATTTTTTTGAGCAGTGTAGTATATAGTGTAAGCCATCAAATGGTCACGGGTTAAATACCCCTAAGGAAACTAAAAAAATAAGATAAAAAGTAAATAAAAAATGCTTTAAGCCCTTTACGACCTATGACCTACTGTATAGGTACGTCATAGGTCACCTCCCCCTGTTTGATGCGGGGTACGGCGATGAGCCCGCACCTTTCCGGGGACATGACAGTTGACATGTGCCCCTAACAGCCGCGGGTGAAATTGCAATCCGCCCTCGGCTGTTAACATGGGAAATGCCGCTGCCAACTCTGACAGCAGCATTTAACATGTTCACGTTGGAAGCACGTCACTAGCTCCGCCCATCGGCGCCCCAGTCACATGATCGCGGGGTGCCGATGGGTTGGCATGACAACCTGGGGTCTGCAGGAGACCCCTGAGGTCATTGCCGAACTGCTATGAGTGCCGCCCCTTTGCCCCGTAGCAGATGAGCATTTTTGCTACACATAGCAGGGCTGGAGCCTTGTTATGCGTAGCACAAGCGATCAGATGCAAGATTGCAATAAAATGCAATAACGGGCGATCAAAACATCGTATCTACCCCAAAATGGTATCAATAAAAACATCAGCTTGGCGCACAAAAAATAAGCCCGCAACCTGCCCCAGATCCTGAAAAATAGAGACGCTATGGGTCTCGGAAAATGGCGCCATTTTTTTTTTTTCAAACTTTGGTTTTTTATTTCACCACTTAAATAAAAAAGAACCTATACATGTTTGGTATCTACAAACTCTTAATGACCTAGAGTATCATAACGGCAGGTCAGTTTTAGCATTTAGTGAAAATGGTAAAAAATCAAAACAAAAAACAATTGTGAAATTGCACTTTGTTTGTAATTTCACCGCACTTGGAATTGTTTTTCTGTTTTTCAGTACACGATATGGTAAAATCAGTGATGTTGTTCAAAATTACAACTCGTACCGCAAAAAATCAAGCCCTCACATGGCCATATTGAAGGAAAAATAAAAAAGTTATGGCTCTGGGAAGAAGGGGAGCAAAAAATTAAAACTCAAAAACGGAAAATCCCAAGGTGGTGAAGGGGTTAAAAAGTAATAAAGAATTTAAAAAAAAAGTTAAATCAACTCCCTTTTCCCAGTCTTAAAATAAAGAAATAAAAAAATATTAATAATTGGTATTTCTATGTCCATAAAAGTCAAGTCTATCAAAATATAAAACTATTTAAAACATACGATGAACACCAAAAACAAAAAAAAATCGAAAAGGCAGATTTGTCTTTTTCAGCCATTGCACTTCTTAAAACAAAGGAAAATGCAATAATGCTGATCCAGCCCAAAAAGGTATCAGTAAAAACTACAGTTAGGGTGGCAAAAAACAAGACCTCTCATCACTCCATCAACAGAAAAAAGGTACAGGTCTCGGAAAATTGTGTCACAAACACATTTTTTTCTTTACAAATTTTTGAAAAAAAAATTACTACTAAAGTGTAAAATAAAATCTATACAAGTTTCAAAGAAATTTTTACTGCACAGTGACATCTGTGACTTATAATAGTCAAGCATATGTAACATAGATGTATAATATCATATTCACACATCTGACATCCAGATATGTGAATGTGGCTTAATGCTGAGTTGGTGTTTTTTTTCAATGATTGCAAGCTGGTAAAATTATTATTATTATTATAATTATTATTGTTATTATTATTATTATTAAACCACCATTAATTGCTGTATGCTGTATGTTTGAAATAAAAAAAATGATTTGCAGTAAACCCCTTTAAAAAATCTTATAATTTGTTGTGATTCATTTAAGTTTATTTAGAAGCAGCGCCTCCACAACCCTCATCTTTTTTCAAGCTTTAAGACACAATTGAATTTAAAGGCAATCACTCAGTAGGTTTTTGCTATGTAAAGAGAGAAAAGCAGAGACCCTGAGAGAGACAGAGACCCTGAATGCAGTTGTGTCCTTTACTGGGGTGGTTGCTGCAGTTTCAATAAAATCAGTGTTTTATGTTTTATCAGCAGGAGATTATCACTAGAGGACTAGTAGCCTCATGCTCTGTACTCCTCCTGCTCTGTGTAACCCCTCCCCCACCACTGATAGCAGCTTTTTTGCCTATGCACAGTGTACACAGACAGCTGCCAATCAGTGATGTGGGCGGGGTTATACAGAGTTCAGTATTCAGATCACTGCTAGATCTGCAGCAGAGAAAACAGTGATTTTATCAAAACTGCAGCAAGCAGACCAGTAAGTGACACATCACTGGAATCAGGGTCTCTGCCCCTACATCATTCTACTATAAAACTTGGTTACTGATTACCTTTAATAATAGTGTGATTTTCTGTATTCTTTCCATGTTACTAAAATATTGTCCAACAAAAGCATATATTTGTGAACTCTTAATCTATTTTTTTATTCCGGAGCAATGAGCCTCAAACTACCCGAAAAGCTCATAGCAACCAATCAAAACTAACAATAAAGCCCATAGCAACCAACTAGAGCTCATGTCTGCATTGTGATTAGTTGCTATAAGCATGTCAGGCAGTTTGGACTATTGGATCCATAAAGTTTGCCTGACAAGGAAACCCCCATTACTATAGTATCCAGTTATACATTTCTAATTATGGTCATGAACTTGTTCGATATTGCCAAGTTCTTCATGTTTCTCTATATTTATTGCAGAATAACAACAACAGCTGCATGTATGATGGATTTGCGGAGATATCCACTGGATGAGCAGAACTGTACTCTGGAAATAGAGAGCTGTACGTATTCTCTCAGGAGATATAACAGAATACATCCTTATTGCCAGCATTGTGATTTCAGAATCAGATGATATTTCTTCGTATTTACACAGTAAAGTGTTAATAAGATTTCTTCTGTTGCCCTGATTAGCCATTGCACGGGTGCATATCCACAACACAAGAGAATTAATGGTCACATTTTAATCAGGTTCCATTTGAATAGAGAAAATAGTGAGATGCAATTTGCTTTCAATTTGTTTTAATATGCATGAGTGGCCATTCAGTAGTCTCCTCCGGGGACCCTGGAAAACCCTCTTATTATCAATGCAAATTTGTCTTTGCAAGGAATCTCTGTGTTTAATATGAAGCAATACAGATTATTCTTTGAACAATAATGAATAATAAAACACATATTTAAGTAATCTTTAGGAAACACATTTATTCATTAAGTCATTACTTAGTTTGCCAGGATATTACCCAACATTTATCAAAGAGTAAGTACAGAAAGTCTCACGCATTGACAGATACGGCTGTCTGTCATATTTTCATGCTTGGGATGCTGGATCATGATATTCTTCTTTTTTCTATAAGGTGTTTGTTAGAGATGAGCAAACCAATTCAATGTAAATATAATTCATGTCAAATTTTAGGAATTTGCTGAACATCGAATTTGAACAATTTACGCTTTCCTTTGCACAAATTACCTAGAATGGCCACAGCCATTTTACACATTGCAAAAAAATGCATAAGCCAGAGAAGTCTCACATGACCTTACATACCACACTAATACAGTGGCCACTGTTGTTTCTTGGACATATTATGTACCAAGAATTTCTTTGTCTGTCTTTTTTTCGAAAAGGGGTATTGTACTTGAAAACAGTGACAAAATCGAGTGAAGTAAAAAAAGTATAATTAAAAAAAAGTGGCAGTGGACAGAGAGGTGTAAAGAAAAATCATCATACCATGCATCTGGAAAGAAGAAAAAGGTAGCCTCTGGGAGCAGCAATAGCACCAACCCCTGCACAAGGCAACTAGGCAGTAGTTCTACAAAATGCAGGTCACAATTGTTCTCCTTTGCCTCCAGCAAGCTTATTAATTGGGAGTAAGCAGAGGACTTTATGGACTATATGGCACATGACTCATCTCAGTCACAGCAGGATGCTGTTAATTCTGACAGTGACACCATCAGTTTGAGTCAGTGTTCTTCACATTCTTCCTCCTCCACTGCTATAACAGTTCATCTTTTTAGTAGCGAACTTTCATTTTCATCAATGTTGAAATCTGTGTTTTCTTACCCTTAGTATCCTAAGCCACAGCTTTTCAGGTGCTATTAAAGATATTTCCCTACAACTACTTTCAGTTGATGTACTGGACTTGGATGAGATGAGTGCTGAGAACCTATAAGATAGAACTCAAACACTTAGTTTTGATGGTGATATTAGCAGTGGCACTGGCAGCTTTGGTAGTAGAAGCATCGGCAGCCAAGGTGGTAGTATTAGGGCAAATGTGAAGGTTGGAATGAAAAGGGGGGACAAAATATCAAGGACATTTCCCACACGGAGTCAACTTTTTTTCAAGCTAAATATATAGAGCTGAGCCATCATCCGGTCAAAAGATCTTTCAGAAGCCGATCTCCTTCCATAGTCAGCTCTGGATGAGGCTTAACAGTGCTTGAATTGTCGTGTTGCTGGTGAGTCCTGTGTGCAGTCATCTCTGGTGTGGGATATTTTTTCTGTGTTGTCAGAGGACCAATCTATTGCTGTGTACAGGCTCTGCTGCCACAAATTAACTAGAAACCGTGGCTCTCCATCAGTGAGTCATCACCTAATCACATAGGAAAAGCAAATTGGCCATCAATTATGAGCAAGGCTCAAGATGTTCTTCTTGTCCTCATGATTGTTTTTCTAGTAGCCATGCAGTATCCTCAAGTAGTGTCTGGTCATTGTTATCATCACCATCATCTACCTCATCTACTGTTTTTCAAACTTTTCCTTTGTTGCCTCATTATTTTACCATACAGTATGTGTTTCCAAGAAACCTGTCCAGTCTTCCATTTGAGTGAAACCTCAACTCCCACATGTCCAACTACATCACAGTTGGTGTTGTACCACAGCCAAATTATGGCGTGCACTCAGCTTCAATGAATGATACCTAGCCATTAGTTTTTGAAAGAAACCATCCCTGCTTTGTACTGTCATGTGGCGGAGACTGTGGGCTCTCACCTTGGAATTTTTGTTGTGCACTCCAACATCTACTGTAGTAAATACGGGCCAGGACTTTACATGTCTTTCATGACCCATTGCATCAATGTTTTAAATGGTGGCAATGCACTACCACAAGCAGACCAGGTGGTTACTGGTAACCATTACACAATTCCTCCACAATTTCCTCAAAGGACATCTCCATATCCCCAACAGCAACAGGGCAGAATGTTGTATCAAATGTCACACTGGGTGGCTCCCCATCAACCACAACTGGGCAACTTAGTAAGTGACAATGCCAGAAACATTGTGGCCACAATGTACCTTCCAAAGACCATACTAAGGACAAGGGGGCACTCATTACGGTTGGAAGAAAGACGATTCCGGCACCTAAACAAGAAAGGGTTCTTTACAGTCAGAGCAGTCAGACTATGGAATGCCTTACCACAAGAGGTAGTAATGGCAGACACTATAACAGCTTTCAAAAAAGGGCTGGATGATTTCCTCAATACACATAACATTGTGGGTTACAGTAAATTAGACAAAATGTACAGTTTGGGGAGGAAGGTTGAACTTGATGGACCTAGGTCGTAAATCAACTTACGTTACTATGTTACTAAAGTAATACATTCAACCTGCATAGTGCATATCCTCAATTTGATTGTGCAACATTTTTTTAAACAAATATACCCCCTTGAACATGGTGATGCTCATGTCAAGAAAAGTGTATGGAGACTTCAACTCTTCTTACTTGGCAAAGAACGACTTCCAAGATTTGCAGCAAGAGAGCGGTATGACTGAGCCACGCTGTATAGTTTGCAGCATCGGTTCAAGCAGCATAATGTGGTGAGGTCACTGATTATGTCATAAAGCAGAGAAACTAGAGCTTGAGTTACCTTGAGATCCGGCATTGGCAGATGATGAGCTCTGCAAAATATGTTAGCAGGGACAACTTTAGCAATAATAATTAGAAGAAAGAATGGCGGAACTTCCAAATTTATCAGTTTACTATACAAACATAATATTTTTTGGTTTGTGCCTTGACTGTTGTGAATTTCTCCAATAGGATGCTGTGCAGAATTGGGCTCCTATGCAGGACTAGGAAAAAAGATAAACATTTAAATAACAAAATCATGGCTTCATTGACCACTATTTTCTTTACCATCATCCTTCCTCTTTTTTTTTAATGAATATCATTTGTACCTTGACTTGTGTGGATTCCTCCAGTAGGCTCTGGTAAAGGATTGGACCCGTGCTCAGAGATAGGCACAAAAGAGGAAAATTCAACAACTCATCGGCTTCTATGATTACTAATTTCTTTACCATCACCCTTATTTTTCTAAAAATTAGTATCTTTTGAGCGTTAACTTGTGGCAGTTATCCCTGCATAGAATAAGGCCCCTTGCAGAACTGCACATAAAATGTGAAATTTTTTTTCAAATAATCTATCTTTTGCATAATTACTTTTTCTCATCCAAATACTTTTTGGTAAAAATTTACTTTTTTGGGCATTAATTGGTGTGAATTTCGCCAGCAAGCCCTGCACAGGATGGGATCTCTGTACTTACACAATATTGGACCTCTGCTCATGAGTGGTAACATAATAGTCTTTTGTAGTGTCTTTTTTTTACCAATCACTATCTCACCGGGTTGGAGAGGGTAATAGAACCTCAAATCTAACCTTGATTCTACATTAACTGTGGGTTAGTCACCATGATAGTGACAGAAAGCAACATATAAAGTTGATATGTAAAGTGACATGGATGATCACCATTGTGGCCTGGACCACAGACATAGGCAGGTGAATTCTTAGTCCTTCTCCTGGACCTTCAGGCATCGAGAGAAAGGTCTTCCTAATCACAATTTTACAGACCTATTATCATTTTAAAAAATCTGTTAGCACAGTGTGTTATTAAGCAGACTGTTTGCTAACACGAACAGTCTGGTTACCCATAGCCATGTATGAGGACACTCACCTTACTCAAATTAATAATGCTGTTTTTGCATTAAAGAGCTGGAAAAAAGTTGGATACAGTCTAGGAGACCTCAAAGTGTCATACACATCTATGCACCCCAATGGGAGCCTTTGAAGTACTTTCAACGCAAATCAACTCACCATGAAACAAAATATTTTTTGGAAAATTGAAGAATTTAAATTTCAAAAGATTCACTCTTCTCATCTCTAGTGTTTGTTATTAAATATTTTCTTCAACATTTTATTAGCATGGAATATCTTTGATCAATATTTTATAACTGTCGATTAACTATTGGCTAAAATTGTGCAATGCAGAGAACAGAGGACATTTCCCACAAAGCAGCACCACACTAAGTGCAGAATTATTAGACCAGTAAGTATTTTAACCATAGCGGTATAAACTGGAATACTTACTGGATGAAGCAGATCAGGGGATGTGTATTTGTGTAATGAGGGAGGATGTGGCCTAAGGATATCAACATCCTTTATCAGGGTGTGTAGAATGGGCCAAAAAGAGAGATTTAACTGACTCTGAAAAGTCAAAAGATGTTTATAGTCTTACAGAGGGATGCAGTACTCTTGAAATTGATAAGATATTAGGGGTGATCACAGAAATATCAAAAGTTTTGTTGCAAATAGTCAACAGGGTCACAAAAAATGTGGTAAGAAAAAAAGATTCACATGAACTGTCAAAGATGTGAGAAGAATCAAACATGAAGCGACAAGGAACCCATTATGTTTCAGAACTGTTATGTTCCAGAACTACAATTTCTGTGGAGTACTCAAAAGTACAAGGTGTTCGGTGCTCAGAGACATGGCCAAGGCATGGAAGGCTGAAATCCGACCACCACTGAACAAGGCACTTAAGTTTAGGCATCGAGCCTGGGCCAGGAAATATCTGAAGACAGATTTTTCAAAGGTTTAATGGACTTATGAGATGAGAGGACTTAATGGATCAGATGGATGAACTCATGACTGGATCAGCAATGGGCACAGACCTCAACTTCAACTCAGACGCCAGAAAGGTGGAGGTTGGGCTACTGCTATTGGCTGGTATTATTAAAGATGAATTACTTGTGCATCTCACTAAATTATGCCTATAAGCCATAATCATCAACATTAACAGAAATAAAAACTTGAAATAGATCACTCTGTTTGCAATGACTCTATATAATATATGAGTTTCACTTTTTGTATTGAAGAACGGAAATAAATTAACTTTTTGATGATATTCTAATTTAGTGAGATGCACCTGTAGTTGGACTTTTTTTTATTGAAAATGAACTCAAAGTCAACTGCCAAACCTACTGCTAGTCTTTAGAAGACATTTTCTTCAAGCAGTCATAGAGGAAATAGTCTGCAACTTTCAAGAAAATCATGTTTTTTATGCAGGACTATACTCCTTCACATGCATTGAAGTAATCAACTCAAAAAGTTGATTAAGAAAGTGACAGAAGGCTTATGATTGATATTGAATATATGAGTGGCTATATTGGTTACTGATATTTCTTTATTGTCACAAATGTACTTTTGTACATTTTGAGGTTTTTTTTTATTATTCTCACTTTACCGGATAAAAATAAACAATTGAGATGGGAATCTTTTCATTTTTTTAATTAGTTGCATAATAATTCTAAACACGAATAGTTGCCCAAAATAATTCTCACACATAAATATTCTCCTAAGAAAGACAAAACCTCACTTTTACTTTGTAAATATTCAGGTTTCAGGTTTATTGACCTTTTGGATTGACCGA
Source organism: Phyllobates terribilis (assembly GCF_046119375.1). Lineage (NCBI taxonomy): Eukaryota > Metazoa > Chordata > Amphibia > Anura > Dendrobatidae > Phyllobates > Phyllobates terribilis. Next base: position 335,671,715 of record NW_027362762.1, read on the forward strand.
CAGCAATGTATGTTAAATAATAAAATTAATCATCAAAAATACAAATTACCTAATAATAGTGCACATAGGGCGTTTCTTTTTTTACATTTTTTTTTTGTATTAGTATTAGATACCTTTTTTGGAACCAAATTCATCACGAAAATAAAGTAAACAATTGTCTTTCTTCTGGTCTTGAACTGTTTTTGTGACTTTTAGCACCAAAAGTTGAAAAAATTGCGCCAACAAACTGGCATAATCAAAAATACACCAGGGAGAGGCTGGAGTGAAGTTGTGCCAAATTTTGCTACTTTTTAAAAAGTCACAATTGATGAATCAGGCAAGAACATCTGGAATTGCTAGACTCTGCCAAGAAAGTGGGAAAAAAAACAAAACAGGCGAACACATATAAAATGGATTTAAAAAAAAAGACGCAAATAGAATAATGGTTTGGGAGCAAATAAAAATAAGGCGCAAAACGCATAAAATTAGACAAAAAACAATCGCAAAGGCAATGATGAATCTTGGCCACAGTGTACATAAAGGCATTGTGACCTTTATATGATCATTTTATTTTAGGGTGAATATAAGAAAGTTCCGAAATATATTGTGTATAAACAGTTGTAAAGAATTTATTGCTAAGATGTTCTGCATGACCAGATGTAACTTTGTTGTCTTTACTGTCTTTACCCTGATGTAGAGAAATATACTATTCGGACAAAAGTATTAGCGCATTATACTATACACTTACAGGTGCTTTTCTAACATCCCATTCTAAATTCATAGTCATTGAAATGAAGTTAATCCCCATTTTGCAGATAAAATAGTTTCCACTGTACTAGAAAGGATTTGTAGAAGATTTTTGAGTGAAGTCTTTGGGAATATTTGCCCAGTCAATCAGAGGAGCACTTGTGAGGTCAGACATTGATTTTGAATGGGAGGGCTTGGCTCGCAATCTACAATTTACTTAATCCAAAAGTGTTCATTGGAGTTAGTCATGACTCTGTGTGAGCCAGTCAAGATCTCTGGCACCAAACTAACCCAATCATGTCATTATGGACCTTGCTTTGTGGTCTAAGGCATAGTCATGCTGAAATAGAAAAGGACCTTTCCCCAAACTTTCAAAAAGTGGGAAGCACACAATCGTCCGAAATGACTTGGTGTGCTGAAGCATTAAAATGTACCTTATCTGCAACTAAGGAGCCTTGGAAAACACCTTAAAATCAACCCCATAGCATTATTCTTCATTCACCTATCTTTACAGTTGGTACAATTCTGTCAGATAGGTGTCATTTTTCTGATATTTGCTAAACCCCAACTTGTCCAGCAGCCTGCCAGATAGAAAAGCGTGATTCATCACATCACAAGATATGTCCTACTTCCTAAGAGTCAGATGGTGGTGTGGTTTACACCACTTCATTATGCTTGATGTTGTAAGGCTTGCATGCAGCTAATCAGCCACGTAGACTCATGCCATGAAGCCCAAGCACACAGTTGGCGCACAGTTGGCGCACAGTTGTTGTTCTGATGCTGATGCCATAGGAGGATTGGAACTCTACAGAGTCAGAAGATCTTTATACACTTTTATGCACTACGGGCCTCAGCAACTGACGACTCCACACTGTAATTCTGTGTGGTTTGGCTCTTCATGGCTCAGTTAATGTGTTTCCTAAACTCCATTTTTCAAAAATTCAACTCACAGTTAATCATTAAATATTTCAGGAGGGAAGAAATGTAGAAATTTTACAACTTGCAACAGTGGCATCCTATTACAATATTTTGCTTTAATTCAGTGAACTTTTTCTTTCACGAATGTTTATAAAGGCAGGCTACATGGTTAGGTGATTGATTTAATACACCAATAGCAATGGTACTGAAATGAAAAACTGAATTAAATGATTAGGAGGTGTGTCCCAATATTTTTGTCCATATAGTGCGTCTTGATGCGGAAAACTTTAACCTGACACCTAGCGAATTACTGTCATTTTAATTTTTCTTTAAAAAAATAGTTTTACAAGTGAAGATCAGAAAATTTTGTTTTGTATCTTATCAGTTAAATGATGCTTCTTTCTCCTCTGGACTGATCATTCATTGTCAATTCACAACACTCTACCTCTACACTTGTGTACATTTCTTTTTCCACAAATTGGAATGAGCACCTTTAAAAATCAACACCATCTAGAGTTAATGTGAATGAAGAGTAGTCCAAGCTTTGATGTCATTTAAAGTATTCCATATATAAAAAATAGTGAATAACAAATACCCCTTAACAGAGCACAGACCACTAAACATGTCAAGTTAGGAGACAAGGTTCAGTTTTCTGCATCAAGATATCTTGCTGCTTGGTGGTATGCCCATCTTGTTGAAAAATGGTACATTGGTATAAATTCGTATTTAAAACCTGCCATACCATAATGTTGCCTGAGCGACACACTTAGGCCCTAATTCATTAAGACTGACGTTGTGCTCACTATTGTTAATAAACGGGCTGATGGAGTAAGATGCATCTAATTCATTAAGAGGCGCGCTCTGCTTAATGAATTAGGCACATGTTGTCCTCTTCTGGCAGAAATGTACTACCATCAGGGACTGGATTATAATTCTGGAGTAAGTTACGCCACTAAAGTGGTGTAACTGTTCATGAATTTAATGGGTGGTCATAACCATGCCCCCCTTATGCTCAGCCCATTTTGGCATAGCTGATCAGGACTGGCAGGAAAATGTCAAAAGTCGCAATATTTGAGTGCAACTTCAGAGATGCGCAAAAAATATTGTGACTTATTAAGGTGTTTTACGTGCAGTGTTGGACTGGCCCACCAAAGAACCGGAGAATCCTCCGGTGGGCCCTGGCTTCTCCTTCAGGAGAATTCATAGTGCAAACCTTGCAGCTGCTATCGGGCTCTTGAGTGGGGGAGAAATGTGGGCCCTCAGAATCAAATCCTCTGGTGGGTCCAATGTTCTTCAGTCTGACACTGTTTACTTATACACCTTAATGAATTGGGGCCATATTGTACACACTGTGTGCCATATCTATGTACATAATGCCACTTGTAAGCAACAAAAATATGTCTTGAATCCTTTTTCTTAATATAACCTTATTCTTTAATTAACTATTTAATGAACTATTTAAATTTATGTTGTAATTTCCATATTTCACTTTGATAGATGGCTACACCACAGATGACATTGAATTTTACTGGCGAGGTGGAGATAAGGCTGTAACGGGGGTTGAGAGGATAGAGCTCCCTCAATTTTCCATTATGGATCACAAATTAGTGTCCAAAAATGTTGTATTTGCTACAGGTAAGTGTTATGTGATTATTTCTGCATGTACCTCTTTTGCGTCTGTCATATTTTGTCAAATATGAAGCTTTTATGAATGTCTGACTCATTTGTTTCTTTAACAGTGTGAACTTCTTTTGAAACCTTTTTATTGTTGGTAAAATCACACGGAAAGTTCAATATTCCGAAAACAACACAGTCTGCTACTAAATATTTTTTAAACAGTGACTCATTCCAGCAAACCTTCCCACACAGAGCACAGGTTTTCTGTTGTTTGCCATAATACCTGCTGAAATCAAGTGCTTTTTTTGTCAAACTGAAACCGCTATAATTATAGAACATCTACCCTTTATGTAACGGTAAAGATTTGGCCACACAGAGAGGACCAATCTGCTAAAGAAGTTTATAACTGCAGCACTGCTTGCCCTTGGCCCTCAACTACAGACTGTAGAACTAATTGGCTATTTTTGTCCTACTACGGACTTTTATACCAATTTGAACAATGGTCAACCCCTTGTGATTGGGGGATATTGGGTCACTTTCTCTCTGCAATGTGATGAGACAATAGTTATTTGCAATGAGCTCCATGAGATAGTGACTAGGCACTCATTACAGATTTCTGTAGTTAGAGGAGTGGTCCGAAACTAATATTGATTTTCATCCTAAATTTCTCTTTATTTATTTTAATTAAATAATATTTTTTCTTATATGGTTTAATTAAATTTCCCTACCCTTCACTTAGTAATCTAACTGCTTTATTTATTTATTTTTACCTATTTTCCTGTTGACGATGCCTTGTTTGAGAGCCCCCAGTGCATACGGGGATACTCAAACAGGACATCATTAGGGGTCACTACAGCAGCCTCTTTCCCCACCCTGAAATAAGCCGTCATCAGTGATGTCCATTTCAGGGGCTAGGCTAGACCCTACTGAGTATGCGTTGGTTGTCAAGTCTGACTTGTGCTCAGCACGAACTCCCTTCTTTCTGTGTAATATTCTTCTCAATGCACAGTGACAGTACACTCACTCGCCAGCTCTAATTAGAAAATAGGAGCCGGCAACAGAGCTAACTGTGAACGTGCATTTTAAGGAGAGAACAAGTGAGCAGAGACCAGGCCCGCCACCGAAACACATGTCACATTTATTAGCATGGCTGGTCTCTCCTCACCATGTTCTCTCCTTATATTGCGCACTGACAGGTAAAAAAATAGAATAAAGTAGTTAGATTAGTGAGGGAAGAGTAGGCCTTTTTAATTAAACCATATAAGAAAAAGTATTTTATTATTAAAATGAATAGAGATATATTTAGAATGAAAATCAACAGTATTAGCTTTTGACCACCACTTTAATGACCCATTGATGTATTTGTCTTTGTTAAGATAGTACAGTTGGCCACGTTTTGTAGGATAATATATTCTCTGGTTATCTAATAGAATATCTACTTTTTTATTACTAAAGAAACATACAGTTGAATTTATGGTACCACAATTGTCCCCTATGTAGTTCTACAGTGCAATTTTGCTTTATACATTGCTCTATGCATTGTATGGTTATTGTATGGTCATGTCTTGGACTCTCTGAGATTGAGGATGTACACATATGACCTACTAATGACAACCTCTTGCATTTATTTCATGGATTTATGTACCTGTAACACCAGTGAACTTTATATGTACATATATTTAAATCTATACTCATATTCATACTTTTTGTCAGTGTAACTATTAATATCAACACAGGTGCACTTTATCTACTTATATATTTGTTCATTGTACTGTGTCCAATTTTGGTATATACTCCTTTTTTTTTGCACTTGTCTGTATTGTTATTTGTTGTTGTCTTTTCTTTTGTGTGAGCGCTTAATCTGCCACCACATGCCCATATACACCAAGTATTTTTTAACTATTAAATTATTTTCTCCGATATTGACCTATTCTTGGTTGTGTTGGGTTTTAGTACCTACCGAGTGGTCTCCACACTAGTTCGCTAGTTTATAGATAGATACATGTTTATAACCTTATTACTTGAAAGATATACTCTACCTCTATTTATACATCACATGCCTAATTTGTATACCAGTTATATTGTCACACTTGCTATTAAAGGGGTTTTCTGCTTTCAGGAAAGTGAACCCCAAGAGCTCTAAAATACTTAAAATAACTTACAAAGCAGATACCCATTTTCCCCAGCTCCAACACTGGTTCTCAGTGTTTTGGCTGCAATGGTGATGTCACTTCAACAGCGTGCACAACCGCTGTAGCTAATCATTGAGCTAGGCCGCTCATGCCGTCTACCTCGGCACAACTGCTGAGATTAATGACCAGCTACATTGGTGATGCACGCTCTCAAATGTGACTTCACCGCTGCAGCCAAAACACTAAGACCTAAGAAGCAGAGGTTGGACCTGGAGAGAGTGAGTACCTACTGTGTTTGTTATTTTTAGATATTGTACAGCATTTAAGGGTCCACTTACCTGAAAGTGGAAAACCCTTTTTATGCCAAACAATTACAAAACTGATATTTAACAATTATAAAGGTTAATATGATGTAATGTGATGTAATGTCTACCAATTCCAAAGACTTTTAACTAGGGATGAGCGGACCCATGAAAGTTTGGGTTCTGGTAACCGACCCAAACTTTATTCCAATGTTTGGTACGGGTACCAGAACTGTACCCGAAACTGACTCAGAACCCGAACCCCATTCCAAAGAATAGGGACCCGGACTTTTGAGCTAGAAAATTCTCTCTCTCTCCCTCTCTCCGGACTTCCCCCGGAACTCAAAAAATTACAACGGAGTTCCAGGAGAAGTCTGTGTTCTGCGTTTAGCACCGGACACTAAGTGTCCAATGCGAACCCCGAACTTTTAAGTTCGGTTTCACTCATCTCTCTACTTTTAACCATACACAAGTTTGGAAATGTTGCATGTAAATAAGAACAATGGAGGCAGAAGCTACTTTATTGATATTAACTGTCATCCATGTAAAAGAAAGCATGCCATTCAGATTACATTATTTCTCTATAAATTATCCAAGAAATTAATAATTGAATTTACTGAATGCCTCGTCAGATATTGGTGTTGCACATACATGTTGGATCATTTTTTTTTCACAAATAAAACACATACCCATTATACCAACCTATTTATGATGTCCAAAATTTAATAAATCCCCTAGAAAATAAATGTATAGAATCAAAAGAAATTCAGTTGGGATAAATAGCAAAATAAACAATGTGATCAAAACAAAAAATAGGGGCTAAACAAGTGTATGAAATATAAATGAATAAAGTTTCTTAATAAACATACACAGAGATATAAACAAATGTAATGGGAAAGATCAGACCGAAAGATAAACCTCAGAAAATCTACATGGTATAATAGTCCATAGTTAGACCAAAGACAAATTATGTAAGAGGCAAGAAAAAAAATCTCTCTTTTTTTCTTTTGGTTACATTGTTTATTTTTGCTATTTGTCTCAATTCACTTTCTTTTGGTTCTATATGTAACTATTATAATCTTTGGTGCTATTCACAAGTGTGTGTTTTTTCATGGACCGTGTGTCCTTGCAAAGCTAACGGACACTTGTCTGTTTTTTCCCGGTATCAAAGATCCAAAGGACCAATAGATACATCACACAGATGGCATCTGTGTGCCATCTGTGCACTTTCCATATTTATCATCGCAAAGGATAGCAGAAGCTTTGTAATTTAGTTATTTCTCTACCCATACATGAAAAACACTGATGACACACTGATGGTAAAAATGGAGACCCGGAACAAACACTAATAACACACTGATCCAAATAGTGATGACATGAGTACCATTTTTTAAACTACGTGTTTAAACATGGACAAGAGAATGAGGTCTTTTACATAGGACAACTAGTTTTCTAGTCTCATATATTAAACTAACATTGTTAATAAACATATATTGTTAAACATTTACTGTTACTTTGTGCAATAATGTTGATAAATACTTAAGCAATGCTGCTAAACTTAATTGAGGGCTAACTTAAGCAGATTTTTCTCACGTGTAATCTCCATACCGCACCAAGGGCATGTCCTTCTTCTATAGTTTGCTGTATTTCTGATTGGCGAGATTCCATCAGTGAAGGCTATGAAGGCTTAAATTCTTGGAGTTCGATTCATTCGAATTCTGGTGTAAAAAGCAGTGAAAGCAGTGATAAGTTGCAAAGTTTTCGCACAACTGAAAGCTGCATTAAAATTTTGCAACTTTTGGTGTTCCGTAGCGTTTTCACCCAGCAGGAAGATTGGGATGAGATGAGGATGTGGCGACCGCCGCTTTTCAAATTCATGGGACTGGAGTAAGATTTGTAGCGAGACGTCAGTTGATACTGATTCATTTAGAGGCCTGTGTCTCTTAATGGCTCAGGACTCTTGCACTCCACTCTGCCCCCTCATCAAGACTAGCATAAAGATGTTCACACCAGTCTTGATGAATCGGAGCCATGATCATGTTTAAGGGACAACTATCTTCATAAAAGGAAATTCGCCCATGAGCGAAATATTAATTAAGAAAAATGTTTCCAGATTTGCTCATCTCTAGTGACTAGTCAGTTGCTAACCATATAGATTCTGAATAGGCTATCAAATTGATGGTAACTATGACTGAAATTCTTTATCCAGCAAAAAAATAACATTGCTTATATTTTAGCTGTTCGTTTGAAACATTTATCAATATATTACTAAGGTTGGGTTTACATATATCACTACTTTCATGGCTTAGGCACAAGTTGAGAATGCCGTACTCCAGTCCAATGCAATGTTCTAATTTTATTGCTATCATTTTCTGAAAAGGACAGATATAATAGAAAACAAAATGAAAGGGGTTATCCAGGTTTGGTCCAAAAGTCTCCAGTCATTCTATGTGACTGCAGATTTGTGAATCCTGTCAGGATTCTCTTGAGCCGGCGACAGAAGCGGGCGGTCATGTGACCTCAAGTAAGTGATATGCATACTCCCTGCCACATTCTGACTATACGTGCACTGCCTCACTTATTTCACTTGTATTGAGCAAAACCGTGCACGTCTAGTCGGAATGTTGCCAGGAGTATGCATATCATTTACTTGTGGACCAGCACCGTAGAATCCTGACAGCGAGCACTGTGTGCGATTTGAGGATTCCAAAATTTCAAATCAGATCACAAAAAATAGATCAAACACATCCATGGGTATATACATTAGTCTCACATAGAAAAAAACCACCTAAAAATTAACCTTTATTAATTTGCATTAAAAATGCCTCAAGGCTCACAATAAATACCAAACACTATAAACCAACCTACATCAGCTATGATCCAATTGATTCCAATGTTATGGGAGGAAAGTTTAGTGTACACTCAAATGGATATACTCATCAGGTATCTGACACTAAAAACCAATCCTCCTCAGTTTGTGATGGATCATCAAAAACATAAATCACCACTAAACAAAGCAGCCAGTAAAGATATTTTCTCACTACTTGTCTATTAATGTTCCACAAAGAAACAATGGTTCTGGATATTTATGGCATACAAATGAAAGTATACACACTGATACACCTGCTCTATTAAAAAAGTGTGCAAACAATTAGCATATCCGAGCCATTACTATATGAGAACCATGTTCAACTCCAAACTGACAACAGACAATAGATCAATAATACCCATATTCCGTACACAGTGGAGGAAATTAGTCCCATACAATACATGAAATACATATATGAATCATAGAAAACAGGCATGGATATCCAATTGTATTCTACCATTTGTCAACATTCAGAATACATAATACCTGCTCTGAGATCAAGATAAATATGCCATATGCCAATTGAAAAATGAAAATATGACTTATCTCAAACATATGGGAAATATTGCCTCCCCAGAGTCCTTATGGGGTTCCATACTCCTCATAATCCTTGATGCATTTCCCCTTTCTTGATTAGGTTCATCAGGAGGACCAGGTAGACATTTGGGAATGATATGGTGTTCTGCTGATGACTTGCAGTCCGTCCCATACTGCTGCTTCCCTTGTTTAAATACACACAATTGTGCCTACCCATCAGCCACTTCCCCATTCGTGGGGAGAAACTCCCCCATAAGTGCTCCCTACAACATTGTCCCATATTATTGTACTGCACATGTCCGTGATCAAGTATCCACTAGAGGTATTTTAGAAACACTGTGCACGCGCAGGTTTTACCATGGACATCATGGCTGGGAAAACTCAGACACGCCTCCAGACACAATCACTAGTAGAGATGAGCGTTGTTCTACTCGAACTGTTCGCCAATCTCAAATTCGAGCTGTTTTGGGCGGTGTTCGAGCCGTTCGGCGAACACGAACAATTTGAGAAAAATTCGGCTGTTCGAGGTTATGTTCGATAACTGTTCGTGCACCAAAATCATAACTGGATTTTTTCTCAGTAATGATGAAAATTAATGTTAATACGCAGTTTGAGTGTACAGCGGGGTGGGGGGAGGGGCAGGGGATGGATCTCTGCAGGAACAATGAAGATCTCCATTTTTTTTCTCTTTCCCGCATTTGCAGTGGGGAGGTGCAATCTGTCAGCCTATCAGCAGCGCACACACGGAGCGAAGTGCTTTTTTTCACACAAGCAAGGGCATGTGTCATTGGCAGTGTATGTCACATGTCCTTGCCCTATAAGACCAAGCCATTTTCCCCGTCGCCACCATTTTCTCACTGCTGCAGCTGCGTGTTAGACGGCACCGCTGTTGCTGTGTGCGCTATACCTTGTTAATTTCAAGCCAATTTTCGCACAAATATACAGATAGCTTGGGAGTAGGGAATAGTTGTGATTGCAGTCCTTTTAAGGACTAGGTTACAGCATTTCCTACGACTTTTATCAGGGAGGTCTGTGCTCTTAAATAGATAGGTTGTGGGAGTAAAGACTAATTGTAATTGGAGTCCTTTTCAGGACTAGGTTACATGAGTTCCTATCAGTTTTTGCCAGGCAGGTCTGTGCCAGTGCTGTGCAAGTTTTTTTCACAGCATTTGGCTGAATCTAGCAAAGCTAATCCTTTTTGGCCTATTGCAGAGTGTGTTAGTCAGTGGAGTAGCCTATCTGTGTTGCAAGATATAACACCTGTGTATAGAATACCAATTTTTTTACTGCACCTAGTGAAGTAAAATCTTTTGGGCATAGCATCATTCTATTAGTCCATCTATACTGACCTCCATCAGGTTGCAAACTGAATATAATTTTTTTCTGCATCTAGCTCTGAAAAAATATTTGGGCTTCTAGCAGTGTGTGGGACTTGGTCTATTAGTCCATCTATACTGACCTCCATCAGGTTGCAAATTAAAAATAATTTTTTTCTTCATTTAGCTCTGAAAAAATATTTGGGCTTCTAGCAGTGTGTGGGACTTGTTCTATTAGTCCTTCTATACTGACCTCCAGCAGGTTGCAAATTGAATATAATTTTTTTCTGCATCTAGCTCTGAAAAAATAGTTGGGCTTCTAGCGGTGTGTGGGACTTGGTCTATTAGTCCATCTATACTGACCTCCATCAGGTTGCAAATTAAAAATAATTTTTTTCTGCATCTAGCTCTGAAAAAATATTTGGGCTTCTAGCAGTGTGTGGGACTTGGTCTATTAGTCCATCTATACTGACCTCCATCAGGTTGCAAATTAAAAATAATTTTTTTCTGCATCTAGCTCTGAAAAAATATTTGGGCTTCTAGCAGTGTGTGGGACTTGGTCTATTAGTCCATCTATACTGACCTCCATCAGGTTGCAAATTAAAAATAATTTTTTTCTTTATTTAGCTCTGAAAAAATATTTGGGCTTCTAGCAGTGTGTGGGACTTGTTCTATTAGTCCTTCTATACTGACCTCCAGCAGGTTGCAAATTGAATATAATTTTTTTCTGCATCTAGCTCTGAAAAAATAGTTGGGCTTCTAGCGGTGTGTGGGACTTGGTCTATTAGTCCATCTATACTGACCTCCATCAGGTTGCAAATTAAAAATAATTTTTTTCTGCATCTAGCTCTGAAAAAATATTTGGGCTTCTAGCAGTGTGTGGGACTTGGTCTATTAGTCCATCTATACTGACCTCCATCAGGTTGCAAATTAAAAATAATTTTTTTCTGCATCTAGCTCTGAAAAAATATTTGGGCTTCTAGCGGTGTGTGGGACTTGGTCTATTAGTCCATCTATACTGACCTCCATCAGGTTGCAAATTAAAAATAATTTTTTTCTGCATCTAGCTCTGAAAAAATATTTGGGCTTCTAGCAGTGTGTGGGACTTGGTCTATTAGTCCATCTATACTGACCTCCATCAGGTTGCAAATTAAAAATAATTTTTTTCTGCATCTAGCTCTGAAAAAATATTTGGGCTTCTAGCGGTGTGTGGGACTTGGTCTATTAGTCCATCTATACTGACCTCCATCAGGTTGCAAATTAAAAATAATTTTTTTCTGCATCTAGCTCTGAAAAAATATTTGGGCTTCTAGCAGTGTGTGGGACTTGGTCTATTAGTCCATCTATACTGACCTCCATCAGGTTGCAAATTAAAAATAATTTTTTTCTTCATTTAGCTCTGAAAAAATATTTGGGCTTCTAGCAGTGTGTGGGACTTGTTCTATTAGTCCTTCTATACTGACCTCCAGCAGGTTGCAAATTGAATATAATTTTTTTCTGCATCTAGCTCTGAAAAAATAGTTGGGCTTCTAGCGGTGTGTGGGACTTGGTCTATTAGTCCATCTATACTGACCTCCATCAGGTTGCAAATTAAAAATAATTTTTATCTGCATCTACAGTACCTCTGAAAAAATATTTGGGCTTCTAGCAGTGTGTGGGACTATTTGTATTAGTCCATCTATACTGACCTCCATCAGGTTGCAAATTCAAAATAATTTTTTTCTGCATCTAACCCAGCCAATAGTTTTGGCCTAATACCACAGTTTGGCCACTCAGCTCTGCTCGGTTACCATCCATTGTTTTTTTGTGCAAACAACTCCAGAGTTGTGAATTAGTTAACCACCAAAATGAGTGGAAAAAGGCCTGCTGCTGGTGGAAAGGGGAATAGGCGTGTTGGGAAGGGGAAAAAAGGTTGTGTCCGTGGGGTAGGTGTTAAAGCAACAGTAACATCTGCAGAAGAAAGACCATCTTCCAGCCAAACTAAAATGTCTACTTCTTTTAGCGGACAATGTGATAAGATCCCTTTCTTACGGCCACGCCAATCGCTACAAATTCCAGATGAGGCACAAAAACAGCAGGTGCTTCAACGGATATCAAGTGCTCCTTTAAGTGGGCTCTCCTCCACATCAACTTCAACATCACAAATACTCCAGTCCTCAAAGGTGTCACCCAAATCGCACTTGCTTCCTCACAGCTCCCAAATCTCCAGCTGCCCGTCTGAGTATGAGGTAGAACAGATGGTTGAGTCTGCAGAGCTGTTTACTCATACTATAGCCTGGGAATCAGAGGTCGACTCCAGCGCTTCTGTGAATCCAGATGAGGAAATATTCTGCACTGATGCCCAGAATCTTTATGAGTCGGATCCAGGACCAGACGCAGAAGGTTCTGACCATAATGTAGACCCTCATTCCCAAACTGTAACTCCTGTTGGTGGAGACAATGAGGAAGACGATGATAAGACTCAAATACCTGATTGGAGCGACAACTTTAGTTTTTTGTCAGGGCAGGAACAGGTTGGCTCTGAGGACGACGGGTGTGATAACGCACAGGGTGATGATGATGAGGTCGGAGATCCCACTTACTGTCAACCCACAGTCAGCCAAGAGATGAGGTCAGCAGAGGAGGTGGAGGAAGATGCTAGTGACGACGAGGTCAGGTTGCGCCTTCTTGGACAGAGACGTAGTACTGGAAGCACGTCAACAACTGCATCCTCAAACACAACTCTGCCTCTCACCACAAGTCGTGGTGGCTCTTCAGGTCGCATGGGTGCTAAGCCTTGCATAGCCTGGGCATTTTTTCAGATCGATAAAGATGACCCAACTCGTGTTATCTGTAACATTTCTCAGCAAAAGCTAAGTAGAGGCCAAAAAATACATAGTTTGAGTACTTCATGCATGAACCGGCACATGGACATGAAGCATAAGTTGCAGTGGGAAGCTCAGTGTGCTACAATGCGGCCTAGCCGGCCGGGCCAATCACCGTCTGCCATATCTTGTGCATCCGCGGCCTCTTCATCCTCTGTGACTGGGGGGACAGCAGTCACACCTGTTTTGGGGCGCAGACCTGCCACCTCTTTACCCGCAACAGCCAGCGTGATTGGCAGGTCATCATTTTCTTTGGAGGTGGTAACACCAGCTGGTGTTGAGCGCTGTCCGACATCGATAGCACCACCTTTGGATCAAGGTAACCTAACATGTCCGCCTGCATCTTCCTCACAGACCGGCAGTTTGCCGGGGACACCCTTATCAACCCCGTCTAAGCACAATAGCCAGCCCTCGGTCCCTCAGATGTGGACAAGTAAAAGACCATTTCCTCCTAGCCATGAGAAAGCTAAGAGGTTGAATTTCACCATCTGCAAGCTCTTGGCTACAGAAATGCTGCCTTTCCGCCTGGTGGACACAGAGGATTTTCGAGACCTTATGTCCGTCGCAGTGCCCCAGTACCAGATGCCCAGTCGGCACTACTTCTCAAAGAAAGGTGTGCCTGCGCTCCACCAGCATGTCGCACACAACATCACCGCTTCTTTGAGAAACTCTTTGTGTGACAGGGTGCATTTCACCACAGACACTTGGACGAGTAGGCATGGACAGGGGCGTTACATGTCGCTGACTGGGCACTGGGTAACTATGGTGACAGCAGGACAAGGGGCTGCTGTCCAAGTCTTGCCGTCCCCACGAGTTGTGCGTCAATCCTCTTTATGTCAAAGTTCCTCCACTGCTTCTGCCTCCTCAACCTCCTCTCGGTCTTCCACCTGCACCCAAAGCCTGTCTGGTCATGCCACAAGCTTTCTAACTGCGCAGAAGGGATCCTGCACACCTCCTTACTATGCTGGCAGTAGGGCTCAACGTCATCAGGCGGTTTTTACATTGAAATGTCTGGGAAATGTGAGTCACACAGCTGAGGAGTTGTGGTCAGCTCTGGAGAACCAATTTCATGAATGGTTGTCTCCACTGGACCTGAAACCAGGGAAGGCCGTGTGCGACAATGCTGCAAACCTGGGTGCGGCCCTTCGCCGGGGCAATGTCACACACGTGCCTTGTATGGCTCACGTGTTGAACCTGGTTGTCCAGCAATTTTTAGCCCACTATCCCAGATTAGATAGCCTTCTGCAGAGGGCACGGTCGCTGTGTGCTCACTTCCGCCGTTCGCATCCCGCAGCTCAGCGACTTACATCTCTACAGAAGTCGTTGGGCCTGCCACTTCACCGGCTAAAATGCGATGTGCCTACCCGGTGAAATTCAACTCTGCACATGTTGCAGTGACTGTGGCAGCACCGACAAGCCCTGCTGCAATACTTTCTGACGTATAGCCTGGGCCAACGAGATTCAGAGGTGGGGAAAATCACGCTGGAGGAGTGGTCTCAGAGCAGGGACCTATGCACCCTTCTGCACAGTTTTGAAATGGCGACGAAGATGTTTAGTGCTGACGATGCCATTATCAGCATGACTATTCCGGTGATTTACATGCTGGAGCACATGTTAAACAGAATTCGGAGTCAGGTGGTGGCACAAGAGGAGGTGGAGGAAGTAGAGGAGGAGGAGTTGTATGCGGAAGGGCTAACATCTGCAAGGTCCAGACGGTCGGCAGCACCAAGGCGGCAGGCATGTGAGGGTGGGGGAGATGGTTTTACCAGGGCGCATGGTAGCAGCCAAACTAGTGAGGAAGGTGCAGGAGCCCAGGAAGAAGTGGAGGACGAACTGATGGAAGACTCATCAGATGAGGGAGACCTTGATCACATTTCTGTTGTGCGAGGTTGGGGGGAGAGGACAGAGGAAGGAAGCATGATTGTTACCTCGCCACCAACACAACAGGGACTTGGTGCTCCTGGATGCGCAACACACATGAGTGCCTTCTTGCTGCACTACCTGCAACATGACCCTCGAATTGTGAGAATTAGAAATAATCCTGACTACTGGGTTGCCACACTGTTAGATCCCCAGTACAAAAGTAAATTTGCAGAAATTATTCCTGCCATAGAAAGGGATGCACGCATGCAGGAGTATCAGCAGAGACTGTTGCAGAATCTTACATGTGCTTTTCCACAAAATACCAGTGGTGCACGTAGTGAATCTCACAGTTCCAACTTGCCAACCGTGGGACCGTCAAGTGTTCAGCACTCAAACCGTAACAGAACCACAGTATCTGCTGGTAACATCAATTTTGCGGAATCATTTCACCACTTTTTTAGCCCATCCTTTGCAAGGCCACAGGAGACAAGAAGTCTGACACATAGTCAACGCCTAGAGACGATGGTACAGGAGTATCTCCAAGTAAACATTGAAGCCACGACTGTGTCACTAGACCCTTGCTCTTTTTGGGCTTCCAATCTGGATAAATGGCCGGAGCTAGCCACTTACGCCTTGGAGATCTTGTCATGCCCCGCAGCCAGCGTTCTGTCTGAACGTGTGTTCAGCGCTGCTGGTGGTGTGCTGACAGATAAGCGCACGCGGCTCTCCACTGATAATGTAGACAGACTCACGTTCATAAAGATGAACAAATTATGGATCCGAAACGACTTTTCTACCCCTGTGTCATCCTGGGGAGAGTAAAAGCTTGATGATTGGTTAAAATCACCCTACCAACCGTTTTAAGCTTTCAAATTACTAATCATGTTTATCTGTATCTTGACTGGAAAATAATTTGGGCTTTGTAGCAGTGTGCAGCACTGATCCTATTAGGCCATCTATACTAAAGCTTCACCAGATTTAAAATTAAAAATAATTTTTAGCTGCATCTAGCCCGGAAAATAATTTTGGGGCTCCGAGATGCGCAAGGCACATAAGTGCCTTCTTGCTGCACTACCTGCAGCATGACCCTCATATTGTCAGAATTCGAAGTAATCATGACTACTGGGTTGCCACACTCTTAGATCCCCCAAACTTTTCGATCAACCTTTTCATTTTAATAAAGACCAAAAAAATGGTCATTTTTGAAATTATAAGCATTAGCAGGTTGTTAGAAACTGAAATCAAACAGTTTTCAACTCAAAACTTTATTCTAGGTGATGTTACATTTTCACATAGGACCCCTTGTTCGAAAGGAGCTTCTGAACTCTCTCGTCCATTGAATTTGTCAGGTTTTGGATGGTTTCTGCTTCAATTGTTTTGCATGAGGACAGAATACCCTCCCAGAGCTGTTGCTTAGATGTGAACTGCCTCCCGCCATCATAGACACTCCTTTTAATGATGCTCCAAAGGTTCTGAATGGGGTAGAGGTCAGGGGAGCATGGGGGTCACACCATAAGTTTGTCCCCTTTTATGCCCATATCAGCCAGAGATGCAGATGTTTTATGTGCAGCATGAGATGGTGCATTATCATGCAGAAAAATGATCTTGCTGTGAAATACACGGTTCTTCTTCCTGAACCATGGCAGGAAGTGCTGTTTGAGAAAATCCACATACATTATGGAGTTCATCTTTAGCGCCTTCAGGGATCCTAAAGGGGCCGACAATCTCTCTCCCCATGATTCCAGCCCAAAACATTACTCCACCTCCTCCTTGTTGGCGCTGTAGCCGTGTTTGCGTGGGGTGTCCATCAACCAGCCATCCTCCACTCCATCCATCTGGACCATCGAGCGCTGCACGGCACTCATCCGTGAACAAAACAGTTTTGAAATCAGTCTTCATGTAATGTTTGGCCCACTGGAGCCGTTTCTGCTTGTGTGAAGTGGATAGAGGAGGTCGACAGGATGGCGCATGCACAGCTGCAAACCTCTGAAGGACCCTGCATCTTGTTGTTCGGGGGACGTTGGAGGCACAAGCAGCTTCAAAAACTTGTCTGCTGCTATGACAAGGCTTTTTTGCCGCTGCTCTTTCAACCTGACGTAATTGCCTGTAGGAAAGAGTCCTCAATTTGCCCTTATCAGCACGCACACGTGTGTACTGTGAATCAGCTACATACTTCTTGATTGCCAAGACACTTCATCCTGATCATCGCACAATGTTGATTGTAGTCATGCCTTGACCTAAACACTCCACAATTTGTTGCTTCTCAGCAGCCGACACATCCTTTTTCTTTCCCATTTTGGCAGAAAATGTAGTCTGCTTAATAATGTGAGAGAGCCTTCTTAAGTAGTCTTGCCTTTCATTGGACACACCTGCCAAACTAATTAGCACAGGTGTCTGCAATTGCTTACAGTGATATAAAGAGCCCTGACACACATCACCATCAATGAGTTTAACTGACAAACAAACAAATTCTTCCCTTATCACTCCTAAACACTTTTTGTATAATAATTTGGAACGCAGTGTACATGTGCTTTTCCACAAAACACCAGTGGTTCACGTAGTGAATCTTACAGTTCTAACTTGCCAACCGTGGTCTGTATGGAGTTGTTCAATAAAGGGCCCAAAATTAAGATAACATAGATGGGAGAGGTCTCTATGAATAGGAATTCCTAAGTATTTGATACCCTGTGAGGGCCAGGCAAAGGGAAAGTTGGACTGGATGGAATCCTATATGGATTTGGGGAGGGAGACATCGAGGGCCTCAGACTTCGCTGCATTGATTTTAAAATTTTACCATGTAACAAAGTGATCTATTTCAGCCATAACAGCATGGATGGATATATGTGATTGAGTGATATATACTAGGACATCATCAGCAAATAGAGAGCACTTGTACTCGGTGCCTCCCACCTCAATCCACCTAATATTGGGGTTATGGCGAATTGATGAGAGCAGGTGCTCCGTCACTAGGATGTATAAGAGAGGGGACAGAGGACATCACTGCCTTGTCCCATTGGTGATTGTGAAAGGTGATGAAAATGTTCTGACGCACCCCCTGGGCCTTGGGACACCCGGAGCCGGACCCTTTTTGGTGGATGCTGGTGGTTGTAGTCTTCGTGGCGGCGACCCAGTTCCGTGGCTCAGGGCGGTCAAACCAGTGGCGGAACTATTTATGTGGTTTTCATGTTTAAATGTGCGACTACGCCACCCGTGGATTGCGGTCAGAGTGAACCGCCGCTACAGGGCAGACCACTGAGGCTGGTGTTGTGGGTGCAGCAGAGCGTAGCATAACTCCCCACGGGAGGAGTATAGCCTCAGGGCAGTGTATGCGGAGGATGGGGGTGATGGTGCAGGGCAGCAGCAGTAACGACACGGAGTCAGTGATGCAGTTCAGGGCCTTTACTCACAGTTCTTATTTTCCAGACCACGTCTGCAGGTAACGGCTGCCCACGTCGTACTGTGCTCACCAGGTGAGGGGCTCAGACAACTCCCAGATAACTTTGGAGCACTTCACAGGACCCCCTTTGTGTGTCCTTTGTCTGGCCTTTCTTACCAACACTTCTGTCCGGCTGCCTCGGGCCTCCTCTTGGTAAACTTGGCGCCAGTTTCCCTGACCCTATGTGGTGCCTTCCTAGCGGGTGTAGCGAGGGGCTGCGCCACATAAAATGTCAGAGCCTCCGGTTTCTAGCTGAGGGTCGTTTCCTGCCTCCACTAGTTCAGGGACCGGTCTCCCCCTTTGGCCTGACCCCTCCACGCAGGTGGATTCGGGCGTGCGGTGGCGACTCGCCCGTCCGCACCCCTGGGATCCCTTCATTCCTCGTTCCTGGAGCCTTCTCCGCTCCTCTTCCTTCCTTCTCCCTCTTCCAGGCCTGGGCCTCTGTTACTAGGCCCGCCTCCGGAGCAGAGCTCATGCAGAGCCCCTGCTCCCTGCCACTTCTGCTCAGACTTCTCTGCACTGAACTAAGATGGTGCCCACCTTTTATACTCCCTTCTCAATGCACCCAGGAACTGCTTCCTCCCTGCTCCTGCACTACAGGGTTCCCCTTCCTCAGTGTTCCCTCCCCCCACTCCAGCCAGGGACAGGGACTGTCGTGCCCATCTCAGGGGCATATTGGTCGCCCTGCCCCACGGCAATGTGGTGTAATGCATGCAGGTGTCGGGTCCTGATCCACACTCCATCCTTACCTGAGAGTGAGATATCACACCTCTGGGTGAGGTGCAATACGTCTGTAGCAACCGAGCCCTCAGGGTGCTACAGTTCCATTTATCTTCAGCCTAGGTGACGTATTGCGATACAGGGCCGTGATTTTGGCTATAAAAGGGTCCCCTAGACCCCTACCCCAAGCTTTTTAAGAGAATCATATATGGCGTGCCAGGAGACTCTATGGAATGCTTTCTCAGCATCCAACGAGAGTATCTAATTACAAATTTTTAACTGCATCTAGCCCAGGAAATACTTTGTGCCTAGTAGCAGTGTCTGCTAGTGAGCGGATTATCCCGGCTGTTAAGCAAGCTGCACCACCTGTAGTTTAGACACTTAATTTTTTCAAAGGAAATGCTTCGGGACCATGGGATACTTAGTGAAGAGCATCAGGAGGCACCCCAAGGCATAGGGGCTGGGACTGGCAGTAGGATGCCTTGCGGTGGACAGCCGAGCTCGATCCTTATAAAAGCTTTTTAACTGCAGCAGCTTTAGTGGACGCTACTGGAGCTGGAATTACCGCGGCTGCTGGCATGAGACTTGCCCTCCAATAGATCCTTGTAAATGGATTTAAAGTGTATTCATTCAAATTAGAGAGACAATTTAAATTAAAAAGCTTAGAGCTGCCTCCACCACAGGGGGGCTCGCTCGACCCACCAGCGGACAGGCACCAGTATTGGGAGAGGGGGGCTGGCCGTCAGGGTTCACCGCGGCTCTGGCACAAACCCGGCGACACGGAGGTGGCACGGGCAGGAGCGGACTGGCCGTGTCGGCTTCTCACTTTTTGGATTTTAGAAGGGCATGACATGCCTATATCTGTGTCTCCCCCTCCTTTTACTCCTCCACCTCTTTTATTTTCGCATGACTATATGTACTTGTCACTTTTCCATGTGTTAGTTATGTCTTCTGAGCAGTTTGTCAGCTTTTGGACACCTTTGAAGGTGTTTTCTATGTGTTTCTATGTGTTTTTGTTTGCCTGCCATTGGTTTTAACGGTGTTCGAAGGTGTTCGACGAACAGTTCGACGAACAGTTCGGCGAACACACGGGTGTTCGACGAACCGAACCGAACTCGAACACTACGGGGGTGGCTCAACACTAATCACTAGCGCTCCCATTACAATACGATGTCCGCGCATGCGCAGCCATCCAAGACGACAGGGAGAAGTTTACATCCTGTCCTCATTCAGCGATGCTCCACACATGGTACGATGTCACAGCCTGTATAACTACCTCAAAGGGCCAATAGTACGTATCACGCAGGTGTTCCATGTACTACCTACCACCTATAAGATGTACTCATCAATATAAATACAATTCATGGATCTTCACTGTTTTTCCCCACCTCCCAATAAAGCAACTAATGATAATCAATGTATGTACACATCAATATAAACCCAATTCAGGGATATTCACTGTTTTTCCCAGCTCCCACTAGACAACTTATAATCAATGTATGTTTATGATACTTAAAAAGGGGGAGGGGGAGGGAAAGGGGGGGGGGGGGACTCATTATCCATCGAACAGACCCTCCTGTGTAGTACCAGATACCCCATACTATACCACTATGTACAGGAAAAGGGGAAGGGAAGGGGAGGGAAGAAGGGATTAGGGTTTCTTAGAGGGTTAAAAAATAGTTCCATATATACCGCATATTGCTATGTTATTACGGGATAGTTATAGATAGATAGTATAGGGTAGCGGGAAAGGGACAAAAAAGTATTTTAATGTAGCGAATACCTCTGATATATGTAAGGATATTAAATATACCTATATACAGTTATATGAAAAAGTTTCGGCACCCCTATTAATCTTAAGCTTAATGTTTTATAAAAATTGGTGTTTTTGCAACAGCTATTTCAGTTTGATATATGTAATAACTGTTGGACACAGTAATGTTTTTGCCTTGAAATGAGGTTTATTGTACTAACAGAAAATGTGCAATCTGCATTCAAACAAAATTTAACAGGTGCATAAGTATGGGCACCTCACCAGAAAAGTGACATTAATATTTAGAAGATCCTCCTTTTGCAAAAATAACAGCCTCTAGTCGCTTCCTGTAGCTTTTAATGAGTTCCTGGATCCTGGATGAAGGTATTTTTGACCATTCCTGTTTACAAAACAATTCCAGTTCAGGTAAGTTTGATTGTCGCCGAGCATGGACAGCCCTCTTCAAATGATCCCACAGATGTTCAATGAAATTCAGGTCTGGGGACTGGGATGGCAATTCCAGAACATTGTAATTGTTCCTCTGCATGAATGCCTGAATAGATTTGGAGCGGTGTTTTGGATCATTGTCTTGCTGAAAGATCTATCCCCTGCGTAACTTCAACTTTATCACTGATTCTTGAACATTATTTTCAAGAATCTGCTTATACTGAGTGGAATCCATGTGTCCCTCAACTTTAACAAGATTCCCGGTGCCGGCATTGGCCACACAGCCCCAAAGCATGATGGAACCTCCACCAAATTTTACTGTGGGTAGCAAGTGTTTTTCTTGGAATGCTGTGTTTTTTTGCTGCCATGCATAACGCCTTTTTGTATGACCAAACAACTCAATCTTGGATTCATCAGTCCACAGGACCTTCTTCCAAAAAGAAATTGGCTTCTCCAAATGTGCTTTTGCATACCTCAGCCGACTCTGTTTGTGGCGTGCTTGCAGAAACGGCTTCTTTCGCATCACTCTCCCATACAGCTTCTCCTTGTGCAAAGTGCGTTGTATAGTTGACCGATGCACAGTGACACCATCTGCAGCAAGTTAATGCTGCAGCTCTCTGGAGGTGGTCTGAGGATTGTCCTTGACTGATCTCACCATTCTTCTTCTCTGCCTTTCTGATGTTTTTCTTGGCCTGCCGCTTCTGGCCTTAACAAGAACTGTCCCTGTGTTCTTCCATTTCCTTACTATGTTCCTCACAGTGGAAACTGACAGGTTTAATCTCTGAGACAGCTTTTTGTATCCTTCCCCTGAACAACTATGTTGAATAATCTTTGTTTACAGATCATTTGACAGTTGTTTTGAGGAGCCCATGATGCCACTCTTCAGAGGAGATTCAAACAGGAGAACAACTTGCAAGTGGCCACTTTAAGTAGCTTTTCTCAAGATTGCATACACCTGGCTATGAAGTTCAAATCTCAATGAGGTTACAAAACCAAAAAAAGTGCTTTAGTAAGTCAGTAAAAAGTAGGTAGGAGTATTTAAAACAAGAAAATGATAAGGGTCCCCATACTTATGCACCTGTCAAATTTTGTTTGAATGCAGATTGCACATTTTCTGTTAGTACAATAAACCTCATTTCAAGGCAGAAACATTACTGTGTCCAACAGTTATTACATATATCAAACTGAAATAGCTGTTGCAAAAACACCAATTTTAAGAAAACATTAAGCTTAAGATTAATAGGGGTGCCCAAACTTTTCATATAACTGTAGGATAATTTAAACCAAATTATATAGTCAAACTATGCAGGCTGATAGCCATAGTTTCTACCAATCAGATGAAACAGCAATAATTTTGTTGCTCATTTAAACCATTCGGAGGTAATGCACCTAACCTAAAGATCCATTGGCACTCTTTTTGGAGTAACAGCCTATTCCAGTCGCCTCCCCTTTCATTTTTCCGAATTACCTCTATAACACAAAAGGAAACTGCCCTGATATTGTTTGAGTGAAATTCCCTGAGGTGCTGAGCCAGGGGGGTGTCTCTCCCATGTCGTATATCCCCAAGATGTTCACCAATTCATCTTCGCAGTTCCCTTTTCATTTTTCCAATATAGTTTTTGGGGCAGGGGCACGTTGCCATGTATATGACCCCCTCAGTTTTACAGTTAGCAAAATCCCTCATAAAGAACGACTTGTCACCCCTACTATTGGTGAAACTCTTGGACGGTTTTAGCCATGGGCAGAATTTACAATCCCCACATCTAAACGTACCACACGTACTCCGTTCCAACCAAGATCCCTGTCTGGTTGGTCGTTTGTAGAGACTATGGACCAGCCAGTCCCGTAGTGATCGTCCCTTTCTGTAGGTGATACTTGGATGTTCAGGGGTGTATCCCTTCAGGTCCGGGTCCATTCCAAGGACCCCCCAGTGTTTTCGTATAATATTCATTACTTCACTAGCCCTGTTGTCAAATGTGCCGATAATCCTGGGAGGACCACTATTGTTATCTCTCTTATTCACTGGACACAGTAATTTCTGCCTATCCTGACCACTCGCATAGAGGTAGGCCGTTTCAATGACCTTATCTGGGTAGCCCCTATTCTTAAACCGGTCTCTCAGCTCACTGGACTGGGACAAGAACACCCTCTGATTGGAACAGTTTCTCCTAATGCGGAGAAACTGTCCCTTAGGAATGCCCCTTTTCAGTGGACCTGGGTGGTCACTCGACCATCTGAGGAGACTGTTTGCTGCAGTCGGTTTACGGTGGGTTCGAGTAGTGATGAGACCTTCCCGATCTCTCCCAATTACTAAATCCAAAAACGTCAATTCGTCCCCCCTCAGTTCAGATGTAAATCTCATATTGATTTCATTGGAGTTGAGATATTCCATAAATTTATAGAAGTCCTCCGCTGACCCTGACCATAGGAGGAAAGCATCATCAATGAATCGGGACCAAAATAAATTAAATGGGAACCACCAGGCTTCCTCTCGCAGCACAACAGTCTCCTCCCACCAGCCCAGGAAGAGATTTATCCAGGTTTGGTCCAAAAGTCTCCAGTCATTCTATGTGACTGCTGATTTGTGAATCCTGTCAGGATTCTCTTGAGCCGGCGACAGAAGCGGGCGGTCATGTGACCTCAAGTAAGTGATATGCATACTCCCTGCCACATTCTGACTAAACGTGCACTGCCTCACTTATTTCACTTGTATTGAGCAAAACCGTGCACGTCTAGTCGGAATGTTGCCAGGAGTATGCATATCACTTACTTGTGGACCAGCATCGTAGAATCCTGACAGCGAGCACTGTGTGCGAGTTGAGGATTCCAAAATTTCAGTCACTTTAAGTGACAAATAGTCACTTTGTGCCAAACCTGGACAACCCCTTTAAGTGTGTTGAGATTTGGCCCATTTCACTTTAAATTTGATCAACTGTTAACTGTGGTTCCGCTCCGGAGTGTTTGATTAAAATAAAAAACAGTATTGCTCTATCTGTATCTCAAAGGTGAAGCTATGCTGGAATTTTTTTATCAGAAAAAAAAATTAATTTTATTTTACTCAAGTCACTTCTTACAAAACTTGTTAATCTTGTTAAATACAAATTTAAATAATAACTATAATACAAAAAATAGTACAAAAAATATAAATTGTATGTTATGTTTTTAGTTATATAAGATCACCATCACTGCTTGTCCAATTTTACTTTCCTGCTCCATGTGGAAGCATAAACAGATAGCATCACCCCTCTAAAAGAAAAAGGAGAAGAGTTATCATCTGGACATTGTTTCCCTTTTAGGATAAATGGTTGATTGCAGTGGAACCTGGCAAATAGATGATGTGAGTTTCTAGGTTACATAACAGAGAAAGAGAGAAAGAGGATTACTATTGTATCATAATGACCTGAGGGAAAATAGAACCTTACCGTTTTCAGAGATAGCAATTAATCATGTGCTTCAATGGCTAGCTAAGGCCGGCAGAGCTAACCTTTTACAGCCATACATAGAAAAAAGCTATAGCTACACTGAAATTGCTACATAAAATGTGGCTCTCTACTATTCTATCTTAGTTTTGCTGAAGATTCATAGAGTACGGACTAAATCAAGTCATGTTGTACTCGACATAGAGGTATTTTTTCAATCATACATAAAAATGTCCTACGGATTAACACAGATTTGACTTCAAATACAGTAATAAAAAATGTTGCATTTGACATAAAAATACGTATTGGGTCAGGTTTACTAATCTTACTACATAAAGAGCTTAATGTTGAGGGGAGTCTGAAAAAAACATCAGCTGACGTTGGAGCGATGACTCTGTTGTTGTAGATGACGACGATGAAATGGAAAATTTTCCTATTGAAATTTTAAATAGCTTAACCCCATCAGGCATGCCAAGTCATTGCCTTAGACTTAAGGTGGGCAGCATTATTATGTTGTTGAGAAATTTGAATACAAAACGAGGACTCTGCAATGGTACACGATTAGTTGTAACATCATTGAATAGAAATGTTCTTGAGGCAGAGATTTTAACAGGATCAGCTGAAGGTGATAAGGCATACAGAGAGATTTCCACACCATCTGCCCTGGGCAATTCACTTTTTGAATTGGCAAACGTCTCTGTAATCTTCTAAATTTTATTTTTGTTTTCCGTTATGCTATTTACTAACTTATTAAGTATGACAACTTTGTTGTTTATTGTGTAAAAAGGCTGAAAGTGAATAGACATGGGTAATTAGAGTTAGTTTTTATTATGTAAAGCACACTTTTCTAGCTTCCGAAACGTATTTGTTTTGGAACTCGTGCTGCTAGTACTCTAATATTTAGACAATAAATTCTTAAACTAAAATATCTTAAGATGCTCAAACGTTCACACAGTCTAATTCTGGATGATGAATCTAGTGCATCTTTTTTCAACTGTATCTAACTTTACACTATCTTTTGATTGTTTCACTTTGTACTAAACTTTTGGTACCATTTTGTTCATCTTAAGCCATGCCCTTGAATGGGGTTATCCATTTAAAATTGTATGCGATTTTATATATCGGCATGTACAATTCAAGGGCTGATAAGATGTGTGCTGTATAAAAAGTCACTTGTATAGCACACATTGATGTATTTAGCCAAGGAGCTAAATTAAATGTCAGTTTTATGCTTTTAATTGTTAATTGACATCTGGTTATTGGCTGAAGCAACTGTATTTTCTTAAGACAACCAATATGGCATCAGTAGAAGTCAACTTTGCTGTATATAAAGGCAAAGGTTAAGCAGAATATTATCATTTTCTGGGATCATTGTTGGTACTTCTGGGTCATTTAGCCTTATATTGATACGTAGTACAGAAAGCCAGCACTCAATATAATCACTTAAATTAAGCTTTTATTAAAAAAGTTGAATGAGAGTAATACTCTGACAAACTAAAGCTTAAAGTAACCCTCCAGGCTCCCCTTACTAAAGCTTATTTTTCTCAATATATATATATATGGACATGACCTGAAAATCATATTTATTGGTGTTTTAGAAATGTGTAATTTCTAAATATTCTGTCCTTGCTGTAATAGAAATCAGCTCTCTATGCACTCTCTACCTGATAATCCTGTGCAGTGCTTGTGTTTATAATCCGCAGCTAATCAGAATAGCTAGAGCTATAAAAGGAAGGGAGAGGAGCATCTGGAACCAATAATAAGATAGGGGGCGTGTCTCAGACTACCACAGACTCCTTGTAGGATATTTAGTTAGTTTTTAGTCCCAGATTACAGCTCTGTATTAACGCATCTAAACTAAATAGCAGCCAAGCATCAAGATCTGTGGATTAATAGGTAAGCATCTCCTATAGGTACTAACTTACACTTAATTTTTTAACTTATGACTGTACAGTTGCATTAACTATCTTTTACGAATTCAAAGCTGAGACCATTCTGTCCTTGTTCGGACTTTTATTGAAGTTGGTGTATTTTTGGAACACATTATAAGAACTTGTACAGAATACAATTCTTTTAAATGTAATTTTGCATATAAATCCTGTGGTTTATAGCCAAAACATTATTTTTTTCATTTTCAAATAATTTCAAACTTTTGAAGTTGATTTTTATATCAATTTCCAGATGTCTGTAAAAGTATAACCACAGTATTTATGTAACCGCTGTATAGTATTAAAATACCCTTAAGTTGCTTCGAGACTGACTAGTGGATTTTAGTCATGCTCCATGCACATTTTTCTGTGGGCGAATGTTTTCAATAAGTATCATCCCTTTGGAGAAATGCAATATTTCCTTATGAGAAGGCAATGGCAGAACTGTAATGAAATAGCATATGCACACATTTATCATATTCCTAAGTGCTGTTAACTTGAAAAACGCTGGAAGATTAGTTGGTATGACAGGCTTTCTATGTGGAGAACTAATTTATAGTCTTGTCCCGGATACTTGTTCACAGATATAATTTAAATGCACATTTGTATACAACGGTTTCTGATTTCTCATATTTCAGCATGAGCACCACTCTTACTAAAGCTTCATTTTTCTTATTCTTTTCAGGGTCCTATCCAAGACTTTCCCTCAGCTTCAAGTTGAAAAGGAATATTGGATATTTTATACTTCAGACCTATATGCCATCCATTTTGATTACTATATTATCCTGGGTATCTTTTTGGATCAACTATGATGCATCAGCAGCAAGAGTTGCCCTTGGTATGATAACATTGTGACTAAAAGCATTTTGTGTTCATGAATTTAAACATAGTCCATGAACTTCAAGGTGATTTTAAATTAAAACAATAAACCTTTTATACTGTTTAAACCGTACTGGAAATTTAGGAACATAAGAACATACAAAGTAATGGTAAATGATTGTATTGCATATATATTAGTTATGCTTTATTCTATAATACACATTCTGACAATACAATCTCATTTGGCCGACAACGATCTCTTATGATTTTCCCATTTATATATTTGCAGCAGCGCATGCTTGTGTTGTAAATAGGAAGGGGGAAGTATGGTATTGTTGGTTTCCGCTTCTCTCCCCAAAAGCTAAAAGATCAGCAGTGCAAATCCAACTTTCTGAACCTTGCTTTTCCAGACATCTGTTTTCAAAGTAGAATGGGGAGGCTGTCATTCACAGTCAATAAAATGTTCTATCAGGTTAGAAGATCATGTTTTATTACATACATCATATTTATCATGTTTACCTCCAAAGGTTAAATATGGAACACAAGAGAATCTTGAAAAATTAATGTACACCCAAAATGTATTAAGAACTTTTATATTTTAGTGCTTTCTAACCTTAAAGTACATATGGGGGTTTTCAGAACTTGTATGATACACGTGGAATATTTCCCAAAGCAATTAAATATACCATTACTTTTATTTTTCAAAGTCCTTTAGAAAATGAGAACAGAATGCTGGTTGCTATGTGTATCTGCCAGAGATGATCACATATTTTGAAATTCTAATTTTACAGCCTTGGCGTATTTTTCACAAAAAATCAATTTGCAGAGGATAGATTCTCCATAAATCGCATGTAATCGCATGGAACCTTTAATTGACCAGAAAACATGTGTAACAGTCTGTGGTCTCTTAGGACTGTATTGATCCCTGCATCCCTCCATGTATCTGACTATATATAAAAGGTGGTACCTGTGGTAATCAACAGTATGTTTAACAACACAATACACTTACCAACTTTTTAGGTTTTTTAATTTGCAAAAAGAGTCCAAAAATTATTCCTTCTTTAGGGTAGTTGCCAGCCTTGCTGCTGTTTATACACAGATGGTGTCCACAAAAGAAGCCATGGCTTTTTTGTACAAGCGGTGGCCCATACATTTTTCCTGTTTGGGAAATAGCAAAAAGTTTGTTAAAAGAAAAAATTATAGTTTTTTAACAAGCCTTCCAAAAATTATCCTTGTGATGGGATCACCAACAGGTTTGCTGTTTGAAAAGAGAAGAAACTGTGAATTATTAGCAAGCCAAGCAAAATTATCCCTATTGTTCTAGAATCAAGAACAGGTTTACTGTTTTCAAAATGAAGCCATCCTAAAATACATTTTTACACAATGGACAAACAGGTGATGTATGTGATCATCTATCATCACTGTCAGTGGATGTTGCATTGGCAGGGCAGTGTAGAATATGGCAGGGCAGGCAAGGAGATACCTGGAAGTGTAGGGCCAGCACTGGCAGCCCCAGCAGCAGCAGTATTTTATAGATGCAAAACACAGTAGACAGATAGGAGATTTGTGTCTGTCTGTCGACAGTGGCAGTGACTGAAGTCACACACTGTAGAATAAGATGGGACAAGACTAGGAGATGCCCAGCTGGGTGGGGGACACTTGTGCTGGTGGCAGCAGAACAGTGGAGAGCATAATGGAAAGGTAAGCAGATACTACAGCTGATTAAATCATTGGCATCAGCGGGAGGTGAATAAAAATCAACACTGATCCATGACTGATTCACTTTTGACAAATGAAAGGTTTTCCATCCTTGTGGAGGATAATCTGGTCTGCTTGGGAGTGACAAACCCATTTATTTTCTTGTAAGGTGGTGGACTACAGTAAGTATTATGTCAGCAACTTCACCACCAGCAACGTGACCAGATGAGAATTGAGCTGGCACATGGATGACTGGGAGCACCTGTTTTCAAAACACACAATCAGGGATAGATACCTAGCAATGCGATAATTAAGGGAAACAGGAGTATTAGTAGTATGAATACAACTAACAGTACTTGTGAATGTTGATGATGGTGATGAAAACATCGATCAGGTACTAATTGAGGATGCAGCCTGGGTACAAGAAAGAAGAGCATGAGGAAAAGGAATAGTTGTTGGCCTTCTTTCTTTTCCAAAAATGAGCAGAGTATATCACCTCATGTGCTAATGGAGAGACGTTTTTCCTAGTCTATTCAAATCTTGACATCCATGGATTATTTTCCTGCTGCAGATCCTTTAGACTGGCAAAATATGGAAACAACTCCAAGACCAGAGATACCAGCATATAGAACTTGCCACGAGCAGGCCCATGACTAGGGCTCTCAGCCTCTTTTGAGCCTCATACACTAACAGTATGTGCAGCATCACTTGCTCCCAAGTTGAGCACAGAAGAAGCCCCTAAGGATCTTTCAACCACACATCACTTACGCTGTATATCATCAAGGCTGACACTCCTCCTTTGATGACAACACCTCTTTGATACCCCAATCTGGTTCACTAGGTTTTAACCAGACCCTTTATCATCATCCCTAATTCCTTGAGCTTCTTATTTTCTCTGCCTGATTTCTTCACCTCTATATTTTCCCTCACTCAGAGTGCCACTACCACTGCCAATGTCACTACCACCACGTCTGACAGAGCAAACACTGCTTGGAATTTAAATCGTGTCCACCATTTCCTCTTGTTCCTTGTCATCCAAGTACAAAGGCTGACAGTCATGTGACACAATAAATCAACTTGAAGTTGTTATAAAATATCTTCCTTAGCCCCAGGGCTATGTAGGTTAGAGGACTACTAAGCAGCTGAACAGGTAGAGTTGTAACGGAATTGACGGAATTGAAAGACCTCTGTGTGAAAGATTAAGTGTTGCAGAGGATTTGTACATGGAACATGGACTCAAACTGGCAATGGTTCTGTCAGAGACAACATAATGCTAATGTGACTGAGATATATGATTTGCCATATATTCCATTAAATATTCTGTTTGCTTCCCAGTAATATCCATGTCATAGGAAAAGCAGGCCAATTTTGACCTGCATTTGGTAGTACTCATATCTGGATGGTTTGTGCCAGCAGTGGCAGTGTTTATCAGTGTTATGTTTTGTTTTTTTACACTACCCCATCTGCTGCTAGTGACACTTTTTCTTTTACCATACATATTGTACACAAGTAGAAATTTGGGGAAATATTGTATCACAATCATCCAACCTTGACAAAAAGAAATGAACAGGAAATTTCATTGAACATGTGATACTCAAAAAGCCAAATATAACAACAACCCACCAGTAGTATTGGTGTGGCATGTACCAGTCTCAAATTTGACTACTTCAGCTGCTGTAATAAAACATTTCTACACAGTTAAATTAAATCCACCTTGCCAAAAAGAATGTAAATAAAAATGCCAAGTAGGTACATGCTCAGAAAACAAAATGCAGCAACAACACACAGGATTGTCTTAGCATGTATGGTTGTCAAATTGGACATCATAAAAAAGTATGCAAAAATGTTAACGTGTACTTTTTCTTTTACCGTTTTTAAACACTTTTCTACCTTTCTTGACCAAAAGGCCATAACCAAAATATGCTACATTAGTAGGTAGATACATCTCCAGAGAGAAAAATATGGTAACAGCCTTTAGAGTTGTTGGGGTTGTAAAAATTTGACTGGTAAAATAGGTATGCAAAAAGTAAAATTTGATTTTTTCCCTATTTTTGTTACACTATTCCCCCACCCTTTGTGGACTGTGTGGGTACACAATATTGTGAAAGGGTCCATGTGGGGACTCCTTTCTGCATGGGGGCTTTATGGGAACGTAATACTATGTAAGGGGATTGTGTGGGGACTTCTTTCTGCATAGTAGCTGTATGGGGACATCATTCTGCATGAGGGCTGCAAGGGGACTTTTTTCTGAAAAGGGGCTGTGTGGGAACATAATACTGTGTAAAGGGGCTGAGTGGGGACATAATACTGTGTAACTGGGCTGTGTGAGGACATAATACTGGGTACAGGGGCTGTGTGGGGTCTTACTTCTGCATGGTGACTGTGTGGGGACATCTTTCTGAATGGGGGCTGTGTGGGGACATAATACTGTGTAAGGGGCTGTGTGGGGACATCTTTCTGCCTGGGCATTGTTTGGGACATAATACTGTGTATAGAGACTATAATGTGACATTATTCTGAGTGGGGGCTATGTTGGGACTTATTCTGTGTAAGGGGGCTGTGTGGGGACAAAATACTGTATAGTGAGGTTTTGTGGGGACGTCACACTGTCTAGGTGGGCTGTGTGGGGACATCATACTGTTTGGGGGGCTGTTTAGTGACGTCACACTATGTGGGGACACCTTACTGTGTGTGGGGACTATGGACATATTGCGTTGGGAGCTGTTGATCAAAATACAAGGGCTGTATAACAGGAGTAGTCTGATTTACGGCTTTATATAAACTTTATAAAAAGTTTTATATAAACTTTATAAAAAGCAGTAAGTTATATGGTTTTGATTAGCTTCTACATGTAAGAATACATATTACAATGAGCCCTATCGTAACATGTACTAGCAATAATATCTAGTCAACAGACTTAATTCTGCCTAAAATTAAATGATAAAAATTGATGTAAAACAATAATAAGCAGAATTATGTTCGGCTGGTTGGTTCAGCCTTCCATAACAGCCACACTATCTCATGTGACCCTTTGGGAAAATTTTATTGCTTACCCCTGGCTTACTGTATTGTCGTAGAGTGTACGGTTATCAAATTAGACTAGTAAAACAAGTAAGCAAAAAGTTAAATGGGTATTTTTATTACTATTTATTTTTTTATTTTTTAAAAGCTATTCCCTCCTCCTTGACAAAGAGGTCCTAACCATAAATTAAACTTTGGTAGGTAGGTAGGTACACTCCCAGAAAGCAAAATATGGCAACAGCCAACAGTATTTTGGTGCATATAGTTGTCAAATTGTTCTAGTAAAACAAGTATGCAAAAAGTTAAATGTCTTTTTTTATTAAAAGATATTTTTTTAGTTCTTTAACAAAATGAAACCCCCTCTTTTCCCAGAAAAGATGTAATAATTAATGCTAGGTAGGTATTTGTCCCAGAAGACAGTACCTACAGCAGAGTACAGTATTGGTCTGGTGAGTATGGGTATATAATTGGACTAGTAAAACAAATGTGCAAAAAAAACAAATTGTAACTCGCACACTTTGGGAGGTAGACAGTTTCATTGTAATGTCTGGAATTTTGAGAATTTTCTTTTGCCTTTGCTAGAAATAAAATTAACCCTCTTCACTAAAAGAAATTTACAAGAAATTAAAAATTTGTTTAGTATCACAAGCTAACAAGCACATGTTCTCTGGCTGATTTAGTTCTTGTTCCTCTGAAAATAATAAGACTGAGGGTGTTGAACTATCTTTCTTTTTTGTAGTGCTTGAAAAATGAAAAAATTTGGTCTAAGTCACAGGCAGGAGGACAAGGTGGCCTAATTGAGTATATAATGATATCAAGGGTCAATCAATTCACACAGTCTGCAGCAGCTGACACCTATTCTTTTTCTGTCTCTCCCAATTAGTTGTATCTATCTATTATTCACAGACTACCTCTCCCATTTTCTATAATAAGCACTGCAGAAATCAAACTCAACAGTAGTTGTCCAATATTTTAGCCATTTCTTTCTTTATCTCTAGTGCTGAGCGATGTGCTATGAGGTCTCCTCTCTAAGCTGTAAAAGTCTAAAATGGCTGCTGCTTTCCCTGCCTCAGCTTTTATAGTGGCTATAATAGTCCCTCCTGATTGGTTGAGCTATATTATGTGAAGTGATAGTTGCAAGGCATTATGGGGAAACCACGCAGACGTGCAAGAGGCTATATTAGACCTCTCTAGCTTATACAATTTTGGTCAATGTGTAAAATATCGCAGTGTATTTTTTGGGCAATTCACACATATCAAATCAAAAATGATTTGAATTTGCCAGAGCTTGCAATTTTAGTGAAAATTCAACTCGAAGTCGATTTGTATAGATTCGCTCATCCCTAATATCTGCTCTACTTTGCATTTAAGCCAGCTTTTCTAAATCTTACCCTGAATCTTATCATTATCGTCGAACTGTTCGTCGAACACCTTCGAACACCGTTAAAACCAATGGCAGGCAAAAAAAACACATAGAAAACACCTTCAAAGGTGTCCAAAAGCTGACAAACTACTCAGAAGACATAACTAACACATGGAAAAGTGACAAGTACATATAGTCATGCGAAAAGAAAAGAGGTGGAGGAGTAAAAGGAGGGGGAAACACAGATATAGGCATGTCATGCCCTTCTAAAATCCAAAAAGTGAGAAGCCGACACGGCCAGTCCGTTCCTGCCCGTGCCACCTCCGTGTCGCCTGGTTTGTGCCAGAGCCGCGGTGGACCCTGACGGCCAGCCCCCCTCTCCCAATACTGGTGCCTGTCCGCTGGTGGGTCGAGCCCCCCCGCGGCGGGGGGGGGGAGTAACATCTGCAGAAGAAAGACCATCTTCCAGCCAAACTAACATGTCGACTTCTTTTCGTGGGCAATGTGATACGATCCCTTTGTTACGGACATGCCCATCGCTACAAATTCCAGATGAGGCACAAAAACAGCAGGTGCTTCAGCGGATATCAAGTGCTCCTTCAAGTGGGCTCTCCTCTACCTCAATTTCAACATCACAAATACTCCAGTCCTCAGAGGTGTCACCCCAATCGCACTTGCTTCCTCACAGCTCCCAAGTCTCCAGCTGCCTGTCTGAGTATGGGGTAACACAGATGGTTGAGCCTGCAGAGCTGTTTAGTCATACTATAGCCTGGGAAACGGAGGTCTGCTCCAGAGCTTCTGTTAATCCAGATGAGGAAATGATCTGCACTGATGCCCAGAATCTTTATAAGTCGGATCCAGGACCAGATGAAGAAGGTTCTGAGCATAATGTAGACCCTCATTCCCAAACTGTAACTCCTGTTGGTGGAGACAATGATGAATACCTGATTAGAGCGACAACTTGACTTTTCGGTCAGGGCAGGAAGAGGTTGGCTTTGAGGACGACGGGTGTGATAACACACAGGGTGATGATGACAAGGTTGGAGATCCCACTTACTGTCAACCCACAGTCAGCCAGTCGATGAGGTCACCAGGGCCTTTGCCTGGCCTTGGGGATGTCGTGGTGGTCGGCTCCCTGGCCCGTACCCTGGGGTCACTCTTTAAAAGGGTGGATAATTGTTAATTTTATAAGAGTTCGTGACGCCACCTGTGGTATCTGGTGAGAAGCACCAGCGCTGCAGCAGTCCACTGAGGCCCATGATAAGGCAGCTCGATGGTATAGCTCCCCACAGGTGGAGCTAGGATTCAGGGCAGCGTATGCAGGGGGAATGCAGGACAGGCGAGACCCAGCTGGGTCAGAGCAAGAACGGGAACGGACACGGTAGTCACTTCAGTACCTTTTACTGGAGGAAATTCAGGCACATCCTGGAGCACTGTAGGGTGAAGGGTGCATATCAGGATCCTCCCCAATGAGCGGGTGTAGGGCCTCCTGTTTCTTGCCTCTGCGTAGTAAGTTTCTGACCTGCCTGGAGCTAGGCCTAACTTTGTCTCTGTCCTGCGCTGGCTGACATTGTGGTAGGGCCTTCTCTTAGAGTTCACGCTCCGAGTATGCGGGGCCTAAGCGTCTCCTGGCTCTGTTACGTATCAGCACCTTAGCGATCCTGGGACTTGTAGTTCTCCAGGGATTCCGGTTATGCCTTACTGGGTCATAGAGATCCCGGTAAGCTCGGATCCGGTGTCCGGTAAATGCTTCGGGGTGAGCTGGTTAAGCTTCTCTGCCCCTTATGGACTAACTCGCTACTCGCCTTCGGCCTACTCGGGCCCTCACTAGGCTATACACACTAACGGCAGCTTGCCGCGCTTCACCGATCTTATGGCGCCGGCACACCTTAAGCTCTATCTGGGCTCCCTGAAACTAGCTAGCAGGAGCCTCGTGCTCCACTGCTGAACTATTAACTGAGTTCTCTAGACTAGACTGAGCTCCACTGCAGACTGACCTCTCTTAGGCTTCTCTACTGCAGGAACTCTTCAGAGGAACTGAACTGCCTAGCTCCACCTTCCCTATTTATATCCCTAACGGGCTCCCTCTGCTGGTCTGAGGTGGAAGGTGGAGATGTGTGAATGTTTATGGGGGCCTCTTGTGGAGGATTCCATCAATACACTCTTCTAGGATCTGTGATACCAAGCGCAGGGGGGCGTCACAGATGCTATTGATGACGAGGTTAGGTTGCGCCTTCCTGGACAGAGACGGAGTACTGGAAGCACGTCAACAACTGCATCCTCAACCACAACTCTGCCTCTGACCACAAGTCGTAGTGGCTCTTCAGGTCGCATGGGCATTTATTCAGATCGATAAGGATGACCCAACTTGTGTTATCTGTAATATTTGTCACCAAAAGCTAAGTAGAGGCCAAAAATCCATAGTTTGAGTACTTCATGCATGTACCGTCACATGGATATGAAGC
Organism: Phyllobates terribilis; assembly: GCF_046119375.1. Lineage (NCBI taxonomy): Eukaryota > Metazoa > Chordata > Amphibia > Anura > Dendrobatidae > Phyllobates > Phyllobates terribilis. The sequence continues at coordinate 335,707,928 of NW_027362762.1, forward strand.
ATAAGTTGCAGTGGGAAGCTCACTGTGCTACAATGCGACCTAGCAGGCTGGGCCAACCACCGTCTGCCCCATCTTGTGCATCTGCGGCCTCTTCATCCTCTGTGACTGGGGGGACACCAGTCACACATGTTTTTGGACGCAGGCCTGCCACCTCTTTACCTGTAACAGCCAGTGTGAATGGCAGGACGTCAGTTCATTGGGAAGTGGAAACACCTGCTGGTGTTGAGCACTCTCTGACATCGAGAGCACCACCTTTGGATCAAGGCAACCTAACATGTCCGCCTGCATCTTCCACACAGACCGGCAGTTTGCCGGGGACACCCTACTCAACCCCGTCAAAGCACAACAGCCAGCCCTCGGTCCCTCAGATGTGGAAAAGTAAAAGACCATTTCCTCCTAGCCATGAGAAAGCTAAGAGGTTGAATTTCACCATCTGCAAGCTGTTGGCTACAGAAATGCTGCCTTTCAGCCTGGAGGACACAGTGGATTTTCGAGACCTTATGTCCGTCGCAGTGCCCCAGTACCAGATGCCCAGTCGGCACTACTTCTCAAAGAAAGGTGTGCCTGCGCTCCACCAGCATGTCGCACACAACATCACCGCTTCTTTGAGAAACTCTGTGTGTGACAGGGTGCATTTCACCACAGACACTTGGACGAGTAGGCATGGACAGGGGCGTTACATGTCGCTGACTGGGCACTGGGTAACTATGGTGACAGCAGGACAAGGGGCTGCTGTCCAAGTCTTACCGAACCCACGAGTTTTGCATCAATCCTCTTTATCTCGAAGTTCCTCCACTGCTTCTGCCTCCTCAACCTCCTCTCGGTCCTCCACCTGCACCCAAAGCCTGTCTGGTAATGCCACCTGCTTTCTAACTGCGCAGAAGGAATCCTGCACACCTCCTTACTATGCTGGCAGCAGGGCTCAACGGCATCAGTGTTTACTTTGAAATGTCTGGGAAATGTGAGTCACACAGCTGAGGACTTGTGGTCAGCTCTGGAGACCCAGTTTCATGAATGGTTGTCTCCACTGGACCTGCAACCAGGGAAGGCCGTGTGCGACAATGCTGCAAACCTGGGTGCGGCCCTTCGCCGGGGCAATGTCACACACGTGCCTTGTATGGCTCATGTGTTGAACCTGGTTGTCCATAAATTTTTAGCCCACTATCCAGGACTAGATGGCCTTCTGCAGAGGGCACGGTCGCTGTGTGCTCACTTCCGCCGTTCGCATCCCACAGCTCAACGACTTACATCTCTACAGAAGTCGTTGGGCCTGCCAGTTCACCGGCTGAAATGCGATGTGCCGACACGGTGGAATTCAACTCTGCACATGTTGCAGCGACTGTGGCAGCATCGACAAGCCCTGGTGCAATACGTCCTGATGTATAGCCTGGGCCAACGAGATCCAGCGGTGGGGCAAATCACGCTGCAGGAGTGGTCTCAGATCAGGGACTGATGAAGTTGACGCGCCCCCTGGGCCGTGGGGTACCCTGAGCCGGGCCGGTAGACACTGGGGGTTGTAGTCACTGTGGCGGTGACCTGGTCCGTGACCCAGGGTGGTCAATCCAACGGTAATTTGTATATATGGATTTTATAATGTCCGACTACGCCACCTGTGGAGTGCGGCCAAAGGGGCCGCCGCTGCGGAACAGTCCTCTGAAGCTGGTGGTTTTGCAGCAATGGTATTATTACTCACCACAGGAAGAGTGTAGCTTCAGGGCAGTGTGGGTGAATGATGGTGGTTGTAGTGCAGGGAGTCAGTAATGAACACAGAGTCCGTGTGATGCAGTCCCAAGATCTTTACTCACAGTTGTTGCAGTCCAGATTACAGGTACCAGAGCAATCTCACCCGTCGTGCTTTGCGTACTCAGTGAGGGGCTCAGTCCACCCCAGATAGCTCCGGAGTACTTAGCAGGACCCCCTTCTGTGTGTCCTTTCTCTGGCCTTCTCCCTGCACCTCACACCCAGTGACACTTCTATCCGGTATCCTCGGGCCTTGGCTGGCGACTTGTGTTCCGTCCCCTGGGTCCTATGTGGCTACCTTCTTAGTGAGTCTGGTGTGGACTTTTGCCTGCAGTACATGAAATGCTGCAGCCTCCGGTTTCTAGTTGAGCCTTGCTGTTTCTCCTCTAGTTGAGGGACCGCTTCCCCTTATCTGGCCTGACCCCTCTACCTCCTGGTAGCAGCGGGAGTACGGGTGGCCTTCTGCACGGCCCGTAGTCCTAGGGTCCCTTTGGTTCCTGGAGCCTTCCTGCTCCCACTCCTCTCTTCTCTCCTTCAGTCCTGGACCTCCCAGGCTAGGCCCGCCTCCGGAGCAGAGCTCATGCCGAGCCTCTGCTCCTGTCACTTTTCCTCCTCTGACTGGCTTGCTCTTTCTAAGATAACTTCCTATTTATACTCTCCCTGTCATGTGCTCCCATAAGCTGCTCCCCTAAGCACCCACTACATAGGAACCTCCCGCCAGCTAGGGACCTGGGACTGTGTTCTCCCTTAGGAGCAATCTCGCCCTACCCCCACTGCGGGTATGTGTTGGATGCAGGTGTTAGGGTCCCGAGCCATATGCCTTCCTTACCTGAGGGTGAGATACCACACCTCTGGGTGAGATGCAGTAACTCTGTGGCGACTGAACCCTCAGGGGTGCCACACACCCTTCTGCACAGTTTTGAAATGGCGACGAAGATGTTTAGTGCTGACGACGATGCCATTATCAGCATGACTATTCCGGTGATTTACATGCTGGAGCACACATTAAACAGAATTCAGAGTGAGGTGGTGGGACAAGAGGAGGTGGAGGAAGTAGAGGAGGAGTCGTATGCGGAAGGGATAACATCTCCAAGGTCCAGATGGTTGGCAGCACCAAGGCGGCAGGCATGGGAGGGTGGGGGAGAGGGATTAACCAGGGTGCATGGTAGCAGCCAAACTGTTGAGGGAGGTGCAGGAGCCAAGGAAGAAGTGGAGGATGAACTGGCGATGGGCATGGAAGACTCATCAGATGAGGTAGACCTTGATCACATTTCTGTTGTGCGAGGTTGGGGGGAGAGGGCAGAGGAAGGAAGCATGATTCTTACCTTACTACCAACACAACAAGGACTTGGTCCTCCTGGATGCGCAAGACAAATGAGTGCCTTCTTGCTGCACTACCTGCAACATGACCCTCAGATTGCAGAATTCGAAGTAATCCCGACTACTGGGTTGCCACACTCTTAGATCCCCGGTACAAAAGTAAATTTGCCGAAATAATTCCAGCCATAAAAAGGGATTGACGCATGCAGGAGTATCTGCAGACGCTGTTGCAGAATCTTACATGTGCTTTTCCACAAAACACCAGTGGTGCACGAAGTGAATCTCACAGTTCTAACTTGCCAACCGTGGGACTGTCGAGTCTTCATCACTCAAACCGTAACATTAACACAGTATCTGCTGGTAACAGCAATTTTGTGGAATCGTTTCACCACTTTTTTAGACCATCCTTTGCAAGGCCACAGGAGACAAGAAGTCTGACACATAGTCAATGCCTAGAGAGGATGGTGCAGGAGTATCTCCAAGTGAACATCGAAGCCATGACTGTGTCACTGGACCCTTGCTCATTTTGGTATTCCAATCTGGAAAAATGGCCGGAGCTCGCCACTCACGCCTTGGAGATCTTGTCATGCCCTGCAGCCAGTGTTCTCTCTGAACGTGTGTTCAGCGCTGCTGATGGTGTGCTGACAGATAAGCGCACGCGGCTGTCCACTGAGAATGTAGACAGACTCACGTTCATAAAGATGAACAAATCATGGATTCTCAAGGACTTTTCTAACCCTGTGTTATCCTTGGGAGACTAAAAGCTTGAGGATTTGGTAATATCACCTCACCAACCTTTTTAAGCAACTGTGGGGCAATTGATGCCACTTAACCCTAGAACCCATGACCATAAAAATCCACACTTTCATATACCTGGGGCCTTTTAGGCCCGTGTGCAAATAACATGGAATAACTCAAACTCAAATGACAAACAACTATATACATGAAGAATACCTAGAGTTTCAAAATTCTAACTAAAGTAATCTTGCAGAAAATAGAAAACAATTAACAGGGCGGGACTGCGAGGCCCCAGGTATGCGTTCTAGTGTTAAGTGGTGTCTGTGCCACAATTTTGGGAAAAAATGGAGACTCTTTTTGGAGTCCCCTTGCTGTGTCTTACGTGACGTTGGCATCGTCAATTCCAGGTGGGTTGGGTCGCCCCCCCTCCATTTTAGCTGTAAGAAACTACATACACTATGGCTTGGGGTAACACAGATGGTTGAGTCTGAAGAGCTGTTTACTCAGAGGTCTGCTCCAAATCTTCAGTGTCTGCTAGTCAGCGTAGAATTTTTAATTGCATCTAGCCTAGGCAATACTTTGGGCGTAGTAGCCCAGCTGCGAAGCAAGCTGCACCGCCTGTGTATCTAATAAGAATTTTTAAATGCATCTAGCCTAGGCAGACTGTGGGGACCCCCAACCAAACCCAGACGCTCAGCCCCCCTACCGCCCCCCTTTCCTTGACAATACAATAATGTAACTCTTACAACTGGATGGGTGAGGATCGGTCACAGCTTTATTAACTCTTTATACTCATTCCATTAGAAAGGCATTTTATTTCTAAAATAATTCAGCTTGTTGCAGCATGCCCTGGGTCTCCACTCCGGCAACTTGGCCAACAAGTGTAACTCTCCAACATGTCCTTTCTATTTCCAGGCCACGGAGGTTCCTGCGTTCTCGTATGCAGGACTCTGACCCCCACCCATCACTCTTAACTCTTGTTCCACTCCGTCCTGGAGTCCTGACAGGAATATGTCCAGTCCAATATCCATTAAGTGAACACCGTCGGGCCGTATGAGGCCTGCTTTATCTCCTTCCAGTTGTCGGTGTCATACCACTACACCGCCTCTGTCTCTTCTAAATTTTGCCATCCGAATATTTATTACCCGCCTTGTCCGTTCGATGACCGCTATCAGCACAATCACTGACCATACTATAGCTAGTTTTGTGAAAAATTCTCTGAAGCGCTCAGTGTCTAGTTTCATTATTGCCATTAGTTATGCGCTCTTGTGATGACCTAGGTTGTTTCCCCCGGCCTGTATAACTAAGATGACCGGACATCTTGCCTCTCTCCCTACCTTGATTACCTCCATTAGTACCTGTGGCCATAGCAGGCCTCTAATACCTCTCCAGTTGAAATATGTGTTATGAAACTCTAATTTCCTCCCACCTGGGCGGACTTTCGCCCTTTTTTCTGCCCAATATATATACGAGTGGCCTATCACCCACACTGTTGGCTTAGCATCACCTGCAAAAGAAACCACGTTAGGATAACAAGTCCAGTCTTATGTATCTTGCCAAACACGTGGATCGCCATCTCCCTATCCTCTGAACTTCCGTTTCTGACAGTCCTGCTCTTGCTGCTTCCGTGGCCGCGCCTATGCGGAATGAGTGTGTCCCGTAATCTTTGGGGTGGTTCCCTGCCGATGTTATGCATTTATTAAATATAGCTTGGAACTGGTATCTTGATAATGGTGTTCCATCAATGTGTGATAGGAAGAAATTACTTTGTGATCTGATGGTTAGATATGTTTTTACTATTGTTACCCGACTCAGTGTACCGTTTGTGGGTTGTAGAAGTACCCAAGAGCCCCTGCCCGCTGGAACCGTTTTCGATTTGTGTATGCGTAGACGTATTGCATTATTGGCTATGACTACGTCCTGGTGTAATAAGCCTCCACTGGTGGTAATTTTGGATTGAGGGACTAATTCGCTTATGCATAGCGCCCCGAAGAAGGCGATCACAAATGCAGTAGACAGTAGTGTTGCTTCAAATTGTGAGTGTCATGTTAATTGTGTTAGGGATATGATGTGAGAAATCAGTTTTAGTGACACGGGACGGGACGTCTACACTCCTGACTTGGCTGACCCCTTTTCCACCCTTTTATGGATTGTCTGATGATGAATCTTTGTCACATCTCCCCAATTCAGTAGTTGGAAGTGAAATGCTACTCCAGTCAGACACCGCTGCGCTGACGCCCCTGATATGCCCCTCATCATTAGCTGGTGGAGAAATTCTATGGTGACTTGTGATCTGGCTTGTTCACATTGGTCAACCCTTCTGCCTGCTACTAGTCATGTCCACTCTTCCCATGCCTTACCGTATGCTTGCCACATCGACGGGGCAACTGACGCTCTGATTAATGGCATCAACTATTCGCCACTAGATCCCATAGGGAAGGTGTGCAACTGTTGCCCGATGGGTGGGCGTTGTGGAAGAGCTCTGTGAAAATCTGCCAATTGAATTGTTATAAAGCGTTAGCAGCAGCTTTAGACCCCCCAGCATAGTGGCTAGCGCGGACCCATACATTGTGTTTTAGGCACAGGAATGCTAGCCTGGGTAGTAGGCCTAGCACTGGGAGAGACGATGATGCCATCTTATTAATGCAGTGCGCTAGGCTGGTGTTTTTTGTTATGAAGCGTAAATTTTTGTAAGCCAGGAGCGCGCCCCATATTTGTATTGCTACCACTATTGGGAAGAAAAATTATTTTCAGGGCTAGATGCAGCTAAAAATTATTATTAATTTAAAAGCTGGTGGAGCTTGGTATAGATGGCCTAATACAATGAGTCCCACACACTGCTAGAAGGCCAAATATTTTTTCAGAGGTAGATGCAGAAAAAAATTATATTCAGTTTGCAACCTGATGGAGGTCAGTATAGATGAAGTAATAGAACAAGTCCCACACACTGCTAGAAGGCCAAATATTTTTTCAGAGCTAGATGCTGATAAAAATTATTTTTAATTTGCAACCTGATGGAGGTCAGTATAGATGGACTAATAGAACAAGTCCCACACACTGCTAGAAGGCCAAATATTTTTTCAGAGCTAGATGCAGATAAAAATTATTTTGAATTTGCAACCTGATGGAGGTCAGTATAGATGGACTAATAGAACAAGTCCCACACACTGCTAGAAGGCCAAATATTTTTTCAGAGCTAGATGCAGAAAAAAATTATATTCAATTTGCAACCTGATGGAGGTCAGTATAGATGGACTAATAGAACAAGTCCCACACACAGCTAGAAGCCCAAATATTTTTTCAGAGGTAGATGCAGAAAAAAATTATATTCAGTTTGCAACCTGATGGAGGTCAGTATAGATGGACTAATAGAACAAGTCCCACACACTGCTAGAAGGCCAAATATTTTTTCAGAGCTAGATGCAGATAAAAATTATTTTCAATTTGCAACCTGATGGAGGTCAGTATAGATGGACTAATAGAACAAGTCCCACACACTGCTAGAAGGCCAAATATTTTTTCAGAGCTAGATGCAGATAAAAATTATTTTGAATTTGCAACCTGATGGAGGTCAGTATAGATGGACTAATAGAACAAGTCCCACACACTGCTAGAAGGCCAAATATTTTTTCAGAGCTAGATGCAGAAAAAAATTATATTCCATTTGCAACCTGATGGAGGTCAGTATAGATGGACTAATAGAACAAGTCCCACACACAGCTAGAAGCCCAAATATTTTTTCAGAGGTAGATGCAGAAAAAAATTATATTCAGTTTGCAACCTGATGGAGGTCAGTATAGATGGACTAATAGAACAAGTCCCACACACTGCTAGAAGGCCAAATATTTTTTCAGAGCTAGATGCAGATAAAAATTATTTTTAATTTGCAACCTGATGGAGGTCAGTATAGATGGACTAATAGAACAAGTCCCACACACTGCTAGAAGGCCAAATATTTTTTCAGAGCTAGATGCAGATAAAAATTATTTTTAATTTGCAACCTGATGGAGGTCAGTATAGATGGACTAATAGAACAAGTCCCACACACTGCTAGAAGGCCAAATATTTTTTCAGAGCTAGATGCAGATAAAAATTATTTTTAATTTGCAACCTGATGGAGGTCAGTATAGATGGACTAATAGAACAAGTCCCACACACTGCTAGAAGGCCAAATATTTTTTCAGAGCTAGATGCAGATAACAATTATTTTTAGTTTGAAACCTGATGGAGGTCAGTATAGATGGACTAATAGAACAAGTCCCACACACTGCTAGAAGGCCAAATATTTTTTCAGAGGTAGATACAGAAAAAAATTATATTCAGTTTGCAGCCTGATGGAGGTCAGTATAGATGAACTAATAGAACAAGTCCAACACACTGCTAGAAGGCCAAATATTTTTTCAGAGCTAGATGCAGATAAAAAATATTTTTAATTTGCAACCTGATGGAGGTCAGTATAGATGGACTAATAGAACAAGTCCCACACACTGCTAGAAGGCCAAATATTTTTTCAGAGCTAGATGCAGATAACAATTATTTTTAATTTGCAACCTGATGGAGGTCAGTATAGATGAACTAACAGAACAAGTCCCACACACTGCTGGAAGGCCAAATATTTTTTCAGAGGTAGATGCAGAAAAAAATTATATTCAGTTTGCAACCTGATGGAGGTCAGTATAGATGGACTAATAGAACAAGTCCCACACACTGCTAGAAGGCCAAATATTTTTTCAGAGCTAGATGCAGAAAAAAATTATATTCAAGTTGCAACCTGATGGAGGTCAGTATAGATGGACTAATAGAACAAGTCCCACACACAGCTAGAAGCCCAAATATTTTTTCAGAGGTAGATGCAGAAAAAAATTATATTCAGTTTGCAACCTGATGGAGGTCAGTATAGATGGACTAATAGAACAAGTCCCACACACTGCTAGAAGGCCAAATATTTTTTCAGAGCTAGATGCAGATAAAAATTATTTTTAATTTGCAACCCGATAGAGGTCAGTATAGATGGACTAATAGAACAAGTCCCAAACACTGCTAGAAGGCCAAATATTTTTTCAGAGCTAGATGCAGAGAAAAATTATTTTTAATTTGCAACCTGATGGAGGTCAGTATAGATGGACTAATAGAACAAGTCCCACACACTGCTAGAAGGCCAAATATTTTTTCAGAGCTAGATGCAGATAACAATTATTTTTAATTTGCAACCTGATGGAGGTCAGTATAGATGGACTAATAGAACTAGTCCCACACACTGCTAGAAGGCCAAATATTTTTTCAGAGCTAGATGCAGATAAAAATTATTTTTAATTTGCAACCTGATGGAGGTCAGTATAGATGGAGTAATAGAACAAGTCCCACACACTGCTAGAAGGCCAAATATTTTTTCAGAGCTAGATGCAGAAAAAAATTATATTCAATTTGCAACCTGATGAAGGTCAGTATAGATGGACTAATAGAACAAGTCCCACACACAGCTAGAAGCCCAAATATTTTTTCAGAGGTAGATGCAGAAAAAAATTATATTCAGTTTGCAACCTGATGGAGGTCAGTATAGATGGACTAATAGAACAAGTCCCACACACAGCTAGAAGGCCAAATATTTTTTCAGAGCTAGATGCAGAAAAAAATTATATTCATTTTGCAACCTTATGGAGGTCAGTATAGATGGACTAATAGAATGATGCTATGCCCAAAAGGTTTTACTTCACTAGGTGCAGTAAAAAAATTGGTATTCTATACGCAGGTGGTGTAGCTTGCAACACAGATAGGCTACTCCACTGACTAACACACTCTGCAATAAGCCAAAAAGGATTAGCTGAGCCAAATGCTGTGAAAAAAACTTACACAGCACTGGCACAGACCTGCCTGGCAAAAACTTATAGGAACTGATGTAACTTAGTGCTGAAAAGGACTGCAATTACAATTAGTCTTTACTCCCACAACCTATCTATTTAAGAGCACAGACCTGCCTGATAAAAGTCATAGGAAATGCTGTAACCTAGTCCTTAAAAGGACTGCAATCACAACTATTCCCTACTCCCAAGCTATCTGTAGATTTGTGCGAAAATTGGCTTTAAATTAACACGGTATAGCGCAACAGCAACAGCGGTGCCGTCTAACACGCAGCTGCAGCAGTGAGAAAATGGTGGCGACAGGGAAAATGGCTGGGTCTTATAGGGCAAGGACATGTGACATACACAGCCAATGACACATGCCCTTGCTTGTGTGAAAAAAAGCACTTCGCTCCGTGTGTGCGCTGCTGATAGGCTGACAGATTGCACCTCCCCACTGTAAATGCGGGAAAGAGAAAAAAAAAATGGAGATCTTCATTATTCCTGCTGAGATCCATCCCCTGCCCCTCTCCCCGCCCCGCTGTACACTCAAACTGCGTATTAACATTAATTTTCATCATTACTGAGAAAAAATCCAGTTATGATTTTGGTGCACGAACAGTTATCGAACATAACCTCGAACAGCCGAATTTTTTTCAAATCGTTCGTGTTCGCCGAATGGCTCGAACACCACCCAAAACAGCTCGAATTTGAGATTGGCGAACAGTTCGAGTCGAACAACGCTCATCTCTAATTATGAGTTTCATGTAATCATCTCAAATCACCTAACAGCTATTTAATATTGCCTAGAAAGTGATAACACAATGATATAGTAGCAGAAGCCAATTTCATCTGTAACTCATACTTGCCAACTCTCCCAGACGTCTAGGAGGCTCCTGGAAGAAGTGTATTTCTTTCTGAATTGTTGGCAAGTTTCCCAGACACCGCACAATCATCCAGGAACCTCTAGAAAAGCAGCATTTCCCAATGTTTTCATTGCAGTTTAGTCAACTTCTGGCATACAGAGGCATATTAAGGGGTAGGAATGGGGCAATGGGGCAGGTGAAAGACATCGTTGAGGCCTACCAAAAGTGGTTGAAGGTAGGCAAATAAAAATGTGTGCTCTATCGCCCCTCATCTACTGGAAAGCAAATGTTGAAAAGGCTGCAAGTATGCTATAATTATTTCTAGTGGGGGCTATACAACATAGAGGTATTATCTATCACTGATATGTGCAAGTATGGGGTACTAGTGCTGATCTGCATCTACTCTGTATTCCGGTTTTCATGAACAGATGAAGGTTGATAGCTCGGGAGGATTTGTTAAAAAAGAAAGCAATTTGAGGCTATTTTAAATTTGTAATTATGTCATAAAGGCATAATGAAAACAAAAATGTGGATTGGAAACGGCAAATTGGATGCAGAAAAGGATGCATAACAATTTTATAATCTAAGTCAAGTATGATATACTCAACTGCTGTACTATTTATATATGTTGTTCTATATTTTGTTCAAAGACTTTTATGTTTGAGCAACGACATTTTTTTTAATTAGCTAGACTATTGAACCATTTCAATAATTTATGTATTATATACACATTCGCTTTCAACTTTCAGTTACAATCATTGATATATTTAATACTTTTTTGCTCAGCCTGGTAAAATTTCCTGCATAACCACGTTTTTCCAGCAGTAACATTAGAAATTCAGTTTTCTAACTCTGCTGAACGATCTGAATTAGTACTTCCCATCATGTGACAGATTGATTAGAAAACACAGAGCAATAAAAACTAACAAAATGCCAGTGTCGGGCAAAATTGTTTACATTTTCAGTGACAGTTTTACAATGGAAGTAACTATACAATAAATAATATCCACATTAGCTAAATGTAATGCTATTTGGTCCGAATGTCAACAATCCCTGCCGGTAGTGTTTATCATTTTACTGCCTCACGCGGATAAGTGAATGTTTGCCTTTCAGATCTGTTCTTCACATCATTAATATTTTTATGAAAGCTCATAAATTTTGAGCTTATAATTTGCAATTTTCATTATGTAGGAAAGGTTTGTGTCAGTATAACCCAGATCAGTATAGAATAGATACAACATTGCCTAGAGTAGCGTTAAAAAGTTAAAAAAAGAAAGAGCACTGCATTTAAACTGTGTAATCGCCTTGCTTTATTTTATTGCTTGCTGTGACAAGTAACAGGAGTACAGAATGTATTTTGAAGCCGAGATATTGCAGCTCCGAACACATTGTGCACATAAAGAAAGATCAATGTCTAGCAAGTTACCGAATGTACTAGTGGCCAAGAAATGTGTCATTCTTAGGCCTTGTTTGGTGCAGTTTTGTGTTTCTTTGGATCTATGAATCTAGTGAACAATGTAGAAGCGGGTCAATTAATATAGTGTTACCATACTGGTCAATAGATGTTTTGTCAGAAGCAAGCTGATCATCACAAAGCTTCTCAGCAAATTCTTCACCGGTGTCATGGACATATGAAACATAGCAACGTGACTGCTATGCAGCCTTTGGAGAGAGTGGTCCCAAGCCTGGATGGGTCCTATATGGTTTGCTAATAGGCCCTGAAAACCTAAACAGGACTCGCCTCTCCATAGGGACTTTCCTGGTATATTGTATATCTGCAAAATGTTTGTTCTTGCACCAACTACTTCTGGCATCAAAAAATGTATCTTGAACATTGTGTATATAAGATCTTAAAGAAATGCCATGTAACCCCCAAATTAAGCTGTGTTATTTTCTTGGAAGATCGCTTCTCATCATGCAGAAAGGTCCCCTTTACGCATTTTTTGGTTCAGCATAAATTATTGTCTTGTAAAATACAACATAATTTCAAGTGTTTTATAATTGTTTCTGGTGGTCTTTCATGTTTGTAAAATGCTGTTTTTCCAGTGTTTTTCAAGTTCTATAGAGAAGTCTACTTTAAAATTTAAAGAAAAAAATACATACTCAGTGCATGTAGTGTCTTGAAATAAATTTCACTGACCCCCCCCAAAAAACGTATGTAGTTCATTTTATATTTCAATATTAACTTTAAAGTAATATCTGGCCCTAGCATTTAGACTGCGTGCCTATGGTGAGTTTTGGGTGAGTTTTTGACGCTGCTATTTTTACTGTGTGAAAAATGCAGCATCTCACAGTTCGAGCAAATTGGATGGGATTTATAGAAATCTCATGCCCACTGTGCTTTTTTTTATGCAGCGTAAACTGACCTGCGATGTGTGTTTCAAATCTGAAACATAGCAATCTCTGTTGCAGGTATGCTGAGTTTTATGTCCAGAATTTTCCCATAGACTTCAGTGCATTTCTGCGATGAAAACGGATCAAAAGCGCATGTAATCTGCACATGACTATATCAATAAAATATTATCAAAGCCAAATACCAGGAAGTATGACAACCAAAGCAGCTTTGTTAAAAACATGACATATCAACAAGAGACAAAAAACGCAGGGTCAAAAACGTGATAAAAACACAATAAAAAAAGCAAGTAAGATAATTTGCATAATAGGTGCAGAAAATCTACAACATCAAAAACTCACCAAAAGCTCATTGTGAGAACGTAGCCTTAGAGCTTAACTTAATCCCTATTGAAATGCCATGAAAAACACCAAGTAAAAGGAGCATTTATCAAGTAAACATGCACATAAGTAGTGACAGGTGATCAGCTGCAGCTAAAGTGTCTATTTTTCTTTGATTTACTTATATTCTTTATTTTAATAAATGTATCTGTGTTAATAACTATATTGAAACTTTGTTTCTTTTTCAGGTATAACTACTGTACTGACTATGACAACCATCAACACTCATCTCCGAGAGACATTACCTAAAATCCCATATGTTAAAGCCATTGACATGTATTTGATGGGATGCTTTGTATTTGTATTTTTGGCCTTGCTTGAGTATGCCTTTGTCAACTACATTTTTTTTGGAAGAGGCCCACAAATGCAAAAGAAACTTGCAGAGAAGACAGCTAAGGCAAATAACGATCGCTCCAAGTTTGAAAGTAACCGGGTAAAACTCTTTTTACTGTATTTAGATCAAATTGCACATTTTTATGATGCTGTCCTTGGTAGTTGAGATAGAACCCTCAGAACAATGCTTAATGTTTAAAGGGTAAAGAACTGCGCTTTTCGATACCTTTTGACCTAAAAGTGATCCCTTAGGCTCTTTTCTAATACCCCTAGGCTCCACTGTGTCAGATATCTTTTGCTTTTTCCTAAGAAGAATGGGGTACAACGTCAACTTTTCACTGTAGGAAAAACACAGAGACCCAGATAAAACTGAAGGACAAATTAGAAGACAATAGGATCTGTCAAGATCCATCATAGTTGTCATTGCACCATCAATTACCAAAGCCATGACACTCCAGGGAGTCTTTAGAGTAGGCAGTCTGCAAGTATAGCACATCTTTCTGTCACAGAGTACTAATCTAATGTACGCATTAACCCACCATTTATAATGCTGCACTCTTTATGAACAAGAGCGAAATACAATCAAATACAGTCTCAGATCTAAAACCGTAAGCATGTGCAATCTCTTCCGATGCACTTTTAAAATAAACATGTCCTGTAATAAATCTGAACACAATACATTCTGCAGCAGTAAACAAAATCACCACTTCACTGAAATTTCAATTTAGGCAATACAGTCAATGCTCTCATGCAGTTCGCCATGTGTGCCTGGTTCCATCATTTAATAATAATATAGTTGAAACATTTATTTAATCAGTTCCGGTCTGATAAGAAGGAGAAATAGTGTATACTTTACGCCTGGCATATTCAGGTCTGACAATTTTGTCAGCATTGTAAACTCAGCAGCTAAACACAGGATCTGAATGGCATGCTCAGTGAACAGAAATAAACGGTGAATAATAATTATGTGTGCCTGTCTGATCATCATGGTTTCCACCAAATAGCTCAAAAAAGCAATAAGTTTGGCACTCCAATATATAAATCTTTATATTAAACAAGTTACAGAAAGAGACACTTCCATTTGTTCAGCAAATCCTATAAAACAACACCACATTAAGAGACATTTACATTTAAAGAAGCACTCCTCCCATCAAAGTTTTTATCCTATTAATATATTGCAGTCATCATATTAAATAGCACTGTGTACTTACAATTGATCATTTTGTCCTTGTATCCAGCTAATTCTTCTCTTTTCCATTAGGTCTGAGACATCACGTGATTAAAAACAGACTTGCTGAATCCTTCTAAGCTCTATGTAGAAACATGAAGTCTCTTTTCCCTGAATGAGTCATGAGTTACTGCAAAAGTCCCTGGCAGGGGGAGGAGCTGAGTCAGGAGTTGAAGAGGGGAATAAGTCATGCAGGGACAAGAGACTTCCTGTTTCTACATAGAGCGGAGAATATAGAAGAATTATCTAGGTAGAAAGGCTAAATGAGCAATTGTAAGTACACAGTACTATATCATATGATGACTGCAATATATTAAGAGGATAACAACTTTGATGGGAGGAGGGCTTCTTTAACCCCTTTAAAGCCCAAGACATATTAATACGTATCTGCGCCCTGGCCTTTAAGAGCCTGATATGTATTAGTACGTCTTTGCGATCGCGCCCGCACACAGGCTGTGTGGGCGCGATCGCCGCCGGGTGTCAGCTGATTGTCACAGCTGACACCCGGTACTATGTGCAGGGAGCGGTCCTGCACTGCTCCCGGCACATTAACCCCCGCAATGCTGCGATCGAAGTCGATCGCAGCATTGCGGTGGCAAAGGGAGGTGATCGCAATACTCTCCTCCTCTTCCGGCCTCCAGCGCTGTCTGCCGCGGCTTCCCGGATGTTGCCATGACGACCCGATGTCGTCATGACAACATCGGGGTCACCAGACAGCAGTAAGATAGTTTGGTCATGCGCTGTGCATGATCAAACTATCTTCTCCCTGTGCAGCGCTGACAGCCTGCATAGCACAGGGATGGTGCTATATTCCTGTGCTATGCAGGCGATCAGAATAAAAAAAGTGAAAGTCCCATAGTGGGACAAAGTATAAAAAGTAAAAAAAAATGTCAGAAAGTGAAAAAAATATATATATTTTTTTAAAATATAAAAATTAAAAATAAAAAAAATAATCCACAAAAATAAAAATATAATGTACCCATCAATAAATATTATTATGGAAAATAAATAAATAAATAAAAGTACACATGTTTGGTATCGCCGCGTCCGGAACGACATGACCTATAAAATTGTCTCACTAGTTAACCCCTTCAGTGAATACGGTAAAAAAAAAAAAAAAAATGAAGCAAAAAACAATGCTTTATCATCATACTGCCAAACAAAAAATGGAATAACACGCGATCAAAATGACGAATATAAATAAAAATGGTTCCCCTGAAAACGTCATCTCGTCCTGCAAAAAACAAGCTGCCAAACAGCTCCATCAGTCGAAAAATAAAAAAGTTATAGCTCTCAGAATAAAGCTATGCAAAAATTTTATTTTTCGATAAAATTGCTTTTATTATGTAAAAGCGCCAAAACATAGAAAAATTATATAAATGTGGTACCGCTGTAAACGTACTGATCCGAAGAATAAAGCTACCTTATCAATTTTACCACACGCGGAACAGAATAAAAAAATTAAAAAAAAAACTATTCCTGAATTGTTGGCTTTTGTTTATTCTGCCTCCCAAAAATCGGAATAGAAAGCGATCAAAAAATGTCACGTGCCTGAAAATGGTACCAATAAAAACGTCAACTCATCCCGCAGGAAACAAGCTGTCACATGACTCTGTTGGCCAAAATATGGAAAAATTATAGCTCTCAAAATATGGCGATGCGAAAACTAGATTTTACAAAAAAATGCGTCTTTTAGTGTGTAATAGCTGTCAATCATAAAAACCCAATATGATTCTGGTCTCTCTGTAGTCACACCGACCTGAAGAATAAAGTCGTCTAATCACTTATACCGCACGAGGAACGGCGTAAAAAAATAAACTCTTGGGTTAGGGTTAGGGTTGTGCTAGGGTTGGGGTTAGGGTTGTGCTAGGGTTGGGGTTAGGGTTGGGCTAAGGTTAGGGTTGGGCTAGGGTTAGGGTTGGGCTAGGGTTAGGGTTGGGATTTTTTTCAAAAGTGAAAAAAAAAAGATGACGATATGACAACTAGTGTTGAGCGCAAGTGCTCGCTACTTGAGTTTGCATTGGGTGCTCGGGTATGCATTGAGTATCGCGGGTGCTCGAGTCTCCGCCCCATATGCTTCGCGGCCAAAAAAATCTTGCGGGGATTGCCTGCCATGCACGAGCGATCCCCGCATGTTTTTTTTGGGTGTCTAATAACCATGAAACATGCGGGCGGGGACTCGAACATGTCACTCGAGCACCCGTGATACATGGTGCATACCTGAGTACCCAATGCAAACTCAAGTAGCGAGCACTTGCGCTCAAGACTAATGACAACTTATTCAATATGATGACCTAATGTTATCAAATTCTGTGTCGTACCTCTGGGTTCAAAATGTTCACTATACCCCTTGATAAAATCCTTGAGGGGTGTAGTTTCCAAAATGAGGTCACTTGTGGGAGGTTTCCACTATTTAGGCACATCAGGGGCTCTCCAAATGCGACATGGCGTCCGCTCTTGATTCCAGACAATTTTGCGTTCAAAAAGTCACACAGTTCTCCTTCCCTTCTGAACTCTGCCGTGCGCCCAAACACTGTATTTTCCCCACATATGGGGTATTGGCATACTCAGGAGAAATTGCACAAACGTTTTTGGGGTCCATTTTCTAATCTTACCCTTGTGAGAATAAAAAAATTGGGGCTAAAACATCATTTTTATGGAAAAGTTTGATTTTTTTATTTTCACGGCTCCATGTTATAAACTTCTGTAAAGGACTTGGGGGTTCAGGGTGCTCACCACACATCTAGATAAGTTCCCTGAGGGGTCTAGTTTCCAAAATGGTGTCACTTGTGGGGGGTTTCCACTTTTTAGGCACATCAGGGGCTCTCCAAACTCAACATGGCTTCCGCTAATTATTCAAGCAAATTTTACAATCAAAAAGTCAAATGGCGCTCCTTCCCCTCCGAACCCTGCTGTGCGCCCAAGCAGTGGTTTTCCCCCACATATGGGGTATATGCTTACTCAGGAGAAATTGCACAACAATCTGCATGGTGCAATTTCTCGTGTTACCCTTATGAAAATGCAAAAGTGGGGGCTGAAAAACATTTTTGTGGGAAAAATTTGAAAATTTTATTTTTATGGCTCCATGTTATAAACGTCTGTGAAGCAACTGGGGGTTCAAGGTGCTCACCACACATCTAGATAAGTTCCCTGAGGGGTCTAGTTTCCAAAATGGCATCACTTGTGGGTGTTTTCCACTGTTTAGGCACATCAGGGGCTCTCCAAATGCAACATGGCGTCCGCTAATTATTCAAGCAAATTTTACATTCAAAAAGTCAAATTGTGCTCCTTCCCTTCCGAACACTGCCGTGCGCCCAAACAGTGTTTTTTCCACACATATGGGGTATCTGCGTGCCCAGGGGAAATTGCACAACAAATTTTGGGGTTTATTTTTTCCTGTTACCCCTGTGAAAATAAAAAAAATTTGGTCTAAAGTAACATTTTTGTGAAAAAAGTTAAATGTTCATATTTTTCTTCCACATTCCAAAAATTCCTGTGAAGCACCTGAAGGGTTAATAAAGTTCTCGAATGTGGTTTTGAGCACCTTGAGGGGTGCAGTATTTAGAATGGTGTCATTTTTGGGTATTTTCTGTCACAAAGACCCCTCAAAGTGACTTCAAATGTGATGTGGTCCCTAAAAAAATGGGTTTGTAAATTTTGTTGGAAAAATTAGAAATCGCTGGTCAACTTTTAACCCTTGTAGCTCCCTAATAAAAAAAAATTGTGCTGATGTAAAGTAGACATGTGGGAAATGTTATTTATTAACTATTTTCTGTGACATATCTCTCTGATTTAAGGGCATAAAAATTAAATTTTCGCCAAATTTCTGTTTTTTTTCACAAATAAACGCAAGTGATATTGAAGAAATTTTACAACAATCATGAAGTACAATATGTCACGAAAAAACAATCTCAGAATCAGGGGGATCCGTTGAAGTATTCCAGAGTAATTGCCTCATAAAGTGACAGTGGTCAGAATTGTAAAAATTGCCCTGGTCATTAACGTGCAAACCACCTTGGGTTGTAAAGGGGTTAATAAATTAAGATAAGTCCCAGTGATTGTTTTTTTTTCATGCCCACATGTTGTCACTATATGTACATGAATATATTGAATATAGGTCACTGAAAAGAAGACCAATGAATGGAATCATCAAACATTTTCAACCAGTGTACCCCCAACCTTTTGAGGGACACGTGAAAAAAGGGTCTAGTGGCTAAGACAAAACATACCTCTAAATTCCTCTAACCTAAATGTGTAAAATATCCCTTTAGTCTAAGTCTACATGAAGCCACAATTGTAGAGCGGGACATTTCAGCTCTTCACATGTTCTTTTCTTATGTATTGCTATGTAAATCAATACCCATTTTTTGATAATGTGTATAATTGCCACTTTGCCATATTCTTGTATATAGCGTTTTCATTTCCCATTGCCTATATATTATTAACGTATTCTGAAGTGGTTCTATACAGAAAGTATCATTACTCAAATTCCCCATCTCAGACACAAATTCTACTTTTCACAAGCCCGGTAAACAAATGATTGAATCAAAGCTAATTAAAGCACCACTCTAGTGGTGTTTTTAATTTCAGCTCTGAAGTGGTGCAACTAATCGGAGTTTCTTCACTCTAGTATTGTACTTACCAGCCACAGTCTTCACCTGTTTCCAGCACCACTCTGGTCCTGATTCACTATTTTGTGACCACAACTTCTGACTGACCGGAAGTCAGAAGTAATGGTCACAAGCTTTCAATGTAAGTCTTTGAGAGCCTCATTCTGACTCTCATAGACTTACATTGAGAAGTGACTTCCAAATTACTCCAGCAAACACTGGAGATATCCTGCAGGTCACAACCTGCAGTAGAGGACCGGAGTGGCGCTAATAACAGATGAAGACTGCAGCTGGTAAGTACAATACTAGGGACAGGGAACTTATATTAGTGCCACCACTCTAGTGGTAAAATAAAATCACTGGCGTGGTGCTTTAACCTAGTGAGAGCCCAGGTAGATCATTCTGCTGCTTTTAGTGAAAGCATTAAACTTCATTGCTGAATTCACAGCCACACCGCTCACTACTGCTGTATAATGTCTTCCATACTGCTGCTTATGTCTGCTTTCTACAAAGAAAGGAGAGCAGGAATCTATCTTTTCTGTGTACTGTGGATGGGAGATATCATACCAGTTGCCCTCCACCTATTAGCTTAGAGAGAACTGAAAATTAGAGAAGAATCCTAAAGAGGGAAAAAGTCCTGAAGAAATCAGGATACAAGTCACATAATAGGCAAAAATAGAAGTATACCTCATGTACACACACTCAACAGCTTATTCTGAAAAGTTACCTGAAAGGAAAGGTACAACTTAATATATAGTACCAATCAAAAGTTTGGACATGCCTGTTCATGCTATTGTATTCCTTATTATTATTGGAATGTTCACATTGTTGATTCAGACTGAAGGCAGCAAAACCAGCAAGAAACACATATGTGGAAACAAGGAGTAAAGTAACATGTGTCAGACAAACAAGAATTTGTGTTAAAGCTCAGATTCTTGAGAGTGCCACCATTTTACTCTGATGACAGCTGTACACCATTTGGCATTCTTTTAAGCAGATTCATCAGGTGGCCACATAAACTGCTTTTTCACCAGTCTTAAAGGAGTTTCCAGAGGTGCTAAGCACTTGCTGGCTGCTTTGCCTTCACTTTGAAGTCCAACTCATCCCAAACCATGTCAATTGGGTAGAGATCAGGTGATTATGCAGGTCATGTCCTCTGATGCAGCATTCAATCCTTATGATTTTTAGTCTCTTAACCCTTGCATAACCTGGAGGTGTGTTTTGTGTTTTTGTCCTGTTGCAGTGTTTGTACTACCAAATGCAAACCAGACAGGATGGCGAAATTTGTTGCAAAATTCTGTGGTAAACATGCTTGGTAATTGTGCCTTGATTTAAAAAAAAAATAGTCTACAATGTCACCAGCAAATCACCCACACAATACATCTCCTCCTCCATGCTTCTTGGTAGGTACCTGTTAGGCATCGGGTGTTTGCTGGATTCGAAATGGGTCCAGAACCTTCTTTGGTCTCCCATTCCAGTCCAGCTGGGGCTGATGCTGCGCAGCATCGTCATCAGTCTCAACGTCTAGCTGGTCCACGAGACGTACAGGTTGTCTCTTGGGTCTTTGTTCCTAGCAACATGAAGGACAGGTTGCGGAGGGAGACAGGGCTGTTGAGGCCTAAGTCCAGGATTCTCTGTACTGAGCATGCCCGTGACATGGCGGACCGTGATTGGTGGTTTGGGAGTCAGCTGATCCGGTGACCTGGCACCGCCTGATTGGTCGCGGGTGACGTCACCAATGGTGCGATGGTGGGCAGGGCTTAATCTTTAAAAAGCCCTCCCACAAACATGGCGGCGTGCTCTGATCATTGAGCTGTGATGGTGTTGTGTGGACGCTTGGTCTCTTGGGCTCCACGTGTGCGATAGTTTCTGGCAGGCAGGTTTAGTGGAAATAGGCAGGCTTAGATGAAATAGGCTGGTAGCTTCATCTGACAGTCTGGCTCTGACAAAGGGGTCGCCTTACACCCCGAGCAGTCTGCAGACACCCTATTCCCGGTACCACCTGTAAGCCATGTGGAGAGATACTCCTCAGTCCGGTAGCACGCCAGCTCGGAGCACGTATTCGCCGGCGTGAGTCACACACGCATCCTAGCGCCAACTGTGTAGTCCCTGTGCTGCAACAGGACTATAGATACATTATCGCATATCTCTCGTGCAGTTAACAGAGAGAGTGCGAATCCCTATTCCCGTTCCAGTGTGCAGTAACACGGAAGGGATTGTAATTTAAGTTGGTTGTTTTACCTTCTCACCCAGAAGGTGTTCGGCCGCAGTCCTCCAGGCTGCATCGCGGACCCCGGGTTCAGTTGCTTTCCATTATTTAATAAAGTTGTTTGCAACCGTCCGTTTAACAATACCACACATATAGAAATCATCTGCTCACATTTTTTGCATCTGAGTAAAGATTTCCACTGATCTATTGTCCAGTCCTTGTGTTGCTCTGCCCAAACAAGTGTTTTCTTGTTTGTGGTCCTCAGAAGTGACTTCTTCACAGCAATTCAATTATAAAGGCCTACTTATTGTTATGAACTGCTACAAGCACTAAGGAAAGATAGGAAAACTGTCCCTACAATAGGACTAAGCTGATTCCCTACGATGCAGTGGGGGACCTGTTCACCTGTTCCTTGTGAACAGACCCGCCCAAGTCCTCGGCTAGTCTGAACGCAGACCTATTGATATAAGGGAGGGGTCCCTACAAGAACTAAGGACTGGGATATAGATGGACACCTCCTAGCAGAAATTGTAGCAGAACAAAGACAAACAAACAAAAATACTAGTGGTCCAAGGACCAAGCAAACTACTGAGTTAGGTACAAGGCACCTGGCTAGCTTAAGAGTAAATGAAACACTGAAGTCCAGCAAGGCCAGAAGGGCGGAGCTGGATTATACAGGCAGAAAGTCATGTGACCAACAAAATAGAAAAAGAACTAACAGGAGGGTTCTAACAGTACCCCCTCTTCTATGAGGATCCTCTGGATCCTCCAGGCCCAGGTCTATCAGGAAACTTCCTGTGAAACGCTCCGACAAGTCTAGGAGCAGAGACATCATCCGCCTTTACCCAGGAGTTATCCTCGGGACCGAACCCTTTCCAAGCGACGAGATACTGCAACCTCCCTCTATGCCATCTAGAATTAAGAATGCGAGAAATTTCATATTCACCGTCTTCCACCACCGGAGGAACAGAGACAGTTGTGTCCCTATCCGAAACATCAGCTTTTTTCAATAAGGAAACATGAAACACCGGATTAATCTTCCAGGAGGTGGGAACCTCCAACCTAACAGCAGATTGGTTAACTACCTGAAGTACCTTAAACGGCCCTACAAATTTCGGGCCCAATTTCTTATAAGGAATCCTCAACCGCAGATTCTTAGAGGACAACCAAACCATGTCACCAACCGTAAACAAAACCTCTTGACGTTTCCTGTCAAAGTACCTCTTAGATTTTTTGTTAGCCTCTTGAAGGTTACAATGTACATCAGTCCAAACTCTCTCCAAATCACCGGAAAAATTCTCCTCCTCCGGCACAGCCGATACCAATTTGGAGAATGACCCAAATGACGGATGTCTCTCAGTACAACAAAAAAAAGGAGAACATCCAGCAGAAGAGGATGTATGGTTGTTAAGAGCAAATTCAGCAAGTGGCAGAAACTCAGACCACCCCTTTTGATTGTCAGCCACAAAACAACGCAAAATCTGTTCAACATCCTGGTTCTTTCTTTCTGTCTGTCCATTAGACTCAGGATGATATCCAGATGAAAATGACAAATGAACTCCCAACCTGTCACAAAAGACACGCCAAAAACGAGCCACGAACTGAGGTCCCCTATCAGAAACAATGTCGGTAAGAACGCCATGGAGTCTGACAATTTCCTTAACAAAAGCCTTAGCGAGTGTCTTAGCGCAGGGCAGTTTGATGAAAGGAACCAAGTGACACATCTTGCTAAAACGGTCCACGACCACCCAGATGACAGTGAAACCCTCAGAGGCAGGAAGGTCAGTAATAAAATCCATAGCAAGATGCGTCCAAGGTGCACAAGGAACCTCCTGAGGGCAAAGCAACCCCGCAGCAGGAGCATGTGAAGACTTAGATCTAGCACACACAGTACATTGACGCACCCACTTAATGACTTCCTTCTGCCACCCAGGCCACCAAAAACTGCGACCCACAAGTCTCCTATTCTCAGAAATTCCTGGATAACCTGCCAACCGAGACTCATGACACTCCACAAACAAATCTCTCCTAAAGTTCCTAGGCACAAACAACCTCCCATGGGGAGTGTTAGACGAGGCATCCTTCTGGGCTTTCAGAATCCCATCTTCCAAAACGGAGTCCAATGCTGCTATCACAACACCTTCCTGTAAAATGCTCTCCTCCTCCTCGGTACCAACCATGGGAGAAAAGCTGCGAGATAAATCATCAGCTTTTACATTCTTGGTACCCGGGATGTAAGTAGCAGAAAAATTAAACCGCAAAAAAAAAAGTGCCCACCTAGCCTGACGGGCATTCAAGCGCTTGGCAGCATCAAGATAGATCAGATTCTTATGATCAGTGAAAACCTGAATGGGAAATTTAGCACCTTCCAAGAGATAACGCCAATGTACAAATGCGAGTTTAATAGCCAGCAATTCCCGATTACCAACATCGTAATTAAGTTCAGTCTCTGAAAAATTTTTTGAAAAAAAAGCACAGGGATGTACTCCATCCTTGTTTTCCTGAGACAAAACAGCACCAACCCCCACCGAAGAAGCATCAACCTCGACCAAAAAAGGCTTGGTCTCATCAGGCTACATAAGGATGGGGACAGAACTGAATCTCTCCTTGAGATACAGAAAAGCTTCAATGGCCTCCGTAGTCCACAGAACCGTATTCGCACCTTTCCTGGTGAGATCGGTCAGCGGCTTAACAATTATAGAATTCTTAATGAATTTTCTGTGATAATTGGCAAAACCCAAAAATCTCTGTATTGATTTCAAACCAATAGGCCTAGGCCATTCCTGCACCGCCTGAACCTTCACCGGGTCCATCTCAAAGCCCTCGCTGGAGATAATGTAGCCCAAAAAACTAATTCTCTGCACAGCGAACTCACATTTCTCCAGCTTAGCAAAAAGTGAATTGTCACTTAACAACTGCAATACCTCACGTATGCTCTGCCAATGAGACTCCAGATCCGGTGAATAAATCAAAATGTCATCCAAATACACAACCACATTCTTACCAATCAAAGGCCTCAGGATGTCATTAATAAGGTTCTGAAAAATGCTGGTGCATTGGTAAGACCAAAAGGCATAACCAGATTCTCAAAATGACCCACCGGAGTGTTAAAAGCAGTTTTCCATTCATCACCTTCCTTCATACGTAACAAATTGTATGCCCCCCGGAGATCAATTTTAGAGAACCACTTGGCCCCCACTAACTGGTTGAACAAGTCAGGAATTAATGGCTGTGGGTAGGAATTGCGTACGGTAATTTTATTAATTTCGCGAAAGTTCAGACATGGACGTAAACCGCTGTCCTTTTTTTTTTACAAAAAAAAATCCAACAGCCACAGGAGACTTAGAAGGTCTAATGTGACCGGCGGCCAACCTTGTCTGTATGTATTCCTCCAAGGACTTTCTCTCAGGGATAGTCAGATTAAATAAGCGACTCTTGGGAAGAGTAGCTCCAGGATCAAACTCAATGGTGCAATCATAGTCCCTATGAGGAGGCAAAACTTACGACTCCTCCTCAGAAAAAACCTTCCAAAAATCCTGAATAGGTACAGGTAATTCCCCTTTTTCCACAGCAGCAATGCGACCGTTACAACATTTATCATGACACTTAGGGCTCCAAGACTTAATTTCATGGGTAGACCAGTCCAGTACAGGATTGTGCAATTTTAACCAAGGTAACCCCAAAATCACTGGAGAAGGCAAATTATTTAATACCGCCAAATCCAAATTCTCTTGGTGAATACCATTAATGGTGAGGGGAAACTCAAAAACCTTGTGAGTAATACATTTCAAAGGAGAGCCATCAACAGCAACCATAGAAATAGGAGATGACAAAAGTTTGGATTCTAATTCAAATTTTTCCAAAAATCCCTTATCAATCACATTGAGTGTAGAACCACAATCCACAAATACCCGAAAATTCAATCCACTCCTCCTGAAATGAGGTGCTCCCAGAAAGAAATACTCCCTTAGTGTTTAAACAAGCTATACGGGCGTAACTGACCTTTTTTTTTCTTTGTTCAAACGAAGCACACAGTTCTTAATAAAGTGGTCAGATTTACCGCAATAAAAACATAATCCCTTAGCAAACCTGCGGTCTTTTTCCTGAGAATGGGGTGACGTCGCCGCAATCTCCATCGGTTCTCCACCTTCTGAGCAGACCCTCTGAAAACTAGGAGCTGCCATAGCAGTAGATTTCTCTTCATTAATCCTAGCACGCAGTCTCCTGTCCACACGTATAGCTAATTGCATTGCCTCCTGCAAGGTTCCAGGTGTTGGGAAGGCAATCAGCAGATCCTTAACCCTTTCACTTAGACCAGCAAGAAACAGACATTTTAATGCCGAGTCATTCCATTCCACTTCGGCCGACCATCTTCTGAAGTATGTACAATAATTTTCCACATCACCTGATCCCTGCTACAAACGTCTTAATTCAGTTTCAACAGATGAGACTCGATCAGGATCGTCATACAACCCCATAGCAGAAAAAAAATCTTCCACTGATCTAAAACACGGATCATTAGGTTGGAGAGAAAAGGCCCATCCCTGTGACATTATAAACCCAATGTGCTGTGATTCATTCCCAGAGGATCTGGGTCTTAAACGAAAATATAATAAACAAGCGTTTTTAAAGGAAAAAAAATCTTGCTGTTTACCATTAAAAAAAATCAGGCAGTCCTACCTTCAGTTCCACAAAATGCGCTCCAGGACAGCTACTCACGTGTTGCTGGAGCTCGCCCACCTCCAAAGACAGTCCCTGTAGGCGTTGAGCCAACTCCTGAACCGACACCATGCTGATATCTGGATTTCTTTCCTAAGAGTGTTTTATTTTTGTATTGGACTGGACTTACTGTTATGAACTGCTACAAGCACTAAGGAAAGATAGGAAAACTGTCCCTACAATAGGACTAAGCTGATTCCCTACGATGCAGCGGTGGACCTGTTCCTTGTGAACAGACCCACCTAAGTCCTCGGCTAGTCTGAACGCAGACCTATAGATATAAGGGAGGGGTCCCTACAAGAACTAAGGACTGGGATATAGATGGACACCTCCTAGCTGAAATTGTAGCAGAGCAAAGACAAACAAACAAAAGTACTAGTGGTCCAAGGACCAAGCAAACTACTGAGTTAGGTACAAGGCACCTGGCTAGCTTAAGAGTAAATGAAACACTGAAGTCCAGCAAGGCCAAAAGGGCGGAGCTGGATTTTGTAGGCAGAAAGTCACGTGACCAACAAAATAGAAAAAGAACTAACAGGAGGGTTCTAACACTTATCACAGTCTCCTCTGGTGTGTATACTACTTTATGTCTTTCTGTGCATCATTTATTAGGGCTGTTATCTAAGGTGCTGTCAAGTTGTGTTTTCTGAGGCTGATAACTCTGATGAACTTATCCCCTGCAGCAAAGGTAATTCTTGGTCTTTATTTTCTAGGGTGGTCCTTATAAGAGTCAATTTTATCATAGCAAATTATGGTTTTCGTGACTGTACTTAAGGATAACTTCAAGGCTCTATCAGTTTTCTTGATTGACTAATCCTCATGTGTTAAAATAGTAATGGACTGCCATTTCTCTTCATTAGTTGAGTGATTTTGAGATATTCTGGGTTAGAACAGTTGTAGAATAGGTTTCAGCTCTCTGTGGAACTATGTATCAACACTGCCTCTACAAAACACATCTAATGGTAGCTAACACTTTTTAAAGACCCATGATTCCACAAATTAACTCTTGAGGAGGCATACCTGATGAAACTTGAGAATCCCAAGGTGGTGTAAAACTGTCATTAGAGTAAAAGGAAAGTACTTTGAGAAATCTAAGGTTTAACACACATTCGGGTTGGCTTTACACAAGTTTCTTTACTATGTGTTTTCAAATGCGTTCCTTTGTAGTTTTGCTGCTTTCAGATTGAATCTACAATGTGAACACTCCAAACAGAACAAGAAAAACCACTACATGACTAGGTGTGTCCAAATCTTTGACTGTACTGTATTTAGAGTTATTTTACAATAATTAACTTTGATTCTGTGCAAAACTGTTATCTTCTGAGCTTCAAAGAAAACTTTATAATGAAAAAGACTTGGTAGCAAGTTGTTATAAAAAATCTATATATAGCAAACCAATGAAACTATTTAATAGTGAAAACAAAGAGCTCTCTATATGCAGCTGATAACATTGTTGGACCGTAAAAATTTAGTGCGTGTAGTATAATTTGTTTATGCGCCCATGAAATGAGTCTGCAAATAAAAAGCATTTTACCAAGAAAAGTAATCTTTTTCTCTGAGGCTAATATTTATTAGCTTACAACACTTTAATAAGGAAGATCATTGACAAAGTCTGAGATTTATTAAGGGTATGGATGCCACAACAAAAAAAATAGATAGGGGGTCCAACATTATGAACCTATGCTGATGCAGGTAACAAAAGAACAGAGATTACTTTAGCAATTTAAAGGGAACAGGTTGGGATGGCATGTTGTTGCAGAATGCTGTGATAAACATGCTTGGTAATTGTGCCTTGATTTTGAAAAAAAATCACCTACAATGTCGCCAGCAAAGCAAACACACAATACATCTCCTCCTCCATGCTGTTTGGTAGGTACCACACATATAGAAATCATCTGCTCACATTTTCTGCATCTCACAAAGACCTGGGAGTTGATAAAAAATCTCAAGTTGTAACTGATCAGACAACAGTACCAATTTCCATTGATCTATTGTCCAGTCCTTGTGTTGCTTGGCCTAAACAAATCTTCTCTTATTTGTGGTCCTCAGAAGTGGCTTCTTCCCAGCAATTCTATTATGAAGGCCTAGTTATTGGTCTCCTCTGGTGTGCCTGCTACTTAATTTCTTTCTGTGCATCATTTATTATGGCTGTTATCACCTTGAAAAAAGCTATTTATCTGCAGATATAGGGCAAATCTGCAGGTAAATAGCATTACAATGCTACCAGGCTAACTTACTGAAAGTGTCGCTACCAGGACAAAGTGAATTTATGTCCTCTCAGGAGCCACCGGCTTCAGTCAAAAGGGCATGTATGTAGTGGCTAAAGTCACCTCTCACAGCACGGTTCATTATACTGTGAGCTACAGTTCTCATCATACCCTGGCACTTTGATTGACAAATCGCTCTGCACAAATGCACTGCAGAGCTGACTGTCAATCAAAGTGGTGGTGCATGCTTACAGCCACTGCTCAAATTATAGTGAGCGGTGCTGTGAGCGGAGACTGAAGCCACTCCATGAACGCTCCACTTTCAGTAAGACGGCCAGGCAGCATTGTAACACTATTTACCTGCAGATTAACCCTATATCTGCAGGTAAATAGCATTTTCCCAGATGACAGCTTCCCTTTAAGTAAATGCACTACCAGTTGTAGTTCGGTGTACAGTTGCTGCATCACAAGGCTAGACACATCAATGAATAGCAGGCGCAGTTAACAAGTGCTGCAACCCCTTTATTCTAATGATTGGTGGGGGTCCATCAGTTTCACCTCCATCATTCACTAGGGATGACATGTCTTGGAGAAAAGTCATTCATACTTTAGAGGCAAAATCCCTTTAAGATTATGCAATGTTGAATGACATATTTAGTTCATAAAAGCATTTGTATCATGTAAATAAGCAAAAAAAAAATATTTTTTCTTTAGGTGGATGCGCATGGAAATATATTGCTTACAACACTTGAAATCCATAATGAAGTCACTGGTAATGAAATTACAACAAGCGTCACTGATGTTAGAAATTCAACAACATCTTTTGATAACTCAGGAATTCAGTACAGAAAACAGAGTGTTACTCGTGATGGATTTGGGCGTCGCGCAATGGACAGAACTGCTCCTCATGGCAAAAAGAACCATCTAAGGAGACGATCCTCACAATTAAAAATTAAAATCCCAGATCTAACTGATGTAAACGCCATAGACAGATGGTCAAGGATGATATTCCCTATCACATTTTCTCTCTTCAACTTAATCTACTGGTTATACTATGTCAACTGATGGACTAGGATTATGATGATATTACATAGTAGTTAATTGTATGCAGTGAAGCAGGAAAGAATTCACTAGCATACGCCATGTTGATATGAATGTATGTGCACGCGCATCTCAATGCTCACACACGTTCATATGAGATGAGTAAATATATTCTGCAGCAAAGGACATGAAAAGGGACAGATCATTTTTCAGCTTTGAACAATGCAGATCTTCCTTAAAAGAAGGACCTTTTGAACAACTGCTTGAGATACACTTTTCATGATTTCTGATATGATACTTCAAGAATGGGATTACATCCACCTCCTTTCTTTCTACTTTCCTTATGTTTGCAATCGACCATCAATGTTTTTTTTTTCACACAGGTGTACTTTGTTTTATAGACTAATGCTTCATATACCAGACTTTCTTTCAGTTCATTATCTTCATTGTTTTCTAATGTTTTCATAATTTCCATTATTACAGTTTGTCAATCACTTGTTGTTGGTCGCCCACCATGATTACTCCTGGAAATTATATTATGGCACATAATGTGACACATCTCAACATTATCTGGGAATCCATCTTAATGCACTGATCTCAAACCCATTGCTGGATTCCTATTTATATAAACCACATGTTGTACAGAGCAGTATATTTTTTCTACTTAGATAGGCTATAATGCAACTTTGGCATAACAACACCCATTTTAGCCCTACTTTATAAAACAAAGTGGAGGTCATTTATAAATCAACATTGAAGCACATTTTAAGCACTGTGGTGCCTACTTTAACTAGTTATGTATATGTTTGTTCTGACCTTCCATTTTTAATATCTCTTGCAAGTTCCTGAGTTTTGAGATGTGGGGAAAAAAATGCCTCAAATAATTTCTTTCTGGTCTCAGATCTCTGCAATAATGATAAAAAAATATTTAAGAGATCAGAAAGAATGTAGGAAAAATATATGGTTCATTTTTGGGGTGTGAGTGTGCTGCTCCTATTAAAGCTGGGTTCATACCAGCGTATTTCACGGATCGTATACCTACTGACCAGGGTCACCCAACCCGAACTTATAGCCTCTTAGACACATTTGAGGCTGTAAGTTCAGATCCGGAGACCCACAGCTAGACTGAGCATTGTGGTGCATATACGAACCATGAAATATGTTCGTGTATATCCGGCCTAAGACTTCAAGGCATCCAAAATTTTTGGATGTCTCTTCGATTGAAAAAATGGTGCCCCATTTTTTGAAACGCTTTAATTTATGTGTCCTTGTTTTACTATTTTATTTTCTGTCATTACCATGTATTTTCAATTCAACATTTAGTGGTTGAAATCAGTTGCTCTTAGAAGAGAACCTTGGTGTGCTCAATCTTTGGTAAGATCATTTCTAAACACAACATTCTTCTAAGTTTATCACATGGTAAAAGACCTTTACATCTTAATTCCATACAGTACACAGCCACTTGCACTGACTACATAAAGATACCAAATTTGGAGTATGAAGGTTAAGAGACATTGACCCAATATTAACAGAGTGGGTGATATAGTAGCTTCATTCGACCTAGAATTCAGATGTTTTCCAAAATATCCGGGGCCAAAAGAAAACATTAGATCTGGATACAAATGGAGATATCAAAAAATTGCTTCATATTTTTTACGGTGTTGTTGTTTTAATTTGTTTTTACTAGACTGCTTTCAATAAACTTGGCCTAAAGAGGTTTGCCAGGATAACACTTGTTTTAGTTCTTAGGTATGCTCCGTGTAGAAATATCTTGGAAGGACAACCGTGAAACAATTGATTGGCTGCAGCGATCACATGCAGTAGTTGTGATCTCACATCTGTTGCCATATTAAAAAAAACTGGGCCGGCAGTTGTGAGGCAACCCTGGAGGGTGTAAGTAGGGCCAAGCAAGTGCACTAAAAAAATAAAACTTGAAAAAAACCTTTAAGTTGTGGGAGGTAGGAAATATATTTGGTTCTCTATGTATTTAGGATGATACGATGTTTGCGATGGATAATATTTTGGGCACATATTTTATTTCTTCTATTATGAGGCATAACCTCCTATTTGTGATGGCATTCAACAATCATTGTATCCATTATATAAACTTATCCTATATGAACGTTTAGATTATTTTAGTGAAATATAATTACTTTTTCATCATAATAATGTTGACATGGAGGGTGAGCGCCAACAGTGGCACACAATATAGTTGCCCAATATATTTTAGAGTAAGTGGTATCCAGTTTGTTAAACCTCTGAAAATGGACAAATCTCAGGATATTTGCTGTGTAACATTTTAATGTATTTTATTTCAAAGTACACTCGCCCTTTCAAGCATTGTTATTACACTGCATGGAAATTGAAAATATATTTACATAGAATGCATATATACATATAATTTATCAATGTATTTACGTTGTGCTTGCTATTGTGACAGCATGCCTTGTCATATTTTTTGTCTAACATTTTAGACGTGCCCTCCAAATGCATTGCTAGCACAATTAGTTATATACCCTTTACTTTATACATATTTCAATATTAAGAAAACCATCCAGTATGTAGCATGGTACAATCACATATGCTTTATAGCACAATATATCATCTTTAAAATTACTAGTTTTGTTTTTTATGCAAAGGAAAACAAGAAAAAAACAAACATTCTTCACATTTATTTCAAACTTTTCACACGCACTCACAAAAAGAAACATTTTTTTAGACTGGTGATTAAGCTGCATCAATTTCTGAAACGTTACTATTATTTACTTTTTATCTAATCTTGCTATTTCTAAAATGAAGATAATATATTTTTTCTAAGCCACATTTATATCACTTACATCCAATACAATTAGTGTTCTCTGTTGTAAAAGTGACAAGAGATTTTATGTTTATCTAATTTAGATTTGGCGGCTCAGTGTTCTCTAATTGTGTTTTTTATAATACATTTTTAAAGGTGTGTTCCAATATGTCATAAGATATAGTTTATCTTAGTAGTTTTATGTGGTTTATTGTACATTTCATTGCTTTTCCATGTTCATAGAGAAAATTAATCTATTTTTTTGTGCCATCTATGTTTCATACCTCAATATATACATTTCAATTAGGCAGTAGTTCTGAAATGCACAAGGCTTTGTTTGGGATCATTTTTGTCTGTATGCTTCCAATTTTATTGGATCCCGAGTTTTTTTCTTACAGATGGCCTATGAATCCTTGAGTAAATAAATCATGATGTGTAATGTGGACCCGAAGAGACAGCGTAAAGAGTCTTGATATAAAACATTGCCATGTGCATGAGGTCTAGTCTTTTTAACATATTTCATATGATTTTTTTTTTAATAAATATAAGTGATTTTGGTACATAAGTAAAAATGCTATTTACATTGTTGAACAAAAGCACAAATATAGGATTATTGTACATATCATTATCTTAGAGTATAATAAAGGCGAGGCAATAGATCTCTGCACATTAACAACTGTGTGCCTTAAGCACAATATAACTGCACAGTTTAAGTCAATATGCCGCTCTTAAATTCAGTCTTTTTTTAAGTTATATTAAAAATACTTTCATCTAAGAACATGAAAAAAGTTATTCCTGGATCCTTCTTTTTATTGTCTGTAGTCTATCTGGAATTTTTTTCCCATTTTCCACTTGCCTTCAGTTACTAGAACAGAATGTAGCTGTAAGCTGCTTTGAGACTTTATTCAATCATTTAGTCACCAGGTGGATAATTTCTATCTTCCATATAAAAAAATATTTCCTTTTCCTCTTCTTTTCACTGTGCAGAGACATTTTTGATAAAATATATGCCTTTATGGTCATCAGTATGATGGGGTAGCAGTGACTAGATGCTTACAAGACTGATACCTCTAATGTTTAGCCTATTAAATTACAATTCTTTTTTATTTTTTGATGAACTCAAACGTTAGTTGTATGTTGACATCGGTGACAAAGTAAAGAGCCTTTCTTACTGATTCAGTTTCATTAGAAAGTCATGATTGAAGTCTCATTGATTTCATTTATAACAAATCCAGATCTACAATTACGAATCCAGTTTTGAATGAAACCGAATACTAATATATTTCCCATTTATTGCTATTCACCAGCTTCCAGTTTTTATTATGTTTCATTTTTCTTGCCATCAAAATACCGGAAGGCCTGGACCCCTGACAGAATGGGCACAATAAGTGTCATCTTTTTTTTAAGTGGGGCTGATCTAAGGGTATATGTTCATTATTGCTAGGTCACAGATATTACTATTACATCTTATTATTCATGCTGCCTGAACCATGAGCTGCCTCAATCATATACAGGCTATGTTATTGCAAGCATTCATGATATACTTGGGAACTCTGCAACCTTTCAGGAATAATGCTGTGGACAATACTACTCAGATGACTAGTCCAAGAGGCCAGTCTTCTTTGGCTTCTTCCCACCCCACGTCTCTTGAGTAACGTTTTCCCCATGTATGTAGAGAGAGACCTTCCCATCAAGGGATTCAGAGAGGGAAGGAGCCACAGAGGACCTGCCTCTTGGACATGTCATCTGAGTATCATTGTCCCCGACTGGCTTCTAAAAATATTTTTTCTCTGAAATACTGTTGTGTTTCATAGTAAAACATATATGCATACAATAACACACTTGGTTTTGATTCTTGCTTTGTGTGGGTCGCGCAGCATGAATCAGTTGTCAATTTCCCTCTGAATAAGCAATAGATGTCAAAATCTCTTCTGATTATTGGGTGTAATTTAAAAATTTCAGAGTCACCTTGTAGCCACCTGCTACAAGACACAAGTATTTTCAATTACACATGGTAGGTGGATCCACCCGGTACAGATTTTACATTGGGGACCAAAATCATCTTACTTCTAATTTTAACTCAAACTATAAAAAGACTATATCACATTATTTGAGCTATACATTCAGAAGCCTGTGTTAATCAAATTCTAGAATATTCATTGACTATTGCACACATATAAACACATATCTGCCAAATATTTCTTTATTCACTGAAGATGTCACAAAGAGCCAAGAAAAAAGAAAAACATTTTTGTAGAATTTTAGAAGTTACATGTAGATTACTTCTATAGTGCTCCCAGTAAGAGACTGAAAAACAAAACTTAGATTCAAATTATTCTAGATAATGAATTCATAACAAACAATACTCCAGGAACCACTGCGTTTCCATCTTTATTTACTCCGATTATTGCACTTACTGTACCTGGTGCATTATGATTTCTACAAATGATACATGTATTTTTGTACAATGCAGTCACTCATGGTTATCCCTACCACTGTCATGTTGGACCACACCTTTAACAAATATCTTGTGTTGTTTCTTCTGATTCGTTTTCATTACTGTGATAAGAGATATATTTGACGTGTTGCAGAAGGCAGAGAAGTTGTCAGCTATGGGTGCAGAGTTTTGCTTTGTTTTGCAGTATAACACTTTTGTTAAATCATGAACTATTTTTTTTCTGTTTTAATTGCTTATAAAATGTCCATTTATTCATATATATTTTTCAGTATGTTTTGGCTTTTAAAATAATATGATAACTATTTAACAAATGAATGATTTTATATTAAAAAAGACTATATAAAATTGGTTGTTGTTTTGTTGTTATAAATATAAGGTATTCCTTCTAGAAAGCTACTGGCTCCAGTTGGGAGGTAGTTTTTGATAAATGCTCTATAATAAACGTGTGCAAAATAGTTCTCTTCTAGAATAAAAACACTGTGTAGTACTAGGTAGACGTTGACCTATACATAATACTAGCCATATAGTTTGGACAGTGATTTCTAATTAAGACTATGGCCCTTATTCATGAAGGTGTTTTCACCAGAATTTTGGATCCAGTTGGATGAACACATAGGTGAGCTGCGCAACTGGATCCAATATCTTTTGGAGGATTTGTACACCAGCCAAGGGACAGCAGTAGCTGTTTTTCTTCATGCCTACATAAGAGTTGTGCCTGTAATCAGCACTCTCCTACTCTCCCTCCATAGGATATCACCCTATTGTGCTACGCTCTGTTTCCCACTTCTAGATTTACACTTCACCAGAATTTTGACATATTCATCGAAATCTGAACTGATAAAAATATTTGCCTTGGCAGTAGCTGCTTGGCACAGGTTGCTATATTTGAGTTTTCAATTTGCTACCACTATCTATATTGACTCTCTTGGTTTACTACACTTTTTAATCCTCTTAAAAAAAAAATATGGATGTTTTCCAGCCAGGATGGCTCTCTTTTTCTCTTTCTTCTCCCTCTCTCATCTATCTATCTATCTATATATCTATCTATCTTATCTATCTATCATGAATGTAAGTGGTATACATTCTGTTACAGAGGGCAGATCCAATGGACAATCCATTTGGTCCCAAGAACTGCACATTCCATGAAATGTCTTTCAGAGAAATTGTTTTTAACAGTTTTGAATATCTAAAGTAGCATTATGAAAGAGAACAGCATTATTTATTGTCTACCTTCTAAGTATAACCTGAAAGCATACATGAGATCAGAAGATAAATCTCCATTCAAACCATACACTTGACAGGTTTGTTAGATGAAATTCACCAGTTTTGTCTTTTAGGTAATTATTTTTCCAAACAAAAGTCTCCAGAGATATTAACTTTACGTCCAGCCATCAACAATAACAGGGAGCAATTATACAACATTCACTAACAGTTCTTGTGATGGTATGTTATTTTTGTTATTTCCATTACCTGATATTGAACTCATTGTACATAAAGTCATGGCAGAAGTATTTCGCCCAGAAAATTAATGCAATTACACATGTTTTGTTATACACATATTTATTTCCTTTTTGTGCATTTGAACAACTCAAAAACAATTGAAGAAAGGCAAATTGGACATAATTTCACTCAAAACCCCAAAAATGGGTTGGACAAAATTGTTGCCACCCTCAACTTAATATTTATTTGCACACCCTTTGGAATAAATAACTGCAATCAATACCTTCCTATTATCATCAACAAACTTCTTACATCTCTCAACTTGAACTTTGTTCCACTCTTCTTTTGCAAACTGCTCCAAGGCTCTCATATTTGAAGGGTGCCTTCTCCTAGCATCAATTTTAAGATATATCCACATGTGTTCAATTGGATTTAGATCCAGACTCATTTCTTTAAAATTCTTCAGCACTTTGTTTCCATCCATTTCTGGGTGCTTCTTGAAGTATGTTTGGGGTCATTGCTGGAAGACCCATTACCTAGGATGCAAACCCAGCTTTTTGACACTGGGATCTACATTTGGACCCAAAATTCTTTGAGAATCTTCAGATTTCATGAGGCCTTGCACACAGTCAAAGTACCTAGTGCCAGAGGCAGCAAAACAACCCCAAAACATCTTTAAACCTCCTCCATATTTGACTGTAGGTACTGTGTTCTTTATAGGTCTCATTACGTTTTCAGTAAACAGATAGATGTACTTTACAAAAAAGCTCTATCTTGGTCTCATCTGCCCACAAGACACTTTCCCGGAAGGATTTTGGCTTACTCATGTACATTTTGGCAAACTGCAGTCAAGCTTTTTATGTATCTGTATCAGCAGTGGGATCCTCCTGGGCCTCCTGCCATAGCATTTCATTTGTTCAAATGTCGATGGATAGCTCGTGCTGACACTGATGCACCCTAAGCCTGCAGGACGGCTTTAATTTTTTTGGAACTTGATTGAGGCTTCTTATCCACCATCTGGACTATCTTGCATTGCAACCTTTGATCATTTTTTCTCTGCCATCCATGTCCAGAGAGATTATCTACATTGCCATGTGTTGTAAACTTCTTGATTATGTTGCACTGTGGACAAACGAACATCAAGATCTCTGGAAATTAACTTGTATGAGATTGTTGATATTGTTCAACAATTTTGGTTCTCAAGTCCTCAAACAGTTCTCTTCTTCTCTTTCTGTTCTCCATGCTTAGTGTGTCATACACAGACACATAATGCAAAGATTGAGCCAACTTATCCCCTTTTTATCTAGTTTCAGGTGTGGTTTTTCATATTACCCACAGCTGTTACTTGCCGCAGGTGAGTTTGAACCAGTATCACATCACAAAGTTGTTTACCCACAATTTTGGAAAGGTGCCAACGATTTTGTCCTGCCCCTTTTTGGGGTATATATATATATATATATATATATATATATATATTTATATATGTGTATATATATATATATATATATCACAGTACAGACCAAAAGTTTGGACACACCTTCTCATTTAAAGATTTTTCTGTATTTTCAAGACTATGAAAATTGTACATTCACACTGAAGGCATCAAAACTATTAATTAACACATGTGGAATTATATACTTAACAAAAAAGTGTGAAACAACTGAAAATATGTCTTATATTCTAGGTTCATACACAGCTGATAGTCCTACTGAATAGACTTTTAGAATTTGTATTATGGCCAGAAAAAAGCAGCTAAGTAAAAAAACGAGTGGCCATCATTACTTTAAGAAATGAAGGTCAATCAGTGCAAAAAACTGGGAAAACTTTGAAAGTGTCCCCAAGTGCAGTTGCAAAAACCATCAAGCGCTACAAAAAAACTGGCTCACATGAGGACCGCCCGAGGAAAGAAAGACCGAGAGTCACCTCTGCTTCTGGGGATAAGTTTATCCGAGTCACCAGCCTCAGAAATCGCAGGTTAACAGCAGCTCAGATTAGAGACCAGGTCAATGCCACACAGAGTTCTAGCAGCAGACACATCTCTTCAACAACTGTTAAGAGGAGACTGTGTGCAGCAGGCCTTCATGGTAAAATAGCTGCTAGGAAACCACTGTTAAGGACAGGCAACAAGCAGAAGAGACTTGTTTGGGCTAAAGAACACAAAGAATGGACATGAGACCAGTGGAAATCTGTGCTTCGGTCTGATGAGTCCAAATTTGAGATCTTTGGTTCCAACCACCGTGTCTGTGCGACGCAGAAAAGGTGAACCGATGGACTCTACATGACTGGTTCCCACCATGAAGCATGGAGGAGGAGGTGTGATGGTGTGGGGGTGCTTTGCTGGTGACACTGTTGGGGATTTATTCAAAATTGAAGGCATGCTGAACAGCATGGCTACCACAGCATCTTGCAGCAGCATGATATTCCATCCGGTTGGCGTTTAGTTGGCCCATCATTTATTTTTCAACAGGACAATGATCCCAAACACACCTCCAGGCTGTGTAATGGCTATTTGACCAAGAAGGAGAGTGATGGGGTGCTACGCCAGATGACCTGGCCTCCACAGTCACCAGACCTGAACCCAATCGAGATGGTTTGGGGTGAGCTGGACCGCAGAGTGAAGGCGAAAGGGCCAACAAGTGCTAAGCATCTCTGGGAACTCCTTCCAGATTGTTGGAAGACCATTTCCGGCAACTACCTCTTGAAGCTCAGCAAGAGAATGCCAAGAGTGTGCAAAGCAGTCATCAAAGCAAAAGGTGGCTACTTTGAAGAACCTAGAATATAAGACATATTTTCAGTTGATTCACACTTTTTTGTTAAGTATGTAATTCCACATGTG
This sequence comes from Phyllobates terribilis, assembly GCF_046119375.1. Classification (NCBI taxonomy): domain Eukaryota; kingdom Metazoa; phylum Chordata; class Amphibia; order Anura; family Dendrobatidae; genus Phyllobates; species Phyllobates terribilis. The sequence continues at coordinate 335,747,037 of NW_027362762.1, forward strand.
TTAATTCATAATTTTGATGCCTTCAGTGTGAATGTACAATTTCCATAGTCATGAAAATACAGAAAAATCTTTAAATGAGAAGGTGTGTCCAAACTTTTGGTCTGTACTGTATATATATATATATAGTGGGCCATTTATATGGATACACCTAAATAAAATGTGAGTGGTTGGTGATATCAACTTCCTGTTTGTGGCACATTAGTATATGGGAGGGGGAAAACTTTTCCCGATGGGTGGTGACCATGGTGGCCATTTTGAAGTCGGCCATTTTGGATCCAACTTTATTTTTTTCAATGGGAAGAGGGTCATGTAACACATCAAACTTATTGAGAATTTGAGTTATTTACAAGTTTATGACCATTTATAAAATGTGTTCAAAGTGCTGCCCATTGTGTTGGATTGTCAATGCAACCCTCTTCTTCCACTCTTGACACACTGATAGCAACACCGCAGAAGAAATGCTAGCACATGCTTCCAGTATCCGTTGTTTCAGATGCTGCACCTCTCGTATCTTCACAGCATAGACAATTGGCTTCAGATAACCCCAAAGATAAAAGTCTAAAGGGGTCAGATCAGGAGACCTTGGTGGCCATTCAACTGACCCACAACGACCAATCCACTTTCCAGGAAACTGTTCATGTAGGAATGCTCGGACCTGACACCCATAATGTGGTGGTGCACCATCTTGTTGGAAAAACTCAAGGAATGTGCCATCTTCAGTGCATAAAGGGAGCAACACATCATCATGTAGCAATTTCAGATATCCAGTGGCATTGAGGTTTCCATTGATGAAGAATGGCCCCACTATCTTTGTACCCCATATACCACACCATACCATCAATTTTTGTGTTCCAACAGTCTTGGAGGGATCTAATCACTGTGGGTTAGTGTCAGACCAATAGCGGTGGTTTTGTTTGTTAACATCACCATTCACAAAAAAGTTTGCTCATCACTGAACATAATGTTCTGTGTAAACTGAGGGTCCTGTTCCCATTTTTGTTTTGCCCATTCTGCAAATTCAGTGCACCGATCTGGGTCATCCTCTTTGAGATGCTGCAGCAGCTGGATTTTGGTGCCATTTGTGAGTAGCTAATATCTGCCGAAGGGATGTTCGACTGATGCCACTCTCCAGTGTCATGCGGCGAGTGCTGCGCTGTGGGCTCTTGCTGAATGAAGCTAGGACAGCCACTGATGTTTCTTCATTAGTGACAGTCTTCTTGCGTCCACATTTTGGCAAATCCAACACTGAACCTGTTTTACGAAATTTGGCAAGCAGTTTGCTAACTGTAGCAAGGGAGATGGGTGGTCTTGTAGGGTGTCTTGCATTGAAATCTGCTGACATGACCCGGGTACTGCTTTCACCAAACATCAACACAATTTTTATCTGCTCCTCACGTGTTAACCTCTGCGACATATTAATGGCTGTAAACAAAGAGAAACTTGTAAATAACTCATGAAAGAATAAAGTTACATTAAAACCAAGCACACCATGCTTTGATCTGTCACATGACCCTCTTCCCATTGAAAAAAATAAAGTTGGATCCAAAATGTCTGACTTCAAAATGGCCGCCATGATCACCACCCGTTTTCCCCCTCCCATATACTAATGTGCCACAAACAGGAAGTTGATATCTCCAAACATTCCCATTTTATTTAAGTGTATCCATATAAATGGCACACCCTTTGTATATATATCGTTAAAACCAGAAGTTTACATACACTATATAAAAAGACACATATGCATGTTTTTCTCAATATCTGACATGAAATCAGAATAAACCTTTCCCGTTTTAGGTCAATTAGGATTACCAGAAATTTTAATATTTAACAAATGCCAGAATAATGAGAGGGAGAGAATGTTTTAAGGCATTTTTATTACTTACTGCAAAGTCAAAAGTTTACATGCATTTCATTAGTATTTAGTACCATTGCCCTTAAACTGAATGACTTGGGTCAAACGTTTGGGATATCCTTCCACAAGCTTCTCATAATAGTTGGTCAGAATTTGGACCCACCTGGTGTAACTGATACAGGTTTGTAGGTTTCCTTGCTCTCACCTGCCTTTTCAGCTTTGTGGTTTTGTGATGGCCATTCCAAAATATTGACTTTGTTATCCTTAAGCCACTTTGTTACCATTTTGATGGTATGCTTCGGGACATTGTCCATTTGGAAGACTCATTTCCACCCAAACTTTAACTTCCTGCCTAATTTAGAAGTGACCAAAAGAGCCTGGGTGGGAAAAATCGCTCCCATACTCCAAAAACTTACCAAACATGAACACTAGGACCAATGTTATTCAATTGGGTTATTCAGATGACAATTTTTTCACATGGACAAAATGCCCTATTGTGTTCCGTATTGTGGATGATGCCTATCTATACCATTTTATGAGTGCACAAAAAAATTGGATCTTATACAGATCATTTTTATAGCATCCCATTTTTATTGATACATTACCTTTCTTAACATAGAAAACTGTATTTGGTCTTGTAAATTTTATTAACTGCTGATTTAAAACTATGAATGCCATATGGATTGCATAAAAATGACAATATACGGTAAATGAAAAATATCCGGATCAAAATCACCTTTATGAAAATATTTTAATATAGTTTTTAATATGCTTGTGTGAACTTAGCCCAACACTGGCATGCCGTACATTACCTAAACCAACCAAGAATTTCCCATTTTTGGATTAATAAATATTGTAAAACATTATTTTAAAAACTCTCTTTAAGTGTTTTAAAAAAAAGTTAATAATTACATGAATAAAAAACGACAGTTTTACTAATATAAAAGGTTTTATTTAAAAAAAAAAAAATCAATAAATGCCCCCAAAATAACAGGACATATTTGGTATCACTGAATTTGTAATGACTAGTGTTGAGCGAGCACTAAAATACTCTGGTGCTCGAAGCTCGGGCCGAGCTCGCCGTGATGCTCGGGTACTCGACCCGAGCAACGAGCCCAATGTTAGTCTATGGGAGACTCGAGCATTTTTGAGGTGGCACCCCCGGCAGTCTTTTAAAAGCCTAACAAGTGCCCAAAACGATAGTGACAGTGCTCAAATGACATGGGGACAGCATGGGGATCGCCCCAGGAAGCATTTCTGACCCTCAGGTCACTGCTGTCAACAACGTGGTCAGAGGTATTAAGCCACTTTTACAGGCTCACAATAAAACGTTCAAAAACGAAAGTGAAACTTTTTTCCTGTGAAATATGTTAAGGAACATCCTTTCCAGAGTAAAGACTTGTGTATAAGTTAAAATAAATGACCAAAAACAAAAATACAACTCCACACCTTCGGATATGTTCACAAGTAGCATTTTTTATTATTTTTTTGCACTTTTGTATTGCTTTCAACTATGACAAATGCATTCACCATGAAATGTCATTTTATCATTTTACAACCTTATCTGGCCATGTGCTGTGTGACACATGCATAAAGTGCTGAAAAGACAAGGGGACAGCATGGGGAAGACCCCTGGAAGCATCTCTGACTCCCAGGTCACTGTCTAAAAGTGTGCCCATCATAAGTGATCCTTACCGCATCAGAAGATGCAGACTTGCAACTATCCCCATGCAAGTTCTAGTCCCAGGGCAGTGTTCAATTGTACCTCCCCCATTCCTTGCAATACAAGCTCAAGTATGCAGCCTGCCACCCACCCACACCCAGGCTGCAATACCATACTGCCTGCTTGCTTGAACTTGAATTTGGGCCTTTTAGGCATGTGGAGGCGGAATCTGGCCACCACCTCATGGCTGTGTTGGCGGCCTAGAATCCATACTCAGTCCCCAGACGCCCGGCGGCTGGGTGTCCATACTCGGTCCCCAGCCGCCCCGCGGCCGGGTGTCCACGCACGGTCCCCAGCCGCCTGGGGGCAGCCGGGTGTCCATAAACGGTCCCCAGCCGCCCCTATTTCTACTTGGAACATCCCCCCACACACTTTTCTTAGCCCAGCCTGCTTTAGGCAGCATTGGACGAGCCCACCAGAGAACCAGACTCCTCCGGTGGGCCCTGACTTCTCCATCGGTGGAGTTGAGAGTGCCAAGGTGAGGAGCATGATGATGATGACAGAAGTTAGCATCTGCTATGTTTTCTTTTAATGCAAGTGTAAGTGTGCAGCCTGCCACCCACTCACCCCCAGACTGCAATTCCATACTGCTAGCTTGCACTTGAAATGGGGCCTTTTAGTTTGGAGGAAGCCGAAGCTGGCCACTACCTCATGGCTGCTTCGGCAGCGAGGTATCCATACTCAGTCCCCAGCCGCCCATATTTGTCCTGGTGTGCCTTATACATAAGATTAAGCGCGTATACCAAAACATTACCTGTGCCCTCCCCAGTGCATTTAGCGGGAAGGAGAGCCTATTCCGCTGTAGTGTGTGCATGCCAAAACCCTGTTCATGATACATGCGAAGATGCCTCCCACCTTGCACCTGTCGTTGCAGACTTGCAACTATCCCCATTCAAGTCCTTGTCCCAGGGCAGTGTTCAATTGTACCTCTCCCATTCCTAGCAATGCAAGCGCAAGTATGCAGCCTGCCACCCACCCACCCCCAGGCTGCAATACCATACTGCTTGCTTGCTTGCACTTTAAATTGGGCCTTTTAGGCATGTGGAGGTGGAATCTGGCCACCACGCCATGGCTGTGTCGGCGGCCTGGTATCCATACTCAGTCCCCAGCCGCCTGGTGGCCGGGTGTCCCCGCTTGCTCCCCAGCCTCCAGGGGGTGGCCGGGTGTCCATACTCGGTCCCCAGCCACCCCTATTTGTCCTGGTAACCTTTCCCACACTTTTCTTAGCCTGGCCTGTTTTAGGGCAGCATTGGCCGAGCCCACCGGACTATCAGACTCCTCCGGTGGGCCCTGGCTTCTCCATCAGGGGAGTTGAGAGTGCCAAGGTGAGGAGCATGATGAGGATGATAGAAGTTAGCATCTGCTTTGTTTTGTTGTAATGCAAGCACATGTATGTAGTAGCGGCTAGGCCTGAGGTGGTCAGCGTTTTGGCACATATCCTACCTCCTCCGAGGATTGCTCGATGTTTTCCTGCTACTATCCAAGTTCTATGACTCCCGTTAAAACAAAGCTTCAGGTGATAAATGATGGATGAGGTAGTGGCAAAGGAGAAAGAGCAGGAGGAACAGGGACCATTCACATCAATATCAGGCCAGTCAACCAGATATGTCTTGTAGGATATGTTTCTGTAACAAAAGGAGCGGTTCGGCTACACAGTTATAGGGCATACAGTGAGTGCAATGCCTACCAAAAATTTCGAGCCACTCCAATGCCCCTTGGAAATGACATGGAGGTCAGAGGGCGTTAACTAAACCTTTTTTTCCATTTATAGCAACTGGGTCTCCCGTGCACTGTTGGCCTAAGCAGTGAATGGAAGGCTTTCCAAAAATTATGAGGAACTGCAATGCCCCTTACAAGAGCCATGTGTGGCACCCCAGGGGTCTGGTCACCACAGTAATAGAGATATTATGTCGGAGAGCAAGTGGGAGGTTTCCTGGTCAGGATCCCTTAAACATGCAATATGCTCCTTCCCCAATCCTGGGAGGGGAGAATTCTGCCCTTATAAACTGGATCTGGGGCGGGGTTGAGTGAGTCAGAGAACAGTCAGAGTCAGAGTGAGAGCAAGGGAAAGTAACAGCAAGGAGCTCTGTAGGAGCTAGCAGCTAAAGACCAGGGGCTGGAAGCGGAGCAGAGCTCGCCCTGGCAGAAGACAATAGGAACCGGACACCGGAGTCCGAAGCTGTGAGGACTTATATATCCAGCAGCAGAAACCAGCCGGCAGGGGATTTCAGGTCCTCTGGCCATAGAAGCCCGGAGGCTCAGTCACAAGCAAGGGACCAGCACCGCAGATGTGGAGCGGAGGCTAACAGAAGACCCCAAGTCACCAGCCATACGGGTGAGCACTACACGGTACACTCAGGGACGTGGGCTACTTCTACCCGCTTACAGCAAAGTAGCCAGGAAGAGTGCAGACAGACGGGGAGGCCTACAACTCCACCTGGCCAGGGGAACTCCTGCTTGCTCACAGACTGACCAGGCCTCTTATGCTAGCCAGTACTCCCGGGAGGGTCTACCTTATAATCATCAGTAAAGACCCTGAACTGCACTTCAAATACTCTGAGTCGTTCCTGCTGCGCTCGTGCACCATCACCCCCATCATCCACACTCACTGCCCTGAGGCTATACTCCTCCCATGGGGAGTTATCCCATTCTCTGCTGTGCACACAACACCAGCCTCAGCGGTCTGCCTCACAGCGGTGGTACTCCCTGACCGCAATCCACGGGTGGCGCAGTCGGACAATTAGCCTCAAAACCTAAGAAAGACTGCCACTGGTTTGACCAGCCTGAGCCACGGGATCGGGTCACCGCCACGGAGACTACACACCCCAGAGACCCGGCACCGGGTATCCCACACACGTGTACACACGGCCCAGGGGGCGCATCACATGCAGTACAGCATATTACAAACATAAGTCCCATTATTGGGGAGTGGGTGTCCCATGGTACTTGCTTATGCTTTTCAAGCAAAAGCTGCCAAAAATTAGGATGGAGCAACTTGCAATGCCCCTTACAAGAGCCTTGCAGTACAGCATATTACAAACATAAGTCTCATTATTGGGGAGTGGGAGTCCCATAGTATTTGCTTATGCTTTCCCAGCAAAAGCAGCCAAAAATTAGGATGGAGCAACTTGCAATGCCCCTTACAAGAGCCATGCAGTACAGCATATTACAAACATAAGTCCCATTATTGGGGAGTGGGTGTCCCATAGTATTTGCTTATGCTTTCCCAGCAAAAGCTGCCAAAAATTAGGACGGAGCAACTTGCAATGCCCCTTACAAGAGCCATGCAGTACAGCATATTACAAACATAAGTCCCATTATTGGGGAGTGGGTGTCCCATAGTATTTGCTTATGCTTTCCCAGCAAAAGCTGCCAAAAATTAGGACGGAGCAACTTGCAATGCCCCTTACAAGAGCCATGCAGTACAGCATATTACAAACATAAGTCCCATTATTGGGGAGTGGGTGTCCCATAGTATTTGCTTATGCTTTCCAAGCAAAAGCTGCCAAAAATTAGGACGGAGCAACTTGCAATGCCCCTTACAAGAGCCATGCAGTACAGCATATTACAAACATAAGTCCCATTATTATGGGGTGGGTGTCCCATAGTATTTGCTTATGCCTTGCAAGCAAAAGCTGCCAAAAATAAGGACGGAGGAACTTGCAATGCTGGCACCCTGGTGGTATAGTGGTGGTGGAGGCTGAGGAGAAGGAGAAGAAGATTAAACAGCCGAAACGAGGAAGCGTATACCCATGTGTGGGTGTGAAGCGGTGCATGTGAATACACCTCCCTAAATAACTCAGTGGATTTGACTTTATGTTACTCTGCTGTCATTTGGTGGTGATGAGAAGTCTGGCCCAATCCAGCCCTTGTTCATTTTGATAAGGGTCAGCTTGTCAGCATTGTCAGTTGGCAGGCGAGTGCGCTTATCAGTTATAATTCCCCCAGCGGCACTAAAAACATGCTCCGATAACACGCTAGCGGCAGGGCAGGCCAGGACCTCCAAGGCGTACAGAGCAAGTTCATTCCAAGTGTCCAGCTTGGAAACCCAATAATTAAAAGGCACAGAGGAATCACGGAGGACGCTGGTACGATCGGCAAGGTACTCCCTCACCATCTTTTGAAACTTTCCACTCCTTGTGAGAGTACCCCGCGCCTCAGGGCCTGTAAGCTGGGCGGGTGTTAGAAAACTGTCCCAGAACGTTGACAGTGTTCCCCTGCCTCTGCTGGATTGGAGTTGCATCTCTCTCGCCTGTACACCTTGGTTGGGCAGCGAACTGTGACCTCTGCCGCTAGCGTGTTCAGATGGGAATTTTTTTAAGAGTTCTGCAGCAAGGGCCTTCTGGTATTGCCCCATTTTTGTAGACCTCTCCACCTCAGGAATAAGAGAGTGAAAGTTCTCCTTGTAGCAGGGGTCTACAAGTGTCACCAACCAGTAATGACTGTCACCCAACATTTTGACAACGCGAGGGTCACGGTTAAGGCAGCGTAACATAAAGTCAGCCATGCGTGCCAGACTGGTAACGGGCAAGATTTCCGTGTCCTCACCAAGATGACGACTGACCATGCTCTCCTCCTCCTCCTCCTCTTCCTCCTCCCCCCTGTCCTCAGGCCACCCACGCTGAACCGACAGTATGACACTTGTACAGGTACTACCGTCTACAACGCATGATAGCAGCTCCTGTTCTTCCTCCTCCTCCTCCTCCTCTCCCTCATTGTCCCCCAATACACGTTGGGATGAGATGAGGCTGGGCTGTGTGTAATCGCCCGCTACGGCTTCTTGATCCATCTCATCATACTCTGGCTGAAATGCCTCCTCTTTAATTCTCTGCAGAGAGCGTTGCAAAAGACAGACAAGTGTGATGCTGACACTAATGATGGCGTCATCACCACTCACCATCTTGGTGGCCTCCTCGAAGTTTGTCAGGATGGTACATATGTCAGACATCCAGGTCCACTCCTGAGGTCTTATGTGTGGAGTCTGACCTGAATATCGACGGCCTTATTGCAGCTGGTACTCCACAACTGCTCTCTTCTGCTCACAAATCCTTTGCAACATGTGGAGGGTAGAGTTCCAATGTGTGGGGACATCACACACCAGTCGGTGTGCCAGAAGCTGCAAACGCTGCTGCAACACAGCAAGGGCGGCGGAAGCTGTAGCCGACTTGCGAAAATGAGCTGACAGGCGGCGTACCTTCACAAGCAGATCTGGCAACTCGGGGTACGATTTAAGAAACCGCTGAAACACGAGGTTAAGCACATGAGCCAGGCATGGTACGTGTATGATCTCACCTCGCCTCAGAGCCGCCACCAGGTTACGGCCATTGTCACACACGACCATGCCGGTATGAAGGTTCAGCGGTCTCAGCCACAGATCTGCCTGCTCTTTCACAGCTGTCCACAACTCACAAGCAGTGTGAGGTTTATCACCTAAGCTTATGAGTTTCAGCACAGCCTGTTGCCGCTTGGCGGAGGCAGTACTGCAATGCTTCCAGCTTGTAACTGATGTGGTGATATCTGAGATGGAGGCTGAACATGAGGAGGAGGAGGAGGAGGAGTATGCGCAGGAGCTGTACACTGTGGGGGCAACTCTGACTGACATAGGGCCCGCAATCCTCGGTGTGGGGAGGATGTGTTCCGTCCCAAGGTCCGACTGGGTCCCGGCTTCCACTATGTTTACCCAGTGTGCCGTCAGAGAGATGTACCGTCCCTGGCCACAAGCACTTTTCCACGTGTCCGTTGTCAGGTGGACTCTCCCAGTAACTGCGTTGTTGAGGGCACGGCAGATGCTTTGGGACACGTGCTTGTGTAGTGCGGGGATGGCACACCGGGCAAAATAGTGTCGGCTGGGGACCGAGTACCGAGGGACGGCCACCGCCATAAGATTGTGGAAGGATTCCATCTCCACCAGCCTAAAAGGCAGCATTTCCAATGCAAGCAGTCGAGAAATGTGCGAATTTAGGACTGTGGCCTGTGGGGCGTTAGCTGCGAATTTCCGCTTTCGTTCAAAGGTCTGGGATATGGACAATTGAACGCTGCGGTGGGACGTGGACGTTGATGCTGTTTCTTGAGAAACTGCCATAACAAGTGAAGACTGAGAGGAGGGGGCATCTTTACATGCAGTATGAACAGGGGGTTGCCTTGCACACACAACAGGGGGTTCTATTGCACGCACAACAGTGGAAGAAGCAGTGGTGACACCCGCTGACACTTGTCGTGGACCCTGGGTTTCGCCCCACAAAGTCGGGTGATTTGCTGCCATGTGCCTGATCATGTTGGTGGTGGTCAGGCTGGTAGTTTTGTAACCCCTGCTGATGCTGGCATGGCAGGTAGAACATATGGCCTTTTTGGGGCTATCAGCAGAGTCTTTAAAAAAATTCCAGACTCTGGAAGACCTACCGCTTGTACTGGCAACGTCCCTTGTGTTGGTGTTACGGGGAACGGTTGCCTGCCTTCTGTCTGCGGCCACCACACTGCTTCTTCCTGCCTGTTGGGGTACTCTGCCTCCCTCCCCCTGTGTGCTGCTGGCCTCACTCTGCATGTTCTCCTTCCACGTTGGGTCAGTTACTAGATCATCCACCACCTCCTCCTCTTCCACTTGCGCACCACGATCCTCCTCCTCACTTCCTGGCAATTGTGTCTCGTCATCGTCCACCTCTTGTGACAGATTGCCAACGTCGACTTCCTGTGGCCGTGGCTGTTCAAATATTTGGGCATCGCAACATGGGATCTCCTCTTCCACCACTTCAAGCGTATCAGGCGAGGGGCCCAAATATGGAAATGGACCAGTGAACAGCTCTTCAGAGTGTCCAAGTGTGGGATCACTTGCTGTCTGACGACACTCGGCATGGTGGGAGGAAGGAGCATCAGGGTGAGGAGGAGTATGCGGTCGAGACTCACGGCTACTAAGAGTTGACCGTGTGGAAGACAGATCGGAGGTGGTGGTGCCCAGGTAACTGGAAGTATTATCTGCTATCCAATTAATAACCTGTTCACACTGATCAGTTCTCAATACTGGTGTTGTTCTGTGCTTCCCTAGTAATTCGGTCAAGAAGTGGGAGCGAGAAGATGTGGCTGTTGGTTGTGGCACATTTTCACCTTGTCCACGGCCCCGTCCTCTGCACGAACCATCACCAGAATGTCCACTTCCACATCCCTTGCTACGCGCCTTGCCCATTGTAAATTAAGTAAAATAGCTTACACTTGCACTATCAATGGAAAAAGGGTAATAAAGAGTAGATTAGAACCGTGGAAGAGGAAAACCACAGTTATTGTTTACTGGGGTATACCACACATTTTTAAATAGAGATATTTGCGGCTGAACAGTGAGCGACACACTCAAACTGCTTTTTTTTTACATACCAAAGGCCCAAAACTGGATAGTACAGCGATTTGACACGTGGAACTGCGAAACCACACTGGGATGTCGGGCCTACACAAGACTATTTTCAACTGATATATTTTTGTGTCACAACAGTCTGGAGACACTACTGTTTTTCTTTACGGAAAAAACTACCAAAAGCTGAATAATAGAGATTTTTTACCGTGGGATGGCAAAACCACAGTTATTGTTTACTGGGGTATACCACACTTTTTTAAATAGAGATATCTGCGGCTGAACAGTGAGCGACACACTCAAACTGCTTTTTTTTTAGATACCAAAGGCCCAAAACTGAATAGCACAGCGATTTGACCCGTGGAATTGCGAAACCACACTGGGATGTCAGGCCTACACAAGACTATTTTCAACAGATATATTTTTGTGTCACAACAGTCAGTAGACACTACTGTTTTTCTTTACGGAAAAAACTACCAAAAGCTGAATAATAGAGATTTTTTACCGTGGGATGGCAAAACCACAGTTATTGTTTACTGGGGTATACCACACTTTTTTAAATAGAGATATTTGCGGCTGAACAGTGAGCGACACACTCAAACTGCTTTTTTTTTAGATACCAAAGGCCCAAAACTGGATAGCACAGCGATTTGACCCGTGGAACTGCGAAACCACACTGGGATGTCAGGCCTACACAAGACTATTTTCAACAGATATATTTTTGTGTCACAACAGTCAGGAGACACTACTGTTTTTCTTTACGGAAAAAACTACCAAAAGCTGAATAATAGAGATTTTTTACCGTGGGATGGCAAAACCACAGTTATTGTTTACTGGGGTATACCACACTTTTTTAAATAGAGATATTTGCGGCTGAACAGTGAGCGACACACTCAAACTGCTTTTTTTTTAGATACCAAAGGCCCAAAACTGGATAGTACAGCGATTTGACCCGTGGAACTACGAAACCACACTGGGATGTCAGGCCTACACAAGACTATTTTCAACAGATTTATTTTTGTGTCACAACAGTCAGGAGACACTACTCTTTTTCTTTACGGAATAAGCTACCAAAAGCTGAATAATAGAGATTTTTTACCGTGGGATGGCAAAACCACAGTTATTGTTTACTGGGGTATACCACACTTTTTTAAATAGAGATATTTGCGGCTGAACAGTGAGCGACAAACTCAAACTGCTTTTTTTTTAGATACCAAAGGCCCAAAACTGGATAGTACAGCGATTTGACCCGTGTAACTGCGAAACCACACTGGGATGTCGGGCCTACACAAGACTATTTTCAACAGATATATTTTTGTGTCACAACAGTCTGGAGACACTACTGTTTTTCTTTACGGAAAAAACTACCAAAAGCTGAATAATAGAGATTTTTTACCGTGGGATGGCAAAACCACAGTTATTGTTTACTGGGGTATACCACACTTTTTTAAATAGAGATATTTGCGGCTGAACAGTGAGCGACACACTCAAACTGCTTTTCTTTTAGATACCAAAGGCCCAAAACTGGATAGTACAGCGATTTGACCCGTGGAACTACGAAACCACACTGGGATGTCGGGCCTACACAAGACTATTTTCAACAGATATATTTTTGTGTCACAACAGTCAAGAGACACTACTGTTTTTCTTTACGGAAAAAACTACCAAAAGCTGAATAATAGAGATTTTTTACCGTGGGATGGCAAAACCACAGTTATTGTTTACTGGGGTATACCACACTTTTTTAAATAGAGATATTTGCGGCTGAACAGTGAGCGACACACTCAAACTGCTTTTTTTTTAGATACCAAAGGCCCAAAACTGGATAGTACAGCGATTTGACCCGTGGAACTGCGAAACCACACTGGGATGTCGGGCCTACACAAGACTATTTTCAACAGATATATTTTTGTATCACAACAGTCAGGAGACACTACTGTTTTTCTTTACGGAAAAAACTACCAAAAGCTGAATAATAGAGATTTTTTACCGTGGGATGGCAAAACCACAGTTATTGTTTACTGGGGTATACCACACTTTTTTAAATAGAGATATTTGTGGCTGAACAGTGAGCGACACACTCAAACTGCTTTTTTTTTTAGATACCAAAGGCCCAAAACTGGATAGTACAGCGATTTGACCCGTGGAACTGCGAAACCACACTGGGATGTCGGGCCTACACAATACTATTTTCAACAGATATATTTTTGTGTCACAACAGTCAGGAGACACTACTGTTTTTCTTTACGGAAAAAACTACCAAAACCTGAATAATAGAGATTTTTTACCATGGGATGACAAAACCACAGTTATTTTTACTGGGGCATACCACACTTTTTTAAATAGAGATATTTGCGGCTGAACAGTGAGCGACACACTCAAACTGTTTTTTAGTTTAGATACAAATGGCCCAAAATGGATAATACAGAGGTTTGAACCGTGGAAGTGCAAAACAACACTTCTGTTTCTCTAGCCTACACCAGACTATTTTCAACAGTTATATTTGTGTCTGAAAAATCAGAGACACGGGTTTTTTTTTGGGGGGGGGAGGGGAACACACCAAAAGGTTAATAAGACGGGTATTTGTACAGTGTGAAGGAGGAAAAAAAAAGGAGGATTTAGATGAAAAAAAAAGGATTTTTCCTGGCCCCCAACACCTGGTGCTAAGTCCAGCAATTTCAGCAACAGGAGCACACAGGACTGTAGTGCAGCGTTTGCTGGTATAACCACTGTGTCTCCTATACAGCCTGCCTGCCTGGTATCTGGGATGGATAGTAGTCCTGAAAAGGACTGTTTGTTTGTTCTGGCAGCCTTTACAGACCCTACACTAACTATTTCGCAGTTTATATCTCTCCCTAAATCAGCAGCGCTGTCCCTACACTGTCTAATCCGGAGCGACTGTGTCCAAGATGGCGGCGCCCCGTTTTAAATACTCGAGGTGACGCTGTGCGGCCAGCCAATCACTGTAATGCCCACAACCAACATGGCTGCAGCATTACAGTGACTGGCTGGCAATCCCTGCATGTTCATTGGCTCTGTAAAGAGCGCCAAACATGCAGGGCGGAGACCCGAGCTCCTGCCCGAGTAACCCGGAAATGCTCGGTGCTCGCCGAACATCCCGAGTAGCGTGATGCTCGGGCGAGTACCGAGCAGTGTCGAGCATGTTCGCTCAACACTAGTAATGACTAGTGTTGAGCGAGCACTAAAATGCTCGGGTGCTCGAAGCTCGGGCCGAGCTCGCCGTGATACTCGGGTGCTCGACCCGAGCAACGAGCCCCATGTTAGTCTATGGGAGACTCGAGCATTTTTGCGGTGGCACCCCCAGCAGTCTTTTAAAAGCCTAACAAGTGCCCAAAACGATAGTGACAATGCTCAAATGACATGGGGACAGCATGGGGATCGCCCCAGGAAGCATTTCTGACCCCCAGGTCACTGCTGTCAACAACGTGGTCAGAGGTATTAAGCCACTTTTACAGGCTCACAATAAAGCGAAAGTGAAACTTTTTTCCTGTGAAATATGTTAAGGAACATCCTTTCCAGGGAAAAGACTTGTGTATAAGTTAAAATAAATGACCAAAAACAAAAATACTCCTCCACACCTTCGGCTATGTTTACAAGTAGCATTTTTTATGCGTTTTTGCACTTTTGTATTGCTTTCAACTATGACAAATGCATTCACCGGGAAATGTCATTTTAACATTTTACAACCTTATCTGGCCATGTGCTGTGTGACACATGCATAAAGTGCTGAAAAGACATGGGAACAGCATGGGGAAGACCCTTGGAAGCATCTCTGACTCCCAAGTCACTGTCTAAAAGTGTGCCCATCATAAGTGATCCTTGCCGCATCAGAAGATGCAGACTTGCAACTATCCCCATGCAAGTTCTAGTCCCAGGGCAGTGTTCAATTGTACCTCCCCCATTCCTTGCAATACAAGCTCAAGTATGCAGCCTGCCACCCACCCACCCCCAGGCTGCAATACCATACTGCTTGCTTGCTTGAACTTGAAATTGGGCCTTTTAGGCATGTGGAGGCTGAATCTGGCCACCACGTCATGGCTGTGTTGGCGGCCTGGAATCCATACTCGGTCCCCAGCCGCCCGGCGGCCGGGTGTCCATACTCAGTCCCCAGCCGCCCCGCGGCCGAGTGTCCACACGGTCCCCAGCCGCCTGGGGGCAGTCGGGTGTCCATAAACGGTCCCCAGCCGCCCCCATTTCTCCTTGGAACATCCCCCAACACACTTTTCTTAGCCCGGCCTGCTTTAGGCAGCATTGGATGAGCCCACCAGAGAACCAGACTCCTCCAGTGGGCCCTGACTTCTCCATCGGTGGAGTTGAGAGTGCCAAGGTGAGGAGCATGATGATGATGACAGAAGTTAGCATCTGCTATGTTTTCTTTAAATGCAAGTGTAAGTGTGCAGCCTGCCACCCACCCCCAGACTGCAATTCATACTGCTAGCTTGCACTTGAAATGGGGCCTTTTAGTTTAGAGGAGGCCGAAGCTTGCCACTACCTCAATGCTGCTTCGGCAGCGAGGTATCCATACTCAGTCCCCAGCCGCCCCTATTTGTCCTGGTGTGCCTTATACATAAGATTAAGCGCGTATACCAAAACATTACCTGTGCCCTCCCCAGTTCATTTAGTGGGAAGGAGAGCCTATTCCGCTGTAGTGTGTGCATGCCAAACCCTTGTTCATGGTACATGCGAAGATGCCTCCCACCTTGCACCTGTCGTTGCAGACTTGCAACTATCCCCATTCAAGTTCTTGTCCCAGGGCAGTGTTCAATTGTACCTCTCCCATTCCTTGCAATGCAAGCGCAAGTATGCAGCCTGCCACCCACCCACCCCCAGGCTGCAAAACCATACTGCTTGCTTGCTTGCACTTTAAATTGGGCCTTTTAGGCATGTGGAGGCGGAATCTGGCCACCACGCCATGGCTGTGTCGGCGGCCTGGTATCCATACTCAGTCCCCAGCCGCCTGGTGGCCGGGTGTCCCCGCTTGCTCCCCAGCCTCCAGGGGGTGGCCGGGTGTCCATACTCGGTCCCCAGCCACGCCTATTTGTACCGGTAACCTTTCCCACACTTTTCTTAGCCTGGCCTTCTTTAAGGCTGCATTGGCTGAGCCCACCGGACTATCAGACACCTCCGGTGGGCCCTGGCTTCTCCATCAGGGGAGTTGAGAGTGCCAAGGTGAGGAGCATGATGAGGATGATAGAAGTTAGCATCTGCTTTGTTTTGTTGTAATGCAAGCGCATGTATGTAGTAGCGGCTAGGCCTGAGGAGGTCAGCGTTTTGGCGCATATCCTACCTCCTCCGAGGATTGCTGGATGTTTTCCTGCTACTATCCAAGTTCTATGACTCCCGTTAAAACAAAGCTTCAGGTGATAAATGATGGATGAGGTAGTGGCAAAGGAGAAAGAGCAGGAGAAACAGGGACCATTCACATCAATATCAGGCCCGTCAACCAGATATGTCTTGTAGGATATGTTTCTGTAACAAAAGGAGTGGTTCGGCTACACAGTTATAGGGAATACAGTGAGTGCAATGCCTACCAAAAATTTCGAGGCACTCCAATGCCCCTTGGAAATGACATGGAGGTCAGAGGGCGTTAACTAAACCTTTTTTTCCATTTATAGCAACTGGGTCTCCTGTGCACTGTTGGCCTAAGCAGTGAATAGAATGATTTCCAAAAATTATGAGGTACTGCAATGCCCCTTACAAGAGCCATGCGTGGCACCCCAGGGGTCTGGTCATCACAGTAATAGAGATTACGTCGGAGAGCAAGTGGGAGATTTCCTGGTCAGGATCCCTTAAACATGCAACATCCTCCTGCCCCAGTCCTGGGAGGGGAGAATTCTGCCCTTATAAACTGGATCTGGGGTGGGGTTGAGTGAGTCAGAGAACAGAGAACAGTCAGAGTCAGAGTGAGAGCAAGGGAAAGTAACAGCAAGGAGCTCTGTAGGAGCTAGGAGCTAAAGACGAGGGGCTGGAAGCTGAGCAGAGCTCGCCCTGGCAGAAGACAATAGGAACCGGACACAGGAGTCCGAAGCTGTGAGGACTTATATATCCAGCAGCAGAAACCAGCCGGCAGGGGATTTCAGGTCCTCTGGCCATAGAAGCCCGGAGGCTCAGTCACAAGCAAGGGACCAGCACCGCCGTCGTGGAGCGGAGGCTAACAGAAGGCCCCAAGTCACCAGCCATACGGGTCAGCACTACACGGTACACTCAGGGAAATGGGCTACTTCTACCCGCTTACAGCACGGTAGCCAGGAAGAGTGCAAACAGACGGGGAGGCCTACAACTCCACCTGGCCAGGGGAACTCCTGCTTGCTCACAGACTGACCAGGCTTCTTATGCTAGCCAGTACTCCCGGGAGGGTCTACCTTATAATCATCAGTAAAGACCTTGAACTGCACTGCAAAGACTCTGAGTCATTCCTGCTGCGCTCGTGCACCATCACCCCCGTCATCCACACTCACTGCCCTGAGGCTATACTCCTCCCGAGGGGAGTTATCCCATTTTATGCTGCGCACACAACACCAGCCTCAGCGGTCTGCCTTGCAGCGGTGGTACTCCCTGACCGCAATCCACGGGTGGCGCAGTCGGACAATTAACCTCAAAACCTAAGAAAGATTGCCACTGGTTTGACCAGCCTGAGCCACGGGACCGGGTCACCGCCACGGAGACTACAGACCCCAGAGACCCGGCACCGGGTATCCCACACACGAGTACACACGGCCCAGGGGGCGCGTCACATGCAGTACAGCATATTACAAACATAAGTCCCATTATTGGGGAGTGGGTGTCCCATAGTATTTGCTTATGCCTTGCAAGCAAAAGCTGCCAAAAATTAGGACGGAGCAACTTGCAATGCCCCTTACAAGAGCCATGCAGTACAGCATATTACAAACATAAGTCCCATTATTGGGGAGTGGGTCTCCCAGAGTATTTGCTTATGCTTTCCCAGCAAAAGCTGCCAAAAATTAGGACGGAGCAACTTGCAATGCCCCTTACAAGAGCCATGCAGTACAGCATATTACAAACATAAGTCCCATTATTGGGGAGTGGGTCTCCCATAGTATTTGCTTATGCTTTCCCAGCAAAAGCTGCCAAAAACTAGGACGGAGCAACTTGCAATGCCCCTTACAAGAGCCATGCTGTACAGCATATTACAAACATAAGTCCCATTATTGGGGAGTGGGTGTCCCATGGTATTTGCTTATGCTTTCCCAGCCAAAGCTGCCAAAAATTAGGACGGAGGAACTTGCAATGCTGGCACCCTGGTGGTATAGTGGTGGCAGAGGCTGAGGATAAGGAGAAGAAGATTAAACAGCCGAAACGAGGAAGCGTATACCCATGTGTGGGTGTGAAGCGGTGCATGTGAATACACCTCCCGAAATAACACAGTGGATTTGACTTTATGTTACTCTGTTGTCATCTGGTGGTGATGAGAAGTCTGGCCCAATCCAGCCCTTGTTCATTTTGATAAGGGTCAGCTTGTCAGCATTGTCAGTTGACAGGCGAGTGCGCTTATCAGTTATAATTCCCTCAGCGGCACTAAAAACACGCTCCGATAACACACTAGCGGCAGGGCAGGCCAGGACCTCCAAGGCGTACAGAGCGAGTTCATTCCAAGTGTCCAGCTTGGATACCCAAAAATTAAAAGGCACAGAGGAATCACGGAGGACGCTGGTACGATCGGCAAGGTACTCCCTCACCATCTTTTGAAACTTTCCACTCCTTGTGAGAGTACCCCGCGCCTCAGGGCCTGTAAGCTGGGTGGGTGTCAAAAAACTGTCCCAGAACGTTGACAGTGTTCCCCTGCCTCTGCTGGATTGGAGTTGCATCTCTCTCGCCTGTACGCCTTGGTTGGGCAACGAACTGTGACCTCTGCAGCTAGCGTGTTCAGATGGGAATTTTTTTAAGAGTTCTGCAGCAAGAGCCTTCTGGTATTGCCCCACTTTTGAAGACCTCTCCACCTCAGGAATAAGAGAGTGAAAGTTCTCCTTGTAGCGGGGGTCTACAAGTGTCACCAACCAGTAATGACTGTCACCCAACATTTTGACAACGCGAGCGTCACGGTTAAGGCAGCGTAACATAAAGTCAGCCATGCGTGCCAGACTGGTAACGGGCAAGATTTCCGTGTCCTCACCAAGATGACGACTGACCATGCTCTCCTCCTCCTCCTCCTCTTCCTCCACCCCCCTGTCCTCAGGCCACCCACGCTGAACCGACGGTATGACACTTGTACAGGTACTACCGTCTACAACGCATGATAGCAGCTCCTGTTTTTCCTCCTCCTCCTCCTCTCCCTCATTGTCCCCCAATGCACGTTGGGATGAGATGAGGCTGGGCTGTGTGTAATCGCCCGCTACGGCTTCTTGATCCATCTCATCATACTCTGGCTGCAATGCCTCCTCTTTAATTCTCTGCAGAGAGCGTTGCAAAAGACAGACAAGTGGGATGCTGACACTAATTATGGCGTCATCGCCACTCACCATCTTGGTGGCCTCCTCAAAGTTTGTCAGGATGGTACATATGTCAGACATCCAGGTCCACTCCTGAGGTCTTATGTGTGGAGTCTGACCTGAATATCGACGGCCTTGTTGCAGCTGGTACTCCACAACTGCTCTCTTCTGCTCACAAATCCTTTGCAACATGTGGTGGGTAGAGTTCCAACGTGTGGGGACATCACACACCAGTCGGTGTGCCGGAAGCTGCAAACGCTGCTGCAACACAGCAAGGGCGGCGGAAGCTGTAGCCGACTTGCGAAAATCAGCTGACAGGCGGCGTACTTTCACGAGCAGATCTGGCAACTCAGGGTACGATTTAAGAAACCGCTGAACCACGAGGTTAAGCACATGAGCCAGGCATGGTACGTGTGTGATCTCACCTCGCCTCAGAGCCGCCACCAGGTTACGGCCATTGTCACGCACGACCATGCCGGGATGTAGGTTCAGCGGTCTCAGCCACAGATCTGCCTGCTCTTTCACAGCTGTCCACAACTCACAAGCAGTGTGAGGTTTATCACCTAAGCTTATGAGTTTCAGCACAGCCTGTTGCCGCTTGGCGGAGGCAGTACTGCAATGCTTCCAACTTGTAACTGATGTGGTGATATCTGAGATGGAGGCTGAACATGAGGAGGAGGAGGAGGAGGAGGATGCGCAGGAGTTGTACACTGTGGGGGCAACTCTGACTGACATAGGGCCCGCAATCCTCGGTGTGGGGAGGATGTGTTCCGTCCCAAGGTCCGACTGGGTCCCGGCTTCCACTATGTTTACCCAGTGTGCCGTCAGAGAGATGTACCGTCCCTGGCCACAAGCACTTGTCCACGTGTCCATTGTCAGGTGGACTCTCCCAGTAACTGCGTTGTTGAGGGCACAGCTGATGCTTTGGGACACGTGCTTGTGTAGTGCGGGGATGGCACACCGCGCAAAATAGTGTCGGCTGGGGACCGAGTACCGAGGGACGGCCACCGCCATAACATTGCGGAAGGATTCCGTCTCCACCAGCCTAAAAGGCAGCATTTCCAATGCAAGCAGTCGTGAAATGTGCGAATTTAGGACTGTGGCCTGTGGGGCGTTAGCTGCGAATTTCCGCTTTCGTTCAAAGGTCTGGGATATGGACAATTGAACGCTGCGGTGGGACGTGGACGTTGATGCTGTTTCTTGAGAAACTGCCATAGCAAGTGAAGACTGAGAGGAGGGGGCATCTTTACATGCAGTATGGACAGGGGATTGCCTTGCACACACAACAGGGGGTTCTATTGCACGCACAACAGTGGAAGAAGCAGTGGTGACACCCGCTGACACTGGTCGTGGACCCTGGGTTTCGCCCCACAAAGTCGGGTGCTTTGCTGCCAGGTGCCAGATCATGCTGGTGGTGGTCAGGCTGGTAGTTTTGTCACCCCTGCTGATGCTGGCATGGCAGGTGGAACATATGGCCTTTTTGGGGTTATCAGCAGAGTATTTAAAAAAATTCCAGACTCTGGAAGACCTACCGCTTGTACTGGCAACGTCCCTCGTGTTGGTGTTACGGGGAACGGTTGCCTGCCTTCTGTCTGCGGCCACCACACTGCTTCTTCCTGCCTGTTGGGGTACTCTGCCTCCCTCCCCCTGTGTGCTGCTGGCCTCACTCTGCATGTCCTCCTTCCACGTTGGGTCAGTTACTAGATCATCCACCACCTCCTCCTCTTCCACTTGCGCACCACGATCCTCCTCCTCACTTCCTGGCAATTGTGTCTCGTCATAGTCGACCTCTTGTGACAGATTGCCAACGTCGACTTCCTGTGGCCGTGGCTGTTCAAATATTTGGGCATCGCAACATGGGATCTCCTCTTCCACCACTTCAAGCGTATCAGGCGAGGGGCCCAAATATGGAAATGGACCAGTGAAGAGCTCTACAGAGTGTCCAAGTGTGGGATCACTTGCTGTCTGACGACACTCGGCATGGTGGGAGGAAGGAGCATCAGGGTGAGGAGGAGTATGCGGTCGAGACTCACGGCTACTAAGAGTTGACCGTGTGGAAGACAGACCGGAGGTGGTGGTGCCCAGGTAACTGGAAGTATTGTCTGCTATCCAATTAATAACCTGTTCACACTGATCAGTTCTCAATACTGGTGTTGTTCTGTGCTTCCCTAGTAATTCGGTCAAGAAGTGGGAGCGAGAAGATGTGGCTGTTGGTTGTGGCACATTTTCACCTTGGCCACGGCCCCGTCCTCTGCACGAACCATCACCAGAACGTCCACTTCCACGTCCCTTGCCACGCGCCTTGCCCATTGTAAATGAAGTAAAATAGCTTACACTTGGACTATCAATGGAAAAAGGGTAATAAAGAGTAGATTAGAACCGTGGAAGAGGAAAACCACAGTTATTGTTTACTGGGGTATACCACACTTTTTTAAATAGAGATATTTGCGGCTGAACAGTGAGCGACACACTCAAACTGCTTTTTTTTTTAGATACCAAAGGCCCAAAACTGGATAGTACAGCGATTTGACCCTTGGAACTGCGAAACCACACTGGGATGTCGGGCCTACACAAGACTATTTTCAACAGATATATTTTTGTGTCACAACAGTCAGGAGACACTACTGTTTATCTTTACGGAAAAAACTACCAAAGCCTGAATAATAGAGATTTTTTACCATGGAACAGCAAAACCACAGTTATAATTTACTGGTGAATACCAGGCTTTTTAAAATATATATATATTTGCGGCTGAACAGTGAACGACACACTCAAACTGTTTTTTTTAGATACAAATGGCCCAAAAGTGGATAATACAGAGGTTTGTACCATGGAACTGCAAAACCACACTTGTATTTCTCGGGCCTACACCAAACTATTTTCAACAGATATATTTGTGTCTGAAAAATCAGGGAGACACTATTTTTTTTTTTTTTTACAGCAAAAAATGCAAAAAGCAGGATAATAGAGATTTTTTACCGTGGAACAGCAAAAGCACACTTCTGTCTCTCTGGCCTACACCAGACTATTTTCAACAGATATATTTGTGTCTGAAAAATCAGGGAGACACTATTATTATTTTTATACAGCAAAAAATGCCAAAAACAGGATAATAGAGATGTTTTACCGTGGAACATCAAAACCACAGTAATAATTTACTGGTGTATACCAGGCTTTTTAAAATATATATATATTTGCGGCTGAACAGTGAGCGACACACTCAAACTGTTTTTTTTAGATACAAATGGCCCAAAAGTGGATAATACAGAGTTTTGTACCGTGGAACTGCAAAACCACACTTCTATTTCTCTGGCCTACACCAGACTATTTTGAACAGATATATTTGTGTCTGAAAAATCAGAGGCACACTTTTTTCGGGGGGGGGGGGGGGGGGGCACCAAAAGGTTAATAAGATGGGTATTTGTACATTGTGAAGGAGGAAAAAAAAATGAGGATTTAGATAAAAAAAAAAGGATTTTTCCTGGCCCCCGGGACCTGGAGCTAAGTCCAGCAATTTCAGCAACAGGAGCAGCACACAGGACTGTAATGCAGCGTTTGCTGGTATAACCACTGCGTCTCCTATACAGCCTGCCTGCCTGCCTGCCTGATATACCTGGGATGGATATTAGTCCTGAGAAGGACTGTTTGTTTGATCTGGCAGCCTTTATAGACCCTACACTAACTATTTTGCAGGATATTTCTCTCCCTAAATCAGCAGCGCTGTCCCTACACTGTCTGATCCGGAGCGACTGTGTCCAAGATGGCGGCGCCCGGTTTTAAATACTCGAGGTGACACTGTGTGGCCAGCCAATCACTGTAATGCCCACAAACAACATGGCTGCGGCATTACAGTGACTGGCTGGCAATCCCTGCATGTTCATTGGCTCTGTAAAGAGCGCCAAACATGCAGGGCGGAGACCCGAGCTCCCGCCCGAGTAACCCGGAAATGCTCGGTGCTCGCCGAACATCCCGAGTAGCGTGATGTTCGGGCGAGTACCGAGCAGTGTCGAGCATGTTCGCTCAACACTAGTAATGACCCATACTATAAATTTAGTTGCTTATTCATCCTGCATGATGAATGCAGTAAAAGCTAAGTTGAAAAACAATGGCAGAATTGCTGTTTTTGTTCATCCTGCCTAATAAAAAAAATGAATAAATGGTGAGCAAAATGTTTTATGTATCGTAGTGTATTTAAAACCAATAAAAACTACAGCTCATTATGCACAAAAAACAGCCCTGATGTTGTTCTTCAAAGATAAAATGAAAAATACCCAATGAATAATTATTTCTTTTTCTCATCCTTCCTACCAAAAAAGAAATAAAAAGTCATAAAGTCACATTTACCCCCAAAATATAAATATTAATCTCTTATACCACAGCTGGTCACATGGAAACAAGTCCTTATAGCTCTATGCCTATATAACACTAAAAAAGTTATGATTCTATTGTTACTCATATTAAGACAAACATTTTTTTTTTCTAAAATATTATTTTTTTTGTACAAAACTTCTAGACATAGTTTTGTTTATCCATCTGTGTAGCCACTTTTGTTCTGACCCAAAGAAGTAACTTTAAAGGGGTATTCCCATCTCCAAGATCCTATCCCAATATGTAGTAGGTGTAATAATAATAATAATAATATTAGCATATACCTTCAATTAGAAATATAGTATAGTTTTCTGATTTTTTGTTGTCTCTTTCCTCATGTGCAGGGCATTGCAGGACCTTAGGTATCCATGGTTACGGCCATCATCAATGAGCTAACTCACTATATCAATGGTTGTAACCATGGATACCTAAGGTCCTGCAATGCCTGGACATGAGATAAGTGACACAGAGAATTAGAAAAACCATACTACATTTCTAATTGGAAGTATTTGCTAATATTAATATTATTACACCTACTACATATTGGGTTAGGATCTTGGAGATGGGAATACCCCTTTAACATTTCAAATTATACTGGATGGTGTACAGTGTTTGAAAAATTACAGAAGTTCTTTCTTTTTTTTTTTTGTTCAATCTATCATCCAAACAGTGTACTAAAGGGTGATCAAAAGGTTGAATATACAAGTAAATAGCACGAATGAAAACTACAGCCTGATATACAGAGCTTATGTGAAAGAAAAACTTAAAAAAATGTGTGACTGAGAATATGGCAACATAATATGTTATCATTTTTTTCAAACTGACCCATTAAGAAATAATTTTTCATATTGACGCACAGAATAAAGTTAAAGAAATACTCCTATCAAAATTTGTATCCTCATAATATATTGCAATCATCATATTATATAGCATTATGCACTTACAATTGCTCATTTTGCCCTTCTACCCAGTTAATGGTTCTCTTTTCCATTAGGTCTATGAGATCATGTGATTAAAAACAAACTAGAATTCTTCTAAACTCTGTGCAGAAACAGGTCTCTTTTCCCTGCACGAGTCATCACTGCAAAAGTCCCTGTCAGGGGGTAGAAGCTGAGCAGCTGGGACAGGAGTTGAAGAGGGGTATGACTCATGCAAGGAAAAGGGACTTCCTGCTTCTACATAGATCAGAGAAAAGAATTAGCTGGGTAGAAAGGCAAAATGAGCAATTGTAAGTAATCAGTGATATATAATATGATGATTGTAATATATTAAGAGGATAAAAACTTTGATGGGAGGAGTGCTTCTTCAACTCTTTATTTGTGTTGCACGTGACTACAGGAATATTTAGAACATAAAATAGTAAGGGTAGAATTGCTGATTTTTTCTTTTCATCCCTTATCTATTCCTCCCTACGGATAGGCTGCAAACCACAAGGAGAATCAACAGGGGGACTGCAGGAGCTGCAGCAGTCAGAGAGGGCATAAAAGATTTCACATTGTCTCCATTTTCCATATGCACCTTTTGGATAAAGCATAAAATAAGAATAGATATAATGGACATAATCCTTTAACATGTATTACGTTACTGCACTAACACCATCTAATGGATTCTTTGGCAAAGTATACCTAATAATATGAGGATATTCTCTAACCTAAGTGTTCTAATTCCGGAATAAGGGCATAGATTTACATCACTAAAATTTTAAAAAGCAAAAGAGGAAGTTTAATAATTTTAAATAGAAGCATGAGCAAATTATTTTACCATTTGTTTGAGGCATGGATCACAGTGTATAGTAGATTATTAACATTAATAATGCTACTAGTTGAAATTATGTATTCACTAATTTGTTGTATTGTTAATAGTTATCCACAAAAAAAGAAGCAATGGAGTAATTAAAAAATCATCCACTTACTGAACATGGTTGCTTTTATGTGAAGTCTGGAATAGAGATGAGCGGTGTTCGACTAGAACTGTTCGCCAATCTCAAATTCGAGCTGTTTTGGGCGGTGTTCGAGTTGTTCGACGAACCCGAACGATTTGCAAAAAATTCGGCTGTTCGAGGTTATGTTCGATAACTGTTCGTGCACCAAAAGCGTGTCCTGCATGTCTGGCGCTATTTAGAGCACCAATCATGCAGGGATTGTCTGCCACTCACTGTAATGCCACAGCCATGGTGGTTGTGGCATTACAGTGATTGCCCAAATCGATGGGAACAGTGCTCACAGTGAAACATGAAAAGCCGGCAATTCAGCAGCGGCATACACCGGTACCCGACAATTTAGAACAGAAAGAATAGAGAATCACACATAGATTAGACAGATAGAAACATGTCAGTCACACATATAAGAAGCACAGCGACAGTGTTGCTTACTGTACTTGTCATTTAGTGTAAAGGATTTATCAAAAAAAATAATAGTGTTTTCATGCACCGTCTCTTTAAAAAAGCCGGCCGGCAATTCAGCATCTGTACCCGACAATTTAGAATAGAAGGAATAGAGAATCACACATAGATTAGATAGATAGAAACATGTCAGCCACATATATACGAAGTACAGTGACAGTGTTGCTTACTGTACTTGTCATTTAGTGTAAAGGATTTATTAAAAAATATAATAGTGTTTTCGTGCACCGTCTCTTTAAAAAAGCCGGCCGGCAATTCAGCAGCGGTACCCGACAATTTATAACAGACAGAATAGAGCTTCACACATAGATTAGATAGATAGAAACATGTCAGTCACATATATATGAAGTACAGTGACAGTGTTGCTTACTGTACTTGTCATTTACTGCAAAGGATTTATTAAAAAAAATAATAGTGTTTTCATGCACCGTCTCTTTAAAAAAGCCAGCCTGCAATTCAGCATCTGTACCCGACAATTTATAACAGACAGAATAGAGCTTCACACATAGATTAGATAGATAGAAACATGTCAGTCACATATATAATAAGTACAGTGACAGTGTTGGTTACTGTACTTGTCATTTAGTATTAAAATAAAGGATTTATTATTAAAAAAAATTGGTGTGGGGTTCCCCGTAATTTTAGTCTCTAGCGGAGGTTAAGCAGACAGCTGGGGCAGATGTTTGAAGCCTGGGAAGGGGGTAATACCCACGGAGCTTCCCAGACTACTAATATCAGCCCCCAGCTGAATAGCTAGCCTTTACTAGCTATTAAAATGGGGGACCCCCCAAAAAAATGACGTGGGGTCCCCCCTAATTTAATAGCTAGCAAAGGCTAGGCAGACAGCTGGGGGCTGATATTAATAGCCCAGGAAGGGAACCATGAATATTGGCCCCCTCCCAGGCTAGAAACACCAGCCGTCAGCCGCCCCAGAAATGGCGCATCCATAGGATGCGCCAATTCTGGCACTTAGCCTCGCTCTTCCACGCTGCCCTGGTGCGGTGGCAGGGGGTAAAAGGGTTGGGGTTGATGTCAGCTTATAATGCCAGCTGACATCAAGCCCAGGTTAGTAATGGAGAGGCGTCTATAAGACACCCCCATTACTAACCCCATAGTCAAAGTTAAAAGAAAACACAAACACCCAGAATAAAGTCCTTTAATTGAAATAAAGACACATTCCTTTATTGTTCTAAATTAAACCATACTTACCGTCACGCCCATTCCAGCTGAAGCCAACGATCTCCTGCAATAAAAGAAAAATAATAAAGCAACCTCATCCTTACCTTTCCATGGTTCCCAGGACAGCTTCAGCTCTGCTACATCGAGATAACAGGCTGGACCGCAGCAGAACGCTGCCATCCAGCCTGTCATCCCGCAGACACTGAGAAGCGCAGGCATGCTTGCGCTCTGCAGTGTCTGGCTGTGACGGCATAAAGATGAGACGAGTTCATGTCCAATGAACTCGGCGCACCTCATGCACGTCACTGACAGCGTGGGAGAATTCTCCTGCACTCAGCACTTCAGCGTGAGAATTCTCCCACGCTGTCAGTGACGTGCATGAGGTCAGCTGAGTTCATTGGACATGAATGAGCTCACCTCATGAAAAAAAAATTGATGTGGGGCTTCGCCCTATATTTGTGTCCAGTCAGGTACAGCAGGCAGGAACGGGCTGCTCCCAACCACCAGCTGCCTATTTGTACCTAGCCGGACACAACAATATAGGGAAGCCCTTTTTTTCTTAATTATTCCATGAATTTAAAAAAAAAATACGTGGAGCTTCGCCCTATTTTTGTGTCCAGCCAGGTACAACTAGGCAGCTGGGGGCTGGAATCTGCAGCGCAGGGAGGCCCAAGCTTTCTGGGCCCCACCCGCTGCAAATTGCAGTCCGCAGCCGCCCCGGAAAATGGCGCGTTCATAGAAGCGCCATCTTCTGGCGCTGTACCCAACTCATCCAGGGCGCTGGTGCGGTGGCTCACTGGGTAATAAAGGGGTTAAGGCCAGCTTGGCATTATCAGCTGGCCCTAAGCCCGAAATTCATGGGGTCACGCCAATATTAGACATGACCACCATGAATTTCTAGTAAAGTATTTAAAAAAAACACAACACCCAGAAAAAAGTCCTTTAATTGAAATAAACACACAATTCTTTATTGTTCTAAATTAAACCATACTTACCGCCACGCCCATTCCAGCTGAAGCCAATGATCTCCTGCAATAAAAGTAAAATAATAAAGCAACATCATCCTTACCTTTCCATGGCTCCCACGACAGCTTCAGCTCTGCTACATCGAGATGACAGGCTGGACCGCAGCAGAACGCTGCCATCCAGCCTGTCATCCCGCAGACACTGAGAAGCACAGGCATAAAATTACGGGGAACCCCACACCAATTTTTTTTAATAATAAATCCTTTATTTTAATACTAAATGACAAGTACAGTAACCAACACTGTCACTGTACTTATTATATATGTGACTGACATGTTTCTATCTATCTAATCTATGTGTGAAGCTCTATTCTGTCTGTTATAAATTGTCGGGTACAGATGCTGAATTGCAGGCTGGCTTTTTTAAAGAGACGGTGCATGAAAACACTATTATTTTTTTTAATAAATCCTTTGCAGTAAATGACAAGTACAGTAAGCAACACTGTCACTGTACTTCATATATATGTGACTGACATGTTTCTATCTATCTAATCTATGTGTGAAGCTCTATTCTGTCTGTTATAAATTGTCGGGTACCGCTGCTGAATTGCCGGCCGGCTTTTTTAAAGAGACGGTGCACGAAAACACTATTATATTTTTTAATAAATCCTTTACACTAAATGACAAGTACAGTAAGCAACACTGTCACTGTACTTCGTATATATGTGGCTGACATGTTTCTATCTATCTAATCTATGTGTGATTCTCTATTCCTTCTATTCTAAATTGTCGGGTACAGATGCTGAATTGCCGGCCGGCTTTTTTAAAGAGACGGTGCATGAAAACACTATTATTTTTTTTGATAAATCCTTTACACTAAATGACAAGTACAGTAAGCAACACTGTCGCTGTGCTTCTTATATGTGTGACTGACATGTTTCTATCTATCTAATCTATGTGTGATTCTCTATTCTTTCTGTTCTAAATTGTCGGGTACCGGTGTATGCCGCTGCTGAATTGCCGGCTTTTCATGTTTCACTGTGAGCACTGTTCCCATCGATTTGGGCAGTAAATGACAAGTACAGTAAGCAACACTGTCACAGTACTTCATATATATGTGGCTGACATGTTTCTATCTATCTAATCTATGTGTGATTCTCTATTCCTTCTATTCTAAATTGTCGGGTACAGATGCTGAATTGCCAGCCGGCTTTTTTAAAGAGACGGTGCATGAAAACACTATTATTTTTTTAAATAAATTCTTTGCAGTAAATGACAAGTACAGTAAGCAACACTGTCACTGTACTTCATATATATGTGACTGACATGTTTCTATCTATCTAATCTATGTGTGATGCTCTATTCCTTCATGTCTAAATTGTCGGGTACCGGTGTATGCCGCTGCTGAATTGCCGGCCGGCTTTTTTAAAGAAAGCGTCTTCTGAGCAGTTTGTCAGCTTTTGGACACCTTTGAAGGTGTTTTCTATGTGTTCCTATGTGTTTTTGTTTGCCTGCCATTGGTTTTAACGGTGTTCGACGGTGTTCTAAGGTGTTCGACGAACAGTTCGACGAACAGTTCCTCGAACATCCCGGTGTTCGACGAACCGAACCGAACCCGAACACTACGGGGGTGGCTCAACACTAGTCTGGAACCAATTTTGACCTTAATGGCCAGGTCAAATTTTTGAAATCTAACCAGTGTCACTTTATGTGGTAATAACTCTGGAACGCTTCAATGTACCCCAGTGATTCTGAGATTGTTTTTTCATGACACATTGTACTTTATCTTAGTGGTAAATTTAGGTCTATATTTTTTGCATTTATTTGTGAAAATATTGAATTTTTTACATTTTCAAACTTTCAGTTTTTATATCCTTAATCCAGTTAGTCATGCTGTACAGAATAATTAATATATAACATTTCCCATATTTCCACTTTACATCTGCATCATTTTTCAAACGTCTTTTTTTTTTGTTGCTATGTTAGAAAGGTTCAAAGTTCAGCAGCAATTTCTCATTTTTTCAAGAAATTTACAAAACTTATTTCTTTAGGGACCTATTGAGATTTAAATGGACTTTGAGAGGCCCATGTATTGGAAAATGCCCAAAAGAGATACCATTTTAAAAACTACACCCCTCAAATACTTCAAAACTGCTGGATTTTTTCAAATCCTTCAGGTGCTACACAGGAATTAATGCAAACTAGAATGAAAAAAAAAATTATTATTTTTTCTCTAAAATGTTGCTTTAGCCCCGCTTTTTTCACCTTTAAAAGGGATATCACGACAAAGTGGACCTCAAAATATGTTACCCTCTTTCTTATGAACGCGGTGATATCTGATATGTAGTCAAAAAGTTCTGTTTGGCTGAAATAGATTGTGGGCAACATGTCGCATTTGCAGGGCCCCTAAGGTGCCTAAACAGTAGAAACCCCCTACAAGTAACTAGAGATGAGCGGTGTTCGACTCGACCTGTTCGCCAATCTCAAATTCGAGCTGTTTTGTGCGGTGTTCGAGCCATTCGGCGAACACGAACGATTTGAAAAAAATCCGGCTGTTCGAGGTTATGTTCGATAACTGTTCGTGCACCAAAATCATAACTAGATTTTTTCACAGTAATGCTGATAATCAATGTTAATACGCAGTTTGAGTGTACAGCGGGGCGGGGGGAGGGGCAGGGGATGGATCTCTGCATAAATAATGAAGATCTCCATTTTTTTTTCTCTTTCCCACATTTACAGTGGGGAGGTGCAATCTGTCAGCCTATCAGCAGCGCACACACGGAGCGAACTGCTTTTTTTCACACAAGCAAGGGCATGTGTCATTGGCAGTGTATGTCACATGTTCTTGCCCTATAAGACCCAGCCATTTTCCCTGTCACCACCATTTTCTCACTGCTGCAGCTGCGTGTTAGACGGCACCACTGTTGCTGTGTGCGCTATACTTTCAGTGTTAATTTCAAGCCAATTTTCTCAGAAATATACAGATAGCTTGGGCATAGGGAATAGTTGTGATTGCAGTCCTTTTGAGGACTAGGTTACAGCATTTCCTACGACTGTTTGCAGGCAGGTCTGTGCTCTTAAATAGATAGGTTGGGAGTAGGGACTAATTGTAATTGCAGTCCTTTTGAGGACTAGGTTACAGCATTTCCTAGGACTTTTTGCCAGGCAGGTCTGTGCCAGTGCTGTGCAAGTGTTTTTCACAGCATTTGGCTAAATCTAGCTAAGCAAATCCTTTTTGGCCTCTTGCAGTGTGTGTCAGTCAGTGGAGTAGCGTATCTGTGTTGCAAGCTACACCACCTGTGTATAGAATACAATTTTTTTTACTGCACCTAGCCAAGTAAAACCTTTTGGGCATAGCATCATTCTATTAGGCCATCTATACTAAGCTCCACCAGCTTGCAAATTAGTAATAATTTTTATCTGCATCTAGCTCGGAAAATAATTTTAAGCTTGTAGCAGTGTGTGGGACTTATTCTTAGTCCATCTATACTAAGCTCCACCAGCTTGCAAATTACAAATAATTTTTATTTGCATCTAGCTTGGAATAAATTTTGGGCTTGCAGCAGTGTGTGGGACTCATTCTTAGTCCATCTATACTAAGCTCCACCAGCTTGCAAATTACAAATAATTTTTATTTGCATCTAGCTTGGAATAAATTTTGGGCTTGCAGCAGTGTGTGGGACTCATTCTTAGTCCATCTATACTAAGCTCCACCAGCTTGCAAATTACAAATAATTTTTATCTGCATCTAGCTCGGAAAATAATTTTGGGATTGTAGCAGTGCATGGGACTTAATCTTAGTCCATTGATGCTAAGCTCCTCCAGCTTGAAAATTACAAATAATTTTTATCTGCATCTAGCTCGGATAATAATTTTTGGCTTGTAGCAGTGTGTGGGACTTATTCTTTGTCCATCTATACTAAGCTCCACCAGCTTGCAAATTACAAATAATTTTTATCTGCATCTAGCTCGGAAAATAATTTTGGGCTTGTAGCAGTGTGTGGGACTTATTCTTAGTCCATCTATACTGAGCTCCACCGGCTTGCAAATTACAAATAATTTTTAGCTGCATCTAGCTCGGAAAATAATTTTGGGCTTGTAGCAGTGTGTGGGACTTATTCTTAGTCCATCTATACTAAGCTCCACCAGCTTGCAAATTACAAATAATTTTTAGTTGTATCTAGCTTGGAAATTAATTTTGGGCTTGTAGCAGTATGTGGGACTTATTCTTAGTCCATCTATACTAAGCTCCACCAGCTTGCAAATTACAAATAATTTTTAGCTGCATCTAGCTCGGAAAATAATTTGGGGCTTGTAGCAGTGTGTGGGACTTATTCTTAGTCCATCTATACTAAGCTCCACCAGCTTGCAAATTACAAATAATTTTTATCTGCATCTAGCTCGGAAAATAATTTTGGGCTTGTAGCAGTGTGTGGGAATTATTCTTAGTCCATCTATACTAAGCTCCACCAGCTTGCAAATTACAAATAATTTTTAGCTGCATCTAGCTCTGAAAATAATTTTGAGCTTGTAGCAGTGTGTGGGACTTATTCTTAGTCCATCTATACTAAGCTCCACCAGCTTGCAAATTACAAATAATTTTTATCTGCATATAGCTCGGAAAATAATTTTGGGCTTGTAGCAGTGTGTGGGACTCATTCTATTAGTCCATCTATATTAAGCTCCACCACCTGTGTATGTAATAAAATTGTTTTACTGCATCTAACCCAGCCAATACTTTTGGGCTAATACCACAGTTTGGCCACTCAGCTCTGCTCGGTTCCAATCTGTTGTTTTTGTGCAAACAACTCCAGAGTTGTCAATTATTTAACCACCAAAATGAGTGGAAAAAGGCCTGCTGCTGGTGGAAAGGGGAATAGGCGTGTTGGGAAGGGAAAAAAAGGTTGTGTCCGTGGGGTAGGTGTTAAAGCAACAGTAACATCTGCAGAAGAAAGACCATCTTCCAGCCAAACTAAGATGTCTACTTCTTTTAGCGGACAATGTGATACGATCCCTTTCTTACGGCCACGCCAATCGCTACAAATTCCAGATGAGGCACAAAAACAGCAGGTGCTTCAATGGATATCAAGTGCTCCTTTAAGTGGGCTCTCCTCCACCTCAACTTCAACATCACAAATACTCCAGTCCTCAGAGGTGTCACCCCAATCGCACTTGCTTCCTCACAGCTCCCAAGTCTCCAGCTGCCCGTCTGAGTATGGGGTAGAACAGATGGTTGAGTCTGCAGAGCTGTTTACTCATACTATAGCCTGGGAATCAGAGGTCGGCTCCAGAGCTTCTGTGAATCCAGACGAGGAAATGATCTGCACTGATGCCCAGAATCTTTATGAGTCGGATCCAGGACTAGACGCCGAAGGTTCTGACCATAATGTAGACCCTCGTTCCCAAACTGTAACTCCTGTTGGTGGAGACAATGAGGAAGACGATGATGAGACACAAATACATGATTGGAGCGACAACTTGAGTTTTTTGTCAGGGCAGGAAGAGGTTGGCTCTGAGGACGGCGGGTGTGAGAACACACAGGGTGATGATGACGAGGTTGCAGATCCCACTTACTGTCAACCCACAGTCAGCCCGTCGATGAGGTCAGCAGAGGAGGTGGAGGAGGATGCTAGTGATGACGAGGTCAGGTTGCGTCTTCCTGGACAGAGACGTAGTACTGGAAGCACGTCAACAACTGCATCCTCAAACACAACTCTGCCTCTGACCACAAGTCGTGGTGGCTCTTCATGTCGCATGGGTGCTAAGCCTTGCATAGCCTTGGCATTTTTTCAGATCGATAAGGATGATCCAACTCGTGTTATCTGCAACATTTGTCACCAAAAGCTAAGTAGAGGCCAAAAAATCCATAGTTTGAGTACTTCATGCATGAACCGGCACATGGATATGAAGCATAAGTTGCAGTGGGAAGCTCACTGTGCTATAATGTGGCCTAGCCGGCCAGGCCAACCACCGTCTGCCCCATCTTGTGCATCCGCGGCCTCTTCATCCTCTGTGACTGGGGGGACAGCAGTCACACCTGTTTTGGGACGCAGACCTGCCACCCCATTACCCGCAACAGCCAGCGTGATTGGCAGGTCATCATTTTCTTTGGAGGTGGAAATACCAGCTGGTGTTGAGCGCTCTTCGACATCGAGAGCACCACCTTTGGATCAAGGCAACCTAACATGTCCGCCTGCATCTTCCTCACAGACCGGCAGTTTGCCGGTGACACCCTTCTCAACCCCGTCTAAGCACAACAGCCAGCCCTCAGTCCTTCAGATGTGGACAAGTAAAAGACCATTTCCTCCTAGCCAGGAGAAAGCTAAGAGGTTGAATTTCACCATCTGCAAGCTCTTGGCTACAGAAATGCTGGCTTTCTGCCTGGTGGACACAGAGGATTTTAGAGACCTTATGTCCGTCGCAGTGCCCCAGTACCAGATGCCCAGTCAGCACCACTTCTCAAAGAAAGGTGTGCCTGCGCTCCACCAGCATGTCGCACACAACATCACCGCTTCTTTGAGAAACTCTGTGTGTGACAGGGTGCAATTCACCACAGACACTTGGACGAGTAGGCATGGACAGGGGCGTTACATGGCGCTGACTGGGCACTGGGTAACTATGGTGACAGCAGGACAAGGGGCTGCTGTCCAAGTCTTGCCGTCCCCACGAGTTGTGCGTCAATCCTCTTTATCTCAAAGTTCCTCCACTGCTTCTGCCTCATCAACCTCCTCTCGGTCCTCCACCTGCACCCAAAGCCTGTCTGGTCATGCCACATGCTTTCTAACTGCGCAGAAGGGATTCTGCACACCTCCTTACTATGCTGGCAGCAGGGCTCAACGTCATCAGGCGGTTTTTACTTTGAAATGTCTGGGAAATGTGAGTCACACAGCTGAGGAGTTGTGGTCAGCTCTGGAGAACCAGTTTCATGAATGGTTGTCTCCACTGGACCTGAAACCAGGGAAGGCCGAGTGCGACAATGCTGCAAACCTCGGTGCGGCCCTTCGCCGGGGCAATGTCACACACGTGCCTTGTATGGCTCACATGTTGAACCTGGTTGTCCAGCAATTTTTAGCCCACTATCCCAGACTAGATGGCCTTCTGCAGAGGGCACGGTCGCTGTGTGCTTACTTCCGCCATTCGCATCCCGCAGCACAGCGACTTACATCTCTACAGAAGTCGTTGGGCCTGCCACTTCACCAGCTAAAATGCGATGTGCCTACCTGGTGGAATTCAACTCTGCACATGTTGCAGCGACTGTGGCAGCACCGACAAGCCCTGGTGCAATACGTTCTGACGTATAGCCTGGGCCAACGGGATCCAGAGGTGGGGCAAATCACTGTGGAGGAGTGGTCTCAGATCAGGGTCCTATGCACCCTTCTGCACAGTTTTGAAATGGCGACGAAGATGTTTAGTGCTGACGATTAGTGTTGAGCCACCCCCGTAGTGTTCGAGTTCGGTTCGGTTCGTCGAACACCCGTGTGTTCGCCGAACTGTTCGTCGAACTGTTCGTTGAACACCTTCGAACACCGTTAAAACCAATGGCAGGCAAACAAAAACACAGAAACACATAGAAAACACCTTCAAAGGTGTCCAAAAGCTGACAAACTGCTCAGAAGACACAACTAACACATAGAAAAGTGACAAGTACATATAGTCATGCGAAAAGAAAAGAGGTGGAGGAGTAAAAGGAGGGGGAGACACAGATATAGGCATGTCATGCCCTTCTAAAATCCAAAAAGTGAGAAGCCGACACGTTCAGTCCGCTCCTGCCCGTGCCACCTCCGCGTCGCCGGGTTTGTGCCAGAGCCGCGGTGAACCCTGACGGCCAGCCCCCCTCTCCCAATACTGGTGCCTGTCCGCTGGTGGGTCGAGCGAGCCCCCCTGTGGTGGAGGCAGCTCTAAGCTTTTTAATTTAAATTGTCTCTCTAATTTGAATGAATACACTTTAAATCCATTTACAAGCATCTATTGGAGGGCAAGTCTCATGCCAGCAGCCGCGTAATTCCAGCTCCAGTAGCGTCCACTAAAGCTGCTGCAGTTAAAAAGCTTTTATAAGGATCGAGCTCGGCTGTCCACCGCAAGGCATCCTACTGCCAGTCCCAGCCCCTATGCCTTGGGGTGCCTCCTGATGCTCTTCACTGAGTATCCCGTGGTCCCGAAGCATTTCCTTTGAAAAAATTAAGTGTCCAAACTACAGGTGGTGTAGCTTGCTTAACAGCTGGGATAATCCGCTGACTAGCAGACACTGCTACTAGGCACAAAGTATTTCCTTGGCTAGATGCAGTTAAAAATTTGTAATTAGATACTCTCGTTGGATGCTGAGAAAGCATTCCATAGAGTCTCCTGGCACGCCATATATGATTCTCTTAAAAAGCTTGGGGTAGGGGTCTAGGGGACCCTTTTATAGCCAAAATCACGGCCCTGTATCGCAATACATCACCTAGGCTGAAGATAAATGGAACTGTAGCACCCTGAGGGCTCGGTTGCTACAGACGTATTGCACCTCACCCAGAGGTGTGATATCTCACTCTCAGGTAAGGATGGAGTGTGGATCAGGACCCGACACCTGCATGCATTACACCACATTGCCGTGGGGCAGGGCAACCAATATGCCCCTGAGATGGGCACGACAGTCCCTGTCCCTGGCTGGAGTGGGGGGAGGGAACACTGAGGAAGGGGAACCCTGTAGTGCAGGAGCAGGGAGGAAGCAGTTCCTGGGTGCATTGAGAAGGGAGTATAAAAGGTGGGCACCATCTTAGTTCAGTGCAGAGAAGTCTGAGCAGAAGTGGCAGGGAGCAGGGGCTCTGCATGAGCTCTGCTCCGGAGGCGGGCCTAGTAACAGAGGCCCAGGCCTGGAAGAGGGAGAAGGAAGGAAGAGGAGCGGAGAAGGCTCCAGGAACGAGGAACGAAGGGATCCCAGGGGTGCGGACGGGCGAGTCGCCACCGCACGCCCGAATCCACCTGCGTGGAGGGGTCAGGCCAAAGGGGGAGACCGGTCCCCGAAACTAGTGGAGGCAGGAAACGACCCTCAGCTAGAAACAGGAGGCTGTGACATTTTATGTGGCGCAGCCCCTCGCTACACCCGCTAGGAAGGCACCACATAGGGTCAGGGAAACTGGCGCCAAGTTTACCAAGAGGAGGCCCGAGGCAGCCGGACAGAAGGGTTGGTAAGAAAGGCCAGACAAAGGACACACAAAGGGGGTCCTGTGAAGCGCTCCAAAGTTATCTGGGAGTTGTCTGAGCCCCTCACCCGGTGAGCACAGTACGATGTGGGCAGCCGTTACCTGCAGACGTGGTCTGGATAATAAGAACTGTGAGTAAAGGCCCTGGACTGCATCACTGACTCCGTGTCGTTACTGCTGCTGCCCTGCACCATCACCCCCATCCTCCGCATACACTGCCCTGAGGCTATACTCCTCCCGTGGGGAGTTATGCTACGCTCTGCTGCACCCACAACACCAGCCTCAGCGGTCTGCCCTGGAGCGGCGGTTCACTCTGACCGCAATCCACGGGTGGCGTAGTCGGACATTTAAACATCAAAACCACATAAATAGTTCCGCCACTGGTTTGACCGCCCTGAGCCATGGAACCGGGCCGCCGCCACGGAGACTACAACCACCAGCATCCACCAAAAAGGGTCCGGCTCCGGGTGTCCCAAGGTCCAGGGGGCGCGTCAGAAAATTTTCATCACCTTTCACAATCACCAATGGGACAAGGCAGGGATGTTCTCTGTCCCCTCTCTTATACATCCTAGTGACGGAGCACCTGCTCTCATCAATTCGCCATAATCCCAATATTAGGTGGATTGAGGTGGGAGGCACCGAGTACAAGTGCTCTCTATTTGCTGATGATGTCCTAGTATATATCACTCAATCACATATATCCATCCATGCTGTTATGGCTGAAATAGATCACTTTGTTACATGGTCAAATTTTAAAATCAATGCAGCGAAGTCTGAGGCCCTCGATGTCTCCCTCCCCAAATCCATATAGGATTCCATCCAGTCCAACTTTCCCTTTGCCTGGCCCTCACAGGGTATCAAATACTTAGGAATTCCTATTCATAGAGACCTCTCCCATCTATGTTATCTTAATTTTGGGCCCTTTTTTGAACAACTCCATACAGACCACGGTTGGCAAGTTAGAACTGTAAGATTCACTACGTGAACCACTGGTGTTTTGTGGAAAAGCACATGTACACTGTGTTCCAAATTATTATGCAAAAAGTGTTTAGGAGTGATAAGGGAAGAATTTGTTTGTCAGTTAAACTCATTGATGGTGATGTGTGTCAGGGCTCTTTATATCACTGTAAGCAATTGCAGACACCTGTGCTAATTAGTTTGGCAGGTGTGTCCAATGAAAGGCAAGACTACTTAAGAAGGCTGTCTCACATTATTAAGCAGCCTACATTTTCTGCCAAAATGGGAAAGAAAAAGGATGTGTCGGCTGCTGAGAAGCAACAAATTGTGGAGTGTTTAGGTCAAGGCATGACTACAATCAACATTGTGCGATGATCAGGATGAAGTGTCTTGGCAATCAAGAAGTATGTAGCTGATTCACAGTACACACGTGTGCGTGCTGATAAGGGCAAATTGAGGACTCTTTCCTACAGGCAATTACGTCAGGTTGAAAGAGCAGCGGCAAAAAAGCCTTGTCATAGCAGCAGACAAGTTTTTGAAGCTGCTGGTGCCTCCAACGTCCCCCGAACAACAAGATGCAGGGTCCTTCAGAGGTTTGCAGCTGTGCATACGCCATCCTGTCGACCTCCTCTATCCACTTCACACAAGCAGAAACGGCTCCAGTGGGCCAAACATTACATGAAGACTGATTTCAAAACTGTTTTGTTCACGGATGAGTGCCGTGCAGCGCTCGATGGTCCAGATGGATGGAGTGGAGGATGGCTGGTTGATGGACACCCCACGCAAACACGGCTACAGCACCAACAAGGAGGAGGTGGAGTAATGTTTTGGGCTGGAATCATGGGGAGAGAGATTGTCGGCCCTTTTAGGATCCCTGAAGGCGCTAAAGATGAACTCCATAATGTATGTGGATTTTCTCAAACAGCACTTCCTGCCATGGTTCAAGAAGAAGAACCGTGTTTTTCACAGCAAGATCATTTTTTTGCATGATAATGCACCATCTCATGCTGCACATAAAACATCTGCATCTCTGGCTGATATGGGCATAAAAGGGGACAAACTTATGGTGTGACCCCCATGCTCCCCTGACCTCTACCCCATTCAGAACCTTTGGAGCATCATTAAAAGGAGTGTCTATGATGGCGGGAGGCAGTTCACATCTAAGCAACAGCTCTGGGAGGGTATTCTGTCCTCATGCAAAACAATTGAAGCAGAAACCATCCAAAACCTGACAAATTCAATGGACGAGAGAGTTCAGGAGCTCCTTTCGAACAAGGGGTCCTATGTGAAAATGTAACATCACCTAGAATAAAGTTTTGAGTTGAAAACTGTTTGATTTCAGTTTCTAACAACCTGCTAATGCTTATAATTTCAAAAATGACCATTTTTTTGGTCTTTATTAAAATGAAAAGGTTGATCGAAAAGTTTGGGGGATCTAAGAGTGTGCAAACCCAGTAGTCATGATTACTTCGAATTCTGACAATATGAGGGTCATGCTGCAGGTAGTGCAGCAAGAAGGCACTTATGTGTCTTGCGCATCTCGGAGCCCCAAAATTATTTTCCGGGCTAGATGCAGCTAAAAATTATTATTAATTTTAAATCTGGTGAAGCTTTAGTATAGATGGCCTAATAGGATCAGTGCTGCACACTGCTACAAAGCCCAAATTATTTTCCAGTCAAGATACAGATAAACATGATTAGTAATTTTAAATCTGGTGGAGCTTATTATAGATGGCCTAATAGAATCAGTGCTGCACACTGCTACAAAGCCCAAATTATTTTCCAGCCAAGATACAGATAAACATGATTAGTAATTTGAAAACTTAAAACGGTTGGTAGGGTGATTTTAACCAATCATCAAGCTTTTACTCTCCCCAGGATGACACAGGGGTAGAAAAGTCGTTTCGGATCCATGATTTGTTCATCTTTATGAACGTGAGTCTGTCTACATTATCAGTGGAGAGCCGCGTGCGCTTATCTGTCAGCACACCACCAGCAGCGCTGAACACACGTTCAGACAGAACGCTGGCTGCGGGGCATGACAAGATCTCCAAGGCGTAAGTGGCTAGCTCCGGCCATTTATCCAGATTGGAAGCCCAAAAAGAGCAAGGGTCCAGTGACACAGTCATGGCTTCAATGTTTACTTGGAGATACTCCTGTACCATCGTCTCTAGGCGTTGACTATGTGTCAGACTTCTTGTCTCCTGTGGCCTTGCAAAGGATGGGCTAAAAAAGTGGTGAAATGATTCCGCAAAATTGATGTTACCAGCAGATACTGTGGTTCTGTTACGGTTTGAGTGCTGAACACTTGACGGTCCCACGGTTGGCAAGTTGGAACTGTGAGATTCACTACGTGCACCACTGGTATTTTGTGGAAAAGCACATTTAAGATTCTGCAACAGTCTCTGCTGATACTCCTGCATGTGTGCATCCCTTTCTACGGCAGGAATAATTTCTGCAAATTTACTTTTGTACCGGGGATCTAACAATGTGGCAACCCAGTAGTCAGGATTATTTCTAATTCTCACAATTCGAGGGTCATGTTGCAGGTAGTGCAGCAAGAAGGCACTCATGTGTGTTGCGCATCCAGGAGCACCAAGTCCCTGTTGTGTTGGTGGCGAGGTAACAATCATGCTTCCTTCCTCTGTCCTCTCCCCCCAACCTCGCACAACAGAAATGTGATCAAGGTCTCCCTCATCTGATGAGTCTTCCATCAGTTCGTCCTCCACTTCTTCCTGGGCTCCTGCACCTTCCTCACTAGTTTGGCTGCTACCATGCGCCCTGGTAAAACCATCTCCCCCACCCTCACATGCCTGCCGCCTTGGTGCTGCCGACCGTCTGGACCTTGCAGATGTTAGCCCTTCCGCATACAACTCCTCCTCCTCTACTTCCTCCACCTCCTCTTGTGCCACCACCTGACTCCGAATTCTGTTTAACATGTGCTCCAGCATGTAAATCACCGGAATAGTCATGCTGATAATGGCATCGTCAGCACTAAACATCTTCGTCGCCATTTCAAAACTGTGCAGAAGGGTGCATAGGTCCCTGATCTGAGACCACTCCTCCAGCGTGATTTGCCCCACCTCTGGATCTCGTTGGCCCAGGCTATACGTCAGAACGTATTGCACCAGGGCTTGTCGGTGCTGCCACAGTCGCTGCAACATGTGCAGAGTTGAATTCCACCGGGTAGGCACATCGCATTTTAGCCAATGAAGTGGCAGGCCCAACGACTTCTGTAGAGATGTAAGTCGCTGAGCTGCGGGATGCGAACTGCGGAAGTGAGCACACAGCGACCGTGCCCTCTGCAGAAGGCCATCTAGTCTGGGATAGTGGGCTAAAAATTGCTGGACAACCAGGTTCAACACGTGAGCCATACAAGGCACGTGTGTGACATTGCCCCGGCGAAGGGCCGCTCCCAGGTTTGCAGCATTGTCGCACACGGCCTTCCCTGGTTTCAGGTCCAGTGGAGACAACCATTCATGAAATTGGTTCTCCAGAGCTGACCACAACTCCTCAGCTGTGTGACTCACATTTCCCAGACATTTCAATGTAAAAACCGCCTGATGACGTTGAGCCCTACTGCCAGCATAGTAAGGAGGTGTGCAGGATCCCTTCTGCGCAGTTAGAAAGCTTGTGGCATGACCAGACAGGCTTTGGGTGCAGGTGGAAGACCGAGAGGAGGTTGAGGAGGCAGAAGCAGTGGAGGAACTTTGACATAAAGAGGA
The DNA here is from genome assembly GCF_046119375.1 of Phyllobates terribilis. Lineage (NCBI taxonomy): Eukaryota > Metazoa > Chordata > Amphibia > Anura > Dendrobatidae > Phyllobates > Phyllobates terribilis. The sequence goes on from NW_027362762.1 coordinate 335,789,193, forward strand.
TTGACGCACAACTCGTGGGGACGGCAAGACTTGGACAGCAGCCCCTTGTCCTGCTGTCACCAAAGTTACCCAGTGCCCAGTCAGCGACATGTAACGCCCCTGTCCATGCCTACTCGTCCAAGTGTCTGTGGTGAAATGCACCCTGTCACACACAGAGTTTCTCAAAGAAGCGGTGATGTTGTGTGCGACATGCTGGTGGAGCGCAGGCACACCTTTCTTTGAGAAGTAGTGCCGACTGGGCATCTGGTACTGGGGCACTGCGACGGACATAAGGTCTCGAAAAACCTCTGTGTTCACCAGGCGGAAAGGCAGCATTTCTGTAGCCAAGAGCTTGCAGATGGTGAAATTCAACCTCTTAGCTTTCTCATGGCTAGGAGGAAATGGTATTTTACTTGTCGACATCTGAGGGACCGAGGGCTGGCTATTGTGCTTAGACGGGGTTGATAAGGGTGTCCCCGGCAAACTGCCGGTCTGTGAGGAAGATGCAGGCGGACATGTTAGGTTGCCTTGATCCAAAGGTGGTGCTATCGATGTCGGACAGCGCTCAACACCAGCTGGTGTTACCACCTCCAAAGAAAATGATGACCTGCCAATCACACTGGCTGTTGCGGGTAAAGAGGTGGCAGGTCTGCGCCCCAAAACAGGTGTGACTGCTGTCCCCCCAGTCACAGAGGATGAAGAGGCCGCGGATGCACAAGATATGGCAGATGTTGTTTGGCCCGGCCGGCTAGGCCGCATTGTAGCACAGTGAGCTTCCCACTGCAACTTATGCTTCATGTCCATGTGCCGGTTCATGCATGAAGTACTCAAACTATGTATTTTTTGGCCTCTACTTAGCTTTTGCTGACAAATGTTACAGATAACACGAGTTGGGTCATCTTTATCGATCTGAAAAAATGCCCAGGCTATGCAAGGCTTAGCACCCATGCGACCTGAAGAGCCACCACGACTTGTTGTGAGAGGCAGAGTTGTGTTTGAGGATGCAGTTGTTGACGTGCTTCCAGTAATACGTCTCTGTCCAGGAAGGCGCAACCTGACCTCTTCGTCACTAGCATCTTCCTCCACCTCCTCTGCTGACCTCATCTCTTGGCTGACTGTGGGTTGACAGTAAGTGGGATCTCCAACCTCATCATCATCACCCTGTGCGTTATCACACCCGTCGTCCTCAGAGCCAACCTGTTCCTGCCCTGACAAAAAACTAAAGTTGTCGCTCCAATCAGGTATTTGAGTCTTATCATCATCTTCCTCATTGTCTCCACCAACAGGAGTTACAGGTTGGGAATGAGGGTCTACATTATGGTCAGAACCTTCTGCGTCTGGTCCTGGATCCGACTCATAAAGATTCTGGGCATCAGTGCAGATCATTTCCTCGTCTGGATTCACAGAAGCGCTGGAGTCGACCTCTGATTCCCAGGCTATAGTATGAGTAAACAGCTCTGCAGACTCAACCATCTGTTCTACCTCATACTCAGACGGGCAGCTGGAGATTTGGGAGCTGTGAGGAAGCAAGTGCGATTGGGGTGACACCTTTGAGGACTGGAGTATTTGTGATGTTGAAGTTGATGTGGAGGAGAGCCCACTTAAAGGAGCACTTGATATCCGTTGAAGCACCTGCTGTTTTTGTGCCTCATCTGGAATTTGTAGCGATTGGCGTGGCCATAAGAAAGGGATCTTATCACATTGTCCGCTAAAAGAAGTAGACATTTTAGTTTGGCTGGAAGATGGTCTTTCTTCTGCAGATGTTACTGTTGCTTTAACACCTACCCCACGGACACAACCTTTTTTCCCCTTCCCAACACGCCTATTCCCCTTTCCACCGGCAGCAGGCCTTTTTCCACTCATTTTGGTGGTTAACTAATTCACAACTCTGGAGTTGTTTGCACAAAAAAACAATGGATGGGAACCGAGCAGAGCTGAGTGGCCAAACTGTGGTATTAGGCCAAAACTATTGGCTGGGTTAGATGCAGAAAAAAATTATATTCAATTTGCAACCTGATGGAGGTCAGTATAGATGGACTAATAGAACAAGTCCCACACACAGCTAGAAGCCCAAATATTTTTTCAGAGGTAGATGCAGAAAATTTTTTTATTCAGTTTGCAACCTGATGGAGGTCTGTATAGATGGATTAATAGAACAAGTCCCACACACAGCTACAAGCCCAATATTTTGTCAGAGGTAGATGCAGAAAAAAAATTATTTTAAATTTGCAACCTGATGGAGGTCAGTATAGATGGACTAATAGAACAAGTCCCACACACTGCTAGAAGGCCAAATATTTTTTCATAGCTAGATGCAAAAAAAAATTATATTCAGTTTGCAACCTGATGGAGGTCTGTATAGATGGATTAATAGAACAAGTCCCACACACAGCTAGAAGCCCAAATATTTTTTCAGAGGTAGATGCAGATAAAAATTATTTTTAATTTGCAACCTGATGGAGGTAAGTATAGATGGACTAATAGAGAAAGTCCCACACACTGCTAGAAGGCCAAATATTTTTTCAGAGCTAGATGCAGATAAAAATTATTTTTAATTTGCAACCTGATGGAGGTCAGTATAGATGGACTAATAGAGAAAGTCCCACACACTGCTAGAAGGCCAAATATTTTTTCAGAGCTAGATGCAGATAAAAATTATATTCAATTTGCAACCTGATGGAGGTCAGTATAGATGGACTAATAGAACAAGTCCCACACACAGCTAGAAGCCCAAATATTTTTTCAGAGGTACTGTAGATGCAGATAAAAATTATTTTTAATTTGCAACCTGATGGAGGTCAGTATAGATGGACTAATACAACAAGTCCCACACACAGCTAGAAGCCCAATATTTTTTCAGAGGTAGATGCAGAAAAAAATATATTCAGTTTGCAACCTGATGGTGGTCAGTATAGATGGAGTAATAGAACAAGTCCCACACACAGCTAGAAGCCCAAATATTTTTTCAGAGGTACTGTAGATGCAGATAAAAATTATTTTTAATTTGCAACCTGATGGAGGTCAGTATAGATGGACTAATAGAGAAAGTCCCACACACTGCTAGAAGGCCAAATATTTTTTCAGAGCTAGATGCAGAAAAAAATTATATTCAGTTTGCAACCTGATGGAGGTCAGTATAGATGGACTAATAGAGAAAGTCCCACACACTGCTAGAAGGCCACATATTTTTTCAGAGGTAGATGCAGAAAAAAATATATTCAGTTTGCAACCTGATGGAGGTCTGTATAGATGGATTAATAGAACAAGTCCCACACACAGCTAGAAGCCCAATATTTTTTCAGAGGTAGATGCAGAAAAAAATATATTCAGTTTGCAACCTGATGGAGGTCAGTATAGATGGACTAATACAACAAGTCCCACACACAGCTAGAAGCCCAATATTTTTTCAGAGGTAGATGCAGAAAAAAATATATTCAGTTTGCAACCTGATTGGAGGTCTGTATAGATGGATTAATAGAACAAGTCCCACACACAGCTAGAAGCCCAATATTTTTTCAGAGGTAGATGCAGAAAAAAATATATTCAGTTTGCAACCTGATGGAGGTCAGTATAGATGGACTAATACAACAAGTCCCACACACAGCTAGAAGCCCAATATTTTTTCAGAGGTAGATGCAGAAAAAAATATATTCAGTTTGCAACCTGATGGAGGTCTGTATAGATGGATTAATAGAACAAGTCCCACACACAGCTAGAAGCCCAATATTTTTTCAGAGGTAGATGCAGAAAAAAATATATTCAGTTTGCAACCTGATGGAGGTCAGTATAGATGGACTAATACAACAAGTCCCACACACAGCTAGAAGCCCAATATTTTTTCAGAGCTAGATGCAGAAAAAAATTATATTCAATTTGCAACCTGATGGAGGTCAGTATAGATGGACTAATAGAATGATGCTATGCCCAAAAGATTTTACTTCACTAGGTGCAGTAAAAAAATTGGTATTCTATACACAGGTGGTATATCTTGTAACACAGATAGGCTACTCCACTGACTAACACACTCTGCAATAGGCCAAAAAGGATTAGCTTTGCTAGATTCAGCCAAATGCTGTGAAAAAAACTTGCACAGCACTGGCACAGACCTGCCTGGCAAAAACTGATAGGAACTGATGTAACCTAGTCCTGAAAAGGACTCCAATTACAATTAGTCTTTACTCCCACAATCTATCTATTTAAGAGCACAGACCTGCCTGATAAAAGTCGTAGGAAATGCTGTAACCTAGTCCTTAAAAGGACTGCAATCACAACTATTCCCTACTCCCAAGCTATCTGTAGATTTGTGCGAAAATTGGCTTGAAATTAACAAGGTATAGCGCACACAGCAACAGCGGTGCCGTCTAACACGCAGCTGCAGCAGTGAGAAAATGGTGGCGACGGGGAAAATGGCTTGGTCTTATAGGGCAAGGACATGTGACATACACTGCCAATGACACATGCCCTTGCTTGTGTGAAAAAAAGCACTTCGCTCCGTGTGTGCGCTGCTGATAGGCTGACAGATTGCACCTCCCCACTGTAAATGCGGGAAAGAGAAAAAAAAAATGGAGATCTTCATTGTTCCTGCAGAGATCCATCCCCTGCCCCTCCCCCCACCCCGCTGTACACTCAAACTGCGTATTAACATTAATTTTCATCATTACTGAGAAAAAATCCAGTTATGATTTTGGTGCACGAACAGTTATCGAACATAACCTCGAACAGCCGAATTTTTCTCAAATTGTTCGTGTTCGCCGAACGGCTCGAACACCGCCCAAAACAGCTCGAATTTGAGATTGGCGAACAGTTCGAGTAGAACAACGCTCATCTCTACTGACGATGCCATTATCAGCATGACTATTCCGGTGATTTACATGCTGGAGCACATGTTAAACAGAATTCGGAGTCAGGTGGTGCGACAAGAGAAGGTGGAGGAAGTAGAGGAGGAGGAGTTGTATGCGGAAGGGCTAACATCTGCAAGGTCCAGACGTCAGCAGCACCAAGGCGGCAGGCATGTGAGGGTGGGCGAGATGGATTTACCAGGGTGCATGGTAGCAGCCAAACTAGTGAGGAAGGTGCAGGAGCCCAGGAAGAAGTGGAGGACGAACTGATGGAAGACTCATCAGATGAGGGAGACCTTGATCACATTTCTGTTGTGCGAGGTTGGGGGGAGAGGGCAGAGGAAGGAAGCATGATTGTTACCTCGCCACCAACACAACAGGGACTTGGTGCTCCTGGATGCGCAAGACACATGAGTGCCTTCTTGCTGCACTACCTGCAACATGACCCTTGAATTGTCAGAATTCTAAATAATCCTGACTACTGGGTTGCCACACTCTTAGATCCCCGGTCCAAAAGTAAATTTGCCGAAATAATTCCTGCCATAGAAAGGGATTCACGCATGCTGGAGTATCAGCAGAGACTGTTGCAGAATCTTACATGTGCTTTTCCACAAAACACCAGTGGTGCACGTAGTGAATCTCACAGTTCTAACATGCCAACCGTGGGTCTGTCGAGTGTTCAGCTCTCAAACCGTAATAGAAACACAGTATCTGCTGGTAACAGCAATTTTGTGGAATCATTTCACAGCTTTGTTAGCCCATCCTTTGCAAGGCCACAGGAGACAAGAAGTCTGACACATAGTCAACGCCTAGAGACGATGGTACAGGAGTATCTCCAAGTAAACATCGAAGCCATGACTGTGTCACTGTACCCTTGCTCTTTTTGGGCTTCCAATATGGATAGATGGCCGGAGCTCGCCACTTACGTCTTGGATATCTTGTCATGCCCCGCAGCCAGCGTCCTCTCTGAATGTGTGTTCAGTGCTGCTGGTGGTGTGCTGACAGATAAGCGCACGCGACTGTCCACTGAGAATGTAGACAGACTCACGTTCATAAAGATGAACAAATCATGGATCCGCAAGGACTTTTCTACCCCTGTGTCATCCTGGGGAGAGTAAAAGCTTGAGGATTTCATAAAATCACCTCACCAACCGTTTTAAGCTTTCAAATTACTAATAATTTTTAGCTGCATCTTGTCTGGAAAATAATTTTGGGCCTGTAGCAGTGTGCGGTACTCATTCTATTATGCCATCTATACTAAGCTCCACCAGCTTGCAAATTACTAATAATTTTTAGCTGCATCTTGTCTGGAAAATAATTTTGGACCTGTAGCAGTGTGCGGTACTCATTCTATTATGCCATCTATACTAAGCTCCACCAGCTTGCAAATTACTAATAATTTTTAGCTGCATCTTGTCTGGAAAATAATTTTGGGCATAGTAGCAGTGTGTGGTACTCATTCTAGCCAACCGTTTTAAGCAACTCTGGGGCAATTGATGCCACTTAAGTGGTGTCTGTGGCACAAATTTTTGGAAAAAATGGAGACTCTTTTTGGAGTCCCCTTGCTTTGCTTTACGTGACGTTGTCATCATCAACTAGAGATGGGTTGGGTCTTCCCCCTCCCCTTTTAACCGTAAGAAAATACATACACTATGGCTTGGGGTAACACAGATGGTTGAGTCTGAAGAGCTGTTTACTCAGAGGTCTGCTCCAAAGCTTCAGTGTCTGCTAGTCAGCGTAGTAACCCAGCTGCATAGCAAGCTGCACCGCCTGTGTATCTAATAATGATTTTTAAATGCATTTAGCCTAGGCAGACTGTGGGGACCCCTAATCAAACCCAGACGCTCAGCCCCCTAACGCCCCCCTTTCATTGACAATACAATCATGTAACTCTTACAACTGGATGGGTGAGGATCGGTCACAGCTTTATTAACTGTTTATACTCATTCCATTAGAAATGCATTTTGTTTCTAAAATAATTCAGCTTGTTGCAGCATGCCCCGTGTCTCCAGTCTCCACAACGGCAAGTTGGCCAACAAGTGTAACTCTCCAACATGTCCTTTCTATTTCCAGGCCACGGAGGATCCTGCTTACTCGTATGCAGGACTCCGACCCCCATCCATCACTCTTAACGCTTGTTCCACTCCGTCCTGGAGTCCTGACAGTAATATGTCCAGTCCAATATCCATTAAGTGAACACAGTCGGGCCGTATGAGGCCTGCTTTATCTCCTTCCAGTTGTCGGTGTCGTATCACTACATCGCCTCTGTCTCTTATAAATTTTGCCATCCGAGTATTTATTACCTGCCTTGTCCGTTCGATGGCTGTGATGTCTCACGCACCTTGCCATACCGTTCTCGGCACAATCTCTGACCATGCTATAGTTAGTTTTGTGAAAAATTCTCTGAAGCGCTCAGTGTCTAGTTTCATTATTGCCATTAGTTATGCGCTCTTGTGATAAGCTATGTCGTTTCCCCCGGCCTGTATAACTAAGATGACCGGACCTCTTGCCTCTCTCCCTACCTTGATTACCTCCATTAGTACCTGTGGCCATTGCAGGCCTCTAATATCTCTCCAGTTCAAATATGTGTTATGAAACTCCAATTTCCTCCCGCCTGGGCGGACTTTCACCCTTCTTTCTGCACAATATATATACGAGTTCTTAATCATTGCATAGCAAAAAAACAGCAAGGAAGTGGTATTTATATGTCATGTCCTGCTATGCACCTGTTCAAGGCTGAGTTAATCAGAAATTTAAACACACATACCATGTTAAAATCGTATAGCATAGAAACAATGCATATAAATGTAAATAATCAAAAAGAAAAAGAAAAGAAGAAAAAAGGAACATATATATAATAATAATCTATAAATGATCACTCATAATGATACATCCAATCATGTCTGATGTTTAAACCCGCTGGTACACGTGTATTTAAAGTATAAATCCACCAACTTTCTCTATTAAGGAGCTTTCTCCTATAATCATCCACCAAATCTCCACCAATCGCCACGGCCCATGGAGGGGCCACCCCAGTCAGTGAATCCTTCCTTATTTAGTATAGAGTCTACAAAGTACTTTGGGCGTATTAGCCCAGCTGCGAAGCAAGCTGCACTGCCTGTGTATCTAATGAGAATTTTTAACTGCATCTAGCCTAGACAGACTGTGGGGACCCCCAACCAAACCCAGACGCTCTGCATCTAACCCAGCCAATCATTTGATAGTATTGCTAGCAGCAGAGTCGCATGAGCTCTAAACCTTGCATAGCCTGTGCATTTTTTCAGATCGCTAAGGATGACACAACTCGTGTTATCTGTAACATTTGTCACCAAAAGCTAAGTAGAGGCCAAAAAATGCATAGTTTGAGTACTTCATGCATGAACCGTCACATGGATATGAAACATAAGTTGCAGTGCGAAGCTCACTGTGCTACAATGCGGCCTAGCGGGCCGGGACAACCACCATCTGCCCCACCTGTGTCATCCTGGGAAGACTAAAAGCTACTGCGTAGTCTTTTCCAAAAATTTGAGGAAATTACCACGGGAATGGTTTGGAAGAGATATAAAAGTTTAGGTAGGACGTTCATTTTTAGTATACTTATTCTGCCGAACCAGGAAAAATCCTTCACCGTCCAAGAAGTGAGATCTTTATGGAGTTGTTCAATAAAGGGCCCAAAATTAAGATAAAATAGATGGGAGAGGTCTCTATGAATACGAATTTCAAAGTATTTGATACCTTGTGAGGGCCAGTCAAAGGGAAAGTTGGACTGGATGGAATCCTGTATGGATTTGGGGAGGGAGACATCGAGGGCCTTAGACTTCGCTGCATTGATTTTAAAATTTGACCATGTAACAAAGTGATCTATTTCATAACAGCAGGGATGGATATATGTGATTGAGTGATATATATTAGGACATCATCAGCAAATGCAGAGCATTTGTACTCGGTGCCTCCCACCTCAATCCACCTAATATTGGGGTTATCGCAAATTGATGAGAGCAGGTGCTCCATCACTAGGATGTATAAGAGAGGGGACAGAGAACATCCCTGCCTTGTCCCATTGGTGATTATGAAAGGTGATGAAAATGTTCCATTTATCTTCAGCCTAGCTGACGGATTGCGATACAGGGCCATGATTTTGGCTATAAAAGAGTCCCCTAGACCCCTACCCCAAGCTTTTTAAGAGGATAATATATGGCGTGCCAGGAGACTCTATGGAATGCTTTCTCAACATCCAACGAGAGTATCTAACTACAAATTTTTAACTGCATCTAGCCCAGGCAATACTTTGGGCCTAGTAGCAGTGTCTGCTAGTCAGCGGAGTAGCCACCGCCTGTAGATCTAATTACACATTTTTAACTGCATCTAGCCCAGGAAATACTTTGGACCTAGTAGCAGTGTCTGCTAGTCAGCGGATTATCCCACCTGTTAAGCAAGCTACACCACCTGTAGTTTGGACACTTAATTTTTTCAAAGGAAATGCTTCGGGCCCCCGGGACTCACAGTGAAGAGCATCGGGGAGGCACCCCAAGGCACAGGGGCTGGGACTGGTGGTAGGACGCCTTGTGGTGGACCGCCAAGCTCGATCCTTATAAAAGCTTTTTTAACGGCAGCAGCTTTAGTGGATGCTACTGGAGCTGGAACTCTATTTTATTATAAATGTAAAAACACAAACTAGTACAAGTAACGAAAACAATTTCCAGCAATATAACCGATACATAAACAATGTATATACAAGGGACCCCACCTGCCTGACAACCACCATACAACCACAGCCTATCCAAACATACCTCAAACTTCCTCCACACTTACACCTGATTCTGCCGTAACAAAAACCAGAGATGCAGAAGCAAAATACATATAACAAAATAGAAACCACATAAACCATATGAAATAACACACAACACTTAAATCATGAGTAACACATAATAACACATACACTACCCCAACTCTCACTATACCCCCAACCCGAACCGGCCTCTAAGTTCCGAAAAAGTCCTTCCGGACTTAGGGCGAACCCCGACAGTTTTGGGCCCGGGCCAGTCCAAGTTCATGCTTAACCCCCCTCAAAACCCCCACCCCACCTAACTAACCCCCAAAGTAAAAGAACAATAAGACAACAATAATAATAACAACAAGAACAATAACAAAAATACCATCCGCACCGGTTCGGTGCTTGTAAACCCTTTTCATGATACCATTCTCAAAACAAAAAGCTACGGTGAGAACTTAGCCCACCACCAGGAGTCTTGGAGCAATCCAGAACTAAGGCACCTGGAAGGAGAAACCCCTCCAGAGATGGGAGGCCCCCGATGCACCCAGCCTTTCATACTCCAAGGAGCGCACCTTCACCAGGTCACCAAGGATGTTGCTACATACCTCACCCACTGGGAGGATTTTACTGCCCGTCGACACTAAACACCGTGCATTCCATGTGAAAAACCTAACCACTAGGCTAACTAGAAAAAGAGTGCACTGGTCCCGTCCACCAAGGTCTCTGAACGCTCCATAGGCCCACTCAGCGTAGGAGAGGCCCGCCAGCCTAGGCCAGTCAATGGAAGCGCCCACCCTGTTGCATACCTCTGCATTAAAGGGACACTGAAGCAGGAAGTGCTCCATGCTCTCAAGCGTGTCAGCACAACTCTCACGAGGACAATTCCTATCCTCGGAGTTCCTGTACTTCAAGTTGTCCCTCACATACAGCTTACCCTGAAAGCAGCGCCAAGTCAAGTCCCAATACTTCGCGGGGATCCGTTTTGAATTTAAAAGACGCAACCCCACCTCCAGATCCCGACTTGGGCAGTCCCTGAGTGCCAGTGGCTTTTGAAAATGGGTCGATAAGATCCTCCCCTCGAGAAGTTTCCTCGTGAGAGTCCTCACCTCCCACACTCCCAAACCCCAGTGGCGTATTACTTTCAAAACCGGGGTAACATAAGCCGGGAGATGCCCGTGCGGTGTGCGAAGATCCTTCACACGCCCTCCTGTCTCCCAATCCTGGAAGAAGGACTGCAACCATCCCCTACAGGAGAATACCCACAGAGGAGCCCTCTCTTTCCAGAGGTTTGATATATTTAGCTTAAGAAAGGTGCAAACCAAGAACACCACGGGGTTGACCATATTCAACCCCCCTAGTCTCCTCGTACGGTAAGTAACCTCCCGCTTGACTAGGTTCAGCCTGTTTCCCCATAACAGTTGGAAAAACAGGCCATAGACCCGTGTCCAGAGAGGCTCTGGCAAAATGCAAATGCTGCCTAGATACATTAACAATGGGAGCAGGAAACCTTTGCACAAGCTCACCCTTTCCCTCAGGGTCAAAGACCAACCCTTCCACTGGTCCACTCTCTGGGCGGCAGTTTTAAGTCTACTTTCCCAATTTTTGGTTGGGTAATCACCCTGGCCAAATTCAACGCCTAGGATCTTGGCATACTCTTGGGGCTCTGGGAGGGTGTCCGGGAGATCAAACCTGGGATCTCCTCCCCCCAGCCAAAGACTCCCACACTTGCTCCGATTGACAATGGAACCAGAGGCCCTGGAGTAGCCCTCCACCTCAGACATCACTGCCCGCACCTCCTCTTCCGAGGAGACAAAAACAGAGACATCATCAGCATAGGCCACTACCTTCAGGGCGGCCTCCCGTTCGCCCGCCTGGTCCATCCTCACCCCCGCTATTGGTCCACGATCCACCCTCCTTATGAAGGGATCAATCGCGAACACATACAGCAGGGGACTGAGAGGACATCCCTGACGAACGCCGGAGCCCACCGCAAAGGCCTGTCCAATCCAACCATTCACAAGTGGGAAACTCTCCGCCCCTCTCTACAATGTCTTCAGCCAGTCCACGAACCTCCCTGGCAGACCATACCTCAGAAGAGCGGACCACAGGTACTCGTGATCAACCCGGTCAAAGGCTTTGGCCTGATCCAAGGACAGCAGATACCCCTTCCAGAGGCCAGCCCTACCCTGTTCCACAGCCTCCCGGACACCGAGAACAGCACTAAAAGTGCTACGGCCAGGAACACAGCAGTGCTGGGACTCAGAAAGGAGCCGTGGCGCAAACTTCACCAACCTGTTAAAGAGTACTTTAGCCAAAACCTTCCTGTCCACATTGAGAAGCGCTATGGGCCTCCAGTTCTCAATGTGCGACGGATCCTTTCCCTTAGAAAGAAGGATCAAAGCTGACCTCCTCATTGATCTCGGAAGAGTGCCCGAGGAGAGACACTCATTAAAAACCTGAGTCAATAAGGGGACCAAAAGGTCCTTAAAGGTCTTGTAGAACTCCGACGTTAAGCCGTCCGGACCTGGTGATTTTTTGAGCTGGAGCCCGTCAATCGCCAGTCTAACTTCCTCTTCTTTGATCTCATCCACCAAGACATCGAGCGAGGGGTCTACCCCTGATTCAGGAATGGCCTCAGCCAGGAAAGCCGACGTCTCATCTCGATCCAGCTCCTTCCTCCCCAAGAGATATGAGTAAAAGGATCTGACAACCTCCAAGATCCCTGACCTGGACCTGGTCAGGGATCCTGTACTGTCCCTCAGACCCGCCACTATCTTACTACTCACTGACATCTTGCAGTTTCTGTAGGGGTCGGGTGAGCGATACTTCCCGAAGTCCCTCTCAAAAACCAAAGATGTGTGCCTATCATACTGACATCTCTTGAGTAAGGCTTTCACCCTGGTGATGTCCTCACGGCCACCCCCAGTCGAGACAAGTTCCTCGAGTTTCCTCCTCAGGCCCCGATACAGGAGATCCCTGTTCAGGCTTCTGAGGTTAGAAAGCTGGCGGAAGAATCTCGCCACCCGATGTTTGAAGATCTCCCACCACTCTGACTTAGTGTTACCAAGGCCCAGTAGCGGTACCTGACTTTGAAAGAAATCCTCAAAGGACTGTCTTACATCTGCTTCCTTCAGGAGTGACGAATTCAGCTTCCAAAAACCTCTTCCCATCCGAGGAGTCTCTGTAACATTCAGAGAAAACATAATCAGGCAGTGGTCGGAGAATTCAACCTCTACCACCGATAAAGGTGAAGAGACTGCCTCCTCCTTCAAATAAAACCTGTCTATTCTAGACCTGGTCTGACTACCTCTGAAATAAGTGTAACCCGCGTGGCCCGTGGGTTCCGGATGTGGACATCCACTAGGCGAGCCTCACTAACCATGCTATTCAAGGCGACGCTGTCGTAGGCCAACCGGTCTCTGGAACCTCCTCTGTCTTGGGGCCTCGAGACATTGTTGAAGTCCCCTCCAAAGACCACCAGTCGGCTACAAAACAAAAAGCGTTTAATACTCATAAAGAGACACTTGCGGTCCCACTTAGTCTGGGGACCATAGATGTTTATGAGCCGAAGCTCTTGTCCCCTTATGAACACATCCAAGATCAAGCACCTCCCCATTTCCAACTCAATAACCCGTCGGCATACTACATCTGCGGTCTTGAAAAGGACCGCCACACCGCTATACGGCTCAGCCGCAAGAGACCAATAGGAAGGCCCGTGTACCCACTCCCTCTTAGCTTTTTTAAGGGACGTGAGATCGACCAACCTGGTCTCCTGCAAAAACAAAATGTCGGCATCAAGCTGGCTGAGAAAATGAAAGGCCGTGAACCTAGCCGCATCAGACTTTATGCTGGCAACATTAATGGTCGCCAGCGTCAACGGGGTGAGTGCCGCCATCATGAGTGATCAGGTTGGACAGCGACCTTCTTCCCACCCACCTTACCCTTTACATGTGCTCCATTTTCCTCCTCAGAGGATGATATAGCACATTTCAGGCACACCGACACATCCATACCTGCTGTTCCACACACAACTTTAACGGGCACAACTGTTTCAGGCGCACCCTTGCCCTTGTCAGGAGGCCCTGGGTCGACCCCCCCCACCAGAGGCCCGGTTTCCCCGACCCCCGATGTTGAGGGCCTGGCGCCCCCTTTAGCCCCTACATCCTTGTCCGCAACCCCCAGCACCAGACCCCCCTCCTCCCCCCCATCTGAAGACAAGGGAGACTCGCTTAGGGCCTGGTACTGGTTGGAGAGCTCCACCGGAGGAAGGGAGGAAGAGCCTTCCTTTGGCACCTGGCCCCGGGTTGCCTTCTCCTTCAAGTTACCCTTCTTCCTCACCCTTTTCTTCTCCCTCTTCTTTTGCTGTTGCCACTCTTCATTCCCCCCCTCATCCACACCTTCGCTGGATGAGGATAAGGGAGAGGTGGCCCCATCCTCCCTGACCATCCTCCTGACCTCTTCATCTATCTCACTGTCCGGGACCTCAGCTGCAAGCTCCCCCTAACTAGGGACCAGAGGCAGGGACATAATCCCCTGGTCCCTCTCCACCACTCTCCTCGGACGCTGCTCTTTCCCTCCCGCCTCAGGGGGAGTTCTGCTCCTCACCGGTCCCTTACTTCCTACGCCGCCGCTAGTCCCTTCACCAGCTGGTCTGGTCCTCGCCTCCTCCCTACCAGCACCTCCCGGATTCAGGCCAACATTGGCATAGGAGCGCGGACAGCGACTAAACGGGTGTCCCAAGACACCACACAGGTTACACCGAATGTCCCTACAGGTTGCGGCCAGATGACCCACCCCTCCACACATTGCGCACTTCTCCACCTTGCACCCCGCGCTGAAGTGAGAGGGGCTGCCGCACCTGTGGCACAACTTCGGCTGCCCCTGGTAAAAGATCAGGATTCGGTCCCTTCCCAAGAATGTTGAAGTGGGAATGTGGGTAACCGAGTAACCCAAGACCTTCAGTTTTACCATAAAGGTCCAGGCCTCTGACCAGATGCCATGCTTGTCCAGATTCTTTTTGGGAATCTGGACCACCTCCCCATACCTGCTCAGCCAGGTCATGATGTCCATCTCAGAAAATGACTCGTTACTGGTGAGCACGGTCACTTTCTTCACTGAGTTTTGGCGAGAGATAGCCTGGACTATAAACCCTCGCCATTCAGGCAAATCCGAGCCAGCTCATACTGAGACCAGAAGAGCTCTAGGCCCTTCGATCTCACAAAGCTGACGTCGAAAAAGGTGGCACCATAGGGATGAATCAGGGCATAGATGTCATCAGCCCTGAAGCCCATCCCCAGGAAAAGCTCCACCACCTTGTCCCTAGAGGGGCACGTTTCATTGCCTTCCCACCGGAGACGGACCACATTCCTACGGACGCCACCCTGCCCTGCTGTCGGCAGAGACCACGTAACGTTCTCTGCCCCTAACTCTCGGAAGGCGGACAGACCATGTCGGTCTATCCAGAACGATAAATCTACCTCACTACCCTCCACTGTAATGGACTGCTCTCCCCTCTTCAGGGCGTCCAGGAGACGCCATTGCAAGTCCCCTGACAAGGACCCTCCACTACCCGCGGCAGCGGCCGCCGCAAAGGTGCGGACATGTGAACCGCCCTCTAACGAGGCCGCCAACGAACTGGCATTCCTTGGCCTCACACTTGGCCCCTCATTCACACTCACACTCTGCCTCACAGCCTCACCTACCGCCCCTGCATCACTACCATCACCACCAGCCGTACCACTCACCACTTCCATACCTGCATCCTCACCTCCATCCTCACCTCCTTCATGTACCCCATTCATCCCCACCTCATGCACCCCATCCATGCCAGCCAGAACAGGTGGGGTACTAACCGCTTTACCCAAGGTCCTGGCATCACTGGGGGGGGGGGTTTCAGGACACTCACCACATCCGCAGCATTGTCCTTACTCCCCTTCTCCCCCTCTGCCACCTTGGACCCTCCAATATTCATGCACTGGGTATCACAGGGGTCGGGATTTTGGGCGCCGGGTTTTACCAACCTCCCAGGTGCAGACACCCCGGCCGGTTTACCCCCGGCAGCCTTGTCCCCAGCATGCGGCCCCTCAACCCTCTGGCCAGATATGGAAGCAGTGTCTCTCTCCTCCCCCACCATCCTCCGGACCTCACCCAAGATCTCTGAAAAAGCTGCTCCGGCTCCACCGCCACAACCCCCACCTCCCTCTGCCCGAGACCCAGAGGCCATAGGAGACAGAGACGGGAACTCCACCACACTGAATATGTCTGGGGCCACAGCCAGCGATGACCCTTTGCCATCCCTACTGTCCTCCGTAGGGATCGCCACACCATCACCACTCGCCTTACATTTGCCTTTACTCTCCCCACCGGACCTGCGCCGAGGACCAACTTCATGATTCGGGCGCCCTTGACCGGTGGGGATTACACAGGAGACAGCCGCAGCGTCAGTATCATCATTAAACACGTAACGCATACTCACCGTCTCCTGTGCCTTCTTCTTGCGCCCCTTCTTCTTTCCGGGTCCCGGATCTTCGTCCCCGAAACAAAAATGCTGGAGGTTCACCGGGGACTCCAGCAACCGGATGGCCGCCATGAGCCCCCCGGACCCCGAAGACGCCTCCATGTCCTCCTCCTCTGATGTGCTGGAGGCAGGCAGCGCCACCTGCTCAGGACGCAGACCGGAAGATTTAGGAGGCTCCCCAGTAACGCCGGCAGGCTGCTCGACCGGGGTTACTGCCACCTCCTGGGACACTGTTCCTGGATCCGTCTCTGTCTTCCCTACTGTTTTCCCTGCTGCCTCCCTCCCAGCCGCAGGTTTCTTCTGGGCAACTCCAGGTGCTGTGGTGGGCAGGACGAGGGGCGGGGCACCGGCGCAAGGCTTGCTGAGCCTTGTGGTACTATAAGCATTGCTTGCTGCTTTTTCTTTCATGTCCCTCCTGCCTCCCTCCTTCCCTCCGCCCACAGACTGTACAGAGGCAGTGCAGAGAGCTGCGGTGGGCGGGACTAGAGGCGGACCAGCAGACCGGGAACTGCTGGGCTCTGCAGTTCCACTCGCGGCTCTCATGGTAGCTGCGCCGAGCGCTGAGGTGGGCGGGGCTTGGGGCGGGTTGGCAGACTGGGGGCCGCTGGGCTCGGTAGTTCCATGTGTGCCTCTCATGGTGGCCGCGCTGAGCGCCGAGGTGGGCGGGGCTAGGGGGCGGACCGGCAGACCGGGTGCCGCTGGGCTCTGCAGTTCCACGTGTCTCTCTTATGGTGGCCACGCCGAGTGCCGAGGTGGGCGGGGCTTGGGGCGGGTTGGCAGACTGGGGGCCGCTGGGCTCGGTAGTTCCACATGTGTCTCTCATAATGGCCGCGCTGAGCGCCGAGGTGGGCGGGGCTAGGGGCAGGCTGGCAGACCGGGTGCCGCTGGGCTCTGCAGTTCCACGTGTGTCTCGCATGGTGGCCACGCCGAGTACCAAGGTGGGTGGGGCTAGGGGCAGGCCGGCAGACCGGGTGCCGCTGGGCTCTGCAGTTCTACGTGTGTCTCTCATGGTGGCCACGCCGAGCGCTGAGGTGGGTGGGGCAAGGGGTGGAGCCCCGGACCGCGATCCCCCGTCCTTTGTGCCCGCACCCACACTATCCTCTGCTCGCACTAACAGCGCGCCACTTCCTCCACCCCCCACCTTCTCCTCCTCCATGGCTGGGGTAACCCCCGGGGCAGCACCCAGAGCTGTGGTGGGTGGGACAGGGGGCGGGGCTCCAGACAAGCGTTCCTTTCCAGGCTCCTGGCTGCCATGCATAGTCCTGGGAGTGCCTTCACTGGCCGGCAGGCCCCCTTCATACGCCCGAGAACCGCCGATCATTAGAGAATTTCTCCAGAAAGGGACCCGCAGCCCTCTCTATTTCCGCCTGCCTCTGCTCCACCTCGGCAATCCTATCCTTGACCCTCTGGATTTGCGTGGCGATCGCCGGGTGCTTCCTCTGGGCTGCTGCATTATATAGCGCCTTGGCCTGCCGCAAATCCAGCAGGAGTTTCGCCAGTGCCACCTTCCCCTTTTCGTGGCACCGCAACATCTCCACCACCCGCTGGGAGAAAGCCTCCGCTGACTCGTCCGGGCCCCTCTCGGCCCATGGGGCACTCCCCTTGCTTCCCTTGGGCTTGCCAGTCACCTTGTTAGCCGATGCCGGCATGCTCACCGTAGCCGCTTCACGCTGGGACAGCCTCCCAGACCTCCTCACAGAGTCCTCCGATGGATCCATATTCAGTCCTCCGACCCCACCCGGCCCAGACCGGGAGGGCCGGAGCCCGGGGATACCCCCCGACACCCCTGCCTCGGTCCTGGGAAAACGAAGAGGCAAGGGTCGGGCTTAGAAAAAAGTCCTAGTTGGAGCTTCCCAGGAGCTCCTCCACACAGCTCTCATTCAGCTAGGAACACAGGCCACACCTCCTCCACTTCCTGCTACCGTGGCTGCTGGCATGAGACTTGCCCTCCAATAGATCCTTGTAAAAGGATTTAAAGTGTACTCATTCAAATTACAGAGACAATATATATTAAAAAGCTTAGACCTGCCTCCACCGCAGGGGGGCTCGCTCGACCCACCAGCGGACAGGCACCAGTATTGGGAGAGGGGGGCTGGCCGTCTGGGTCATAGAATCATAGAATGGTAGAGTTGGAAGGGACCTCCTGGGTCATCTGGTCCAACCCCCTGCTCAAAGCAGGATTCACTAGATCATCTCAGACAGATGTCTGTCCAGCCATCGCAGCTCTGGCACAAACCCGGTGACAATGGCAGGAATGGACTGGCCGTGTCAGCTTCGCACTTTTTTTGGTTTTAGAAGGGCATGACATGCCTATATTTGTGTCTCCCCCTCCTTTTACTCCTCCACCTCTTTTCTTTTCGCATGACTATATGTACTTGTCACTTTTCCATGTGTTAGTTGTGTCTTCTGAGCAGTTTGTCAGCTTTTGGACACCTTTGAAGGTGTTTTCTATGTGTTTCTATGTGTTTTTGTTTGCCTGCCATTGGTTTTAATGGTGTTCGAAGGTGTTCGACGAACATACGGGTGTTCGACGAACCGAACCGAACTCGAACACTACGGGGCTGGCTCAACTCTACAAGTAACCCCATTTTGGAAACTACACCCTTCAAGGATTTTATACAGGGGTATAGTGAGCATTTTTAACCCACATGTACTATACAGAATTTGATAACATTAGAAAGTATTATTGAAAATTTTCATTTCATAAAAATTTTTTAGCCCCAAATTATTCACTTTTGCTAGAGGTATCACCAAAACATGGACCCCACAGTTTGTTACCCTCTTTCTTATGAACGCAGTGATACCTGACATATAGTCAAAAAGTTATTTTTGTACAAACGGCAGAGCTCGTAACTCAAGGAGCACCATCTAAATTTTGAAACACAAGTTTGGCTGAAATAGATTGTGTGCACCATGTCACATTTGCAGGGCCCCTAAACTGTCTTAACAGCAGAAAATGCACACAAGTGACACCATTTTTGAAACTACACCCCTCAAGGATTTCATCCAGGGGTATAGTGAGCATTTAGAACCCACAGGTACCACACAGAATTTGATAAAATGTTGTTTTAGCCCTAAAATTTTCACTTTTGAAATAAGTAACACCAAAACGTTGACCCCACAGTTTGTTATCCACTCTTATGAGAACGGTGATACCCCACATGTAGTCAAAAAGTTCTGTTTGGACAAACTGAAGGGCTCAAAACCTGTGGAGTTCAAGAAAAACATAAATGTCAGATTGACTACCACCATTTTTTATGCAGTTGATGCAATACAAGTTTGAAAAATTACAATTTGCATTTTTTTCACTGTCTCTATTTTGAATCTTTTTTGTATGTTCTGAAAAACAAATTTAAAATTGTATTCCTCTAGTTTTTCAGTGTTCAGATTTACATCTATGATGGCAGCAATGTTAGTACTGGATATACGGCTGGGCCTAAAATGGATGCCACACCATTTGGTCTTCAGGGTTAAATTCAGGGAATCCCAGAACCTATTCAAAGCTTAGAGACATTGAGCTAACAAAAAAATCTTTCCAGGAATTATTACTCACAAAGGGAGGCATTCCCCTAAAAACACATTTGTGGATTAAATAACTTGGTGTTGCTAACAAAACAGTTGTCCCACAATTGTGTATATTGTAGCAGGAAAAATAAACTGTTCTGCAGAGAAGGGCAAAATGTTCAAAATATGGAGGAAAATGTGACAAACTATGTGGCAAACCTCAGTTTGTTCCAAAGATGAAAGAACGCCAGCAGGGCTAGAATGACAGGTTTATCCTTCAAAGAGACTGGTAGTACAATGTCTATTTAGCTCCATCAATCCCTAGTAGTGATGAGCGAGCATGCTCGCTATTGCTCGGTGCTCGCCCGAGCATCTCACTTCTCGAAATGCTCAGCGCTCGCCGAGTATTTCCAGGGTTGCTCGGCGGGAGCTCTGGTCCCCTCCCTGCATGTTTGGCGCTCTTTAGAGCGCCAATCAACAAGCAGGGATTGTCTGCCACACACTGTAATGCCACAGGCATGTTGGTTGTGGCATTACAGTGATTGGCTGGTCGCACAGCTTCATCAGGTCTATATCAGACCTGGCGCCGCCATGCTCATTACAGTCTACTCCGCAATCAGAGAGTGTAAGGAAAGGTGCTGCTGTGCTAGGGAGAGATTCAATTGTTTATTGGTTAGTGTAGGTATTCTACAAGATTCTCTACATATCCATCTCAACTAACAGTCCTTCTGAGGACTAATCCAGCTGCAGAGATATCAGTGCTAGGCAGGCAGGGTATATAGCAGACTGCAGTGCACAAAGCAAGAGGGTCAATTCCAGTTCTGTCTGCTGGTGCATTTACAGATATTTGTAGAAATAGCCCCAGGTATCAGGGGCCAGGAATATTTTTTTTTTATCTTAATTCTGATTATTTGCTTAAAAAGCAATCCAGAGAACACAGTTTTTCTGTGCCATTTGCTTGTTGGCACTGCAGAATACAGCCCGGTCCTTTCCATATTACAGCGCTAAAAATCCAGCTATTTAAAACTGTTGTCTATCCGTCACACGGATCACATATAATTGCGCTGAAAATATTGCCATTTCTGGCCTCCATTGAAATATTGTTGCAGTGTGTCAGTGAACTTATTGACATGAGATCGGAGCTGTTAAAAATAGTTACCTACAGGCCTGCTATTTAAAACTGTCGTTTGTCTGTCACACGGATCACATATAATTGCGCTGAAAATTCTGCCATTTCTGGCCTCCGTTAAAATTTTGTTTCAGTGTGTCAGCGAAATTATTGACACTAGTTTGCTGTTAAAAATAGTTACCTACAGGCCAGCTATTTAAAACTGTTGTTTGTCCGTTAAACGGATCACATATAAGTTCGCTCCAAATTCAGCCATTTGTAGTGAGCATTGGAAGATATTGTCCTCCATTTAAAATGGTCAAGGCATGTGGCAAGGCATGGGAAACTGGACGTGATGGTGATGGTGCATGCAGAGGCTGAGGCCATGGGCAAGCTGAAATTGTGCCACAACAAACACCCACATCTTCTCGCTCGACCTTCCTGTCCCAATTAATAGGGGACCGCAGAACACCACTATTGAACACAGAGCAGTGTGAAAAGGTTATTGGTTGGATAGCAGATAATGCTTCCAGTCACTTAGCCACCACCACCACCACCCTGTCTTCCACATGGTCAAGTCTCAGTAGCCGTGATTCTGGATTCCTCACCCTGATCCTCTTTCCTCCCACCGTGCCGAGTGCCCAGAGACAACTGATCCTACTCTTGGACACTCCGAAGAACTGTTCACTTTTTCATTTATAGATTCGGGCCTCTCGCCTGGTCCACTTGAAGCAGGGCAAGAGGAGATCGCATGTAGCGATGCCCAAATATTTGAGCAGCCACGGTCATACGAAGGCGAAGATGGGAAAGTGTCACAAGAGGTGGACGATGATGAGACACAATTGCCAGAAAGTCAGGAGGACGACCAGGGTGAGTAAGTGGAATGATGATATAGTAACTGACCCAACCTGGCAGGAGGACATGCAGAGCAAGGACAGCAGCACACAGGGGAAGGGAGGCAGAGCACCCCAACAGGCAGGAAGAAGCAGTGTGGTGGCCTCAGACAGAAAGCGGGCAACCGGTCCCCGTAACACCAACACGACGGAAGTTGCCAGTACAACTGTTAGGTCTTCCTGAGTCTGGTTGTGTTTTAAAGACTCTGCCGATAACCCCAGAAAGCCCATTTGATCCACCTGCAAGGTCAACATCAGCAGGGGTAGCAAAACTACCAGGCCGACCATCACCAGCATGATCAGGCACATGGCAGCAAAGCACCCGACTTTGTGGGCCGAACCCCAGGGTCCAGGAACAGTGTCTGCGGGTGACACAACTGCTTCTTCCACTGTTGTGCGTGCAAGCTAATCTCCTGTCCATAGTGCATGCGAAGATGCCTCCTGCCCTGCACCTTTCGTTGCGCACTCTCAACTAGCACCATCAGTAAGCTCGTCCTTGTCCCAGCGCAGCGTTCAATTGTCCATACCCCACTGCTTGAAATACAAGCGTAAATACGCAGCCAACACCCCACAGGCCACACTACTAAATTCCCACATTTCGCGACTGCTTGCGCTCAAAATATTGCCTTTTAGGCTCATGGAGACGGAAGCTTTCCGCAACCTGATGGCGGCGGCCGTCCCTCGGTACTTGGTCCCCAGCCGACACTATTTCCCCCGGTTTGCCATCCCCGCATTACATAAGCACGTGTCCCACAACATTAGCCGTGCCCTCAACAATGCAGTTACTGGGAAAGTCCACCTAACCACGGACACGTGAACAAGTGCTTGTGAGCGGGAACGGTACATCTCACTGACGGCACACAGGGTTAACATAGCGGAAGCCGGGACCCAGTCAGACCTTGGGATGGAACACATCCTCCCGACGCCGAGGATTGCGGGCCCTAGGTCAATCAGGGTTACCCCCACATGTACAGCTCCTGCACCTCAGCCTCCTCCTCCTCTTCAGCCTCCATCTCCGAAATGACCACATCAGTCACAAGCTGGAAGCACTGCAGCACTGTCTCAGCTAAGCGGCAACAGGCTGTGCGGAAGCTAATATGCTTAGGTGACAAAACGCACAATGCTGAAGAGTTGTGGACAGCTTTGAAAGAGCAGGCAGATCTGTGGCTGACACCGCTGAACCTACAGCCAGGCATGGTCGTGTGTGACAATGGCCGGAACCTGGTGGCTGCTCTGAGGTAAGGCAAGCTCACACATGTACCATGCCTGGCCCATGTGCTTAACGTAGTGGTTCAGCGGTTTCTCTAAACCTACCCGGAACTGCCGGATCTGCTTGTCAAATTACGCTGCCTGTGTGCTCATTTTATAATGTCCGCTACAGCTTCCGCCGCCCTTGCCGTGCTTCAGCAGCGTTTGCAGCTTCCGGCTCACCGACTGATGTGTGATGTCCCCACGTGTTGGGACTCTACACTGCAGATGTTGAGAAGGATTTGTGAGCAGAAGAGGGCATTTGTTGACTACCAGCATCAACAAGGCTGTCGGTATTCAGTTCAGACTCCACACATAAGACCTCAGGAGTGGACATGGATGTCAGACATCTGTACCATTCTCCAAAACTTTGAGGACTCCGCCAAGATGTTGAAATGTGATGATGCCATAATTAGCATCACCATCAATCTTCTCTGTCTTCTGCACGCTCTCTGCTCACAATCAAAGAGGATGCATTGCAGGTGGAGCACGATGAAATGGAGCAAGGAACCATACAGGGTGATTACACACAGCCCAGCCTCATCTCATCCCAATGTGGATTGGGTGACAAAGAGGAGGAGGAGGAACAGGAGCTAATTTCATGCACTATAGACGGTACTACCTGCATAACTGTAATACCGTCTGTTCAGCTTGGATGGCCTGAGGACAGCGAATAGGAGGAGGTGGAGCTGGTGGAGAGCAGAATCAGTCGTCCTCTTGGTGAGAACATGGAAGTCTTGCCTGTTAGCAGTCTGGCACGCATGGCTGAGTTTATGTTACGCTGCCTTTCCCGTGACCCTCACGTTCTAAAAATTTTGGGTGATAGACATTACTGGTTGGTTACACTTCTAGACCCACTCTATAGGAGAACTTTATATCTCTTATTCCTGAGGCAGACAGGTCTACAAAAATGGGGCAGTACCAGAAGGCCTTTGTTGCGGAACTATTAAAAAAATTCCCATCTGAAAACGCTGGCGGCAGAGGTCACAGTTCGTTGGACAATCAAGGAGTACAGCCGAAAGAGACAACTCCAATCCAGCAGAGACAGGGGAACACTGTCAAAGTTCTGGGAGAGTTTTCTCAGCCCCTCCCATCGCACAGGCCCTGAGGCATGGCGTACTCTCACAAGGAGTGCAAAGTTTGGGAAGATGCTGAGGGAGTACCATGCTGACAGTACCAACGTCCTCCGTGATTCCTCTGTGCCTTATAATTATTGGGTATCCAAGCTGGACACGTGGAATGAACTAGCTCTCTACGACTCTCATGCTATTATAGAATTTTGGATAACTAGAGGAGGAAGACATGTGAAGACTCAAACGTCAAGGTTAGATTTTAGAAAGGCAGATTTTAAGAGACTCAGAAAGAGAATAGGAGGGATCCAATGGCTGGATGTCCTTAAGGACAAAAATGTCCAGGAAGGATGGGAAATTTTTAAAAATGAGATTCTCAAAGCACAATCGTTAACAATCCCGAAAAGTAGGAAGAATGGGAAGCATTTAAGGAAACCAGGATGGATGAACACAGAACTTAAACACATGCTAAAAAGAAAGAAAGAAATGTTTATTAAATGGAAAGAGGGAGGCATATCTAAAGAAGATTATAATGCAGTCTGCAGATCCTGCAGGGCACGTATCAGGTTAGCTAAAGCTGACAATGAATTAAGGCTTGCAAGAGATGTCAAAAGCAATAAAAAAGGATTTTGGGGGTATGTCAAAAGTAAAAGAAAAGTCAAAGATGCTATAGGATTTTTACAGGATGAAAATGGAGAAATGGTAAGAGAGGATGTTGAGAAGGCCAAACTTTTTAATTCCTATTTTGCATCTGTTTTCTCTCAGAAAGAAAATGTAACATCAACTGATCTTCACTGTCCTTTTAAAGGAATAGAGGAATCCAAGTTATCTGTAAACCGAAAGATTGGGAGGGAATATTTAGCTAACATAAATGAGTTCAAGTCTCCAGGTCCAGATGAATTACACCCCAGAGTACTGAAGGAGATCGTAGAAGAAATTTTAGAACCACTCTCCATAATCTTTGAAAATTCTTGGAGAACAGGAGAAGTCCCAGAAGACTGGAGAAGAGCAAATGTTGTTCCTATCTTCAAAAAGGGGAAGAAGGTGGACCCAGGGAACTATAAGCCGGTGAGTCTGACTTCTATACCAGGAAAGATCTTTGAACAAATTATTAAACAACATGTATGTAAGTACATGGATAAGAATGAAGTGATTAACCAGAGTCAGCATGGGTTTGTAACTAACAAGTCATGTCAGACTAACTTAATTTCCTTCTATGACAGAATCACTGACTGGGTGGATCAGGGAAATGCTGTAGATATAGTATATCTTGACTTCAGCAAAGCGTTTGAAAAAGTATCTCACACCATCCTTATTGAAAAAATGACCAAGTATGCAATGGACCAGGCAACTGTTAGGTGGATTCATAACTGGCTTAGTGATCGGACTCAAAGGGTGGTTGTAAATGGCTTCACATCCAGCTGGATGAATGTCTCAAGTGGGGTACCACAGGGCTCCGTCCTGGGACCTGTATTGTTCAACATCTTTATCAATGATTTAGATGAAGGAATTGAGGGTAAGCTGATTAAATTTGCTGATGACACAAAGCTAGGAGGGATAGCTAATACTAGAGAAGAGAGAGAGAGGATTCAAAAAGACCTAAATAAACTGGAGCAGTGGGCAGCAACCAACAGAATGGTTTTTAACAGGGAAAAATGCAAAGTACTACATCTGGGCAATAAAAATGAAAAAAGCATATACAGAATGGGAGGAATAGAGCTAAGCAACAGTACATGTGAAAAAGACTTAGGTATACTAATAGATCATAGACTGAACATGAGTCAACAGTGTGATGCAGCAGCAAAAAAGGCAAATACAATTCTGGGATGTATTAACAGAAGCATACAGTCTAGATCACGTGAAGTCATTATCGGTCTTTACTCCTCTTTGGTCAGACCTCATCTGGAATACTGTGTACAGTTTTGGGCACCACATTTTAAAAAAGACATAGACAAACTGGAGCAAGTTCAGAGAAGAGCGACCAGAATGGTGACTGGTCTGCAAACCATGTCCTATGAGGAACGGTTGCAGGATTTGGGAATGTTTAGCTTGCAAAAAAGAAGACTGAGAGGAGACTTAATAGCTGTCTACAAATATGTCAAGGGCTGTCACATTGTAGAAGGATCATCTTTATTCTCATTTGCACAAGGAAAGACTAGAAGCAATGGGATGAAACTAAATGGGAGGAGACACAGATTAGATATTAGAAAAAACTTTTTGACAGTTAGGGTGATTAATGAGTGGAACAGGCTGCCACGAGAGGTGGTGAGTTCCCCTTCAATGGACGTCTTCAAACAGAGGCTGGACAGACATCTGTCTGAGATGATCTAGTGAATCCTGCTTTGAGCAGGGGGTTGGACCAAATGACCCAGGAGGTCCCTTCCAACTCTACCATTCTATGACTTGGGGGCCCTGGCCTGCCCTGCGACTAGCGTTTTATCAGAGTGAGGTTTTAGTGCCGCTGGTGGAATTACAACTGATAAGCACATCCGCCTGTCAACTGAAAATGCTGACAGGCTGACTCTTATAAAAATGAACAAGGGCTGGTTTGGGCCAGACTTCTCCACACCACCAAATGATAGCAGTGTAACAAACTCAAATCCAGTGTCTTTCTTTGGGAGTTGTATTCCCATGCACCTTTTCACACCCACACATGAGTATACGCTTCCTGATTTTGGCTATTTGCTCTTGTCCTCCTCCTTCTCCTCATCCTCATCCTCCACAACCATATCACCAGGGTGACCATGGTCCATGATGCAACAACCACATAATTTTTTAAAGCTTGTTTATGAAGCCCGTAAAAAAAATAAATTATACAGTATGTTCATGTATACTCCCCAGGGGAAAATGTTTGTCAGCCCATACACTTAGTGCATGGGAATTACAAGTATAGGAGACCAGCTCCTTTCTAATGGGAATTTTTTTTTTATGAGGCCCTCCTCCACTTCTTTTCCAAGGTGCATTGGAGTGCCTCCCAATTTTTGGCTGCCCTTGCATTCACTGCATAGGTCAACACTATGGGAGACCTACTTCCTAATAATGGGAACATTTTTTCATGAGGCCCTCTCTGTCTCTTCCAAGGGGCATTGGAGTGCCTCACAATTTTTTTTTCAGCCCTTGTATTCACTGCATAGGCCAACACTATGGGAGACCCACTTCCTAATAATGGTAACATTTTTTCATGAGGCCCTCTATATCTCTTCCAAGGGGCATTAGAGTGCCTCCAAATTTTTGGCAACCCTTGCATTCACTGCATTGACAAACACAATGGGAGACCCACTTCCTAATTATGGGAACATTGTTTTCAGAAGGCCCTCTGAACTCCACGTCTCTTCCAAGGGGCATTGGAGTGCCTCCAAATTTTTGGCAACCCTTGCATTCACTGCATAGGCCAACAGTATGGGAGACCCACTTCCTAGTAATGGGAACATTGGTTTCAGGAGGCCCTCCTCTAAGTCTTTTCAAAGGGGTATTGGAGTGCATCCAAATTTTGGGCAGACCTGCCACTCACTGCATACGCAATAACAGTATAGGAGACCCACTCTTTAGTAATAGGAGCAACAAAGCATTGCCGGCTAATGGCTCTCTAAGAATAGCGAGGGCTGACTGCTGGCCCTTTAAGAATAGTAAAGGCTGCCTGATGGCCCTATAAAAATAGGCTTTGTGACTTTCAGAGTCCCTCCTTCATAAATGAAGCAGGATGTGTCTGATCATGTCTCACACACCACATAGCCAGATAAGGTTGTAAAATATTAAAATGACATTTAAAGGTGAATGTATTTGTCATGGTTGGAAGCAATGCAAAAGTTCAAAAACACATCAAAAACACTACGCATGACCATAGCCCAATGTGTGAAGGAGTATTTTTGTTTTTGGTTATTTATTTTGGCTTATATTGAAGTCATTACCCTGGAATGATGTTCCTTAACATATTTCCCAGGAAAATCCATTTTGGTTTAGTTTTTGTATATTTTATTGTGAATCCGTAAAAGTGGCGTAATACCTCTGACAACGTGACCGCTGGGGGGAGCCGCCTGAAAAATGCTCGAGTTTCCCATAGACTTACATTGGGCTCGTTGCTCGGGTCGAGCACCCGAGTATTCCAATGTGCTCGACCCGAGCATCGAGCACCCGAGCATTTTAGTGCTCACCCATCACTAGATCCTACTTGTGCACCATATATAGGAGTGGCCTGGTACTACTTTACTTTCGATAAATGATGGCCTGTGCTCATGATACCCAGCCACCATTATTTCTTGCAGAAAGGAGTGCCTGCTCTGTGTTCTCACTTGCAGGAGAATGTAGGCTGCTCTTTCGACTTTTCTTTAAGCTCCAAAGTGCTCTGCACTGTAGATATCTAGATCAGCAACTATGGGTAGGCACAATACATTTCACCTCTCACTGGTAAATTATTTTATCAGCAGCGATGCAGCACCACAGCTGGGACAGGTGGTGAAACCTACATGACTGGAATCTCTGTCTATATCCACTACTAAGGGGCGATTATCTTTCTCCTACTACACTTCCTTCAAATCCTGCTGAACTGACCACATCCCCAACAGGCACATGGCACGTCATTAATTTCACACACCACCCTCAAATGATCTTATGTGGCAAGGCACGACCTCCTGGCTTTGGAAAGAAAAAATGTCTGCTAGAGTGCCACCTGGTTTGCTACATTATAACTAGTGTTGAGCCACCCCCATAGTGTTCGGGTTCGGTTCGGTTCGTCGAACACAGGGATGTTCGTGGAACTGTTCGTCGAACACCTTAGAACACCGTCGAACACCGTTAAAACCAATGGCAGGCAAACAAAAACACATAGAAACACATAAAACACATAGAAAACACCTTCAAAGGTGTCCAAAAGTTCACAAACTGCTCAGAAGACACTATCTTTAAAAAAGCCGGCCGTCAATTCAGCAGCGGCATACACCGGTACCCGACAATTTAGAACAGAAAGAATAGAGCATCACACATAGATTAGATAGGTAGAAACATGTCAGTCACATATATAAGAAGTAGAGTGACAGTGTTGGTTACTGTACTTGTTATTTAGTGTTAAAGGATTTATTAAAAAAAATAATAGTGTTTTCATGCACCGTCTCTTTAAAAAAGCCGGCCGGCAATTCAGCATCAGTACCCGACAATTTAGAATAGAAAGAATAGAGCATCACACATAGATTAGATAGATAGAAACATGTCAGTCACATATATAAGTAGTACAGTGATAGTGTTGATTACTGTACTTGTCATTTAGAGTTAAAATAAAGGATTTATTAAAAAAAAAATTGGCGTGGGGTTCCCCGTAATTTTAGTCTCTAGCGGAGGTTAAGCAGACGGCTGGGGCAGATGTTTGAAGCCTGGGACGGGGGTAATACCCACGGAGCTTCCCAGGCTACTAATATCAGCCCCCAGCTGAATACCTAGCCTTTACTAGCTATTAAAATGGGGGACCCCCCAAAAAATGACGTGGGGTCCCCCCTATTTTAATAGCTAGCAAAGGCTAGGCAGAATGCTGGGGGCTGATATTAATAGCCCAGGAAGGGTGCCATGAATATTGGCCCCCTCCCAGGCTAGAAACACCCTCCGTCAGCCGCCCCAGAAATTCTGGCACTTAGCCTCGCTCTTCCCACTGCCCTGTAGCGGTGGCAGTGGGGTAACAGGGTTGGTGTTGATTTCAGCTTATAATGCCAGCTGACATCAAGCCCAGGTTAGTAATGGAGAGGCGTCTATAAGACACCCCCATTACTAACCCCATAGTCAAAGTTAAAAAAAAAACACAAACACATTTTCCCACGCTGTCAGTGACGTGCATGAGGTGAGCTGAGTTCATTGGACATGACCTCGGGTCATCTGGATGCCTTCACAGCCAGACACTGAGGAGCGCAAGCATGCCTGCGCTTCTCTGTGTCTGCGGCATGGCAAGATGGATGGCAGCTTTCGGCTGCGATCCAGCCTGTCATGTGAATGTAGCAGAGCTGGAGCCGTCGTGGGAACCATGGAAAGGTAAGGATGATGTTGGTTTATTATTTTACTTTTATTGCAGAAGACATTGGCTTCAGCTGGAATGGGCGTGATGGTAAGTATGGTTTAATTTAGAACAATAAAGAATTGTGTGTTTATTTCAATTAAACGACTTTATTCTGGGTGTTTGTGTTTTTTTTTGAACTTTGACTATGGGGTTAGTAATGGGGGTGTCTTATAGATGCCTCTCCATTACTAACCTGGGCTTGATGTCAGCTGGCATTATAAGCTGACATCAACCCCAACCCTATTACCCCACTGCCACCACTACGGGGCAGTGGGAAGAGCGAGGCTAAGAGCCAGAATTGGCGCATCCTATGGATGCGCCATTTCTAGGGCGGCTGACGGCTGGTGTTTCTAGCCTGGGAGGGGGCCAATATTCATGGCACCATTCCTGGGCTATTAATATCAGCCCCCAGCTGTCTGCCTAGCCTTTACTAGCAATTAAAATAGGGGGGACCCTACGTCATTTTTTTTTTGGATCCCCCATTTTAATATCTAGTAAAGGCTAGGTATTCAGCTGGGGGCTGATATTAGTAGCCTGGGAAGCTCCATGGGTATTATCCCCTTCCCAGGCTTCAAACATCTGCCCCAGCCATCTGCTTAACCTCCGCTAGAGACTAAAATTACGGGGAACCCCACGCCAATTTTTTTTTTAATAAATCCTTTATTTTAACACTAAATGACAAGTACAGTAATCAACACTGTCACTGTACTTATTATATATGTGACTGACATGTTTCTATCTATCTAATCTATGTGTGATGCTCTATTCTTTCTGGTCTAAATTGTCGGGTACAGATGCTGAATTGCCGGCCGGCTTTTTTAAAGAGATGGTGTTAGGAGGGCGGTTGCAGACAACTTTATTTTAATGGAACGCAACCGACCCCGGGGGTCCGTGATGCAGCCAGGAGGACTGCTGCCGAACACTTTCCGTGTGGAAAGGCAAGCGTCAACTTAAATGTAAAACCCCTCCGTGTTTCTTCACACAGGAACGGGTAAAGCGGTACGCTCTATCTCCTTTAACTGCACGGAGGGAGAGCGACCGACGACGCACCTATCAACTATCTTAGCCCTTCGTGTTAATGCACTCGGAAGGGTAAGACGGTTCGCACAATCTCCAAGAACCGCAGGGAGACGTGTGACCGTAGGAGAAGCAGTAGCCCTGTCTTCGATACAGGCGCTACGCTATAGGAGATGGAGCTAGCGTGCGGGTGTGATTCCCGCCGGGTATTCGAGCACTCAGCCTGCGTGCTACCGGACTGAGCAAACCCGCTCTATATAGCTCACAGGCGGAACAGACTTTTTCTAACCTGCCTAACTAAAGCTATGGCTCTACGAGGAGCCCAAGAGTAAGCGTGCACACCACAAACAGCCAGTTCAAATGATCTGAGCGCATCGCCATGTTTGTGGGCGGGCCTTTTAAAGATTAAGCCCTGCCCACCGACGCGCCATTGGTGACGTTACCCGTGGACCAATCAAGCGCTGCCAGATCACCGGGTCTGGTGGGTGCCAACTAGTGTTGAGCCACCCCCGTAGTGTTCGAGTTCGGTTCGTCGAACACCCGTGTGTTCGCCGAACTGTTCGTCGAACTGTTCGTCGAACACCTTCGAACACCATTAAAACCAATGACAGGCAAACAAAAACACATAGAAATACATAGAAAACACCTTCAAAGGTGTCCAAAAGCTGACAAACTGCTCAGAAGACATAACTAACACATGGAAAAGTGACAAGTACATAAAGTCATGCGAAAAGAAAAGAGGTGGAGGAGTAAAAGGAGGGGGAGACACAGATATAGGCATGTAATCCCCTTCTAAAATCCAGAACGTGAGAAGCCGACAAGGCCAGTCCGCACCTGCCCGTGCCACCTCCGTGTCGCCGGGTTTGTGCCAGAGTCGCGGTGAACCCTGACGGCCAGCCCCCCTCTCCCAATACTGGTGCCTGTCCGCTGGTGGGTCGAGCGAGCCTCCCTGTGGTGGAGGCAGCTCTAAGCTTTTTAATTTAAATTGTCTCTCTAATTTGAATGAATACACTTTAAATCCATTTACAAGGATCTATTGGAGGGCAAGTCTCATGCCAGCAGCCGCGTAATTCCAGCTCCAGTAGCGTCCACTAAAGCTGCTGCAGTTAAAAAGCTTTTATAAGGATCGAGCTCGGCTGTCCACTGCAAGGCATCCTACTGCCAGTCACAGCCCCTATGCCTTGGGGTGCCTCCTGATGCTCTTCACTGAATATCCCGTGGTCCCGAAGCATTTCCTTTGAAAAAATTAAGTGTCCAAACTACAGGTGGTGTAGCTTGCTTAACAGCCGGGATAATCCGCTGACTAGCAGACACTGCTACTAGGCACAAAGTATTTCCTGGGCTAGATGCAGTTAAAAATTTGTAATTAGATACTCTCACTGGATGCTGAGAAAGCATTCCATAGAGTCTCCTGGCACGCCATATATTATTCTCTTAAAAAGCTTGGGGTAGGGGTCTAGGGGACCCTTTTATAGCCAAAATCACGGTCCTGTATCGCAATACATCACCTAGGCTGAAGATAAATGGAACTGTAGCACCCTGAGGGCTCGGTTGCTACAGAGGTATTGCACCTCACCCAGAGGTGTGATATCTCACTCTCAGGTAAGGATGGAGTGTGGATCAGGACCCGACACCTGCATGCATTACACCACATTGCCGTGGGGCAGGGCGACCAATATGCCCCTGAGATGAGCACGACAGTCCCTGTCCCTGGCTGGAGTGAGGGGAGGGAACACTGAGGAAGGGGAACCCTGTAGTGCAGGAGCAGGGAGGAAGCAGTTCCTGGGTGCATTGAGAAGGGAGTATAAAAGGTGGGCACCATCTTAGTTCAGTGCAGAGAAGTCTGAGCAGAAGTAACAGGGAGCAGGGGCTCTGCATGAGCTCTGCTCCGGAGGTGGGCCTAGTAACAGAGGCCCAGGCCTGGAAGAGGGAGAAGGAAGGAAGAGGAGCGGAGAAGGCTCCAGGAACGAGGAACGAAGGGATCCCAGGGGTGCGGACGGGCGAGTCGCCACCGCATGCCCAAATCCACCTGCGTGGAGGGGTCAGGCCAAAGGGGGAGACCGGTCCCCGAAACTAGTGGAGGCGGGAAACGACCCTCAGCTAGAAACCGGAGGCTGTGGCATTTTATGTGGCGCAGCCCCTCGCTACACCCGCTAGGAAGGCACCACATAGGGTCAGGGAAACTGGCGCAAGTTTACCAAGAGGAGGCCCGAGGCAGCCGGACAGAAGGGTTGGTAAGAAAGGCCAGACAAAGGACACACAAAGGGGGTCCTGTGAAGCGCTCCAAAGTTATCTGGGAGTTGTCTGAGCCCCTCACCTGGTGGGCAGCCGTTACCTGCAGACGTGGTCTGGATAATAAGAACTGTGAGTAAAGGCCCTGGACTGCATCACTGACTCCGTGTCATTACTGCTGCTGCCTGGCACCATCACCCCCATCCTCCGCATACACTGCCTTGAGGCTATACTCCTCCCGTGGGGAGTTATGCTACGCTCTGCTGCACCCACAACACCAGCCTCAGCGGTCTGCCCTGCAGCGGCGGTTCACTCTGACCGCAATCCACGGGTGGCGTACTCGGACATTTAAACATCAAAGCCACATAAATAGTTCCGCCACTGGTTTGACCGCCCTGAGCCACGGAACCGGGTCGCCGCCACGGAGACTACAACCACCAGCATCCACCAAAAAGGGTCCGGCTCCGGGTGTCCCAAGGCCCAGGGGGCGCGTCAGAACATTTTCATCACCTTTCATAATCACCAATGGGACAAGGCAGGGATGTCCTCTGTCCCCTCTCTTATACATCCTAGTGACGGAGCACCTGCTCTCATCAATTCGCCATAACCCCAATATTAGGTGGATTGAGGTAGGAGGCAAAGAGTACAAGTGCTCTCTATTTGCTGATGATGTCCTAGTATATATCACTCAATCACATATATCCATCCCTGCTGTTATGGCTGAAATAGATCACTTTGTTACATGGTCAAATTTTAAAATCAATGCAGCGAAGTCTGAGGCCCTCCATGTCTCCCTCCCCAAATCTATACAGGATTCCATCCAGTCCAACTTTCCCTTTGCCTGGCCCTCACAGGGTATCAAATACTTAGGAATTCCTTTTCATAGAGACCTCTTCCATCTATGTTATCTTAATTTTGGGCCCTTTATTGAACAACTCCATACAGACCATGGTTGGCAAGTTAGAACTGTAAGATTCACTGGTGTTTTGTGGAAAAGCACATGTACACTGTGTTCCAAATTATTATGCAAAAAGTGTTTAGGAGTGATAAGGGAAGAATTTGTTTGTTTGTCAGTTAAACTCATTGATGGTGATGTGTGTCAGGGCTCTTTATATCACTGTAAGCAATTGCAGACACCTGTGCTAATTAGTTTGGCAGGTGTGTCCAATGAAAGGCAAGGCTACTTAAGAAGGCTGTCCCACATTATTAAGCAGCCTACATTTTCTGCCAAAATGGAAAGAAAAAGGATGTGTCGGCTGCTGAGAAGCAACAAATTGTGGAGTGTTTAGGTCAAGGCATGACTGCAATCAACATTGCGCGATGATCAGGATGAAGTGTCTTGGCAATCAAGAACTATGTAGCTGATTCACAGTACACACGTGTGTGTGCTGATAAGGGCAAATTGAGGACCCTTTCCTACAGGCAATTACTTCAGGTTAAAAGAGCAGCGGCAAAAAAGCCTTGTCATAGCAGCAGACAAGTTTTTGAAGCTGCTGGTGCCTCCAACGTCCCCCAAACAACAAGATGCAGGGTCCTTCAGAGGTTTGCAGCTGTGCATACGCCATCCTGTCGGCCTCCTCTATTCACTTCACACAAGCAGAAACGGCTCCAGTGGGCCAAACATTACATGAAGACTGATTTCAAAACTGTTTTGTTCACGGATTAGTGCCGTGCAACGCTCGATGGTCCAGATGGATGGAGTGGAGGATGGCTGGTTGATGGACACCCCACGCAAACACGGCTACAGCGCCAACAAGGAGGAGGTGGAGTAATGTTTTGGGCTGGAATCATGGGGAGAGAGATTGTCGGCCCCTTTAGGATCCCTGAAGGGGTAAAGATGAATTCCATAATGTATGTGGAGTTTCTCAAACAGCACTTCCTGCCATGGTTCAAGAAGAAGAACCGTGTATTCCACAGCAAGATCATTTTTATGCATGATAATGCACCGGCTCATGCTGCACATAACACATCTGCATCTCTGGCTGATATGGGCATAAAAGGGGACAAACTTATGGTGTGACCCCCATGCTCCCCTGACCTCTACCCCATTCAGAACCTCTGGAGCATCATCAAAAGGAGTGTCTATGATGGCGGGAGGCAGTTCACATCTAAGCAACAGCTCTGGGAGGGTATTCTGTCCTCATGCAAAGCAATTGAAGCAGAAACCATCCAAAACCTGACAAATTCAATGGACGAGAGAGTTCAGAAGCTCCTTTCGAACAAGGGGTCCTATGTGCAAATGTAACATCACCTAGAATAAAGTTTTGAGTTGAAAACTGTTTGATTTCAGTTTCTAATAACCTGCTAATGCTTATAATTTCAAAAATGACCATTTTTTGGTCTTTTTTAAAATGAAAAGGTTGATCAAAGAGTGTGGGGGATCTAAGAGTGTGGCAACCCAGTAGTCAGGATTACTTCGAATTCTGACAATCTGAGGGTCATGTTGCAGGTAGTGCAGCAAGAAGGCACTTATGTGTCTTGCGCATCTCAGAGCCCCAAAATTATTTTCCAGGCTAGATGCAGCTAAAAATTATTATTAATTTTAAATCTGGTGGAGCTTAGTATAGTTGGCCTAATAGAATCAGTACTGCATACTGCTACAAAGCCCAAATTATTTTCCAGCCAAGATACAGATAAACATGATTAGTAATTTTAAATTTGGTGGAGCTTAGTATAGATGGCCTAATAGAATCAGTACTGCACACTGCTACAAAGCCCAAATAATTTTCCAGCCAAGATACGTATAAACATGATTAGTAATTTGAAAGCTTAAAATGGTTGGTGAGGTGATTTTAACCAATCATCAAGCTTTTACTCTCCCCAGGATGACACAGGGGTAGAAAAGTCGTTTCGGATCCATGATTTGTTCATCTTTATAAACATGAGTCTGTCTACATTATCAGTAGAGAGCCGCGTGCGCTTATCTGTCAGCACACCACCAGCAGCGCTGAACACACGTTCAGACAGAACGCTGGCTGCGGGGCATGACAAGATCTCCAAGGCGTAAGTGGCTAGCTCTGGCCATTTATCCAGATTGGAAGCCCAAAAAGAGCAAGGGTCCAGTGACACAGTCATGGCTTCAATGTTTACTTGGAGATACTCCTGTACCATCATCTCTAGGCGTTGACTATGTGTCAGACTTCTTGTCTCCTGTGGCCTTGCAAAGGATGGGCTAAAAAAGTGGTGAAATGATTCCGCAAAATTGATGTTACCAGCAGATACTGTGTTTCTGTTACGGTTTGAGTGCTGAACACTCGACGGTCCCACGGTTG
Organism: Phyllobates terribilis; assembly: GCF_046119375.1. Lineage (NCBI taxonomy): Eukaryota > Metazoa > Chordata > Amphibia > Anura > Dendrobatidae > Phyllobates > Phyllobates terribilis. Next base: position 335,825,679 of record NW_027362762.1, read on the forward strand.
GCAAGTTGGAACTGTGAGATTCAGTACGTGCACCACTGGTGTTTTGTGGAAAAGCACATGTAAGATTCTGCAGCAGTCTCTGCTGATACTCCTGCATGCGTGCATCCCTTTCTATGGCAGGAATAATTTCTGCAAATTTACTTTGGTACCGGGGATCTAACAGTGTGGCAACCCAGTAGTCAGGATTATTTCTAATTCTCACAATTCGAGGGTCATGTTGCAGGTAGTGCAGCAAGAAGGCACTCATGTGTGTTGCGCATCCAGGAGCACCAAGTCCCTGTTGTGTTGGTGGCGAGGTAACAATCATGCTTACTTCCTCTGTCCTCTCCCCCCAACCTCGCACAACAGAAATGTGATCAAGGTCTCCCTCATCTGATGAGTCTTCCATCAGTTCGTCCTCCACTTCTTCCTGGGCTCCTGCACCTTCCTCACTAGTTTGGCTGCTACCATGCACCCTGGTAAAACCATCTCCCCCACCCTCACATGCCTGCCGCCTTGGTGCTGCCGACCGTCTGGACCTTGCAGATGTTTTCCTTTCCGTATACAACTCCTCCTCCTCTACTTCCTCCACCTCCCCTTGTGCCACCACCTGACTCCGAATTCTGTTTAACATGTGCTCCAGCATGTAAATCACCGGAATAGTCATGCTGATAATGGCATCGTCAGCACTAAACATCTTCGTCGCCATTTCAAAATTGTGCAGAAGGGTGCATAGGTCCCTGATCTGAGACCACTCCCCCAGCGTGATTTGCCCCACCTCTGGATCTCGTTGGCCCAGGCAACACGTCAGAACATATTGCACCAGGGCTTGTCGGTGCTGCCACAGTCGCTGCAACATGTGCAGAGTTGAATTCCACCCGGTAGGCACATCGCATTTTAGCCGGTGAAGTGGCAGGCCCAACGACTTCTGTAGAGATGTAAGTCGCGGAGCTGCGGGATGTGAACAGCGGAAGTGAGCACACAGCGACCATGCCCTTTGCAGAAGGCCATCTAGTCCGGGATAGTGGGACAACCAGGTTCAACACGTGAGCCATACAAGGCACGTGTGTGACATTGCCCCGGCGAAGGGCCGCACCCTGGTTTGCAGCATTGTCGCACACGGCCTTCCCTGGTTTCAGGTCCAGTGGAGACAACCATTCATGAAATTGGTTCTCCAGAGCTGACCACAACTCCTCAGCTGTGTGACTCACATTTCCCAGACATTTCAAAGTAAAAACCGCCTGATGACGTTGAGCCCTACTGCCAGCATAGTAAGGAGGTGTGCAGGATCCCTTCTGTGCAGTTAGAAAGCTTGTGTCATGACCAGACAGGCTTTGGGTGCAGGTGGAGGACCGAGAGGAGGTTGAGGAGGCAGAAGCAGTGGAGGAACTTTGAGATAAAGAGGATTGACGCACAACTCGTGGGGACTGCAAGACTTGGACAGCAGCCCATTGTCCTGCTGTCACCATAGTTACCCAGTGCCCAGTCAGCGACATGTAACGCCCCTGTCCATGCCTACTCGTCCAAGTGTCTGTGGTGAAATGCACCCTGTCACACACAGAGTTTCTCAAAGAAGCGGTGATGTTGTGTGCGACATGCTGGTGGAGCGCAGGCACACCTTTCTTTGAGAAGTAGTGCCGACTGGGCATCTGGTACTGGGGCACTGCGACGGACATAAGGTCTCGAAAATCCTCTGTGTCCACCAGGCAGAAAGGCAGCATTTCTGTAGCCAAGAGCTTGCAGATGGTGAAATTCAACCTCTTAGCTTTCTCATGGCTAGGAGGAAATGGTCTTTTACTTGTCCACATCTGAGGGACCGAGGGCTGGCTATTGTGCTTAGACGGGGTTGATAAGGGTGTCCCCGGCAAACTGCCGGTCTGTGAGGAAGATGCAGGCAGACATGTTAGGTTGCCTTGATCCAAAGGTGGTGCTATCGATGTCGGACAGCGCTCAACACCAGCTGGTGTTACCACCTCCAAAGAAAATGATGACCTGCCAATCACGCTGGCTGTTGCGGGTAAAGAGGTGGCAGGTCTGCGCCCCAAAACAGGTGTGACTGCTGTCCCCCCAGTCACAGAGGATGAAGAGGCCGCGGATGCACAAGATATGGCAGACGTTGGTTGGCCCGGCCGGCTAGGCCGCATTGTAGCACAGTGAGCTTCCCACTGCAACTTATGCTTCATGTCTATGTGCCGGTTCATGCATGAAGTACTCAAACTATGTATTTTTTGGCCTCTACTTAGCTTTTGCTGACAAATGTTACAGATAACACGAGTTGGGTCATCTTTATCGATCTGAAAAAATGCCCAGGCTATGCAGGGCTTAGCACCCATGTGCCCTGAAAAGCCACCACGACTTGTGGTGAGAGGCAGAGTTGTGTTTGAGGATGCAGTTGTTGACGTGCTTCCAGTACTACGTCTCTGTCCACACAACCTGACCTCGTCGTCACTAGCATTCTCCTCCACCTCCTCTCCTGACCTCATCTCTTGGCTGACTGTGGGTTGACAGTAAGTGGGATCTCCAACCTTATCATCATCACCCTGTGCGTTATCACACCCGTCGTCCTCAGAGCCAACCTGTTCCTGTCCTGACAAAAAACTAAAGTTGTCGCTCCAATCAGGTATTTGAGTCTCATCATCATCTTCCTCATTGTCTCCACCAAGAGGAGTTACAGTTTGGGAATGAGGGTCTACATTATGGTCAGAACCTTCAGCGTCTGGTCCTGGATCCGACTCATAAAGATTCTGGGCATCAGTGCAGATCATTTCCTCGTCTGGATTCACAGAAGCGCTGGAGCCGACCTCTGATTCCCAGGCTATAGCATGAGTAAACAGCTCTGCAGACTCAACCATCTGTTCTACCTCATACTCAGACGGGCAGCTGGAGATTTGGGAGCTGTGAGGATGCAAGTGCGATTGGGGTGACACCTTTGAGGACTGGAGTATTTGTGATGTTGAAGTTGATGTGGAGGAGAGCCCACTTAAAGGAACACTTGATATCCGTTGAAGCACCTTCTGTTTTTGTGCCTCACCTGGAATTTGTAGCGATTGGCGTGGCCGTAAGGAAGGGATCTTATCATATTGTCCGCTAAAAGAAGTAGACATTTTAGTTTGGCTGGAAGATGGTCTTTCTTCTGCAGATGTTACTGTTGCTTTAACACCTACCCCACGGACACAACCTTTTTTCCCCTTCCCAACACGCCTATTCCCCTTTCCACCAGCAGCAGGCCTTTTTCCACTCATTTTGGTGGTTAACTAATTCACAACTCTGGAGTTGTTTGCACAAAAAAACAATGGATGGGAACCGAGCAGAGCTGAGTGGCCAAACTGTGGTATTATGCCAAAACTATTGGCTGGGTTAGATGCATAAAAAAATTATATTCAATTTGCAACCTGATGGAGGTCAGTATAGAAGGACTAATAGAACAAGTCCCACACACAGCTAGAAGCCCAAATATTTTTTCAGAGGTAGATGCAGAAAAAAATTATATTCAGTTTGCAACCTGATGGAGGTCAGTATAGATGGACTAGTAGAACAAGTCCCACACACTGCTAGAAGGAGAAATATTTTTTCAGAGCTAGATGCATAAAAAAATTATATTCAATTTGCAACCTGATGGAGGTCAGTATAGATGGACTAATAGAACAAGTCCCACACACTGCTAGAAGGACAAATATTTTTTCAGAGCTAGATGCAGACAAAAAATTATTTTTAATTTGCAACCTGATGGAGGTCAGCATAGAAGGACTAATAGAACAAGTCCCACACACTGCTAGAAGGCCAAATATTTTTTCAGAGCTAGATGCAGACAAAAAATTATTTTTAATTTGCAACCTAATGGAGGTCAGCATAGAAGGACTAATAGAACAAGTCCCACACACTGCTAGAAGGCCAAATATTTTTTCAGAGCTAGATGCAGATAAAAATTAATTTTAATTTGCAACCTGATGGAGGTCAGTATAGATGGACTAATAGAACAAGTCCCACACACTGCTAGAAGGCCAAATATTTTTTCAGAGCTAGATTGAGACAAATAAATATTTTTAATTTGCAACCTGATGGAGGTCAGTATAGATGGACTAATAGACCAAGTCCCACACACTGCAAAAAGGCCAAATATTTTTTCAGAGCTAGATGAAGACAAAAAAATATTTTTAATTTGCAACCTGATGGAGGTCAGTATAGATGGACTATTAGAACAAGTCCCACACACTGCTAGAAGCCCAAATATTTTTTCAGAGCTAGATGCAGACAAAAAATTGTTTTTAATTTGCAACCTGATGGAGGTCAGTATAGATGGACTAGTAGAACAAGTCCCACACACTGCTAGAAGGACAAATATTTTTTCAGAGCTAGATGCAGAAATAAATTATATTCAATTTGCAACCTTATGGAGGTCAGTATAGATGGACTAATAGAATGATGCTATGCCCAAAAGGTTTTACTTCACTAGGTGCAGTAAAAAAATTGGTATTCTATACACAGGTGGTGTATCTTGCAACACAGATAGGCTACTCCACTGACTAACACACTCTGCAATAGGCCAAAAAGGATTAGCTTTGCTAGATTCAGCCAAATGCTGTGAAAAAAACTTGCACAGCACTGGCACAGACCTGCCTGGCAAAAACTTATAGGAACTGATGTAACTTAGTCCTGAAAAGGACTGCAATTACAATTAGTCTTTACTCCCACAACCTATCTATTTAAGAGCACAGACCAGCCTGATAAAAGTCGTAGGAAATGCTGTAACCTAGTCCTTAAAAGGACTGCAATCACAACTATTCCCTACTCCCAAGCTATCTGTAGATTTGTGCGAAAATTGGCTTGAAATTAACAAGGTATAGCGCACACAGCAACAGCGGTGCCGTCTAACATGCAGCTGCAGCAGTGAGAAAATGGTGGCGACGGGGAAAATGGCTGGGTCTTATAGGGCAAGGACATGTGACATACACTGCCAATGACACATGCCCTTGCTTGTGTGAAAAAAAGCACTTCGCTCCGTGTGTGCGCTGCTGATAGGCTGACAGATTGCACTTCCCCACTGTAAATGCGGGAAAGAGAAAAAAAAATGGAGATCTTCATAATTCCTGCAGAGATCCATCCCCTGCCCCTCCCCCCACCCCGCTGTACACTCAAACTGCGTATTAACATTAATTTTCATCATTACTGAGAAAAAATCCAGTTATGATTTTGGTGCACGAACAGTTATCGAACATAACCTCGAATAGCCGAATTTTTCTCAAATCGTTCGTGTTCGCCGAACGGCTCGAACACCGCCCAAAACAGCTCGAATTTGAGATTGGCGAACAGTTCGAGTCGAACAACGCTCATCTCTAGTGCCAACCCACCAATCTTGATCCGCCAGGTCACGGACATGCTCAGTGCGGCAAATCCTGGACTTAGATTCCACAAGCCCTGTCTCCCTCTGCAACCCAGGCTTAACACTGCTAGGTACAACTTCCTGGGAGACAGACAGTGCTCACGGACCAGCTAGGCGTTGGGGCTGGCAGTGATGCTGAGCAGCATCAGCCCCAGCTGGACTGAAATGGGAGACCACATAAGGTCCTGGACCCATTTCAAACCCAGCACCAGACCGATGCCTAACATTATACCTCTCTACTTGATGCTCATTTTCCTCCATGAGCCGGGGGGCAAGGATGTGGTCCAACGGGTCACAGAGAGGATTTACAAAACAGTGACCCCTCCGGAGTACAGGGTACCCTCTTTTAGGACGGGAAGCAGTGACAACTGGTTCTCTATGCGTAGGATCCTTCTCGGGTGACAGGGAGGAAGGACCCGCCAGTCTCTGGCGAAAAGATTTATCTCTCTCACAGACGGGATACGCGAGAACAAAGTCCTTGACGTCCTGGCGCCACTGGGACCACCAATAGGACCGTAGAAGGGACTTAGTGGTATGTTTGACCCCCAGGTGAGCTCCGATCTTAGGGGCATGAGCCCATCAGAGCACCATACTCCGTAGATTAGGGGAAACAAACGTCCTCCCCGACGGAACCGGGTTGGAGGACACTGCAGCCACCCTCTCTTCCTGAGATTTCTTTGCGACATAATCAGACAAAGACCGGGTCCTGGAAACAGACAAAGAATCTGTACTGGATGTCGCAATGATAGGAGGATTAGAGACTACCATCCAGGTAACTTTGCCCAAACACTGAGATGCACAATTTTCACTCCAGGAAGAAATTCTCCCCGTATTCCAGTTAATGTGTGGAGAATGACAACGTAACCAGGGGAGACCCAATAACACCTCGTCTAATCCACCAGAAATAATAAGAAAAGAGATAACCTCCCGGAGGCCCTGAGGAAATGAGAAGGTGAGAGGGATCGACTGATGGGTGATCTGCACATCCAGGAGTGAACCATTGGCAACACTAATGTTCATAGGACTAGAGAGTAGCTCAATAGGGATGGCATGCCTCTGGGCAAACGTAGATGACAAAAAATTGCCCTCAGCACCAGAGTCCACCCACGCCTTGGCAGCAACTGCAGATCTACCAAAGGCCAACGTCACTTTAAATGATAATTTGGAGGATGAGCTCCCGGAATTTAATACACCTCCTCCAACGGTGGTAAGACCCACTCGTTTTACCGACTTCTTGGAACCCTTATATACGGGATGCTCCAAGAGCCCTGTAGGAAAGCAAAGAGATGATATATCCCACTTTGGCTCTTTCGGAGGGGAACCGTGCCTCCATCATCTCCAAATGAATGGAGCATACATTAATAAAACCCCGGCAGAGTTTACTATCCCCAGAAAATTTCTCCGGGAGAGCAAACCGGGGTAATGGGGCACTTGCGGTGTTTGCAGTATTCGCCGCAGTCAAGTTAATAATATTGGCTGCAAGAGTAGCCGCCTGGGACGCTACTGCAGTGATATCAATGGCCGGAGCAGTTTGTTCCAGAGTTCTAAGTCTGGTCTCCAGTTGTTGTATATAACGCTGCAGTTTGCAGTTGTTGATTATCGGCCATGTTCGGCAAGACCCTGGCGCTCAGATACTGTTAGGAGGGCGGTTGCAGACAACTTTATTTTAATGGAACGCAACCGACCCCGGGGTCCGCGATGCAGCCAGGAGGACTGCTGCCGAACACTTTCCGGGTGGAAAGGCAAGCGACAACTTAAATGTAAAACACCTCCGTGTTTCTTCACACAGGAATGGGTAAAGCGGTACGCTCTATCTCCATTAAGTGCACGGAGGGAGAGCGACCGGCGACGCACCTATCACCTATCTTAGCCCTTCGGGTTAATGCACACGGAAGGGTAAGACGGTTCGCACAATCTCCAAGAACCGCAGGGAGACGTGCGACCGTGGGAGAAGCAGTAGCCCTGTCTTTGATACAGGCACTACGCTATGGGGTTTGGCGCTAGTATAAAGGTTCACACAATCTCCAAGAACCGCAGGGAGACGTGTGACCGTAGGAGAAGCAGTAGCCCTGTCTTCGATACAGGCGCTACACTATAGGAGATGGCGCTAGCGTGCGGGTGTGATTCCTGCCGGGTATTCGAGCAATCAGCCGGCGTGCTACCGGACTGAGCAAACCCGCTCTATATAGCTCACAGGCGACACAGACTTTTTCTAACCTGCCTAACTAAAGCTATGGCTCTACGAGGAGCCCAAGAGTAAGCGTGCACACCACAAACAGCCAGCTCAAATGATCTGAGCGCGTCGCCATGTTTGTGGGCGGGCCTTTTAAAGATTAAGCCCTGCCCACCGACGCGCCATTGGTGACGTTACCCGTGGACCAATCAGGCAATGCCAGGTCACCGGGTCAGGTGGGTGCCAACCCACCAATCATGATCCGCCAGGTCACGGACATGCTCAGTGAGGCAATCCTGGACTTAGATTCCACAAGCCCTGTCTCCCTCTGCAACCCAGGCTTAACATTGCTAGGCACAGCTACCTGGGAGAGAAACAGTGCTCGCGGACCAGCTAGGCATTGGGGCTGACAGCGATGCATCAGCCCCAGCAGGACTGAAATGGGAGACCACAGAAGGTCCTGGACCCATTTCAAATCCAGCACCAGACCGACGTCTAACAGACGGTGCATGAGAACACTATTATTTTTTTTTAATAAATGTTTAACACTAAATGACAAGTACAGTAACCAACTAGCTATTAAAATAGGGGGGACCCCCACGTAATTTTTTTGGGGGTCCCCCATTTTAATAGCTAGTAAAGGCTAGGTATTCAGCTGGGGGCTGATATTAGTAGCCTGGGAAGCTCTGTGGGTATTACCCCCTTCCCAGGCTTCAAACATCTGCCCCAGCCGTCTGCTTAACCTCCACTAGAGACTAAAATTACGGGGAACCCCACGCCAATTTTTTTTTTAATAAATCCTTTATTTTAACACTAAATGACAAGTACAGTAATCAACACTATCACTGTACTTCTTATATATGTGACTGACATTTTTCTATCTATCTATCTAATCTATGTGTGATGCTCTATTCTTTCTGTTCTAAATTGTTGGGTACCGGTGTATGCCGCTGCTGAATTGCCGGCTTTTCATGTTTCACTGTGAGCACTGTTCCCATCGATTTGGGCAACCATTGTAATGCCACAACCACCATGGCTGCAGCATTACAGTGAGTGGCAGACAATCCCTGCATGATTGGTGCTCTAAAGAGCGCCAGACATGCAGGACACGCTTTTGGTGCACGAACAGTTATCGAACATAACCTCGAACAGCCGAATTTTTTGCAAATCGTTCGCGTTCGTCGAACGTCTCGAACACTGCCCAAAACAGCTCGAATTTGAGATTGGCGAACAGTTCTAGTCGAACACCGCTCATCTCTAATTATAACATGCTGGAATTTGATACTGTATATGTTGCAGTGTCTCAACGAGTAGCGTAAAGCAGTTAAGAACATCATACAGCAGGCAACCTGGAGTGTGGGTTACTTTCAGATCCAGTCTTGGCAGCTGATGAGGGATGCATGCAAACGACTGAAGCCTTTGAAGATGCTACAAAATGTGTCATTAGTAACACTTGCTGAATATACTATGTCATCCGCCTCACATTTATTCTGGAAAAAGCACTCACCAGATTGCAAGATGGATGGAGGAAGAACAGCAGCTTGCACCTGTTCATTGCCACTCCATGTCTTTTGGGGATACTCAGGATTCATGTTACATGCAAGATTTGGAGAAGGTAGATAAGGAGGAGCAGCAGGTGGATGTGGAGGGGGACATAAACTTGGCAAAGGTTAACAGTCAGAGTGAAAATGATGAGGAAGATGATGCTGACCATAGCAACCAACTTTTGCAGTGGGGTGATGAAAATTAATCAACAGGACATTTGGTGCGGGCAATCATGGCAATCTGAATTCTTGAATGGTTGAGGGATGACAGGCATATTTTTAAAGAAGCCCTCCCATGGAAAATTTTCCCCTAAACCTGTGTATATGTGTATGTACTGCAGTGTCAGTGTGCTAATATGCACACCTGCCACCTTCTTCTTTGGTATACAACATTGTTCTGGTCCTCTTCTGAGTGATGTCACCACTCATTAGATTCTCTGGGTCACTTTATGTACTGGGTGACCTAAAAGTGGCTTTAACATCATAAGCCAATAGAGTGTGAGAACAAGGCTTACATTGTAAAAGAGAATTCTGGTTCACGTATAGACAGTACATAGTCTAAAGAGTGGTGTCATAACTCAAAAGAGGAGTGGAAGGATGCTGACGAGATTGTTTCTTCATTTTGAAAACAGATAGCCTGTTCCTGCTCCTTAAAAGTGGGATCATTTTTGGATGGCTTGATAAAAAACCTTTGAAATAGCTTATTCATTTTGGGATTAGCAAAACTTTTGCAGATCCCTAAAAAAGGAATACATTTTTCATTCCTAGTTGCCAAGACATTAGTTCTTAACATTCAAATCAATAGACCTGTTTTGTCTTCCTAAATAAAGAAACACCAAGAGAAAATACTTTATGCATGGGCCAAATGAAATATAAAAATATATTTTTATTGAAACAATTTATAATAGGTATTTCTCCAGCGTTTAATCACCCCTGGATGAAGCATTTCAATGCGAAACGCTCGTGCTGTGTAGTGGACTCCTGGACATCTACAAGGTAATGACTCTATATACAGCTTTATCAGTGTGGTTTGATGCAGGTGTGTTTATACGTACAGTACAGACCAAAAGTTTGGACACACCTCATTTAAAGATTTTTCTGTATTTTCATGACTATGAAAATTGTACATTCACACTGAAGGCATCAAAACTATGAATTAACACATGTGGAATTATATACTTAACAAAGTGTGAAACAACTGAAAATATGTCTTATATTCTAGTTTCTTCAAAAAAGCCACCTTTTGCTTTGATGACTGCTTTGCACACTCTTGGCGTTCTCTTGATGAGCTTCAAGAGGTAGTCACCGGAAATGGTTTTCACTTCACAGGTGTGCCCTGACAGGTTTAATAAGTGGGATTTCTTGCCTTATAAATGGGGTTGGGACCATCAGTTGTATTGTGCAGAAGTCTGGTGGATACACAGCTGATAGTCCTACTGAATAGACTGTTAGAATTTGTATTATGGCAAGAAAAAAGCAGCTAAGTAAAGAAAAACGAGTGGCCATCATTACTTTAAGAAATGAAGGTCAGTCAGTGCGAAAAATTGGGAAAACTTTGAAAGTGTCCCCAAGTGCTGTTGCAAAAACCATCAAGCGCTGCAAAGAAACTGAGTCACCTCTGCTTCTGAGGATAAGTTTATCCGAATCACCAGCCTCAGAAATAACAGGTTAACAGCAGCTCAGATTAGAGACCAGGTCAATGCCACTCAGAGTTCGAGCAGCAGACACATCTCTTCAACAACTGTTAAGATGAGACTTTGTGCAGCAGGCCTTCATGGTAAAATAGCTGCTAGGAAACCACTGCTAAGGACAGGCAACAAGCAGAAGAGACTTGTTTGGGCTAAAGAACACAAGGAATGGACATTAGACCAGTGGAAATCTGTGCTTTGGTCTGATGAGTCCAAATTTGAGATCTTTGGTTCCAACCACCGTGTCTTTGTGCAACGCAGAACAGGTGAACGGATGGACTCTACATGCCTGGTTCCCACCGTGAAGCATGGAGGAGGAGGTGTGATGGTGTGGGGGTGCTTTGCTGGTGACACTGTTGGGGATTTATTCAAAATTGAAGGCACACTGAACCAGCATGGCTACCACAGCATCTTGCAGCGGCATGCTATTCCATCCGATTTGCGTTTACTTGGACCATCATTTATTTTTCAACAGGACAATGACCCCAAACACACCTCCAGGCTGTGTAAGGGCTTTTTGACCAAGAGGGAGAGTGATATGCAAGATGACCTGGCCTCCACAGTCACCAGACCTGAACCCAATCAAGATGGTTTGGTGTGAGCTGGACCGCAGAGTGAAGGCAAAAGGGCCTACAAGTGCTAAGCATCTCTGAGAACTCCTTCAAGATTGTTGGAAGACCATTTCCAGTGACTACCTCTTGAAGCTCATCAAGAGAATGCCAAGAGTGTGCAAAGCAGTCATCAAAGCAAAAGGTGGCTACTTTGAAGAACCTAGAATATAAGACATATTTTCAGTTGTTTCACACTTTTTTGTTAAGTATATAATTCCACATGTGTTAATTCATAGTTTTGATGCCTTCAGTGTGAATGTACAATTTTCATAGTCATGAAAATACAGAAAAATCTTTAAATGGGAAGGTGTGTCCAAACTTTTGGTCTGTACTGTAGGTAAATTAGACTTCGTTCATTATGCTGCACTCTCAGCTACTGATGTTCACAGGGACAATACATAAATGATATAGATTTTCCCTGGGGTGTAAAGATACTAATCATTGAGCATTCTATATATACAACCTTGTTTATCATACCATGATTTGTTGTTTACATACTGTAACTACACTGTTTAAAAGCACACATTTGTGTTGCTTTTTATATACTGTGTAAGGCAGCACTAGTCATCATACTGGGGGATACTCGCTGCACTGGGTCAATTAAAGCACACCAGCCACGTTTTTCCAATTTTCACACTCCAGCAGTTTATTATACAACATAACTGCTATAACCGAGTCCAACTCAGTGGCTCGCCGACATATTACATATAATGTCCAGGAGCCTTTCAAGTGGCAGACAGGCCCACTTGGCTCCAGTTACAGCCTCCCAGCAAAGTCACTTATAGAAATGTCCACATCAAGCAGTGTTTTACCTTTGCCCGGTTTTTAGCTGCTTCAGACTTGTTCTGCCACCACTGTGGCTTTACGGCTTCCCAGATGGGGGTCTCCAGCCCTCATTCCTTCAAAAGCTACTGGTATGTGGTCTCACCTCACATCCAGCCTTTGCCTTCCAGGACTCTTGCCTTCCAAGCCTCTGGCCCTCCAAGGCTACTGGGATCGCTTACACCTAAGGGTCCAGCCTCCGCCTTTCAGGCTTCACCAGGCTTCAATAGGCCTCACTAGGCCTCACACTCTAGCGGTGTCCCACACGGGAACAGGCCTCACGCCTTACACCCCCTGTCTCAAAACTACCAGGGTTTATATATCTTTCAATGCACACAGGACCTGTGCTGATGTCACAGTCATGTGATCAGACTTTCTGTGTGCACAGGACCTGTGCTATGTCACAGTCATGTGACCAGTCACCTGAGGGGGAGGTACATGGTCAGCCAAAACACATCCTGGACCATTACCGTAATGCCGCAAGTCGATGCACTACAACTGCTTTTGCCTTAAATAATTCTGTGGGTATTTTTTGCTGATATTTACATCAAATGTTACATATGTGTTCCCTTTATGCATATATTATGTCTGGTTGTTTCACCCGTTTTCCATCTCTGTGGTTTTTACCTGGTTATATGTGTGTTTGTCATTCTATGGCTCGGTTTTTTAAATTGTTTCACAAAAAATATATTTTTGTATTGAATTTGGCCCATGCATAAAGTATTTTCTCTCTGTGTTTCTAGATGATATATACTTTATGGCTCACTGGTGGACACAGACACAAGAGGTCCCCTGTGCAAGAGCAGCATATGGGCCCTTTGCAGTCCAATAGTTCATCATAATGCACAATTTCACCTTCTTTGAAGGTGGAAATGGGCCCCCTTAACTATTGGGCCCCTGTGCGGCTGCACAGGTTGCACCAATGATATGTCCGCCCCTGTTATGGCCTAATATATAGGATCCATTTATAGGTGTTTCTTTCTTCCAAAATAAAGGAATAATTTTTGGATGGTTTGTGAAACAACCATTGCTACTCCATTTAGCATGGAACAAAGCTCATAAAATTTGGTTGTCTCTGAGAAACACCACTGTCAGTCTGTAGTAAAGAGTGATAGGAAGCTGCAGCCTGAGTTGTTGTGGGATAGGGTTGTCCTGAATGGAGAAGACCAGCCCAACAAGGTTTCTCATGGCAGGGAAGAACATAGAGATTTATTCGTATATGTAAAGAATTCATCTACCTGTAAAGGGTAAGTAAAGAAAGTGTGAGTCTTGAGGAAATGTCCACAAAATAGTAGAGCAGGAGCTGATATCTGAGTGATAAGCTGCATACCTCAAGATATTGGTGACATACAGGGATAACCATAGTACTTAGAAAGTATGTTCTGTGCTGCTGAGGAAGTTACACAAAGACTGATGCAGAGGAAACAACAGCAGTCCTGCTGAGGAAAGTGTGAGCAGACTTTCTCACCTCTCACATGGAAACCAGTTGGGTCATGGTAATTTCTAATGTTGAAATTCTGAACACTGTCCTATTAAATGCACTCTTTTTGAAAATTATGGAAGGCTAACCACTATTGACACCATTCTTGCAAGCTTTTGAAAATGATAATACTGCTATACACGTACATTGCTTTAACCCTCCTATACACACACACTACTAATTCTTTTGGGGAATTATGGCAGGCTGACCAGTATTGATACCAGTATACCATGGTTTTTGTAAATAATGGTACTGCTATATTCATACATTGATTTAGCACTAGGACATTCACATACCACACACACATACACATTAAATGCACATTTACAATCACTCCATTAATGTGTTCAGCAATTAACATCAGTATCTCTAAGCCAAAACCAGGAGTGGGTGATAAATACAGAAGTGGTGACGTGTTTCTATTATACTTTTCCTCTGATTGTTCCTCACTTGATTTTGGCTTACAAATACTGATGTAAAATACTGACCAAATACTGACCTTGTGAAACTGGCCTAAAACCAAGCATAAAAAGTGCAAACACAACCTAGAAAGTATCCATCAGTAGTGAGGAGGCAAATGCCTAAGGGTATGTGCACACGATGCAGAAATGCTCAGGATTTTTTCCTGAGCGTTTCTGCATCTCTCTGGCAGGAAAAAATGCATGCGGATTGTACATGCGGTTTCCTGCCAGGGACATGCGGAAATGAAGCGGTCTTCACTTTCATTTCCGAATGCGGGTTGACAAGCGCTTCCCAAGCGATTTTAGCATCACTTGGAAAGTGCTTGTCAACTTCACACTATATAAATCCATGCAACCGGCATGGATTTATATAGTGTGTGATGTCAAAAAATAAAAAATAAATCTATACGTTACCATCTGATGGCCCCCGGTATCCTGCTTCATCGGTCCCGGCTGCCGGCAGTGAAGACTGTAGGACCTTCCGACGTCAGCGTCACGTGACCCGTCACATGACTCTGACGTCAGCGAAGGTCCTTCATTCAACCGCGAAGTACACGGGAAGTCGGCAGGACGCAGCGCGGGCCGTCAGAAGGTGAGAATATATATATTTTTTATTTTATTCTTTTTTTTTTAATGGTACCTGGGTCTGGATGAGAGTCCTCTCATCCACACCCGGGTACCATCCGCACATTAGACCGCATGGAATGCGCATCAACATATACAGTGATGCGGATTCCATGCGGTCTAATGCAAGTCAATGGCGGCAAAAGAGCAGCGTTTCCGCAAAATTAATTGACATGCTGCGGATTTTTGACCGCAGCGTTTACGCTGCGGAAAAATCCGCATCATGGGCACAGCACATGCGGATTTCCATTGGGGAACATTGCTGCCCTTCTACCATGCGTTTTTCATGCGTTTCCGCGGCGTTTACGCAACTGCAAAAACGCCGCGGAAACGCATGAAAAACGCATCGTGTGAACTCAGCCTAACATACAGTTTTATAACAGCCTACACACTGGGAAAAATGTGCAAGAAGAACAGCAGCAGGTTTGGCTTCTCTAGTTTATGTGATCTGCATTACGCAAAACATGATATGTCAGTCGGTATTGTATATCAGTAATACAATAGATATGGACACGTCACTTAAAGATCTTTATGTAATTTAAAAATGAATTAAAATCACTGCATGTTCAGATTATCAAGCAAACATTTCCGATCATGTATTGGTGCTGATGTAATAATAAAAAGCTTTTTACATAATAGAATAATAATGTATTACATGAACCCCCTACAGAGTTGCCGTCATGCTGAAGCATACAAGCTCACAATGTCATTAAATCTATATGAATCCTAATGTTCACATATACAATATCATTTTTGTGAAAATATGGTTAACGGTGAGGAAAAAAAAACAAAAAAAGTGCGGTATATAAAAAAAGACCATTTGAAAATCACTATCCATAGCTGCTCATTAGTGATGAGCGAGTATGTTCTGTTAACCCTTTCGCCGAGTATGCTCGGGTGAGCGCCGAGTAGTTACAGCTGCTCGGTGATATGGTTGAATCGCTCCCGTGTGCATGATTTACGACTGTTTGACAGCTTTAATACATGTGAGGAATGTCTATTTTTTACACATTCCTCACATGTAATAAAACTGTCATCAACTATTATTATTTATGGCTGGCCACCCAGCATGCTCGTCAGTAACTCCTCCGCTTCTGTACTTTGATTACTCTGCTGATTCACCCCTATATGCCATTCTGACTTTTGACCCGGGACGGCTAATTTATTCTTCTGCCTAATATCTCTGTCTTAGTCTCTGCACTTGACCCTGACTATTCCCCGATTATATATTTGACTTTTATGACTCTGTCATTGTCCCTGCTTCTGTGGTTCTGGCCTATATTGCTGACATCTCTTTCCTCAGCTTGCTCCACCAGCCAAAAGCTTCTTGTTGGATGCAACCCTCAGGCAGCTGCAGCAAAGGCCAGATTACTGTAAAGGGATAAAAGTGTGAAAACCGAAGTTTCCTCCTTACAGAAAGAAAGTATCTTTAGTATATGTCAACAACAAATTACATTAATCACAACAAAGGTTCAGATGTGATAACAGAAAAACAATCATGTAGTAGGTAGATGCCCAATGCCCAATTATTCAAGTTCCCATCCCAGACATTTTCACATAATCTTTGGCCTATATGATGGAGCAGTAACACAATTCTGCTCAAAAAGTTAACATATTATACAGTAAGGTAAAAAAAGACATTTCCGTTGCAAAAATTTTGGAAGAGCACTATTCAAAGTCCCTCAGAATTTAATTTTTGAACGATCCTGTTCCCTATATTTTATATCAGCCAAGTAAAAAAATATTTATCCATAATATAGCTGCCTAAATTGAAAATGTTAGGATAATAAGAATGATTGAAAAATAGACAAATTGATTTATGATTTCATGGATAATCAATGCCTGAATATTTGCAATCATGATTGATTACTGAAGACTTCAAAAATTGACAAGTAGTCTAATTCAAGATAGACCCTTTTATTCCATTTGAATAATCGTTTTAGTTATTGAAAAAATATAGCCCAACTAATGTCTGGGTTTCCATTATTCAAATCATACAGATAAAGATAAACCTTTAGGCTATGTTCACACGTTGCTTTTTTGCTGCATTTTTTCATTCACATTAAAAGCTGCTTTTCACAGTACCAGTAAAAGCTACAAGATTGCACACGCTTGTTTTTCTTCCTGACTGAATTAAAAAACTGCTCGTTTTGAAAACTGCACGTGAATACTTTCAGCATTTTAGCACCATTTTTTTCACCTATAGAAAGCAATGAGTAAGTGCAAAAACACAGCAAACATGCCGCTATCAGTTCTTGCAGTGCTTTTTGGTGAAAAAAATGCAGGTATAGCAGGATGTAAAACCCATTTATTTTTGTGATTTTGACAATTCTAAATCATATGGATGTTAGATTTTTTTATTGTAATGTAATTTGCGCAATATTTTTTAATGCAATCCTTTTGTACAGTTTAATTAAATTAGTGGTACATTACTGATATGTGTAAACTATGCCCAATCAATTCAACTTCCCCCTGCTGTTTATACGTTTCCAATTGTGTATTTTTTCATGAACTCATATAATCTTAGTTCATGATTAGAGATGAGCGTTGTTCGACTCGAACTGTTCGCCAATCTCAAATTCGAGCTGTTTTGGGCGGTGTTCGAGCTGTTCGGCGAACACGAACGATTTGAGAAAAATTCGGCTGTTCGAGGTTATGTTCGATAACTGTTCGTGCACCAAAATCATAACTGGATTTTTTCTCAGTAATGATGAAAATTAATGTTAATACGCAGTTTGAGCGTACAGCGGGGTGGGGGGAGGGGCAGGGGATGGATCTCTGCAGGAATTATGAAGATCTCCATTTTTTTTTCTCTTTCCCGCATTTACAGTGGGGAGGTGCAATCTGTCAGCCTATCAGCAGCGCACACACGGAGTGAAGTGCTTTTTTCACACAAGCAAGGGCATGTGTCATTGGCAGTGTATGTCACATGTCCTTGCCCTATAAGACCAAGCCATTTTCCCCGCCGCCACCATTTTCTCACTGCTGCAGCTGCGTGTTAGACGGCACCGCTGTTGCTGTGTGCGCTATACCTTGTTAATTTCAAGCCACTTTTCGCACAAATCTACAGATAGCTTGGGAGTAGGGAATAGTTGTGATTGCAGTCCTTTTAAGGACTAGGTTACAGCATTTCCTACGACTTTTATCAGGCAGGTCTGTGCTCTTAAATAGATAGATTGTGGGAGTAAAGACTAATTGTAATTGCAGTCCTTTTCAGGACTAGGTTACATCAGTTCCTATCAGTTTTTGCCAGGCAGGTCTGTGCCAGTGCTGTGCAAGTTTTTTTTCACAGCATTTGGCTGAATCTAGCAAAGCTAATCCTTTTTGGTCTATTGCAGAGTGTGTTAGTCAGTGGAGTAGCCTATCTGTGTTGCAAGATATACCACCTGTGTATAGAATACCAATTTTTTTACTGCACCTAGTGAAGTAAAATCTTTTGGGCATAGCATCATTCTATTAGTCCATCTATACTGACCTCCATCAGGTTGCAAATTGAATATAATTTTTTTCTACATCTAGCTCTGAAAAAATATTTGGGCTTCTAGCAGTGTGTGGGACTTGTTCTATTAGTCTATCTATACTGACCTCCATCAGGTTGCAAACTGAATATAATTTTTTTCTGCATCTACCTCTGAAAAAATATTTGGCCTTCTAGCAGTGTGTGGGACTTTCTCTATTAGTCCATCTATACTGACCTCCATCAGGTTGCAAACTGAATATATTTTTTTTCTGCATCTACCTCTGAAAAAATATTGGGCTTCTAGCTGTGTGTGGGACTTGTTCTATTAATCCATCTATACAGACCTCCATCAGGTTGCAAACTGAATATAATTTTTTTCTGCATCTACCTCTGAAAAAATATTTGGGCTTCTAGATGTGTGTGGGACTTGTTCTATTAGTCCATCTATACTGACCTCCATCAGGTTGCAAACTGAAAATAATTTTTTGTCTGCATCTAGCTCTGAAAAAATATTTGACCTTCTAGCAGTGTGTGGGACTTTCTCTATTAGTCCATCTATACTGACCTCCATCAGGTTGCAAATTAAAAAAATTTTTTATCTGCATCCAGCTCTGAAAAAATATTTGGCCTTCTAGCAGTGTGTGGGACTTTCTCTATTAGTCCATCTATACTGACCTCCATCAGGTTGCAAATTAAAAATAATTTTTATCAGCATCCAGCTCTGAAAAAATATTTGGCCTTCTAGCAGTGTGTGGGACTTTCTCTATTAGTCCATCTATACTGACCTCCATCAGGTTGCAAATTAAAAATAATTTTTTGTCTGCATCTAGCTCTGAAAAAATATTTGGCCTTCTAGCAGTCTGTGGGACTTTCTCTTTTAGTCCATCTATACTGACCTCCATCAGGTTGCAAATTAAAAATAATTTTTATCTGCATCTACCTCTGAAAAAATATTTGGGCTTCTAGCTGTGTGTGGGACTTGTTCTATTAGTCCATCTATACTGACCTCCATCAGGTTGCAAACTGAATATATTTTTTTTCTGCATCTACCTCTGAAAAAATATTTGGGCTTCTAGCTGTGTGTGGGACTTTCTCTATTAGTCCATCTATACTGACCTCCATCAGGTTGCAAATTGAATATAATTTTTTTCTGCATCTAACCCAGCCAATAGTTTTGGCCTAATACCACAGTTTGGCCTCTCAGCTCTGCTCGGTTCCCATCCATTGTTTTTTTGTGCAAACAACTCCAGAGTTGTGAATTAGTTAACCACCAAAATGAGTGGAAAAAGGCCTGCTGCTGGTGGAAAGGGGAATAGGCGTGTTGGGAAGGGGAAAAAAGGTTGTGTCCGTGGGGTAGGTGTTAAAGCAACAGTAACATCTGCAGAAGAAAGACCATCTTCCAGCCAAACTAAAATGTCTACTTCTTTTAGCGGACAATGTGATAAGATCCCTTTCTTACGGCCACGCCAATCGCTACAAATTCCAGATGAGGCACAAAAACAGCAGGTGCTTCAACGGATATCAAGTGCTCCTTTAAGTGGGCTCTCCTCCACATCAACTTCAACATCACAAATACTCCAGTCCTCAAAGGTGTCACCCCAATCGCACTTGCTTCCTCACAGCTCCCAAATCTCCAGCTGCCCGTCTGAGTATGAGGTAGAACAGATGGTTGAGTCTGCAGAGCTGTTTACTCATACTATAGCCTGGGAATCAGAGGTCGACTCCAGCGCTTCTGTGAATCCAGACGAGGAAATGATCTGCACTGATGCCCAGAATCTTTATGAATCGGATCCAGGACCAGACGCAGAAGGTTCTGACCATAATGTAGACCCTCATTCCCAAACTGTAACTCCTGTTGGTGGAGACAATGAGGAAGACGATGATGAGACTCAAATACCTGATTGGAGCGACAACTTTAGTTTTTTGTCAGGGCAGGAACAGGTTGGCTCTGAGGACGACGGGTGTGATAACGCACAGGGTGATGATGATGAGGTTGGAGATCCCACTTACTGTCAACCCACAGTCAGCCAAGAGATGAGGTCAGCAGAGGAGGTGGAGGAAGATGCTAGTGACGACGAGGTCAGGTTGCGCCTTCCTGGACAGAGACGTAGTACTGGAAGCACGTCAACAACTGCATCCTCAAACACAACTCTGCCTCTCACCACAAGTTGTGGTGGCTCTTCAGGTCGCATGGGTGCTAAGCCTTGCATAGCCTGGGCATTTTTTCAGATCGATAAAGATGACCCAACTCGTGTTATCTGTAACATTTGTCAGCAAAAGCTAAGTAGAGGCCAAAAAATACATAGTTTGAGTACTTCATGCATGAACCGGCACATGGACATGAAGCATAAGTTGCAGTGGGAAGCTCAGTGTGCTACAATGCGGTCTAGCCGGCCGGGCCAACCACCGTCTGCCATATCTTGTGCATCCGCGGCCTCTTCATCCTCTGTGACTGGGGGGACAGCAGTCACACCTGTTTTGGAGCGCAGACCTGCCACCTCTTTACCCGCAACAGCCAGCGTGATTGGCAGGTCATCATTTTCTTTGGAGGTGGTAACACCAGCTGGTGTTGAGCGCTGTCCGACATCGATAGCACCACCTTTGGATCAAGGCAACCTAACATGTCCGCCTGCATCTTCCTCACAGACCGGCAGTTTGCCGGGGACACCCTTATCAACCCCGTCTAAGCACAATAGCCAGCCCTCGGTCCCTCAGATGTGGACAAGTAAAAGACCATTTCCTCCTAGCCATGAGAAAGCTAAGAGGTTGAATTTCACCATCTGCAAGCTCTTGGCTACAGAAATGCTGCCTTTCCGCCTGGTGGACACAGAGGATTTTCGAGACCTTATGTCCGTCGCAGTGCCCCAGTACCAGATGCCCAGTCGGCACTACTTCTCAAAGAAAGGTGTGCCTGCGCTCCACCAGCATGTCGCACACAACATCACCGCTTCTTTGAGAAACTCTGTGTGTGACAGGGTGCATTTCACCACAGACACTTGGACGAGTAGGTATGGACAGGGGCGTTACATGTCGCTGACTGGGCACTGGGTAACTATGGTGACAGCAGGACAAGGGGCTGCTGTCCAAGTCTTGCCGTCCCCACGAGTTGTGCGTCAATCCTCTTTATGTCAAAGTTCCTCCACTGCTTCTGCCTCCTCAACCTCCTCTCGGTCTTCCACCTGCACCCAAAGCCTGTCTGGTCATGCCACAAGCTTTCTAACTGCGCAGAAGGGATCCTGCACACCTCCTTACTATGCTGGCAGTAGGGCTCAACGTCATCAGGCAGTTTTTACTTTGAAATGTCTGGGAAATGTGAGTCACACAGCTGAGGAGTTGTGGTCAGGTCTGGAGAACCAATTTCATGAATGGTTGTCTCCACTGGACCTGAAACCAGGGAAGGCCGTGTGCGACAATGCTGCAAACCTGGGTGCGGCCCTTCGCCGGGGCAATGTCACACACGTGCCTTTTATGGCTCACATGTTGAACCTGGTTGTCCAGCAATTTTTAGCCCACTATCCCAGACTAGATGGCCTTCTGCAGAGGGCACGGTCGCTGTGTGCTCACTTCCGCCGTTCGCATCCCGCAGCTCAGCGACTTACATCTCTACAGAAGTCGTTGGGCCTGCCACTTCACCGGCTAAAATGCGATGTGCCTACCCGGTGGAATTCAACTCTGCACATGTTGCAGCGACTGTGGCAGCACCGACAAGCCCTGGTGCAATACGTTCTGACGTATAGCCTGGGCCAACGAGATCCGGAGGTGGGGCAAATCACGCTGGAGGAGTGGTCTCAGATCAGGGACCTATGCACCCTTCTGCACAGTTTTGAAATGGCGACGAAGATGTTTAGTGCTGACGATGCCATTATCAGCATGACTATTCCGGTGATTTACATGCTGAAGCACATGTTAAACAGAATTCGGAGTCAGATGGTGGCACAAGAGGAGGTGGAGGAAGTAGAGGAGGAGGAGTTGTATGCGGAAGGGCTAACATCTGCAAGGTCCAGACGGTCGGCAGCACCAAGGCGGCAGACATGTGAGGGTGGGGGAGATGGTTTTACCAGGGCGCATGGTAGCAGCCAAACTAGTGAGGAAGGTGCAGGAGCCCAGGAAGAAGTGGAGGACGAACTGATGGAAGACTCATCAGATGAGGGAGACCTTGATCACATTTCTGTTGTGCGAGGTTGGGGGGAGAGGACAGAGGAAGGAAGCATGATTGTTACCTCGCCACCAACACAACAGGGATTTGGTGCTCCTGGATGCGCAACACACATGAGTGCCTTCTTGCTGCACTACCTGCAACATGACCCTCATATTGTCAGAATTCGAAGTAATCATGACTACTGGGTTGCCACACTCTTAGACCCCCAAACTTTTCGATCAACCTTTTCATTTTAATAAAGACCAAAAAAATGGTCATTTTTGAAATTATAAGCATTAGCAGGTTATTAGAAACTGAAATCAAACAGTTTTCAACTCAAAACTTTATTCTAGGTGATGTTACATTTTCACATAGGACCCCTTGTTCGAAAGGAGCTTCTGAACTCTCTCGTCCATTGAATTTGTCAGGTTTTGGATGGTTTCTGCTTCAATTGTTTTGCATGAGGACAGAATACCCTCCCAGAGCTGTTGCTTAGATGTGAACTGCCTCCCGCCATCATAGACACTCCTTTTGATGATGCTCCAGAGGTTCTGAATGGGGTAGAGGTCAGGGGAGCATGGGGGTCACACCATAAGTTTGTCCCCTTTTATGCCCATATCAGCCAGAGATGCAGATGTTTTATGTGCAGCATGAGATGATGCATTATCATGCAAAAAAATGATCTTGCTGTGAAATACATGGTTCTTCTTCTTGAACCATGGCAGGAAGTGCTGTTTGAGAAAATCCACATACATTATGGAGTTCATCTTTAGCGCCTTCAGGGATCCTAAAGGGGCCGACAATCTCTCTCCCCATGATTCCAGCCCAAAACATTACTCCACCTCTTCCTTGTTGGCGCTGTAGCCGTGTTTGCGTGGGGTGTCCATCAACCAGCCATCCTCCACTCCATCCATCTGGACCATCGAGCGCTGCACGGCACTCATCCGTGAACAAAACAGTTTTGAAATCAGTCTTCATGTAATGTTTGGCCCACTGGAGCCGTTTCTGCTTGTGTGAAGTGGATAGAGGAGGTCGACAGGATGGCATATGCACAGCTGCAAACCTCTGAAGGACCCTGCATCTTGTTGTTCGGGGGACGTTGGAGGCACCAGCAGCTTCAAAAACTTGTCTGCTGCTATGACAAGGCTTTTTTGCCGCTGCTCTTTTAACCTGACGTAATTGCCTGTAGGAAAGAGTCCTCAATTTGCCCTTATCAGCACGCACACGTGTGTACTGTGAATCAGCTACATACTTCTTGATTGCCAAGACACTTCATCCTGATCATCGCACAATGTTGATTGTAGTCATGCCTTGACCTAAACACTCCACAATTTGTTGCTTCTCAGCAGCCGACACATCCTTTTTCTTTCCCATTTTGGCAGAAAATGTAGGCTGCTTAATAATGTGAGACAGCCTTCTTAAGTAGTCTTGCCTTTCATTGGACACACCTGCCAAAGTAATTAGCACAGGTGTCTGAAATTGCTTACAGTGATATAAAGAGCCCTGACACACATCACCATCAATGAGTTTAACTGACAAACAAACAAATTCTTCCCTTATCACTCCTAAACACTTTTTGCATAATAATTTGGAACACAGTGTACATGTGCTTTTCCACAAAACACCAGTGGTTCACGTAGTGAATCTTACAGTTCTAACTTGCCAACCGTGGTCTGTATGGAGTTGTTCAATAAAGGGCCCAAAATTAAGATAACATAGATGGGAGAGGTCTCTATGAATAGGAATTCCTAAGTATTTGATACCCTGTGAGGGCCAGGCAAAGGGAAAGTTGGACTGGATGGAATCCTATATGGATTTGGGGAGGGAGACATCGAGGGCCTCAGACTTCGCTGCATTGATTTTAAAATTTGACCATGTAACAAAGTGATCTATTTCAGCCATAACAGCATGGATGGATATATGTGATTGAGTGATATATACTAGGACATCATCAGCAAATAGAGAGCACTTGTACTCGGTGCCTCCCACCTCAATCCACCTAATATTGGGGTTATGGCGAATTGATGAGAGCAGGTGCTCCGTCAGTAGGATGTATAAGAGAGGGGACAGAGGACATCCCTGCCTTGTCCCATTGGTGATTGTGAAAGGTGATGAAAATGTTCTGATGCACCCCCTGGGCCTTGGGACACCCGGAGCCGGACCCTTTTTTGGTGGATGCTGGTGGTTGTAGTCTTCGTGGCGGCGACCCGGTTCCATGGCTCAGGGTGGTCAAACCAGTGGCGGAACTATTTATGTGGTTTTGATGTTTAAATGTCTGACTACGCCACCCGTGGATTGCGGTCAGAGTGAACCGCCGCTGCAGGGCAGACCGCTGAGGCTGGTGTTGTGGGTGCAGCAGAGCGTAGCATAACTCCCCACGGGAGGAGTATAGCCTCAGGGCAGTGTATGCGGAGGATGCGGGTGATGGTGCAGGGCAGCAGCAGTAACGACACGGAGTCAGTGATGCAGTCCAGGGCCTTTACTCACAGTTCTTATTATCCAGACCACGTCTGCAGGAAACGGCTGCCCACGTCGTATTGTGCTCACCAGGTGAGGGGCTCAGACAACTCCCAGATAACTTTGGAGCGCTTCACAGGACCCCCTTTGTGTGTCCTTTGTCTGGCCTTTCTTACCAACCCTTCTGTCCGGCTGCCTCGGGCCTCCTCTTGGTAAACTTGGCGCCAGTTTCCCTGACCCTATGTGCTGCCCTCCTAGCGGGTGTAGCGAGGGGCTGCGCCACATAAAATGTCACAGCCTCCGGTTTCTAGCTATGGGTCGTTTCCTGCCTCCACTAGTTTCGGGGACCGGTCTCCCCCTTTGGCCTGACCCCTCCATGCAGGTGGATTCGGGCGTGCGGGGGCGACTCGCCCGTCCGCACCCCTGGGATCCCTTCGTTCCTCGTTCCTGGAGCCTTCTCCGCTCCTCTTCCTTCCTTCTCCCTCTTCCAGGCCTGGGCCTCTGTTACTAGGCCCGCCTCCGGAGCAGAGCTCATGCAGAGCCCCTGCTCCCTGCCACTTCTGCTCAGACTTCTCTGCACTGAACTAAGATGGTGCCCACCTTTTATACTCCCTTC
The DNA here is from genome assembly GCF_046119375.1 of Phyllobates terribilis. Classification (NCBI taxonomy): domain Eukaryota; kingdom Metazoa; phylum Chordata; class Amphibia; order Anura; family Dendrobatidae; genus Phyllobates; species Phyllobates terribilis. Next base: position 335,851,112 of record NW_027362762.1, read on the forward strand.
TCAATGCACCCAGGAACTGCTTCCTCCCTGCTCCTGCACTACAGGGTTCCCCTTCCTCAGTGTTCCCTCCCCCCACTCCAGCCAGGGACAGGGACTGTCGTGCCCATCTCAGGGGCATATTGGTCGCCCTGCCCCACGGCAATGTGGTGTAATGCATGCAGGTGTCGGGTCCTGATCCACACTCCATCCTTACCTGAGAGTGAGATATCACACCTCTGGGTGAGGTGCAATACCTCTGTAGCAACCGAGCCCTCAGGGTGCTACAGTTCCATTTATCTTCAGCCTAGGTGACGTATTGCGATACAGGGCCGTGATTTTGGCTATAAAAGGGTCCCCTAGACCCCTACCCCAAGCTTTTTAAGAGAATCATATATGGCGTGCCAGGAGACTCTATGGAATGCTTTCTCAGCATCCAACGAGAGTATCTAATTACAAATTTTTAACTGCATCTAGCCCAGGAAATACTTTGTGCCTAGTAGCAGTGTCTGCTAGTCAGCGGATTATCCCAGCTGTTAAGCAAGCTACACCACCTGTAGTTTGGACACTTAATTTTTTCAAAGGAAATGCTTCGGGACCACGGGATACTCAGTGAAGAGCATCAGGAGGCACCTCAAGGCATAGGGGCTGGGACTGGCAGTAAGATGCCTTGCGGTGGACAGCCAAGCTCGATCCTTATAAAAGCTTTTTAACTGCAGCAGCTTTAGTGGATGCTACTGGAGCTGGAATTACGCGGCTGCTGGCATGAGACTTGCCCTCCAATAGATCCTTGTAAATGGATTTAAAGTGTATTCATTCAAATTAGAGAGACAATTTAAATTAAAAAGCTTAGAGCTGCCTCCACCACAGGGGGGCTCGCTCGACCCACCAGCGGACAGGCACCAGTATTGGGAGAGGGGGGCTGGCCGTCAGGGTTCACCGCGGCTCTGGCACAAACCCGGCGACACGGAGGTGGCACGGGCAGGAGCGGACTGAACGTGTCGGCTTCTCACTTTTTGGATTTTAGAAGGGCATGACATGCCTATATCTGTGTCTCCCCCTCCTTTTACTCCTCCACCTCTTTTGTTTTCTCATGACTATATGTACTTGTCACTTTTCCATGTGTTAGTTGTGTCTTCTGAGCAGTTTGTCAGCTTTTGGACACTTTTGAAGGTGTTTTCTATGTGTTTCTATGTGTTTTTGTTTGCCTGCCATTGGTTTTAACGGTGTTCGAAGGTGTTCGACGAACAGTTCGACGAACAGTTCGGCGAACACACGGGTGTTCGACGAACCGAACCGAACTCGAACACTACGGGGGTGGCTCAACACTATTCATGATGCCCTTCATACATGAATCCAGCTTTTATCTCAGATTAATCATGATTTTTTCAGACAAGAAAAGGTTTTGCTTATCCTTTTGTTTCTCCCCATTCCAAATATAGTTTCATTGAATTAGTGGTGATTAACCCCTTTACAGCCTGGGACGTATTAGTACGCACCAGGCTTTAACCCCCGGTTCAGTGAGGGCTCCGGCGCTGAGCCCGCACTGAACCGGGCACATGTCAGCTGATTATTACAGCTGGCATGTGCCCACAACAGCCGCGAGTGGAATCGCGATCCATCCGAGGCTGTTAACATGTTAAATGCCACTGTCAATCTCTGACAGCGGCATTTAATATCGCCACACCGGAAGCGCCTCACTTACCCCGTCCATCGGTGACCTGATCGCGGGTCACCGATGCGTGGGCATGACAACCCTGGTTCTGCAGCAGACCACTCCTAGTGGTCGGCGCTCATAGCACAGGAGCATTTCAACTACATAGAGGTGATCTGCTGATCACCTCTATGTAGCAGAGACGATCAGACAAGTGCTGCTTCTAGTCTCCTATGGAGACTATAGAAGCAAGCAAAAAGTGAAAAAAAATGTTTTTAAAAATATTAAAAAATTTAAAAATATAAAAGTTTAAATCATCCCCCTTTCGCCCCATTCAAAATAAAATAATTTAAAAAAAACCACATACAAATATTTGGTATCGCCACGTTCAGAATCGCCCAATCTATCAATATAAATTTTTTTTTATCTGATCGGTAAACGGCATAACGAGAAAAAAATTCGAAACGCCATAATTACGTTTTTTGGTCGCCGCAACATTGCAATAAAATGTAATAACGGGTGATCAAAACATCAGATCTACCCCAAAATGGTATCAATAAAAACTTCAGCTCTGTGCGCAAAAAATAAGCCCTCACCCGGTCCCAGATCCCTAAAAATGGAGACGCTACGGGTCTTGGAAAATGGCGCCTTTTTTTTTTTTTTTTTTTTTTACCAAACTTTGGAATTTTTTTTCACCACTTAAATAAAAAAGAACCTATACATGTTTGGTGTCTACGAACTCGTAATGACATGAAGAATAATAACGGCAGGTCAGTTTTAGCATTCAGTGAACGTGGTAAAAAAAAAACATCTTTGGTATTGCACTTTTTTTGCAATTTCACCTCACTTGGAATTTTTTTCCCATTTTTCTGTACACGATATGGTAAAACCAGTAATGTTGTTCAAAAGTACAACTCGTCGCGCAAAAAATAAGCCCTCACACAGCCATATTGACCGAAAAATAAAAACGCTATGGCTCTGGGAACAAGGGGAGCAAAAAACAAAAATTCGAAAATGGAAAATCCCACGGTTGCGAAGGGGTTAAATTAATGATGTGTGTTAAAAAGTAACCAATGACCTACTACCTAATGAACATAAAAAAAACTTTAGCCTCTAAATAATTTTATCGAATTGCCCTTTTTTCTAAAAGTATTTTATGATTTCACATATGGCTTGCATGGTGGCCTGACACCTAACTAATCCTGAAAAACACAGAAAAAATGCAGTAAAAAATGCAGCAAGGGAAGCTGAAAAAAATGCAGCAAAACCTACATTTTGGCTGCAGCTTTTTTACTGCCAAGAGATCAGGTTTTGTCTGCAGAAAAAAAACCAGCAAAAAAGCAACGTGGAAACATAGCCTTAGTGTTATAAATATGTGCAATCTGCTGAGCAAGATGTGTAAAAATATTTTAGTCTCACACCTTTTCCTGTTCATTTCCCAAAGAGGCAGTATATAAATTATATAATTATCGAGAATTAAAAAAAATTCTGAAAATGAGGCTTATTTTGTTTGTGAAAAGGTGACTTAATTGCTATAGACAAATATATAAATGGTCAAAACCAACACCTATTTAGTTATCTTCCCATATTCAGTTGATTTTAGCAAGAAGGCATCCTGGACATCTAGATAAGAAGTTCACAACCTGGGATCCTCATGCAGCCCACAATGAAATTTCATGCGGTTTAAAAGCATTGGGACATAGACATGCTTGTCATAAGATCACGCAGAACTATAAGGCCTTGTTCGCAAGATGCTTTCGTGATGGGATTGTGTGCCATGATTTTCAAATTAATTATGGCAAAATCTCAACAATTTTATAGTCTTTTCGGAACTGTTAGAGTGTTATACTTTGTGCAGTCCTATGACCTTTCTTTGATAAACCACAGAAGAAGTGGCACACCAGAAAGGAAGTAATACGGTGATGGTGCGTGCGTGACTGTAATTGCACGAAGGTTGCAACAAAATAACAGAAAAGATTTTTTTTCTGTTTGGTGTTAAAGGGGTTATTTTTATTTTTGAATCTTAAATACCTCTTGAATGCCCATCCTGAAATACAAAACATTAATGAGTAAATAAACCTTTATAACTTTATTTTATATTTGAGTTCCCTTCTAAATGCAAGCAGATCGATTGATGTCCCAGTCCTGAGACTTCACCAATGGCTCAGGCGACAGGAGCACATAACTCCTGCTTAAATGTGCACACGGAGCAGGGTAAGGATTTAATAGAAAGCATAGACTTTGAGTCTATGCTTTCTGTTGAATCTGTACTTCGCTATGTGTGCATACGTAGGCAGGGAGCTATTCAATCCTGTCACCTGAGACGCGCACCTCTCTGTGAGGAGTTTTTGAGTGAGGGGTGGTGGTTTCAGGACCCAGATGACCCACTGATCTGCTTGCAAATAAAGGGAACTTCAAATATAAAAGAAAGTTGTAAAAGTTTAGTTACCTTTTTAAAAATAGCTGTGTTTGGAGTAATGATGTAATTATTCCCAATAGTTTTAATTAGATACAAACTCATCGTGTTTTTCTTTCTCTAAATTATTCCAGAAAGATAATTGGCTTTCTCTAAGAGAGAGTCATCACAGGGTTGTGGGATCCCGCTCTGCATGTCAAGATTCCCCAACCCGGATGTTCCAACTTGATGTTTACTAGAAAATTGGGCTTTTTTGGGGGTTGTATTCTACCACAATTTGACAAAAACTTGCACTCTCCAAAATGAGGATTTTTTTTTGCAATTTGCTTTCACGTGGACTCAGCAAAATGGGATCTTCTGCCCCACCATTTTTCTGAACCATAATAGGCAAGCAAAAGGTTAAAAATTTCCACATACTCACCTCACTGCTGACCTTTTCAGACCCTCTGCTTCTCGCCGCTCTCCATCTAGTCTTTCCGCATCTTCTGATCTCCCGCTGCTCGAGTTGCAATTTTCAGTCCTCTGACCCTGTGCCAGAGTTCCAGGAGTCATGACACCCTGGAGCATGTTGCTGTTGACCTCCCGCGTATCTGTTTTGAAACCTCACAGGCACCATAACACCTTTAAGACCACAGCCCCACTATCAGTATTTGATCAGTATTCGGTCAGTATTTTTTCTCAGGAGTGAGAGACAAAACCAGGAGTGGGTGATAAATGTAGAATTGGTGCCCTTGTTTCCATTATACCTTTTCTCTGATTGTTCCTCACCTGGTTTTGGCTCCCACTCCAGAGAAAAAATACTGACCGAATACTAACCAAATACTGATAGTGGGGCCGTGGCCTTAGTCTCTTTTGCTGCAAGAAGACAAAAGATTACAACGTGAGCAACGGGGGATCAGAAGATGTTGCGGGGACCGGAAAGGTGGAGTTGAGTATCAGAGGAGCCTAAGAGGTGTGCTGAGGGTGAACTTAGCAATTTTTTATTTTTTAGATATTATGTATATTATGCTCTGGGGTCTGGAGAGAATTGCTAAATTAGCTGAGAATATATTCTCCAGAAATTGAATTTTGCGACAAAAACCATGTGAATAGGTGAATTCGAATTTTGCCTGTTCCGCTCATCTGCAGTCATTAGGGCTCTTTCTGCACACTTTTGACTATATATAGAAAAGTCATTAGTCTGTGGTTGACCTCACTTTTATTAGATAGAAATAGCAGCCCCTGACCGGTGACTGGGCACTCTTTAAACAGCATTGCACAAAATTAATTTACTAAATTTTGCTCTTTTTCGTACCAGCAAAACATCACTGTGTATGCTTAATGCTGTCTATCACACATTCTGCATAAATGTAATATTACAGTGGAACTGTTGAGTAAGCTAGCTTTATTTCATCATTAAAACAGCTCAGATTATTTTTCTTCATTATTTTACTGGGCTTTTAATAGAGAAATGCATTGATGGTTATAGCTTAATTGGAACGAACTATGGTAATGGTCTCACAGAGTCTCATATCAATAATTTTTTGCTGAAGTTGAGTTTGCCTTGCTGAGCACACCATTCATCATCATAACCAGCAAGCATCCTTGGGAAAGACTAGAATCTTTTCCTAGATAAATTGCTCATAGTCCACAGAGATTTAAAATTTATATGCTCAACTTTACATCTAGAGTTTTAATTACTATGTACTTACTGGCTACATTGCAAAATGTGTATTTCTACAATCATTTGTTTTAATTCAACCAAATGAATTTTGCACAGTCTGTTTTATATGGGTTTGCTTATGGATTGACAGCAGGGTTCTGTTTGTTTATGCTGCCTTGGGCCTTTGTGGATGAATTCATTCTAAAATAGTAATTGTGCACCCTGCATACTCATGACGCATTGCCTTACAATCATTTTTGATTGGATCAACAGGCAGCTGGCACAATGTAAAACACAAAATCTGAGTTTTATTAGGAACATTTTCCTATTTTCTATCACTGTGCAAACCAAAGCTTATACCTAAATATACTACTAAACAATCTTGTATATTAAATGCACAATGTCAGGATCTGGTTGAAAATTATAACAAGTAATACCAATGTATATGTAAACATATTTAAATAATCTTCTGACCAAATTGTAAAAAATTCTGAGTTTGAATCTATTTAAAGAAACGCAAAAAAGGATAATGGAGATACCAAAACAATAGAAAGATAGCACAGTATTAGTGAAATCGAAATAAATAAGCTGTTATCACACACATGACGTTAAAATGCAATCATCAAAATTTGTGATACACGAAGATTTTACCATGAGTCATTTTTGGGGTGAATCTGGATAGTGAGAGTCATAATTTAAACAAAGAGATTAGGAGTGAAAGCAATAAAATACTGAATAAGCTGTAACGAATGTGTGTGAAAGCATTACAGTGAAGAAGATTAGTGAGAAATAAAGAATAATACAGATTTTATTGATAGGGAGAGAGACAAGAGCAGATCAAGTTTGTCAGGTAGGAGCAGGGAGGGCTAAATAGCTGCCATATGCTGCTGCTTGTGTGGTCAATGTAGTTATTGTGCTTCTGCTGTAATTCAATCACATAGTTTTTGTATTACTACAGAAGCAAGTCGCCAATATTGTTGAAAAAAAGATAATGAAAAACACTCTGTGACTACCTCACACAGTGTGCTGGTCACACACTGTAATGATTTTTTGCACACCTGTTTTATTAGTATATACACACCACATCAATGATGTGGCCTATTGCTATTGTTATTTATTTAGCATTATTCTACCATTTTTTTGCTTCTTTTTGGGGCAAGGGGAAATGTTTTTTAAAAAAGAGAAGTTTTTTTGCACACTTGTTTTATTAGACTAAATTGACAACTGTACATGACACCCCAATACTACTATCAGTGCTTGCTGTTATTTTTTGGTCAATCCTTTTTGGGAAGGGGGGATTGTGATTCAAAAGTTATTAAATAATTAACTATTAAAAAGTATATTAAAAAGAAGTAACAAGTGGCAATGGACAGAATAGCGTAAAAAAAAACATATCACGCTATCTGGCAATCAAAATGTGGAAGCCGCAAGTAGCATCAGCAGCAGCACCATTTGTGTTAGCTATTCAAGCAATAGTACTACCAAAAGCATGTCACAGTTGTGGGGTTTCACTCGCTTGCAGGCAGCTGGTAGCATTCACACAGGTACAAGAAGGCAATGCGGTTGAGTCCAAACAGGTGAAGTTTATTATCTTCATAAACTTCGGAGGACTCCAGACAAAACAAAAACAGCCATTCTGACATAAAGGTACAACAGAAGAAAACAATGTCCTCAGCAAGTACGGGTCACCATTTACAATCAAGTCTATTCAAGTCTGCAAACAATCACAGGTCCTTTCACCTTTACAGAGCCAAGTCTCAGAGGTGTTTCAACCTCTACTCCCAAACCACTAAGGTGCAGCTCAGCTGCCCTTTCAACCCAGCTGCGCCTCCTGAAATGGAAGATGGGAACCACCAGCCCCACCCAGCTCTTCCAGTTGTTGCTAAAACCTAAAACTTGGACCCAAAATCTGGGCCCATTAAAATAACCCACTCAGCACTATGTGTGCTGTAGCCTGCTCTTCCAGATTTTACATCACCTCTGTGACACATACACTGCAATACCTGACCAGCTGCAAACCTGTCATATATACAGACTCGGACTGGCCCACAGGAGAACAGGAGAATCATCTGGTGGGCCTCTGTACAAGAGTGAGCCACCAGCCTCTTATATGAGCAGTACTTGCCACAATATACTTGAATTACTATGTACAGACAATGGCAGCATCTTATTCATTTAACAATTTGCCCAGTTCATTGTTATATAAATTTTTGATTGAGGATAATGTCACATTTGCATGTAGCTGAAAAGTGGGGCCCTAGAGTTGGCTACTGGTGGGCCCTTGACACTCCAATCCGACACTGCATATATATATATATATATATATATATATATATATATATATACATATATATGTATATATATATATTTGCATATGTATATCTACTGTATATATAGATATAGATATATATACACACACAGTGGTGAAAATGAGTTTTTGATACATTGCCGATTTTGCAAGTTTTCTCACCTACAAAGAATGGAGAGGTCTGTAATTTTCACATTTCAACTGTGAGGGACAGAATCTTAAAAAAAAATCCAGAAAATTTTTAACATAATTAATTTGCATTTTATTACATGAAATAAGTATTTGATACAATAGAAAAATAGAGCTTAATATTTGGTACAGAATCCTTGGTTTGCAATTATGGAGGTCAGATGTTTCCTATAGTTCTTGACCAAGTTTGCACACAATGCAGAGGGATTTTGGCATATTCCTCCATACAGATCTTCATCAGATTTTTCAGGTTTCGGGACTGTCACTGGGCAACATTGTTGACATGACCTTCTTCCATGCTTCCTCTGAATCATCCACTAAGTTATTAGTGAACTTCAAATGGGCCTGGATATGTGCTGGCATGAGCAGGGGAATCTTGTGTATCCTGCAGGATTTTAATCCATGACAGCATAGTGTGCTGCTAAAGGTAATGTTTTAGACTGTGGTCCCAGCTCTCTTCAGGTCATTTACCAGGTCCTCCCATGTAGTTCTGGAATGATTCCTGACCTTTCTCAAAGTCACCCTTACCCCATGAGGCAAGATCTTGCATGGAGCCCCAGACCGGGGAAGAATGACAGTCATCTAGTGTTTCTTCCAATTTCTAACAACTGTGCCAACAGTTGTTGTCTTCTCACCAAACTGCTTGCCTATTGTCCTGTAGCCTATCCCAGCCTTGTGCAGGTCTACAATTGTGTCCTTGGTGTCCTTAGACAGCTGTTTTGTCTTGGCCATGGTGTAGAGGTTGAGTGTGTGGACAGGTGTCTTTTCTACAGGTAACAAATTCAAGCAGGTGCAAGTAATACAGGTAATGAGTGCAGAGTAGGAGGGCTTCTTAAAGAAAAACTAACAAGTCTGTGAGAGCCAGAATTCTTGGTGGTTGGTAGGTGATCAAATACTTATTTCATGCAATAAAATGCAATTTAATTATGTGATTTTATGTTTTTTTATTTTTAGATTCTGTCTCCCAAAGTTTAAGTGTACCTTTACAAAGGTAGGTGGGAAAACTTGCAAAATCGGCAGTACCACTTTACTTATTTCCCCACTATATACATATTTATTCATCCCTCTCTCATATTCCATACATCCTATTACAGTAGAACATGATTAGTCAGTGAGGGCAAGTATGGGATAATCTTTATTGTTAAGGCTGGTGTTTTGGTGCTTTGTGTTACATTCTATGCACTATACCAGTGATGTGTCTGCAGCAGTGTCCTGGACTTGATGTTATGCAGAAGCTGTGTCTGATACTGCCAGAGGAGTGAAAGTTGTTTATGCGGAATCCAAGGTGGTGTACTCACTAATGGCTTGCCCAGCACAATGCATTATGGGAAATGTAGCCACTAGTGATCAGAGTATTCTGAGGAGGAAGTGATGATGTGATAGCATAAGAAGTAAAGTAGAAAGGCATATTACAGCATGAAAATTGGCAGAAGATGTATTTGGGGTTATTTGGGGGCATTATCCTTAGGCATTATGACAAAGCCAGTAGCTAAGTTAGGGTAGTGGACAACCTCTTTAAGTAGAACCTGGCCGGTGTTATCATCATCATCATTGACTACTGCTTGTGGTACTCCAACTCCTCCTCCTTCTCCATTGCAGGGTCAGGTATCCATACCTGATTAATTGGCCAGAAAAACAATACAATACATGTTCATGCATCCACTTGTGTGCCAACTCAACTCCCAACTGGTGGACTTGAAGTCTCTACTGCACCACTTAGTGGCTTCCACTTCATTTGGGGACATTATGGCATGTACTCAGTCTTAATGGAGCATACCCTGCTGACATTATTTCTCACAGAAATGGGTGTCATATCTGTGCCTTCACATGTAGGAGAATATGGGCAGCTCCTTAACCTTGTGATCACACTCAAAATTACACTATTTAAAAGTGGAGAAGTCGTCCAAACACCTTGTCTGAAGACTTCTAATATACTGCTGCATTGACCTGCTGTTTTATGTTTTTTATTCTCATGTGCCTTCAGTTTTCTTATTAACTAGAAGTGACAGGGTTAAATGTTTACAGCCAGCCCAGTTTGGGAGGAATTAATCTGGCTCAGGAAGCTATTTCCTGGTTTTTAGGGAGTTGGAGAGAACCTACTGAAAAAGAAAAAAGTGTTATATTCTGTTGTCTAGATTAAAGGCCACAAGTGAAGAGTGGCAGTATTCCCCTAGGCAGCTAGCAGGAATGGGCAACAGAAGGGCACTGTGTTCTCTAAACCTCCAGAAATGGTCAGATCTAAGAGGCTTGAGGAGTACTCTGTTACTCATGAATAATACCATTAATAAAATACAGACACCTTTTATGCAGCTGTCGTGTTTTACCTATTGTGCCCAACACCACTCACAACATGGTCAGACCAAAGAAAGAAAACACACAGGAGATCACCACTTAGTAGTTCTGGGAGCTAGGGGTTAAATGGACCATCACTACTCAAATCTAGGATCAGTGATATCCTCTCACTACTATCAGTACTGCAACTTCTTTTATTGGTTGGATGGCTCACAAGCATCTGTCAGGTGACTCTTTATAACATCTGTCAGCATTCTTGATGATATGAGATTTTCCTTGCCCTGGACCACAAGTGAAGAGTGTGTTCAGTGACAAAAGATTTATGTATAGCAAGTTCAAGAGCAAGTTCACCAGCAACTGGTTTCTTACATGGCCGGAGTGCATAGATTGCAAATGTAATAAGAAGGTTCTTTTCCACCTGCAGTGAGTACATCCATAGTATCACAGAGCTGAAGGAGGCAGTATTCCCCTAGGCAGCTAGCAGGAATGGGCTACAGAAGGGCACAGTGTTCTCCAAACCTCCAGAAATGGTTAATTTCTATTCCGACAAGTAGAGGACACTTAGTACCGTGGAGGATAAAGAAAGTGAAGGTCAGATATAAGAGGCTTGAGGAGTACTCTGTCACTCATGAATAATACCATTAACAAAATGCCTCATGTTTAGAAACACCAACATAGAAAGCATCAGATCCTCAAAAAGTGTTAATTTTTAAATATTTTTTCAATTTTAAAAAGCTTTAAATCTGACAGTGCCACAGGTTAACCATACAGTATATGTTGATATCACATAGACATTACAAAGGCTGTGTTTGTGTTAAAAGAAAGTGGGCAGATACAGTCCTAGTAGATCTCAGAGTGTTATACAGGTCTTTTCAGGGTAATTGGAGACTTTGGAACGCTTTTGATTCTCCATAAATTTAATTTCTTGGCCAAATTCAGTGAATGTGGCATATTTGAATTTAGAAAAAAAAATAGCTCATCGCTACTTTTTTCTGTTTACATTTTTTGTTCCAAATCATTGCATGTTATTTTTACAGATAACAGAGCAAAATAATATTTTCTGTTAAACATCAGCGCTTAACAAATGAAATCAAGCATAAAAAATGTGCCATTTCACCCTTTTGAAAAACCCTTCAGAAAATTGTTAGCCAAGTGTGAAAAGATGACTATAATGACATATGTCTATTTTAGAACATAGCCAGATGAAATCAAATTGCTAGGTAGAAATAACAGTAAGAAAATGGAACTTTGCAACTGGATTTTGATCCTTTCCTTTTATGCATAAGGCAACTTGGTGCTGCCAGGCATACAAAGCAAAGAATGACTGTCATAAATTACTGCCATGAGCTCTCCTTGCTTAGTTTTCTGTTAGCAAAGCCGAGTGTTAGAAGTTACATACAGCAATCAACTGAAGGTCATTGCATAAATTATGGTGATGGGATGCCTTGATCGTGACTTTAAGTAGTAAAAACATTGTGTCACTTTTTTATGTTCCATTTTTCCCCTTCACCAGAACTACTACAAATAAAAACAGAACAGGTAGCTTTCCCTCAACTACCTTGTGCCTTCTCCTCTTTGCACATGGCACCAGCAGGAGGAGTAAAAATAACGAACAGATGACATACTGTTCTTATATACGTACAGACACCTTTTATGCAGCTGTCATGTTTTACCTATAGTGCCCCACACCACTTACAACATGGTCAGAACAAAGAATGAAAACACAGGAGATCACCACTCAGTAGTTCTGGGAGCTAGGGGTTAAATGGACCATCACTACTCAAATCAGGGCTCAGTGATATCCTCTCACTGCTATCAGTACTGCAACTTCTTTTATGGGTTGGATGGCTCACAAGAATCTGTCAGGTGACTCTTTATAACATCTTGATGATATGAGATTTTCCTTGCCCTGGAATTGTTATTCTCTGCCAAGCGGTGACATGTATTCTATGCCGTCTACCCCGCACTCATTTATGGTGTTTTGGTAGTTCTGTGCTGAATTTATAATTTCTAGTAGGATAGCCACTAGATACTGTTGGGCCCCAGAGAGTTCAATGGTTATGGCCTCTTGTTACTAAGCATGACAGACAAACTTTGACTTGCTGCTCTAGTCACACTAATACTGCCATTCTAACCTTATAGACAAGCCTCCATCATTTAGGCCAGGTTCAGAAGACTGTAGTTCATGCAACTAGACTAGAACACAACAGCCTCATAGGCATACATTATGTACACAATTATTAGGCAATTTGTATTTTTGATGATTAATTTTATTATTGAACAACTACAGTGCTGTTGGTCAATCCAAAGGGTTAATAGTAGTGTTGAGCGAGCACTAAAATGCTCGGGTGCTCGAAGCTCGGGCCGAACTCACTGTGATACTCGGGTGTAACGAGCCCAATGTTAGTCTATGGGAGACCCGAACATTTTTGCGGCGGCTCCCCCGGCAGTCTGTAGAAAGCCTAAAAAGTGCCCAAAACGATAGTGACAGTGCTCAAATGACATGGGGACAGCATGGGGATCGCCTCTGGAAGCATTTCTGACCCCCAGGTCACTGCTGTCAACAACGTGGTCAGAGGTATTAAGCCACTTTTACAGGCTCACAATAAAACGTTCAAAAACGAAAGTGAAAGTGCTTTCCTGTGAAATATGTTAACCCCTTAACGACCATGGGTCTTTCTGTTTTTGTGTTTTCCTTTTTTGCTCCCCTTCTTCCCACAGCCAGAACTTTTTTAATTTTTGTTCAATATGGCTATGTGAGGGCTTATTTTTTGCGGGACGAGTTGTACTTTTAAACACCATCACTGGTTTTACCATATCATGTGCTGGAAAATGGGAAAAAAAATCCAAGTGCAGTGAAACTGCAAAAAAAATGCAATTCCACAGTTGTTTTTTGGGTCCTTTTTTTACCACGTTCACAGATTGCTAAAACTGACCTGCCATCATTATTTTCCAGGTCGTTACGAGTTCATAGACACCAAACATGTATAGGTTCTTTTTTATTTAAGTGGTGAAAAAAAAATCCAAAGCTTGCTAAAAAAAACAAAAAAAATGACGCCATTTTCCGAAACCCTTAGCTTCTCCATTTTTCAGGATCTGGGGCCAGGTGAGGGCTTATTTTTTGCGTGCCGGGCTGACGTTTTTATTGATACCATTTTGGGGTAGATCCAATGTTTTGATCGCCCGTTCTTGCATTTTATTGCAAAGTTGTAGCGACCAAAAAAACTTAATTCTGGCGTTTAAATTTTTTTTCTCGTTACGCCGTTTGCTGATTGTATTAATTCTTCTTTTATATTGATAGATCGGGCGATTCTGAATGCGGCGATACCAAATATGTGTATGTGTTTTTTTTATATATATATATATATATATATATATTATTTTGAATGGGGCGAAAGGGGGGTGACTTAAACTTTTATATATTTTTTATTTTTTTTATTTTTTTAAAAACTTTTTTTTTACACTTTCTGCTTGCTTCTATAGTCTCCAGAGGAGACTAGAAGCAGCAGTTGTCTGATTGCTTCTACTGCATACAAGCGATGAGCAGATCGCTTGTATGCAGGAGAAATGCTCACTTGCTATGAGCGCTGACCACTAGGTGGCGCTCATAGCAATTGAGACATGACAACCACAGGCGTCTGCTGCAGACCCTGAGTTGTCATGCCCACCCATTGGTGACCCACGATCACGTGACGGGGTCACTGATGGGCGGGGCTTAGGACTCCCGGAAGCGCGAGTTAAATGCCACTGTCAGATATTTAACATGTTAACAGCCGTGGGTGGATTGCGATTCCAATAATCAGCTGACATGTGCTCGCTTCAGTGCGGGCTCACCGCCGGAGCCCCCGCTGAACCGGCCTTCCCCACCTGGTGCGTACTATTACTGACCAGGTCAGAAAGGGGTTAAGGAACATCCTTTCCAGGGTAAAGACTTGTGTATAAGGTAAAATAAATAACCAAAAACAAAAATACTCCTCCACACCTTGGGCTATGTTCACAAGTAGCATTTTTTATGCATTATTGCACGTTTGTATTGCTTTCAACCGTGACAAATGCATTCACCGGGAAATGTCATTTTAACATTTTACCACCTTATCTGGCCATGTGCTGTGTGACACATGCATACAGTGCTAAAAAGACATGGGAACAGCATGGGGAAAACCCCTGGAAGCATCTCTGACACCCAGGTCACTGCCTAAAAGTGTGCCCATCAGAAGTGATCCTTGCTGCATCAGAAGATGCAGGCTTGCAACTATCCCCGTGCAAGTCCTTGTCCCAGGGCAGTGTTCAATTGTACCTCCCTCATAACTTGCAATACAAGTGCAAGTATGCAGCCTGCCACCCACCCACCCCTAGGCTGCAATACCATACTGCTAGCTTGCTTGCACCTGAAATTGGGCCTTGTAGGCATGTGGAGGTGAAATCTGGCCACCACGTCATGGCTGCGTCGGTAGCCTGGTATTCATACTCAGTCCCAGCCGCCCGGCGGCCGGGTGTCCACGCTTGGTCCCCAGCCGCCAGGGGGCGGCCGGGTGTCCATACTCAGTCCCCAGCCGCCCCGCAGCCGGGTGCCCACACACAGTCCCCAGCCGCGTGGGGGTGGCCGGGTGGCCATAAACGGTCACCAGCCGCCCCTATTTGTCCCGGTGCGCCTTATACACAAGCGTGCATACCAAAACATTACCTGTGCCCTCCCCAGTGCATTTAGTGGGAAGGACAGCCTAACCACAAACACGTGGACAAGTGAATGTGGCCAGGAATGGTCCATCTCACTGACGCCTTCACACTGGGTTAATATTGTGGAAGCCGGGACACAGTTGGACACTGGGATGCAACACATCCTCCAGACATAGAGGATTGCGGGTCCTGGGTCAATCAGGCTTCAACACAAAGTTCAGAAAGTAGACAGCAGCAGTGGTCGGCCTCCTACACAACGAGTAAATTATTCATGATCATGAGGCCATCCACCTCCTTAGCTTTCTGTTCCTTGGAATGCAAGCGCATGTATGTAGTAGCAGCTAGGCCTGAGGTGGTCAGCGTTTTGGCGCATATTCTACCTCCTTCGAGGATTGCTGGATGTTTTCCTGCTACTATCCCAGTTCTATGACTCCCATTAAAACAAAGCTTCAGGTGATAAATGATGGATGAGGTGGTGGCAAAGGAGAAAGAGCAGGAGGAACAGGGACCATTCACATCAATATCAGGCCAGTCAACCAGATATGTCTTGTAGGATATGTTTCTGTAACAAAACGAGCGGTTCGGCTACACAGTTATAGGGCATACAGTGAGTGCAATGCCTACCAAAAATTTCGAGCCACTCCAATGCCCCTTGGAAATGACATGGAGGTCAGAGGGCGTTAACTAAACCTTTTTTACCATTTATAGCAACTGGGTTTCCTGTGCACTGTTGGCCTAAGCAGTGAATGGAAGGCTTTCCAAAAATTATGAGGAACTGCAATGCCCCTTACAAGAGCCATGCGTGGCACCCCAGGGGTCTGGTCACCACAGTAATAGAGATATTACGCCGGAGAGCAAGTGGAAGGTTTCCTGGTCAGGATCCCTTAAACATGCAACATCCTCCTGCCCCAGTCCTGGGAGGGGAGAATTCTGCCCTTATAAACTGGATCTGGGGAGGAGTTGAGTGAGTCAGAGAACAGTCAGAGTCAGAGTGAGAGCAAGGGAAAGTAACAGCAAGGAGCTCTGTAGGAGCTAGGAGCTAAAGACCAGGGGCTGGAAGCTGACTACACTACACGGTACACTCAGGGACGTGGGCTACTTCTACCCGCTTACAGCAAGGTAGCCAGGAAGAGTGCAGACAGACGGGGAGGCCTACAACTCCACCTGGCCAGGGGAACTCCTGCTTGCTCACAGACTGACCAGGCCTCTTATGCTAGCCAGTACTCCTGGGAGGGTCTACCTTATAATCATCAGTAAAGACCCTGAACTGCACTGCAAAGACTCTGAGTCATTCCTGCTGCGCTCGTGCACCATCACCCCCATCATCCACACTCACTGCCCTGAGTCTATGCTCCTCCCGAGGGGAGTTATCCCATTCTATGCTGCGCACACAACACCAGCCTCAGCGGTCTGCCTCGCAGCGGTAGTACTCCCTGACCGCAATCCACGGGTGGCGCAGTCGGACAATTAACCTCAAAACCTAAGAAAGACTGCCACTGGTTTGACCAGCCTGAGCCACGGGATCGGGTCACCGCCACGGAGACTACAGACCCCAGAGACCCGGCACCGGGTATCCCACGCACGTGTACACACGGCCCAGGGGGCGCATCACATGCAGTACAGGATATTACAAACATAAGTCCCATTATTGGGGAGTGGGTGTCCCATAGTATTTGCTTATGCCTTGCAAGCAAAAGCTGCCAAAAATTAGGACGGAGCAACTAGCAATGCCCCTTACAAGAGCCATGCAGTACAGCATATTACAAACATAAGTCCCATTATTGGGGAGTGGGTCTCCCATAGTATTTGCTTATGATTTCCCAGCAAAAGCTGCCAAAAATTAGGGCGGAGCAACTTGCAATGCCCCTTACAAGAGCCATGCAGTACAGCATATTACAAACATAAGTCCCATTATTGGGGAGTGGGTGTCCCATAGTATTTGCTTATGCCTTGCAAGCAAAACCTGCCAAAAATTAGGACGGAGCTACTTGCAATGCCCCTTACAAGAGCCATGCAGTACAGCATATTACAAACATAAGTCCCATTATTGGGGAGTGGGTCTCCCATAGTATTTGCTTATGCCTTGCAAGCAAAAGCTGCCAAAAATTAGGACGGAGCAACTTGCAATGCCCCTTACAAGAGCCATGCAGTACAGCATATTACAAACATAAGTCCCATTATTGGGGAGTGGGTCTCCCATAGTATTTGCTTATGCCTTGCAAGCAAAAGCTGCCAAAAATTAGGACGGAGCAACTTGCAATGCCCCTTACAAGAGCCATGCAATACAGCATATTACAAACATAAGTCCCATTATTGGGGAGTGGGTCTCCCTTAGTATTTGCTTATGCTTTCCCAGCAAAAGCTGCCAAAAATTAGGACGGAGCAACTTGCAATGCCCCTTACAAGAGCCATGCAGTACATCGTATTACAAACATAAGTCCCATTATTGGGGAGTGGGTCTCCCATAGTATTTGCTTATGCTTTCCCAGCAAAAGCTGCCAAAAATTAGGACGGAGCAACTTGCAATGCCCCTTACAAGAGCCATGCAGTACAGCATATTACAAACATAAGTCCCATTATTGGGGAGTGGGTCTCCCATAGTATTTGCTTATGCTTTCCCAGCAAAAGCTGCCAAAAATTAGGACGGAGCAACTTGCAATGCCCCTTACAAGAGCCATGCAGTACAGCATATTACAAACATAAGTCCCATTATTGGGGAGTGGGTGTCCCATAGTATTTGCTTATGCCTTGAAAGCAAAAGCTGCCAAAAATTAGGACGGAGCAACTTGCAATGCCCCTTACAAGAGCCATGCAGTACAGCATATTACAAACATAAGTCCCATTATTGGGGAGTGGGTCTCCCATAGTATTTGCTTATGCTTTCCCAGCAAAAGCTGCCAAAAATTAGGACGGAGCAACTTGCAATGCCCCTTACAAGAGCCATGCAGTACAGCATATTACAAACATAAGTCCCATTATTGGGGAGTGGGTGTCCCATAGTATTTGCTTATGCCTTGAAAGCAAAAGCTGCCAAAAATTAGGACGGAGCAACTTGCAATGCCCCTTACAAGAGCCATGCAGTACAGCATATTACAAACTTAAGTCCCATTATTGGGGAGTGGGTCTCCCATAGTATTTGCTTATGCTTTCCCAGCAAAAGCTGCCAAAAAATTAGGACGGAGCAACTTGCAATGCCCCTTACAAGATCCATGCAGTACAGCATATAACAAACATAAGTCCCATTATTGGGGAGTGGGTCTCCCATAGTATTTGCTTATGCTTTCCCAGCAAAAGCTGCCAAAAATTAGGACGGAGCAACTTTCAATGACCCCTACAAGAGCCATGCAGTACAGCATATTACAAACATAAGTCCGATTATTGGGGAGTGGGTCTCCCATAGAATTTGCTTATGCTTTCCCAGCAAAAGCTGCCAAAAATTAGGACGGAGCAACTTGCAATGCCCCTTACAAGAGCCATGCAGTACAGCATATTACAAACATAAGTCCCATTATTGGGGAGTGGGTGTCCCATAGTATTTGCTTATGCCTTGAAAGCAAAAGCTGCCAAAAATTAGGACGGAGCAACTTGCAATGCCCCTTACAAGAGCCATGCAGTACAGCATATTACAAACATAAGTCCCATTATTGGGAAGTGGGTCTCCCATAGTATTTGCTTATGTTTTCCCAGCAAAAGATGCCAAAAATTAGGACGGAGCAACTTGCAATGCCCCTTACAAGAGCCATGCAGTACAGCATATTACAAACTTAAGTCCCATTATTGGGGAGTGGGTCTCCCATAGTATTTGCTTATGCTTTCCCAGCAAAAGCTGCCAAAAATTAGGACGGAGCAACTTGCAATGCCCCTTACAAGAGCCATGCAGTACAGCGTATTACAAACATAAGTCCCATTATTGGGGAGTGGGTCTCCCATAGTATTTGCTTATGCTTTCCCAGCAAAAGCTGCCAAAAATTAGGACGGAGCAACTTGCAATGCCCCTTACAAGAGCCATGCAGTACAGCATATTACAAACATAAGTCCCATTATTGGGGAGTGGGTCTCCCATAGTATTTGCTTATGCTTTCCCAGCAAAAGCTGCCAAAAATTAGGACGGAGCAACTTGCAATGCCCCTTACAAGAGCCATGCAGTACAGCATATTACAAACATAAGTCGCATTATTGGGGAGTGGGTGTCCCATAGTATTTGCTTATGCCTTGAAAGCAAAAGCTGCCAAAAATTAGGACTGAGCAACTTGCAATGCCCCTTACAAGAGCCATGCAGTACAGCATATTACAAACATAAGTCCCATTATTGGGGAGTGGGTGTCCCATAGTATTTGCTTATGCCTTGAAAGCAAAAGCTGCCAAAAATTAGGACGGAGCAACTTGCAATGCCCCTTACAAGAGCCATGCAGTACAGCATATTACAAACATAAGTCCCATTATTGGGGAGTGGGTGTCCCATAGTATTTGCTTATGCCTTGCAAGCAAAAGCTGCCAAAAATTAGGACGGAGCTACTTGCAATGCCCCTTACAAGAGCCATGCAGTACAGCATATTACAAACATAAGTCCCATTATTGGGGAGTGGGTCTCCCATAGTATTTGCTTATGCCTTGCAAGCAAAAGCTGCCAAAAATTAGGACGGAGCAACTTGCAATGCCCGTTACAAGAGCCATGCAGTACAGCATATTACAAACATAAGTCCCATTATTGGGGAGTGGGTGTCCCATAGTATTTGCTTATGCCTTGCAAGCAAAAGCCGCCAAAAATTAGGACGGAGCAACTTGCAATGCCCCTTACAAGAGCCATGCAGTACAGCATATTACAAATATGAGTCCCATTATTGGGGAGTGGGTGTCCCATAGTATTTGCTTATGCCTTGCAAGCAAAAGCTGCCAAAAATTAGGACGGAGCAACTTGCAATTAGTGTTGAGCCACCCCCGTAGTGTTCGAGTTCGGTTCGGTTCGTCGAACACCCGTGTGTTCGCCGAACTGTTCGTCGAACACCTTCGAACACCGTTACAACCAATGGCAGGCAAACAAAAACACATAGAAACACATAGAAAACACCTTCAAAGGTGTCCAAAAGCTGACAAACTGCTCAGAAGACACAACTAACACATGGAAAAGTGACAAGTACATATAGTCATGCGAAAAGAAAAGAGGTGGAGGAGTAAAAGGAGGGGGAGACACAGATATAGTCATGTCATGCCCTTTTAAAATCCAAAAAGTGAGAAGCCGACATGTTCAGTCCGCTACTGCCCGTGCCACCTCCGTGTCGCCGGGTTTGTGCCAGAGCCGCGGTGAACCCTGACGGCCAGCCCCCCTCTCCCAATACTGGTGCCTGTCCGCTGGTGGGTCGAGCGAGCCCCCCTGTGGTGGAGGCAGCTCTAAGCTTTTTAATTTAAATTGTTTCTCTAATTTTAATGAATACACTTTAAATCCATTTACAAGGATCTATTGGAGGGTAAGTCTCATGCCAGCAGCCGCGTAATTCCAGCTCCAGTAGCGTCCACTAAAGCTGCTGCAGTTAAAAAGCTTTTATAAGGATCGAGCTCGGCTGTCCACCGCAAGGCATCCTACTGCCAGTCCCAGCCCCTATGCCTCCTGATGCTCTTCACTGAGTATCCCGTGGTCCCGAAGCATTTCCTTTGAAAAAATTAAGTGTCCAAACTACAGGTGGTGTAGCTTGCTTAACAGCCGGGATAATCCGCTGACTAGCAGACACTGCTACTAGGCACAAATTATTTCCTGGGCTAGATGCAGTTAAAAATTTGTAGTTAGATACTCTCGTTAGATGCTGAGAAAGCATTCCATAGAGTCTCCTGGCACGCCATATATGATTCTCTTAAAAAGCTTGGGGTAGGGGTCTAGGGGACCCTTTTATAGCCAAAATCACGGCCCTGTATCACAATACATCACCTAGGCTGAAGATAAATGGAACTGTAGCACCCTGAGAGCTCGGTTGCTACAGAGGTATTGCACCTCACCCAGAGGTGTGATATCTCACTCTCAGGTAAGGATGGAGTGTGGATCAGGACCGGACACCTGCATGCATTACACCACATTGCCGTGGGGCAGGGCGACCAATATGCCTCTGAGATGGGCACGACAGTCCCTGTCCCTGGCTGGAGTGGGGGGAGGGAACACTGAGGAAGGGGAACCCTGTAGTGCAGGAGCAGGGAGGAAGCAGTTCCTGGGTGCATTGAGAAGGGAGTATAAAAGGTGGGCACCATCTTAGTTCAGTGCAGAGAAGTCTGAGCAGAAGTGGCAGGGAGCAGGAGCTCTCCATGAGCTCTGCTCCGGAGGCGGGCCTAGTAACAGAGGCCCAGGCCTGGAAGAGGGAGAAGGAAGGAAGAGTAGCGGAGAAGGCTCCAGGAACGAGGAATGAAGGGATCCCAGGGGTGCGGACGGGCGAGTCGCCACCGCACGCCCGAATCCACCTGCGTGGAGGGGTCAGGCCAAAGGGGGAGACCGGTCCCCGAAACTAGTGGAGGCAGGAAACGACCCTCAGCTAGAAACCGGAGGCTGTGACATTTTATGTGGCACAGTCCCTCGCTACACCCGCTAGGAAGGCACGACATAGGGTCAGGGAAACTGGCGCCAAGCTTACCAAGAGGAGGCCCGAGGCAGCCGGACAGAAGGGTTGGTAAGAAAGGCCAGACAAAGGACACACAAAGGGGGTCCTGTGAAGCGCTCCAAAGTTATCTGGGAGTTGTCTGAGCCCCTCACCTGGTGAGCACAGTACGACGTGGGCAGCCGTTACCTGCAGACGTGGTCTGGATAATAAGAACTGTGAGTAAAGGCCCTGGACTGCATCACTGACTCCGTGTCGTTACTGGTGCTGCCCTGCACCATCACCCCCATCCTCCGCATACACTGCCCTGGGGCTATACTCCTCCCGTGGGGAGTTATGCTACGCTCTGCTGCACCCACAACACCAGCCTCAGCGGTCTGTCCTGCAGCGGCGGTTCACTCTGACCGCAATCCACGGGTGGCGTAGTCGGACATTTAAACATCAAAACCACATAAATAGTTCCGCCACTGGTTTGACGACCCTGAGCCACGGAACCGGGTCGCCGCCACGAAGACTACAACCACCAGCATCCACCAAAAAGGGTCCGGCTCCGGGTGTCCCAAGGCCCAGGGGGTGCATCAGAACATTTTCATCACCTTTCACAATCACCAATGGGACAAGGCAGGGATGTCCTCTGTCCCCTCTCTTATACATCCTAGTGACGGAGCACCTGCTCTCATCAATTCGCCATAACCCCAATATTAGGTGGATTGAGGTGGGAGGCACCGAGTACAAGTGCTCTCTATTTGCTGATGATGTCCTAGTATATATCACTCAATCACATATATCCATCCATGCTGTTATGGCTGAAATAGATCACTTTGTTACATGGTCAAATTTTAAAATCAATGCAGCAAAGTCTGAGGCCCTCGATGTCTCCCTCCCCAAATCCATATAGGATTCCATCCAGTCCAACTTTCCCTTTGCCTGGCCCTCACAGGGTATCAAATACTTAGGAATTCCTATTCATAGAGACCTCTCCCATCTATGTTATCTTAATTTTGGGCCCTTTATTGAACAACTCCATACAGACCACGGTTGGCAAGTTAGAACTGTAAGATTCACTACGTGAACCACTGGTGTTTTGTGGAAAAGCACATGTACACTGTGTTCCAAATTATTATGCAAAAAGTGTTTAGGAGTGATAAGGGAAGAATTTGTCTGTTTGTCAGTTAAACTCATTGATGGTGATGTGTGTCAGGGCTCTTTATATCACTATAAGCAATTGCAGACACCTGTGCTAATTAGTTTGGCAGGTGTGTCCAATGAAAGGCAAGACTACTTAAGAAGGCTGTCTCACATTATTAAGCAGCCTACATTTTCTGCCAAAATGGGAAAGAAAAAGGATGTGTCGGCTGCTGAGAAGCAACAAATTGTGGAGTGTTTAGGTCAAGGCATGACTACAATCAACATTGTGCGATGATCAGGATGAAGTGTCTTGGCAATCAAGAAGTATGTAGCTGATTCACAGTACACACGTGTGCATGCTGATAAGGGCAAATTGAGGACTCTTTCCTACAGGCAATTACGTCAGGTTAAAAGAGCAGCGGCAAAAAAGCCTTGTCATAGCAGCAGACAAGTTTTTGAAGCTGCTGGTGCCTCCAACGTCCCCCGAACAACAAGATGCAGGGTCCTTCAGAGGTTTGCAGCTGTGCATACGCCATCCTGTCGACCTCCTCTATCCACTTCACACAAGCAGAAATGGCTCCAGTGGGCCAAACATTACATGAAGACTGATTTCAAAACTGTTTTGTTCACGGATGAGTGCCGTGCAGCGCTCGATGGTCCAGATGGATGGAGTGGAGGATGGCTGGTTGATGGACACCCCACGCAAACACGGCTACAGCGCCAACAAGGAGGAGGTGGAGTAATGTTTTGGGCTGGAATCATGGGGAGAGAGATTGTCGGCCCCTTTAGGATCCCTGAAGGCGCTAAAGATGAACTCCATAATGTATGTGGATTTTCTCAAACAGCACTTCCTGCCATGGTTCAAGAAGAAGAACCGTGTATTTCACAGCAAGATCATTTTTTTGCATGATAATGCACCATCTCATGCTGCACATAAAACATCTGCATCTCTGGCTGATATGGGCATAAAAGGGGACAAACTTATGGTGTGACCCCCATGCTCCCCTGACCTCTACCCCATTCAGAACCTCTGGAGCATCATCAAAAGGAGTGTCTATGATGGCGGGAGGCAGTTCACATCTAAGCAACAGCTCTGGGAGGGTATTCTGTCCTCATGCAAAACAATTGAAGCAGAAACCATCCAAAACCTGACAAATTCAATGGACGAGAGAGTTCAGAAGCTCCTTTCGAACAAGGGGTCCTATGTGAAAATGTAACATCACCTAGAATAAAGTTTTGAGTTGAAAACTGTTTGATTTCAGTTTCTAATAACCTGCTAATGCTTATAATTTCAAAAATGACCATTTTTTTGGTCTTTATTAAAATGAAAAGGTTGATCGAAAAGTTTGGGGGATCTAAGAGTGTGGCAACCCAGTAGTCATGATTACTTCGAATTCTGACAATATGAGGGTCATGTTGCAGGTAGTGCAGCAAGAAGGCACTTATGTGTCTTGCGCATCTCGGAGCCCCAAAATTATTTTCCGGGCTAGATGCAGCTAAAAATTATTATTAATTTTAAATCTGGTGGAGCTTAGTATAGATGGCCTAATAGGATCAGTGCTGCACACTGCTACAAAGCCCAAATTATTTTCCAGTCAAGATACAGATAAACATGATTAGTAATTTTAAATCTGGTGGAGCTTATTATAGATGGCCTAATAGAATCAGTGCTGCACACTGCTACAAAGCCCAAATTATTTTCCAGCCAAGATACAAATAAACATGATTAGTAATTTGAAAGCTTAAAACGGTTGGTAGGGTGATTTTAACCAATCATCAAGCTTTTACTCTCCCCAGGATGACACAGGGGTAGAAAAGTCATTTCGGATCCATGATTTGTTCATCTTTATGAACGTGAGTTTGTCTACATTATCAGTGGAGAGCCGCGTGCACTTATCTGTCTGCACACCACCAGCAGAGCTGAACACACGTTCAGACAGAACGCTGGCTGCGGGGCATGACAAGATCTCCAAGGCGTAAGTGGCTAGCTCCGGCCATTTATCCAGATTGAAAGCCCAAAAAGAGCAAGGGTCCAGTGACACAGTCATGGCTTCAATGTTTACTTGGAGATACTCCTGTACCATCGTCTCTAGGCGTTGACTATGTGTCAGACTTCTTGTCTCCTGTGGCCTTGCAAAGGATGGGCTAAAAAAGTGGTGAAATGATTCCGCAAAATTGATGTTACCAGCAGATACTGTGGTTCTGTTACGATTTGAGTTCTGAACACTTGACGGTCCCACGGTTGGCAAGTTGGAACTGTGAGATTCACTACGTGCACCACTGGTGTTTTGTGGAAAAGCACATGTAAGATTCTGCAACAGTCTCTGCTGATACTCCTGCATGCGTGCATCCCTTTCTATGGCAGGAATAATTTCTGCAAATTTACTTTTGTACCAGGGATCTAACAGTGTGGCAACCCAGTAGTCAGGATTATTTCTAATTCTCACAATTCGAGGGTCATGTTGCAGGTAGTGCAGCAAGAAGGCACTCATGTGTGTTGCGCATCCAGGAGCACCAAGTCCCTGTTGTGTTGGTGGCGAGGTAACATTCATGCTTCCTTCCTCTGTCCTCTCCCCCCAACCTCGCACAACAGAAATGTGATCAAGGTCTCCCTCATCTGATGAGTCTTCCATCAGTTCGTCCTCCACTTCTTCCTGGGCTCCTGCACCTTCCTCACTAGTTTGGCTGCTACCATGCGCCCTGGTAAAACCATCTCCCCCACCCTCACATGCCTGCCGCCTTGGTGCTGCCGACCGTCTGGACCTTGCAGATGTTAGCCCTTCCGCATACAACTCCTCCTCCTCTAATTCCTCCACCTCCTCTTGTGCCACCACTTGACTCCGAATTCTGTTTAACATGTGCTCCAGCATGTAAATCACCGGAATAGTCATGCTGATAATGGCATCGTCAGCACTAAACATCTTCATCGCCATTTCAAAACTGTGCAGAAGGGTGCATAGGTCCCTGATCTGAGACCACTCCTCCAGCGTGATTTGCCCCACCTCTGGATCTCGTTGGCCCAGGCTATACGTCAGAACGTATTGCACCAGGGCTTGTCGGTGCTGCCACAGTCGCTGCAACATGTGCAGAGTTGAATTCCACCGGGTAGGCACATCACATTTTAGCCGGTGAAGTGGCAGGCCCAACGACTTCTGTAGAGATGTAAGTCGCTGAGCTGCGGGATGCGAACGGCGGAAGTGAGCACACAGCGACCGTGCCCTCTGCAGAAGGCCATCTAGTCTGGGATAGTGGGCTAAAAATTGCTGGACAACCAGGTTCAACACGTGAGCCATACAAGGCACGTGTGTGACATTGCCCCGGCGAAGGGCCGCACCCAGGTTTGCAGCATTGTCGCACACGGCCTTCCCTGGTTTCAGGTCCAGTGGAGACAACCATTCATGAAATTGGTCCTCCAGAGCTGACCACAACTCCTCAGCTGTGTGACTCACATTTCCCAGACATTTCAAAGTAAAAACCGCCTGATGACGTTGAGCCCTACTGCCAGCATAGTAAGGAGGTGTGCAGGATCCCTTCTGCGCAGTTAGAAAGCTTGTGGCATGACCAGACAGGCTTTGGGTGCAGGTGGAAGACCGAGAGGAGGTTGAGGAGGCAGAAGCAGTGGAGGAACTTTGACATAAAGAGGATTGACGCACAACTCGTGGGGACGGCAAGACTTGGACAGCAGCCCCTTGTCCTGCTGTCACCATAGTTACCCAGTGCCCAGTCAGCGACATGTAACGCCCCTGTCCATGCCTACTCGTCCAAGTGTCTGTGGTGAAATGCACCCTGTCACACACAGAGTTTCTCAAAGAAGCGGTGATGTTGTGTGCGACATGCTGGTGGAGCGCAGGCACACCTTTCTTTGAGAAGTAGTGCCGACTGGGCATCTGGTACTGGGGCACTGCGACGGACATAAGGTCTCGAAAATCCTCTGTGTCCACCAGGCGGAAAGGCAGCATTTCTGTAGCCAAGAGCTTGCAGATGGTGAAATTCAACCTCTTAGCCTTCTCATGGCTAGGAGGAAATGGTCTTTTACTTGTCCACATCTGAGGGACCGAGGGCTGGCTATTGTGCTTAGACGGGGTTGATAAGGGTGTCCCCGGCAAACTGCCGGTCTGTGAGGAAGATGCAGGCGGACATGTTAGGTTGCCTTGATCCAAAGGTGGTGCAATCGATGTCGGACAGCGCTCAACACCAGCTGGTGTTACAACCTCCAAAGAAAATGATGACCTGCCAATCACGCTGACTGTTGCGGGTAAAGAGGTGGCAGGTCTGCGCCCCAAAACAGGTGTGACTGCTGTCCCCCCAGTCACAGAGGATGAAGAGGCCGCGGATGCACAAGATATGGCAGACGGTGGTTGGCCCGGCCGGCTAGGCTGCATTGTAGCACACTGAGCTTCCCACTGCAGCTTATGCTTCATGTCCATGTGCCGGTTCATGCATGAAGTACTCAAACTATGTATTTTTTGGCCTCTACTTAGCTTTTGCTGACAAATGTTACAGATAACACGAGTTGGGTCATCTTTATCGATCTGAAAAAATGCCCAGGCTATGCAAGGCTTAGCACCCATGCGACCTGAAGAGCCACCACGACTTGTGGTGAGAGGCAGAGTTGTGTTTGAGGATGCAGTTGTTGATGTGCTTCCAGTACTACGTCTCTGTCCAGGAAGGCGCAACCTGACCTCGTCGTCACTATCATCTTCCTCCACCTCCTCTGCTGACCTCATCTCTTGGCTGACTGTGGGTTGACAGTAAGTGGGATCTCCAACCTCATCATCATCACCCTGTGCGTTATCACACCCGTCGTCCTCAGAGCCAACCTGTTCCTGCCCTGACAAAAAACTAAAGTTGTCGCTCCAATCAGGTATTTGAGTCTCATCATCATCTTCCTCATTGTCTCCACCAACAGGAGTTACAGTTTGGGAATGAGGGTCTACATTATGGTCAGAACCTTCTGCGTCTGGTCCTGGATCCGACTCATAAAGATTCTGGGCATCAGTGCAGATCATTTCCTCGTCTGGATTCACAGAAGCGCTGGAGTCGACCTCTGATTCCCAGGCTATAGTATGAGTAAACAGCTCTGCAGACTCAACCATCTGTTCTACCTCATACTCAGACGGGCAGCTGGAGATTTGGGAGCTGTGAGGAAGCAAGTGCGATTGGGGTGACACCTTTGAGGACTGGAGTATTTGTGATGTTGAAGTTGATGTGGAGGAGAGCCCACTTAAAGGAGCACTTGATATCCTTTGAAGCACCTGCTGTTTTTGTGCCTCATCTGGAATTTGTAGCGATTGGCGTGGCCGTAAGAAAGGGATCTTATCACATTGTCCGCTAAAAGAAGTAGACATTTTAGTTTGGCTGGAAGATGGTCTTTCTTCTGCAGATGTTACTGTTGCTTTAACACCTACCCCACGGACACAACCTTTTTTCCCCTTCCCAACACGCCTATTCCCCTTTCCACCAGCAGCAGGCCCTTTTCCACTCATTTTGGTGGTTAACTAATTCACAACTCTGGAGTTGTTTGCACAAAAAAACAATGGATGGGAACCGAGCAGAGCTGAGTGGCCAAACTGTGGTATTAGGCCAAAACTATTGGCTGGGTTAGATGCAGAAAAAAATTATATTCAATTTGCAACCTGATGGAGGTCAGTATAGATGGACTAATAGAGAAAGTCCCACACACTGCTAGAAGGCCAAATATTTTTTCAGAGCTAGATGCAGATATAAATTATTTTTAATTTGCAACCTGATGGAGGTCAGTATAGATGGACTAATAGAGAAAGTCCCACACACTGCTAGAAGGTCAAATATTTTTTCAGAGCTAGATGCAGAAAAAAATTATATTCAGTTTGCAACCTGATGGTGGTCAGTATAGATGGACTAATAGAACAAGTCCCACACACAGCTAGAAGCCCAAATATTTTTTCAGAGGTAGATGCAGAAAAAAATTATATTCAGTTTGCAACCTGATGGAGGTCCGTATAGATGGATTAATAGAACAAGTCCCACACACAGCTAGAAGCCCAATATTTTTTTAGAGGTAGATGCAGAAAAAAAATATATTCAGTTTGCAACCTGATGGAGGTCAGTATAGATGGATTAATAGAGAAAATCCCACACACTGCTAGAAGGCCAAATCTTTTCAGAGCTAGATGCAGATATAAATTATTTTTAATTTGCAACCTGATGGAGGTCAGTATAGATGGACTAATAGAGAAAGTCCCACACACTGCTAGAAGGCCAAATATTTTTTCAGAGCTAGATGCAGAAAAAAATTATATTCAGTTTGCAACCTGATGGAGATAAGTATAGATGGACTAATAGAACAAATCCCACACACAGCTAGAAGGCCAAATATTTTTTCAGAGGTAGATGCAGATAAAAATTATTTTTAATTTGCAGCCTGATGGAGGTCAGTATAGATGGACTAATAGAGAAAGTCCCACACACTGCTAGAAGGCCAAATATTTTTTCAGAGCTAGATGCAGACAAAAAATTATTTTTAATTTGCAACCTGATGGAGGTCAGTATAGATGGACTAATAGAGAAAGTCCCACACACTGCTAGAAGGCCAAATATTTTTTCAGAGCTAGATGCAGACAAAAAATTATTTTTAATTTGCAACCTGATGGAGGTCAGTATAGATGGACTAATAGAGAAAGTCCCACACACTGCTAGAAGGCCAAATATTTTTTCAGAGCTAGATGCAGATAAAAATTATTTTTAATTTGCAACCTGATGGAGGTCAGTATAGATGGACTAATAGAGAAAGTCCCACACACTGCTAGAAGGCCAAATATTTTTTCAGAGCTAGATGCAGAAAAAAATTATATTCAGTTTGCAACCTGATGGAGGTCAGTATAGATGGACTAATAGAACAAGTCCCACACACAGCTAGAAGCCCAAATATTTTTTCAGAGGTAGATGCAGATAAAAATTATTTTTAATTTGCAACCTGATGGAGGTCAGTATAGATGGACTAATAGAGAAAGTCCCACACACTGCTAGAAGGCCAAATATTTTTTCAGAGCTAGATGCAGACAAAAAATTATTTTGAATTTGCAGCGTGATGGAGGTCAGTATAGATGGACTAATAGAACAAGTCCCACACACTGCTAGAAGGCCAAATATTTTTTCAGAGCTAGATGCAGAAAAAAATTATATTCAGTTTGCAACCTGATGAAGGTCAGTATAGATGGACTAATAGAACAAGTCCCACACACTGCTAGAAGCCCAAATATTTTTTCAGAGCTAGATGCAGAAAAAAATTATATTCAATTTGCAACCTGATGGAGGTCAGTATAGATGGACTAATAGAATGATGCTATGCCCAAAAGATTTTACTTCACTAGGTGCAGTAAAAAAATTGGTATTCTATACACAGGTGGTATATCTTGCAACACAGATAGGCTACTCCACTGACTAACACACTCTGCAATAGGCCAAAAAGGATTAGCTTTGCTAGATTCAGCCAAATGCTGTGAAAAAAACTTGCACAGCACTGGCACAGACCTGCCTGGCAAAAACTGATAGGAACTGATGTAACCTAGTCCTGAAAAGGACTGCAATTACAATTAGTCTTTACTCCCACAATCTATCTATTTAAGAGCACAGACCTGCCTGATAAAAGTCGTAGGAAATGCTGTATCCTAGTCCTTAAAAGGACTGCAATCACAACTATTCCCTACTCCCAAGCTATCTGTAGATTTGTGCGAAAATTGGCTTGAAATTAACAAGGTATAGCGCACACAGCAACAGCGGTGCCGTCTAACACGCAGCTGCAGCAGTGAGAAAATGGTGGTGACGGGGAAAATGGCTTGGTCTTATAGGGCAAGGACATGTGACATACACTGCCAATGACACATGCCCTTGCTTGTGTGAAAAAAAGCACTTCGCTCCGTGTGTGCGCTGCTGATAGGCTGACAGATTGCACCTCCCCACTGTAAATGCGGGAAAGAGAAAAAAAAATGGAGATCTTCATTATTCCTGCAGAGATCCATCCCCTGCCCCTCCCCCCACCCCGCTGTACACTCAAACTGCGTATTAACATTAATTTTCATCATTACTGAGAAAAAATCCAGTTATGATTTTGGTGCACGAACAGTTATCGAACATAACCTCGAACAGCCGAATTTTTCTCAAATCGTTCGTGTTCGCCGAACGGCTCGAACACCGCCCAATACAGCTCGAATTTGAGATTGTCGAACAACGCTCATCTCTACTTGCAATGCCCCTTACAAGAGCCATGCAGTACAGCATATTACACACATAAGTCCCATTATTGGGGAGTGGGTGTCCCATGGTATTTGCTTATGCCTTGAAAGCAAAAGCTGCCAAAAATTAGGACGGAGCAACTTGCAATGCCCCTTACAAGAGCCATGCAGTACAGCATATTACAAACATAAGTCCCATCATTGGGGAGTGGGTCTCCCATAGTATTTGCTTATGCTTTCCCAGCAAAAGCTGCCAAAAATTAGGACTGAGCAACTTGCAATGCCCCTTACAAGAGCCATGCAGTACAGCATATTACAAACATAAGTCCCATCATTGGGGAGTGGGTCTCCCATAGTATTTGCTTATGCCTTGCAAGCAAAAGCTGCCAAAAATTAGGATGGAGCAACTTGGAATGCCCCTTACAAGAGCCATGCAGTACAGCATATTACAAACATAAGTCCCATTATTGGGGAGTGGGTGTCCCATGGTATTTGCTTATGCTTTCCCAGCAAAAGCTGCCAAAAATTAGGACGGAGGAACTTGCAATGCTGGCACCCTGGTGGTATAGTGGTGTTGGAGGCTGAAGATAAGGAGAAGAAGATTAAACAGCCGAAACAAGGAAGCGTATACCCATGTGTGGGTGTGAACCGTTGCATGTGAATACACCTCCCGAAATAACACAGTGGATTTGACTTTATGTTACTCTGCTGTCATTTGGTGGTGATGAGAAGTCTGGCCCAATCCAGCCCTTGTTCATTTTGATAAGGGTCAGCTTGTCAGCATTGTCAGTTGACAGGCGAGTGCGCTTATCAGTTATAATTCCCCCATCGGCACTAAAAACACGCTCCGATAACACGCTAGCGGCAGGGCAGGCCAGGACCTCCAAGGCGTACAGAGCGAGTTTATTCCAAGTGTCCAGCTTGGATACCCAATAATTAAAAGGCACAGAGGATTCACGGAGGACGCTGGTACGATCGACAAGGTACTCCCTCACCATCTTTTGAAACTTTCCACTCCTTGTGAGAGTACCCCGCGCCTCAGGGCCTGTAAGCTGGGCGGGTGTCAGAAAACTGTCCCAGAACGTTGACAGTGTTCCCCTGCCTCTGCTGGATTGGAGTTGCATCTCTCTCGCCTGTACGCCTTGGTTGGGCAACGAACTGTGACCTCTGCCGCTAGTATGTTCAGATGGGAATTTTTTTAAGAGTTCTGCAGCAAGGGCCTTCTGGTATTGCCCCATTTTTGTAGACCTCTCCACCTCAGGAATAAGAGAGTGAAAGTTCTCCTTGTAGCGGGGGTCTACAAGTGTCACCAACCAGTAATGACTGTCACTCAATATTTTGACAACGCGAGGGTCACGGTTAAGGCAGCGTAACATAAAGTCAGCCATGCGTGCTAGACTGGTATCGGGCAAGATTTCCGTGTCCTCACCAAGATGACGACTGACCATGCTCTCCTCCTCCTTCTCTTCCTCTTCCTCCTCCCCCTGTCCTCAGGCCACCCATGCTGAACCGACGGTATGACACTTGTACAGGTACTGCCGTCTACAACGCGTGATAGCAGCTCCTGTTCTTCCTCCTCCTCCTCCTCCTCTCCCTCATTGTCCCCCAATGCACGTTGGGATGAGATGAGGCTGGGCTGTGTGTAATCGCCCGCTATGGCTTCTTGATCCATCTCATCATACTCTGGCTGCAATGCCTCCTCTTTAATTCTCTGCAGAGAGCGTTGCAAAAGACAGACAAGTGGGATGCTGACACTAATGATGGCGTCATCGCCACTCACCATCTTCGTGGCCTCCTCAAAGTTTGTCAGGATGGTACATATGTCAGACATCCAGGTCCACTCCTGAGGTCTTATGTGTGGAGTCTGACCTGAATATCGACGGCCTTGTTGCAGCTGGTACTCCACAACTGCTCTCTTCTGCTCACAAATCCTTTGCAACATGTGGAGGGTAGAGTTCCAACGTGTGGGGACATCACACACCAGTCGGTGTGCCGGAAGCTGCAAACACTGCTGCAGCACTGTAAGGGCGGCGGAAGCTGTAGCCGACTTGCGAAAATGAGCTGACAGGTGGCGTACTTTCACGAGCAGATCTGGAAACTCGGGGTACGATTTAAGAAACCGCTGAACCACGAGGTTAAGCACATGAGCCAGGCATGGTACGTGTGTGATCTCACCTCGCCTCAGAGCCGCCACCAGGTTACGGCCATTGTCACACACGACCATGCCGGGATGTAGGTTCAGCGGTCTCAGCCACAGATATGCCTGCTCTTTCACAGCTATCCACAACTCACAAGCGGTGTGAGGTTTATCACCTAAGCTCATGAGTTTCAGCACAGCCTATGGCCTTTTTGGGGTTATCAGCAGAGTCTTTAAAAAAATTCCAGACTCTGGAAGACCTACCGCTTGTACTGGCAACGTCCCTCGTGTTGGTGTTACGGGGAATGGTTGCCTGCCTTCTGTCTGCGGCCACCACACTGCTTCTTCCTGCCTGTTGGGGTACTCTGCCTCCCTCCCCCTGTGTGCTGCTGGCCTCACTCTGCATGTCCTCCTTCCACGTTGGGTCAGTTACTAGATCATCCACCACCTCCTCCTCTTCCACTTGCGCACCACGATCCTCCTCCTCACTTCCTGGCAATTGTGTCTCGTCATCGTCCACCTCTTGTGACAGATTGCCAACGTTGACTTCCTGTGGCCGTGGCTGTTCAAATATTTGGGCATCGCAACATGGGATCTCCTCTTCCACCACTTCAAGCGTATCAGGCGAGGGGCCCAAATATGGAAATGGACCAGAGAACAGCTCTTCAGAGTGTCCAAGTGTGGGATCACTGGCTGTCTGACGACACTCGGCATGGTGGGAGGAAGGAGCATCAGGGTGAGGAGGAGTATGCGGTCGAGACTCACGGCTACTAAGAGTTGACCGTGTGGAAGACAGACCGGAGGTGGTGGTGCCCAGGTAACTGGAAGTATTGTCTGCTATCCAATTAATAACCTGTTCACACTGATCAGTTCTCAATACTGGTGTTGTTCTGTGCTTCCCTAGTAATTCGGTCAAGAAGTGGGAGCGAGAAGATGTGGCTGTTGGTTGTGGCACATTTTCACCTTGGCCACGGCCCCGTCCTCTGCACGAACCATCACCAGAAGGTCCACTTCCACGTCCCTTGCCACGCGCCTTGCCCATTGTAAATGAAGAAAAATAGCTTACACTTGCACTATCAATGGAAAAAGGGTAATAAAGAGTAGATTAGAACCGAGGAAGAGGAAAACCACAGTTATTGTTTACTGGGGTATACCACACTTTTTTAAATAGAGATATTTGCGTCTGAACAGTGAGCGACACACTCAAACTGCTTTTTTTTTAGATACCAAAGGCCCAAAACTGGATAATACAGCGATTTGACCCGTGGAACTGCGAAACCACACTGGGATGTCGGACCTACACAAGACTATTTTCAACAGATATATTTTTGTGTCACAACAGTCAGGAGAGACTACTGTTTTTCTTTACGGAAAAAACTACCAAAACCTGAATAATAGAGATTTTTTACCGTGGGATGGCAAAACCACAGTTATTGTTTACTGGGGTATACCACACTTTTTTAAATAGAGATATTTGCGGCTGAACAGTGAGCGACACACTCAAACTGTTTTTTTTAGATACAAATGGCCCAAAAGTGGATAATACAGAGGTTTGAACCGTGAAACTGCAAAGCCACACTTGTATTTCTCGGGCCTACACCAGACTATTTTCAACAGAAATATTTGTGTCTGAACAATCAGGAGACACTATTTATTTTTTACGGCAAGAAATGCCAAAAGCAGGATAATAGAGATGTTTTACCGTGGAACAGCAAAACCACAGTTATAATTTACTGGTGTATACCAGACTTTTTTGAATATATATATATATTTGCGGCTGAACAGTGAGCGACACACTCAAACTGTTTTTTTTAGATACAAATGGCCCAAAAGTGGATAATACAGAGGTTTGAACCGTGGAACTGCAAAACCACACTTGTATTTCTCGGGCCTACACCAGACTATCTTTAACAGATATATTTGTGTCTGAAAAATCAGGGAGACACAAATATTTTTTTTTTTTTACAGCAAAAAATGCAAAAAGCAGGATAATAGAGATTTTTTACTGTGGAACAGCAAAAGCACACTTCTGTCTCTCTGGCCTACACCAGACTATTTTCAACAGATATATTTGTGTCTGAAAAATCAGGGAGACACTATTATTATTTTTATACAGCAAAAAATGCCTAAAACAGGATAATAGAGATGTTTTACCGTGGAACATCAAAACCACAGTAATAATTTACTGGTGTATATCAGACTTTTTTAAATATATATATTTGCGGCTGAACAGTGAGCGACACACTCAAACTGTTTTTTTTTAGATACAAATGGCCCATAGAACTGCAAAACCACACTTCTATTTCTCTGGCCTACACCAGACTATTTTCAACAGATATATTTGTGTCTGAAAAATCAGAGGCACACTTTTTTTTTTTGGGGGGGAGGGACACCAAAAGGTTAATAAGATGGGTATTTGTACATTGTGAAGGAGGAAAAAAAAAGAGGATTTAGATAAAAAAAAAGGATTTTTCCTGGCCCCCGGGACCTGGAGCTAAGTCCAGCAATTTCAGCAACAGGAGCAGCACACAGGACTGTAATTCAGCGTTTGCTGGTATAACCACTGCGTCTCCTATACAGCCTGCCTGCCTGCCTGATATACCTGGGATGGATATTAGTCCCGAGAAGGACTGTTTGTTTGATCTGGCAGCCTTTACAGACTCTACACTAACTATTTTGCAGGATATATC
Source organism: Phyllobates terribilis (assembly GCF_046119375.1). Classification (NCBI taxonomy): domain Eukaryota; kingdom Metazoa; phylum Chordata; class Amphibia; order Anura; family Dendrobatidae; genus Phyllobates; species Phyllobates terribilis. The sequence continues at coordinate 335,887,009 of NW_027362762.1, forward strand.
TCTCCCTAAATCAGCAGCGCTGTCCCTACACTGTCTGATCCGGAGCGACTGTGTCCAAGATGGTGGCGCCTGGTTTTAAATACTCGAGGTGACGCTGTGCGGCCAGCCAATCACTGTAATGCCCACAAACAACATGGCTGCGGCATTACAGTGACTGGCTGGCAATCCCTGCATGTTCATTGGCTCTGTAAAGAGCGCCAAACATGCAGGGTGGAGACCCGAGCTCCCGCCCGAGTAACCCGGAAATGCTCGGTGCTCGCCGAACATCCCGAGTAGCGTGATGCTCGGGCGAGTACCGAGCAGTGTCGAGCATGTTCGCTCAACACTAGTTAATAGTCTTAAAAATAGAATATTTAAAAAAAAAGTAAAAGTGTGGTTTTATCTTTCTTAGGAGGATATCTACTGTATGTGTGCTGAATTATTATATGTCTAAATTAAAAACATACATTTTCCCATCTCAACTGTTTATATTCATCTCTTAAAATGAGAATAATAACTAACAAACTCAAAGTATAAAAATAAATTTTTGACATTTAAAAACAATTTCAGTGACCAACATAGCAACCCTTCTTTTCAATAACAGTCACAATCCTTCCATCCATGGAATCTGTCAATTTCTTAATTTGTTGATGAGTAACTTTTTGTGCAGCACCAACCACAGCTCCCCAGACACTGTTCAGAGAGGTGCACTGTTTTCCTGCAACACTAAATCTCAATTTTAAGAAGTACCCACAAGTAGTCAATATGATTTAGGTCAGATGAGGAAGGGGGCCGTGTCATTATTCTTTCATCTTTATGAGTTTTCTGGTTAGCAAAGCAGTGGAGTACTTTGATTGTGGTGTAATGTCCTACGTAAAAATCATGGTGGCCTTGAAAGATGCAGACTTTTCTGTACCACTACTTAAAGAAAGTGTCTTGTAAAAACTGGCAGTAGATTTGGGAGTTGATTTTGAGGCCATATTGAACCTGAATAGGTCCAACTAGCTCTTCTTTAATGATACCAGCTCATAGCTGTACCTCACTTACACCTTGCTGGCATCCGAGTCAAAGTGGAGGTCTGTGCTGTTACTGATCTAGCCACAGGCCCATCCATCCAGTCAATCAAGAGTCGCTCTCATGATCAGTGCATAAAACCTATGAAAAATCTTTACTTCAGATATTTGATGTTTTAACTTATGGGTCTTGTTCAGTGGTAGTCGGGTTTCAGGCCTCCTTGCTTTGGCCATGTCTCTGAGCACTGAACACCTTGTACTTCTGGGCACTCCAGGGAGGTTTCAGGTCTGGAATTTGACAGTACTGGAGGATAAAAGTTTCCTGGTGCATTTTTTTTTCTCAACAAATTTTTTGATGGCTCTATGATTACAATTTCAAGAGGCCTGCATCCCTTTTTAAGTCTTTATCAATTTTTTACTTTTCAGAGTCAGTTAAACCTAATTTTTGGCCCATTTTGCCTAAGGAAAGCAAACTGCCTAATAATTATGCAAAAATATTTAAATTTGAGTGTCCTCAGTGGTTAATACCTTTTAATGGCTAACTGAAAAGATGGTAACAAATTGCAAGCTTTTGAGACTACTCAGGTCTCTTCATCAGGCATAGTATAACACAAAATCTGAAGAGTCACATATTTATATACAAGACACAGAAATAATGCAATATATGAAACAAGTGACGTGAAGCAGAACTATCATTATGGGAGAGGGATAAACATTTGTGAACGTAAATATTGGAACAGTTCATAGATAAGGAGTGTGAAAGTTTTATTGTCCTGTGATTGAGGTCTGGCCCATGGTTGTGATGCCCCCACAAGGTCTAAGGAGAACATTCCTTAGTTATTATAGAAAGACATAAATCTATGCGACATATTCATTCCTGCACTGAGTGTGTCAAAGGTTGTCATTAGTTTGTATTCCCAGACTCTCCTGTCTCTCTGAGATTTGAAGTTACTTTTTAATACTAGTAATTTCATGTCCATGATGCTGTGATCAGGGATACAAAAATGTTTGGCCACAGGTACATCTATTCTTTTTTCTTTTATTGTGTGGCGATGAGAATTCATCCTTGTTCTAATTTTTGCCCTGTCTCCCCTACATACAGAATCCCAGCTGGACATTTGGTACATATAATTAAGTACACCACATTAGTGATGCAGCTGAAAGTACCTGGAATCTTGTAGCCCAGATGTGAGTTGGGAATGACCATGGAAAAAATAAAGATCCCCAACTCACATCAGGACTAGTGATGAGCGAGCACTAAAATGCTCTGGTACTCATTGTTCGAGTTGAGAAAATTGGAATGCTCGAGTGCTCGGAGCGAGTAACAAGCCCTACGTAAGTCTATGGGAAACTCGAGCATTTTTCCGGTGGCTCCCCCCTGTGGTCAGCAGAGGGCCTAAAAATTGCCCAAATTGATGGAAACAGTGCTCAAATGACATGGGATCAGCATGGGGAAGACCCCCGGAAGCATTTCGGATGCCCAGGTCACTGCTGTCAACAATGTTGTCAGAGGTATTACACCATTTTTACGAACTCACAATAAAATATGCAAAAACTAAACCAAAATGGATTTTCCTGGGAAAAATGTTAAGGAACATCCTTTTCAGGGTAATGACTTGTATATAAGGCAAAATAAATAAACTAAAACAAAAATGCTTCTCCACACTTTGGGCTATGTTCACATGTAGCATTTTTAATGCATTTTTTGCAATACTTTCAACAAAGAAAAATGCATTCACTGGGAAATGTCATTTTAACATTTTACAAACTTATCTGGCCATGTGGTGTGTGACACATCATCAGACACATGCATACAGTGCTGAAAAGACATGGGAACAGCATGGGGAAGACCCCTGGACATCTCTGACTCCCATGCCACTGCCTAAAAGTGTGCCCATCATAAGTGAACCATGGCGCATGCGAAGATTCCTTGGAATGCAAGCTCAAATATGCAGCCAGCCAACAGGCTGCAATATTATACTGTCAAATTTTTGACAGCTGCTTGCACATGAAATGTGGCCTTTTAGGCTCATGGAGGTGGAAGCTGTCCACAACCTCAACCTCCACAACCTCACGGCGGCAGCGGCTGGGTGTCCATACTCAATCCGCAGCTGCCACTATTTCTCCCGGTATCATCTCCCCCTTCCACAAGCGCGAGTCCCAGAACATTACCCGTGCTCTCCCCAGTGCACTTACTGGGAAGGACCCCCTAACCACAAATACATGGACAAGTGAATGTGGCCTGGGATGGTACGGAGCCAGTCCACAGCTTGTCGGTGAGAGTTGTATTATATGGCAGTCCAACATCAGCTCACACTTGTTGGTGGTGCTTTGACACACAAACATCTTTCTTTGCGCCTTTAATTTCATGACTACAGAGTTGGGCAATGGCCTGATCGGCAATGCGGCTTGAGAAATAGCATGCATAAGCACGTCCAATCCACATTAAAAAGCAGCCATAAAGTGTCCGGGAACCTTCCCACACCCACACAATTTTTTTTAGCCAGGGCTGCTTCTCGTCAGGGTTGGACGAGCACACCAGAGAACCGGAGACTCCTCCGGTGGGCCCTGGCTTCTCCTTCAGGAGAGTTCATAGTGCCGAGGTGAGGCCATGATGATGATAGAGACCACCATTTGCTTAGTTTTCTGTTACTTGGCATGCAAGCGCAGGTATCAGCCAGCCACCCACCCACAGGCCGCAATAGTAAACTTCCAGATTTCTGGGCAGCTGCTTGCACTTGAAATGTGGCCTTTTAGGCTTGTGGAGGCGGAAGCTTTTCACAACTTCATGGCGGCGACCGGGTATCCATACTCTGTCCACTATTTCTCCCGGTATCGTCTCCGCCATATTCTTTAGCTAGGTGAAAGGACTTCGGAAACCGTATCTACTCCAGCTGTCATTTCTCCATCGCCAGGTTCTGCCCATTGACACACATGACCATGCCTGACTGTATGTTCAGCGGTGAGAGCCACAGATCAGACTACTGTGTTACAGCTTTCAACAACTCTGCACCGGTGGGCGGTTTGCTACCTAAGCATTAAGCATGTTATCTTCAGCATAGCCTGTTGCTTCTTGGCCAAGGCAGTGCTTTCAGTTTATGACTGATGTGATCATTTCGGAGATGGAGGCCGAACTGGAGGAGGAGGTGCAGGAGCTGAACAATGTGATTACATTGAGGTTACATTGGCGAGTCTGGTTTTTATACTACACAAAGATCCTACAGTGTTTTTTTTTTTTTTTTTTTATGTTATTTTTTAAGACAAATGCATTCACCGGGAAATATCATTTCAACATTTTACAACCGTTTCTGGCCATGTGGTGTGTGACAGATCATCAGACACATCCTGTTTCATTTATGATGGAGGGCCTCTGAAAGTCACAAAGCCTATTTTTATAGGGTGATCAGGCGGCCCTTACTATTCTTAAAGGACCAGCAGTCGGCCCTCGCTATTGTTAGAGAGCCATCGGCCGGCTATGCTTTGTTGTTCCCATTATTAACGAGTGGGTCTTCTTTACTGTTATTATGTATGCAGTGACTGCAAGGGCTGCCAAAAATTTGGACGCAACCCAATACCCCTTTGAAGAGACATAGAGGAGGGTCTCAGTAAAAAAAATGTTCCCATTATAAAGTATAAAGGAGCCAATCTCCTATAGTGGTAATCCCATGCTGTGACTGCAACGGATGCCAAAATTTGGGAAAAAACCCACTAACAATTTATAGACACATAGAGCTGAGCAACAGTAATGACATGTTCCCATTAGAAAGGAGAGGGTCTGCTGTACAGTTAAAGGGTATGCAGTGAATGCAAGGGCTGCAAAAAATTTGGAGGAACTCCAATGCCCCTTGCAAGAGACGAAGAGGTCGGAGTGCCTCCTGAAAACAATGTTCCCATTATTAGGAAGTGTGTCTTCCATACTGCTTGCCTATGCAGTGAAGCAACAGCTGCCAAAAATTTGGAGGAACTCCAATGCCCCTTGAAAGAGACGTAGAGGCCAGAGGGCCTCCAGAAAACAATGTTCCCATTATTAGGAAGTGTGTCTCCCATACTGTTTGCCTATGCAGTGAAGCAATGGCTGCCAAAAATCTGGAGGAACTCCAATGCCTCTTGATACGGTACATATGGTGGTGATATGGTGGTGAAGGATGAGGATGAGGAGAAGGAGGAGGACAAGAGCAAATAGACAAAATCAGGAAGCGTATACCCATGTCTGGGTGTGAAGACAGAGGTGCATGGGAATAGAGTTAGACCTCTCCAAAAAAAGACACTGTATTTGAGTTTATGTTACACTGCTATCATTTGATGGTGTTGAGAAGTCTGGCTCAATCCAGCCCTTGTTCATTTTTATAAGAGTCAGCCTGTCAGCATTTTCAGTTGACAGGCGGATGTGCATATCGGTTATAATTCCACCAACGGTATTAAAAATCCGCTCTGACAAAACGCTAGCAGCAGGGCAAGCCAGAATCTCCAAGGCATAGAGAGCCAGGTCATGCCACGTGTCCAGCTTGGATACCCAATAATTATAAGGCACAGAGGAATCACGGAGGACGTTGTCACGGTTGTTAAGGTACTCCCTCACCATCTTCTGAAACTTTGCACTCCTTGTGAGAGTACCCCGCGCCTCAGGACCTGTACTATAGGAGGGTCTGAGAAAACTGTCCCAGAACTTTGACAGTGTTCCCCTGCCTCTGCTGGATTGCATATGTTTCTCTCTCGCCTATACTCCTTGGTTGTCCAATGAACTGTGACCTCTGCCGCCAGCTTTTTCAGATGGGAATTTTTTTAACAATTCTTCAACAAGGGCCTTCTCGTACTGCACCATTTTATTAGGCCTGTCCTGCACAGGAATAAGATACAGAATGTTCTCCCTGTAGCATGGGTCTAGAAGCGTCACCAACCAGTAATGACTGTCACTCAAAATTTGGACAATGTGAGAGTCATGTGAAAGGCAGCGTAACATAAACTCAGCCATGTGTGCCAGACTGTAAAGAGGCAAGACTTCCGTGTCCTCACCAAGAGGATGACTGACCATGCTCTTCTCCTCATCTTCCTCCTCTTCCTCCTCCTCCCTGTCCTCAGGCCATTCACGCTGAACAGACGGTATGACAGTTGTGCAGATAGTACCGTCTATAGTGCAGGAAACTATCTCCTATTCTTCCTTCTCCTCCTCCTCTTCCTCATTGTCACCCAATCCACATTGGGATGAGATGAGGCTTGGCAGTGTGTAATCACCCTGTATGGTTCCTTCCTCCATCTCATCGTGCTCTGCCTGCATTGCATCCTCTTTGATTGCGAGCAGAGAGCATTTCAGAAGACAGAGAAGCGGGATGGTAATGCTAAATATGCCATCATCGCCGCTCACCATCTTGGTGGAGTCCTCAAAGTTTTGGAGGATGGTACAGATGTCTGACATCCATGTCCACTCCTGAGGTCTTATGTGTGGAGTCTGACCAGAATACTAACGGCCTTGTTGATGCTGGTAGTCAACAACAAATCCTTCCCAACATCTGCAATGTAGAGTTCCAACGCTTGGTGACATTGCAGATCAGTCGGTGAGCTGTAAACTGCAAATGCTGCTGAAGCACAGCAAGGGCGGCAGGAGCTGTAGCTGACGTTATAAAATGGGCACACAGGCGGAGTATTTTAACAAACAGATCCGACAGATCGGGATAGGTTTTGTGAAATCGCTGAACCACGAGGTTAAGCACATGGGCCAGGCATGGTACGTGTGTGATCTCACCTCAGAGCCGCCACCAGATTCCGGCCATTGTCACACACGACATTGCCTGGCTTTAGGGTCAGCGGTGTCAGCCACAGATCTGCCTGCTCTTTCAGAGCTATCCACAACTCTTCAGCGTTGTGCGGTTTGTTACCTAAGCATATTAGCTTCAGCACAGCCTGTTGCTGCTTGGCCAAGGCAGTGCTGCAGTGCTTGCAGCTAGCGACTGATGTGGTCATTTCAAAGATGGATGCTGAAGAGTAGCAGGAGGAGGAGGTGCAGGAGCTGTAGAATGTGGGGCAACCCTAATTGACCCAGGGCCCACAATCCTCGGCATCGGGAGGATGTGTTCCGTCCCAATGTCCGACTGGGTCCCGGCTTCCACTATATTAACTCAGTGTGCTGTCAGCGAGATGTACCATACCTGCCCACAAGCACTTGTCCATGTGTCTGTGGTTAGGTGGACTTTCAAAGTAACTGTGTTGTTGAGGGCGCCTCTAATATTGTGGGACACGTGCTCGTGTATTGCGGGGACGGCACACCGGGAGAAATAGTGGTGGTTGGGGACCGAGTACCGAGGGATGGCCGCCGCCATCAGGTTACGGAAAGCTTCCGTCTCCACGAGCCTAAAAGGCAACATTTCGAGTGCAAGCATTTGCGAAATGTGGGAATTTAGTAGTGTGGCCTGTGTTCCAAGGACTGGGGTAGGGACAATTGAATGCTGCGTTGGTACAAGGACGTGGACGTGCTTGCTGATGGTGCTAGCTGAGAGTGTGCAATGAGAGGTACAGGGCGGGAGGCATCTTGGCATGCACCATGGACAGGGGATTGGCGTGCATGCACAACAGCGGAAGAAGCAATGGTGTCACCCGCAGAAACTGTTGCTGGACCCTGGGGTTTGGCCCACTTAGTCGGGTGCTTTGCTGCCATGAGCCTGATCATGCAGGTGGTGGTCGGGCTGGTAGTTTTGCTACCCTTGCTGTTGCTGGCCTGGCAGGTGGTGCAAATGGCCATTTTGGGGTAATCTGCAGAGTTTTTAAAAAATAACCAGACTCGAGAAGACCTAACAGTTGTTCTGGCAACTTCCGTCGTGTGGGCGTTATGAGGAACGCTTTCCCGCCTTGTGTCTATGGCCACCACACTGCTTATTCTTGCCTGTTATGGTGCTACGCCTCCCTCCCCCTGTGTGCTGCTGTCCTTGCTCTGTGTGTCCCCCTGCCAGGTTGGATCAGTTACTATATTATCCACCACCCCATCTTCCACTTCCACACCCTGGTCCTCCTCCTGACTTTCTGGCAATTTTGTCTCATCATCATCATTCACCTCTTGCAACATTATTTGCACTTTGCCACCGTCACCTTCGTGTGACTGTGGCTGCTCCAATATTTGGGCATTGCTACACGGGTGCTCCTGTTGACTTGCTTAAAGCTGGCCGGCGAGAGGCCAGAATCTATAAATGGAAAAGTGAACAGCTATTCTGTGTGTCCAAGTGTAGGATCAGTTGTCTCCGGGCACTCGGCATGGTGGGAAGAAGGAGGATCAGGTTGAGGAATATGTGGTCCAGGCTCACGGCTACTGAGACTTGACCGTGTTGAAGACAGGGTGGAGGTGGTGGTGGCCAAGTGACTGGAAGCATTATCTGCTATCCAACCACTAACCTTTTCACACTGCTCTGTCTTCAATAGTGGTGCTCTGCGGTCCCCTAGTAATTGGGACAGGAAGGTCGAGCGACAAGATGTAGGTGTTTGTTGTGGCACAATTTCACCTTGCCCACGGTCACGCCCTCAGCCTCTGCATGCACCATCATCATCACGTCCACTTCCTCGTCCCTTGCCACGCACCTTGCCCATTTTAAATGGAGGACAATATTTTCCACGTTCACGAGAAATTGCTGATTTTCGAACACTGTTATATGTGATATGTCTGACAGAGAACCTTGATTTTAAATAGCAGGCCTGTAATTTAATAATATTATTCTACACGGAGAAGTAGTGTGAATAGCTTCACCGACACACTGCAACGGAATGAAAATGGAAGAAATGTATGATTTTTGAACAGTCTTTTAGGTTATATGTCTGACAGAGAACCACGGCTTTAAATTGTCGGCCTGTAATTTACTAATATTACTCTACACGGAGACCTAGTGTGAATAGCTTCACCGACACACTGCAACGGAATGAAAATGAAAGAAATGTATGATTTTTGAACAGTCTTTTAGGTAACATGTCTGACAGGTGGTGCAAATGGCCATTTTGGGGTAATCTGCAGAGTTTTTAAAAAATAACCAGACTCGGGAAGACCTAACAGTTGTTCTGGCAACTTCCGTCGTGTGGGCGTTATGAGGAACGCTTTCCCGCCTTGTGTCTATGGCCACCACACTGCTTATTCTTGCCTGTTATGGTGCTATGCCTCCCTCCCCCTGTGTGCTGCTGTCCTTGCTCTGTGTGTCCCCTTGCCAGGTTGGATCAGTTACTATATTATCCACCACCTCATCTTCCACTTCCACACCCTGGTCCTCCTCCTGACTTTATGGCAATTTTGTCTCATCATCATCATTCACCTCTTGCAACATTATTTGCACTTTGCCACCGTCACCTTCGTGTGACTGTGGCTGCTCCAATATTTGGGCATTGCTACACGGGTGCTCCTGTTGACTCGCTTAAAGCTGGCCGGCGAGAGGCCAGAATCTATAAATGGAAAAGTGAACAGCTATTCTGAGTGTCCAAGTGTAGGATCAGTTGTCTCCGGGCACTCGGCATGGTGGGAAGAAGGAGGATCAGGTTGAGGAATATGTGGTCCAGGCTCACGGCTACTGAGACTTGACCGTGTTGAAGACAGGGTGGAGGTGGTGGTGGCCAAGTGACTGGAAGCATTATCTGCTATCCAACCACTAACCTTTTCACACTGCTCTGTCTTCAATAGTGGTGCTCTGCGGTCCCCTAGTAATTGGGACAGGAAGGTCGAGCGACAAGATGTAGGTGTTTGTTGTGGCACAATTTCACCTTGCCCACGGCCACGCCCTCAGCCTCTGCATGCACCATCATCATCACGTCCACTTCCCCGTCCCTTGCCACGCACCTTGCCCATTTTAAATGGAGGACAATATTTTCCACGTTCACGAGAAATTGCTGATTTTCGAACACTGTTATATGTGATATGTCTGACAGAGAACCTTGATTTTAAATAGCAGGCCTGTAATTTAATAATATTATTCTACACGGAGAAGTAGTGTGAATAGCTTCACCGACACACTGCAACGGAATGAAAATGGAAGAAATGTATGATTTTTGAACAGTCTTTTAGGTGATATGTCTGACAGAGAACCACGGCTTTAAATTGTCGGCCTGTAATTTACTAATATTACTCTACACGGAGACCTAGTGTGAATAGCTTCACCGACACACTGCAACAGAATGAAAATGAAAGAAATGTATGATTTTTGAACAGTCTTTTAGGTAATATGTCTGACAGAGAACCACGACTTTAAATTGTAGGCCTGTAATTTACTAATATTATTCTACACGGAGACCTAGTGTGAATAGCTTCACAGACACACTGCAACAGAATGGAAAAGGAGGGCAATATTTTCCACGTTCAGTTCAAATTTCTGGATTTTTATCGCTGTAATATGGAACAGATCTAGCTTTATTCTGCAGTGAGCAGAAAAATGGTGTACTTTGGATTGATTTTTAAGCAAATAACCAGGATTAAGATAAAAAAAAAATTTGCCCTGGTCCTTGATATCTGGGGCTGTCTAGAAATATCTGCAATTATTACCGCAGCAGCAGACAGGATGTTCAATGGACCCTCTTGTGCTGTATTATACACTGTAGTCTGCCACATACACTGTCTGCCTCGTTCTGATATATATATATATATATATATATATATATATATATATATGTTGTGGAATACCTAGACTATCAGGACGTTTAATGGACCCTCTTTTGCTGTATCATACACTGCAGTCTGCCACATACACTGCCTGCCTGCCTAGCACTGATTATATGCAGCTGGATTAGTCCTCAGAAGGACTGTGGGTTCAGATGGATATAGATATATGTTGTGGAATACCTATACTAACTATGAACAAGTAAATCTCTCCCTGACGCAGCAGCAGCTCTCCCTACTCTGCCTGTTTCCGGAGTAGACTCTGACGAGCATGGCGGTGCCCGATCTTATATACACCTGATGACGCTGTGTGCCAGCCAATCACTGTAATGCCCACAACCAACATGGCTACAGCGTGGCAGGCAATCCCTGCATGTTTATTGGCTCTCTAAAGAGCGCCAAACATGCAGGGAGAGGACGCGAGTTCCACCCCAAGCAACCCGAAAATACTCGTTGAGCACCGAGCTCGTCGAGCACAATGATGCTCGGGCGAGTACTGAGCAGTGGCGAGCACGTTCGCTCATCACTAATCAGGACTACAAGGTCCCAGGTGGAGCTGAAGACAGCAAAGATTTAGTGTACTGGGGGGAGATTTAGTATGTGGGTGAGATTTAGTGTATGTGGGGAGATTTACTGTAGGGAGATTTAGTGTGTGTGGGGAGATTTACTGTGGGGAGATTTAGTGTGTGTGGTGAGATTTACAGCGGGGGGATTTACTGTTTGAGTGGAGATTAAGTGTGTGATGGGGAGATTTACACTATGGGGAGATTTAGTGTGGGGGGAAGTAGAGGGGGAGATTTAGTGTGGGAGAGGTGTGGGGGAGATCTAGTGTGGGGGGAAATTTAGTGTTGGGAGATTTAGTGTAGAGGAAGGGGTGGGGAAGATTTAGTGTGGGGAAGATTTAGTGTGGGGAGAGGGGTGGGGGTATTTTTTTGGGGGGGAGTGTGAGCGATATTTAGTGTGGGGGAAGGATGGAGAGATTTAGTGTGAGGGGGAGGGGTGGGTGAGGTTTAGTGTAATGGGGGTGGGGAGATCCAGTGTGGGGGAGATTTAGTGTTGGGAGATTTAGTGTGGAGGGAAGGAGTGGGGGAGATTTAGTGTGAGGGAGGGGTGGTGAAGATTTAGTGTGGGGAGGGGTGGGGAAGAAGAGTGGGGGATATTTAGTGTGGGGGAAGGATGGGATACATTTAAATTGAGGGGTGGGGTGGGGGAGATCTAATGTGGTTGGAGGTTTAGTGTCGGGAGATTTAGTGTGGGGGAGGAGTGGGGGAAATCAAGTGTTGGGGAAATCGAGTGTGGGGAGATGTAGTGTGGGGAGAGGTGGGGGAGATTTAGTGAAATGAGGGTGGGGAAGATTTAGTGTAACGGGGGAAGATTTGAGGACACAAGTTTGGGGAGCAAGGAAGGGAGAAGGGACAGATGCAGACAATATGGCGAGTGGGAGAAATTTGAAGACACAGTAAAAATATACATATTTTTATTTATGTTAGGCACATTAAAGGGTTTGTCCAAGCTTGTGATGAGTCTGCAGTCAATCTCACAGTGCGCACTGTACACTGTCGAGGATTTGCATACATGTGGTCATGTGCCAACTAGAAACAGAAAAAACTGATGGCACTTCTGTGGCACCCCAGGGGTCCGGTTACCACAGTGGCATTGCCTCCCTCACAGGGGGTGATGCCATGCCTGGAAGCAAGGAGGGGTCCCCTTATCAGGTATACCAGCATCCAACAGTTTCCTGGCTCCAAACCAGAAAGGGGAGCTCTTCCCCTTTGCAACTGGAATCTGGAGGCGGGGTTAGTAAGAGTGAGTTGAGAGGAGTTGAAGACAGGACAGCGACGAGGAAGGACCAGGGGAAGGGAGCTGTAGACAAGCTCACCCCAGAGAGAAGCGCAAAGGAAGGGGACACCGGAGTCCGTGGCTGTGGGGCACTGAAGGCCCAGCAGCTAAATCCGGAGGGCAGGAGACTACAGGTCTCCTGGCCCCACCAGACGCCCGGTGGCTCAGCAGCATCATAGGGCCCAGCACTGCCACGTGGGAGCGACGCTTGAGGAAGGCCCGAGCAGCCTGCCATACGGATGAGGAAAAAGACGTTTTATTCAGGGACGAGGGCCGCAGCATAGCTTCAAGCAGCAGGGCCAAAGAGAATAGCGCAGAGGGAAGGCCTACAACTCCACCTGGTGAGGTGGATCCCCAACTTGCTTCCAGGCCGCCCGGACCTCCACTACCAGCTAGTACCCGTGTCCTGGTCTGCTCTGCCAAACCGCATGTAAAGCTAAGAGGAAACCGCCATTAATGTGTTGTCTGTTCATTACCTGCGCCCTCAGCCCTGCATGACACTGTCCCAGCACAACATCTACTCTTCAAATCATCTACACTGCCCCGGAACTTAGCTCTGCCTGTGGAGAACTGAACCAACTCTGCTGCGTGGGGATCCAGGGGATCTGCACCGCAGCGGCGGCACCATATAGCCGTATACCACAGGTGGCGTCACGAACATTATCTCTAAAAACTTCATTCCCCTTTTGCTTTCCCTTTAATTGACCGCCCTGAGTCACGGACCGGGTCACTGCCACTGTGACATCCCCAGCACCGACCGAGTACCCCACGGCCCAGGGGGCGCTTCACTTCCAATGCGAGAAATAGGTGTAAACAGGTGCTTACTAAGAGAAGCTACCTCCATATACAATTAACAAATAAAGTAGCACGTTGAGTATGTAAATATGAAGAATGAAATATGAATAGCATTACTGCTGTAGAAAATAGAAATAAATGAGAAATCTTAGCGCATAAATTGGCCAATTCATGTGTACCTGACAGCCGTGGTAAGGCGTTTCTCAATGTCAGGACCCTACTAGTGATGAGCAAGCACTAAAATGCTCAGGTACTCGTTGCTCGGTCGAGCACATTGGAATACTCAGGTGCTCAACCCGAGCAATGAGCCCAATGTAAGTCTATGGGAAACTGGAGCATTTTTAAGGCGGCTCCCCCCGGCGGTCTGCAGAGGGCCTAAAAATTGCCCAAATCGATGGGAACAGTGCTCAAATGACATGGGAACAGCATGGGGAAGACCCCTGGAAGCATCTCTGACTCCCAGATCACTGCTGTCAACAACGTTGTCAGAGGTATTACGCCACTTTTACGGACTCACAATAAAACATACAAAAACGCAACCAAAATGGATTTTCCTGGGAAATATGTTAAGGAACATCCTTTCCAGGATAATGACTTGTATATAAGGCAAAATAAATAACCAAAAACAAAAATACTCCTCCACACCTTGGGCTATGTTCACACGTAGCATTTTTGATGCGCTTTTGCACTTTTGTATTGCTTTCAACCTAGACAAATGCATTCACCAGGAAATGTCATTTTAACATTTTACAACCTTATCTGGCCATGTGGTGTGTGACACATCATCAGGCACATGCATACAGTGCTGAAAATACATGGGAACAGCATGGGGAAGACCTCTGGAAGCATCTCTGACTCCCAGGTCACTGCCTAAAAGTGTTCCCATCAAAAGTGATCTATAGCGCATGCTAAGATGCCTCCTGCCATGCACCTGTCGTTGCAGACTGTCCACGTCCATGTCCCAGTGCAGCGTTCAGTTGTCTCTACCTCATTCCTTGGAATTCAAGCGCAAGTATGCAGCCAGCCACCCACCAACCCACACGCTGCAATACTATACTGTCAAATTTTTGACAGCTGTTTGCACTTGAAATGTGGCCCTTTAGGCTCGTGGAGGTGGAAGCTGTCCACAATCTTATGGCGGCGGCGACCGGGTATCCATACTCGGTCCCCAGCCGCCACTTTTTGTCCCGGTGTCGTCTCCGCCTTCCACAAGCACGGGTCCCACAAAATTACCCGTGCCCTCCCCAGTGCACTTACTGAGAGGGACCGCCTAACCACAAACACGTGGACAGGTGAATGTGGCCAGGGATGGTACAGAGCCAGTTCACAGCTTTTTTTGCTGAGTTGTATTTCACCACAGCCATTTTCTTTAGCTTGGTGAAAGGACTTGGGAAACCATATCTACCCAGCTGTCATTTCTCCCATGAAGTCCTCTAACGCTGCTTTCACTTGAAATGTGGCCTTTTAGACTCGTAGAGGCGGAAACTTTTTATAACCTCATGCCGGTGGTGGCCGGGTGTCCATACTCGGTCCCCAGCCACCACTGTTTCTCCCGGTGTCGTCTCCGCCTTCCACAAGCACGGCTCCCACAACATTACCCGTGCCCTCCCCAGTGCACTTACTGGGAAGGACCGCCTAACCACAAACACGTGGACAGGTGAATGTGGCCAGGGATGGTACAGAGCCAGTCCACAGCTTTTTTTTGCAGAAAGTTGTATTTCACCACAGCCATGTTCTTTATTCAGTGAAAGGACTGGCATAGAGGGAAACCGTATCTACTCTGGGTGTCATTTCTCCCAGGAAGTCCTCTAAAGCAGCTTGTTGCAGAAGCAATGGCAGCCCGTCCAACATCAACTCGCACTTCTCGGTGGTGCTTTGACACACAAACATCTTTCTTTGCGCATTTAATTTCATGACTACAGAGTTGGACAATGGCCTGATCTGTAATTCGGTTTGAGAAATAACATACATAAGCATGTCCGATTCGCATAAAAAAAAAAAGCCATAGAGTGTCCGGGAACCTTCCCCCACACTTTTCTTAGCTAGGGCTGCTTCTCGGCAGGGTTGGACGGACCCACCAGAAAACCGGAGACTCTTCCGGTGGGCCCTGGCTTCTCCTTCAGGAGAGTTTATAGTGCTGAGGTGAGTACATGATGATGATAGAGGCTACCATCTGCTTAGTTTTCTGTTACTTGGAATGCAAGCGCAAGTATGCAGCCAGCCACTCACCCACAGGCTGCAATACTAAACTGCCAGATTTCTGGGCAGCTGCTTGCACTTGAAATGTGGCCTTTTAGGCTTGTGGAGGCGGAAGCTTTTGACAACCTCATGCCTCGTGTCCATACTCGGTCCCCAGCTGTTACTATTTCTCCCGGTGTTGTCTCCGCCTTCTGCAAGTGCGGGTCCCTGAACATTACTGCTGGCACTTTTCTGTGGGAATTTGCTTGCCTCCTACTAGCCTGGAATATTTCCAGCAAACTATGGTACGACGTCATGGTATTAGCACGTCAACCAGTAACAGTAATGAAGCCATCCCCAATTTCCTTCTCAGGAATTTTATTTGGTAGACTGAGTGGCTGCCCAAATACATTAGTTTCTCACAAAGGAGCTGAAGATAGAGTGGTAGTAGGTGCAAGTTTTTCCAGCCTGTTAGATATTAGAGGGTGAACGGCAGCACATTGGATCAGTGGTTAGCACTGAAGCCTTGCAGCACTGGGATACTGGGTTCAAATCCCAGCAAGGACAACATCTGCAAGGACTTTGTATGTTCTCCCCATGTTTGTGTGGGGTTCCACCTCAGTAAAAAAGCAGCCATAAAGTGTCCGGGAACCTTACCACACACTTTTCTTATCCAGGACTGCTTCTTGGCAGGGTTGGACAGTCGCACCAGAGAATCCTCTGGTGTGCCTTGGCTTCAACCTCAGGAGAGTTCATGACAGCACTAACTTTGCAGCTGCTATGGGGCCCTTGAGCAGGGAAGAAAGGTGAGCCCTCAGAATCAAATCCTCTGGTGGGCACAATGTTTTTCAATCAGAAACAGTTTCTCAGTGGAAGTTGTATTTCACCACAGCCATATTCTTTAGTTCGGTGAAAGGACTTGCATAGAAGGAAACCGTATCTACTCCGGCTGTCATTTCTCCATCACCAGGTTCCGTCCATTGTCACACACGACCATGCCTGGCTGTATGTTCAGCAGTGAGAGCCACAGATCAAGCTGCTGTATTACAGCTTTCAACAACTCTGCAGCGCTGGGCGGTTTGTCACCTGAGCTTTAAGCATGTTATCTTCAGCACAGCCTGTTGCCGCTTGGCCAAGGCAGTGGTGCAGTGCTTTCAGCTTGTGACTGATGTGGTCATTTCAGAGATGGAGGAGGAGGAGCAGGAGCTGAACAATGTGATTACATTGAGGTTACATTGGTGACTCTGTTTTTATACTAAAGAAAGATCCTACTGTTTTTTTTTTTTTACATTATTTTTTAAGGCAAATGTATTCACCGGGAAATGTCATTTTAACATTTTACAACCTTATCTGGCAATGTGGTGTGTGACACATCATCAGACACATCCTGTTTCATTGATGATGGAGGGACTCTGAAAGACACATAGAGCAGGGCCACAGTAACAAGTATGACATGTTCCCATTAGAAAGGAGGGAGTCTGCTATACAGTTATAGGGTATGCAGTGAGCCAACGGCTGACCAAATTTAGGAAAAATCCCACTAAGAATTTAAAGACACATAGAGCAGGGCCACAGTAACAAGTACGACATGTTCCCATTAGAAAGGAGAGGGTCTGCTATACAGTTATAGGGTATGCAGTGCGTCCAACGGCTGACCAAATTTAGGAAAAACCACACTAACAATTTAAAGAGACATAGAGAAGGGCTACAGTAATGGCAAATTCCCATTAGAAAGGAGAGAGTCTCCCATAGTGTTGGCCTATGCAGTGAATGCAAGGGCTGCCAAAAATTTGGAGGCACTTCAATGCCCCTTGGAAGAGACATGGAGGTCAGATGGCCTCCTCAAAACAATGTTCCCATTATTAGGAAGTGGGTCTCCCATAGTGTTGGCCTATGCAGTGAATGCAAGGGTTGCCAAAAATTTGGAGGCACTCCAATGCCCCTTGGAAGAGATGTGGAGGAGGGCCTCATAAAAAAATGTTCCCATTAGAAAGGAGCGGGCCTCCAATACTTGTAATGCCCATGCACTAAGAGTATGGGCTGACAAACATTTACCCCTGGGGGGTATACATGAACATACTGTATAATTTTTTTTTTTTATTGGCATCATAAACACCCTTTAAAAAACTTATGTGGGTGTTGCATCACGGACCACGGTCACCCTGGTGATATGGTGGTGAAGGATGAGGAGAAGGAGGAGGACAAGAGCAAATAGTCAAAATCAGGAAGCGTATACCCATGTCTGGGTGTGAAAAGGTGCATGGGAATACACCTCCCAAGAAAAGACACTGGATTTGAGTTTATGTTATGCTGCTATCATTCGGTGGTGTTGAGAAGTCTGGCCCAATCTAGCCCTTGTTCATTTTTATAAGAGTCAGCCTGTCAGCATTTTCAGTTGACAGGCAGATGCACTAATCAGTTATAATTCCTCCAGCGGCACTAAAAACCCGCTGATAAAACGCTGGCGGCAGGACTGGCCAGGACCTCCAAGGCATAGAGAGCCAGTTCATTCCATGCATCCAGCTTGGATACCCAAAAATTATAAGGCACAGAGGAATCACAAAGATGTTGTTACGGTCGGCAAGGTACTCCCTCAGCATCTTTCCAAACTTTGCACTCCTTGTGAGAGTACCCTGCGCCTCAGGGCCTGTGCGATGGGAGGGGCTGAGAAAATTCTCCCAGAACTTTGACAGTGTTCCCCTGCCTCTGATGGATTGAAGTTCTTTCAGAGTTGTCCACAACTCTTCAGCATTGTTTGGTATATCACCTAAGCATATTAGCTTCAGCACAGCCTGTTGCCGCTTGGCCGAGGCAGTGCTGCAGTGATTCCAGCTTGTGACTGATGTGGTCATTTCGGAGATGGAGGCTGAAGAGGAGGAGGAGTCTGAGGAGGATGAGGTGCAGGAGCTGTAGACCGTGGGGGCAACTCTGATTGACCTAGGGTCCGCAATCCTTTGCGTCGGGAGGACGTGTTCCGTCCCAAGGTCCGACTGGGTCTCGGCTTCCACTATGTTAACCCAGTTTGCTGTCAGCGAGATATACCGTCCCTGTCCACAAGCACTTGTCCACGTGTCCGTGGTTAGGTGGACTTTCCCGGTAACTGCATTGTTGAGGGCACGGCTAATGTTTTGGGACACGTGCTTGTGTAATGCGGGGACGGCACACTGGGAGAAATAGTGGCGGTTTGGACTGAGTACCGAGGGATGGCCACTGTCATCAAGTTGCGGAATGCTTCTGTCTCAAAAGGCAACATTTCGAGCTCAAGCAGTCGTGAAATGTGAGAATTTAGTAGTGTGGCCTGTGGGGCGTTGGATGCATATTTGTGCTTGCGTACCAAGGACTGGGGAATGGACAACTGAACGCTGCGCTGGGACAAGGACATGGACGTGCTTCCTGATGCTGCTACTTGAGAGTGCGCAACGACAGGTGCAGGGCAGGAGGCATCTTCGCATGCACCATGGACAGTGGATTGGCTTGCATTAACAACAGAGGAAGAAGCAGTGGTGCCACCTGCAGACCCTGTTCCTGGACCCTGGGGTTCGGCCCACAAAGTCGGGTGCTTTTCTGCCATGTGCCTGATCATGCTGGTGGTGGTCAAGCTGGTCGTTTTGCCACCCCTGCTGATGTTGGCCTGGCAGGTGGTGCAAATTGCCTTTTTGGGGTTATCGGCAGAGTCTTTAAAAAACAACCTGACTCGGGAAAACCTAATAGTTGTACTGGCAACTTCCTTCGTGTTGGTGTTACGGGGAACGGTTGCCTGCCTTCTGTCTGCGGCCACCACACTGCTTCTTCCTGCCTGTTGGGGTGCCCTGCCTCCCTCCCCCTGTGTGCTGCTGTCCTCGCCCTGCATGTCCTCCTGCCAGGTTGGGTCAGTTACTATATCATCCACCACCTCGCCTTCCACTTCCGCACCCTGGTCCTCCTCCTGATTTTCTGGCAATTGTGTCTCATCATCGTCCACCTCTTGTGACACTTTCCCACTGTCACCTTCGTGTGACCGTGGCTGCTCAAATATTTGGGCATCGCTACACGCAATCTCCTCTTGCCCCGCTTCAAGTGGACCGGGCGAGAGACCCGAATCTATAAATGGAAAAGTGAACAGTAGTGTTGAGCGAGTATGTCTGTTAACCCTTTCGCCGAGTATGCTCGGGCGAAGCACCGAGTAGTTACAGCTGCTCGGTGTTATGTTTAAATCACTCCCGTGTGCATGGTTTGCGACTGTTTGACAGCTTTATTACATGTGAGGAATGATTGTTTCTTTGGAGGCCAAAAATGGCAGTATTTTCTGAAAACGTATATGTGATCCGTGTGACGGAGAAAGCACAATTTTAAATAGCTGGATTTCTAGCGCTGTAATATGGAAAGGACCTGGCTGTATTCTGCAGTGCCAACAAGCAAATGGCACAGAAAAATGGTGTTCTCTGGATTGCTTTTTAAGCAAATAATGAGGATTAAGAGCCAAAAAAAAGTATTCCTGGCCCCTGAGATAGAAATATCTAACAGCAGCAGAAGGCAGAATTGGAATGGAGCCTCTTGTGCTATATGCACTGCAGTCTGCTATACACACTGGTTGCCTATATACCCTGCATGATATCTCTGCAGATGGATTAGTTAGTCCTCCAAAGAACTGTTTGTTAAGATGGATATGTGTAATGTATGGTTTTTCTCCCTACACTAACTAATACACAAGCAAATCTCTCCCTGACGCAGCAGCACCTCTCCCTACTCTGCCTGATTCTGGAGTGACTGTGACGAGCACAGCGGCGCCAGGTCTGATATAGCCCTGATGACGCTGTGCGGCCATCCAATCACTGTAATGCCACAACCACCATGGCTGCAGCATTACAATGAGTGGCAGGCAATCCCTGCATGCTGATTGGCGCTCTAAAGAGCGCCAAACATGCAGGGAGGGGACCCAAGCTCCCGCCGAGCAACCCCAGAAATACTTGGCGAGCGTCGATCATCTCGAGCTCGCTCATCACTAGACCCTACCAATGTGAATACCTCTCTAAGGGACATCCATCTGCTTATATATTTGAAAGTAAGATCCTACTGCAATTGAAACCACCTGCGGCATAGAGGTGGAGTGCTCAGTCAAAGCTTAAACATAGAAACAGAAAAAACTGACGGCACTTCCAATACAAGAAATTGGTGTAAACAGGTGCTTACTAGGAGAAGCTACCTCCATATACAATTAACAAATAAAGTGGCACTCTGCAACGCTGAGTACGTAAATATGAAGTATGAAATATGAATAGCATTACTGCTGTAGAAAATAGAAATAAATAAAAAAAATTTAAAATTTTTTAGTGCATGTAAATATGAAGTATGAAATGCGCTAAGATTTCTCATTTATTTCTATTTTCTACAGCAGTAATGCTATTCATATTTCATACTTCATATTTACATACTTAGCGTTGCAGAGTGCTACTTTATTTGTTAATTGTATATGGAGGTAGTTTCTACTAGTAAGCACCTGTTCACACCTATTTCTTGTATTGGAAGTGCTGTTAGTTTTTTCTGTTTCTATGTTTAAGCTTTGACTGAGCACTCCACCTCTATGCCGCAGGTGGTTTTAATTGCAGTAGGATCTTACTTTCCCACATATAAGCAGACGGATGTCCCTTGGAGAGGTATTCACATTGGTAGGGTCCAGACATTGAGAAATGCCTTTCCCCGGCTGTCAGGTACACATGAATTGGCCAATTTATGAGCTAAGATTTCTCATTTATTTCTATTTTCTACAGCAGTAATGCTATTCATACTTCATATTTACATACTCAGCGTTGCAGAGTGCTAATTTACTTGTTAATTGTTAGTCATGTGCCAACTAGACATACGTGGCCTCACTCAATGAAAATGAATTAAGAAAGGCCGGACACGTCTAGTCGGAATGTGGCCAGAAGTATACGAATTTCATACTTGTGCTGACATGACTGTCCACTCTTGCCACCGGCAAGGGAGAATCCTAAAAATGTGGAGTGCATGTGTGACGCTCTCAGCCCTCCCAGGGAGATGGGGGTATTTGGAGCCGGGTCAGTGTGTCTTGGGGTTGCAGTCATGGGCCGGTCTGTGCCCAGGGCGGTCACATAAAAGATTTAATGGGCTTTCAGGGTTGAGTGGTAATTTTCCGACTACGCCACCCACGGTTTCCGGTGATGGACACCAGCGTCGCTTCAGTCCACTGAGACCGTGTTACAGGCAGCTGAGATGGAACGGCTCCCCGCAGGTGGAGCGGGCCTCAGGGCAGTGTGAGGAAGGAATGGTGGGTGCAGTGGCACGCAGGAAATAACAGGCTGAAGCGGGGTGTGAAGTCATCCAGGGTTTTTACTCACATTCAGATGAACTTTAGCCGCAAAGCTTCCCTCTGCTCCTCGTGGCGTACTGCGGCCACCGGGAAGGGGGTCCAGCACTTTCCAGGTAGATCAGGAGCACTCGTCAAGACCCCTCTGGTCTGTGTTCCTCTCCTTTGTGAGTTCTCCCACTAAGTCTTCTCCTGACTGTATGTGTAGTTAGAACTAGGTGTAAGGCCGGGTCCCACTGGATAAACGCAGGTAGAGAGTTACAGGTGGCGTATGCCGCTCCGTCCCTATCCCTCCTGGGATCCACTAAGCCTCCGGGCTTTTCTGAGTGAGACGTGAAGTAACAAGGTCAGATATCCGGGGCCGGTCACCCCTCTTGCAGCAGGAGTCCCTCTGACTAGGTCAGAGTAAGAAATACAGGTGGCGTATGCCGCTCCGTCCGTATCCCCCTGGGATACTTTTGCCTGTGGAGCTTGTCTCCTCTGCTCCCCTCCAGGCCTTCTTAGGTAGGGACCTTGACCGGGTAGAGAGAGTGGTTAACTCTGACCCGCTCCTCGCCTCAAGGCCAGAGAACGAGGACCGTGTATCTTCAGTCGGATGAGGCCTATTACTGAACTCTGGTGGGTGACCACAATCAGAGACAGAGACCACAATCACTGATGAAGATCACAATCAAAGACCTTGAACCTACTGGATAAACGCAGGTAGAGAGTTACAGGTGGCGTATGCCCCTCCGTCCGTATCCCTCCTGGGATCCACTAAGCCTCCGGGCTTTTCTGAGTGAGACGTGAAGTAGCAAGGTCAGATATCGGGGGCCGGTCACCCCTCTTGTAGCAGGAGTCCCTCTGACTAGGTCAGAGTAAGAAATGCAGGTGGCGTATGCCGCTCCGTCCGTATCCCCCTGGGATACTTTTGCCTGTGGAGCTTGTCTCCTCTGCTCCCCTCCAGGCCTTCTTAGGTAGGGACCTTGACCGGGTAGAGAGAGTGGTTAACTCTGACCCGCTCCTCGCCTCAAGGCCAGAGAACGAGTACCGTGTATCTTCAGTCGGATGAGGCCTATTACTGAACTCTGGTGGGTGTCCACAATCAGAGACGGAGACAACAATCACTGATGAAGATCACAATCAAAGACCTTGAACCTAAGATGGCCTTAGATTAAATATGAATTAGTAAGTGTACCCTAAATGTGTGTCCTCCACCCTCGCCCACTACATGGTTCCCCCTATCTTTGGTTCCTCCCATCTCCTATATCCCGGGCCGGGGCAGCACCCTGGTGCATTTAGGCCCCCTACAGGACAGGAGTGGTGTAGTGTTGAATGGTGAAGTGGGGTCCTGAGAAATGCTCCCTCCTTACCTGGAAAAGGAGATACCACACTTCGGGCTGAGGTGCAGTACCACTGTGGTGACTGAACCCTCAGGCGCGCCACACATGCGCTGTGAGAATTCAGAAGCCTGTAGTCACATAGAGTGACTACAGACTTTCATCTCAACCTGGACAAGCCCTTTGATTCTAAAATTAAGCCCTGTAGCATATCAATCCTAACAGCGTGTAATATGCTCATTGTCAGGATTCAGCTCTGCTTGCTGCTTCCAGCAGTCATCACATGGCCACTTCACTCATATGCGATTTTCATACTTATGATCACGTAACAACGAGCTTCTCTTCCTGCTTCTCTCAGTTTTTCACTGAACATTAAGAGAATTAGAGAGAGCAGCTCGTTGACTAAGGGTGTAAATCACATATGTGCTTGGAGGGGGGGAGGAAGTGCCAAATTGAATTCTTGCCTCAGGTGCTGGAAAACCTAGATAGATTTGTGTCACATACTCTGTGTGTTGTGTATGTGTAGCATCCACCATTATAAATACCGGCATTGCAGACAAGAGTCCATAGATATAAACATGTTTGCAATAGCCAAATGAATAAGCAAAATGATGCTCATTCATCTGGTGATTGGATTCTTTTTGCAAGAACAAAAATCATTGTTCTTGGCAGCAAATCGCCCAGTGTAAACTGCAGATCTGCTGCTGATAACATGATACTGTATGGGAACAGATTCATCTATTAGTGATTGTTTTGTGACTATCATTCTTCATCAGCCTGTGAAAAGAGGCCAGTAAACAGGTAAACACTTGTCGAAAAAGTTGAATATTTTCGATGGGACTTGTTAAACGACTCGAACTCAGCTCATGTAAATGCAACCTAAATGTTTTTGTGTGGTGCAATAGGTAGCATTAGGTGCCCTATTTTTAACTTTTGCCTAGGACCCTTCTTTGTTTAAAACTGGCCCTGACCATACTGATTTTAAGTACAGCAAAGTTTTATCAATTTTACCCCATAATGAACAGCATAAAAAAAATTATAACTGAATTGCTGGCTTACAATGAGGACACCTCATCATGCTCCAGATGTTACTACAGCGCTGCAGAGATACATTTACTATACCCAAGGAAAGAGGGGGTACAGTGACCCCTCTGTCTTCCTCCCCTGGTAACTACACTGCTTCTTGGAGGTATGTTTTGTACCATTGGCTTGCTTCAACACAAATAATGGTCCCATTAGATGTAAACCAAATGGGAAGGCATGTCTTTGGTTCGAAACAGTCTATAACACATGATATATTTATAAATATTTGTTGATCTGGCAGATGAGTAATTTTGTATATATACACTCCTCAAACACTAAGATGGAAATGTCATGTAATTATGGAAATTACAGGATTTCATTATACATTATATACAGATTGTGAAAAACAGAATCAAAATTTTCAAAAGATCTCAAATTTATTCAAAATCAAGCATGAGTGTTGCAAACAGAAATAAACACCCTTCGACCCCTCGGCATGTTATCAATGAGGTTAAGAATGGTTGTTTGAGGAATATTCTGCCATGATGAATGAACTTGGGTACACAAATCATCAAAATCCACTGTTTGCAATTGCTGACAAATGAAGTCTCATGTGATTAATGTAAGATAAATCCACAGACGCTGCAAGCCATGGTAGCACAAGTTTAAGTTACACAAGCTGTTCATTATAGCATGAGGAACCTGTGGCCTGGCATTGACTTGTTAAAAATCAGCTACTGCGACACTTTCACATTCTCTCGTGAAGGAATTTTCATGGTGTTCCCCACATTGCTTTGTGCAAGTGTAAGCAGGTAACAGAATGCAATAGCGGGGCACAGTCAGAGCAACAGTCTATTTCTTTCATTTAACAACCTAATATTAATTATAACACACTTAGAATACGGTAACAATATTCACAATGTCTGACAGTAAAATAAGCAGTAATTTGCACAATAGAATAAATTTTAAAGATACACTAGAATTCAGGGGCCGGGAGTTTAAAATGATCTACTGGAGGGAAGGGGAACTAGATTGTCATTAACTATTCTAGGCAAGGGGCAGTCTTTTAAAGCCTTGGCAATACTCTGTTCCTATCATAAATCGCTGCCCTTTCCCTCTGTCACTCTCTATCCACATTCGTGATGCCGCTCTGGCGTCTGCGGGTCCCTGTCTGACTACAGTCTTTCCCTCTATCCGTGCCCATTACCATATGTCCCTGTCGGAGGTAACAGCCTGTCTCACGTGTCCTTCTTGGTCGCCGACCTGACCATGAATCTCTGATCTGGCATCTTCAGAGCTTCTGCGATGTCCTGCCGCTGGCGCACACTTCTGAGAACCGTGCCACCGCAACCTGCTCCCGTCCTGTCGACCGACGTCACCCAGGTACGGAACCATGCTTGGCCTCACTCAAATCTTCGGGGCTTGACCATCAACATCTGAGCTTGGCGGATGCACTGCACTTTTCTTCCTGACAATTGCTCTGGATGCTGCCATGCCTTCTCCCATCTCTTTCCTTGGCACCAGAATCTCCTCAGAACTTTTGCACTCGCTGTTTATCTCCTGAGGTGGTTTCCCTGACGACATTCTACCCGGAGTCCTGATTAATCTCGTGCCCTCGGCTACATTTCTTCACTGTTCTGGTTCCACAGTGTTTTGTCTCCTTAGACAAGTTCAACAAAATGACTAACAGTTAACCGCCATTTTGACAAATGGCAGCAGACAAGGAAAGGGTTAAAAAAATGTGATACCTCAATGCTCATCTCTCCCACCACTGTCTCCAATGATCAAGTCTTTTGCTTGTACTGGTGCTTCCAGCGCCTACTACAGCACAGAAATCACTGTGCATGTTGTGTGACAATACGTGTGATGTCATGATGTGCACCGCAACATCACAATGTGCACCACAACAACTGAGGCCTAATCATTGTCAGAAGCCCCGATGTTAAGTTAAGAATGTATATACACAGCAGGTGAAATAAGTATTGAACATGTCATCAATTTTCTAAGTAAATATTGACATGAAATTCTCACCAGATGTCAGTAACAAACCATCTTATCCACACAGGCAAAGAAATCAAACCATAGATGTACATAAATTAAGTTATGTGTAATAATGAGGAAAGACAGGAGAATAAAAAGTACTGCACACTTGAAGAAAAAGAGGTGCAAAAAGTCGTGGAAATTCATGACATTAGCTAAAATCTATCAGTAATTAGAAAACAATCCTGCCAGTTAGTGAAAAATAAAATCAGCTGGTTCAATTGATGGCTTATAAAAAGGTGTTTTATTACCAATATGCCACACAAGAAATATCTCATGATGGGAAATACCGTGGAGCTGTCTCAAGACCTTCACAACCTTACTGTTGCAAAACAAACTAATGGTATTGGTTACAGAAGAATTTCTAAACTACTGAAGGTTCCAGTGAGCACTATTGGGGCCATAATCCGGTAGTGGAAAGAACATAATTTCACTATAAATGGTGATCCCAAACACACAGCTAAGGAAACTCTCAATCGGTTTCTGTGAAAGAAAATAAAGCTGCTAGAATGGCCCAGTCAATTACCTGACCTGGATCCAATAGAAAATTTAGATAATGAACTAAAGCTCAGAGTTCATAGGAGGAGCCCATGGAACCTTCAGGATTTGAAGAGTGTTTGTGTGGAAGAATGGGACAAAATCACACCTGAGCAATACATGCGACTAGTTTCTCCATACAGGCGGCATCTTGAAGCTGTCATCAGCAACAAAAGCTTTTGTCCGAAGTATTAATTAAATTTCAGTATGTGTGTTCAATACTTTTTCCCTCTGTCATTTCTCATTATTACACATAATTTAAGGACATCTATGGTTTGATTTCTTTGCCTGTATGGATTGGGTATGTTGTTACTGACATCTGATGAAAATTTCCTGTCAAGAGCACATTTAGAAATATATTTACTTAGAAAATTGGTGATGACGTGTTCAATAATATTTCACCTATTATATGTATACACACAAATATATGTGTGTGTGTATATATTGTAAGTGGCCAACAGGGAGAATACTGGATGATGTATATATCTGTAACGGGGGGAAGGGAGGTAGTCATGGGCGAGGGATGTTAGGTTTTCTTCATGACCCCGGCCGCTACAGAAATATGGGGACATGCTTGTCCCTGGGTGTGTGTGGTGTGCTGTAATTCTTGCCATTCTTTAAAAACAAACAGTCCAATTTACTTCATCAGCAAGGCCTTAGAAACAGGGGTTTACAGGTACAACACTTGTTGCAAAGCACGACATTCACAGATCATAAAACACAGTCTCAATCCCCATACAGTGCTATTCACGGTGTGACTCGACCCTAGGGGAAACTGCCTCTGGACTTTCTCGTGGGGAAGCTCCTGCTTCACCCCACGGCTCCCAATACCTGACTCTAACAGAGACTACCTCGCTTTTGAGGCTCCCTAGTCCAGGCACGTCCGTTACTGCCTATTGGCTAGAAGAGGCCAGGATACACAAATTGACCTTTAGAGTATAGATTATACTGTGGTGTGCCTGTTCCTGTTAATCCTGGTTTCTCCCACACACACCCGTCTCTTTTCTTCTCTGTCTCTCCTTACTCACTGCTACTACTTAACTCACTAAAAACATGGCCGACACCAACTCTCAGTGCTCCCTTAGTCCTAACCCTCACTAAGGGCGGCCCCCAAACTAGTTAACCCTGTGTCCCACTGACATAAGGGTAATGTAGTATCAACCAGTACCTCTGCTGCCATCTAATGGCCGTACCTGAGAATAACACATTTTCAGATGACTAAAACACAGAATACCTTAAATAGTACAGTTCAATAGGGGAGTGGAGTAGACATTCTCCACACAGCCCTCACATATCTCTCCCAGAGAGTTAAGCAGGGCGAGATATTAAAAGCCGGGTACTACTGGTTGTGCAGCAGCTTAGGTGCTGAGCTGTTTTATTCATGGTAGTTCCCGGCCAGTTTTAATTGGAGTGATGAGTAGGATTTGGTAGTGGGACTCATCACTCTCACTCCCGCTCCAGTACAGGCAGTACTGGAGGCTTAGCTAGCTCAGCTGAGAGAGGTCGCCTCATTACAGACACAGAAAAGGCTGAAGAAAAAGCTTCAGAGAGAGACTCAGCCTCAGGACTGATATGGTGTATTTCTGAGAAGGATATGCATGGCGGTTAAATGTGCTAAATGCTGAGCTGCTGGAGAGCCAAGCTCTGTACCCATTCCTGGTAGCACGAGTCAGAGGTATAATGTATTAGTTATCGCCTAGCGGGGCAAGTCTTTGTTGTTTCTCTATTGCTTTACTGTTTGCTACACTTTGGCTGAAAATCAATCTCCACGTTTTCCTTGTATGGACTGTTTCTGTCTATGTCACTGCCATGCTGCCCTACAATGCCCCTAGCGCATTACAATATATATATATTTACATATTAAACTCTATATCATAATAACTACTTAACTTACCGAAAAAAACAAAATTCAACAATTTTGAATTTGTTTGGACAAAATAGACTATCTTTTAATACCCATGGGAAATTCTTCAGAAATGATAAAATGATAACATTGCTCTGTATTCAATAATGGCATCATGCTGAGAGAGCATCAAAGGTTTATGCATGCTTCCAAAAAAGGTATCACTTTGATACAGCAGCTAACAGCAGCACAATCTGCTTACTGCAGAGAAAATAAAATGAATAGTTTCACCCAGTGTGACACAATGCATGTACTCTTCAGTTCATTTCACCTCCCCTGTTCAAGCCACATTATTCTGCAGAGATATTTTCTATTTAAATTTGCATGGCTTTCATTTTATTTTACAAAGAATATTTACCTAATGAGGATGTGATATGCAAAGACCGAAACAAAACAGTTCATGGAATATAAGCTTAGCGATGATAAATGTATACTAATGTGTATTCCCTTACAGTATAAATTCTTGAAAAGTGAATGTAAAGTACTTTAACCCTATAATGACTACACCTGAAAAGGCCTTAATGACCATTTATTTTTTTAATTTATTTATTTCGTAAGAGGCCTTTATTGCTGGAGAAATCATATGAATGTTTGGTGCTCTTTGGGGAGGGCAAATATAAAATAAATATATATTGAAATGAGTGCGTTAATAAAAACTTTTCAAAGCTAAATAATCAAATATCAAATGTATTTCATATGACCTTTTTGAACACATAAAAGTGTACTGTAAGAAAGAAGTTGTAAAAGGGATCTGTTATATGTAGGTGGAATGTGCCACAATGTTCATAAATGGAAAATATTTCTTTCTTTGCCTCTTGAATGGTAAAATATGAGCAAGAGAAGGTTTAAATTGCCAAGAGAAGTTTGATTCAGAGTTCTTTCTGCCCCATGCCTAGAAGACATCCGCCGATGGTCAAGCACCGAAGGTCCATGAGGAGACAATGAAAAGTGGAGCATTCCTGTGGTTATAGAGGGATGGCATGAGTAAGCAGGGCCATCACTTCCAGCTATAACATACAGTACAGGGGTTGGCCTGGGTTAGGACAACAGGTGGGGAGGGGGCCGGTTGGTGCTTGGGGGGCTCAACACACTTTGATAGACTCTGTTAGAAGGAATTGCGGCCTAGCGGGCCAGGATTTCATAAAGAATTCACGTGGTAGCTCCCATGAACAGGCATACCACCCTAGCAAGGAGAACAATAGAATAATATATTGAGAAACTTTTCCTGTTATTAGAATTGTATTGTTGTATGGTTCATTGTTGATTTGTATTTTTAATATCACTAATTTTCTTTTAACTACTGTAAATTTTCCACTGCAACTGAAAAGGATTGAACCGTTCGTTGGCTGTCCTTATTTTGTGCTCTTTATGTGTTGCATCTAGTCACCTGCATTACATTTTGCATAGTCGGCAGTATGCAACATTAAAGACAGAGGCCATTCTAGAGACGAGTGGATACATCTGCAGCAGTCCGATCCCAAGCGGGCGAAACTGAGGAAATGGGTCGCTCTGGTACAAATGCCCAATCAGGAAGCTAAGGCTGCTTTACCTTCAAGCACCCTGCATATTTTGGCCAATGGGAAAGGCTCTTTCTGAAGAGTGGCCTGCTGTGCTGACGAATTCATCTCCTTTGATGTTACCTGCCAAGTGGTGGCACCAGAGGCATTGGTGGTGCAGTTAGCTAAAGAAGCTCACGAAAGAGGTGCTCACTTCTGTGTGGAGAAGATCTTTTGGTGGTTGCAACCGCTGGTGTATTGGCCCCTACTGGAACAGGAGGTTGAGGGGGCTTGTCGAAGATGTTGCTGGAGCAAGCTGATCAAACCCCTCGGAAAAGAGAGCCCCTATTCAGGCTATCCGAACCTCCATGCCCATGGAGGTTTTGTTGATCGTCTACTTGATGATTGAAACATCTAACTGTGACGATACCACTTCTAATCTCAATCTGCCAAGCATCTAGATTTGTTAGGCCAAGAGAAATACACTATTATGTTTGTGCTAATTTATGAATGTATGTGTATTTCTGTGACTGGTCAAGAAGGACATACAATTATTTGTACAACCCTGATTGTTTTCTTCTCTTGGTTCTGAAACAATGATGTTTGTTTCTATGCTAATTGCTTATTATACTAAAGCCAGCTAGATGCTGATTTAAAGAGCCCCCTGCTATACCAACTATGTAAATTGGTTAGCTTAAACAATGAAACGTGAGTGAGGCCTGCACCTTTACCTCTGACCTGCGACTGATGACCTTAGCCACATATGTAAATATAAAAACAGGTTTTTCTATGATGTAGTCGCCTGGCCCCATGGATATGTTGTTTGGGGTTGCCAGTTGGGAGCCTCTGGTCACCTGGAACCCATGGAGACATTCGGAGAATCCAGATTGGGACCAGACGGTCATCTGGCCCCATGGAAACTCTTGGAGAGGCCAGGGTGGAACTCTCAGTTCTCCTGGCCTTGTACCTCGATGTACAGTCAGCTTCCTAAGCTTGCCGCTTCCTTCTGTCTGTGGGGGCCCGCCAAAAGCGAGGGGGCCACTGGTTGAGGTAGTTGGCCCAGGCGGGCCAGCGGATGGGTTAGACTTTGTAATGTACCATCTTGTGTATTTGCTGGGACTGTTCTATGTGTTTAATGTCCGTTTTGTGGTTCAATAAATTATTGGCAAACTGTTTACCCTCACCCTGTGTTGTCTGAGGAGTATTACGCCCATGGAAGACCCTGTGTCTTCACACTCACAACAGCTATGAATATTGCTTAGTGATGACTGATCACTTCACCAAGTTCGCAGTGGTAACCCCTGAAGCTGCAGCCAGGGCCATCTGTTGGGACTTCATTCACGTATAGGGATGCCCGAAGAGAATTCACTTAGTCCAAGGGGCCTTCTTCCGGGGACGATTAATTGAAAAACTGCATCATCACTATGGGATCAATGAGTCACGAACTATGCCATATCACCCACAGAGGAATGGGGCCTGTGAACGCCCCATCTGGACTTTGCTACAAATGTTGCGGATCTTGGAAGAGAACAAGATGAAGTGGCGCAAATTTGTTTCTGAGTTAGTATGGGATTATAACAATCGAGTCCACGCGACTACCGGTTACACCCCTTATAAGCTGCTGCTTGGATGGAACAGACGAGAGATTACTGAACTGGAGTTGCCCTCGGAAGGCCCCTGCCTGAGCAGTCCAAGTACCTGGATCAGAGAACACTGATACCGACTTCAGACAGTAAGGAAGTTGGTCGAGCAGAAGTTTTGCGAGCTGGAACACTTATGTCGACCCCCGACATTGGGCAAACAGCTGTAGTCAGAGGACCGTGTGCTAGTGGAGGCTAAGCAACCCAAGAACAAGCTGGATCACTGCTGGGAAGCAGTACCCTGCAGAGTAGTAGAATCATAGAATCATAGAATGGTTGAGTTGGAAGGGACCTCCTGGGTCATCTGGTCCAACCCCCTGCTCAAAGCAGGATTCACTAGATCATCTCAGACAGATGTCTGTCCAGCCTCTGTTTGAAGATGTCCATTGAAGGGGAACTCACCACCTCTGGTGGCAGCCTGTTCCACTCATTAATCACCCTAACTGTCAAAAAGTTTTTTCTAATATCTAATCTGTGTCTCCTCCCATTTAGTTTCATCCCATTGCTTCTAGTCTTTCCTTCTGCAAATGAGAATAAAGATGATTCTTCTACAATGTGACAGCCCTTGACATATTTGTAGACAGCTATTAAGTCTCCTCTCAGTCTTCTTTTTTGCAAGCTAAACATTCCCAAATCCTGCAACCGTTCCTCATAGGACATGGTTTGCAGACCAGTCACCATTCTGGTCGCTCTTCTCTGAACTTGCTCCAGTTTGTCTATGTCTTTTTTAAAATGTGGTGCCCAAAACTGTACACAGTATTCCAGATGAGGTCTGACCAAAGAGGAGTAAAGACCGATAATGACTTCACGTGATCTAGACTGTATGCTTCTGTTAATACATCCCAGAATTGTATTTGCCTTTTTTGCTAGTAAGGAAGATCCACCTGGAAACTCCAGTCTATGAGGTTGGACCTGAGGCCGATCAGGGAGCATTATCCCGAGTGTTGCACCGAAATATGCTGCAGCCCTGTTCCTCTAAGGCAGAAGAGCTCACCAATACTAGGTGCCCAACAGGAGTGGTCGATGTCCCCCAAAGGGGAGTCATGGAAGAGGAGGAAGGATGTCTTACCGTGCCATTGAGTTCACCAGAGTTGCCGATGCCGCTCTCGAGTGGGACAGAGAATGAATAAGGAGTCAACGTACAATCTTCAAGTGCTCCAGAAGTGCCCCTACAGGAAAAGCCCCTCAGGACTGACCATGCCAATGACAGTATTCCCCCCAATAGGTACGCACAAGACAAATTTGTCTGGACACAGATATAGCAGAAAACCAGAGAGTACGCTCAAATATTGGCTGAACTTGGGTTACCCGAGGAGAAACTTCGAACTTTAAGGGGCTGAAACATCAGTGTTTATGTCAGAAAACTGGAGTAAATCACTCTTAATAGTCACCAAATTTTTGTTAATTGTGAAGTTGAATAAAAATGTTGTGAATTTTGGACTTTTTACACTAGCTTCAAGCAGCTTTGTGAACGAAGCTGGAGAGGAGCTGTGAATTAAGATTAGGGTTATAATTAGGGTTAGGGATAGGCTAGTACTAGAGTCAGGTAGAGGAGTAGGGTTAGTAATAGTGCTAGCATTTGGGATAGGGTTAGATCTAGGGCTAGAGTAGTAAAATAGTTGCTAAAAATGTAATAGAAAATAAAAAGTTAAAAAGAAATATAACAGTGTAATAACTTATTTTTAATTTAGTATATCTAATGGTCCATGGGCTACTGGGCACAAAATATTTGCTTTGCCTCTGGTGCTGGCAACACATGCTGTGCCACTGATGTACACTGAATAAAATTACAGTATAGATTATTTCTTCAGCTTGTTGTAATGCTGTTCGATTTCTAATATGTGAAATAATTTGTTTTTATTCAACGTGTTTCATTTTTTAATTTTTTTTGTAAATCCAATTTAAAGATTACTATATTTAAAAAAAATGTTTAGGGGATGATCATCAAGACTAGCATAGCGCAAATCTTTTCTTATTTTTAAAGGAAGATAGTATTTCCTGTGATGCTGTCCATACCTCCCTCGTCTAACTGATGGAGGCGCTAACCAAACAATGAGCCCCTTTTATTAGCCTGAGTGCGAAGAGAAATACTCATTGGAACATTAGAAAAGGAGAGCAGAGAGTGAGACTAGCATAACTCACTACTCATTTGTCCTCTTTTAGTACAAACGCTGTTACAGTGGGTCATAAAAACACATCATCTCCTCACATCCTCACACACTGCCCTGCTCCATCGCTCCTGTGCCTGACATGAAGGTCGTGCATCTAAATGCACCTTAACCCCTTCATGACATATGACTAAAATCATATGTCATATCCCTGCATTTGATGTGGGCTGGCAAACCGATCCCGCATCTTTCCCGATACATGCTGATTGATTTTAATCAGCTGTCATGTGCCTCTAACAGCCATGGGTGGAGTGGAGCTCCACCCGCAGCTGTTAACCTGTTAAATCCCGCTGTCGATTTCTGACAGCAGCATTTAACACGCACCAACAGCGCTGTGTTTCGTTCCATGCTCCCATCGGCATACCTGTGATGTCATTGCGGAGCACCGATGGTTTACCACGACAACCTGTGGTCTGCTGAAGACCTCCATGCCAGTCATTACGATAATCCTGTGCAAGCCAGCCCGTAGCAGGCGTTCATAGGAGATCATGATTTTAGCTATACATAGCAGTGCATCAGGGTCATAAAGTCTTGTTTTTTGAAGACTATTCCATGGAGGTAACCAGAAAACGCAAGGCTTTCAGCCCCATTTGCACCAGACTCCATAAAGAAAAAATCCGCTTCCAACCACATTACGATTGAAAGATTCAGATGGATCCTTGCCGGAATTTATTTCACCTGACAAGGCGGAGGTCTTTGTCAACAAGCTGTTGTGCCCAAGAGACCTAAAACGACCCCCAAAAATGGACAACGGGTCCCACTACTCACAGACCCCAGAAAGATCTGCGAACCGGATGGGCAAAGGAGAACAGAAAACTGATAATAAGGTGACAAGTAAAGTTAAATAAGAAATGATTTTCCTTCCTTGCAGACATACTGAGGTAGACTGTCGTCTTATTTGTCATATTATAATAGGAACTTTCACCCCCTTCATCTCCGAATTTTTGGGGCTTTGCTGACATATTGCATTTGGTGGAAGGGGGAGAGGTGAGGGTGAGGCGAAAGCATGGACAAAGGAAAGAAAAGAAATTTAACGTAATGGACAGGACGGAATTACTAGTAGTTATATACAAATGGTCAGGCAGAAGTGAAGCCCAGGAAAAAGGTCGTTCCCGGCGAGTTGGAGGAAAATGTTCCCGCTCTTGCTGGGACTAATATGTTGTGTTATACTGTATATGTTACTTACTGTTCAAATTTAGTATATAAGGCTGAATTCTATGTCTGTTTTCTTGTTCGTTTTTGCTTTCTTTTATGTAATCTAACTACATGCCATCATCACCATATCATTGTCTCTCCAGTTATACTTATCTACTTCAACTCTGAATATGACTATTGTGACTTGGAAGGGTAAAGGACTGAGATCTCCCAAAAAATGCATGAAAATGCTTCGGCATTTAAAACGCCTAAAACCTGACATAGCCCTCCTACAGGAGACACACCTTTGGGAAGTTGTTTTCCCCAGGATGAAGAAGCTGTGGGTGGGTAGTGTCTATGGTTCCCCTTCAGTGGACAGAAGGGCTGGGGTCCTAATCCTCATTAATAAACATTACACACACCAAAGCCATCAAACGGACAGTGAGGGTAGACTGGCCCACCTAATAATATCTACGCCGGAGGGGGTTTTCTCTATCTACAACATATATGCCCCCAATGCAGGGAACAAATCTTTTTTCAAACAACTGGAGACTAGACTCCTACTGGACTCTAATCCTATTAAAATAGTGGGAGGTGACTTCAACTCGGTGGCCTCAGTTCCTGAGGATAGGAAAAATGTCACAGGTGCCCCTCAAACAATAACTATTCATGACAAAGTGCTTTTGCCCCTTATGTCTGCCTGTCAACTGATGGATTCCTGGAGACTTCTCAACCCTAGTAACAGAGAATATACTCACTTTTCACACGCAAATGATTCATGGTCTCGGATCGACTATATACTTGTCTCCCCCTCTATGGTATCCAAATTAATTACGGTACATATTAATGACATAGTCATATCAGATCATGCTCCAGTAACTATAGAGTTATCCAAGACCTCCTCCCGGGGCTCTGACTTTTTTTGGAGATTTCCTAACTACTTTTGCAAAGATGAATCGTTCATCTTCTCTCTCAAACTATGGTGGCAGGAGATCATCTCGGATAACTCAGTGCACCAGGATGACCCTATACCTTTATGGGAGACGGCGAAGGCGGTACTTCAGGGGAAAACTCTGGTATATACATTTTCCCAGAAAAAAAAATGCTTAAAAAATATAGTGAACTCTCTACTGAACTAAAACAAGCCTACACCAAATTCTTACTTGACCCATCCCTCATAAATAAGGAACATTGGTCACAAAAACAAACAGAATTTAATCTCTATGCAGATTTAAGGGAAAATTTTTATCTTTCTAAGTCAGAAACCTACTTCTATAGATTTGGAAATAAGCCAGGACGGATGCTGGCTAATTTAGCTTAAGGAATGAGGAAACCACAAGGAAAATTCCAGCTAAGAAACTCAAAAGGAGAGATTCACACCAACCCAAAAACAATAAATGTGATCTTAGGCTCTTTTTATAAAGACCTATACAAAAACCCAAAACAAACCCCCTCCTCCACAGTTAAACTCCTCCACAGTTACACTCCTGGAAAAGGTTAAGCTGCTCACCTTCTCAGAGGAACAAAGGTGCATGTTGAATAAACCGATATCCGCAGAGGAGGTCACCAATTAAAAGCTTGAGTCTAAACAAAGCCCCCAGCCCTGATGGCTATACTAATGAATTCTTTAAATCGCTGGTGGTGGAAATTTCCCAATGTTGGTGCCTATCTTTAATAAAATATCTCAAGGTGATCCCATTTTTCCTTCTGCAAACATGGCATACATTAAACTATTATTAAAGAAAGATAAAGACCCTTTGTCCTCCAGTTCTTATAGGCCAATTTCTCTCATTAATGCGGATATCAAAATCATGTCCAAAATAATGGCCGATAGACTGGCCTCAATATTGCCCAACCTGATATCTCCTGCTCAAGCGGGTTTTATTAAGGGACGATCAGCTACTTTGAATATAAGAAAGGTACTCTTGGTTCTAGATAAAATCTACACCTCACCTAACTTAAAAAATTCCCCAGCAATCATCTCATTAGACGCGGAAAAGGCCTTTGACAACATAAATTGGGAATGGCTATATAAGGTACTAACAAAAATGTAATTAACAGGCCCCTTGTTTAACTATGTACGTAATTTATACGCATCTCCAAAGGCTCAGATTTACACTCCAGGATTTTTGTCCACTCCCTTTCCCCTCGAAAAAGGAACGAGACAAGGCTGTCCATTGTCCCCCCTCCTGTTCAATTTAGCTCTGAAACCCTTAGTCCGCATATTATCAGATCCATACACTTTTTCAGGCATCCAGTTCACAAAGAGATCAATACAGGCAGCCTTTTTTGCTGACGACGTCATTTTATTTATGTCTGATCCCATTCAGCATTTGCCTAAAGTTCTCGAACTACTTAAAAACTTCGGCACTTACTCCGGGTTTAAAATAAATGTCAAATAAGAAATACTCCCCTTAACCGAGAGAGGAATAAAATTATTCCCGAGTGGATCTTTCGGTGGCATAACGTTAGCCCCCTCATATATTACATACTTGGGTATCAAGATAGGTCGCTTGCCCTCGTCTTTATACACTCTAAACTATCCCCTCCTTATTAAGAAAATTATTAATTAGCTAAAGACCTGGCAAAATCTACCCTTATCCTTTATGGGTAGGGCACACTTGATGAAGATGATAAGTATGGCAAAGCTCATGAATCATCTACAAACCATAACATTACTTTTAAAACACTCAGACGTTACTATACTTAATAGAGCTTTTAGTCAGTTCATCTGGAAGGGAAAACGTCCCAGAATTATTATGAATAAACTCATAGCCTCCAAGGAAGAGGGAGGCATCAACTTTCCATGCATTAGAAATTACAACCTAGCTTGCCTTTTTCAATATATATAATAGATTGGCTTCATAAAAGACATACAGTACAGACCAAAAGTTTGGACACACCTTCTCATTTAAAGATTTTTCTGTATTTTCATGACTATGAGAATTGTACATTCACACTGAAGGCATCAAAACTATGAATTAACACATGTGGAATTATATACTTAACAAAAAAGTGTGAAACAACTGAAAATATGTCTTATATTCTAGGTTCTTCAAATAGCCACCTTTTGCTTTGATGACTGCTTTGCACACTCTTGGCATTCTCTTGATGAGCTTCAAGAGGTAGTCACCGGAAATGGTCTTCCAAAAATCTTGAAGGAGTTCCCAGAGATGCTTAGCAGTTGTTGGCCCTTTTGCCTTCACTCTGCGGTCCAGCTCACCCCAAACCATCTCGATTGGGTTCAGGTCTGGTGACTATGGAGGCCAGGTCATCTGGAGTAGCACCCCATCACTCTCTTGCTTGGTCAAATAGCCCTTACACAGCCTGGAGGTCTGTTTGGGGTCATTGTCCTGTTGAAAAAGAAACGATGGTCCAACTAAACGCAAACCGGATGGAATAGCATGCCGCTATGCTGGTTCAGTATGCCTTCAAATTTGAGATAAATCCCCAACAGTGTCACCAGCAAAGCACCCCTACACCATCACACCTCCTCCTCCATGCTTCATGGTGGGAACCAGGCATGTAGAGTCCATCCGTTCACCTTTTCTGCGTCGCACAAAGAATCGGTGGTTGGAACCAAAGATCTCAAATTTGGACTCATCAGACCAAAGCACAGATTTCCACTGGTCTAATGTCCATTCCTTGTGGTCTTTAGCCCAAGCAAGTCTCTTCTGCTTGTTGCCTGTCCTTAGCAGTGGTTTCCTAGCAGCTATTTTACCATGAAGGCCGTCTGCACAAAGTCTCCTCTTAACAGTTGTTGAAGAGATGTGTCTGCTGCTAGAACTCTGTGTGGCATTGACCTGGTCTCTAATCTGAGCTGCTGTTAACCTGCAATTTCTCAAGCTGGTGACTCAGATAAACTTATCCTCAGAAGCAGAGGTGACTCTTGGTCTTCCTTTCCTGGGGCGGTCCTCATGTGAGCCAGT
The DNA here is from genome assembly GCF_046119375.1 of Phyllobates terribilis. Lineage (NCBI taxonomy): Eukaryota > Metazoa > Chordata > Amphibia > Anura > Dendrobatidae > Phyllobates > Phyllobates terribilis. Next base: position 335,925,916 of record NW_027362762.1, read on the forward strand.
TTCTTTGTAGCGCTTGATGGTTTTTGCAACTGCACTTGGGGACACTTTCAAAGTTTTCCCAATTTTTCGGACTGACTGACCTTCATTTCTTAAAGTAATGATGGCCACTAGTTTTTCTTTACTTAGCTGCTTTTTTCTTGCCATAATACAAATTCTAACAGTCTATTCAGTAGGATTATCAGCTGTGTATCCACCAGACTTCTGCACAACACAACTTATGGTCCCAACCCCATTTATAAAGCAAGAAATCCCACTTATTAAACCTGACAGGGCACACCTGTGAAGTGAAAACCATTTCCTGTGACTACCTCTTGAAGCTCATCAAGAGAATGCCAAGAGTGTACAAAGCAGTCATCAAAACAAAAGGTGAGTACTTTGAAGAACCTAGAATATAAGACATATTTTCAGTTGTTTCACACTTTTTTGTAAAGTATATAATTCCACATGTGTTAATTCATAGTTTTGATGCCTTCAGTGTGAATGTACTATTCTCATAGTCATGAAAATACAGAAAAATCTTTAAATGAGAAGGTGTGTCCAAACTTTTGGTCTGTACTGTACATATTCGGACTACTCGCTAGATTCTGACTATGCAAACCCTAACAAATTAATAGGTAGTCCCCCCAAGCTACTACATACCTGGCTTATATTGGCGAAAAAACAGCTCCTAAAACATTGGCTAGATCCCAATATCCCCCCCATTACGGAACTAATAGCACAAATGAAGCATTATATGGAGGTAGAACAACAAGATGCCCTACTGTATGTACTAAAGAGAAGCAAGCAGGCAAATACCTTCTAAAATGGAAACAGTTTATTATAAATTGCTGTTCAATAGAGGACAAAAGGAAAATGGTAGAACACTTTGCATCTACAGCATGGTATATACTAGAAGATCTCAAAAATAAAATAGGTCCACTACATTTAACTTAAAATGAAGAAAAGAATGGTGAGGAGAACAATCAATGGGCCAGGACTTCTGGCATAGATATAAATGCATTAATTATCCATGATGGCTTCAATGAGATATAAGACATACTGTCAACTAATTCATTTTGTTGTTTGTTATATCTGTTATACCAATTAAATATGTGAATAGAGTTGTTATAGACCCAGTCTGCGTACGGGCACTCTTACCTCTCTATGTACCAGATTAAATGTATGTTATGTATTTATGTTTTGAAAAATCAAATAAAAATGATGTTGAAAAAAAAAATACACATATTTGGTATCGCTATGTTTGTAAAAGTCTAATTTATCAAAATATAAAATAAATTATTCCATATAAATGGTGTAATGAAAAAATAATTACGCTTTTTTGGCCACCGCAACATTGCAATAAAATGCAATAAAAGGCGATCAAAGCACTGTTTCCATCCCAAAATGGTATCAGTAAAAATGTAAGCTCAGGGAGCAAAAAATAAGCCCTCATATCCCAAAAAATGAAATATTACGTCTTGGAAGATGGCACCAAAAGCAAAAAAATTCTTACAAATTTCCCTAATTTTTTCACCACTTAAATAAAAAAAAAACTATACATGTTTGGTATCTGCATAATCGTACTGACCTGAAGAATCATATTACCATATTACCAAGTCAGTTCTACCATATAGTGCACATGGTAAATAAAAAAAAAAAAAAACAATTGTGAAATTGCACTTTTTTTGCAAATATATTAGATATGTATTAGATAGAATAGATAGACATAGAGAATAGATATCCTGCAGATATATAATTTCACAACCCCCTACATATTTTAAAATTGCACCCATTAGTGCCTTTCATGTGGAGTTTATTGCCAAGCTTTTTATGCTTGTTTAACCTAATAAAAAATAAATTTAAAAAAAATGACGTGGAGTCTCCCCTATTTTATGAAATCAGCAGCAGCCTTACTCCTTTTCACAGCCGTCTGGTCTCGTGGAGCGCAGTATGAGCTGGGAGTGGCTGCTGCTAACAGATTATGGAGCCTCAGAGCGAAAGACTTTGAACAACATTGGGGAATTGGGGAATGTCAGGGAAGTGCTGGACTATTTCAGACCTGCGTGGGACCTTTTTTTTTAGAATAAATTGGTGGAAAAGGGACAGTGTCTTGTTTTTATTTCAGGTTTCCATTTGTGGACTATGCCAGATTCCCTAGACTTCATTGGATTCTCTGGACTACATTGGACATGCATGTTTTTTTTTTTATAAATTGGTAAACCAGGGAAAAAGTTGGGGACTGTTTTTTAAAATAAACTATTTTTGTGTGTGTGTTTTTTACTTTTTAGTATTGAGTTATGAATGGGGGTGTCTGATAGACACCTCTCCATTCATAACAAAAGAGCTTGTCAGGAATGGGGGAATTTTAGAAATTTCCAATTTTTTTTTTACCACTTGAATAGAAAAAAAAAAAACTATGCATGTTTAGTGTCTGGAGAATCATATTGCAAGGTTAGTTTTACTATGTAGTGAATATGGTAAAGAAAAAAAACAAAAAGCAATTGTGAAATTGCACTTTTTTTGCAATTTCAATGCATTGGAATTTTTTTCCCACTTTCCAGTGCATCACGATAAAGTGAATGGTGTCATTCAAAAGTACAACTTGTCCTGCAAATATCAAGCCCTCGCACAGCTAGATTGATGAAAAAATAAAAAATTTTTTACTCTTGGAAGAAGGGGAGGAAAAAGCGAAAACGAAAAAACTAAAAATGGCCACTGCGTGAAGAGTTAAATGTTACGTTTTATTAGTACTTCGCCTTAAATTTATCTCACCTCTGCTGTATTCATTATAATTCTTGAGAGTTTTCATATAACCTCTTTTCCAAACAAGGGTTTAGAAGCATTGTTATTTTCTTAAAGGGAACCTGTCACGTGACAAAACGCTTTTAACCTGCAGATGTGGGGTTAGTCTGCAAGGTAATAGCGTTCTGAATCTGCTTTTCGCCAGCACTTAGAGTAGGGGCTTTCACCTGGCACTGACTGACAACAGCTCAGTATTAGGGCCGGCTGTCAGTCAGTGCTTGGGGCACGGTTACAGCCGCTGCTCTCTATACACAGAATGGTGACTGAGCCCACACCAGCTCCGCCCCCATGACTGAAACCCGAATGCTACTGGGAGAAATAAAGGTAATTTCCTCCAGGCAGCGGGGGTCTAAGTCAGAAAACTATTAACCTGCAGATTAACCCCATATCAGAAGGTTAATAACATTTTATAAAGTGACATGTTCCCTTTAAATTAGGAGAAGAAAAAACCTCCTCAACCACCTCTACTGCAGTAGCAGCCAAAAGCTTCCCTGTTGATTGAGGACACTTTAGTATTTGTTAACATTTGGCCAACAACAATACTAATTTAAGATTCAAGCATCTTCTGAAGATTGATGTCTCTTTAAATATACCATACAATTACTTGGTCTTGCTGCCTGCCATGTGTTTTATTGTATAATTTTCAGGATCAGTAATACACGTTTGTGAACACGGGTATGTGAAACCTCTTGCTTTCTGAGTTTTTCATCCTTTTTGTACAATTTTTAAGCTAGTGGTGTCTTGTCCCATAGTGATGCATGGCTATAAATATTGTTCCACAGATCCTGTAACTAGGGGTTTTGATAAAATGCAATGGAATTTTTGTGATATATAACACTGCCTAGTGATAAAGAGGCAGAGATAAGTCAAGTGAATTAAAAACAACTCAAGCAATGTTAGAACTGTGATTTATTTGCTATAATCTCTTTAGCAGAATACGAATTCAAGATATTTCTTGAACTTGTATAAATGGAAGGCTTTCATAAATTGTATGAATGCAGGAAGAAAAACATATCATCAAAAGATACCTAACCACAGCAAATTGATTTTCCTTTACAGTTTCCACAATGAGAAAGTAAAAAATAGAGAGAAAGTTAAAAAAGATGGTATCAAGTCAAGTTATCCTGACTTTTATGAGTAAATATATATACATGTGTGTGTGTGTGTATATTTATATATATATATATGTATATATATATATATGTGTATATATATATATATATATATATATATATATATATCTCTTTTACAACAACCCATTTGGATCACAAACATCATGATTAGAGGTTCAAAAGTGGGAACAGTGCCCCTTTTGTCCCCCAAAAACAACTCCATATACATGCAATAATTTATAGCAAAGAGAAAAATGGAGCCTTCAATAGCTTAGAACGATTATTCAAGCTTTATTGCATATAAAGATTAAAATCAGTAACAAAAAACACCCATGTAACATTTATGCACAAAAATGTGATCAACATAGACCTCAATCTGTGAGTAGCCAGTGGCGCCAATTACAATGTGGTATCATGAATAGTGACTATGCCTCAAGGGCATTCCTATACATAGTACATACTGATAGTATCTAATGAGTCCATAAGTAAAACCCTGAGCCAAAGGGAAGGTATAGTACCTAGTACATCTTGGTAGTTATCAATAGGCTCAAGGGAGAATACATATTAAATAATTGGACTCAAGAACCTACCCAGCAGTTGGAGATGGACGCCAATGGGATCGTCAGCCTAGTGAGAAGATTCCCCACATCCCCTACGCACGTTTCGCTTGTATAAATGACCACTTCATCATGTGTGTATATATATATATATATATATATATATATATATATATATATATATATATATACAGTACAGACCAAAAGTTTGGACACACCTTCTCATTTAAAGATTTTTCTGTATTTTCATAACTTTGAAAATTTTACATTCACACTGAAGGCATCAAAACTATGAATTAACACATGTGGAATTATATACTTAACAAAAAAATGGGAAAAAAACTGAAAATATGTCTTATATTCTAGGTTCTTCAAAGTAGCCACCTTTTGCTTTGATGACTGCTTTGCACACTCTTGGCATTCTCTTGATGAGCTTCAAGAGGTAGTCATCGGAAATGGTTTTCACTTCACAGGTGTGCCCTGTCAGGTTTAATAAGTGGGATTTCTTGCCTTATAAATGGGGTTGGGACCATCAGTTGTGTTGTGCAGAAGTCAGGTGGATACACAGCTGATAGTCCTACTGAATAGACTGTTAGAATTTGTATTTTGACAAGAACAAAGCAGCTAAGTAAAGAAAAATGAGTGGCCATCATTACTTTAAGAAATGAAGGTCAGTCATTTGGGCAATTGGGCAAACTTTGAAAGTGTCCCCAAGTGCAGTTGCAAAAACCATCAAGCGCTACAAAGAAACTGGTTCACATGAGGACCGCCCCAGGAAAGGAAGACCAAGAGTCACCTCTGCTTCTGAGGATAAGTTTATCCAAGTCACCAGCCTCAGAAATCGCAGGTTAACAGCAGCTCAGATTAGAGACCAGGTCAATGCCACACAGAGTTCTAGCAGCAGACACATCTCTACAACAACTGTTAAGAGGAGACTTTGTGCAGCAGGCCTTCATGGTAAAATAGCTGCTAGGTAACCACTGCTAAGGACAGGCAACAACCAGAAGAGACTTGTTTGGGCTAAAGAACACAAGGAATGAACATTAGACCAGTGGAAATCTGTGCTTTCATCTGATGAGTCCAAATTTGAGATCTTTGGTTCCAACCACCATATCTTTTTGCGACGCAGAAAAGGTGAACCGATGGACTCTACATGCCTGGTTCCCACCGTGAAGCATGGAGGAGGAGGTGTGATGGTGTGGGGGTGCTTTGATGGTGACACTGTTGGGGATTTATTCAAAATTGAAGGCATACTGAACCAGCATGGCTACCACAGCATCTTGCAGCGGCATGCTATTTCATCCGGTTTGCGTTTAGCTGGACCATCATTTATTTTCAACAGGACAATGACCCCAAACACACCTCCAGGCTGTGAAAGGACTATTTGACAAGGAAGGAGAGTGATGGGGTGCAACGCCAGATGACCTGGCCTCCACAGTCAACAGACCTGAACCCAATCGAGATTGTTTTGGGTGAGCTGGACCGCAGAGTGAAGGCAAAAGGGCCAACAAGTGCTAAGCATCTCTGGGAACTCTTTCAAGACTGTTGGAAGACCATTTCCAGTGACTACCTCTTGAAGCTCATCAAGAGAATGCAAAGCAGTCATCAAAGCAAAAGGTGGCTACTTTGAAGAACCTAGAATATAAGACATATTTTCAGTTGTTTCACACTTTTTTGTTAAGTATATAATTCCACATGTGTTAATTCATAGTTTTGATGCCTTCAGTGTGAATGTACAATTTTCATAGTCATGAAAATACAGAAAAATCTTTAAATGAGAAGGTGTGTCCAAACTTTTGGTCTGTACTGTATATATATAAACTGTATAAACATATACAGTAGGGAAAATAAGTATTTCATACACTGCCGATTTTACAAGTTTTCCCACCTACAAACAATGGAGAGGTATGTCTTTTTTATCGTAAGTACACTTCAACTGTGAGAGACAGAATCTAAAAATAATCCCGAAACTCATATTGTATGATTTTTACATAATAAACTTGCATTTTATTGCATGAAATTAGTATTTGATACAATAGAAAAACAGAACTCAATATTTAGTACAGAAACCATTGTTTGCAATTACAGAGAGACGTTTCCTGCAGTTCTTGACCAAGTTTGCATGCACTGCAGCAGGGATTTTGGCCCACTTCTTCATACAGATCTTCTCCAGATCTTTCAGGTTTCGGGGCTGTTGCTGGGCAACACCGAGTTTCAGTTCCCTCTAAAGATTTTCTATTGGGTTCAGATCTGGAGACTGGCTAGGCCACTCCAGGACCTTGACATGCTTCTTATGGAGCCACTCCTTAGTTGCCCTGGCTTTGTGTTTCGGATCATAGTCATGCTGGAAGACCCAGTCATGACCAATCTTCAATGCTTTTACTGAGGGGAGGAGGTTGTTGGCCAAAATCTCACGATACATGACCCCATCCATCCTCCCTTCAATATGGTGCAGTCATCCTATGCCCTTTGAAGAAAAGCTCCCCTAAAGCATGATGTTTCTCCCACCATGCTTCATGGTTGGGACGGTGTTCTTAGAGTTGTACTCATCCTTCTTGTTCCCCCAAATATGGCGAGTGAAGTTGATACCAAAAAGTTCTATTTTGGTATCATCTGACCACATGACCTTCTCCCATGCATCCTTTCAATCATCCAGATGGTCATTTGTGAACTTCAATGGGCCTGGACATGTGCTGGCGTGAGCAGAGGGACCTTGCGTGCCCTGCAGGATTTTGCAACAAATTTTAGCATCTTAAAGGAAATTTTCTGACACCTCCTGCTTAAAACCCAAAAAGTCAGAAGGATCGTAAAGCCCCGCTTTCACGGTCTGTATTCAAACTGAAAATCAAGATCAAGCGAGTAATATTGAATTAGTAAGTCAATTTTACTTAGCAAACAAATAATAAATGAGTAATAATTAGTGTTGAGCGATACCTTCCGATATCGGGAAATATCGGATCGGATTGGATCGGACCGATACCGAAAAAGTATCGGATATCGCCGATTCCGATACCGGAAACCAATGCAAGTCAATGGGACATAAATATCGGAATTAAAATAAACCCTTTCTTTCCTTGTAGGTTATTTCTACATGAAGGAAAACAACTAAGAATAATGTAGAATGTATTGGGGGAGGTGGGGGAGACAATAAAGGCATAGAGGTTTAGCCCAGTCAAATGGAATAGCAGGAATTAATATTTTTTTATTATGTTCTGAGTTACGGAAATATTAACTATGTTAAGTATTTTTATATTTTGTCAGATATTTATGTTTCACTACTTCCATGCTCTTCACCTTCTTTTTTACTTCTCCCACACTTTCTCCTTCATCATCCTCAGCATCTTTTTCATCCACTTCTTCTTCACCTTCTTCTTCTTCACCTTCTTCGTATTATTCTTTTTTTTACATTCTTCATATTCTACTTCTTCATCTTCTTCATATTCTTCTTCTTCATCATATTCTTATTTGTGACAGGCATTCCTGTAGTTGTTATCTATAAAAGGTTGGACATTACACCTTTCGTTCTGCCCGTCACAAAAGATTTACAACAGGATTTGTCCGCGTTCAGTTTGGCCTGCAGCAGCAGGTCTTTTCCAGGGGCACCACGAGGAGGAACGGACTCACCCCCATACACTGCTTAGTCATCTTCTGCTTATAATTTAGATATTATCTTTTGCTCTGATTTTTAGTCTTATGCTTAATGTTCTTCCGCTTTTTGTTCTGCAGCTTCTTGTATTTCTGCTTCTTGGTTTTCTGTCTCTTGTTTTTCTGTATCTTGGTGCTTGTCTTCTCTTCTTTGTCTTCTTGGTCAACTTCTTCAGGGTCATCTTCTTGGTCTTCTTCGGGGTGGTCTTCAGGGTCGTCGTCTTCGGGGGTCCTCGTCTTCGGGGTCCTCGTCTTCTTCGGGTTGGTCTTCTGGGTCCTCGTCTTCGGGGTCCTCGTCTTCTTCGGGGTGGTCTTCAGGGTCCTCGTCTTCTTCGGGGTGGTCTTCAGGGTCCTCGTCTTCTTCGGGGTGGTCTTCAGGGTCCTCGTCTTCAGGGTCATTGTCTTCGGGGTCCTCGTCTTCTTAGGGTTGGTCTTCAGGGTCCTCGTCTTCAGGGTCCTCGTCAGGGAGATCCAGAGTGATTACCAAGAACCATTTCAAAAAGCTTGAACTTGGAAATGTAGCAGAAGGTACAAGAAAGCTGAGGAACTACCGAGGACCAGCTGACGGTACTGGAACCCGGATGGATAGCAGAAGGTACAAGAGCCAATGGAACTACCGAGGACCAGCTGATGTTACTGGAACTCGGTTACTAAGCAGGAGGTACCTGTGCCAGAAAGCACTACCAAGGACCAGCAGACGTTGGTGGAACTTGGATACCGAGAAGGAGGCACCTAATCCAAAGGCACTGCCGAGAACCAGCTGACGGTACTGGAACCCGGATGGGTAGCAGAAGGTACAAGAGCCAATGGAACTACCGAGGACCAGCTGATGTTACTGGAACCCGGATGGGTAGCAGAAGGTACAAGAGCCAATGGAACTACCGAGGACCAGCTGATGTTACTGGAACTCGGTTACTAAGCAGGAGGTACCTGTGCCAGAAAGCACTACCAAGGACCAGCAGACGTTGGTGGAACTTGGATACCGAGAAGGAGGCACCTAATCCAAAGGCACTGCCGAGAACCAGCTGACGGTACTGGAACCCGGATGGGTAGCAGAAGGTACCCATGTAAAAAAAAAGGTCAAGGCCGCGAGCCGGCCGCAGTTACCAAAACCCACAGTCCTACAGAGGGTGCTTGTCCTATTGGCACTATGGAACCAGCCTTCATTGCCAGATCCCGCAGCCCACATAGGAGTCACCTAAACTGCAGGCACCATAGAGTCGGCTAACCCGACCGCAACACGACAGGACAACGCATTGGAGGCAAAGTGACGTTGACACTACCCGGAAACAGCTGGCGTGCTGGAACCAGGCTGGGCAGGAGGGAGTACCCGTGCCAAAGACACTGCCGAGAACCAGCTGACGGTACTGGAACCCGGATGGGTAGCAGAAGGTACAAGAGCCAATGGAACTGCCGAGAACCAGCTGGCGGTGCTGGAGCCCAGGGTAAATACTAAAAACAGAAGAGCCAGAGGTGTATTTGGAGGAGGTTTTAAATCCGTACTACAGTGGATGTGGACAAAGCAGAAGAATTTGCCGGACACACAGCTGGGGATCAGCTGACGTTACTGAATCCCAATAACACTGGAGCAAGCGTTGACTGTGCAGACGGCACTTCTGAGCAGCAACTAGCGGTATTGGAGCCCAGGGTAAATACTAAAAACGGAGGAGCCAGAGGTGTAATTGGAGCAAGTTTTAAATAAGTAGCACAGTGAATATGGACAGAGCAGGAGAAATTGCCGTGAACACAGCAGGGGAACAGCTGACGTTACCGAACCCCAATAACACCGCAGCAAGTGTTGACTGTGCAGACGGCACTTCCGAGCGCCAACTGGCGGTGCTGGAGCCCAGGGATAAGAATGAAAACAGAGGAGCCAGAGGTGTAATTGGAGCAACTTTAAAATCTGTAGTAGTGAGAATGTGGACAGAGCAGGAGAAATTGCCGTCCGCACAGCAGGGGAACAGCTGACGTTACTGAACCCCAATAACATGGTAGCAAGTGTTGACTGTGCAGACAGCACTTCCGAGCGCCAAATGGCGGTGCTGGAGCCCAGGGATAAGAATGAAAACAGAGGAGCCAGAGGTGTAATTCGAGCAACTTTAAAATCTGTAGTAGTGAGAATGTGGACAGAGCAGGAGAAATTGCCGTCCGCACAGCAGGGGAACAGCTGACGTTACTGAACCCCAATAACACGGCAGCAAGTGTTGACTGTGCAGACAGCACTTCCGAGCGCCAACTGGCGGTGTTGGAGCCCAGGGTAAATACTAAAAACGGAGGAGCCAGAGGTGTAATTGGAGCAAGTTTTAAATAAGTAGCACAGTGAATATGGACAGAGCAGGAGAAATTGCCGTGAACACAGCAGGGGAACAGCTGACGTTACTGAACCCCAATAACATGGTAGCAAGTGTTGACTGTGCAGACGGCACTTCCGAGCGCCAACTGGCGGTGCTGGAGCCCAGGGATAAGAATGAAAACAGAGGAGCCAGAGGTGTAATTCGAGCAACTTTAAAATGTGTAGTACAGTGGATTTGGACAAAGCAGGAGAAATTGCCGTCCGCACAGCAGGAGAACAGCTGACGTTACTGAACCCCAATAACACGGCAGCAAGTGTTGACTGTGCAGACGGCACTTCCGTGCGCCAACTGGCGGTGTTGGAGCTCAGGGATAATACTGAAAACAGAGGAGCCAGAGGTGTAATTGGAGCAACTTTAAAATCTGTAGTAGTGAGAATGTGGACAGAGCAGGAGAAATTGCCGTCCGCACAGCAGGGGAACAGCTGACGTTACTGAACCCCAATAACATGGTAGCAAGTGTTGACTGTGCAGACAGCACTTCCGAGCGCCAACTGGCGGTGCTGGAGCCCAGGGATAAGAATGAAAACAGAGGAGCCAGAGGAGTAATTGGAGCAACTTTAAAATGTGTAGTACAGTGGATGTGGACAAATCAGGAGAAATTGCCGTCCGCACAGCAGGAGAACAGCTGACGTTACTGAACCCCAATAACACGGCAGCAAGTGTTGACTGTGCAGACGGCACTTCCGAGCGCCAACTGGCGGTGCTGGAGCCCAGGGATAAGAATGAAAACAGAGGAGCCAGAGGTGTAATTGGAGCAACTTTAAAATCTGTAGTAGTGAGAATGTGGACAGAGCAGGAGAAATTGCCGTCCGCACAGCAGGGGAACAGCTGACGTTACTGAACCCCAATAACATGGTAGCAAGTGTTGACTGTGCAGACAGCACTTCCGAGCGCCAACTGGCGGTGCTGGAGCCCAGGGATAAGAATGAAAACAGAGGAGCCAGAGGTGTAATTGGAGCAACTTTAAAATCTGTAGTAGTGAGAATGTGGACAGAGCAGGAGAAATTGCCGTCCGCACAGCAGGGGAACAGCTGACGTTACTGAACCCCAATAACACGGCAGCAAGTGTTGACTGTGCAGACAGCACTTCCGAGCGCCAACTGGCGGTGTTGGAGCCCAGGGTAAATACTAAAAACGGAGGAGCCAGAGGTGTAATTGGAGCAAGTTTTAAATAAGTAGCACAGTGAATATGGACAGAGCAGGAGAAATTGCCGTGAACACAGCAGGGGAACAGCTGACGTTACTGAACCCCAATAACATGGTAGCAAGTGTTGACTGTGCAGACGGCACTTCCGAGCGCCAACTGGCGGTGCTGGAGCCCAGGGATAAGAATGAAAACAGAGGAGCCAGAGGTGTAATTCGAGCAACTTTAAAATGTGTAGTACAGTGGATTTGGACAAAGCAGGAGAAATTGCCGTCCGCACAGCAGGAGAACAGCTGACGTTACTGAACCCCAATAACACGGCAGCAAGTGTTGACTGTGCAGACGGCACTTCCGTGCGCCAACTGGCGGTGTTGGAGCTCAGGGATAATACTGAAAACAGAGGAGCCAGAGGTGTAATTGGAGCAACTTTAAAATCTGTAGTAGTGAGAATGTGGACAGAGCAGGAGAAATTGCCGTCCGCACAGCAGGGGAACAGCTGACGTTACTGAACCCCAATAACATGGTAGCAAGTGTTGACTGTGCAGACAGCACTTCCGAGCGCCAACTGGCGGTGCTGGAGCCCAGGGATAAGAATGAAAACAGAGGAGCCAGAGGAGTAATTGGAGCAACTTTAAAATGTGTAGTACAGTGGATGTGGACAAATCAGGAGAAATTGCCGTCCGCACAGCAGGAGAACAGCTGACGTTACTGAACCCCAATAACACGGCAGCAAGTGTTGACTGTGCAGACGGCACTTCCGAGCGCCAACTGGCGGTGTTGGAGCTCAGGGATTACAGTTCAGGTGGTAGAAACATGAACAGAACAGGAGACCTGGATACTGTTGCCAACCAATTATTTATTCTGGAAGAGGACTGGCAAATTCATGAGAGATCCAGGCCTTGTTCATTTTGAGAAAAGTAAGCCGGTCAACGTTATCGGAGGATAGTCGCATGCGACGGTCTGTTAGTACACCACCTGCGGCACTAAAGACGCGTTCCGATAATACACTAGCAGCAGGGCAAGCTAGCACCTCCAGTGCATACTGACTAAGCTCTGGCCATGTATCCAGCTTACAGACCCAAAACTTGAAGGGAGAAGAGCCGTCTGGGAGTACACTAAGAGGGCAAGACATGTAGTCTGTCACCATCTGACGGAAACGTTGCCTCCTGCTGACTGGAGCTGTCTGTGATGGTGTAGACATTTGTGGCGGCGGGGACACAAAACTTTGCCACATTTCGGCCATACTGGTCTTGCCTTGTGCTGAGGCGCTGCTTCTGCTCCCTCTTTGTGCAGAGCTTCCTCCACTGCCTCGACGCACTGAGCTGCTTTGTAAAGCACTAGCAGCACTGCTCTCGGTTGGAATGGAGAACATGATGGAATGCACCAGTGCGTCTTGGTACTCCCGCATTTTACGCTCCCGGTTCAATGGTGTTATGAGGCTTTGTAAGTTGTCCCGGTAGCGAGGATCTAGGAGGGTGGACACCCAATAATCAGCCGTGTTGAGAATGTGGGCGATGCGGCGGTCGTTTCTGAGGCACTGCAGCATGAAATCAACCATGTGCTGCAGACTGCCAACTGGCCAAGAAACGCTGTCCCCTGCTTGAGGCGTGATCTCTGCCTGCTCTGCATCACCCCACCCTCGCTCTAGATACTGACTACTAGAGCATTGCGTACCTCCCTCCTCTGGACAGATGTCTTCCTCATCCATTGACTCCTCCTCATCCTCCTCACAAAGTGTCCCCTGCCTAGGCCTTTGTGAGGAACCACGTTGCGCAGACTGTAGAGAAGCAGATGGCATTTGTGACTCCTCATCCTCCACCTCTTCCAAAACCTCGTCCCTTAGTGCTTGCAGTGTTTTTTCAAGCAGGCAGATAAGGGGGATAGTCATGCTGACTAGTGCATCATCTGCACTCGCCATCCGCGTGGAATAATCGAAGGCACGCAAAACGTGGCAAATGTCCTTCATAGAGGCCCACTCAGTGGTGGTGAAGTGTGAACGGCGCGCACTGCGACTTGTTTGCGCCTGCTGCAGCTGGTACTCCATTACTGCTGCCTGCTGCTCACACAACCTCTCCAACATATGTAACGTTGAATTCCACCTGGTGGGTAGGTCACATATGATGCGATGTTCCGGAAGACATAATCGGCGCTGCAGAGCTGCAATGCGTGATCTTGCATTGCTGGAACGCCGCAAGTGAGCGCACTCTATGCGGACCTTGTGAAGCAGTGCATCAAGATCCGGATAGTCCCTCAAAAAACTCTGCACGACCAAGTTGAGCACATGTGCCAGACATGGGATGTGAGTGAGGTTGCCTAGGCCCAGAGCTGCCACCAGATTTCGGCCATTGTCACACACTACCATGCCTGGCTGGAGATTCGCTGGCACAAACCACACGTCACTCTGCTGCTTGATGGCATTCCAGAGCTCCTGCGCTGTGTGGCTTCGATTCCCCAAAGAAATTAATTTTAATACGGCCTGTTGACGTTTGGCCACGGCTGTGCTCATATCGGTCATCATAACAGGTAACCGTTCACGGGTCGATGTGGAGGTAGACCGTAACGGCTCCTGCAGCGCTGATTCAGAGGAACTGGAGTATGAGGAGGAGTCAATGTGTACAGACTGGATTCCTGCAATCCTTGGAGTTGGCAGAACACGTACAGCGCCACTCTCAAGATCTGTACCCGGCTCCACAACATTTACCCAATGGGCAGTGAGGGAAAGGTATCGTCCCTGTCCATGCTTACTGGTCCACGCATCAGTGGTCAGGTGGACCTTGCTACTGACGGCGTTTTGTAGCGCATGTTTAATTTTTCCCTCCACATGATGTTGCAGGGCAGGGACGGCTTGCCTGCTGAAATAAAAGCGGCTGGGCACGTTGTATTGTGGGACTGCCAATGCCATAAAGTTACGGAATGTGTCAGTCTCCACCAGCCTGAATGATAGCATTTCAAGGGCCAGTAGTTTAGCAATGCCAGCATTCAGAGCCTGTGCTCGGGGGTGGTTTGCCGAGTATGGGCGCCTTTTCTCCCATGCCTGTGCTAACGATGGCTGTAGACTGGCCTGGGAGTGTGAGGATGACTGGGAAAGTGGTGCTGTGGGTGGAATTACACTGTGTCTCTGTACAACAGTGCCAGAGATTCTTCCATGGCGATCCTGTGAGGAAGCCGAACCAGCTGTGTGTGAGCTGGAGGAAGAGGCTACAACACGAGCTGAAGAGGTGGTAGGTGGCGCTGTAGGTTGGCCTAGGTCTTCAGTGTGTTTGTGTAACTCCACCACGTGCTTGGTCCGCACATGTTTCCACATATTTGTGGTATTGAGGTTGCTGACACTTTTCCCTCTTTTCACCTTCTGATTACACAGCTTGCATTTGACAAAGCAAATGTCATCTGCAACTGTGTCAAAAAAGGACCAGGCACTGCAAGTCTTGGGAGCGCCCGCTTTGGATTTTGGAAGAGCCATGCTCCTAATGGGTGCCGAAGTGGAGGCTACAGGCAACCAAGTCTGCCCCCTCCCTCTCCCTCCTTTTTGGGCCGTTCGGGGAATCTCTTCCTCAGAGCTGCTCCCACCACCTTCCTGTCCCTCACGCCATGATGGGTCAAGGACCTCATCATCTACACCACCCTCTTCAAACAACTGCTTCTCCTGGGTAGTCTCGACAGCACAGTACGCACCAGAAAGTGGCACCTGAGTCTCATCATCAGATGCGTACTGAGGTGTGCTGCTGACCATAGGCACTGGCCCACCCGCCTCTTCAGATTCAGAGAGACAAAACGGTTGCGCATCACTGCATACTACCTCTTCTTCAAATTCTCGAATTCTGCTTGGCTGGCCCCCTCTTTCCAAGCCAAGAGATTCAGAGAACAGAAGTAGAGATGGCTCCTGTCCAGGGCTCTCTGACTGCCTGGGCAATTTGGCAGGTGGTGAAGAGACAGATGGGTGCTCTTCAGTGCTCAGGACCTGAGAGGATCTGGAACTAATTGAAGTCGATGCGTTAGCTGCCATCCATCCGACAACGGCTTCAATTTGGTCCTCGCGCAGCAGTGGGGTACGGCTAGCTCCTACAAAGCTGCGCATAAAGGACTGTTCCCTGGTAAAACTGGGGGATGCTGAGTCACTGGTGCCCGCAGCAGGCACAGAATCCCCACGTCCTCTCCCTGCAGGCACAGAATCCTCACGTCCTCTCCCTGCAGAAACTCCACGCCCACGCCCACGACCACGACCACATGCCTTACTCCCTGCCTTCTTCATCTTGGTAGACTGATAAAGATAGGCAGAAAAGTACTAAGGGCTTAGTGTGCTTATTCCTGAACAGCTGCTAACAGGTATAAGAAACACTAATTTTATAAAGTGTGGACTAGACTTTAATATGAGCTAATGTGGCCTACACAACTGTAAAGTGGAGTGTTTGGTGAACTTTATTTAGGTTTTTTTTGTCACAAAAAGACACTGGATGTGCCTAAAGATGTAATAACGATAGTATCACAAACTTTTTGTAGCTATTACAATGTAGGAAGGTAACCTACAATGCAATAGATGAGGCTGCAAAAAATAGGCTAATACTAATCTGGCTGGGGCTGCAGGGCCCAATGCTGCAGAAAGGCTCCTCTATCTACTCCTATATAGTGTGTTTGGAATCAATTTAGCTGAATATGGATGGAACCACCACACTAATAGGAGATATCAGGAAAAATTATGAATTGGCAATAAAGGACAATGTATGAGGCAGTGACACACACTGAGTGCACTACAACCAGACTGGGTTGAAGCACACACTACAGGGTGAGCTGCACTCACACACCAGACCTTGCAGACAGCGGTGAACAGTACAGATGCAGAGCACTGTGCACTAGTGCTGCAAGACGGAAAAAAAATTCTCTATCTACTCCTATATAGTGTGTTTGGAACCAATTTAGCTGAATACAGATGGAACCACCACACTAATAGGAGATATCAGGAAAAATTATGAATTGGCAATAAAGGACAATGTATGAGGCAGTGACACACACTGAGTGCACTACAACCAGACGGGGTTGAAGCACACACTACAGGGTGAGCTGCACTCACACACCAGACCTTGCAGACAGCGGTGAACAGTACAGATGCAGAGCACTGTGCACTAGTGCTGCAAGACGGAAAAAAATTTCTCTATCTACTCCTATATAGTGTGTTTGGAACCAATTTAGCTGAATACAGATGGAACCACCACACTAATAGGAGATATCAGGAAAAATTATGAATTGGCAATAAAGGACAATGTATGAGGCAGTGACACACACTGAGTGCACTACAACCAGACGGGGTTGAAGCACACACTACAGGGTGAGCTGCACTCACACACCAGACCTTGCAGACAGCGGTGAACAGTACAGATGCAGAGCACTGTGCACTAGTGCTGCAAGACGGAAAAAAATTTCTCTATCTACTCCTATATAGTGTGTTTGGAACCAATTTAGCTGAATACAGATGGAACCACCACACTAATAGGAGATATCAGGAAAAATTATGAATTGGCAAAAAAGGACAATGTATGAGGCAGTGACACACACTGAGTGCACTACAACCAGACTTGGCTGAAGCACACACTACAGGGTGAGCTGCACTCACACACACAGACCTTGCAGATAGCGGTGAACAGCACAGGGAACTGTGCACTAGCACTGCAAGGCACAGTGATTTAGAAAGTAGCTTGGGTAAAGCAGTATAGAGCAAATAGGTAGCTAAAACTGTCCCTCAGAACAACAGCGTCCTATCCCTAACTGAATTCACAGCAGAGTGAGCTCAAAATGGCGGCGGTGGCTTTTATAGTGCATCATGACATCATTTCAGCAGCCAATCACAGCCATGCCATTAGTTAAGATGCCTACATGCCTAACAGGATGTGCCCACACTTCTTAGGATCCTCATTGGCTGAATAAAATGAAAATGTCTCATTGCATTATGGGAACTTCCGATTCCGGTATACGATATTGCAATAGTATCGGAATTAAGTATCGGAATTCCGATACCGCGAATATCGGCCGATACCCGATATTTCAGTATCGGAATGCTCAACACTAGTAATAATCCTTTTGCGGAAGTTCTATTATTCTGCAACTGTAAGAAAGATGATGTGCCAGATAATGGCACACCTGATGAAGGCAATCTCACTTTAACGATTGTCAAAGCTGCAGCCATGTTTAAAAAGAACCTGTTAGTATGATTTTGTAATATAAAGTAAATACATGACTGTGATGGTGCTGTCTAATTGATTAAATTGATACCTTTGGTGAAGAAATCCGCATACATGGCTGTGATGGTGTTGTCTAATTGATTAAATTGATACCTTTGGTGAAGAAATCTGCATTTTGGTTCTTCTTTAATCACCATTTAAATTTTTTGCTGATTACATTTTGGTGCACAGGGGCCGGACTGTACACTGTGTCTTCTCCTCCTTGTATGTGATTCCCCGTCCCCCCTGCCTGCCTTCGGTCTTTGAATAACAGGTCACTGCTTTTTCAGTGCCCTGCTTCCTCTTCAAATAGAGGAGGCAGGCAGAGGGGCTGAGAAATCACAGGCAAGGAAGAGAAGACCCTGTGCACCGAAATCTAAATAGCAGAAAACTTCAAATGGTAATTAAAGAACAACAAAGAGGATTTCTTTGCCAAACGGTATCAATTTAATCTGTATTATAGCTTCACCACAGGCATGTCTTTACTTTACATTACAAAATCATGCTGACATGTTCTCTTTAAGGATATAGTTTACAAAAGAACTTATGTCTTTCTATCAAGAGCTTTGGATTACACTGTTCTAAAAAAATTAAGAATTTTTTTTGTAATGGAGAAATGAGTAATCAATTTCACATATTTTTTGTGGTGCTGACCACAAAAATTACATTGAAAATGGCAGATTGATCTTTCTTTTGCAGTTATAGAGGGAAAAGGTTAAAAAATTCTGAAAAAAAAAATAAAAAATTGCAGTATTTTTGGAGAATAAAACTACTTCTCTCACCATATTTATTATAACTTTTCAATTGCGGAAAATTGGGGACTTACAGAACTTTTATCTTAGTATTTCTTACAATTTTTTATTTCATGTCTGCATATACGATTATTACTGTATATCTCCTGACGTCTTATCTTACAACCCAAAAATGGGTAATTGACATTGAGGTTTTTGCTCATGTTGATATTTTGACTGATATCGGACGATCCTGTGTTTCAAGGTGAACGTGAAGACAGCTGCTGACCTTGAGTGCATGGGCTTTGATTATGTTTTGGAAGGTAAAAACAATAGAATCACCTCATACAAAATATGAAAGTTACTTACTTTTGCTGCCGACAACATTGTTTTGTGCTGTTCTATTCTGAAGAAAGGAATGTCAACTTGTATATCAATGTCAATGATATTCTGGTAACTTTGGGAATCATACAATCACAATGAATGGCATTTGTTTATAAGTTTTTAAAGGTAGTTTGAAGAAATGGGAATGTGTTGCCTTCTGTTCCACTAGCGTATGCAACCCAAACTAAAGTAACCTAGACACTCACGGAAAAACTTATTAGACTTATGCCGTACAAGAGTCATGAGTGGAATGTGTGTTATGATTCTAAAGTTATTGCTACAACATATATTAGTGGGACTGCAGCAGTGCTACACAAAGTTCTGTTGTGATCTCTGTGAATGGGACAGTCAAGACAAATCATTAAATCATTACAAAAAGAACTGGCCTCCTCAATCATCATTTACACTTGACCAGAAGAATGTAATATATCAGCCGCCTGTCACTCCCGATAAAATTATCCTTCCACTCCTGAAGATTAAACTAAGACTCATGAAACAGTTTGTAAAGTCTCTTAATAAGAATGGTGATACAGTTATCTATTTGTGTCAACTATTTCCAAAAATTACCATAGAGAATAATAATAATAATAATATTTTTTTATTTCTATAGTGCCAACATATCCTGCAGCAGTTTACATTACAGAGGGGACTTGTACAGACAATAAAGACATTACAGAATAACACATACCAAAATGAATGAATGCTCGCAATCTTACAATCGATCAGGAAATAGGGGAGACACAAAAGGTAAATGGTAAAACGTGCTTGTATTGTATGGTCCAGCCATCAATATAATAAATAGGATATTCAAATAACGCTGCATGAACTGGTCACCAGCAAGTATGTGTACAATTCCCGACGCAGAGGGCTACTAAGTGCATGGAGGGTGTGTGAACAGATGCTATGAGGGTCCTGATTTGGAAGAAAATTTTGTAAGGTCGAAACAGGAATAGTTAGATAAGTGTGGTGAGGAGATAGGCCAGTCTGAAGAAATGCTGTTTTAGGCCACACTTAAGACTGTGGGTATTGGGAATGAATCAAATTTTCCAGGGTAATGCATTCCAGAGAATTGGTGCAGCATGTGAGAAGTCTTGTAGAAAGGAGTGGGAGGTTCATATTATCGAGGTTGTTAGTCTTAGGTCATTAGCAGACCAGAGGGTATGGTTAGGGTGGTAGACTGAGATGAGGTAGGAGATGTAGGGGGGTGCTGAACCGTGGAGCGCTTTGTGAGTCAGAGCAATAATTTTATATTGGACCCTGTTGCGGAAGGGCAACCAGTGAAATGACTGTCACAGGGTAGAGGCATCGGTGTAGCGGTTGGAAAGGAATATAATCCTGGTTGCTGTGTTCCACACAGATTGGAGAGGGGAGAGATTAGCAAGAGGGAGACCGATTAATTGAAAGTTTCAATAGTCCAGACGAGAATGAATAAGATCAACAGTAAGAGTTTTTGCAGAGTCAAAGGTATGAAAAGAGATTCTAGAGATGTTTTTGAGGTGTAGGTGACATGAGAGATCGAGTGATCAGATGTTAGGTCAGAATGAAAAATCTGAATCTAATATGACCTCAAGACTGTGGGTATATTGATGGGGATTAATAGAACCACACACGGAAATGGCAATATTGGACATAGGTAGGTTAGTGGGGGGGAGGAAACACAAGGAGTTCAGTTTTTAACAGATTCAGTTTTAGATAGAGGGAGGACATGTTAGAGACAGAGGAATAACAATTACTGGAGTTTTGTGGTAATACAGGGGTGATGTCAGGAGACGATGTGTATAATTGGGTGACATCAGCATAGAGATGGTATTGAAAACTGAATCTACTGATGGTTTGTTCAATAGCGGAAGTATATAGGGAGAAGATGAGGGGACCTAGAACTGATCCCTGAGGAACCCCAACAGTAAGGGGATGAGGAGAGGTAGAGGAGCCGACAAAAGACACAGTGAAGAAGAGGACAGAGAGGTAGGATGAGAATCACCCAACAGAGAGTAGTATCTTTGCAGCTGATAGAACGGAGCATAGTGAGGAAGAGCTGGTGATCCACAGTGTTGAATGCTGCAGAGAGATCCAGCAGAATCAACACTGAGTAGTAACCACTAGAAAAGAAAGGATGGAATATTTAGTGCTTTCTAGATCAGACACATTCAAAAGGATGAGGAATTTGAGAGTCATTTGAAAGACAGCAAAAGAGAAGAATGGAAGGTATTCAAAATTGTGTAAAATAATTCGCTAAGAAAGAGCTGAAAATTTACATCAGCTTGTGAATGAACTTCTAATGGAATACTATAAAATGGGTCACAAAATGTCACTGAAACTGCATGTCCTCTATTCCAATTTTGATGGTTTCCCCATTAATTGTGGAGCACTCAGTGAAAAACATGAAGAGAGTTATCATCAGGATATTTAGTCATTGAGAAGCATTACAAAGGTAAGTGGTGCCCAGCAATGTTGGCAGAGTACTACTGAATGATCAGACGATATGCTCTACAAACGGAAGAGAAGAAACAAAAAGATATTGAATTTGAAGCATGTACATTCATTGTCATGAGAGAAAATCGAATAAAACTCACCATTCTTTCCGTTTTATCTATGCAACTTCCAAGTGTAATGTGGTGAGGGAAGGCAGTCGTGGGTAAGGTACTCGTCGTCCATGCCTTGCCACGCTACATGAAGATGGGGGTCCTGGCTGGGTGTGTGTACAGTTGTTACCTCGGCGATACTCCTCTGCAGACTACATGTTGCCATTGTACATGTGTCATGCAAGGTGTGGGAAAGACTAAGTTAACACGAAGGGAAGAGAGGAAGGGAGCCCAGACACTAAGGAAAGGGGGAGTGGAGACCTCCTAGGCTGATCTGATATCACCCTGTCTCCCCTATCATCCCTAAATCATTTCCTCACCAATCGCCGCACAGAAACCTAAACCCTGTATTTCCCTACAGCTTGGTCCTGAATAGGGAAGGGGAATGAGCACTAGTCAGTCCCCACTAACAACTAAAGACAATAAGGGAGACAAACATGGGGGAAAGTAACTTAGCTTGAGCCGACATCAGAGAGATTACACCACACATCCTCCTGGCACCAAACTGAAATTATTTAAACACCCAGGCTGGGGTGTCAATTAGCAGGAAGGAAATAGCCGCTGGGTCCTAGAGTGAGACAAATCCAAGAAGCTGTCTGTAATGCCAAACGAAGAGATCTTCTGCAACCAACTGCAGGGCGACTGTCTGCCACATCTGACACACCCGTGACAGTACATCCCCCTCTACGAGTGGCCTCCGGACACTCAGGACCAGGTCTCTCAGGATAAGAGGTGTGGAATGAACCAACCAACCTGGGAGTGTTCACCTCTGATGCTGAAACCCACATCCTCTCTACTGGATCATAACCCTTCCAGTGCACCAAGTAATGTAGGGAACGATGTTGGAGATGAGAATCTACAATCCTTGAAATCTGAAACTCCAGATTACCATCAACTGTTATAGGGGGAGGCGGTAGGGGTGAGGGCCCAAGAGGTTTCACATATTTCTTGAGTAAGGACCTGTGGAATACATTGTGGACCTTAAGGGCCTGACGAAGATCAAGACGAAACGTTTCTGGGTTAATGACGGCAGTTATTTTATAGGGACCAATAAACCTAGGTCCCAGCTTCCAAGAAAGGACTTTCAACTTGATATTCCAGGTAGACAACCAGACAAAGTCATTCACATCCAGGTCTGGACCAGGCAAGAGTTTTCTGTCAGCCATACATTTATACCTGTCTCTCATGATCTTTAAATTACTCAGGACCACCCACCACACCGAGGAGAGCAATGAAGAAAAACATTCCTTCTCATGAACTATCGAAGCTCCTCCCCCACTATTGAACGCTGTTTTCCATTCATTCTCTTCTCTGATTCTAACCAGATTGTAGGCTCTCCTTAAATCCAACTTGGAGAATACCTTAGCTCCCACAACCTGGCTGAAAAAATCTGGAATCAGAGGAAAAGGGTATGGATCTCAGATGGTAATTTGATTTATTTCCTGGAAATCTAAACAGGGACTTAGACCGCCATCTTTTTTCTTCACGAAGAAGAACCCTGCCGCCATGGGCGAAGATGAGGGCCTGATGTGTCCCTTCTCCAAACTTTCCGCTATGAAATCATTCATGGGTTGTCTCTCAGGACCAGAAAGATTATACAGTCTGGACTTCGGTATTATAGCTCCTGGGGTCAGGTTAATAGGGCAGTCATATGCACAATGAATAGCCAAATCCTGACACCCCCTCTTAGAAAAAACGTCCTCAAAACCAAACAGAAAATCAGGTAATATCTCCGTAGAGACTGTAGAAAGGAAAATATTTAAACAGTTCTAATGGCAGTAATCTCCCCATTCAATGATCTCCCCGGCTTGCCAATCCACCAACGGATTATGTTTCACCAACTAGGGAAGACCCGAAACAATTGGGGTAGGAAGACCGTCCAGGACATAACAAGGGATTATTTCACAATAAATCAACTTCACCCTCAGTTTTACATTATATTCAATCTGAGCTAATGCTGTGCAAGTGGTGAGTCGATGGCGAAGATGGGAATAGGCTTAGCTAAAGTAGAGCAAGCAAGACCACGAGTTTTCATAAACTCAGCATCAACCATGCTGACTCCAGTTTCACTGTCAACAAAAACAGAAATTTTCTCGGTTTTGCTCTCTACCACCACCTTTGTGTCACGGTCTCCACACTTTCCTTGTCTGCTATGTTATTATAGTGTGAAGTCTGTCAGTCTGTTTTGGTTTTGCTGGGTAGTTTCTGCAATCATCTTGGTTCACTTCCCTTGATTAGTCTTCTACTTAAGCATGCTAGCTCCTTCACCCAGTGTCAATTGTACACTTGCTGTTGCCTGTGTAGGACTGATCTCTCTGTGCTCTGTGCCTGACTCAGCCTGACTATTTTCCCTTACCTGGATTTTGACCATTTTCCTGTTATCTGACTACTCTTTTGTCTGCTCCCTTTGTACTGCGCCATTTTCCTGGACTTGACTTTGAATTGTTTGACCTCCCTTTATTTATCCAGTAAGTAGCACTTACATAATATTTCTTTCAGCAATATTAGTCTCTTCTCTCCTCTTCTGAGACTGTTATTTCTGTAGTGACTCATGTCACATTACAATTGACCGTTAATTTTTTCTTTTTCCCACCTATGGATCCGTTACATACTTTGCGTGATCAGATGGTGAATCTGACTCAGTTAGTTCAGGATCTGGCCTTGGAACAACACAAACTGGCGTCCTCACAGGCTCAGTTACAAGACCAGATTTCTGGTACATTTACTATCCCTCAGAATCTTTCCTCTCCGACCACTGTCATGACCTCTGAACCATCTGACGTATCTTTGAGCCCCCCTGAACCGGCTGTAGCACTCCCTGACAAATTTTCGGGGGAGAAAAATCAGTTCAGAACTTTCAAAGAGAGTTGTAAATTATTGCTTACTTTGCGCCCTCGGTCATCAGGGAGTGAGTCACAGCGGGTGGGAATTATAATGTCACTTCTGCGGGGGGGTCCCCAGACTTGGGCATTTTCTCTACCCCCTTTTGCTCCTGAACGTATTTCTGTGGACGCTTTCTTTGATGCTTTAGGACAGATCTATGACGAATCTGACAGGGTCAAGGTGGCAGAGACAAGGATCATGAACCTGACACAGGGGAACCACACAGCGGAAGACTACTGTTCTGAGTTTCGTCAGTGGTCTACTGAGGTTCTCTGGAATGACGCTGCTCTCAGGTGCCAATTCCTCAGGGGTCTTTCGGAGTCTCTAAAGGAGTCTCTGGCTCTGCATGCTCCACCTGGTTGTTTGGTTGAGGCCATGACCCAGGCTATCCGCATGGATCGGAGGATGCGGGAGAGATGCAAGGTTCAACAGGAGGTTCCATTTTGTCCACCGGGTCTGGGTCGTTTACCAGAGGTAGAACCTATGGAGGTTGGAGCTGCCAGTTCAAGGGTTAAGGAGAGGAGACGCCATCTGGAACTTGGACTTTGTCTGTATTGTGGCCAAATTGGACATCTCTTAAAGGATTACCTGGCACGACCTGCAACGAATAAGCCGCCGGGAAATGCCTAGGTCTAGGTACCCTTTTACTCCTCTGGTAAAGTGTTATTGAATGCTGAACTTCTGTTTCAAAAACAGTGTCTATCAACATTTGCCTTTATTGACTGTGGAGCCGCGGCTAATTTCATTGATTCGGGACTTGTTCAGAAGTTAGGATTAGGGACAGTTAAGCTAGAAGACCCTATTCAAATTGTGGCTATTGATAGAACACCGTTGCTAAAAAATCTGGTTCAGTTAGTTACGGTGGAGTTCACACTCAAGGTGGGGTCACTTCATACAGAATTAATCTCCTGTTATGTCTTGGACAATTTACCTGCTGGGATTCTGTTGGGTCTTCCTTGGCTGCGCATGCATAATCCGATCATTGACTGGTATCAGAAAGATATTGTCAAATGGGACCCTCATTGTATTGAAAAATGTCTTAAATCTGTGCATGCTTGCTCCATTAGTCTGGAGAGTTTTCCGAAATACCTGAAGGACTTCGGAGATCTTTTTTCAGAAGTAGAGTCTGAGATCTTACCTCCTCACCATCCCTATGACTGTGCTATTAATTTTATTCCTAACGCCAAATTACCCAAAGCTCGCTTGTATAACTTGTCTGGCCCTGAGCGGGCATTCATGAAGGCTTATATTAACGAAAGTTTACGGAAAAGTCATATTCGTCCTTCCTCATCGCCGGTTGCTGCCGGATTCTTTTTTGTTAAAAAAAAAGATGGAGGTCTCAGTCCCTGCCTCGATTTCCGAGAATTAGACAAGATAACTGTTAAAAATACTTATCCGCTTCCACTTATCCCCGATCTATATAATCAGCTTTCGGGGGCCAAATGGTTTTCCAAACTGGATTTCAGAGGGACATATAATCTTATACGTATTCGTGAGGGTGATGAGTGGAAGACAGCATTTTTAACTTCTGAAGGTCTTTTTGAAAACCTCGTCATGCCTTTTGGGCTAACAAATGCACCCGGGGTCTTTCAGAATTTTATGAATGATATTCTCTCTGATTATATTGGGAGATTTATTGTGGTTTATTTAGATGATATTCTATTTTTTTCACCTGATCTGGATATTCATTATAAATATGTCTGCTTGGTTCTGCAAAGGTTAAGAGATAATTGTTTGTTTGCCAAGATTGAAAAATGTACCTTTTCTGTCCAAGAAATATCATTCTTGGGCTTCATTGTGTCAGCCTCCGGGTTTAAGATGGATCCTGGGAAGTTTCTGGTCATCATTGATTGGGTTCAACCCAGCGACCTTAAGGCTTTGCAGAGCTTTTTAGGGTTTGCAAATTATTACAGAAAATTCATTAAAGGTTTTTCTCAGATCGTCAAGCCTCTTACGGACCTCGGTCGCAAAGGGGCGGAGCTAAAGGTTTGGTCGTCAGAAGCAGTCAGGGCTTTTTAAAACTTGAAGAAATGTTTTATGTCTGCTCCTGTACTTGTTCAACCAGACCTCCAGAGGCCGTTCATTGTGGAGGTGGATGCTTCTGAGGTTGGGGTGGGGGCTGTATTATCTCAAGGTCCTAAGACTTTAACTAATCTGCGACCATGTGCCTTTTTCTCTAAGAAATTTTCTCCTGCTGAAAGAAACTATGATGTGGGTAATTGAGAGTTACTTGCTGTCAGATTGGTTTTTGAAGAATGGAGGCATTTTTTGGAAGGAGCCGTTCATCTGGTCACCGTGGTGACAGATCACAAGAATCTAGCGTATATCGAATCTGCTAAGCGGTTGACTCCTAGACAGGCCAGATGTTCTTTATTTCTTTCAAGATTTAATTTTTTTATTACGTTCAGACCTGGGTCTAAGAATGTGAAGGCGGATGCCCTGTCTCGTAGCCTTGATTCGCTGTCTCCTCCGGAGTGTCCTTCCTCCATTCTTCCTCAAGGTATAGTTGTGGCCATGGTTTCCTCTGAGCTGGAAGCGGAAATCCGTACTGCTCAGTCCTTGGCTCCTCCCAATATTCCTGAATGCAAGTTGTTTGTCCCTGTGTATCTCAGATTACGCCTTTTGCAAGAATTCCATGATTCTTTGTTGAGTGGTCATCCTGGAGTTACTGCCACCCAGAAGGCAGTTGCTAGACTCTTTTGGTGGTCTGTTATGCGTAGGGACATTAAAGATTTTGTGTCTGCTTGTGAAACTTGTGCATACGCAAAAGTGCAACATTGCCGGCCGGCTTGGGAATTGGCTCCTTTGCCCATTCCAGAAAGACCATGGACTCATTTGTCCATGGATTTCATTTCCGATTTACCTCGGTCTGGGGGGATGACGGCTATTTGAGTGGTAGTCGATCGATTCAGCAAACAGGCTCACTTCGTTCCATTATCTGGGTTATCCAATTCTGAGACTCTCTCCAAACTGTTTATTACTCATGTGGTACGACTGCATGGGATTCCTCTTAATATTGTATCTGATAGGGGAGTACAATTCGTCTCTAGATTTTGGAGAGCTTTCTGCAGAAGGTTGGGGATTGATTTGTCCTTTTCCTCTGCTTATCATCCTGAAACTAATGGTCAGACCGAAAGGACAAATCAGTCTTTGGAACAAATTTTAAGATGTTGTGTCGCCGATCAGCAGGAGAATTGGTCATCCTTTCTTCCTCTGGCTGAGTTTGCCTTTAACAGTCGGGTTAATCAGTCCACGGGAACCTCGCCGTTTTTCTGTAATTATGGGTTTCATCCTCATTTTGGTGAGTTCTCCAGGATTTGTTCTTGGTGTCCTGGGGTAGATGTAACCATTCAAGAGTTGGGGGATGTCTGGAGGGAGGTTAAAAAGAATATTGGGGTGGCTCAGCATCGGCAGAAACAAAAGGCCGATAGGAGACGCTCGTCAGGTGCCGCCTTCAAGGTGGGAGATAAGGTATGGCTATCCTCTAAGAATATTAGATTGAAGATACCCTCGCTGAAGTTGGGTCCTAGATTCATTGGTCCATATGAGATTCTGGAGGTGGTCAATCCGGTTTCCTTCCGATTACGAGTCCCTAAGTTTTTTCGTATTCCTAATGTGTTCCACAAGTCTTTGTTGAAGGAATTTATTCCCCCTGTTCTGTCTCTCTCTCGCCCCCGCCTCCTCCGGTGTCTATTGAGGGAAGCTTAGAATATGAGGTACAAAAGATCATTGATTCCCGTATGGTCTGGAATTCCCTTCAATATCTTGTAAATTGGAAGGGGTATGGACCCGAGCAACGGTCCTGGGTTCCGGCTCATTCTGTGAGGGCTGATCGGTTGGTCCGGGCCTTTGATCGGCGGTTTCCTGGGAGACCTGGGGGTCGGGTGGCTCCCCCTTGAAGAGGGGGTACTGTCACGGTCTCCACACTTTCCTTGTCTGCTATGTTACTATTGTGTGGAGGCTGTCAGTCTGTTTTGGTTTTGCTGGGTCGTTTCTGCATTCATTTGTGTTCACTTCCCAGTGTCAATTGTACACTTGCTGCTGCCTGTGTAGGACTGATCTCTCTGTGCTCTGTTCCTGACCCAGCCTGACTATTTTTCCTTACCTGGATTTTGACCATTTGCCTGTTATCTGACTACTCTTTTGTCTGCTCCCTTTGTACTGCGCCATTTTCCTGGACATGACTTTGGATTGTTTGACCTCCCTTTATTTATCCAGTAAGTAGCACTTACATAATATTTCTTTCAGTAATATTAGTCTCTTCTCTCCTCTTCTGAGACTGTTATTTCTGTAGTGACTCGCGTCACACTTTGCTTTCAGGACAAACCGGGAACTGCAGGTTGGAGATAAATGCACCCCTTGCTTCTCCAACTCCAGACTACCAAG
Organism: Phyllobates terribilis; assembly: GCF_046119375.1. Taxonomy (NCBI): domain Eukaryota; kingdom Metazoa; phylum Chordata; class Amphibia; order Anura; family Dendrobatidae; genus Phyllobates; species Phyllobates terribilis. Next base: position 335,954,684 of record NW_027362762.1, read on the forward strand.
GATTAATCGAGTTTCCTTTTGCTTAGGAATCAAAGGACAGACCCCCAATAAAATGTCCCTTTTTCCCACAAAAAATCATCCGTCTTTTTTCTTGCGAGTTTCCGGGGAAATGTATGATGCAGAGGCACCCCCTAAGTGCATGGGTTCCTCCACCTCCCCCAGTACTAGTTCACCGGCAGACCACTCCCCCGGCAGAGGTAAATAACCCCGGCAAGAAAGCCCCAGAGAAGGTGTTCTCACCCGCCTATCCCAAAGGCCTCTATCAATATGTCTAGCCAACGACATGGCAGCCTTCAAGGACTCAGGGGTTTCAACCCCTGCCAAATGACAAATGACGAAGTTTAAAGTACAGTGTACAGGCCTTCTTGAACACAAAAAACTTGTCCCTACCTCCAGAAAACCTGTCTGGGAGGGCAACCTTGAGTTCAGACTGGACAGGCCTACTTGCAGAGACCCCTACATTAGCGACCTGTAGTCACCATTGCTGTTGCTGAACCTCACAGCGGAGGTTATTCACATTCAGAGACAGACCGCGCAGCCACTCTGCGAGCTCTGCAACTGAACCCATACCAAGGGAGAAAGGAAAAAAAACACACCCGAAAAAAACAACAGCACACAAATCAACGCAAGTGTCAAATTTTTTTTGTTTTTTTCTCTAAATGTGCACTGCCGATGCTAATGTCAAGCAAGGTGTGGGAAAGACTAAGTGCAACATGAAGGGAAGAGGGAAAGGGAGCCCAGACACTATGGAAAGGGGGAATGGATATCTCTAGTGATGAGCGAATGTGCTTGCCACTGCTCGGTACTCGCCGAGCATCACGGTGCTCGAAAAGCTCAGAGCTCGGTGAGTATTTCCGGGTTGCTTGGGCGAGAACTCAGAACTCCACCTTGCATATTTGGCGCTCTCTAGAGGGCCAATGAACATGCAGGGATTGCTTGCCAAGCACTGTAATGCCGTAGCCAGTAGCACCTACTAACAGTCCTTCTGAGGACTAATCCAGCTGCATATATTCAGTGGTGATAGCAGGAGTTAGGCAGGCAGGCAGGGTATGTGACAGACTGCAGTGCATATAGTGCAAGAGGGTCCATTGAACGTCATATCTGCTACTACTGTAATTACAGATATTTGTAGATATAGCCCCATATATGAAGGGCAAGGGCAATTTTTTTTTATCTTAATCCTGGTTATTTGCTTAAAAAGCAATCCAGAATACACCATTTTTCTGCTCCATTTGCTTGTTAGAACTGCAGAATACAGCCAGATCTGTTCCATATTTCAGTGATAAAAATCCAGAAATTTGAACTGAACCTGGAAATTATTGGCCTCATTTTCCATTCTGTTGCAGTGTGTCAGTCAAGCTATTCACACTAGGTCTCTGTGTAGAATAATATTAGCAAATTACAGGCCTGATATTTAAAACCATGGTTCTCTGTCAGACATATCACATATAACAGAGTTCCAAAATCAGCCATTTCTGCCTTCCATTTTGTTGAAGTGTGTCAGTCAAGCTATTCACACTAGGTCTCTGTGAAGAATAATATTAGTAAATTACAGGCCTGCTATTTAAAACCATAGTTCTCTGTCATTAATATAACATATAACAGTGTTCCAAAATCAGCCATTTCTGCCTTCCATTTCGTTGCAGTGTGTCGGTCAAGCTATTCACACTAAGTCTCTGTGAAGAATAATATTAGTAAATTACAGGCCTGCTATTTAAAACTGTGGTTCTCTGTCAGACATATCACATATAACAACGTTCCAAAATCAGCCATTTCTCGTGAATGTGGAAAATATTGTCCTCCATTTAAAATGGGCAAGGCGTGTGGCAAGGGACGGGGAAATGGACGTGATGGTGATGGTGCATGCAGAGGCCGAGGCCGAGGACATGGCCGTGGGCAAGCTGAAATTGTGCCACAACAAACACCCACATCTTGTCACAGAGCAGTGTCAAAAGGTTGTTGGTTGGATAGCAGATGCAAATGCTTCCAGTCACTTTGCCACCACCACCACCACCCTGTCTTCCACACGGTCAAGTCTCAGTAGCCGTGAGTCTGGACCGCATATTCCTCACCCTGATCCTCCTTCCTCCCATCATGCCGAGTGCCTGGAGACTACTGATCCCACACTTGGACACTCAAAAGAGCTGTTCATTTTTCCATTTGTAGATTCGGGCCTATTGCCTGGCCAGTTGCAAGCGAGTCAAGAGGAGAACATTTGTAGCGATGCCCAAATAATGGGGTTGCCACGGTCACACGAAGAAAGTGCAATTACTGTCGCAAGAGGTGGATGACGATGATGAGACACAATTGCCAGTAAGTCAGGAGGAGGACCAAGGTGCAGTAGTGGAAGATGAGGTGATGGATGATATAGTAACTGACCCAACCTGGCAGGGGGACATACAGAGCGAGGACAGCAGCACATAGGGGGAGGGAGGTGTAGCACCACAACAGGCAGGCAGCACGACGGAAATTGCCAGTACAACTGTTAGATCTTCCCGAGTCTGGTTGAATTTTAAAGACTCTGCAGATAACCCCGAAAAGGCCATTTGCACCACCTACCAGGCCAACATCAGCAGGGATAGCAAAACTACTAGCCTGGCAACCACCAGTATGATCAGGCACATGGCAGCAAATCACCCAACTAAGTGGGCCAAACCCCAGGGTCCAGAAACAGTGTCTGCGGGTGACACCACTGCTTCTTCCGCTGTTGTGCGTGCACCCCAATGGTGCATGCCAATATGCCTCCAGCCCTGCACGTGTCGTTGCATACTCTCAACTAGCACCATCAGCAAGCAAGTCCACATCCTTGTCCCAGCGCAGCGTTCAGTTGTCCCTACCCCAGTCCTTGGAATGCAAGCGCAAATATGCAGCCAACGCCCCACAGGCCACACTACTAAATTCACACATTTCGTGAATGCTTGCGCTCAAAATGTTGCCTTTTAGGCTCGTGGAGATGGAAGCTTTCCGCAACCTGATGGCGGCGGCCGTCCCTCGGTACTCGGTCCCCAGCCGCCACTATTTCTCCCGGTGTGCCGTCCCCGCATTACACCAGCACGTGTCCCACAACATTAGCAGTGCCCTCAACAACACAGTTACTAGGAAAGTCCACCAGGGACGGTACATCTTGCTGATGGCACACTGGGTTAATAGTGGAAGCCAGGACCCAGTCGTACCTTGGGACAGAACACGTCCTCCAAACACCTAGGATTGCAGGCCCTGTGTCAATCAGGGTTTCCCCCACATTCTACAGCTCCTGCACCTCCTCCACTTCAGCCTCCATCTACGAAATTACCACATCATTCACAAACCGGAAGCACTGCAGCACTGCCTTGGCCAAGCGGCAACAGGCTGTGCTGAAGCTAATATGCTTAGGTGATAAACCGAACAATGCTAAAGAGGTGTGGACAGCTCTGTAAGAGCAGATAGATCTGTGGCTGACACCGCTGACACTACAACCAGGCATGGTGGTGTGTGACAATGGCCCGAACCTGGTGGCGGCTCTGAGGCGAGGCGAGCTCACACACGTACCATGTCTGGCCCATGTGCTTAACCTCATAGTTCAGTAGTTTCTCAAAATCTACCGAGATCTGCCGGATGTGCTTGTCAAAGTACGCCACATGTGTGCTCATTTTAGAAAGTCAGCTACAGCTTCCGCCATCCTTGCCGTGCTTCAGCAGCGTTTGCAGCTTCCTGCTCACCGACTGATCTGCGATGTCTCCAAGCGTTAGAACTCTACATTGCAGATGTTGGGAAGGATTTTTTAGAGAAGAGAAGAGGGCAGTTGTTGACTACCAGCATCCACAAGGCCGTCGATATTCAAATCAGATTCCTTACATAAAACCTCAGGAGTGGACATGGATGTCAGACATCTGTACCATCCTCCAAAACTTTGAGGACTCCACCAAGATGTTGAAATGTGATGACGCCATAATTAGCGTCACCATCCCGCTTCTCTGTCTTCTGAAACACTCTCTCCTCACAATCAAAATGGATGCATTGCAGGCGGAGCACGATGAGATGGAGCAAGGAACCATACAGGGTGATTCCACATAGCCCAGTCTCATCTCATTCCAACGTGGATTGGGTGAAAATGAGGAAGGGGAGGAGGAGGAAGAACAGTAGCTAGTTTCCTGCGCTATAGACGGTACTACGTGCACGACTGTCATACCGTCTGTTCAGAGTGGATGGGCTGAGGACAGGGAGGAGGAGGTGGAGGTGAAGGATGAGGAAGAGAGCATGGTCAGTCGTCATCTTGATGAGGACATGGAAGTCTTGCCTGTTAGCAGTCTGGCACACATGGCTGAGTTTATGTTACGCTGCCTTTCCTGTGACCCTCGCGTTGTCAAAATTTTGGGTGACATTCATTACTGGTTGATGACACTTCTAGATCCACGCTACAAGGAGAACTTTCTGTCTCATGTTTCCTTGCAGGATATGCCTAATAAAATGGTCCTTTACAAGAAGGCCCTTGTTGCGGAATTATTTTAAAAATTTCCATCTGAAAACGCTGGCGGCAGAGGTCACAGTTAGTTGGACAACCAAGGAGTACATGCAAGAGAGACACAAATACAATCCAGCAGAGGCAGGGAAACACTGTCAAAGTTCTGGGACAGTTTTCTCAGACCCTCCCATCGCACAGGCCCCAAGGTGCGGGGTATTCTCACAAGGAGGGAAAAGTTTCAGAAGATGGTGAGGGAGTACCTTGCCGACCATACCAACTTCCTCTGTGATTCCTCTGTGCTTTATAATTATTGGGTATCCAAGCTGGACACATGGCATGAACTGGCTTTCTACGCCTTGGAGGTCCTGGCCTGCCCTGCCGCCAGCGTTTTGTCAGAGCGGGTTTTTAGTGCCGCCGGTGAAATTATAACCGATAGGGGCATCCGCCGCTCAACTGAAAATGCTGACAGGCTGACTCTTATAAAAATGAACAAGGTCTGGATTGGGCCAGACTTCTCAACACCTCTGAATGATAGCAGTGAAACATAAACTCAAATACAGTGTGTGTGTGGGGGGGGGGTTCGGCGGTCTAACTCTATTCCCATGCACCTCTGTCTTCACACTCAGACATGGGTATATGCTTCCTGATTTTATCTATTTGCTCTTGTCCTCCTCCTTCTCCTCATCCTCCACCACGATATCACCATCATATGTACCATATCACCATATGTACGTCTCTTGCAAGGGACATTGGAGTTCCTCCAAATTTTGGGCAGCCGTTGCATTCACTGCATAGGCAAACAGTATGGGAGACCCACTCCTTTCTAATGGGAACAGGTCATTACAGTGACCCAGCTCTATGTGTCTTTAAATTGTTAGTGGGGTTTTACCTAAATTTTGGCAGCCGTTGGACTCACTGCATACCCTATAACTGTATAGCAGACCCTCTCCTTTCTAATGGGAACATGTTATTACTGTGGCCCAGCTCTATATGTCTTTAAATTGTTAGTGCGTGTTTTCCTAAATTTTGACAGCCGTTGGACTCACTGCATACCCTATAGCATACCCTATAACTGTATAACAGACTCTCTCCTTTCTAATTGGAGCATGTCGTTACTGTGGCCCAGCTCTATGTGTCTTTAAATTGTTAGTGGTGTTTTTCCTAAATTTTGGCAGCCGTTGGACTTACTGCATACCCTATAACTGTATAGCAGACCCTCTCTTTTCTAATGGGAGCATGTCATTACTATGGCCCAGCTCTATTTGTCTTTAAATTGTTAGTGGGGTTTTTCACAAATTTTGGCAGCCGTTGGACTCACTGCATACCCTATAAATGTATAGCAAACTCTCTCCTTTCTAATGGGAACATGTTGTACTCGTAAATGGGCCCAGCTCTATGTGTCTTTAAATTGTTATTGGGGTTTTCCCCAAATTTTGGCAGCTCTTGCATTCACTGCATGGGCATTACCACAATAGGAGACCCACTCCTTTATAATGGGAACATTTTTTTTTACTGAGACCCTCCTCTCTGTCTCTTCAAAGGGGTATTGGGGTGCTTCCAAATTTTTGGCAGCCCTTGCAGTCACTGCATACGCAATAACAGTATAGGAGACCCTCTTTAATAATGGGAACAAAAAAGCATAGCCAACTGTTGGCCCTTAAAGAATAGTAAGGCTATAAGAATAGTGTTTGTGATTTTCAGAGTCCCTCCTGTATAAATGAAACAGGATGTGTCTGACGATGTTTCACATACCACATTGCCAGATAAGGTTGTAAAATGTTAAAATGACATTTCCTGGTGAATGCATTTTTCACCGTTGAAAGCAATGCAAAAGTGCAAAAATGCATCAAAAATGCTATGTGTGAACATAGCCCAACGTATGAAGGAGCATTTTTGTTTTTGTATATTTATTTTGCCTTATAAACAAGTCATTACCCTGGAAAGTATGTTCCTTAACATATTTCCCAGGAAAATCCATTTAGGTTTTGTTTTTGTATGTTTTATTGTGAGTCCGTAAAAGTGGCGCAATACCTCTGACAACATTGTTAACATCAGTGACCTGGGAGTCATAAATGCTTCCAGGGTTCCTCCCCATGCTGTTCCCATGTCATTTGAGCACTGTTCCCATCGATTTGGCAATTTTTAGGCTCTCTGCAGACCGCCGAGGGGAGCCGCCGGAAAAATGCTCTAGTTTACCGTAGACTTACATTGGGCTCATTACGCAGACCGAGCACTCGAGTATTCCAATTTTTCTCGACCCGAGCAATGAGTACCCGAGAATTTTAGTGCTCGCTCATCACTAGTTACTTCCTAACTGATCTGATATCACCTTGTCTCCCCTATCGTCCCTATATTGGTTCCTCACCAATCGCCGCACAGAAACCTAAACCCTGTATTTTCCTAGAGTTTGTACCTGAATAGGGAATGGGGGGGTGATCACTAGTCAGTCCCCACTAATAACGAAAGACAACAAGGGAGACAAACACGGGGGAAAGTAACTTAGCTTAAGCCAACTTCAGAGAGATTACACCACATGTGCTCCTAGCACCTGAGAGGAAGTAAGCAGACTGCAATAGCTCCAAGCCTTCACAAGGGAACACGTGAATATCACTGGTGCCTCCTTGTAACAAACTGAAAGTAGTTAAACACCCAGGCCAGGGTGTAAATTAGCAGAAGAGAGGTAGCCACTGGGTCCTAGAGTGAGACAGATCTAAGAAGGTGTCTGTAATGCCAAACAGAGATCTTCTCCAACCAACTGCAGGGCGTCAGTCTGTCACATCGGACACACCTGTGACAACTTGGCAGGCCAGAACCAGATTGTACGGAGATGAGTAAGGGAGACCAAAGTCCAAAAATAAACTTTTCTTTACTGAATAATAACTTGATAATAAATATGCAAATCAGATTGTACGCATAACACTTTACGGATGCTTCTTTTGCAGTGTGCAAATATAGGAACTTCCTGGTTACATATGATGATACAATGCTTTTCTTACATTTCATAAGAATCCAGCAAACCATAATGGGAAGATCCATCTTCCCCTGTGAGGACCGCATGGGTTGAGGTGAAACGCTACAGCCCCTAACAGCTACTCCCAGTTCCCAGCTGACTTGTGATGACTCCACTGCCCGGGTTACGTCGGTATAACTCCTCACTAGTACCTTAAATATCTATTTGATGAGGGTCGCAGACTCCATCCTGTACCACTGCAACTTCAGCTGTCTGTAGGAGAACTTGTGTTCTAATATGGCAACCATGTAGCCCCCCCTTATAGTATAGACAACTGTTTGCTAAAATCCATTTTTAACCAATACTTCCATTCAATCCATTATAATTTTGCCTTCCACTTCCCCTGAGCAAAATTCTGTACCGTTTCAATGGATTCTCTTGCCTGGATCTAGGAACTTGTCCTTCCCTTCTGCCTCCTCTAGGCTTTCTGCTCGTAATCCACTTTCTCAATGTCTCTACATTTTCCTTAGGATGCACTATCTGATATCTCCTCTTTGCACATGAACACCTGTTTACATGGAGGTCTGCAAGCAGATGTAAGCTCTGCATTTCTCACAAGCTAAACCCTATCTGACCCACTACCAGGAAGTTGTATCCTGAATGCCCCTGTAGCTCCTCCCATCCTGGGCTAGTACCAACTATTAACCCTGTCTATAACCAACCTAGTACATGCAAATTATCAAATACATAAAACCATATTTAAAACAGTGCAATATATAATACCATCCTAACTTTGAGGAGGGTGTAGGCAGCATCTCCACTTCCTAATACAAACAAAAAATAATCTCTCATTTTCAATGTCATTTCCTTGTTTAGAGAAAAAAATCACATAGTTTAGTTATTTGGGTATTCATGTCTCTTTCACAAAACCTGTATGAAGAGTGCTGTTTTTAACCATGATCTACTGGTACACTAGACTGGCACTGATTGTCTCCACCCTGGGGCAACTGGCAGACAAATATCTGCTCCCATATCCACAGTACTTGATTTAGAAGACATCAGAGCTTTGAAAGTCTTTGGCCACAAAAGTAATCAACCTATAGGCAGTCTCCTAGTTCTCTAACCAGATTGTTTGAACAAGCTTAGCTGTTTTTCTGCTTTGTAGAGGTTTAGCTTTTCATCATCCTCTTCCTTTAAAGATCTGTAATTCTCATTAATAAACCCCCTGAGATCTAACTGTGAAAGGAATCTAGTCAATAAGCAGCAGTACTCTCTTTAACAGGCATCAGCACTGAGAGGGTATCATCCACTTTGAAGGCCTTTGGCACTCTGAAGGCAATGCCTCTGATCTTGCTCTGGGCGGTTTCCTGTTTTTCTGATCAGATTGGCTAAATGAACTTCTCTGTACATTGAATAGATTTCACCTTTGACCATCTGCTTCCTCTGAATAGTTATAATGTTATTCATTAATGATCTTAAAGGGAACCTGTTCAGTCACCGCTAAGTGTATAGAGAACAGAGGCTGTAACAGTGCCCCATGCACTGACTGAAAGTGGCTCAGCATTAGACCTGGCTGTCAAGCAGTGCAGGGGGACCGGTTACAGCCGCCACTCTCTATACACAGAGCGGTGACTGAAAGCGCCAGCACCTCCCCTGTGACTGGAACCTGAATGCTTCCAGGGGAATAAAGTTAATTTCCTCCTGGCAGTGTGGGTCTAAGTGCTGGCGCCGGGCAGGTTCACAATGCTATTAACCTTCAGATTGACCCCATATCTGCAGGTTAATTGCCTTTTTAGGTGACAGATTCCCTTCAAGGCTTTAACCAGCCAATAAAGGGCAATACCCTGTTTTATCATTAATTCATTAATGACATATGATTACAGGGTACGCCATATGTCATCTCCCCGACTTTGATTTGAGCTTGCAAGCCAAGGCTGCGCCAGCAAATAATTGCTCTGATAATCAGTCATCATCTACCTGTAACAACAGTGGGTGGAGCGGAGCTCTGTCACAACTGTTAAAATGTTAAATGCTGCTCTCAACCTGCTAGCACGGGACACTCCATTCTATGTGCCCGTCAGCGTGCCTGTGACGTGATCGTGGGGCGCCAATTGATTTCACTGATGGCCAAGGATCTATTAAATGTAACTAAAAAATTAACGCTGCACTCTAACGCTATAGTATGCAAACATGGAATATATGAAATTGGAATTGTATTCCTGCTCTAGAAAAGAGTTAAAGTGAAGATACTTAACACAAGGCGATCTTCTTTGCTGGGAATCTAATCTTATAAGAAACCTCTACTGGGTAGATAGTCAACAAATTATATGGGTGGGTAGGAACAAGCTGTGATTAAAGCCGCCATAGGCTGATGGGTGGAGTGCTAGGTCAGAAGGCCTGTGTATACAAATATTAAAGACTGTCCATCAGTCACTTCCAAACAGCAAAACAGTTGTGAACAGGTGCAAGAAAAGAGAGCCACTTTCATATTTAACTAAAAAATTAAAGCTACATTCTGTAACGCTATAGTATGCAAACATGGAACATATAAAATTGGAATTGCATTTCTGCTCTAGAAAAAAGTTAAAATGAAGATACTTAGCGCATAAATTGGCCAATTCATGTGTGCTCAATAGCCATTGACAAGGCAACCTTCTTTGCTGGGAACTAGTGATGAGCGAGCGCTCGTTACTCAATCAAGTATTGCGAATACCCAACACCATGCTGGAGTCCTCGACCCACATGTTTGACGCTTGTTAGCCAATGAACATGCGGGAATTGCGCGCCATGCAAGGCAATGCTGTAGCCATAATGGCTACTGGCATTACTGTGAAATACCAGCCACACTGCATCATGGAGTCTTATATAAGACCCTGTGATGCGATACTTGGCACACTGTGTTCAGAAAGCAGTTAAGGGAGAGTTGTTATAGGATGGAGAGTGTAATTTAGAGCAGGGATATAGTCAGGGTTTAATAATCTTGCTATTGTAGTACTTGTATACTGCTCCTGCAGCATTAAAATAACAGTCCTTTTCAGGGCTTAATATTTTCCTTTCTGTAGTAAAACCACTGTTACCTGAATTCAGTATTGCCGTACTTGTATACCACTATGAAACTCCCCTGATAAGTGTATAGCCCGGAAGTTGGTCCATATCTTTCCAGAACAGGGTTGCTTAAGGAGATCCTAACGGACCAAGGGACTCCATTAATGTCAAAGGTGATGAGAGAGTTGTGCAAACCCATGCAAATCACACAATGCTGGACCTCAGTCTACGATCCACGTCTATGATGTTTTGGTGCAAAGGGCAAACCTTGAAGGCCATGTTGAAGAAGGTCGTAGAGAAGGATGACCGAGACTGGAAGTGTCTACTGCCGTACCTTTTGTTCTCCATCAGGGAAGTCCCACAGGCCTCTATTGTTTTCTTCCCTTTTGAACTCTTGTATAGCTAACACCCCCGCAGACTCCTGGATGTAGTGAAGGACACCTGAGGACAGAGTTTACACCCTATAGAAGTGTAATTGAACATGTCGCCCAGATGCAAGGGGGAATTGCTGAGGTAATGCCCATTCTGAAAGAACACCTTATCAAAGCACAAGAGGCACAGTTGAGGGTGTACAATAGATCGGCGAGGGTGAGACACTTCAACCCTGGGGATCGGGTTCTGGTGCTTGTACCTACAGAGGAGAGAAAATTTCTGGACAAGTGGCAGGGCCTCTATGAAGTACTTGAAAAGGTTGGTGATGTCAACTAATAAGTCTACTAACCAGGGAGAAGGAAGCCCTACCAGGTGTACCAGGTCAATCCGATTAAGCCATGGCAAGATAGGAAGCCAGTGGAAGTTCCATGTTTGGTAGTTAAGTCTGAAGCCAACATGAGAGAGGTCAAGGTGACAGAGTTGCTGTCATGTGTCCAAAAGCAGCAGTGCCGAGAGCTGTTACATCAGAACAAAAAGACCTGTTCTCAGAATTACCGGGTTCTATACAGATCATAGAGCATGAGGTTCTCACAGAGCCTCATTTTAGAGTGAACTTGAAACCATATTGGATTCTCGAAACCCGCCGAGATTTTACCTCAAAAGTGGATACTGAGCCTGGGAGTCACTGAAGAATCCATGAGTGGCTGGTCCAGTCCCATATTCTTAGTACCGAAACCAGATGGAGAATGTAAGGTTTGCCATGAGGAAGCTGAATGAGGTCTCTAAGTTCGATATGTACCCAATGCCCTGTGTTGATGAATTGATTGAAAGGCTAGGGCCGGCCCAGTACATGACTTCACAAAAGGGTATTGGTAAATTCCCATGTCCCAAGACGCCAACGAGAAGACTGCCTTCTCAAAGCCAGACAGAGATCTCCTGCAACCCACTGCAGGGCGACTGACTGTCACCTCTGACACACACGTGACAGTACCCCCCCCTCTACGAGTGGCCTCCGGACACTCAGGACCGGGTTTCTCAGGAAAAGAGGTGTGGAATGAATGAACTAATCAGGGAGCGTTCACCTCTGACGCTGAAACCCACATCCTCTTCTCTGGACCATAGCCTTTCCAGTGCACCAAGTATTGTAGAGAACGACGTTGGAGACGAGAATCTACAATCCTCGAAATCTGGAACTCCAGATTACCATCAACCATTACGGGGGGCGGTGGTAGAGGTGAGGGCTCAAGAGGTTCCACATACCTTTTGTGTAAGGACCTGTGGAACACATTGCTGACTTTAAGGGACTGAGGAAGTTCAAGATGAAACATGGCTGGGTTAATAACGGCGGTTATTTTATAGGATCCAATAAACCTAGGTCCCAGCTTCCAAGAAGGAACTTTCAATCTTATATTACTGGTAGACAACCACACAAAGTCATTCACATTCAGGTCCGGACTTGGCAAGCATTTTCTGTCAGCTATACGTTTATACCTGTTTCCCATGGTCTTTAAATTACACTGAACACCCTGCCATACTGAGGAGAGCGATGAAGCAAACCGTTCCTCCTCAGGAACTCCCGAAGCAATTCCCCCACTGAAGGTCCCAAACTGTGGATGATAACCGTATGCACCGAAGAACGGTGACCTGCCAGTGGATTCTTGACGATGATTATTAATGGCAAATTGTGCCAGCGGTAAGTAGGATGCCCAATCTTCCTGATTTTCGGAGACGAAAGACCTGAGGTATGTCTCCAAGTTCTGATTGACACGCTCGGTCTGACCATTCAACTGAGGGTGGAAGGCAGAGGAAAAGGACAGCTGCACCCCCAGTCGAGAACAGAATGCCTTCCAGAACTTAGAAACAAACTGGGTCCCCCGATCAGTCACCACATTGGAGGGAACCCCGTAAAGCTTCACAATCTCATTTATGAACACCTGAGAAAGTGTCTAGGCATTGCGGGAAGTGCGGGTAATGCGACGAATTGAACCATTTTACTGAACCTATCTACTAACACCAAAACAACCATTTTGCCTGCAGAAACCGGTAGGTCAGTAATAAAATCCATGGACAAGTGTGTCCATGGCCTACTAGGGATAGGTAGCGAAAGAAGAGTACCAGACGGACGGGTATGCGAAACCTTAGAACGCGCGCAACTATTATAAGCAGCTACATGTTCAATTACATCCCGATGCAACCCCGGCCACCAAAAACGATGCCCAGCAAGCACAGAGTTATGATGTTCCTTGATTACTTTGCGGCGCAGATCAGATGGTACAAATAACTTTCCTGAAGGGCAGGAGGCAGGGGCGTCCCCCTGAGCCTCCAAAACCTCACCCTCCAGTTCAGGATAAAGAGTCGAAATGACTATCCCTTTCTATAATATCGTTTAGCTGACTGGAGATAAGACAAGTTCTTATGGTCAGTAATAACAGTAATAGGATGGACAGCCCCCTCCAAACAATGTCGCCATTCTTCGAACGCCAATTTGATCGCCAAAAGTTCCCTATTACCCATGTCATAATTTCTCTCAGCCGAAGACATTTTTTTAGAAAAGAAGGCACATGGACACCATTTACCAAGGGACGAACCCTGAGACAACAAAGCCCCAACCCCTACATTTGAAGCATCAACCTCCACAATAAAGGGTTGAGAAACATCGGGTTGACAGTGGCAAAATGATTATTTAAGGAAGAAAAAGTCTGGAGTGAAGCATCCGACCATTTGGAAAAATCACTATAACAGAGTAATTTTGGATGAATTTCCTGTAAAAATTAGTAAAGCCCAGAAAACGTTGAAGAGCCTTCAGGTTCTCGGGACGTTCCCAGTCAAGAACTGCATGGATCTCTCCAGATCCATCCAAAAACCTGAAGATGACAACAAGTACCCCAAAAACTGCACCTCCTGAACAGCAGAAACACATTTTTCTAGTTTGGCGTAAAGTTTGTTATCCCTTAATATCTGGAGCACCTGCTTAACATGCCCCCTATGAGTCTCAAAATCAGGTGAATAAACCAAAATATCGTCCAGATAGACCACCACAAACCTCCCCACTAGTGATGATTACGAGCATGCTCGGGCGAGCACCTATTATCTTCAGCGTGCTCGGGTTTTAAGTTTTCGTTGCTCTGTGAACATGATATGCGACTGTTTGACAGCTTTAACACATGTGAAGAATGCTGGAAAAACAGGCATTCCTCACATGTATTAAAGCTGTCAAACAGTCGCAAATCATGTTCAGGGAGCGACGAAAACTTAACGCCCGAGCACGCTAAAGATAATAGGTGCTTGCCCGAGCATGCTTGTAAATCTCGAGCAACAAGCATGCTCGCTCTTCACTACTCCCCACCAAATGATGGAAAATATCATTTATGAAATGCTGGAATACCGCAGGTGCATTGGTCAAACCAAAAGGCATAACCAGACTCTCAAAATGTCCTTCCGGGGTATTGAACGCTGTCTTCCATTCATCCCCTTCTCTGATTCTAACCAGATTGTAGGCTCCCCTTAAATCCAACTTGGAAAATACCTTAGTTCCCACAACCTGGCTGAACAAATCAGGAATCAGAGGAAGAGGATATGGATCATGGATGGTAATTTGATTTAATTCCCGGAAATCTAAACAGGGACATAGATCACCATCATTTTTCTTCACAAAGAAGAACCCTGTCGCCATGGGCGAAGATGAGGGTCTGATATGTCCCTTCTCCAGACTTTCCGCAATGAAATCCTTCATGACTTGTCTCTCAGGGCCAGAAAGTTTATACAGTCTGGACTTCGGTAGTTTAGCTCTGGGGGTCAGGTTAATTGGACAGTCATAAGCACGATGAGGAGGCAAATCCTGACACCCGCTCTCAGAAAAAAACGTCCTCAAAACCAGACAGAAAAGCAGGTAATATTTCCATAGAGACAGTAGCAATGGAAATATCTAGACAGTTCTCATGGCAGTAATCTCCTCATTCAATAATCTCCCCGGCTTGCCAATCCACCAACGCATTATGTTTAACAAGCCAAGGTATACCCAAGACAATCGGAGTAGGAAAATTGTCCAGAACATAGCAAGGGATAATTTCACAAAGAACTGACCACACCCTTAGTTTTACATTATGTACAATCTTAGTAAATGCTTTCTGTGCAAGTGGCGCCAAGTCAATAGCAAAGATGGGAATAAGTTCAGCTAAAGCACAACAAGCAAGACCATGAGTTTTCACAAACTCAGCATCAACCATGCTGACTCTGGCTCCACTGTCAACAAACACAGAAATGTTTTCGGTTTTGCTCTCTAGCACCACCTCTGCTTTCAGGACAAAGCAGGGACTTCAGTTTGGCCACAAATGCACCCCTTGTTTATCCAGCTCCAGAATACCAAGAGTTAATCAGGTCTCCTTTTATTTAGGAATTGAAGGACAGGTCCCAACAAAGTGTCCCTTTTCCCACAAAAATAAACAAACACCTTTTTTCTTGAGAATCTACGGGGAGATATATGATGTAGCAACACCCCCTAACTGCATGGGTTCCTCCACCTCCCCCAGTACTGGGTCACCCTCAGACCACTCCCCTAGCAGAGGTACACAACCCCGGCAAGAAGGCTACGAAGAAGGTGGTCACACCTGTCTATCCCGAAGACATTTATCAAGACGTGTGGCCAAAGACATTTCAGCCTCCAAGGACCGAGGAGTTTCATATACAGCCAAGGCATCTTTCAACTTTTCAGTAAGCCCCTCACAAAATTGAGTGTTAAGGGCTGAGTCATTCCATTTGGAATCCGTTGCCCATCTACGGAATTCCAAACTGTATGTTTCCAATGACCGGATCCCCTGCTGAAGGCAACGTAGCCTAGACTCAACCAAGGCAACTTGGTCAGAGTCAAGGGGGGAAGTGGAGACCTCCTAGTCTGGTCTAGCCTCACCCTGTCTCAACTATCTTCCCTATATTGCCTCCTCAGCAATCTCCGCACACGTGCCTCGCTCTTCTCTCCCTGGCGTATGGCTACGGCTAGGGATGGAGGGAGATGAGCACTAGTCAACCTCCACTAAACTCTATAGAGAACAAGGGTGGACAAAGCAGGGGAAATGGCTTAGCTTTAGATGAACTCCAAATAAGCACACAGCCTTAAGCTCCAGAGAGGATGAAGTACTGCTCCTGCTAAGATTCACTAGTAGAAATGGATATTGCCGGCGACTCCCTCACAGGCACACCAGGTATATATACACCCAGGCCAGAGAGCTATTTAGCAAGAGAGAGGTAGCTGCTCGGTCCTAAAGACAGCCTCTTAACTAAGAAACTGTCTGCAATGCCAAACGCAGCGATCTCCTGCAACCCACTGCAGGGCAACTGTCTGTCACCTCTGACACACCAGTGACAACAGGTGTTTGTTTGGACGGCAAATAATGCTTCCAGTATGTTTCCCAGCAACACCTTGTCTTCCACATGGTCCAGTCTCACTAGACAAGAGTCTGGACCACAACATCCTCCTTCTTCTCACCATGACGTATCCCAGGAGACAAATGATCCCAAACTCAGACACTCTGAGGAGCTCTTTCCATTTCCATTAATTGATTCTAGCCTCTCACCCTCCACGTTTCAAGAGGGACATGAGGAACTCAGGTGTAGTGATGCCCAAATATTTGATCAGCCATGGTCAGAAGAAGACAATAGATAATGATGAGACACAGTTGTCAACAAGTGATGTTGTTAAGTCAAGATTTAGGAGGACCAGAGTGCAGAAGTGGAAAACGAGGTGGTGGATGATGAAGTCCCTGACCCAACCTGGGAAGATGACATGTAATGCAAGACCAGCAGTGCAGAGGGGGAGGGATCTGTAGCACTGCAACAGGCAGGAAGGGGCAGTGTGTTAGCCAGAGAGAGAAGGTGGGCAACTGTTGCACAGAGCACGCACACGCTTCAAGTTCCAGGGTCAAGGGTTAGGTGTTCCCCAGTTTGGCGCTTTTATACAGAAAGTGCAGACAATAAACGAATGGTCATTTGCAAACTGTGCTGAACCAAGATCAGCAGGGGCCTAACCACTACCAGCCTGACCACCACCAACATGTGCAGGCACATGTCATTAAAGCACCCGACTAGGAGGGCCAAATGCCTTGGTCCACAATCAGTGTCTGTGGGTGACATCACTGCCTCTTCCCCTGTGCTACATGCTTGCCAATTCCCTGGCCATGACACAGGCACGGATGCCTCCCACCCTGCATCTGTGATTGCACATTCACAAGCACCAACAGCAACCACATCCAATTCATTGTCCAAGTTCAGTGTTCAGCTATCCCTACTCAGGCTTTGGAACGCAAGAGTATATACCCAGTCACCCACCCACAGGCCCAAGCATTAAAAGGGCAGATTTCCAGACTGCTTGCACAGGAAATGTTGCTGTTTAGGATTGCAGACACTAAGGCTTTTCGCAACCTCATGGTAGCGGCCGTCTCTTGGTACTCTGCCCCCTCTGGCATTATTTTTTCCGGTGTGGCATCCCTGCCTTACACCAGCATGTGTCCAATAAGATCACACCATGTCCTGATCAATGCAGTCACTGGGAAGGTCCACTTAATGACCGATACATGGACAAGTGTAGCCAGGGACGATACATTTCTCTGATGGCATACTAGTGGAGGCTGGGACCGGGTTAGACCCATGGTTGGCACATGTGCTAGTGAAGCTGAGAATTGCGGGCCCTAGTTCCATCAGGATTCCCTCCACCTCCTTCACTAGTTCCTGCTCCCCCTCCTCCTCCTCCATCTCCAAATTGTCATCCATATCAGTCTCAAGCTGCAAGGACTGCAGTGCTGCCTCGGTGAAGCGGCAACAGGCTTTGCTGAAACAAATTTGTTTAGGCGACAAACAGCACACCACTGCAGAGTTGTTGAAACGTATAATAAACCAGACAGGCATGGTCGTGTATTATAATGGCCGTTACCTGATGGCGAGTCTGAAGCTTAGCAAGCTCGCACACGTACCATGCATGGCCCACATGCTCAACTTAGTGGTTCAGTGGTTTCTGAAAACCTTCCCAGATTTGCCTGAGCTACTTGTGAAGGTATGCTGCGAGTGCACTTATTTCCGCAAGTCAGCTACAGCTGCTGTTGGTCTAGCAGTGCTGCAGCAGTGCTTGCAAGTGCCACATCACTGACTGATGTGCGACGTAACCATGTATTGGAACTCCACATTACATGTGTTGGCAAGGCTTTGTGAGCAGCAGAGGGCTGTAGCTGATTACCAACTACAACGTGCCTTCAGTATTCCGGTCAGCCTCCACACATAACAACCAACGAGTGGGCATAGATGCCTGACATCTGTGAGGTTCTCCAAAACTTTAAGGTATCAATCAAGATGATGAGCGGCAAAGATGCCATAATCAGCGTAACCAACCCACTTCTGTGTCTACTGAAACACTCGCTACTCACAATTAAAGAGGAAGCAGTGCATGTGGACCAGGTGGAGATGGAGAAAGAGAGTACACAGGGTGATGTTACCCAGATCAGCCTCATCTCATCTTCTTAGCGCGGATAGTGTGATAATGAGAAGGTTGAGGCTGAGGAGAGGGAGGAGGAGGAGAAAGAGGAGGAGATGAAGAGTTGTCATGCTAGAGGGGACAGGGAATTCTTGCCTGTTGTAAGTCTGGCAAACATGGCTGACCTTATGTCCCGCTGCCTTTCCTGTTACTCTTGCGTTATATGTATTTTGGCCAACGCTGATTTCTGGTTGTTCACCCTTCTTGACCCATGCTACAAGGAGAACTTACCATCTATCCTTCCTGTGGTGGAGAGAGTTACTAAAATGGTGCAATACCAGAATGCCCTTGTCAAATAATGAATAAAATAATTCCCATCTGACAACATTGGCATCAGCGGCCATAGATCCTTGGGCAACTAAGGAGGAAAGATGAGAGAGGCACCCCCAGGTCCAACAAAGGCAGGGGAACACTATCAAAGGTCTGGGACAGTTTCATTAGACCCTCCTAGTGCCCGTGCCTTGACGCGTTGGGTAGTCTGACAAGGAGGGAAAAGTTTTTGAATTTGGTGAAGGAGTACCTAACTGGCCGTTTCAGCATCCTCTGTGATTCCTCTGTGTCATACAACTATTGGGTATCCAAGCTGGACATGTGGCATGAACTGTCCCTCTATGCCTTAGAAGTGCTGGCCTGCCCTGCTGCTAGCATTTTGTCAGAGCGAGCTTTTAGTGCCTATGAGGACATAATCACTGATAGGCACTTTCTGCCTCGGAAGTCCACTCCCTGGGATTTGCCCATTTACGGGTGAGAGCAGAGATGGGAGCAGTCCGGGAGGAGAAATGAGGAATGAAGAGGTGGTAATAGTTAGCGAATCCCAGAAACCGCCCGCTGAATAACCTTCAACCCCTCAGGTCGGGCCCCCCTTTAAGAAGGCAGACACCTTCTCGGGATCCATCCGCAGTCCGGTCTCAGAGATGATATACCCCAAAAATGGTAGGGAGGTCTGTTCAAAGAGGCATTTCTCACACTTTGCATACAGGCGATTCTTCCGGAGCCTCAGCAGTACCTGAGGAACATCCCTCCGATGAGAGGGCAGATCAGGGGAGAACACCAAGATATTGTCCAGGTACACCACCACGCAGGAATACAGGACATCTCGGAAGATGTCGTTCACTAACTCCTGGAAGATGGCTGGAGCATTACAGAGACTGAAGGGCATCACGCGGTACTCATAGTGACAATCCCGAGTGTTGAATCCACTCGTCTCCCTGGCAAATCCGGACCAGATTGTACGCCCCATGAAGATCGAGCTTAGTGAAGATCTTCGCGCCTTTTATAATAATAATAATAATAATCTTTATTTATATAGCGCCAACATATTCCACAGCGCTTAACAATTCACAGGTTCATGTACAACAGTCATAAGTAACATAGCTAAAGATAATACAATAATTACAGCAAAAATAATGACGACCCTGCTCCTAAGAGCTTACAATCTACAATGAGGTGGGGGTGACACAAAGTACAATGGCTTATTTACAAGGATGGTCCAGCCATCTTGAGGGGGGCGGTCAACAGCTCCGAGATGAGAGGGGGGTACTTATTTTTGATGGTAATCTGGTTTAGGCCTCCATAGTCGATACATGGATGAAGAGAGCCATCTTTCTTTTTGACGAAGAAGAATCCTGCTCCAGCCAGAGAGGTGGATTTCTGGATAAATCCCCTAGCAAGATTCTCTTCTATGTACTCAGACATAGCACGGGTCTCATAAGCGACAAGGGTCAGATTTGCCCGCAAGGAGGTGAATCACCAGGTATTAGGTCAATGGGGCAATAATACGGCCTATGAGGTGGTAGAGTCTCTGCCTCCTTTTCATCAAAGACGTCCGCTTATGACCAGTAGGGTGCCGGCAAGCCAGGTAGGTTAGCTGGAGTAGACGAAGGTCGGGCAGGACGAACCGGAACCAGACAGGACTTATAACATTCCTGACCCCAACGGAGCACCTCACCCAAGCTCCAATTCAGGACAGGCTCAAGTCTCTGTAACCAAGGCAGACCAAGCAAGGGGGGATGAGAGAAACCGGACAGCACGTAGAAGAAGATCCTCTCCGAATGTAGCATTCCCACCTGAAGAGTTACAGGCTCAGTGACAAACAAGATGGTCTCAGAGAGAAGCTTTCCATCCACAGAGGAAACCGCTAAAGGATCAGCCAGATGTATGGTAGGAATCTGATATCGCTCCACAATGGCCTGTTGAATGAGGTTCCCAGCGGCTCCGGAATCCAGATAGGCAGTCTCGAAGAAGCAGGTCTTATCACTGGTAACCGAAACAGACAGAGTCAAGGGCAGAGAGGAAGAACTTTTGCCTAGGACGACCTCTCCGAGTGTTCCTAGACACTGGAGTTTCCCGGTCTCACCGGACAGGAGTGGATTAGATGCTCTATATTGCCACAGTAGAAGCAACTACCCTCGGCGCGGCGGGCAATCTGGCGAGACTTGACCATCTTAACTTGGTCTATTTGCATATACTCTGGAGAATACACCAGAGGGAATGCTGGTTGCGAGACTGGCCTTTGGAAGGTTGGTGCGAGGCGCAGGGATCTTCTTTCATGGGTCGCCTCCTTAGAAAGCTCCTGAAAAAGGATGTCGATCCGTGTAGCTAATGACACCAGGTCATCCAGAGAGGGAGGTATGTCACGACCGGCTAGCTCATCCTTGATCCGTCTGGAAAGGACCTCCCAAAAGGTGGACACTAGAGCCTCGTTGTTCCAGACAAGTTCAGATGGGAGGGTACAGAAACGCAGGCATACTGTCCCACAGAGAGACTCCCTTGGCGGAGTCGGAGAAGAGAGGAGGCAGTCGAAGGTTTTTTGTCAAGGCTCATCGAACACCTTCAGGAAAGCCACGAGGAAAGCCTGGAGGTAGGACACCAGAGGATCCCCTCTCTCCCACAGAGAGTTAAGCCACGCCAACGCCTCTACGGTGAGATGAGACATGATGAATGCCACCTTTGCCCGGTCGGAGGCGAACTGGTGTGCCAGGAGGTCAAAGTGCAGCTTGCACTGATTAATGAAGCCCCGACATAGGGCAGGGTCACCACCAAAACGTGGGCGAGCAGATAGCCGGGGTCCAAAGCCGGATGCCACAGCGCCACTGGGTTGAGGTACCGCCGGAGTGGGTGCCGCTTGGTTAGAGGCGGACACAGTCGGGTTGAACAGCGCGTCCAAGTGGGAGTTGACTGTCCGCAGATAGGACAGGATAGTATCCTGTTGGGATCTCTGGCGAGAGACCTCTTGGTGCAGGTCTGAGAGCGAAGGAGCCTGGGAGCCACTGGATTCCAGTGCCTGTACAAACTGTTACGGATCCGGGTGGTGGAACCTCTGTGCTGTGATACAAGTAGGGACCAGAGGGGCGTAACTAAGTGCCTGCCCGGACTGACCCTGGCCACACGGCGGCTTAGTCGACACCGTGAACCAAGGAGGTACCGGGAAGGTGAACCAGGTGCCACTCTGAGACCGACCTTGTGTGAGAGCAGGCGACTCCCACGGGACTGATGGCCGAAGCCAACAGGCACAGCAGATGAGCACGGCTGAAAGACAGGCAGGTGATGCGGGTAAACAATCAGGCGGGCACGGCAGATAGACAGGCTGGCGGGCACGGCAGATAGACAGGCAGGTGGGCACGGCTGATAGACAGGCAGGCGGGCATGGCTGCTAGACAGGCAGGTGGACACGGCTGCTAGACAGGCAGGCGGGCACGGCTGATAGACAATATGGCGGGCACGGCTGATAGACAGGCAGGCGGGCACGGCTGATAGACAGGCAGGCGGGCACGGCTGATAGACAGGCTGGCGAACACTGGAACCTGAGGGCTAGAGAGAGTGTTAGCACACAAACAACAACCTTGCATAGGCACCTCCATTTTGGAGGAGGTGCCCTATATAAGGGCAGTCCTCCGGCCATTGGCTGGGGACTCTTTAGGACGGAGCGCATGCGCTCTAAGTAAAGTGCCGGGGAACTGCGCGTGGTGCATGCACCCCAGGCAGATGCAGCAGGGGAGCCAGAGGATGCCGGACCAGGACCGCGGCGGTGAGGGGATTGACGTCTCTGCCCGGCAGGAGGCAGAGAGGCCGACGCTACACATAGACCTATATAATCATATTTCTAGGTAATTTTTTTACCATAAAATGCATGCTGTAAATAGAAAACCCATTAAATTAATTTTGGAATTGTACAAATTTTGTCACATATGGAATTTTTTTCTCGCTTTCCAGTATATTACATGATAAAATGAATGGTGTCCTTCAAAACTACAACTTCCGGTCTTTTCACCATATGGCCTAAACAAGATTATTTTTCTCTTACCTTTTGACCACCATGTTCCTTGCATCTTCCTGTAAAACTAACAGGGTTATGCTCATTCAACCTGGTATGGCTGATACCACCAAAGTATGTTGTCTCTTATGGACATAATGCTACAAAAAGGGATAGTGGTCACTTCAGTAAGAAGGTGCATAGCCATCACTTAGGAATCACAGTACTTGCACATTAAAACAGTTCTTGCTATTCCTCGGGTTTCTCTGAATGTGTGAAACTTTTTTGTATTTGGATCTACAGTAGTGATGAGCGAGTATGTTTTGTTAACCCTTTCACCGAGTATACTCAGGCGAGCACTGAGTATTTACAGCGTGCTCGGTGGCACAGCTTTAATACATGTGAGGAATGTCTGCTTCTTACACATTCCTCATATGTATTAAAGTTGTCAAAGAATCGCAAATCACGCACATAGAGGGGAAGATTTGCGAAAGGGTTACTCAGCGAAAGGGTTAACAAAACATACTAGCTCATCACTAATCTACAGCTAAAAAACATGTAATTATCTGTATTTCTGCATTGATTAATAATAAAATGTGGGCTTAGTTCTATCTAAGTTTTCATCATATGAAAACACAATTTAACTAAACAAATAAAATGTTGAGCACAGTGTAGGGAGAAAAAGTAAGTGACTAATGCTAATGAGTGAATAAATTCAAGTAAAATTGAATTCTACTAGAATTTTACAAAAAATGCGGGTTCTATATTAGTAGCTTCCACACAGATCCAGAAAAACGGCAGCACCTAGTTGAATTTTTTCTTAATCTTAAAGGACCATCAAAAGGTTAAAAAAAAATTGAAAGAAATACTTACACTCACCATATTGCTCACCTTTCCGGATCCTCTGCTCATCGCCATCACCTGTCCGATCCTCGTCACAACTTCTGATCCCTGCTGCTTACATTGAAATACCCATACCTCTCACTGTGATCCGGGACTTCCGGCTCTGATGAAGGCATGCATGCTCAAGTTTGTGGTGCACATCATGACCTTTCACGTGCTTACGCATATCCCTCACAGGGATTTCAGGGCGCATGATGGGGATCAGAGGATGTAACTGCGGGTCCAGTTGCCACTGCATCTCATCCAGAGGTGTGGTACCCCACTCTCAGGTAAGGAGGGAGCACTACCCGGGACCCACACACCCACATCCAACACAACACCACTTCAATATGGAAGGGTGAGATTGCTCCTGAGGGAGAGCACAGTCTCTGGTCCCTGTCTGGAGGGTGGAACTAAGTGGAGGAGGTGGGTGGAGGAAGTAGTTTAGGGGAGCACTGACAGAAGGGTATATAAGGAAGGTAGAAAGATCTAGAAGGGGTTAGTTGGGAGTTCCAGAGGAGTGGAGTGAGGAGTAAGGCCCAGCCAGAGAGGGCCAGGAGGATAGTGCGGAGAGAAACTGGAGCAGTGGGAAAGGCTCCAGAGAGAGACAGAAGGTATCCCAGGGGCACGGATAGTGTGGGATGCCACCCATGCGCCCGAATTCATGCTGACGTGAAGGGATCAGGCCGCAGTAGGGGACTGACCCCATCCTAGTGGAGTACTTTAGGGCTCAGCTACCAAACCGGAGGCTGCGGTATCTTCATGTGCATAAGCCAAAATCCACACATAATCGCTGAAAAAGTGGTTACAAACTGGTAACTGTAACCTGGAGAACCTAACAACTGTGAGCAAAACCTGAAGACTGCACCCCGCTGTGTCCTTAATTGCTGCGTCACCTGCCCTGCAATACACTGTCCCTGCCGACAACATCTACCTCTAAAATCCACTATATACTGCCCTGGAGCTTAGCTCTACCCATGGAGAGCTGAACCAACTCTTCTGCGTCACCATCAGCCCCAGTGAATCTGCACCGCAGCGGCAGACCAATATAGCCACATACCACGGGTGGCGTCACGAACATTATCCCCAAATCTTTTTTTCCCTAAATTGACTGTTCTTTATTTGACTGCCCTGGGCCACGGACCGGGTCACTGTCACCGTGACTACCCCGATACAGGACCGGCCCGGCTACCGAATACCCGACGGCCCCAGGGGGCACATCATAATGAGGAATGAATGGGTGATGGTGAGGAGCGAAGGACCAGTGAGGTGAGTATAATGATTTTTACTTTTTTTACATAATATATTTATTACATTACATATATACATTTATTACATTTATTTATTACACATATTAATTTATTATGCTTTGGGCTCTGTGCGAACAGACAAATTCAAATGTTGCCTGATCCGCTCATCCTAACTATTGACTTGTCTGATTCAGATTTGCTACATTTGTTTTAATTAAAGTTGACCTGTCAGCTTGATTTTGTATTGTAAAGTAAAGACATGTTACCAATGGTGCTTTAATGCAAATTAAATTGATACCTTTTTTTTAATAAATCCATGTTCTCATTGTTCAATAATCACTCACCTGTTGATCTTATATGAAGGCGCAGTCATTGCCAGGGCAGCACACCCACAGTCACTAAATGACATCTTTGAGCCTCCAGCTAAGACAGAGCCTACGCAAACTTTCAGCCAGAGAAGACACATCACTGAAAAAGTGGTGACCTGTCAGTCAAAATCCGGAAGGCAGGTGGGGTCGGATAATGCTCAGACATACAGGAGAAAACCCAAGTCCACTCCACTGCATTTGTGCCTATTAGCTGATGATCACTGAACAATGAGAGCACAGATTTCTTCAAAAAAAGTTATCACTCTAATCTGAATTATAGTGCCACTAATGTCATATCTTTACTTTACAATCTAAAATCATGCTGACATTTGGGTTTCACATCTGCTTTGTCCCTTAAATAAAAGCACTAGAGACGAGCAAATTGATTTGATACTAATCAAATTTGTGTTGAATTTTATGAAATTTGCAGGTCCCGGTGAATTCAAACAATTTCAATTTGATTCCCATGAATTGCCAGACAAATAGTCTGCTGCCTCTTTACACATTGCAGAAAATGGCATCAGCCACAGGCTTACTTGACCTCAGGCACGACCCCATAATGCCTTGCTGCTATCACATAACATGATATAGACCAGCAAATCATGAGAGACTATCATAACCTTGACAGGCAGGGAATGCAACAGCCATTTTAGGGTGATTTTGCATAGTGAAAGGATATCAGAGCTCAGCAATAGAGATACAAAGAGAAAGCTGTGAAACATTGGACAAATACTCCAGTAGTGTGTTGTACAACTGCTAAACTGCAGATAATGAGTGCAGTAGTTTGCAAACAAAATAGATTGATATACAAAAAGAGATATAGGAGACTGGCATTTGTCCTGTTGCATTTGAATTACAATTACTCATTCTCAAGCGATGGTACTGAGTTTTTGCATTTCTTGTGCAATTGCTTTTGTAAAGGGAGGAATAAGAAAACTTTCCAAAAACCAGACATTTAATTGCAGCTTGCAAAAAAGGACAATTGGAATAACTAAAAAAATCCCCCACCAAATAATAAAAAATATAATTTTATTGAAATATAATTAAAATTAATAGGTAATAAAAGGTCAGCAAGAGAAATTACAATATAAGGAGGAATACAGGTTTCACATCAATGACATGATCCCAAAAGAAAATGCAATTTTTACACCAGGGCCACAGCAATTCATAAATTATGTAGAGGCCAGAATAAAAGCCATTGTCATTAGATGCAATATTAAGTAAAAAAAAATGGCATAGAAGACAATCGGTGTCCAAAAATATGGCAATACATGTATCAGAATATACATGAATCATACATAGTGATCCAAATCAGTAGAACATAATTATATAATTAAAGTATAAAAGACTATTGCTGTAAAGTGCAATGAACTGTACATTCAGGGTCTCTCTATCATTGGAGATGAGATGTGATATGTACTAACATATTATCCATATAGTCAGATGGTAGGAAAAATAGGCATGATTAAATTTACATACAAAATACATTTAAAATTAAGAAAGTTAAAGTTAAGTACATAAAGTTAAGCAAGTGCTTAACCATGAGAGCACTGAAAAACTGTAAGCTCCTTCTGAGGCAGGTGATTGCAGTTTTTCACTGCTATCATGGGTAAGTAATTCCAAAAAAGTTGGGACACTGCAAAATATAAAGAAAACAAGAATGCAATGATTAGGAAATTTGGAAATCTCTTATAGCCATATTTTTTTTTCACAACAGAACATAGAAAATATATTAGATATTAATCGATCCCCTAACCTGCTTTTCGTCAGTCTTTAAAGCAAAATCACTATTTTTTCAGGAAGGCGATGATGAAGTAAGCAATCCCGCATGACAGAGGAGGCAAGGAGAGGAACATTGCTCCCTCCTCTCTTCTCTAATGTTAGTATGATTGGTGAAGCAATATTTAAAATAATTATCTCTGCTGCTGATGGGAGGAGAACTTAGCCAAATATGGAGGCAGTCACGACCTTCAATAGTATACTACAAAAAAATAAAAAACTGACCAGCACCTCCGAACAGAATAAAGAAAGTGTGAACATAAGCAAGCTTCTATAACTTCATAATATACAAGTAAACAAATGCAGCAGCACACTGATATTGCTAAGATTTATGTAAACATTGAATATAGGGAATGTGGACTGCATTACTGCTATATAGAATATATTTACATAATGAATGCACTTAGCGCAAAAATTGGCCAATTTATCAGAGCCCACCAACTGTAGTATACTATTTAAGGTACTGACTGCCACCAAATTTGGCTGCACACTCCTCCCATCAGCCTAAGGGCTCATGTACACATCCATGCAAATCATTTAGCACTCAGACCACAAGTCACCGACTGGCTGCGGCTCTACAGACTCCATCATCACAGCTTCATATACAGTGGTCAAAATTGTTGGTACCTATTGAGCATCTTTGGAAAGAGCTGAAACATGCCATCTGGAAAAGGCAACCTTCAAACACGAGACAACTGGAGCAGTTTGCTCATGAGGAGTGGGCCAAAATACCTGTCGAGAGGTGCAGAAATCTCATTGACAGTTACAGGAATCGTTTGATTGCAGTGATTGCCTCAAAAGGTTGTTCAACAAAATATTAAGTTAATAGTACCATCATTTCTGTCCAGGCCTATTTCATGAGTTTAATTTTTTTTTAAATTCTATGGAAGCAGGGTTGAAAAGCAATGACTGACTTTCATTTGTTCTTTTCCATAGATTTTTAATTTATTAGTACTTTAGTCAGATTCAAGTTATTTCTGTGACCATTGTGGGTTTTTCTTTCATTAAACGAGGGGTACCAACAATTTTGACCACGTGTGTAGTTCTATGAGGCTGTGATGCTCGGGTCATGGCCAGTATGCGCATTAGCTGTCTGTGCTCCAACCAATTTGTAGTGTAGTATCGGCGTCTCTGCCCCCTGACAGGCAGAGACGTTGTCCCTCTTACCGCCGTGCTCCCCGCCCGGTGTCCTCCGGCGCTCCTGCTTCTGCTGCTGCCAGCGCGCGCAGCTTCCCGGGCACTGTGCTTAGGGCGCGTGCGCACGCGTTCCCTCCCTCTTAAAGAGGCCACGCGCGCCGTCCTAAGGAGTCCCCGGCCAATGGCCGGAGGACCTCTCATATAAAAGGCACCTCCTCCAAAATGGAGGTGCCCGTGTTAGGTTGTAGCTTTGTGTGTAAAACTCTGCTTCAGCCCTCAGGTCCCGCTGCTAGCCTGACTACCAGTCCAGTCCGCCAGCCTGACTACCAGTCCAGTCCGCCAGCCTGACTACCAGTCCAGTCCGCCAGCCTGACTACCAGTCCAGTCCGCCAGCATGACTACCAGTCCAGTCTGCCAGCCTGACTACCAGTCCTGTCCGCGAGCCTGACTACCAGTCCTGTCCGCCAGCCTGTCTACTCTCCAGCCCGACAGTCTGTCTACAGTCCAGTCCGCCAGTCTGTCTATGGGCCCTGCCCGCCTGCTTACCTGGAAGCACTTGCCTGTTACCTGCCGTGCCTACCAGCCAGCCTACCTAGATGCTCCTGCTTGTTACCTGCCATGCCTACCTGTCAGCCTACCTAGAGGCTCCTGCTTGTTACCTGCCATGCCTACCAGCCAGCGTACCTGGAGGCTCCTGCTTGTTACCTGCCATGCCTACCTGTCAGCCTACCTAGAGGCTCCTGCTTGTTTCCTGCCGTGCCTACCAGCCAGCCTACCTGGAGGCTCCTGCTTGTTACCTGCCGTGTCTGCCAGTCCGTCTACCCGGATCACCTGCCAGCCTGCCTGCCGTGCTCATCTGCTGTACCGGTCAGTCCTTGCCTTCAGAGCCGTGGGAGTCACTTGCTCTCATGCAAGGTCTGGCCCAGAGTAGCACCTGGTTCCTCTGCTCGGTCCTTCCCTGGTCACGGAGTCAATTGAGCCACCGTATGACCTTGGTCAGTCTGAGTTTATACCTAGTTACGCCCCTCTGGTCCCTCCTTGCACCACAGCACAGAGGTTCCACCACCCGGATCCGTAACATGTAGGGACGCCTGCATTAGTTCTAAGGCTGTTTTTAATTATTGCTCGGTCCTTCCCGCCCTTTAAATTTGTAGGCTTATAGCCCAAGAGACATGTCTAATAAATCTTAGGTTTAGAGCCCCATCAAAGAATTATACACATTGTTGCAGTTGGTGGGCTCTCATGAATTGGCCAATTTGTACCTTCATTGTATACAGGAATAATGCAGTGCAAATTTCATATATTTATTGTTTGCATACACCTTAGCACTTACAGAGTGCTGCTGCATTCTTTTGTTTGTATCTATCTATAAATAAAGAAAGCAGTTGGCACTAAAAAATGGGAAACTATTTATAAGCCGTATGTGCAACAGGCAATGATTCTGCTCCACAGAGCCTTTCTCAAGCAATTCACATAGTGCAACAAGCTTGTATATAAAGGTGCAAGAATTTGCAGATCAGCATAGAGAAATCAATCAATAAAATGTTATACAATAATCTGAAAAATGTGATATATATAGAAGAAGCTTCAACCTGAGCATGAGCACAGAGTAATATATGGAATCAATAGCACTTTCATGGACATGTGCACTACTTTTACTGAGTGGTGTCTTTCCTTGAAAAGGAAACAAAAAAAAGCCCATGTACCATCGGACAATTATATATATGTATAGGAATCTTAGGAGGGCTAACTTTTGGCCTATTAAGCGTTTGACTGTAAGTTTTATAATGTGTATGGGTTCCTGCTTGACTCACCAATAGGGTGCGTGAGGACTAAAAGTGTGGGAGAAAAATTAAGAATAAGCATGGTCAAAATTCCAGTTACTTAAGTCCAAACTAGCTGTTTTAAAGATGTCAGTATATTCTTTGGAATATTCTCAATTACTCAACAGTCACCAGTTGGTTACTGATATGTTTAAGCTTTCATTCAAATGACTGTGCAAATCAGCCTGAGCACAGACCACAATGCACAAACTGGCCACAAGTCTCCTGACCGGAGCATGACAGCTTTATATATTTCTGTACAGCTGTTACGCTTGGGTCTGCAGAGCCTCGGCCAGTCCGTGCATTACAGTCTATGGGTGGATCGATTTGGATGGACATCTGAATGAGCCTTAACACAATCCAGAAAGGAGAGCACATCATTTAAACAATTGTTCCTGAACTATTTTTTTGTTTTTGTTTTGGCAA
The DNA here is from genome assembly GCF_046119375.1 of Phyllobates terribilis. Lineage (NCBI taxonomy): Eukaryota > Metazoa > Chordata > Amphibia > Anura > Dendrobatidae > Phyllobates > Phyllobates terribilis. Next base: position 335,984,925 of record NW_027362762.1, read on the forward strand.
CCAACCCTAACACCCTAATTGTGGGCTGCAAATGCTCAATATGTGAAAAAATAAATTCTGTTTTATACAACAAAGAAAAAAATATGGGTATAAAACTACTTGCATCCCTATTACATAGTATGATTTTAATAACATTTTATGAAGTATAAAAAATTAATAAATTTTTGTATTAGAAATGGTAATTTTATAAAATTTTAACATTCATTTTCACACACTAATTCTGATATGAACCTTGATCATGAATAAAACATAATGTGAAGAATAATATCAGGTTAATAGATCTACTCTACTGTCGCTATATCCTAAAACTGAAATTAGAAAACCAGTATTCATTTTTATTAACAACTAAGATTGGAAAAGTAATTAATGGTAACTGTACATAATATAAAGTATAGGATACATAGACAATGTCTTATGTTAAAAGATTCAGTTCATTTGGTCATTTAAATTAAAGTAATTATTAGGGTATTTGCTATAAAAAAAAGGTATTTACCCATAGCCACAATGCTATTATCCAGTTAAATACCATTTTAAATATATCTGGCTTTCTAATTTGAAGTACAGCTGCAGTGAAAAAATGAGGTTGCGTTCTCCCTGCAGCTGCTTGCTTTCAGTCTTTGGGGCAGCGCCGGGACTGTGAAAAGTCTGCACTCACTGTGAGTGTGCTATAATCATACTCCTTCACTTATATCCATCCCAGTTGAATATGTCCATAAGAGCATGTCAACACTTTTACAAATGTCACTGTCCCCATATGCAGATCACTGATAACAGCAAAGTAATAGTAATAGTAGTGATTCAAGAAGGAAGTATCGATTTGCAGGACTTATGGTCCATTGGCGAGGTCAGTAAACTGTGACTGCTGGACAGGAGTCTTGTGAATCTCCTCACCTCCCAGCATTACCGGCTCTTATTTTGATTAGTCAAAATAGTCCTATGTCATGTGTGTGTGTCAGGCTACAATGAGGATATCAAGACAGACCGGCTAATTAAAAGAACAAGAGCAAGGAATGCTGGAAGTTAAAAAAGATTTACAAGCCTCCTATCCAGTGGTCTTAGGTTACTGACCTGGCCAATGAACCGAAGTCTGTAAATTGCTTCTTCTCACATCTCTAACAGAGATATCTACTCATGTGCAGCGAAAATGCAGATTGTGTCTTCTCTGAGTGCCTTCAGGCCCCTTCTGAATCATTGTGATTACCCAGGTAATACATATGGCAAATAAAAAGGGTTTGCCATCAATGAGTTGAACTGAGTTAAACTCATTGATGCAAGCGTGGGAAAATACTCACTGCGCATGCGCTGACCTCATTTGCTGGTAATACACTGAGTGTCAGTGTATTGCCGGCAAATGAGCAGACCATTCACATTTTACAACCTCGATATTTGGACTCTGTCCGACAGGTGAGGATGAGGTTGATTTATTATTTTACCTTTATTGTAGGTGAGATTGGCTTCAGCTAGAATGGGCGTGGCGGTAAGTATGGTTTAATTTAGAACATTAAATGTGTCTGTGTTTATTTCAAATAAAATATTTTATTCACGGTGTGGGTGTTTTTATTTTACATTTGACTTACACTATGGAGTTAGTAATGGGGGTGTCTTACAGATGCCTCTCCATTACTAACCTGGGCTGGCATTACAACCTGAACCCATAACCCCACTCGCCACTGCTACAGGGCAGTGGGCAGAGCGAGGCTAAGTGCCAGAATTAGCGCATCCTATGGATGCACCATTTTCTAGCCTCGGAGGAGACCAATATTCATGGCCCCTCCTAGGCTATAAATATCAGCCCCCAGCTGTCTGCATAGCCTTTGCTAGCTGTTAAAATCGGCGGACCCCATGTTATTTTTTTTGGGGTCCCCCATTTTAATAGTCAGTAAAGGCTAAGTATACATCTGGGGGCTGATATTAGTATCCTGGGATGCTCCATGGGTATTAGCCCCTTCCCAGGCTAAAAACATCCGCCCCAGCTGTCCGCATTCCCTCTGCTAGTTAAGAAAATTACGGGGGAACCCACGCCATTTTTTTCCCAGAAATTTACTCATTTATTAATAAATTACATGAACAGTAAGGGACACACGCAAAGCACGGATTATAAACTGCTCAAAAAAATAAAGGGAACACTTAAACAACACAATGTAACTTCAAGTCAATATTACTTCTGTGAAATCTACCTGTCCAGTTATGAAGCAACACTGATTGTGAATCAACTTCTCCTGCTGTTGTGCAAATGGAACAGACAACTGGTAGAAATGATAGGCAATTAGCAAGATACCCCCTATAAAGGAGTGGTTCTGCAGGTGGTGACCACAGACCATTTCTCTGTTCTCATCCTTTTTGGCTGTTGTTTTGGTCACTTTTTCATTTTGCCATTGCTCTCACCCCTAGAGGTACAGTAGCATGAGGTGGTGTCTACAGTACAACCCACAGAAGTTGCTCAAGTAGTGCAGTTCATCCAGAATGGCACATCAGTACGAGCGGTGGCAAGAAGGTTAGCTGTGTCTGTCAGCACAGTGTCCAGAGGATTGAGCAGACACCAGTAGCTGTGGAGGGAGCCATAGGAGTGCAGCAACCCAGCAGCAGGACCGTTACCTCCGCCTTTGTGCAAAGAGGAACAGGAGGAGCACTGCCAGGGCCCTGCAAAATGACCTCCAGCAGGCCACAAATGTGCATGTGTCTGCACAAACGGTTAGAAACCGACTCCATGAGGGTGGTATGAGGGCCCGACATCCACAGATGGGGGTTGTGCTCACAGCCCAACACCGTGCAGGACGCTTGGTATTTGCCACAGAACACCAGGATTGGCAAAGTCGCCACTGGCGCCCTGTGCCCTTCACAGATGAAAGCAGGTTTACACTGAGCACATGTGACAGACATGACAGAGTCTGGAGACGCCGTGGAAAGCGATCTGATGCCTGCAACATCCTTCAGCTTGACTGGTTTGGCAGTGGGTCAGTAACGGTGTGGGGTGGCATTTCTTTGGAAGGCCGCACAGCCCTCCATGTGCTCGCCAGAGGTAGCCTGACTGCCATTAGGTACCGAGATGAGATCCTCAGACCTCTTGTGAGACCATATGCTGGTGCGGTTGACTCTGGGTTCCTCCTAATGCAGGACAATGCCAGACCTCATGTGGCTGGAGTGTGTCAGCAGTTCCTGCAAGATGAAGGCATTGAAGCAATGGACTGGCCCGCTCATTCCCCAGACCTGAATCTGATTGAGCACATCTGGGACATCATGTCTCGCTCCATCCCCCAACGTCACATTGCACCACAGACTGTCCAGGAGTTGGCGGATGCTTTAGTCCAGGTCTGGGAGGAGATCCCACAGGAGACCATCCGCAACCTCATCAGGAGCATGCCCAGGCATTGTAGGGTGGTCATACAGGCACGTGGAGGCCACACACAATACTGAGCCTCATTTTGACTTGTTTTAAGGATATTACATCAAAGTTGGATCAGCCTGTAGTGTGTTTTTCCACTTTAATTTTGGGGGTGACTCCAAATCCAGACCTCCATTGCTTAATAAATTTGATTTCCATTGATCATTTTTGTGTGATTCTGTTGTCAGCACATTCAACTTTGTACAGAACAAAGTATTCAATGAGAATATTTCATTCATTCAGATCTAGGATGTGTTATTTGAGTGTTCCCTTTATTTTTTTGAGTAGTGTATTTATCACATATTTATATCTATCTGTATACACACGTTTTCAAAATTGTTGGTACCCCTCATTTAATGAAAGAAAAACCCACAATGGTCACAGAAATAACTTGAATCTGACTAAAGTAATAATAAATTAAAAATCTATGAGAATGAACAAATGAAAGTCAGACATTTCTTTTCAACCCTGCTTCCACAGAATTTAAAAAAAATTAAACTCATGAAATAGGTCTGGACAGAAATGATGGTACTCTTAGCTTAATATTTTGTTGAACAACCTTTGGAGGCAATCACTGCAATCAAAAGATTCCTGTAACTGTCAATGAGACTTCTGCACCTCTCGACAGGTATTTGGCCCATTAGTCATCAACATTAGCCCATTCCTTAGGGACCTACCATCCGTCATTGTCTCCAACGTCGTCAAGTCACATTTCCTAGTCGTAACCTTGTCAGACCTCCCCCGCTCCCAGCGGTCAATACAGCAGTGCAACTCCCTTGTGCTTGTATCTAAGGTCTGGTCCGACTCTGTACTGTCTCGTACTCTATTGGGAAGTTTGCATGGGCCTCTCAGACCTGAGTTACTGGAGGTCTCACTACCTCTAAACCCACGCCCACTACCCTCAGGACATCCTGAAAGGTCTCTAACTTCTGCTGTAGCTATTCTATTATTTAGGGGGCCCTTTCTCTGTCTGGTCTCACAATTTATAGACGGCTGCCATCTTCTGCTGTTCAGGCGATGCTGTCTTTCTATTCGAACTGGGAAGATACAGCTGTTCTACCTCTCGCAGGTAGGTCACTCGGTACTCCATCAGCATTCGTATATATGCAAGATTTTCTTCTGTGCCTACAGCAGAGAATGACACCATGCCGTCTTCATTCGGTATCCAGTCCTGACGATCACGTGGACTGCTAATTTTTATCACACCAGACTTCTTTACCATTATTTGCATGGTTCGGCCATTTCTCCCAATGAGCTTTCTTACCTAAGCATGAGGCACCCGGATGACTTCTTCCCACAGTCTTTGAGCTTTTCTCATAAGCTCCTGTTGTCTAATGGCTTGTTCGGTCTTCAACCGGACAAACCGCTTCATGCGAACACATCGCCAGTGCATGTCACTTAGGATAGCCACCCTCTTCACTGTGACTTCGGTTGTGGACAGAACCACCAGCTGTTTAGCTTCTGAGTACACCGTACAGGCTCCCACGGCCTTCTTAAACTCTTCATGCACTGACTCTCTGGTGCATTCTTATCTCAAATCTTCAGGTACATCTATGAGGCACTTGTACAGAGACGTTTCTTTCTCACCAGTGGTTTCCAAATGATCATCTTCTTCACCCTGTATGCTTCCCCTGAGTTGACTCACAGCTATGAACTCAAGAATTCTTGTCTTGACAACTTCCATTCCATACTTATCTTCTTTTAATACTCTCTCAGCTCTCCTCAGGTCCACCTTCTTATGGTTTGAAGGATTAATCGCAATTTGTTTGCCCTTCTCCTTCTCCAAGGAGGCCTCGTTCACTGATTGGTACTTTGCCAGGCAACCTTTGAGCTCGACAACTTTTTCCTATAGCTCAGCTACTCGCCTCTCAGCAACCCATCTCTGAAGTTCTTCCTGCTTCAACTGCTCCTTTATCACCAGAATTCTCTCAAACCTCTCTGTCTCCAATGCTCCCACTCGGCTCTCGACAGCCAGTCTCTCAAGCTTCTCTTGCTTCAAATGGGCTTGTAGCGTCTCCTTGATCTCGGCTCTTACATCCACCGAATCACCCAAGCTCGCTTTATTCGAGGAGGCATTTGCTTCATACCTCCCTTCTCTGATAGACTCCTCCATCTTTTGCCGCTCAGCCTCCATCCTGCCGATTCTATCCTTAAGGCACGTCTCTGCCCTCTGGAGATCATCACAGAAGGACTGCAGCTCCTTCACCTGAGCTTCCAGTCCTAGGATCTTTCTGCGGAGATCATCATTCTCATCACGGGTGTCCTGTAGAGTGGTCTCAATCCCTTGGCGCATGTACTCTGCATCCGCCTTATCATCCTCTAGTTTTTTCTTAACCTTGAGGAGATCCTCATAATCTCTCTTGGTTTGTTGCAGTTCCCTATTGAATTTTTCATGCATCTTTTCTGCCTCACGGTTGTGACCAGACACTTTATCTTTTAATGCCCCTTTCAGGGCGGATAGCTCCCGGTCTCGCTGGTTCAGAGAGTCCTCCAGCCGCTCTTTCTCCTGCATTAAAGACTTTACTTGGTCTTGGAATTGCTGCAGCTCCCTCATGCGTTCATCATACTCCTTCTTGGATTCACACAGCTCCCGGTTGAATTGTTCGCACAGTTGTTCTAGGTCTTGATCACATCCAGAAACTTCATCCTTCAGCGCCCATTTTGAGGCAGATAGCTCCCTATCCCTCTGGTGTAGACCCTCATCCAGTCTTTGCTTCTCCTGCATGAGCTCTGACTGCACCAGGGAGAGACAATTTTACATCTCGTATAGCTCATCTTCATACTCCACTTTCTCAAGTTTCAACTGAAAAACCTCCTCTTTGGTTTTGCGGAGGTCCTCTTTATTTTTCTGGAACATTTCCTTCCATTTGTTGATTTCCTCGCTGCTTTCCTCCAGTTCTCGCTGCAAGTTCCTCACAACATGGTTTATTTTCTGCCGTTCAGACTCCAGGTTCAGCTGGTCCTGGGACACATTCTCCATGTTTTTCCTTAGTTGCTTCTGTCTCAGTAGATCATCCTGCTTGTAACGAATCTGCAGAACTGCATCCAACTCTTCCACCTGATCTTCATTGTTGTTTGTTACTGTACCGGAGGTTGCTACTGGCAACATCACCTCCTCTTCCCTCCTGAACTCCTCTGCTTCTAAAGGAGGATCCACACTCGGAATAAAGGCACACAGCATTGCATTTTCTTTATTTACCCTTTCAGCAACTTTTTTGTGACCCTTGCGCCTTCGACGACGAGAGGGGGACTTTCTCACCTCGTTTAGCTCCTCCTGACCGAACTCTCTTTCTACTTTCGCAGTGTCACCGTCAGCTGTGGGGTCTGTGTCACTCCCCATGGTGTTGTGAACCAACAAGTCACTTCCCACTTTGATGTCAACCCCTTCTACTGAAGCTACCCAGTTATCAACGGTCGAATTGTCATTTTTAGGCGGTACCAACACACGATCAGTAACCAACTTTGGTATTCTATGCTCCAACCTCTTTCGAGACTCCACCCCCTTTTGGACAACCACACCTGTAGGGTTTTTTTTTTAAAAAACCACGCGATAGTCTTAGGACCCAGTTCACAACATCTCTTACCACCTCCCCGGGCACTCTCGGACAGCACCGGTGCCACAGGAGAACTCAAGAAGTGGTCCGCTGCTGACCTCTTGTCCAACAGCTCCTGCCGTACCTGCACCAAGTCCAAGTCGTTTCTCAAATGCCTGCTACGAATCCTGTTGCTGTTTCTCAAATGCCTGCGGCTGCGCTTTTGACAGGCACTTTAATCGCTCAATAGCTTCAGTCTCATTTGCTGCTCCTTTCACAGCCATTTTCGTGGCCCCACCAAGCCACAGCAAACCAGGTTTGAGTGCGATGACAATTTTCGTAACCTCGCTGAGTTACAGCCAGATGCTTTAATCTTTGTGTCCCCGCCGAGCCACAGCAAGATGCTTGCATCCACATTCGTCGTCCTGTGCCGTTACCCCTTGCAAACAGGCTGCAGTTGCCCACATTCACCAACCAATTGTAAGGTAGCACTATTCATCATGTTGGGGGGCACTCACTTCACCGGGTCAATTAAAGCACACATGCAACGTTTTCCGGTAATATGAAGTCCAGCAGTTTATTACACATCATAAACTGCTTATAACATAGTCCATCTCAGTGACTCGCAGAAATGTTACACATGTAATATCCAAGAGCCTTTCCAGTGGCAGCTATGCCCGCTTGGCTTCAGATACAGACTTCAGCAAGGTAACAGCATCAATGTCCATATAATGCACCGCTTTTACCTTTGCCGGGTCTTAGCTGCTTCTATCAGCTCTGTTCTGCCAAAGCTGTTGCTTAAGGCTCCCCAGACGTGATCTCCAGGCCACGTGCCTTCCAGGGCTAATGGAGTCCCAGACACAGGGATCAGGCCTCTTGCCTCTCCGAGGCTAATGGTGTCCCAGACACAGGGATCATGCCTCTGGCCTCTCAAGGCTAATGGTGTCCCAGACACAGGGACCAGGCCTCTTGCCTCTCCAGGCTAATGGTGTCCCAGACACAGGGACCAGGACTCTTGCCTCTCCAGGCTAATGGTGTCCCAGACACAGGGACCAGGCCTCTTGCCTCTCCAGGCTAATGGTGTCCCAGACACAGGGACCAGGCCTCTTGCCTTTCCACTGTTTCAAAAACACCAGGATTTATATCCTTCTGTGCACACAGGACCTGTGATGATGTCACAGTCATGTGATCAGTCACGTGGTAAGCCATAAAACACCCCCTGGACATTTTAGTAACGCAGCAAGCCACTGCATCACAATATATATATATATATATATATATATATATATATATATATATATATATATATACAAGATAGCTAGCCATATATCTATTATCTATCTAGTATCGATCTATCTATATAAATATCCATATATCTATTATCTATCTACATATATATAACGATAAGCATAAACATATCAGCCCTATAAAAGCAAAAAGCAAGCCAAGGGTTTTTTTTTTTTTTGCTGATAAGCCAGGACTATGCCAGGATCAGCATGTACATACCAGCCCCAAATACATAATGAATATAGGAGAAAGATGAGGGACATACAAGTACCAAAAATATATCAAAGTTTATTAAATAATTGCTTGTTCACGATAAATATCGTATAATGAACAGACGCTTAAATAGCACATAATAAATACATACATAGACAAAATCACAGCTATGGATGATCAGGTGTATATGGTCAGGGATATCCAGCGTATCTCAAAAAGAACCCCCCCCCCTCCCATCTCTATGGCATGCACATTATAACAAGAAATAAGACAGAGGTGGGGGGAGGGAGAAGAGAAAGAGGCAAAATATGCACCAACAAGATAAATCAGGGGCTCAAGTGGGAAGCAGTCTAAGACATAATGTCTACTTAAAGTAACAAGCGCCCATAAAGACAATTGAAGGTGATTTTACCTAGAGTATGAGGTAGCGCTGGAAATAAGAGGGGTTCTGTGCCCTCAGCACGCAGGCTTTCTCAAGAGGCTATTGCAAAGAGATTGTAGAGAACCTTAAGTATGCAGTCACGTGTGGTCACGTGGCATATCACATGATGATCATTGGAGAATGAAGCCATATGTAGGCGGAGTCTGGCGCTATCAATGGTGCATGCGCCGCAAGAGCTCGTCCCCCTTGCGCGTGCCCAGGCCGTCACGCCGTCCGTGCATGCGCAGATGTGCGGATGAGCAGGGGGCCAAAGATAACCCGGGCGCGCGCCAGGAGAAGGAGACCAGCGAAGCGGATGCGCGCAGCAGCAGACTGAGAGTGAAAGGCTTCACACTAGGGACATCCTGATGTAAGAAGATTAGAAATAGGTGAGTAGCTAGTGTCATCACCAGCACCGCCAGTGGATGTTCTTTTCACAATGTAAATCAACTAAATTCGACAGGGCAGTACATTGAAAAGTACATAACAATGTATAATAGGTACATAATAATATGATACCGTTCGTGAATGTAAATGCTGACCTGTGACATATATATACAAGACATCAACGTAATAAACATCCACATATCTCGTGAATTATGATCGACACAATCCAAATCACATAAAAGGGCTTTCATCCAATGTCCAAACTGACGCAAACATCAAAGTATAGTCCCGAGTGTGTTTCCCAATGAGGTCCTTATGGTAGAAAATATAAAGATCCATAAAGAGTATCCACTAAAGAAAAAAGACAGTATTAAAAAAGGATAACAACAAATACAAAAAGGCATAAAATATCAAATCACACAGAAGACATAATACAAAGTGAGCAGGAGAACTACAAATATATGGATAAGACAAATGCTTAAAAATAAAGGATATACATATATTATAAAAAAGGTGAAAAAGTCAGGGTCTCATTCAGGCCCCGTGGGCTCACCGTGTTCAAACTAACTATCCACTGAGCTTCTTTACGAGCAAGAACCTGTTTGATGTTGCCACCTCGAGAACCGAGGTGCACAACATCAATGCCACGTACCAATAATGATTTGGGGTCACAATTGTGTGAAATCCTAAAGTGGCGAGGTAAGGTCTTAAGTTCGCCTAAGTCGGTCACCGTCCTGGCCGCGCCGATGTCCCGCACGTGCTCACGTACCCTAACCCGAAGTTCCCTAGATGTCAAACCTATATAGATCAGACCACATCCACAGGTGGCATAATACACAACATTATTAGTGCCACACGAAATGTAGTGGAGGATCTTGAACTGACGGGAACCATTGGAGGACGTGAAATGAGCACTGCGCGAGACATTGGCGCAGGCAAGACAGTGACCACAAGGAAAGCAGCCCACGGTTGGCCCACGGGACCCAAAAGGGTTAGGTCTAGGGGGAACATAGTGGCTGGATACTAAGAGGTCCCCAAGGTTTCTCACGCGACGTGCCGTCATGAGTGGTGAATTGCCTATGTGGTCACGTAGGGACGGCTCTGTATTAAGGATACTCCAATGGCGGTCAAGTACCTGTCGCATCGCATCCCACTCATGGTTAAATGATGAGATAAAGCGGATTTTGCCCTGCGTCCCCATGACTCGTTTAGTCTGGTTGGTATATAAAAGACTGTTCCGAGGGGTTTTACGGGCCCTCTCATAGCCACGCGAGATGCTGCGGTTACTGTACCCGCGCTGTTTAAAACGTGTTGTCAAATCACATGCCTGGGCTTCAAATTTTAGGTTTGTGTAGCACATCCGCCTCATCCTCAGGAATTGACCGGCCGGGACGGCCCAGATAGTTGATGCATGATGTGCCGACTCCGCGTGGATTAAGGCATTGACTGATGTCGACTTTCTAAAGACGTCAGTCTGGATGTTGGAATGAGAATCCAACTTCAGAGTGACGTCCAAGAAGTCAATACGTGTAGTATGGTACATATAGGTCAACCGAATTCCACGCGAGTTGGCATTGAGTCGCATCATGAACTCCTCAAGCTCCCCCACCGTCCCCCGCCAAAAGAATAAAATATCATCGATATATCGCATCCATGACACGACCTGGTCCGCGGCGAGCGCGCCCTCATCGCCAAATATCTCCCTCTCCCAGGCCCCCAGGAAAAGATTAGCATACGTGGGCGCTCAAGCCGCCCCCATTGCCGTGCCACGTCGCTGCAGATAGATCGTGTCCTTGAATAGGAAATAGTTATGAGAGAGGACAAAGTGGAGGAGCTCAATAATGAGTTCACACGAAGTCCCGAGGAAAAACCGGACCGCCTCCAAGCCCAGGACGTGGTGGATACATGTATATAAACTCTCCACATCCGCTGTGACCATGAGAGTGCCATCCTCCACAAGGATGCCGTCAACTCGCGCAAGGACGTCCGTCGTGTCTTTGACAAAGGAAGGAAGAGTTTCAACCAGAGGTTTTAAGTAGTTATCAATGTACCTACAAATGGGTTCACATAAACTCCCTATACCTGACACGATTGGACGTCCAGGAGGGCTGACCGTATCCTTATGGATCTTGGGGAGAAGATATAAGGTAGCTGTCCTTGGGTACCAAACGGTTAATGCCTCTACAGTTTTTTTATTAATAATGCCTTGATCGCATGCGCGACCCAAAATCCCCAGAAGTTTTGCAGAAAAAGAAGTCGTGGGATTAAATGACAATTTGGTATAGGTTTAAATGACAATTTGGTATAGGTTTCGGTATCCCTTAGTTGGCGAAAGGCCTCACTTTCATAATGGTCACAAGGCCACACCACAATGTTCCCCCCCTTGTCAGCCGGTTTAATGACAAGGTCCGTATAGGACAGAAGCTGTTCAATAGCTAATCTTTGGCGGTGAGTAAGATTGTCATACTTCCTACGAGTGGATAGTTTCTCAAGCCACTATGTTCCCCCTAGACCTAACCCTTTTGGGTCCCGTGGGCCAACTGTGGGCTGTTTTCCTTGTGGTCACTGTCTTGCCTGCGCCAATGTCTCGCGCAGTGCTCATTTCACGTCCTCCGATGGTTCCCGTCAGTTCAAGATCATCCACTACATTTCGTGTGGCACAAATAATGTTGTGTATTATGCCACCTGTGGATGTGGTCTGATCTATATAGGTTTGACATCTAGGGAACTTCGGGTTAGGGTACGTGAGCACGTGCGGGACATCGGCGTGGCCAGGACGGTGACTGACTTACGCGAGCTTAAGACCTTACCTCGCCACTTTAGGATTTCACACAATTGTGACCCCAAATCATTATTGGTACTTGGCATTGATGTTGTGCACCTCGGTTCTCAAGGTGGCAACATCAAACAGGTTCTTGCTCGTAAAGACGCTCAGTGGATGATTAGTTTGAACACGGTGAGCCCACGGGGCCTGAATGAGACCCTGACTTTTTCACCTTTTTTATAATATACGTATATCCTTTATTTTTAAGCATTTGTCTTATCCATATATTTGTAGTTCTCCTGCTCACTTTGTATTATGTCTTCTGTGTGATTTGATATTTTATGCCTTTTTGTATTTGTTGTTATCCTTTTTAAATACTGTCTTTTTTCTTTAGTGGATACTCTTTATGGATCTTTATATTTTCTACCATAAGGACCTCATTGGGAAACACACTCGGGACTATACTTTGATGTTTGCGTCATTTTGGACATTGGATGAAAGCCCTTTTATGTGATTTGGATTGTGTCGATCATAATTCACGAGATATGTGGATGTTTATTACATTGATGTCTTGTATATATATGTCACAGGTCAGCATTTACATTCACGAACGGTATCATATTATGATGTACTTATTATACATTGTTATGTACTTTTCAATGTACTGCCCTGTCGAATTTAGTTGATTTACATTGTGAAAAGAACATCCACTGGCTGTGCTGGCGATGACACTAGCTACTCACCTATTTCTAATCTTCTTACATCAGGATGTCCCTAGTGTGAAGCCTTTCACTCTCAGTCTGCCGCTGCGCGCATCCGCTTCGCTGGTCTCCTCCTGGCGCGCGCCCGGGTTATCTTTGGCCCTCTGATCATCTGCACATCTGCCCATGCGCGGACGGCGTGATGGCCTGGGCGCGCGCACGGGGGACGAGCTCTTGCGGCGCATGCGTCATTGATAGCGCCAAACTCCGCCTACATATGGCTTCATTCTCCAATGATCATCATGTGATATGCCACGTGACCACACGTGACTGCATACTTAAGGTCCTCTACAATCTCTTTGCAATAGCCTCTTGAGAAAGCCTGCATGCTGAGGGCGAAACACGCGTCGAGGCATTTCCCTTCACAGAACCCCTCTTATTTCCAGCGCTACCTCATACTCTAGGTAAAAGCACCTTCCATTGTCTTTATGGGCGCTTGTTACTTTAAGTAGACATTATGTCTTAGACTGCTTCCCACTTGAGCCCCTGATTTATCTTGTTGGTGCATATTTTGCCTCTTTCTCTTCTCCCTCCCCCCACCTCTGTCTTATTTCTTGTTATAATGTGCATGCTATAGAGATGGGAGGGGGGGGGTTCTTTTTGAGATACGCTGGATATCCCTGACCATATACACCTGATCATCCATAGCTGTGATTTTGTCTATGTATGTATTTATTATGTGCTATTTAAGCATCTGTTCATTATACGATATTTATAGTGAACAAGCAATTATTTAATAAACTTTGATATATTTTTGGTACTTGTATGTCCCTCATCTTTCTCCTATATTCAATATATACAGTATAACAATAAATGTATCCATATATCTATTATCTATCTATTTATCTGTCTATCTTTCTATCTATATATCTATCTATCCACATATCTATTAATCTATCTATCTATCTACCTATCTATCCATATACAGTACAGACCAAAAGTTTGGACACACCTTCTCATTTAAAGATTTTTCTGTATTTTCATGACTATGAAAATTGTATATTCACACTGAAGGCATCAAAACTATGAATTAACGCATGGAGAATTATATACTTAACAAAAAAGTGTGAAACAACTGAAAATATGTCTTATATTTTAGGTTCTTCAAAGTAGCCACCATTTGCTTTGATGACTGCTTTGCACACTCTTGGCATTCTCTTGATGAGCTTCAAGAGGTAGTCACCAGAAATGGTCTTCCAACAATCTTGAAGGAGTTACCAGAGATGCCTAGCACTTGTTGGCCCTTTTCCTTCACTCTGCGGTCCAGCTCACCCCAAACCATCTCGATTGGGTTCAGATCTGGTGATTGTGGAGGCCAGTTCATCTGGCGTAGCACCCCATCACTCTCCTTCTTGGTCAAATAGCCCTTACACAGCCTAGAGGTGTGTTTGGGGTCATTGTCCTGTTGAAAAATAAATGGTGGTCCAACTAAACGTAAACCGGATGGAATAGCATGCCGCTGCAAGATGCTGTGGTAGCCATGCTAGTTCAATATGCCTTCAATTTTGAATAAATCCCCAACAGTGTCACCAGCAAAGCACCCCCACACCATCACACCTCCTCCTCCATACTTCACGGTGGGAACCAGGCATGTAGAGTCCATCCGTTCACCTTTTCTGGGTCGCACAAAGACACAGTGGTTGGAACCAAAGATCTTAAATTTGGACTCATCAGACCAAAGCACAGATTTCCACTGGTCTAATGTCCATTCCTTGTGTTCTTTAGCCCAAAAAAGTTTCTTCTGCTTGTTGCCTGTCCTTAGCAGTGGTTTCCTAGCAGTTATTTTGCCATGAAGGCCTGCTGCACAAAGTCTCCTCTTAATAGTTGTTGAAGAGATGTGTCTGCTGCTAGAACTCTGTGTGGCATTGACCTGGTCTCTAATCTGAGCTGCTGTTAACCTGCGATTTCTGAGGCTGGTGACTCGGATAAACTTATCCTCAGAAGCAGAGGTGACTCTTGGTCTTCCTTTCCTGGGGCGGTCCTCATGTGAGCCAATTTCTTTGTAGCGCTTGATGGTTTTTGCAACTGCACTTGGGGACACTTTCAAAGTTTGCCCAATTTTTCGAACTGACTGACCTTCATTTCTTAAAGTAATGATGGCCACTCGTTTTTCTTTACTTAGCTGCTTTTTTCTTGCCATAATGCAAATTCTAACAGTCTATTCAGTAGGACTATCAGCTGTGTATCCACCAGACTTCTGCACAACACAACTGATGGTCCCAATCCCATTTATAAGGCAAGAAATCCCACTTATTAAACCTGACAGGGCACACCTGTGAAATGAAAACCATTTCCGGTGACTACCTCTTGAAGCTCATCAAGAGAATGCCAAGAGTGTGCAAAGCAGTCATCAAAGCAAAAGGTGGCTACTTTGAAGAACCTAGAATATAAGACACATTTTTAGTTGTTTCACATTTTTTTGTTAAGTATATAATTCCACATGTGTTAATTCATAGTTTTGATGCCTTCAGGGTGAATGTATAAGTTTCATAGTCATAGAATCATAGAATCATAGAATCATAGAATGGTAGAGTTGGAAGGGACCTCCTGGGTCATCTGGTCCAACCCCCTGCTCAAAGCAGGATTCACTAAATCATCTCAGACAGATGTCTGTCCAGCCTCTGTTTGAAGACGTCCATTGAAGGGGAACTCACCACCTCTCGTGGCAGCCTGTTCCACTCATTAATCACCCTAACTGTCAAAAAGTTTTTTCTAATATCTAATCTGTGTCTCCTCCCATTTAGTTTCATCCCATTGCTTCTTGTCTTTCCTTGTGCAAATGAGAATAAAGATGATCCTTCTACAATGTGACAGCCCTTGACATATTTGTAGACAGCTATTAAGTCTCCTCTCAGTCTTCTTTTTTGCAAGCTAAACATTCCCAAATCCTGCAACCGTTCCTCATATGACATGGTTTGCAGACCAGTCACCATTCTGGTCGCTCTTCTCTGAACTTGCTCCAGTTTGTCTATGTCTTTTTTAAAATGTGGTGCCCAAAACTGTACACAGTATTCCAGATGAGGTCTGACCAAAGAGGAGTAAAGACCAATAATGACTTCACGTGATCTAGACTGTATGCTTCTGTTAATACATCCCAGAATTGTATTTGCCTTTTTTGCTGCTGCATCACACTGTTGACTCATGTTCAGTCTATGATCTATTAGTATACCTAAGTCTTTTTCACATGTACTGTTGCTTAGCTCTATTCCTCCCATTCTGTATATGCTTTTTTCATTTTTATTGCCCAGATGTAGTACTTTGCATTTTTCCCTGTTAAAAACCATTCTGTTGGTTGCTGCCCACTGCTCCAGTTTATTTAGGTCTTTTTGAATCCTCTCTCTCTCTTCTCTAGTATTAGCTATCCCTCCTAGCTTTGTGTCATCAGCAAATTTAATCAGTTTACCCTCAATTCCTTCATCTAAATCATTGATAAAGATGTTGAACAATACAGGTCCCAGGACGGAGCCCTGTGGTACCCCACTTGAGACATTCATCCAGCTGGATGTGAAGCCATTTACAATCACCCTTTGAGTCCGATCACTAAGCCAGTTATGAATCCACCTAACAGTTGCCTGGTCCATTGCATACTTGGTCATTTTTTCAATAAGGATGGTGTGAGATACTTTGTCAAATGCTTTGCTGAAGTCAAGATATACTATATCTACAGCATTTCCCTGATCCACCCAGTCAGTGATTCTGTCATAGAAGGAAATTAAGTTAGTCTGACATGACTTGTTAGTTATAAACCCATGCTGACTCTGGTTAATCACTTCATTCTTATCCAGGTACTTACATACATGTTGTTTAATAATTTTTTCAAAGATCTTTCCTGGTATAGAAGTCAGACTCACCGGCCTATAGTTCCCTGGGTCCACCTTCTTCCCCTTTTTGAAGATAGGAACAACATTTGCTCTTCTCCAGTCTTCTGGGACTTCTCCTGTTCTCCAAGAATTTTCAAAGATTATGGAGAGTGGTTCTAAAATTTCTTCTACGATCTCCTTCAGTACTCTGGGGTGTAATTCATCTGGACCTGGAGACTTGAACTCATTTATGTTAGCTAAATATTCCCTCACAATCTTTCTGTTTACAGATAACTTGGATTCTTCTATTCCTTTAAAAGGACAGTGAAGATCAGTTGATGTTACATTTTCTTTCTGAGAGAAAACAGATGCAAAATAGGAATTAAAAAGTTTGGCCTTCTCAACATCCTCTCTTACCATTTCTCCATTTTCATCCTGTAAAAATCCTATAGCATCTTTGACTTTTCTTTTACTTTTGACATACCCCCAAAATCCTTTTTTATTGCTTTTGACATCTCTTGCAAGCCTTAATTCATTGTCAGCTTTAGCTAACCTGATACATGCCCTGCAGGATCTGCAGACTGCATTATAATCTTCTTTAGATATGCCTCCCTCTTTCCATTTAATAAACATTTCTTTCTTTCTTTTTAGCATGTGTTTAAGTTCTGTGTTCATCCATCCTGGTTTCCTTAAATGCTTCCCATTCTTCCTACTTTTCGGGATTGTTAACGATTGTGCTTTGAGAATCTCATTTTTTAAAATTTCCCATCCTTCCTGGACATTTTTGTCCTTAAGGACATCCAGCCATTGGATCCCTCCTATTCTCTTTCTGAGTCTCTTAAAATCTGCCTTTCTAAAATCTAACCTTGAAGTTTGAGTCTTCACATGAAAAAGTAGTCATGAAAATACAGAAAAATCTTTAAATGAGAAGACGTGTCCAAACTTTTGGTCTGTACTGTATATATTATCTATCTATCAATATATGTTATGTCCCATGAATGGGAAATTTTACAGACTGCCCTGGACATTTTACATGCTGTGTTGCTTGTCTCGCAGTTTTCATATATTGCTGGTTGTTGCTATGCAATAATGTTTACCTTCCTTGTGTATGTCCCTTCTCTCTCCCTGTCTTCTGCTCATGTGACTGTGTTGTGGCAAACTCCTCCCTTCTTGTTCTGCCTCCCCTCACATTCTTCATGTATCCTCCATTAGAAGCTCATGTGCTTGTATCCCCTGTCTCTGGTAAAGTTCTTTTTTACCTGCTGTATTCATGCATTTAACCCCTTCGCAACTTGTGATTTTCCATTTTTGCATTTTCGTCATTTGCTCCCCTTGTTCCCAGAGCCATAGAGTTTTTATTTTTGGTCAATATGGCTGTGTGAGGGCTTATTTTTTGCAGGATGAGTTGTCCTCCATTAGAAGCTCATGAGCTTGTACCCTTTTCTCTAGTAAAGTTCTTTTTTACTTGCTGTATTCATGTATTTAACAAGAGTTCTTAAAGAAATCAAAGTCGCTTCTGGATTCTTCACAATGTGTGTGCCTGCAGCTGAGTTAAGCTATCTGTGACCGTCGCCAATTGTAAGTACAGGTGAAGGGACCCAGCGTCTCGCAGAGCCATATTTACAACCACAGGCCATGGGGACAGAATAGTAAAAAAGAACTTCCCAGATTTATCTGTGAAGCCAGCCACAGCTTCTATAAAGCTACAGAACTTTCAGCAGAGCATCTGCTCTCATCATATAAGAGACTATACAGCTTTCCTTCTCCCTGTGAATTAATATGGTTGAGGGAATGACTACACGGTCTCTGCCAGACCCATTGTTAGAGGAAGAATGCATAGAACTTGATCCACTGTCTAGTGAGAAGGCTAGATGTCCCACAAAGCCCACATGGAAGGTTAGAGAGAACCTTGAAGTCAGTAAACATGAACTGTTCTGTGTTATAGCAGACTTATGGCAAAAACTGCTGAGTCACATAGACACCCTGTCCCAGCCTGCTTCTCTCTACCACCAGAGGGAGCCCTTGCACAACTGTGTTCAGATTATCAACTGTATGTAAAAACAACAGATGAATAGCCACCATTTTACAAAAAATGAACCCTTTTGTTTCTTGTAAAGAGCAGCAAGGTTTCCAACAACTTAAGTCTGAGAGAGAAAGCATGGTGCGCGCTATTAAAGCCAAGACAGAGGCAAGAATTGCACTAGTGGCCGAGATGTCATATTGTATTTCTGGCTCAGCCAGACAGTCAAAGCGATCATCTAAGTCACGCTCTTCAAAATCCTCAACCGTCAGCGAACAGCTTATAAGGGCACGTGCAGAAGCTGAGGCAACTAAGGTACAAGCCGCCTTTGCGCAAAGGAAAACTGAAATGAAAGCAGAAGCTGCGCGCAAGAAGGCAGAAATGGAAGCGAATGCAGAGGCCGAAGCAGCACGCAAGAAGGCAGAAATTGAAGCCAGCGCAGCACGCAAGAAGGCAGAATTAGAGATCCTAGAGAAGGAATGTGAACACGCCACAGCTATGGCAAGGTTAAAAGTTCTGGAACAAGCTACCGGTGGGAGCCAAGGAGACAGCATCAGTTTAAGTGACTTTGATACTGAAGACCCTCTAAAGCGTACTAGAAACTATGTACAAAGCCAAAATGGTGCACCTCCGGCTCCAGCAATCATTCCTGATGCCACAGACATTCCCCTAAGGCAACAGGACATAGAGTGTTCATCAGCATCCTGCATTCAAGGTCAGTACAATATGCTGCCAACCCTTCATCCTGATCCTCCTCCGTGCACCAGAACATACCAGGCCTCTGCACCTCACCAAACCCTATACACAGAAGCACACGTGCAGGTGAAAATGCAGACAAATCATCACATGCCTGTCAGCCACAGAGTTCCAGCTCCATATATGGCAGAAACTATGCACATTAAGCCAGACACAGGACTGAATGCCTATGCCGCACCATACTTGCCTGCATTCCTAGGTCAAAACACCACAGACTGTATGAACAATGCTACCCAGCCAGCAACAGTCTTCCCAAAATCGGAGAATGCTGATATGTCCGGCTTTGCAAGGTACATGATTCTCCGTGATCTAACTAAGACCAGTCTTACAAAGTTTGATGATCAACCTGAAAACTACAGGGGTTGGAAATGTACCTTTAAAACCACAATTAGCGACCTCGGCATCACCACTGCTGAAGAGTTAGACCTGCTAATCTGGTGGCTTGGGCCACAATCCACAGAACGAGTCAAGAGACTTAAATCTGTCCACATCAGTAATCCAATCTCTGGTCTCGCTGCTGCATGGGAGAGACTAGAACAGAGCTATGATAGTCCTGAGGCCATAGAAAATGCCCTGTTCAAGCATCTAGATGATTTTCCAAAAGTATCCGGTAAGGACAGTGCAAAATTCCAACAGCTCAGTGACCTCCTGTTAGAGCTTCAGCTGGCCAAAGCAGATCCACAGCTGCCTGGCCTCAGATACCTGCACACTACTTGTGGGGTAATCCCAATAGCTTCTAAGTTACCATCCTATATCCAAGATAGGTGGTCCATGCTTGGATCAAGATACAAAAGGGAAAACCAAGTCTCGTTTCCTCCATTTTCCTACTTCTATCAGTTTATCGAAAACATTGCAGAGTGTAAGACTGACCCAAGCTTCTTCCATGGAGAACCAAGTGGCTTCGGGTTCATTCCCTCCCAAGTATGAAAGTCCACGTTCAAGCAACAGAAACCACAGCAATCCAGTGTCAGCAAAGAAGACTGACATTCTTCCCACACCTTCACCAGCTCCAGACAAGAGCGAAGTATGTGAAAATATCGAAAATCCTAATCGTATGTGTTCCGTCCATAAGATGCCACATCCCCTGAAGAAGTGCATCGGCTTCAGAAAGAAACCCCTCCATGAACGCAAGGAGCTTCTAAAGAAGTTTGGGGTATGTTACAGAAGTTGTGCATCTACTGAACACTTTGCTAAAGACTGTAAAATCTCTATTAAGTGTTTTGAGTGCGACAGTGAGGACCACGTACAAGCGTGCCATCCATCCCAACCTGACCCTACACAGCTTGCGCCTTCCTCCACCACAAGGCATGGCGGGGAGAATGCAGAGCAACCAGCAAATCCTACCACAATATCTTCTTCATGTATAGAAGTCTGCGTAGAAGACCTCTGTGACAAGTCCTGTGCGAAGATATGTCTGGTGAACTTGCATCCTAAGGACAATCCAGAGAAAACTGTAAAGATGTACGCCATTCTGGACGATCGGAGCAACCGACCCCTTGCGAGGTCAGAGCTCTTTGATCTATCTGACTTAAAGTGAAACGATCACCCTTATACTCTGGGCACCTGTAGTGGTGTTACAGAAGTCTCAGGGAGAAGAGCCAATGGACTCATAGTATCTTCTCTTGAGAACAATGTGAATATACCCCTACCCACTTTGGTCGAGTGTAACCAGATACCATCCAACAGAGAGGAGATTCCTACTCCAGAGGCTGCTCTTCGTCACCCCCATCTGAAGACTATAGCCAACAAGATTCCAGCTCTTGACAACAGCACGCACATCCTGATTCTGCCTGGCAGAGACATTTTGTGGCTACACAAGTTACGTCAGAAAATCAATGGGCCACATGATGCTCCATTTGCTCAATGCGTTGATCTAGGCTGGTTTATCATTGGTGATGTCTCCATGGACAGGATGAAGAGACCTGCAAGGATCTTCTCATTTAAGACTCATGTCTCGCCAAATGGTTGCAACACTCACTCTCTACCATGCCCATATCATTACTTGGTGAAAGAGAAGCTGAGCAACAGTAAGTGGCAACAAGAAACCTCTGACAATGTGAACATGTTCCTGTCCTGTGAAGACAACCTCTGGTCAACAGTGTTCAATTCTTCAAGTGAAGACAACTGACTTGTACCTGCTAGGGAAGACAGTGGAAACTATCTCAGGTTCCAAGGACACAAGGACAATGTCGTCCACAACGAGGTCATAGACTACCAGATGAAGGTACATGTCTTCGGGAACAGCCCCTCACCTGCTGCAGCAATCTGTGGACTGAGACAGACAGCCAAGGAAGGTGAGAGTATGGATCTGATGCTCCTCTACCTGTGGAGAAGAACTTTCATGTAGAAGATGTGCTTAAATCTCTACCCTCAAGTGAAGAGACAATTGATCTGCTCTCTGAAGCACAGGAAATGTTGTTAGCAGCAAACTTCAGACCTCACAAGATCATTTCCATCAACCAGAAGGTAACAAAGGCATTTCCATCTGAGGACAGTACAATGAGCTTAAAGGATCTTGATCGAGGTTCTGACGTTCCTTCTATACAACGCAGCCTTGGTTTGCTCTTGGACACTAAACAGGACACATTCTCATTCCAGGTGTCAGTCTGCATTAAACCCTTCATCAAACGAGGAGTCTTACCTGTTGTGAACGGCATCTACGATCCTCTCAGGTTTATAGCATCCATCACCATTCAAGGCAAGATTCTGTTGAGACAGTTGACTGCTGAGAACACGGTTTTGAACATTCCACTACATCCCAGAAACCACAAAAGTGGGAAACATGGAAGGCGTCTCCGGAGATCTTGGATCATCCCATCTTGTTCCTATCTGGATCTGCTTTAAGGTCTCTTTCAGCCACCACAAGAAGAGAAGTCCACATTCTCTCTGGCGCACCTAAAAGGGTCCTTAGCTGCAGTGGCCTACCCAAAGACCTCAGAAGCCGTTAACAAGGTATATTGGGAATTCGTCCAGGACAGGACCAAACTAGGCTCAAGGCCTCCTCACACTCCACCAAGACGTGATCTTTGTGCTGCTGCACTAGTGGTCGAGGTTGCAGAAGTTACTCCTGAACTGTGGTGCCACATCTCCACTAACTTGCATGCAACTCACCCAGAAACAAAACTCATGGCTGTACCCTTTGTGACAACACCTGGTTGTCGTTACCAGGTTTCATTCCCGAGGACCCTTGTTCTGTCAATGCTGGCAGTACATTTGAGCTAGACAAACCAGTCGCAGATGGGGAGACCAGACCCGTCATCTCTACACGTAGCATATCTGTGACACCAAATATGAAGCTGAGGACTCATATCTCTGGACGTTTCTTGAGCTGGCCACCAGTTGTACAGGCTGGTATTCACCTGACGTATACCGCCAAGTGCTTCATGGGTGAAGGCATCACATGAAGCCCATTGTTTCTGAACACAGCTTACGGCGGGGAGCCTACCACCATACGTCTCCAGCTGTGTTGGGACATTGAACTTTCTCCAGCGGATTGTTGGGTTGGTGGAAGTGTTTGTACGTTGCGGCTTCCCTAATCCGAAGATGGCTTTCCATTTGGACTCGGACTATCCTACTGTTGAGGACTTCAGGCCTCCAACTGAAGATTGGACTACACCAATTTGACTACAATTGTTATTGTTGCATGCCCGTATGTTTATCTTTTTGTCTTTCAGATCTACTGCGACATCCCCAGAAGACATCACGTCAAAAGAATTGAGAAATCTAAAGATTTCAGACGGGGAGTGGTATGTCCCATGAATAGGAAATTTTACAGACTGCCCTGGACATTTTACATGCTGTGTTGCATGTCTCGCAGTTTTAATATATTGCTGGTTGTTGCTATGCAATAATGTTTACCTTTGATGTGTATGTCCTTTCTCTCTCCCTGTCTTGTGCTCATGTGACTGTGTTGTGGCAAACCCTTCCCTTCTTGTTCCGCCTCCCCTCACATTCTTCATGTATCCTCCATTAGAAGCTCATGTGCTTGCACCCCTGTCTCTGGTAAACTTATTTTTTACCTGCTGTATTTGACGCGCCCCCTGGGATGTGGGGTACCCGATGCCGGGCCAGTAAATACTGGGGGATGTCACAGTGGTGGTGACCCGGTCCGTGACCCAGGGCGGTCAATAAAAAGGGGTTATTGATAGGGGATTTATAGTGATTGTATAAAGTTTGTGACGCCACCTGTGGTATGCGGCTCAGGGAGCTGCCGTTGCGGAGCAGGTCCTCTGGAGCTGATGTTACTGCAGCAGGGATGGTGTGGCTCTCCACAGGTAGAGCTTAGCTCCAGGGCAGTGTAGATGTTATGGGTTATGCTGGGCATTGTAGTGCAGGGTTTGATGGCGCAGCAATAATCAGTCCACAACTTAATGGCGGTTTCCTCTTATCTTTACTGGCGGTGATTAGGCAAACCGGGACGAGGGTACTGGCCAGAGGTGGAAGTCCGGGCAGCCTGGAAGCAAGTAAAGGATTCTCCTTGCCAGGTGAAGTTGGAGGCCTTCCCTTTCCACTAAACTCTTTGACCCTGCTGTTTGTAGTTGTGCGGTGGCCCTCGTCCCTGAGTGCAATGTTTCTGTGCTCACCCGTATGGCAGGCAGCTCGGGCCTTGCTGGTGCGTCGCTCCCACGTGGCGGTGCTGGGCCCTCTGTGCTGCTGAGCCTCCGGGCGTCTGATGGGGCCAGGAGACCTGCAGTCTCCTGCCCTCCGGTTTCTACTGCTGGGACTTCAGTGCCCCACAGCCTCGGACTCCCGTGTCCGGTTCTTCTGTGCAAGTTCTTCTGGGGTGAGCTGCTGCGCAGCTCCAGTCCCCAGCTCCTCTCTCCTCGACGTCCTGACTTCAACTCCTCACACTAAGTCTCACTAACCCCGCCCCCAGATCCCAGTTGCTAAGGGGAGGAACTCCCCATGCTGGTCTGGAGCCAGGAAAGTGTTGCCTGCTTAGTAAAACCTGATTAGGGGACCCCTGCTTGCTTCCAGGCATGGCATCACCTCTTGTGAGGGAGGCAATGCCAATGTGGCAACCGGAGCTCTGGGGTGCCATATATTCATGCATTTAACAAGGGTTCTTAAAGAAATCAAAGTCGCTTCAGGATTCTTCACAACGTGTGTGCTTACAGTTGAGTTAAGTTGTCTGTGACCGTCGCCAATTGTAAGTACAGGTGAAGAGGCCCAGCGTCTCACAGAGCCATATTTACAGCCACAGGCCATGGGGACAGAATATATATATATATATATATATATATATATATATATATATATATCCATATATATATATATCCATATATCTAGCTATTATCTATCTATCTATAAATCTATTTATCTATCCACCGATCTATTATCTATTTATTATCTATCTATCTATCTATTAATCTATCATCTATTTATCTATCTATTATCTATCCATCTATCTATCTATCTATCTATCTATCTTGATAGATAATAGATATATGGATACATTTATTGATAGATATATAGATAGAGCACCCTTTAATGTATTTAAGCCAGAAGCTGAAGTCTTGTGAGAGAAATTACTCCATAGTGGAGAAGGAATGTTTGGCCATCAATTGGGCACTGGACACCCTAAGATACTACCTCTTAGGCAGTAAGTTCAGGCTGGTATCAGGCCATGCCCCACTAAGGTGGATGAGCGAGAAAAAGAGTAACAGTGCTAGAGTGACCAGGTGGTTCCTAGCTCTTCAGGAATTCAGCTTCCAGGTAGAGCATAGGCCTGGGAAACTGCATGGCAATGCTGATGCATTGTCAAGGGTCCACTGCATGTTTGCGGAAGGTGCCAAGCCCCCTGGCTTTGGGCAGAGGGGGGATATGTAAGATGGCCATTGGACATGTCATTGAGGGGAGATATTTATCACTGAAGTTGTTAGATTCAATGATGTAAAACTGGGAAAGCATGCTCCAGCACACATAGTGCTGAGAGGGTTAATAGGGTGTATCAGGGCCAGTTTTTACGAGCAGTCATAAGAGGCTGGAGGGATTGGCCGCTCACATATCCCCACCCCAGAGCGTGCGTATAAAATGGAGACTGAGTGTCTCATTCAGTGGCTGTGGCTAGAGGTGTGGAGACCTCCAGAGTGTTTGTGCTAAAGGACACTGACCGTGAGCGGGCGAACCCGCCATATTCTATGAACTCTTTATTTTCTGTTTTGTTACTCTGTGCCAGACAAGGCTGTCTTTTGGTTACTTCTAAAAGTGCAGTTTATGAAGGTATAATAAACCTACCTTGGACATTTTAAAGAGACAGTGTAATGTGCCTACCTCTAATGCAGCTGAGTG
Source organism: Phyllobates terribilis (assembly GCF_046119375.1). Taxonomy (NCBI): domain Eukaryota; kingdom Metazoa; phylum Chordata; class Amphibia; order Anura; family Dendrobatidae; genus Phyllobates; species Phyllobates terribilis. Next base: position 336,010,540 of record NW_027362762.1, read on the forward strand.
AGTACCGAACCCTACAAGAGGTTGAACAACACACAACTGGCAGACTTTAAATGGAGTGTAATATTTTTCACGTTCCCCAAAATGTTACGATTAGTACCACAGTAATTTCGGATTATGTCTCATGAACACAGTTTTAGGCAGTGGCCTTGTAGTATGGTATTGATCAGCGACCAAGTGTGAATAGGTTGAACAACACATAACTGGCAGACTTTAAACAGAATGTAATATTTGACACGCTCCCCAAAATGTCACGATTATTACCGCAGTAATATCGGATCACGTCTGATGATCACAGTTTTAGGCAGTGGCCTTGTAGTATAAAAAAAAGTGAAACTCATGTATTATATAGAGTCATTGCAAACACAGTGATCTATTTCAAGTGTTTATTTCTGTTAATGTTGAAGATTATGGCTTAAAGCCAAAGTCAAATCGCTGTACTATCCAGTTTTGGGCCTTTGGTATCTAAAAAAAAGCAGTTTGAGTGTGTCGCTCACTGTTCAGCCGCAAATATCTCTATTTAAAAAAGTGTGGTATACCCCAGTAAACAATAACTGTGGTTTTGCCATCCCACGGTAAAAAATCTCTATTATTCAGCTTTTAGTAGTTTTTTCCGTAAAGAAAAACAGTAGTGTCTCCTGACTGTTGTGACACAAAAATATATCTGTTGAAAATAGTCTTGTGTAGGCCCGACATCCCAGTGTGGTTTCGCAGTTCCACGGGTCAAATCGCTGCACTATCCAGTTTTGGGCCTTTGGTATCTAAAAAAAAAGCAGTTTGAGTGTGTCGCTCACTGTTCAGCCGCAAATATCTCTATTTTAAAAAGTGTGGTATACCCCAGTAAACAATAACTGTGGTTTTGCCATCCCACGGTAAAAATCTCTATTATTCAGCTTTTGGTAGTTTTTTCCGTAAAGAAAAACAGTAGTGTCTCCTGACTGTTTTGAAACAAAAATATATCTGTTGAAAATAGTCTTGTGTAGGCCCGACATCCCAGTGTGGTTTCGCAGTTCCACGGGTCAAATCGCTGTACTATCCAGTTTTGGGCCTTTGGTATCTAAAAAAAAAGCAGTTTGAGTGTGTCGCTCACTGTTCAGCCGCAAATATCTCTATTTAAAAAAGTGTGGTATACCCCAGTAAACAATAACTGTGGTTTTGCCATCCCACGGTAAAAAATCTCTATTATTCAGCTTTTAGTTGTTTTTTCCGTAGAGAAAAACAGTAGTGTCTCCTGACTGTTGTGACACAAAAATATATCTGTTGAAAATAGTCTTGTGTAGGCCAGACATCCCAGTGTGGTTTCGCAGTTCCACGGGTCAAATCGCTGCACTATCCAGTTTTGGGCCTTTGGTATCTAAAAAAAAGCAGTTTGAGTGTGTCGCTCACTGTTCAGCCGCAAATATCTCTATTTAAAAAAGTGTGGTATACCCCAGTAAACAATAACTGTGGTTTTGCCATCCCACGGTAAAAAATCTCTATTATTCAGCTTTTAGTAGTTTTTTCCGTAAAGAAAAACAGTAGTGTCTCCTGACTGTTGTGACACAAAAATATATCTGTTGAAAATAGTCTTGTGTAGGCCCGACATCCCAGTGTGGTTTCGCAGTTCCACGGGTCAAATCGCTGCACTATCCAGTTTTGGGCCTTTGGTATCTAAAAAAAAAGCAGTTTGAGTGTGTCGCTCACTGTTCAGCCGCAAATATCTCTATTTTAAAAAGTGTGGTATACCCCAGTAAACAATAACTGTGGTTTTGCCATCCCACGGTAAAAATCTCTATTATTCAGCTTTTGGTAGTTTTTTCCGTAAAGAAAAACAGTAGTGTCTCCTGACTGTTTTGAAACAAAAATATATCTGTTGAAAATAGTCTTGTGTAGGCCCGACATCCCAGTGTGGTTTCGCAGTTCCACGGGTCAAATCGCTGTACTATCCAGTTTTGGGCCTTTGGTATCTAAAAAAAAAGCAGTTTGAATGTGTCACTCACTGTTCAGCCGCAAATATCTCTATTTAAAAAAGTGTGGTATACCCCAGTAAACAATAACTGTGGTTTTGCCATCACACGGTAAAAAATCTCTATTATTCAGCTTTTGGTAGTTTTTTCCGTAAAGAAAAACAGTAGTGTCTCCTGACTATTGTGACACAAAAATATATCTGTTGAAAATAGTCTTGTGTAGGCCCGACATCCCAGTGTGGTTTCGTAGTTCCACGCGTCAAATCGCTGTACTATCCAGTTTTGGGCCTTTGGTATCTAAAAAAAAAGCAGTTAGAGTGTGTCGCTCACTGTTCAGCCACAAATATCTCTATTTAAAAAAGTGTGGTATACCCCAGTAAACAATAACTGTGGTTTTGCCATCCCACGGTAAAAAATCTCTATTATTGAGCTTTTGGTAGTTTTTTCCGTAAAGAAAAACAGTAGTGTCTCCTGACTGTTGTGACACAAAAATATATCTGTTGAAAATAGTCTTGTGTAGGCCCGACATCCCAGTGTGGTTTCGTAGTTCCACGGGTCAAATCGCTGTACTATCCAGTTTTGGGCCTTTGGTATCTAAAAAAAAAGCAGTTTGAGTGTGTCGCTCACTGTTCAGCCGCAAATATCTCTATTTAAAAAAGTGTGGTATACCCCAGTAAACAATAACTGTGGTTTTGCCATCCCACGGTAAAAAATCTCTATTATTGAGCTTTTGGTAGTTTTTTCCGTAAAGAAAAACAGTAGTGTCTCCTGACTGTTGTGACACAAAAATATATCTGTTGAAAATAGTCTTGTGTAGGCCCGACATCCCAGTGTGGTTTCGCAGTTCCACGGGTCAAAACGCTGTACTATCCAGTTTTGGGCCTTTGGTATCTAAAAAAAAAGCAGTTTGAGTGTGTCGATCACTGTTCAGCCGCATATATCTCTATTTAAAAAAGTGTGGTATACCCCAGTAAACAATAACTGTGGTTTTGTCATCCCACGGTAAAAGATCTCTATTATTCAGCTGTTGGTAGTTTTTTCCGTAAAGAAAAACAGTAGTGTCTCCTGACTGTTGTGACACAAAAATATATCTGTTGAAAATAGTCTTGTGTAGGCCCGACATCCCAGTGTGGTTTCGCAGTTCCACGGGTCAAATCGCTGTACTATCCAGTTTTGGGCCTTTGGTATCTAAAAAAAAAGCAGTTTGAGTGTGTCGCTCACTGTTCAGCCACAAATATCTCTATTTAAAAAAGTGTGGTACACCCCAGTAAACAATAACTGTGGTTTTGCCATCACACGGTAAAAAATCTCTATTATTCAGCTTTTGGTAGTTTTTTCCGTAAAGAAAAACAGTAGTGTCTCCTGACTATTGTGACACAAAAATATATCTGTTGAAAATAGTCTTGTGTAGGCCCGACATCCCAGTGTGGTTTCGTAGTTCCACGGGTCAAATCGCTGAACTATCCAGTTTTGGGCCTTTGGTATCTAAAAAAAAAGCAGTTTGAGTGTGTCGCTCACTGTTCAGCCGCAAATATCTCTATTTAAAAAAGTGTGGTATACCCCAGTAAACAATAACTGTGGTTTTGCCATCCCACGGTAAAAAATCTCTATAATTGAGCTTTTGGTAGTTTTTTCCGTAAAGAAAAACAGTAGTGTCTCCTGACTGTTGTGACACAAAAATATATCTGTTGAAAATAGTCTTGTGTAGGCCCGACATCCCAGTGTGGTTTCGCAGTTCCACGGGTCAAAACGCTGTACTATCCAGTTTTGGGCCTTTGGTATCTAAAAAAAAAGCAGTTTGAGTGTGTCGATCACTGTTCAGCCGCATATATCTCTATTTAAAAAAGTGTGGTATACCCCAGTAAACAATAACTGTGGTTTTGTCATCCCACGGTAAAAGATCTCTATTATTCAGCTGTTGGTAGTTTTTTCCGTAAAGAAAAACAGTAGTGTCTCCTGACTGTTGTGACACAAAAATATATCTGTTGAAAATAGTCTTGTGTAGGCCCGACATCCCAGTGTGGTTTCGCAGTTCCACGGGTCAAATCGCTGTACTATCCAGTTTTGGGCCTTTGGTATCTAAAAAAAAAGCAGTTTGAGTGTGTCGCTCACTGTTCAGCCACAAATATCTCTATTTAAAAAAGTGTGGTACACCCCAGTAAACAATAACTGTGGTTTTGCCATCACACGGTAAAAAATCTCTATTATTCAGCTTTTGGTAGTTTTTTCCGTAAAGAAAAACAGTAGTGTCTCCTGACTATTGTGACACAAAAATATATCTGTTGAAAATAGTCTTGTGTAGGCCCGACATCCCAGTGTGGTTTCGTAGTTCCACGGGTCAAATCGCTGAACTATCCAGTTTTGGGCCTTTGGTATCTAAAAAAAAAGCAGTTTGAGTGTGTCGCTCACTGTTCAGCCGCAAATATCTCTATTTAAAAAAGTGTGGTATACCCCAGTAAACAATAACTGTGGTTTTGCCATCCCACGGTAAAAAATCTCTATAATTGAGCTTTTGGTAGTTTTTTCCGTAAAGAAAAACAGTAGTGTCTCCTGACTGTTGTGACACAAAAACATATCTGTTGAAAATAGTCTTGTGTAGGCCCGACATCCCAGTGTGGTTTCGCAGTTCCACGGGTTAAATCGCTGTACTATCCAGTTTTGGGCCTTTGGTATCTAAAAAAAAAGCAGTTTGAGTGTGTCGATCACTGTTCAGCCGCATATATCTCTATTTAAAAAAGTGTGGTATACCCCAGTAAACAATTACTGTGGTTTTGCCATCCCACGGTAAAAGATCTCTATTATTCAGCTGTTGGTAGTTTTTTCCGTAAAGAAAAACAGTAGTGTCTCCTGACTGTTGTGACACAAAAATATATCTGTTGAAAATAGTCTTGTGTAGGCCCGACATCCCAGTGTGGTTTCGCAGTTCCACGGGTCAAATCGCTGTACTATCCAGTTTTGGGCCTTTGGTATCTAAAAAAAAAGCAGTTTGAGTCTGTCGCTCACTGTTCAGCCACAAATATCTCTATTTAAAAAAGTGTGGTACACCCCAGTAAACAATAACTGTGGTTTTGCCATCACACGGTAAAAAATCTCTATTATTCAGCTTTTGGTAGTTTTTTCCGTAAAGAAAAACAGTAGTGTCTCCTGACTATTGTGACACAAAAATATATCTGTTGAAAATAGTCTTGTTTAGGCCCGACATCCCAGTGTGGTTTCGTAGTTCCACGGGTCAAATCGCTGTACTATCAAGTTTTGGGCCTTTGGTATCTAAAAAAAAAGCAGTTTGAATGTGTCGCTCACTGTTCAGCCGCAAATATCTCTATTTAAAAAAGTGTGGTATACCCCAGTAAACAATAACTGTGGTTTTGCCATCCCACGGTAAAAAATCTCTATTATTCAGCTTTTGGTAGTTTTTTCCGTAAAGAAAAACAGTAGTGTCTCCTCACTGTTGTGACACAAAAATATATCTGTTGAAAATAGTCTTGTGTAGGCCCGACATCCCAGTGTGGTTTCGCAGTTCCACGGGTCAAAACGCTGCACTATCCAGTTTTGGGCCTTTGGTATCTAAAAAAAAAGTAGTTTGAGTGTGTCGCTCACTGTTCAGCCGCAAATATCTCTATTTAAAAAAGTGTGGTATACCCCAGTAAACAATAACTGTGGTTTTGCCATTCCACGGTAAAAATCTCTATTATTCAGCTTTTGGTAGTTTTTTCCGTAAAGAAAAACAGTAGTGTCTCCTGACTGTTGTGACACAAAAATATATCTGTTGAAAATAGTCTTGTGTAGGCCCGACATCCCAGTGTGGTTTCGCAGTTCCACGGGTCAAATCGCTGTACTATCCAGTTTTGGGCCTTTGATATCTAAAAAAAAAGCAGTTTGAGTGTGTCGCTCACTGTTCAGCCGCAAATATCTCTATTTAAAAAAGTGTGGTATACCCAGTAAACAATAACTGTATTTTTGCCATCACACGGTAAAAAATCTCTATTATTCAGCTTTTGGTAGTTTTTTCCGTAAAGAAAAACAGTAGTGTCTCCTGACTATTGTGACACGAAAATATATCTGTTGAAAATAGTCTTGTGTAGGCCCGACATCCCAGTGTGGTTTCGTAGTTCCACGGGTCAAATCGCTGTACTATTCAGTTTTGGGCCTTTGGTATCTAAAAAAAAAAGCAGTTTGAATGTGTCGCTCACTGTTCAGCCGCAAATATCTCTATTTAAAAAAGTGTGGTATACCCCAGTAAACAATAACTGTGGTTTTGTTATCACACGGTAAAAAATCTCTATTATTCAGCTTTTGGTAGTTTTTTCCGTAAAGAAAAACAGTAGTGTCTCCTGACTATTGTGACACAAAAATATATCTGTTGAAAATAGTCTTGTTTAGGCCCGACATCCCAGTGTGGTTTCGTAGTTCCACGGGTCAAATCGCTGTACTATCCAGTTTTGGGCCTTTGGTATCTAAAAAAAAAGCAGTTTGAATGTGTCGCTCACTGTGCAGCCGCAAATATCTCTATTTAAAAAAGTGTGGTATACCCCAGTAAACAATAACTGTGGTTTTGCCATCCCACGGTAAAAAATCTCTATTATTGAGCTTTTGGTAGTTTTTTCCGTAAAGAAAAACAGTAGTGTCTCCTGACTGTTGTGACACAAAAATATATCTGTTGAAAATAGTCTTGTGTAGGCCCGACATCCCAGTGTGGTTTCTCAGTTCCATGGGTCAAATCGCTGTACTATCCAGTTTTGGGCCTTTGGTATCTAAAAAACAGCAGTTTGAGTGTGTCGCTCACTGTTCAGCCGCAAATATCTCTATTTAAAAAAGTGTGGTATACCCCAGTAAACAATAACTGTGGATTTGCCATCCCATGGTAAAAAATCTCTATTATTCAGCTTTTGGTAGTTTTTTCTGTAAAGAAAAAGAGTAGTGTCTCCTGACTGTTGTGACACAAAAATATATCTGTTGAAAATAGTCTTGTGTAGGCCCGACATCCCAGTGTGGTTTCGCAGTTCCATGGGTCAAATCGCTGAACTATCCAGTTTTGGGCCTTTGGTATCTAAAAAAAAAGCAGTTTGAGTGTGTCACTCACTGTTCAGCCGCAAATGTCTCTATTTAAAATAGTGTGGTATACCCCAGTAAACAATAACTGTGGTTTTGCCATCCCACGGTAAAAAATCTCTATTATTCAGCTTTTGGTAGTTTTTTCCATAAAGAAAAACAGTAGTGTCTCCTGACTGTTGTGACACAAAAATATATCTGTTGAAAATAGTCTTGTGTAGGCCCGACATCAAAGTGTGGTTTCACAGTTCCACGGGTCAAATCGCTGTACTATCCAGTTTTGGGCCTTTGGTATCTAAAAAAAAAACAGTTTGAGTGTGTCGCTCACTGTTCAGCCGCAAATATCTCTATTTAAAAAAGTGTGGTATACCCCAGTAAACAATAACTGTGGTTTTGCCATCCCACGGTAAAAAATCTCTATTATACAGCTTTTGGTAGTTTTTTCCGTAAATAAAAACAGTAGTGTCTCCTCACTGTTGTGACACAAAAATATATCTGTTGAAAATAGTCTTGTGTAGGCCCAACATCCCAGTGTGGTTTCGCAGTTCCACGGGTCAAATCGCTGTACTACCAAGTTTTGGGCCTTTGGTATCTAAAAAAAAAGCAGTTTGAGTGTGTCGTCACTGTTCAGCCGCAAATAACTCTATTTAATAAAGTGTGGTATACCCCAGTAAACAATAACTGTGGATTTGCCATCCCACGGTAAAAAATCTCTATTATTCAGCTTTTGGTAGTTTTTTCTGTAAAGAAAAAGAGTAGTGTCTCCTGACTATTGTGACGCAAAAATATATCTGTTGAAAATAGTCTTGTGTAGGCCCGACATCCCAGTGTGGTTTCGCAGTTCCACGGGTCAAATTGCTGTACTATCCAGTTTTGGGACTTTGGTATCTAAAAAAAAAGCAGTTTGAGTGTGTCGCTCACTGTTCAGCCGCAAATATCTCTATTTAAAAAAGTGTGGTATACCCCAGTAAACAATAACTGTGGTTTTGCCATCCCATGGTAAAAAATCTCTATTATACAGCTTTTGGTAGTTTTTTCCGTAAAGAAAAACAGTAGTGTCTCCTGACTATTGTGATACAAAAATATATCTGTTGAAAATAGTCTTGTGTAGGCCCGACATCCCAGTGTGGTTTCGTAGTTCCACGGGTCAAATCGCTGTACTATCCAGTTTTGGGCCTTTGGTATCTAAAAAAAAAGCAGTTTGAGTCTGTCGCTCACTGTTCATCGGCAAATATCTCTATTTAAAAAAGTGTGGTATACCCCAGTAAACAATAACTGTGGTTTTGCCATCCCACGGTAAATAATCTCTATTATTCAGCTTTTGGTAGTTTTTTCCATAAAGAAAAACAGGAGTGTCTCCTGACTGTTGTGACACAAAAATATATCTGTTGAAAATAGTCTTGTGTAGGCCCGACATCCCAGTGTGGTTTCGCAGTTCCACTGGTCAAATCGCTGTACTATCCAGTTTTGGGCCTTTGGTATCTAAAAAAAAAGCAGTTTGAGTGTGTCGCTCACTGTTCAGCCGCAAATATCTCTATTTAAAAAAGTGTGGTATACCCCAGTAAACAATAACTGTGGTTTTGCCATCCCACGGTAAAAAATCTCTATTATACAGCTTTTGGTAGTTTTTTCCGTAAATAAAAACAGTAGTGTCTCCTCACTGTTGTGACACAAAAATATATCTGTTGAAAATAGTCTTGTGTAGGCCCAACATCCCAGTGTGGTTTCGCAGTTCCACGGGTCAAATCGCTGTACTACCAAGTTTTGGGCCTTTGGTATCTAAAAAAAAAGCAGTTTGAGTGTGTCGTCACTGTTCAGCCGCAAATATCTCTATTTAATAAAGTGTGGTATACCCCAGTAAACAATAACTGTGGATTTGCCATCCCACGGTAAAAAATCTCTATTATTCAGCTTTTGGTAGTTTTTTCTGTAAAGAAAAAGAGTAGTGTCTCCTGACTGTTGTGACACAAAAATATATCTGTTGATAATAGTCTTGTGTAGGCCCGACATCCCAGTGTGGTTTCGCAGTTCCACGGGTCAAATCGCTGTACTATCCAGTTTTGGGACTTTGGTATCTAAAAAAAAAGCAGTTTGAGTGTGTCGCTCACTGTTCAGTCGCAAATATCTCTATTTAAAAAAGTGTGGTATACCCCAGTAAACAATAACTGTGGTTTTGCCATCCCATGGTAAAAAATCTCTATTATTCAGCTTTTGGTAGTTTTTTCCGTAAAGAAAAACAGTAGTGTCTCCTGACTATTGTGATACAAAAATATATCTGTTGAAAATAGTCTTGTGTAGGCCCGACATCCCAGTGTGGTTTCGTAGTTCCACGGGTCAAATCGCTGTACTATCCAGTTTTGGGCCTTTGGTATCTTAAAAAAAAGCAGTTTGAGTCTGTCGCTCACTGTTCAGCGGCAAATATCTCTATTTAAAAAAGTGTGGTATACCCCAGTAAACAATAACTGTGGTTTTGCCATCCCACGGTAAAAAATCTCTATTATTCAGCTTTTGGTAGTTTTTTCCGTAAAGAAAAACAGTAGTGTCTCCTGACTGTTGTGACAAAAAAATATATCTGTTGGAAATAGTCTTGTGTAGGCCCGACATCCCAGTGTGGTTTCGCAGTTCCACGGGTCAAATCGCTGTACTATCCAGTTTTGGGCCTTTGGTATCTAAAAAAAAAGCAGTTTGAGTGTGTGGCTCACTGTTCAGCCGCAAATATCTCTATTTAAAAAAGTGTGGTATACCCCAGTAAACAATAACTGTGGTTTTGCCATCCCACGGTAAAAAATCTCTATTATTCAGCTTTTGGTAGTTTTTTCCATAAAGAAAAACAGTAGTGTCTCCTGACTATTGTGATACAAAAATATATCTGTTGAAAATAGTCTTGTGTAGGCCCGACATCCCAGTGTGGTTTCGTAGTTCCACGGGTCAAATCGCTGTACTATCCAGTTTTGGGCCTTTGGTATCTAAAAAAAAAGCAGTTTGAGTGTGTCGTCACTGTTCAGCCGCAAATATCTCTATTTAATAAAGTGTGGTATACCCCAGTAAACAATAACTGTGGATTTGCCATCCCACGGTAAAAAATCTCTATTATTCAGCTTTTGGTAGTTTTTTCTGTAAAGAAAAAGAGTAGTGTCTCCGGACTGTTGTGACACAAAAATATATCTGTTGATAATAGTCTTGTGTAGGCCCGACATCCCAGTGTGGTTTCGCAGTTCCACGGGTCAAATCGCTGTACTATCCAGTTTTGGGACTTTGGTATCTAAAAAAAAAGCAGTTTGAGTGTGTCGCTCACTGTTCGGTCGCAAATATCTCTATTTAAAAAAGTGTGGTATACCCCAGTAAACAATAACTGTGGTTTTGCCATCCCATGGTAAAAAATCTCTATTATTCAGCTTTTGGTAGTTTTTTCTGTAAAGAAAAACAGTAGTGTCTCCTGACTATTGTGATACAAAAATATATCTGTTGAAAATAGTCTTGTGTAGGCCCGACATCCCAGTGTGGTTTCGTAGTTCCACGGGTCAAATCGCTGTACTATCCAGTTTTGGGCCTTTGGTATCTTAAAAAAAAGCAGTTTGAGTCTGTCGCTCACTGTTCAGCGGCAAATATCTCTATTTAAAAAAATGTGGTATACCCCAGTAAACAATAACTGTGGTTTTGCCATCCCACGGTAAAAAATCTCTATTATTCAGCTTTTGGTAGTTTTTTCCGTAAAGAAAAACAGTAGTGTCTCCTGACTGTTGTGACAAAAAAATATATCTGTTGGAAATAGTCTTGTGTAGGCCCGACATCCCAGTGTGGTTTCGCAGTTCCACGGGTCAAATCGCTGTACTATCCAGTTTTGGGCCTTTGGTATCTAAAAAAAAAGCAGTTTGAGTGTGTGGCTCACTGTTCAGCCGCAAATATCTCTATTTAAAAAAGTGTGGTATACCCCAGTAAACAATAACTGTGGTTTTGCCATCCCACGGTAAAAAATCTCTATTATTCAGCTTTTGGTAGTTTTTTCCATAAAGAAAAACAGTAGTGTCTCCTGACTGTTGTGACACAAAAATATATCTGTTGAAAATAGTCTTGTGTAGGCCCGACATCCCAGTGTGGTTTCGCAGTTCCACGGGTCAAATCGCTGTACTATCCAGTTTTGGGCCTTTGGTATCTAAAAAAAAAGCAGTTTGAGTGTGTCGCTCACTGTTCAGCCGCAAATATCTCTATTTAAAAAAGTGTGGTATACCCCAGTAAACAATAACTGTGGTTTTGCCATCCCACGGTAAAAAATCTCTATTATACAGCTTTTGGTAGTTTTTTCCGTAAATAAAAACAGTAGTGTCTCCTCACTGTTGTGACACAAAAATATATCTGTTGAAAATAGTCTTGTGTAGGCCCAACATCCCAGTGTGGTTTCGCAGTTCCACGGGTCAAATCGCTGTACTACCAAGTTTTGGGCCTTTGGTATCTAAAACAAAAAGCAGTTTGAGTGTGTCGCTCACTGTTCAGTTGCAAATATCTCTATTTAAAAGAGTGTGGTATACCCAGTAAACAATAACCGTGGTTTTGCCATCCCATGGTAAAAAATCTCTATTATTCAGCTTTTGGTAGTTTTTTCCGTAAAGAAAAACAGTAGTGTCTCCTGACTATTGTGATACAAAAATATATCTGTTGAAAATAGTCTTGTGTAGGCCCGACATCCCAGTGTGGTTTCGTAGTTCCACGGGTCAAATCGCTGTACTATCCAGTTTTGGGCCTTTGGTATCTTAAAAAAAAGCAGTTTGAGTCTGTCGCTCACTGTTCAGCGGCAAATATCTCTATTTAAAAAAGTGTGGTATACCCCAGTAAACAATAACTGTGGTTTTGCCATCCCACGGTAAAAAATCTCTATTATTCAGCTTTTGGTAGTTTTTTCCGTAAAGAAAAACAGTAGTGTCTCCTGACTGTTGTGACAAAAAAATATATCTGTTGGAAATAGTCTTGTGTAGGCCCGACATCCCAGTGTGGTTTCGCAGTTCCACGGGTCAAATCGCTGTACTATCCAGTTTTGGGCCTTTGGTATCTAAAAAAAAAGCAGTTTGAGTGTGTGGCTCACTGTTCAGCCGCAAATATCTCTATTTAAAAAAGTGTGGTATACCCCAGTAAACAATAACTGTGGTTTTGCCATCCCACGGTAAAAAATCTCTATTATTCAGCTTTTGGTAGTTTTTTCCATAAAGAAAAACAGTAGTGTCTCCTGACTATTGTGATACAAAAATATATCTGTTGAAAATAGTCTTGTGTAGGCCCGACATCCCAGTGTGGTTTCGTAGTTCCACGGGTCAAATCGCTGTACTATCCAGTTTTGGGCCTTTGGTATCTAAAAAAAAAGCAGTTTGAGTGTGTCGCTCACTGTTCAGCCGCAAATATCTCTATTTAAAAAAGTGTGGTATACCCCAGTAAACAATAACTGTGGATTTGCCATCCCACGGTAAAAAATCTCTATTATTCAGCTTTTGGTAGTTTTTTCTGTAAAGAAAAAGAGTAGTGTCTCCTGACTGTTGTGACACAAAAATATATCTGTTGATAATAGTCTTGTGTAGGCCCGACATCCCAGTGTGGTTTCGCAGTTCCACGGGTCAAATCGCTGTACTATCCAGTTTTGGGACTTTGGTATCTAAAAAAAAAGCAGTTTGAGTGTGTCGCTCACTGTTCAGTCGCAAATATCTCTATTTAAAAAAGTGTGGTATACCCCAGTAAACAATAACTGTGGTTTTGCCATCCCATGGTAAAAAATCTCTATTATTCAGCTTTTGGTAGTTTTTTCCGTAAAGAAAAACAGTAGTGTCTCCTGACTATTGTGATACAAAAATATATCTGTTGAAAATAGTCTTGTGTAGGCCCGACATCCCAGTGTGGTTTCGTAGTTCCACGGGTCAAATCGCTGTACGATCCAGTTTTGGGCCTTTGGTATCTTAAAAAAAAGCAGTTTGAGTCTGTCGCTCACTGTTCAGCGGCAAATATCTCTATTTAAAAAAGTGTGGTATACCCCAGTAAACAATAACTGTGGTTTTGCCATCCCACGGTAAAAAATCTCTATTATTCAGCTTTTGGTAGTTTTTTCCGTAAAGAAAAACAGTAGTGTCTCCTGACTGTTGTGACAAAAAAATATATCTGTTGGAAAAAGTCTTGTGTAGGCCCGACATCCCAGTGTGGTTTCGCAGTTCCACGGGTCAAATCGCTGTACTATCCAGTTTTGGGCCTTTGGTATCTAAAAAAAAAGCAGTTTGAGTGTGTGGCTCACTGTTCAGCCGCAAATATCTCTATTTAAAAAAGTGTGGTATACCCCAGTAAACAATAACTGTGGTTTTGCCATCCCACGGTAAAAATCTCTATTATTCAGCTTTTGGTAGTTTTTTCCATAAAGAAAAACAGTAGTGTCTCCTGACTGTTGTGACACAGAAATATATCTGTTGAAAATAGTCTTGTGTAGGCCCGACATCCCAGTGTGGTTTCGCAGTTCCACGGGTCAAATCGCTGTACTATCCAGTTTTGGGCCTTTGGTATCTAAAAAAAAAGCAGTTTGAGTGTGTCGCTCACTGTTCAGCCGCAAATATCTCTATTTAAAAAAGTGTGGTATACTCCAGTAAACAATAACTGTGGTTTTGCCATCCCACGGTAAAAAATCTCTATTATACAGCTTTTGGTAGTTTTTACCATAAATAAAAACAGTAGTGTCTCCTCACTGTTGTGACACAAAAATATATCTGTTGAAAATAGTCTTGTGTAGGCCCAACATCCCAGTGTGGTTTCGCAGTTCCACGGGTCAAATCGCTGTACTACCAAGTTTTGGGCCTTTGGTATCTAAAAAAAAAAGCAGTTTGAGTGTGTCGCTCACTGTTCAGTCGCAAATATCTCTATTTAAAAAAGTGTGGTATACCCCAGTAAACAATAACTGTGGTTTTGCCATCCCATGGTAAAAAATCTCTATTATTCAGCTTTTGGTAGTTTTTTCCGTAAAGAAAAACAGTAGTGTCTCCTGACTATTGTGATACAAAAATATATCTGTTGAAAATAGTCTTGTGTATGCCCGACATCCCAGTGTGGTTTCGTAGTTCCACGGGTCAAATCGCTGTACTATCCAGTTTTGGGCCTTTGGTATCTAAAAAAAAAGCAGTTTGAGTCTGTCGCTCACTGTTCAGCGGCAAATATCTCTATTTAAAAATGTGTGGTATACCCCAGTAAACAATAACTGTGGTTTTGCCATCCCACGGTAAAAAATCTCTATTATTCAGCTTTTGGTAGTTTTTTCCGTAAGGAAAAACAGTAGTGTCTCCTGACTGTTGTGACAAAAAAATATATCTGTTGAAAATAGTCTTGTGTAGGCCCGACATCCCAGTGTGGTTTCGCAGTTCCACGGGTCAAATCGCTGTATTATCCAGTTTTGGGCCTTTGGTATCTAAAAAAAAAGCAGTTTGAGTGTGTGGCTCACTGTTCAGCTGCAAATATCTCTATTTAAAAAAGTGTGGTATACCCCAGTAAACAATAACTGTGGTTTTGCCATCCCACGGTAAAAAATCTCTATTATTCAGCTTTTGGTAGTTTTTTCCGTAAAGAAAAACAGTAGTGTCTCCTGACTGTTGTGACAAAAAAATATATCTGTTGGAAATAGTCTTGTGTAGGCCCGACATCCCAGTGTGGTTTCGCAGTTCCACGGGTCAAATCGCTGTACTATCCAGTTTTGGGCCTTTGGTATCTAAAAAAAAAGCAGTTTGAGTGTGTGGCTCACTGTTCAGCCGCAAATATCTCTATTTAAAAAAGTGTGGTATACCCCAGTAAACAATAACTGTGGTTTTGCCATCCCACGGTAAAAAATCTCTATTATTCAGCTTTTGGTAGTTTTTTCCATAAAGAAAAACAGTAGTGTCTCCTGACTATTGTGATACAAAAATATATCTGTTGAAAATAGTCTTGTGTAGGCCCGACATCCCAGTGTGGTTTCGTAGTTCCACGGGTCAAATCGCTGTACTATCCAGTTTTGGGCCTTTGGTATCTAAAAAAAAAGCAGTTTGAGTGTGTCGCTCACTGTTCAGCAGCAAATATCTCTATTTAAAAAAGTGTGGTATACCCCAGTAAACAATAACTGTGGTTTTGCCATCCCACGGTAAAAAATCTCTATTATACAGCTTTTGGTAGTTTTTTCCGTAAATAAAAACAGTAGTGTCTCCTCACTGTTGTGACACAAAAATATATCTGTTGAAAATAGTCTTGTGTAGGCCCAACATCCCAGTGTGGTTTCGCAGTTCCACGGGTCAAATCGCTGTACTACCAAGTTTTGGGCCTTTGGTATCTAAAAAAAAAGCAGTTTGAGTGTGTCGTCACTGTTCAGCCGCAAATATCTCTATTTAATAAAGTGTGGTATACCCCAGTAAACAATAACTGTGGATTTGCCATCCCACGGTAAAAAATCTCTATTATTCAGCTTTTGGTAGTTTTTTCTGTAAAGAAAAAGAGTAGTGTCTCCTGACTGTTGTGACACAAAAATATATCTGTTGATAATAGTCTTGTGTAGGCCCGACATCCCAGTGTGGTTTCGCAGTTCCACGGGTCAAATCGCTGTACGATCCAGTTTTGGGCCTTTGGTATCTTAAAAAAAAGCAGTTTGAGTCTGTCGCTCACTGTTCAGCGGCAAATATCTCTATTTAAAAAAGTGTGGTATACCCCAGTAAACAATAACTGTGGTTTTGCCATCCCACGGTAAAAAATCTCTATTATTCAGCTTTTGGTAGTTTTTTCCGTAAAGAAAAACAGTAGTGTCTCCTGACTGTTGTGACAAAAAAATATATCTGTTGGAAATAGTCTTGTGTAGGCCCGACATCCCAGTGTGGTTTCGCAGTTCCACGGGTCAAATCGCTGTACTATCCAGTTTTGGGCCTTTGGTATCTAAAAAAAAAGCAGTTTGAGTGTGTGGCTCACTGTTCAGCCGCAAATATCTCTATTTAAAAAAGTGTGGTATACCCCAGTAAACAATAACTGTGGTTTTGCCATCCCACGGTAAAAATCTCTATTATTCAGCTTTTGGTAGTTTTTTCCATAAAGAAAAACAGTAGTGTCTCCTGACTGTTGTGACACAGAAATATATCTGTTGAAAATAGTCTTGTGTAGGCCCGACATCCCAGTGTGGTTTCGCAGTTCCACGGGTCAAATCGCTGTACTATCCAGTTTTGGGCCTTTGGTATCTAAAAAAAAAGCAGTTTGAGTGTGTCGCTCACTGTTCAGCCGCAAATATCTCTATTTAAAAAAGTGTGGTATACTCCAGTAAACAATAACTGTGGTTTTGCCATCCCACGGTAAAAAATCTCTATTATACAGCTTTTGGTAGTTTTTACCATAAATAAAAACAGTAGTGTCTCCTCACTGTTGTGACACAAAAATATATCTGTTGAAAATAGTCTTGTGTAGGCCCAACATCTCAGTGTGGTTTCGCAGTTCCACGGGTCAAATCGCTGTACTACCAAGTTTTGGGCCTTTGGTATCTAAAAAAAAAAGCAGTTTGAGTGTGTCGCTCACTGTTCAGTCGCAAATATCTCTATTTAAAAAAGTGTGGTATACCCCAGTAAACAATAACTGTGGTTTTGCCATCCCATGGTAAAAAATCTCTATTATTCAGCTTTTGGTAGTTTTTTCCGTAAAGAAAAACAGTAGTGTCTCCTGACTATTGTGATACAAAAATATATCTGTTGAAAATAGTCTTGTGTAGGCCCGACATCCCAGTGTGGTTTCGTAGTTCCACGGGTCAAATCGCTGTACTATCCAGTTTTGGGCCTTTGGTATCTAAAAAAAAAGCAGTTTGAGTCTGTCGCTCACTGTTCAGCGGCAAATATCTCTATTTAAAAAAGTGTGGTATACCCCAGTAAACAATAACTGTGGTTTTGCCATCCCACGGTAAAAAATCTCTATTATTCAGCTTTTGGTAGTTTTTTCCGTAAAGAAAAACAGTAGTGTCTCCTGACTGTTGTGACAAAAAAATATATCTGTTGAAAATAGTCTTGTGTAGGCCCGACATCCCAGTGTGGTTTCGCAGTTCCACGGGTCAAATCGCTGTACTATCCAGTTTTGGGCCTTTGGTATCTAAAAAAAAAGCAGTTTGAGTGTGTGGCTCACTGTTCAGCCGCAAATATCTCTATTTAAAAAAGTGTGGTATACCCCAGTAAACAATGACTGTGGTTTTGACATCCCAAGGTAAAAAATCTCTATTATTCAGCTTTTGGTAGTTTTTTCCGTAAAGAAAAACAGTAGTGTCTCCTGACTATTGTGATACAAAAATATATCTGTTGAAAATAGTCTTGTGTATGCCCGACATCCCAGTGTGGTTTCGTAGTTCCACGGGTCAAATCGCTGTACTATCCAGTTTTGGGCCTTTGGTATCTAAAAAAAAAGCAGTTTGAGTCTGTCGCTCACTGTTCAGCGGCAAATATCTCTATTTAAAAATGTGTGGTATACCCCAGTAAACAATAACTGTGGTTTTGCCATCCCACGGTAAAAAATCTCTATTATTCAGCTTTTGGTAGTTTTTTCCGTAAGGAAAAACAGTAGTGTCTCCTGACTGTTGTGACAAAAAAATATATCTGTTGAAAATAGTCTTGTGTAGGCCCGACATCCCAGTGTGGTTTCGCAGTTCCACGGGTCAAATCGCTGTATTATCCAGTTTTGGGCCTTTGGTATCTAAAAAAAAAGCAGTTTGAGTGTGTGGCTCACTGTTCAGCTGCAAATATCTCTATTTAAAAAAGTGTGGTATACCCCAGTAAACAATAACTGTGGTTTTGCCATCCCACGGTAAAAAATCTCTATTATTCAGCTTTTGGTAGTTTTTTCCGTAAAGAAAAACAATAGTGTCTCCTGACTGTTGTGACACAAAAAAATATCTGCTGAAAATAGTCTTGTGTAGGCCCGACATCCCAGTGTGGTTTCGCAGTTCCACGGGTCAAATCGCTGTACTATCCAGTTTTGGGCCTTTGGTATCTAAAAAAAAAGCAGTTTGAGTGTGTCGCTCACTGTTCAGCCGCAAATATCTCTATTTAATAAAGTGTGGTATACCCCACTAAACAATAACTGTGGTTTTGCCATCCCACGGTAAAAAATCTCTATTATTCAGCTTTTGGTATTTTTTTCCGTAAAGAAAAACAGTAGTGTCTCCTGACTGTTGTGACACAAAAATATATCTGTTGAAAATAGTCTTGTGTAGGCCCGACATCCCAGTGTGGTTTCGCAGTTCCACGGGTCAAATCGCTGTACTATCCAGTTTTGGGCCTTTGGTATCTAAAAAAAAAGCAGTTTGAGTGTGTCGCTCACTGTTCAGCCGCAAATATCTCTATTTAAAAAAGTGTGGTATACCCCAATAAACAATAACTGTGGTTTTGCTATCCCACGGTAAAAAATCTCTATTATTCAGCTTTTGGTAGTTTTTTCCTTAAAGAAAAACAGTAGTGACTCCTGACTGTTGTGACACATAAATATATCCGTTGAAAATAGTATTGTGTAGGCCCGATATCGCAGTGTGGTTTCGCAGTTTTACGGGCCAAATCGCTGTACTATCCAGTTTTGGGCCTTTGGTATCTAAAAAAAAAGCAGTTTGAGTGTGTCGCTCACTGTTCAGCAGCAAATATCTCTATTTAAAAAAGTGTGCTATACCCCAGTAAACAATAACTGTGGTTTTGCCATCCCACGGTAAAAAATCTCTATTATTCAGCTTTTGGTAGTTTTTTCCGTAAAGAAAAACAGTAGTGTCTCCTGACTGTTGTGACAAAAAAATATATCTGTTGAAAATAGTCTTGTGTAGGCCCGACATCCCAGTGTGTTTTCGCAGTTCCACGGGTCAAATCACTGTACTATCCAGTTTTGGGCCTTTGGTATCTAAAAAAAAAGCAGTTTGAGTGTGTCGCTCACTGTTCAGCTGCAAATATCTCTATTTAAAAAAGTGTGGTATACCCCAGTAAACAATAACTGTGGTTTTGCCATCCCACGGTAAAAAATCTCTATTATTCAGCTTTTGGTAGTTTTTTCCGTAAAGAAAAACAGTAGTGTCTCCTGACTATTGTGACAAAAAAATATATCTGTTGAAAATAGTCTTGTGTAGGCCCGACATCCCAGTGTGGTTTCGCAGTTCCACGGGTCAAATCGCTGTACTACCAAATTTTGGGCCTTTGGTATCTAAAAAAAAAGCAGCTTGAGTGTGTCGCTCACTGTTCAGCCGCAAATATCTCTATTTAATAAAGTGTGGTATACCCCACTAAACAATAACTGTGGTTTTGCCATCCCACGGTAAAAAATCTCTATTATTCAGCTTTTGGTATTTTTTTCCGTAAAGAAAAACAGTAGTGTCTCCTGACTGTTGTGACACAAAAATATATCTGTTGAAAATAGTCTTGTGTAGGCCCGACATCCCAGTGTGGTTTCGCAGTTCCACGGGTCAAATCGCTGTACTATCCAGTTTTGGGCCTTTGGTATCTAAAAAAAAAGCAGTTTGAGTGTGTCGCTCACTGTTCAGCCGCAAATATCTCTATTTAAAAAAGTGTGGTATACCCCAGTAAACAATAACTGTGGTTTTGCTATCCCACGGTAAAAAATCTCTATTATTCAGCTTTTGGTAGTTTTTTCCGTAAAGAAAAACAGTAGTGACTCCTGACTGTTGTGACACAAAAATATATCTGTTGAAAATAGTATTGTGTAGGCCCGATATCGCAGTGTGGTTTCGCAGTTTTACGGGTCAAATCGCTGTACTATCCAGCTTTGGGCCTTTGGTATCTAAAAAAAAAGCAGTTTGAGTGTGTCGCTCACTGTTCAGCAGCAAATATCTCTATTTAAAAAAGTGTGCTATACCCCAGTAAACAATAACTGTGGTTTTGCCATCCCACGGTAAAAAATCTCTATTATTCAGCTTTTGGTAGTTTTTTCCGTAAAGAAAAACAGTAGTGTCTCCTGACTGTTGTGACAAAAAAATATATCTGTTGAAAATAGTCTTGTGTAGGCCCGACATCCCAGTGTGTTTTCGCAGTTCCACGGGTCAAATCACTGTACTATCCAGTTTTGGGCCTTTGGTATCTAAAAAAAAAGCAGTTTGAGTGTGTCGCTCACTGTTCAGCTGCAAATATCTCTATTTAAAAAAGTGTGGTATACCCCAGTAAACAATAACTGTGGTTTTGCCATCCCACGGTAAAAAATCTCTATTATTCAGCTTTTGGTAGTTTTTTCCGTAAGGAAAAACAGTAGTGTCTCCTGACTGTTGTGACACAAAAATATATCTGTTGAAAATAGTCTTGTGTAGGCCCGACATCCCAGTGTGGTTTCGCAGTTCCACGGGTCAAATCGCTGTACTATCCAGTTTTGGGCCTTTGGTATCTAAAAAAAAAGCAGTTTGAGTGTGTCGCTCACTGTTCAGCCGCAAATATCTCTATTTAAAAAAGTGTGGTATACCCCAGTAAACAATAACTGTGGTTTTGCCATCCCACGGTAAAAAATCTCTATTATTCAGCTTTTGGTAGTTTTTTCCGTAAAGAAAAACAGTAGTGTCTCCTGACTGTTGTGACACAAAAATATATCTGTTGAAAATAGTCTTGTGTAGGCCCGACATCCCAGTGTGGTTTCACAGTTCCACGGGTCACATCGCTGTACTATCCAGTTTTGGGCCTTTGGTATCTAAAAAAAAAGCAGTTTGAGTGTGTCGCTCACTGCTCAGCCGCAAATATCTCTATTTAAAAAAGTGTGGTATACCCCAGTAAACAATAACTGTGGTTTTGCCATCCCACGGTAAAAAATCTCTATTATTCAGCTTTGGTAGTTTTTTCCGTAAAGAAAAACAATAGTGTCTCCTGACTGTTGTGACACAAAAATATATCTGTTGAAAATAGTCTTGTGTAGGCCCGACATCCCAGTGTGGTTTCGCAGTTCCACGGGTCAAACCGCTGTACTATCCAGTTTTGGGCCTTTGGTATCTAAAAAAAAAGCAGTTTGAGTGTGTCGCTCACTGTTCAGCCGCAAATATCTCTATTTAAAAAAGTGTGGTATACCCCAGTAAACAATAACTGTGGTTTTGCCATCCCACGGTAAAAAATCTCTATTATTCAGCTTTTGGTAGTTTTTTCCGTAAAGAAAAACAGTAGTGTCTCCTGACTGTTGTGACACAAAAATATATCTGTTGAAAATAGTCTTGTGTAGGCCCGACATCCCAGTGTGGTTTCGCAGTTCCACGGGTCAAATCGCTGTACTATCCAGTTTTGGGCCTTTGGTATCTAATAAAAAAGCAGTTTGAGTGTGTCGCTCACTGTTCAGTCGCAAATATCTCTATTTAAAAAAGTGTGGTATACCCCAGTAAACAATAACTGTGGTTTTGCCATCCCACGGTAAAAAATCTCTATTATTCAGCTTTTGGTAGTTTTTTCCGTAAAGAAAAACAGTAGTGTCTCCTGACTATTGTGACACAAAAATATATCTGTTGAAAATAGTCTTGTGTAGGCCCGACATCCAAGTGTGGTTTCGTAGTTCCACGGGTCAAATCGCTGTACTATCCAGTTTTGGGCCTTTGGTATCTAAAAAAAAAGCAGTTTGAGTCTGTCGCTCACTGTTCAGCGGCAAATATCTCTATTTAAAAAAGTGTGGTATACCCCAGTAAACAATAACTGTGGTTTTGCCATCCCACGGTAAAAAATCTCTATTATTCAGCTTTTGGTAGTTTTTTCCGTAAAGAAAAACAGTAGTGTCTCCTGAATGTTGTGACACAAAAATATATCTGTTGAAAATAGTCTTGTGTAGGCCCGACATCCCAGTGTGGTTTCGCAGTTCCACGGGTCAAATCGCTGTACTATCCAGTTTTGGGCCTTTGGTATCTAAAAAAAAAGCAGATTGAGTGTGTCGCTCACTGTTCAGCCGCAAATATCTCTATTTAAAAAGTGTGGTATACCCCAGTAAACAATAACTGTGGTTTTGCCATCCCACGGTAAAAAATCTCTATTATTCAGCTTTTGGTAGTTTTTTTCCGTAAAGAAAAAAAGTAGTGTCTCCTGACTGTGTGACACAAAAATATATCTGTTGAAAATAGTCTTGTGTAGGCCCGACATCCCAGTGTAGTTTCGCAGTTCCACGGGTCAAATCGCTGTACTACCAAATTTTGGGCCTTTGGTATCTAAAAAAAAAGCAGCTTGAGTGTGTCGCTCACTGTTCAACCGCAAATATCTCTATTTAATAAAGTGTGGTATACCCCAGTAAACAATAACTGTGGTTTTGCCATCCCACGGTAAAAAATCTCTATTATTCAGCTTTTGGTAGTTTTTTCCGTAAAGAAAAACAGTAGTGTCTCCTGACTGTTGTGACACAAAAATATATCTGTTGAAAATAGTCTTGTGTAGGCCCAACATCCCAGTGTGGTTTCGCAGTTCCACGGGTCAAATCGCTGTACTATCCAGTTTTGGGCCTTTGGTATCTAAAAAAAAAGCAGTTTGAGTGTGTCGCTCACTGTTCAGCCGCAAATATCTCTATTTAAAAAAGTGTGGTATACCCCAGTAAACAATAACTGTGGTTTTGCCATCCCACGGTAAAAAATCTCTATTATTCAGCTTTTGGTAGTTTTTTCCGTAAAGAAAAACAGTAGTGTCTCCTGACTATTGTGACACAAAATATATCTGTTGAAAATAGTCTTGTGTAGGCCCGACATCCCAGTGTGGTTTCGTAGTTCCATGGGTCAAATCGCTGTACTATCCAGTTTTGGGCCTTTGGTATCTAAAAAAAAGCAGCTTGCGTGTGTCGCTCACTGTTCAGCCGCAAATATCTCTATTTAAAAAGTGTGGTATACCCCAGTAAACAATAACTGTGGTTTTGCCATCCCACGGTAAAAAATCTCTATTATTCAGCTTTTGGTAGTTTTTTTCCGTAAAGAAAAAAAGTAGTGTCTCCTGACTGTGTGACACAAAAATATATCTGTTGAAAATAGTCTTGTGTAGGCCCGACATCCCAGTGTAGTTTCGCAGTTCCACGGGTCAAATCGCTGTACTACCAAATTTTGGGCCTTTGGTATCTAAAAAAAAAGCAGCTTGTGTGTGTCGCTCACTGTTCAACCGCAAATATCTCTATTTAATAATGTGTGGTATACCCCAGTAAACAATAACTGTGGTTTTGCCATCCCACGGTAAAAAATCTCTATTATTCAGCTTTTGGTAGTTTTTTCCGTAAGGAAAAACAGTAGTGTCTCCTGACTGTTGTGACACAAAAATATATCTGCTGAAAATAGTCTTGTGTAGGCCCGACATCCCAGTGTGGTTTCGCAGTTCCACGGGTCAAATCGCTGTACTATCCAGTTTTGGGCCTTTGGTATCTAAAAAAAAAGCAGTTTGAGTGTGTCGCTCACTGTTCAGCCGCAAATATCTCTATTTAAAAAAGTGTGGTATACCCCAGTAAACAATAACTGTGGTTTTGCCATCCCACGGTAAAAAATCTCTATTATTCAGCTTTTGGTAGTTTTTTCCGTAAAGAAAAACAGTAGTGTCTCCTGACTATTGTGACAGAAATATATCTGTTGAAAATAGTCTTGTGTAGGCCCGACATCCCAGTGTGGTTTCGTAGTTCCATGGGTCAAATCGCTGTACTATCCAGTTTTGGGCCTTTGGTATCTAAAAAAAAAGCAGCTTGCGTGTGTCGCTCACTGTTCAGCCGCAAATATCTCTATTTAATAAAGTGTGGTATACCCCAGTAAACAATAACTGTGGTTTTGCCATCCCACGGTAAAAAATCTCTATTATTCCGCTTTTGGTAGTTTTTTCCGTAAAGAAAAACAGTAGTGTCTCCTGACTGTTGTGACACAAAAATATATCTGTTGAAAATAGTCTTGTGTAGGCCCGACATCCCAGTGTGGTTTCGCAGTTCCACGGGTCAAATCGCTGTACTATCCAGTTTTGGGCCTTTGGTATCTAAAAAAAAAGCAGTTTGAGTGTGTCGCTCACTGTTCAGCCGCAAATATCTCTATTTAAAAAAGTGTGGTATGCCCCAGTAAACAATAACTGTGGTTTTGCCATCCCACGGTAAAAAATCTCTATTATTCAGCTTTTGGTAGTTTTTTCCGTAAAGAAAAACGGTAGTGTCTCCTGACTGTTGTGACACAAAAATATATCTGTTGAAAATAGTCTTGTGTAGGCCCGACATCCCAGTGTGGTTTCGCAGTTCCACGGGTCAAATCGCTGTACTATCCAGTTTTGGGCCTTTGGTATCTAAAAAAAAAGCAGTTTGAGTGTGTCGCTCACTGTTCAGCCGCAAATATCTCTATTTAAAAAAGTGTGATATACCCCAGTAAACAATAACTGTGGTTTTGCCATCCCACGGTAAAAAATCTCTATTATTCAGCTTTTGGTAGTTTTTTCCGTAAAGAAAAACAGTAGTGTCTCCTGACTATTGTGACACAAAATATATCTGTTGAAAATAGTCTTGTGTAGGCCCGACATCCCAGTGTGGTTTCGTAGTTCCATGGGTCAAATCGCTGTACTATCCAGTTTTGGGCCTTTGGTATCTAAAAAAAAGCAGCTTGCGTGTGTCGCTCACTGTTCAGTCGCAAATATCTCTATTTAAAAAGTGTGGTATACCCCAGTAAACAATAACTGTGGTTTTGCCATCCCACGGTAAAAATCTCTATTATTCAGCTTTTGGTAGTTTTTTCCGTAAAGAAAAAAAGTAGTGTCTCCTGATTATTGTGACACAAAAATATATCTGTTGAAAATAGTCTTGTGTAGGCCCGACATCCAAGTGTGGTTTCGTAGTTCCACGGGTCAAATCGCTGTACTATCCAGTTTTGGGCCTTTGGTATCTAAAAAAAAAGCAGTTTGAGTCTGTCGCTCACTGTTCAGCGGCAAATATCTCTAATTAAAAAAGTGTGGTATACCCCAGTAAACAATAACTGTGGTTTTGCCATCCCACGGTAAAAAATCTCTATTATTCAGCTTTTGGTAGTTTTTTCCGTAAAGAAAAACAGTAGTGTCTCCTGAATGTTGTGACACAAAAATATATCTGTTGAAAATAGTCTTGTGTAGGCCCGACATCCCAGTGTGGTTTCGCAGTTCCACGGGTCAAATCGCTGTACTATCCAGTTTTGGGCCTTTGGTATCTAAAAAAAAAGCAGATTGAGTGTGTCGCTCACTGTTCAGCCGCAAATATCTCTATTTAAAAAGTGTGGTATACCCCAGTAAACAATAACTGTGGTTTTGCCATCCCACGGTAAAAAATCTCTATTATTCAGCTTTTGGTAGTTTTTTTCCGTAAAGAAAAAAAGTAGTGTCTCCTGACTGTATGACACAAAAATATATCTGTTGAAAATAGTCTTGTGTAGGCCCGACATCCCAGTGTAGTTTCGCAGTTCCACGGGTCAAATCGCTGTACTACCAAATTTTGGGCCTTTGGTATCTAAAAAAAAAGCAGCTTGAGTGTGTCGCTCACTGTTCAACCGCAAATATCTCTATTTAATAAAGTGTGGTATACCCCAGTAAACAATAACTGTGGTTTTGCCATCCCACGGTAAAAAATCTCTATTATTCAGCTTTTGGTAGTTTTTTCCGTAAAGAAAAACAGTAGTGTCTCCTGACTGTTGTGACACAAAAATATATCTGTTGAAAATAGTCTTGTGTAGGCCCAACATCCCAGTGTGGTTTCGCAGTTCCACGGGTCAAATCGCTGTACTATCCAGTTTTGGGCCTTTGGTATCTAAAAAAAAAGCAGTTTGAGTGTGTCGCTCACTGTTCAGCCGCAAATATCTCTATTTAAAAAAGTGTGGTATACCCCAGTAAACAATAACTGTGGTTTTGCCATCCCACGGTAAAAAATCTCTATTATTCAGCTTTTGGTAGTTTTTTCCGTAAAGAAAAACAGTAGTGTCTCCTGACTATTGTGACACAAAATATATCTGTTGAAAATAGTCTTGTGTAGGCCCGACATCCCAGTGTGGTTTCGTAGTTCCATGGGTCAAATCGCTGTACTATCCAGTTTTGGGCCTTTGGTATCTAAAAAAAAGCAGCTTGCGTGTGTCGCTCACTGTTCAGCCGCAAATATCTCTATTTAAAAAGTGTGGTATACCCCAGTAAACAATAACTGTGGTTTTGCCATCCCACGGTAAAAAATCTCTATTATTCAGCTTTTGGTAGTTTTTTTCCGTAAAGAAAAAAAGTAGTGTCTCCTGACTGTGTGACACAAAAATATATCTGTTGAAAATAGTCTTGTGTAGGCCCGACATCCCAGTGTAGTTTCGCAGTTCCACGGGTCAAATCGCTGTACTACCAAATTTTGGGCCTTTGGTATCTAAAAAAAAAGCAGCTTGTGTGTGTCGCTCACTGTTCAACCGCAAATATCCCTATTTAATAAAGTGTGGTATACCCCAGTAAACAATAACTGTGGTTTTGCCATCCCACGGTAAAAAATCTCTATTATTCAGCTTTTGGTAGTTTTTTCCGTAAGGAAAAACAGTAGTGTCTCCTGACTGTTGTGACACAAAAATATATCTGATGAAAATAGTCTTGTGTAGGCCCGACATCCCAGTGTGGTTTCGCAGTTCCACGGGTCAAATCGCTGTACTATCCAGTTTTGGGCCTTTGGTATCTAAAAAAAAAGCAGTTTGAGTGTGTCGCTCACTGTTCAGCCGCAAATATCTCTATTTAAAAAAGTGTGGTATACCCCAGTAAACAATAACTGTGGTTTTGCCATCCCACGGTAAAAAATCTCTATTATTCAGCTTTTGGTAGTTTTTTCCGTAAAGAAAAACAGTAGTGTCTCCTGACTATTGTGACACAAATATATCTGTTGAAAATAGTCTTGTGTAGGCCCGACATCCCAGTGTGGTTTCGTAGTTCCATGGGTCAAATCGCTGTACTATCCAGTTTTGGGCCTTTGGTATCTAAAAAAAAAGCAGCTTGCGTGTGTCGCTCACTGTTCAGCCGCAAATATCTCTATTTAATAAAGTGTGGTATACCCCAGTAAACAATAACTGTGGTTTTGCCATCCCACGGTAAAAAATCTCTATTATTCCGCTTTTGGTAGTTTTTTCCGTAAAGAAAAACAGTAGTGTCTCCTGACTGTTGTGACACAAAAATATATCTGTTGAAAATAGTCTTGTGTAGGCCCGACATCCCAGTGTGGTTTCGCAGTTCCACGGGTCAAATCGCTGTACTATCCAGTTTTGGGCCTTTGGTATCTAAAAAAAAAGCAGTTTGAGTGTGTCGCTCACTGTTCAGCCGCAAATATCTCTATTTAAAAAAGTGTGGTATGCCCCAGTAAACAATAACTGTGGTTTTGCCATCCCACGGTAAAAAATCTCTATTATTCAGCTTTTGGTAGTTTTTTCCGTAAAGAAAAACGGTAGTGTCTCCTGACTGTTGTGACACAAAAATATATCTGTTGAAAATAGTCTTGTGTAGGCCCGACATCCCAGTGTGGTTTCGCAGTTCCACGGGTCAAATCGCTGTACTATCCAGTTTTGGGCCTTTGGTATCTAAAAAAAAAGCAGTTTGAGTGTGTCGCTCACTGTTCAGCCGCAAATATCTCTATTTAAAAAAGTGTGGTATACCCCAGTAAACAATAACTGTGGTTTTGCCATCCCACGGTAAAAAATCTCTATTATTCAGCTTTTGGTAGTTTTTTCCGTAAAGAAAAACAGTAGTGTCTCCTGACTATTGTGACACAAAAATATATCTGTTGAAAATAGTCTTGTGTAGGCCCGACATCCCAGTGTGGTTTCGTAGTTCCACGGGTCAAATCGCTGTACTATCCAGTTTTGGGCCTTTGGTATCTAAAAAAAAAGCAGTTTGAGTGTGTCGCTCACTGTCCAGCCGCAAATATCTCTATTTAAAAAAGTGTGGTATACCCCAGTAAACAATAACTGTGGTTTTTCCATCCCACGGTAAAAAATCTCTATTATTCAGCTTTTGGTATTTTTTTCCGTAAAGAAAAACAGTAGTGTCTCCTGACTATTGTGACACAAAAATATATCTGTTGAAAATAGTCTTGTGTAGGCCCGACATCCCAGTGTGGTTTCGTAGTTCCACGGGTCAAATCGCTGTACTATCCAGTTTTGGGCCTTTGGTATCTAAAAAAAAAGCAGTTTGAGTCTGTCGCTCACTGTTCTGCGGCAAATATCTCTATTTAAAAAAGTGTGGTATACCCCAGTAAACAATAACTGCGGTTTTGCCTTCCCACGGTAAAAAATCTCTATTATTCAGCTTTTGGTAGTTTTTTCCGTAAAGAAAAACAGTAGTGTCTCCTGACTATTGTGACACAAAAATATATCTGTTGAAAATAGTCTTGTGTAGTCCCGACATCCCAGTGTGGTTTTGTAGTTCCACGGGTCAAATCGCTGTACTATCCAGTTTTGGGCCTTTGGTATCTAAAAAAAAAGCAGTTTGAGTCTGTCGCTCACTATTCAGCGGCAAATATCTCTATTTAAAAAGGTGTGGTATACCCCAGTAAACAATAACTGTGGTTTTGCCATCCCACGGTAAAAAATTTCTATTATTCAGCTTTTGGTAGTTTTTTCCGTAAAGAAAAACAGTAGTGTCTCCTGACTATTGTGACACAAAAATATATCTGTTGAAAATAGTCTTGTGTAGGCCCGACATCCCAGTGTGGTTTCGTAATTCCACGGGTCAAATTGCTGTACTATCCAGTTTTGGGCCTTTGGTATCTAAAAAAAAAGCAGTTTGAGTGTGTCGCTCACTGTTCAGCCGCAAATATCTCTATTTAAAAAAGTGGGGTATACCCCAGTAAACAGTAGCTGTGGTTTTGCCATCCCACGATAAAAAATCTCTATTATTCAGCTTTTGGTAGTTTTTTCCGTAAAGAAAAACAGTAGTGTCTCCTGACTGTTGTGACACAAAAATATATCTGTTGAAAATAGTCTTGTGTAGGCCCGACATCCCAGTGTGGTTTCGCAGTTCCACGGGTCAAATCGCTGTACTATCCAGTTTTGGGCCTTTGGTATCTAAAAAAAAAGCAGTTTGAGTGTGTCGCTCACTGTTCAGCCGCAAATATCTCTATTTAAAAAAGTGTGGTATACCCCAGTAAACAGTAGCTGTGGTTTTGCCATCCCACGATAAAAAATCTCTATTATTCAGCTTTTGGTAGTTTTTTCCGTAAAGAAAAACAGTAGTGTCTCCTGACTGTTGTGACACAAAAATATATCTGTTGAAAATAGTCTTGTGTAGGCCCGACATCCCAGTGTGGTTTCGCAGTTCCACGGGTCAAATCGCTGTACTATCCAGTTTTGGGCCTTTGGTATCTAAAAAAAAAGCAGTTTGAGTGTGTCGCTCACTGTTCAGCCGCAAATATCTCTATTTAAAAAAGTGTGGTATACCCCAGTAAACAATAACTGTGGTTTTGCCATCCCACGGTAAAAAATCTCTATTATTCAGCTTTTGGTAGTTTTTTCCGTAAAGAAAAACAGTAGTGTCTCCTGACTGTTGTGACACAAAAATATATCTGTTGAAAATAGTCTTGTGTAGGCCCGACATCCCAGTGTGGTTTCGCAGTTCCACGGGTCAAATCGCTGTACTATCCAGTTTTGGGCCTTTGGTATCTAAAAAAAAAGCAGTTTGAGTGTGTCGCTCACTGTTCAGCTGCAAATATCTCTATTTAAAAAAGTGTGGTATACCCCAGTAAACAATAACTGTGGTTTTGCCATCCCACGGTAAAAAATCTCTATTATTCAGCTTTTGGTAGTTTTTTCCGTAAAGAAAAACAGTATTGTCTCCTGACTGTTGTGACACAAAAATATATCTGTTGAAAATAGTCTTGTGTAGGCCCGACATCCCAGTGTGGTTTCGCAGTTCCACGGGTCAAATCGCTGTACTATCCAGTTTTGGGCCTTTGGTATCTAAAAAAAAAGCAGTTTGAGTGTGTCTCTCACTGTTCAGCCGCAAATATCTCTATTTAAAAAAGTGTGGTATACCCCAGTAAACAATAACTGTGGTTTTGCCATCCCACGGTAAAAAATCTCTATTATTCAGCTTTTGGTAGTTTTTCCGTAAAGAAAAACAGTAGTGTCTCCTGACTGTTGTGACACAAAAATATATCTGTTGAAAATAGTCTTGTGTAGGCCCGACATCCCAGTGTGGTTTCGCAGTTCCACGGGTCAAATCGCTGTACAATCCAGTTTTGGGCCTTTGGTATCTAAAAAAAAAGCAGTTTGAGTGTGTCGCTCACTGTTCAGCCGCAAATATCTCTATTTAAAAAAGTGTGGTATACCCCAGTAAACAATAACTGTGGTTTTGCCATCCCACGGTAAAAAATCTCTATTATTCAGCTTTTGGTAGTTTTTTCCGTAAAGAAAAACAGTAGTGTCTCCTGATTATTGTGACACAAAAATATATCTGTTGAAAATAGTCTTGTGTAGGCCCGACATCCCAGTGTGGTTTCGCAGTTCCACGGGTCAAATCGCTGTACTATCCAGTTTTGGGCCTTTGGTATCTAAAAAAAAAGCAGTTTGAGTGTGTCGCTCACTGTTCAGCCGCAAATATCTCTATTTAAAAAAGTGTGGTATACCCCAGTAAACAATAACTGTGGTTTTGCCATCCCACGGTAAAAAATCTCTATTACTCAGCTTTTGGTAGTTTTTTCCGTAAAGAAAAACAGTAGTGTCTCCTGACTGTTGTGACACAAAAATATATCTGTTGAAAATAGTCTTGTGTAGGCCCGACATCCCAGTGTGGTTTCGCAGTTCCACGGGTCAAATCGCTGTACTATCCAGTTTTGGGCCTTTGGTATCTAAAAAAAAAGCAGTTTGAGTGTGTCGCTCACTGTTCAGCTGCAAATATCTCTATTTAAAAAAGTGTGGTATACCCCAGTAAACAATAACTGTGGTTTTGCCATCCCACGGTAAAAAATCTCTATTATTCAGCTTTTGGTAGTTTTTTCCGTAAAGAAAAACAGTATTGTCTCCTGACTGTTGTGACACAAAAATATATCTGTTGAAAATAGTCTTGTGTAGGCCCGACATCCCAGTGTGGTTTCGCAGTTCCACGGGTCAAATCGCTGTACTATCCAGTTTTGGGCCTTTGGTATCTAAAAAAAAAGCAGTTTGAGTGTGTCTCTCACTGTTCAGCCGCAAATATCTCTATTTAAAAAAGTGTGGTATACCCCAGTAAACAATAACTGTGGTTTTGCCATCCCACGGTAAAAAATCTCTATTATTCAGCTTTTGGTAGTTTTTTCCGTAAAGAAAAACAGTAGTGTCTCCTGACTGTTGTGACACAAAAATATATCTGTTGAAAATAGTCTTGTGTAGGCCCGACATCCCAGTGTGGTTTCGCAGTTCCACGGGTCAAATCGCTGTACTATCCAGTTTTGGGCCTTTGGTATCTAAAAAAAAAGCAGTTTGAGTGTGTCGCTCACTGTTCAGCCGCAAATATCTCTATTTAAAAAAGTGTGGTATACCCCAGTAAACAATAACTGTGGTTTTGCCATCCCACGGTAAAAAATCTCTATTATTCAGCTTTTGGTAGTTTTTTCCGTAAAGAAAAACAGCATTGTCTCCTGACTGTTGTGACACAAAAATATATCTGTTGAAAATAGTCTTGTGTAGGCCCAATATCCCAGTGTGGTTTCGCAGTTCCACGGGTCAAATCGCTGTACTATCCAGTTTTGGGCCTTTGGTATCTAAAAAAAAAGCAGTTTGAGTGTGTCGCTCACTGTTCAGCCGCAAATATCTCTATTTAAAAAAGTGTGGTATACCCCAGTAAACAATAACTGTGGTTTTGCCATCCCACGGTAAAAAATCTCTATTATTCAGCTTTTGGTAGTTTTTTCCGTAAAGAAAAACAGTAGTGTCTCCTGATTATTGTGACACAAAAATATATCTGTTGAAAATAGTCTTGTGTAGGCCCGACATCCCAGTGTGGTTTCGCAGTTCCACGGGTCAAATCGCTGTACTATCCAGTTTTGGGCCTTTGGTATCTAAAAAAAAAGCAGTTTGAGTGTGTCGCTCACTGTTCAGCTGCAAATATCTCTATTTAAAAAAGTGTGGTATACCCCAGTAAACAATAACTGTGGTTTTGCCATCCCACGGTAAAAAATCTCTATTATTCAGCTTTTGGTAGTTTTTTCCGTAAAGAAAAACAGCATTGTCTCCTGACTGTTGTGACACAAAAATATATCTGTTGAAAATAGTCTTGTGTAGGCCCAATATCCCAGTGTGTTTTCGCAGTTCCACGGGTCAAATCGCTGTACTATCCAGTTTTGGGCCTTTGGTATCTAAAAAAAAAGCAGTTTGAGTGTGTCGCTCACTGTTCAGCCGCAAATATCTCTATTTAAAAAAGTGTGGTATACCCCAGTAAACAATAACTGTGGTTTTGCCATCCCACGGTAAAAAATCTCTATTATTCAGCTTTTGGTAGTTTTTTCCGTAAAGAAAAACAGTAGTGTCTCCTGATTATTGTGACACAAAAATATATCTGTTGAAAATAGTCTTGTGTAGGCCCGACATCCCAGTGTGGTTTCGTAGTTCCACGGGTCAAATCGCTGTACTACCCAGTTTTGGGCCTTTGGTATCTAAAAAAAAAGCAGTTTGAGTCTGTCGCTCACTGTTCAGCGGCAAATATCTCTATTTAAAAAAGTGTGGTATACCCCAGTAAACAATAACTGTGGTTTTGCCATCCCACGGTAAAAAATCTCTATTATTCAGCTTTTGGTAGTTTTTTCCGTAAAGAAAAACAGTAGTGTCTCCTGACTATTGTGACACAAAAATATATCTGTTGAAAATAGTCTTGTGTAGGCCCGACATCCCAGTGTGGTTTCGTAGTTCCACGGGTCAAATCGCTGTACTATCCAATTTTGGGCCTTTGGTATCTAAAAAAAAAGCAGTTTGAGTCTGTCGCTCACTATTCAGCGGCAAATATCTCTATTTAAAAAAGTGTGGTATACCCCAGTAAACAATAACTGTGGTTTTGCCATCCCACGGTAAAAAATCTCTATTATTCAGCTTTTGGTAGTTTTTTCTGTAAAGAAAAACAGTAGTGTCTCCTGACTGTTGTGACACAAAAATATATCTGTTGAAAATAGTCTTGTGTAGGCCCGACATCCCAGTGTGGTTTCGCAGTTCCACGGGTCAAATCGCTGTACTATCCAGTTTTGGGCCTTTGGTATCTAAAAAAAAAGCAGTTTGAGTGTGTCGCTCACTGTTCAGCCGCAAATATCTCTATTTAAAAAAGTGTGGTATACCCCAGTAAACAATAACTGTGGTTTTGCCATCCCACGGTAAAAAAATCTCTATTATTCAGCTTTTGGTAGTTTTTTCCGTAAAGAAAAACAGTAGTGTCTCCTGACTGTTGTGACACAAAAATATATCTGTTGAAAATAGTCTTGTGTAGGACCGACATCCCAGTGTGGTTTCGCAGTTCCACGGGTAAAATCGCTGTACTACCAAATTTTGGGCCTTTGGTATCTATAAAAAAAGCAGCTTGAGTGTGTCGCTCACTGTTCAGCCGCAAATATCTCTATTTAATAAAGTGTGGTATACCCCAGTAAACAATAACTGTGGTTTTGCCATCCCACGGTAAAAAATCTCTATTATTCAGCTTTTGGTAGTTTTTCCGTAAAGAAAAACAGTAGTGTCTCCTGACTGTTGTGACACAAAAATATATCTGTTGAAAATAGTCTTGTGTAGGCCCGACATCCCAGTGCGGTTTCGCAGTTTCACGGGTCATATCGCTGTACTATCCAGTTTTGGGCCTTTGGTATCTAAAAAAAAAGCAGTTTGAGTGTGTCGCTCACTGTTCAGCCGCAAATATCTCTATTTAAAAAAGTGTGGTATACCCCAGTAAACAATAACTGTGGTTTTGCCATCCCACGGTAAAAAATCTCTATTATTCAGCTTTTGATAGTTTTTTCAGTAAAGAAAAACAGTAGTGTCTACTGACTATTGTGACACAAAAATATATCTGTTGAAAATAGTCTTGTGTAGGCCCGAAATCCCAGTGTGGTTTCGTAGTTCCACGGGTCAAATCGCTGTACTATCCAGTTTTGGGCCTTTGGTATCTAAAAAAAAAAGCAGCTTGAGTGTGTCGCTCACTGTTCAGCCGCAAATATCTCTATTTAATAAAGTGTGGTATACCCCAGTAAACAATAACTGTGGTTTTGCCATCCCACGGTAAAAAATCTCTATTTTTCAGCTTTTGGTAGTTTTTTCCGTAAAGAAAAACGGTAGTGTCTCCTGACTGTTGTGACACAAAAATATATCTGTTGAAAATAGTCTTGTGTAGGCCCGACATCCCAGTGTGGTTTCGCAGTTCCACGGGTTAAATCGCTGTACTATCCAGTTTTGGGCCTTTGGTATCTAAAAAAAAAGCAGTTTGAGTGTGTCGCTCACTGTTCATCCGCAAATATCTCTATTTAAAAAGTGTGGTATACCCCAGTAAACAATAACTGTGGTTTTGCCATCCCACGGTAAAAAATCTCTATTATTCAGCTTTTGGTAGTTTTTTCCGTAAAGAAAAACAGTAGTGTCTCCTGACTGTTGTGACACAAAAATATATCTGTTGAAAATAGTCTTGTGTAGGCCCGACATCCCAGTGTGGTTTCGCAGTTCCACGGGTCAAATCGCTGTACTATCCAGTTTTGGGCCTTTGGTATCTAAAAAAAAAGCAGTTTGAGTGTGTCGCTCACTGTTCAGCCGCAAATATCTCTATTTAAAAAAGTGTGGTATACCCCAGTAAACAGTAGCTGTGGTTTTGCCATCCCACGATAAAAAATCTCTATTATTCAGCTTTTGGTAGTTTTTTCCGTAAAGAAAAACAGTAGTGTCTCCTGACTGTTGTGACACAAAAATATATCTGTTGAAAATAGTCTTGTGTAGGCCCGACATCCCAGTGTGGTTTTGCAGTTCCACGGGTCAAATCGCTGTACTATCCAGTTTTGGGCCTTTGGTATCTAAAAAAAAAGCAGTTTGAGTGTGTCGCTCACTGTTCAGCCGCAAATATCTCTATTTAAAAAAGTGTGGTATACCCCAGTAAGCAATAACTGTGGTTTTGCCATCCCACGGTAAAAAATCTCTATTATTCAGCTTTTGGTAGTTTTTTCCGTAAAGAAAAACAGTAGTGTCTCCTGACTGTTGTGACACAAAAATATATCTGTTGAAAATAGTCTTGTGTAGGCCCGACATCCCAGTGTGGTTTCGCAGTTCCACGGGTCAAATCGCTGTACTATCCAGTTTTGGGCCTTTGGTATCTAAAAAAAAAGCAGTTTGAGTGTGTCTCTCACTGTTCAGCCGCAAATATCTCTATTTAAAAAAGTGTGGTATACCCCAGTAAACAATAACTGTGGTTTTGCCATCCCACGGTAAAAAATCTCTATTATTCAGCTTTTGGTAGTTTTTTCCGTAAAGAAAAACAGTAGTGTCTCCTGACTGTTGTGACACAAAAATATATCTGTTGAAAATAGTCTTGTGTAGGCCCGACATCCCAGTGTGGTTTCGCAGTTCCACGGGTCAAATCGCTGTACAATCCAGTTTTGGGCCTTTGGTATCTAAAAAAAAAGCAGTTTGAGTGTGTCGCTCACTGTTCAGCCGCAAATATCTCTATTTAAAAAAGTGTGGTATACCCCAGTAAACAATAACTGTGGTTTTGCCATCCCACGGTAAAAAATCTCTATTATTCAGCTTTTGATAGTTTTTTCAGTAAAGAAAAACAGTAGTGTCTACTGACTATTGTGACACAAAAATATATCTGTTGAAAATAGTCTTGTGTAGGCCCGAAATCCCAGTGTGGTTTCGTAGTTCCACGGGTCAAATCGCTGTACTATCCAGTTTTGGGCCTTTGGTATCTAAAAAAAAAAGCAGCTTGAGTGTGTCGCTCACTGTTCAGCCGCAAATATCTCTATTTAATAAAGTGTGGTATATCCCAGTAAACAATAACTGTGGTTTTGCCATCCCACGGTAAAAAATCTCTATTTTTCAGCTTTTGGTAGTTTTTTCCGTAAAGAAAAACGGTAGTGTCTCCTGACTGTTGTGACACAAAAATATATCTGTTGAAAATAGTCTTGTGTAGGCCCGACATCCCAGTGTGGTTTCGCAGTTCCACGGGTTAAATCGCTGTACTATCCAGTTTTGGGCCTTTGGTATCTAAAAAAAAAGCAGTTTGAGTGTGTCGCTCACTGTTCATCCGCAAATATCTCTATTTAAAAAGTGTGGTATACCCCAGTAAACAATAACTGTGGTTTTGCCATCCCACGGTAAAAAATCTCTATTATTCAGCTTTTGGTAGTTTTTTCCGTAAAGAAAAACAGTAGTGTCTCCTGACTGTTGTGACACAAAAATATATCTGTTGAAAATAGTCTTGTGTAGGCCCGACATCCCAGTGTGGTTTCGCAGTTCCACGGGTCAAATCGCTGTACTATCCAGTTTTGGGCCTTTGGTATCTAAAAAAAAAGCAGTTTGAGTGTGTCGCTCACTGTTCAGCCGCAAATATCTCTATTTAAAAAAGTGTGGTATACCCCAGTAAACAGTAGCTGTGGTTTTGCCATCCCACGATAAAAAATCTCTATTATTCAGCTTTTGGTAGTTTTTTCCGTAAAGAAAAACAGTAGTGTCTCCTGACTGTTGTGACACAAAAATATATCTGTTGAAAATAGTCTTGTGTAGGCCCGACATCCCAGTGTGGTTTCGCAGTTCCACGGGTCAAATCGCTGTACTATCCAGTTTTGGGCCTTTGGTATCTAAAAAAAAAGCAGTTTGAGTGTGTCGCTCACTGTTCAGCCGCAAATATCTCTATTTAAAAAAGTGTGGTATACCCCAGTAAACAATAACTGTGGTTTTGCCATCCCACGGTAAAAAATCTCTATTATTCAGCTTTTGGTAGTTTTTTCCGTAAAGAAAAACAGTAGTGTCTCCTGACTGTTGTGACACAAAAATATATCTGTTGAAAATAGTCTTGTGTAGGCCCGACATCCCAGTGTGGTTTCGCAGTTCCACGGGTCAAATCGCTGTACAATCCAGTTTTGGGCCTTTGGTATCTAAAAAAAAAGCAGTTTGAGTGTGTCGCTCACTGTTCAGCCGCAAATATCTCTATTTAAAAAAGTGTGGTATACCCCAGTAAACAATAACTGTGGTTTTGCCATCCCACGGTAAAAAATCTCTATTATTCAGCTTTTGGTAGTTTTTTCCGTAAAGAAAAACAGTAGTGTCTCCTGATTATTGTGACACAAAAATATATCTGTTGAAAATAGTCTTGTGTAGGCCCGACATCCCAGTGTGGTTTCGCAGTTCCACGGGTCAAATCGCTGTACTATCCAGTTTTGGGCCTTTGGTATCTAAAAAAAAAGCAGTTTGAGTGTGTCGCTCACTGTTCAGCCGCAAATATCTCTATTTAAAAAAGTGTGGTATACCCCAGTAAACAATAACTGTGGTTTTGCCATCCCACGGTAAAAAATCTCTATTACTCAGCTTTTGGTAGTTTTTTCCGTAAAGAAAAACAGTAGTGTCTCCTGACTGTTGTGACACAAAAATATATCTGTTGAAAATAGTCTTGTGTAGGCCCGACATCCCAGTGTGGTTTCGCAGTTCCACGGGTCAAATCGCTGTACTATCCAGTTTTGGGCCTTTGGTATCTAAAAAAAAAGCAGTTTGAGTGTGTCGCTCACTGTTCAGCTGCAAATATCTCTATTTAAAAAAGTGTGGTATACCCCAGTAAACAATAACTGTGGTTTTGCCATCCCACGGTAAAAAATCTCTATTATTCAGCTTTTGGTAGTTTTTTCCGTAAAGAAAAACAGTATTGTCTCCTGACTGTTGTGACACAAAAATATATCTGTTGAAAATAGTCTTGTGTAGGCCCGACATCCCAGTGTGGTTTCGCAGTTCCACGGGTCAAATCGCTGTACTATCCAGTTTTGGGCCTTTGGTATCTAAAAAAAAAGCAGTTTGAGTGTGTCTCTCACTGTTCAGCCGCAAATATCTCTATTTAAAAAAGTGTGGTATACCCCAGTAAACAATAACTGTGGTTTTGCCATCCCACGGTAAAAAATCTCTATTATTCAGCTTTTGGTAGTTTTTTCCGTAAAGAAAAACAGTAGTGTCTCCTGACTGTTGTGACACAAAAATATATCTGTTGAAAATAGTCTTGTGTAGGCCCGACATCCCAGTGTGGTTTCGCAGTTCCACGGGTCAAATCGCTGTACTATCCAGTTTTGGGCCTTTGGTATCTAAAAAAAAAGCAGTTTGAGTGTGTCGCTCACTGTTCAGCCGCAAATATCTCTATTTAAAAAAGTGTGGTATACCCCAGTAAACAATAACTGTGGTTTTGCCATCCCACGGTAAAAAATCTCTATTATTCAGCTTTTCGTAGTTTTTTCCGTAAAGAAAAACAGCATTGTCTCCTGACTGTTGTGACACAAAAATATATCTGTTGAAAATAGTCTTGTGTAGGCCCAATATCCCAGTGTGGTTTCGCAGTTCCACGGGTCAAATCGCTGTACTATCCAGTTTTGGGCCTTTGGTATCTAAAAAAA
Organism: Phyllobates terribilis; assembly: GCF_046119375.1. Taxonomy (NCBI): domain Eukaryota; kingdom Metazoa; phylum Chordata; class Amphibia; order Anura; family Dendrobatidae; genus Phyllobates; species Phyllobates terribilis. Next base: position 336,048,999 of record NW_027362762.1, read on the forward strand.
AAGCAGTTTGAGTGTGTCGCTCACTGTTCAGCCGCAAATATCTCTATTTAAAAAAGTGTGGTATACCCCAGTAAACAATAACTGTGGTTTTGCCATCCCACGGTAAAAAATCTCTATTATTCAGCTTTTGGTAGTTTTTTCCGTAAAGAAAAACAGTAGTGTCTCCTGATTATTGTGACACAAAAATATATCTGTTGAAAATAGTCTTGTGTAGGCCCGACATCCCAGTGTGGTTTCGCAGTTCCACGGGTCAAATCGCTGTACTATCCAGTTTTGGGCCTTTGGTATCTAAAAAAAAAGCAGTTTGAGTGTGTCGCTCACTGTTCAGCTGCAAATATCTCTATTTAAAAAAGTGTGGTATACCCCAGTAAACAATAACTGTGGTTTTGCCATCCCACGGTAAAAAATCTCTATTATTCAGCTTTTGGTAGTTTTTTCCGTAAAGAAAAACAGCATTGTCTCCTGACTGTTGTGACACAAAAATATATCTGTTGAAAATAGTCTTGTGTAGGCCCAATATCCCAGTGTGTTTTCGCAGTTCCACGGGTCAAATCGCTGTACTATCCAGTTTTGGGCCTTTGGTATCTAAAAAAAAAGCAGTTTGAGTGTGTCGCTCACTGTTCAGCCGCAAATATCTCTATTTAAAAAAGTGTGGTATACCCCAGTAAACAATAACTGTGGTTTTGCCATCCCACGGTAAAAAATCTCTATTATTCAGCTTTTGGTAGTTTTTTCCGTAAAGAAAAACAGTAGTGTCTCCTGATTATTGTGACACAAAAATATATCTGTTGAAAATAGTCTTGTGTAGGCCCGACATCCCAGTGTGGTTTCGTAGTTCCACGGGTCAAATCGCTGTACTACCCAGTTTTGGGCCTTTGGTATCTAAAAAAAAAGCAGTTTGAGTCTGTCGCTCACTGTTCAGCGGCAAATATCTCTATTTAAAAAAGTGTGGTATACCCCAGTAAACAATAACTGTGGTTTTGCCATCCCACGGTAAAAAATCTCTATTATTCAGCTTTTGGTAGTTTTTTCCGTAAAGAAAAACAGTAGTGTCTCCTGACTATTGTGACACAAAAATATATCTGTTGAAAATAGTCTTGTGTAGGCCCGACATCCCAGTGTGGTTTCGTAGTTCCACGGGTCAAATCGCTGTACTATCCAGTTTTGGGCCTTTGGTATCTAAAAAAAAAGCAGTTTGAGTCTGTCGCTCCCTATTCAGCGGCAAATATCTCTATTTAAAAAAGTGTGGTATACCCCAGTAAACAATAACCTTTGTTTTGCCATCCCACGGTAAAAAATCTCTATTATTCAGCTTTTGGTAGTTTTTTCTGTAAAGAAAAACAGTAGTGTCTCCTGACTGTTGTGACACAAAAATATATCTGTTGAAAATAGTCTTGTGTAGGCCCGACATCCCAGTGTGGTTTCGCAGTTCCACGGGTCAAATCGCTGTACTATCCAGTTTTGGGCCTTTGGTATCTAAAAAAAAAGCAGTTTGAGTGTGTCGCTCACTGTTCAGCCGCAAATATCTCTATTTAAAAAAGTGTGGTATACCCCAGTAAACAATAACTGTGGTTTTGCCATCCCACGGTAAAAAAATCTCTATTATTCAGCTTTTGGTAGTTTTTTCCGTAAAGAAAAACAGTAGTGTCTCCTGACTGTTGTGACACAAAAATATATCTGTTGAAAATAGTCTTGTGTAGGACCGACATCCCAGTGTGGTTTCGCAGTTCCACGGGTAAAATCGGTGTACTACCAAATTTTGGGCCTTTGGTATCTATAAAAAAAGCAGCTTGAGTGTGTCGCTCACTGTTCAGCCGCAAATATCTCTATTTAATAAAGTGTGGTATACCCCAGTAAACAATAACTGTGGTTTTGCCATCCCACGGTAAAAAATCTCTATTATTCAGCTTTTGGTAGTTTTTCCGTAAAGAAAAACAGTAGTGTCTCCTGACTGTTGTGACACAAAAATATATCTGTTGAAAATAGTCTTGTGTAGGCCCGACATCCCAGTGCGGTTTCGCAGTTCCACGGGTCAAATCGCTGTACTATCCAGTCTTGGGCCTTTGGTATCTAAAAAAAAAGCAGTTTGAGTGTGTCGCTCACTGTTCAGCCGCAAATATCTCTATTTAAAAAAGTGTGGTATACCCCAGTAAACAATAACTGTGGTTTTGCCATCCCACGGTAAAAAATCTCTATTATTCAGCTTTTGATAGTTTTTTCAGTAAAGAAAAACAGTAGTGTCTACTGACTATTGTGACACAAAAATATATCTGTTGAAAATAGTCTTGTGTAGGCCCGAAATCCCAGTGTGGTTTCGTAGTTCCACGGGTCAAATCGCTGTACTATCCAGTTTTGGGCCTTTGGTATCTAAAAAAAAAAGCAGCTTGAGTGTGTCGCTCACTGTTCAGCCGCAAATATCTCTATTTAATAAAGTGTGGTATACCCCAGTAAACAATAACTGTGGTTTTGCCATCCCACGGTAAAAAATCTCTATTTTTCAGCTTTTGGTAGTTTTTTCCGTAAAGAAAAACGGTAGTGTCTCCTGACTGTTGTGACACAAAAATATATCTGTTGAAAATAGTCTTGTGTAGGCCCGACATCCCAGTGTGGTTTCGCAGTTCCACGGGTTAAATCGCTGTACTATCCAGTTTTGGGCCTTTGGTATCTAAAAAAAAAGCAGTTTGAGTGTGTCGCTCACTGTTCATCCGCAAATATCTCTATTTAAAAAGTGTGGTATACCCCAGTAAACAATAACTGTGGTTTTGCCATCCCACGGTAAAAAATCTCTATTATTCAGCTTTTGGTAGTTTTTTCCGTAAAGAAAAACAGTAGTGTCTCCTGACTGTTGTGACACAAAAATATATCTGTTGAAAATAGTCTTGTGTAGGCCCGACATCCCAGTGTGGTTTCGCAGTTCCACGGGTCAAATCGCTGTACTATCCAGTTTTGGGCCTTTGGTATCTAAAAAAAAAGCAGTTTGAGTGTGTCTCTCACTGTTCAGCCGCAAATATCTCTATTTAAAAAAGTGTGGTATACCCCAGTAAACAATAACTGTGGTTTTGCCATCCCAAGGTAAAAAATCTCTATTATTCAGCTTTTGGTAGTTTTTTCCGTAAAGAAAAACAGTAGTGTCTCCTGACTGTTGTGACACAAAAATATATCTGTTGAAAATAGTCTTGTGTAGGCCCGACATCCCAGTGTGGTTTCGCAGTTCCACGGGTCAAATCGCTGTACTATCCAGTTTTGGGCCTTTGGTATCTAAAAAAAAAGCAGTTTGAGTGTGTCGCTCACTGTTCAGCCGCAAATATCTCTATTTAAAAAAGTGTGGTATACCCCAGTAAACAATAACTGTGGTTTTGCCATCCCACGGTAAAAAATCTCTATTATTCAGCTTTTGGTAGTTTTTTCCGTAAAGAAAAACAGTAGTGTCTCCTGACTGTTGTGACACAAAAATATATCTGTTGAAAATAGTCTTGTGTAGGCCCAACATCCCTGTGTGGTTTCGCAGTTCCACGGGTCATATCGCTGTACTATCCAGTTTTGGGCCTTTTGTATCTAAAAAAAAAGCAGTTTGAGTGTGTCGCTCACTGTTCAGCCGCAAATATCTCTATTTAAAAAAGTGTGGTATACCCAAGTAAACAATAACTGTGGTTTTGCCATCCCACGGTAAAAAATCTCTATTATTCAGCTTTTGGTAGTTTTTTTCGTAAAGAAAAACAGTAGTGTCTCCTGATTATTGTGACACAAAAATATATCTGTTGAAAATAGTCTTGTGTAGGCCCGACATCCCAGTGTGGTTTTGTAGTTCCACGGGTCAAATCGCTGTACTATCCAGTTTTGGGCCTTTGGTATCTAAAAAAAAAGCAGTTTGAGTCTGTCGCTCACTGTTCAGCGGCCAATATCTCTATTTAAAAAAGTGTGGTATACCCCAGTAAACAATAACTGTGGTTTTGCCATCCCACAGTAAAAAATCTCTATTATTCAGCTTTTGGTAGTTTTTTCCGTAAAGAAAAACAGTAGTGTCTCCTGACTATTGTGACACAAAAATATATCTGTTGAAAATAGTCTTGTGTAGGCCCGACATCCCAGTGTGGTTTCGTAGTTCCACGGGTCAAATCGCTGTACTATCCAGTTTTGGGCCTTTGGTATCTAAAAAAAAAGCAGTTTGAGTCTGTCGCTCACTATTCAGCGGCAAATATCTCTATTTAAAAAAGTGTGGTATACCCCAGTAAACAATAACTGTGGTTTTGCCATCCCACGGTAAAAAATCTCTATTATTCAGCTTTTGGTAGTTTTTTCCGTAAAGAAAAACAGTAGTGTCTCCTGACTGTTGTGACACAAAAATATATCTGTTGAAAATAGTCTTGTGTAGGCCCGACATCCCAGTGTGGTTTCGCAGTTCCACGGGTCAAATCGCTGTACTATCCAGTTTTGGGCCTTTGGTATCTAAAAAAAAAGCAGTTTGAGTGTGTCGCTCACTGTTCAGCTGCAAGTATCTCTATTTAAAAAAGTGTGGTATACCCCAGTAAACAATAACTGTGGTTTTCCCATCCCACGGTAAAAAATCTCTATTATTCAGCTTTTGGTAGTTTTTTCCGTAAAGAAAAACAGTAGTGTCTCCTGACTGTTGTGACACAAAAATATATCTGTTGAAAATAGTCTTGTGTAGGCCCGACATCCCAGTGTGGTTTCGTAGTTCCACGGGTCAAATCGCTGTACTATCCAGTTTTGGGCCTTTGGTATCTAAAAAAAAAGCAGTTTGAGTCTGTCGCTCACTATTCAGCGGCAAATATCTCTATTTAAAAAAGTGTGGTATACCCCAGTAAACAATAACTGTGGTTTTGCCATCCCACGGTAAAAAATCTCTATTATTCAGCTTTTGGTAGTTTTTTCTGTAAAGAAAAACAGTAGTGTCTCCTGACTGTTGTGACACAAAAATATATCTGTTGAAAATAGTCTTGTGTAGGCCCGACATCCCAGTGTGGTTTCGCAGTTCCACGGGTCAAATCGCTGTACTATCCAGTTTTGGGCCTTTGGTATCTAAAAAAAAAGCAGTTTGAGTGTGTCGCTCACTGTTCAGCCGCAAATATCTCTATTTAAAAAAGTGTGGTATACCCCAGTAAACAATAACTGTGGTTTTGCCATCCCACGGTAAAAAAATCTCTATTATTCAGCTTTTGGTAGTTTTTTCCGTAAAGAAAAACAGTAGTGTCTCCTGACTGTTGTGACACAAAAATATATCTGTTGAAAATAGTCTTGTGTAGGACCGACATCCCAGTGTGGTTTCGCAGTTCCACGGGTAAAATCGCTGTACTACCAAATTTTGGGCCTTTGGTATCTATAAAAAAAGCAGCTTGAGTGTGTCGCTCACTGTTCAGCCGCAAATATCTCTATTTAATAAAGTGTGGTATACCCCAGTAAACAATAACTGTGGTTTTGCCATCCCACGGTAAAAAATCTCTATTATTCAGCTTTTGGTAGTTTTTCCGTAAAGAAAAACAGTAGTGTCTCCTGACTGTTGTGACACAAAAATATATCTGTTGAAAATAGTCTTGTGTAGGCCCGACATCCCAGTGCGGTTTCGCAGTTCCACGGGTCAAATCGCTGTACTATCCAGTTTTGGGCCTTTGGTATCTAAAAAAAAAGCAGTTTGAGTGTGTCGCTCACTGTTCAGCCGCAAATATCTCTATTTAAAAAAGTGTGGTATACCCCAGTAAACAATAACTGTGGTTTTGCCATCCCACGGTAAAAAATCTCTATTATTCAGCTTTTGATAGTTTTTTCAGTAAAGAAAAACAGTAGTGTCTACTGACTATTTTGACACAAAAATATATCTGTTGAAAATAGTCTTGTGTAGGCCCGAAATCCCAGTGTGGTTTCGTAGTTCCACGGGTCAAATCGCTGTACTATCCAGTTTTGGGCCTTTGGTATCTAAAAAAAAAAGCAGCTTGAGTGTGTCGCTCACTGTTCAGCCGCAAATATCTCTATTTAATAAAGTGTGGTATACCCCAGTAAACAATAACTGTGGTTTTGCCATCCCACGGTAAAAAATCTCTATTTTTCAGCTTTTGGTAGTTTTTTCCGTAAAGAAAAACGGTAGTGTCTCCTGACTGTTGTGACACAAAAATATATCTGTTGAAAATAGTCTTGTGTAGGCCCGACATCCCAGTGTGGTTTCGCAGTTCCACGGGTTAAATCGCTGTACTATCCAGTTTTGGGCCTTTGGTATCTAAAAAAAAAGCAGTTTGAGTGTGTCGCTCACTGTTCATCCGCAAATATCTCTATTTAAAAAGTGTGGTATACCCCAGTAAACAATAACTGTGGTTTTGCCATCCCACGGTAAAAAATCTCTATTATTCAGCTTTTGGTAGTTTTTTCCGTAAAGAAAAACAGTAGTGTCTCCTGACTGTTGTGACACAAAAATATATCTGTTGAAAATAGTCTTGTGTAGGCCCGACATCCCAGTGTGGTTTCGCAGTTCCACGGGTCAAATCGCTGTACTATCCAGTTTTGGGCCTTTGGTATCTAAAAAAAAAGCAGTTTGAGTGTGTCTCTCACTGTTCAGCCGCAAATATCTCTATTTAAAAAAGTGTGGTATACCCCAGTAAACAATCACTGTGGTTTTGCCATCCCAAGGTAAAAAATCTCTATTATTCAGCTTTTGGTAGTTTTTTCCGTAAAGAAAAACAGTAGTGTCTCCTGACTGTTGTGACACAAAAATATATCTGTTGAAAATAGTCTTGTGTAGGCCCGACATCCCAGTGTGGTTTCGCAGTTCCACGGGTCAAATCGCTGTACTATCCAGTTTTGGGCCTTTGGTATCTAAAAAAAAAGCAGTTTGAGTGTGTCGCTCACTGTTCAGCCGCAAATATCTCTATTTAAAAAAGTGTGGTATACCCCAGTAAACAATAACTGTGGTTTTGCCATCCCACGGTAAAAAATCTCTATTATTCAGCTTTTGGTAGTTTTTTCCGTAAAGAAAAACAGTAGTGTCTCCTGACTGTTGTGACACAAAAATATATCTGTTGAAAATAGTCTTGTGTAGGCCCAACATCCCTGTGTGGTTTCGCAGTTCCACGGGTCATATCGCTGTACTATCCAGTTTTGGGCCTTTTGTATCTAAAAAAAAAGCAGTTTGAGTGTGTCGCTCACTGTTCAGCCGCAAATATCTCTATTTAAAAAAGTGTGGTATACCCAAGTAAACAATAACTGTGGTTTTGCCATCCCACGGTAAAAAATCTCTATTATTCAGCTTTTGGTAGTTTTTTTCGTAAAGAAAAACAGTAGTGTCTCCTGATTATTGTGACACAAAAATATATCTGTTGAAAATAGTCTTGTGTAGGCCCGACATCCCAGTGTGGTTTTGTAGTTCCACGGGTCAAATCGCTGTACTATCCAGTTTTGGGCCTTTGGTATCTAAAAAAAAAGCAGTTTGAGTCTGTCGCTCACTGTTCAGCGGCAAATATCTCTATTTAAAAAAGTGTGGTATACCCCAGTAAACAATAACTGTGGTTTTGCCATCCCACAGTAAAAAATCTCTATTATTCAGCTTTTGGTAGTTTTTTCCGTAAAGAAAAACAGTAGTGTCTCCTGACTATTGTGACACAAAAATATATCTGTTGAAAATAGTCTTGTGTAGGCCCGACATCCCAGTGTGGTTTCGTAGTTCCACGGGTCAAATCGCTGTACTATCCAGTTTTGGGCCTTTGGTATCTAAAAAAAAAGCAGTTTGAGTCTGTCGCTCACTATTCAGCGGCAAATATCTCTATTTAAAAAAGTGTGGTATACCCCAGTAAACAATAACTGTGGTTTTGCCATCCCACGGTAAAAAATCTCTATTATTCAGCTTTTGGTAGTTTTTTCCGTAAAGAAAAACAGTAGTGTCTCCTGACTGTTGTGACACAAAAATATATCTGTTGAAAATAGTCTTGTGTAGGCCCGACATCCCAGTGTGGTTTCGCAGTTCCACGGGTCAAATCGCTGTACTATCCAGTTTTGGGCCTTTGGTATCTAAAAAAAAAGCAGTTTGAGTGTGTCGCTCACTGTTCAGCTGCAAGTATCTCTATTTAAAAAAGTGTGGTATACCCCAGTAAACAATAACTGTGGTTTTCCCATCCCACGGTAAAAAATCTCTATTATTCAGCTTTTGGTAGTTTTTTCCGTAAAGAAAAACAGTAGTGTCTCCTGACTGTTGTGACACAAAAATATATCTGTTGAAAATAGTCTTGTGTAGGCCCAACATCCCTGTGTGGTTTCGCAGTTCCACGGGTCAAATCGCTGTACTATCCAGTTTTGGGCCTTTGGTATCTAAAAAAAAAGCAGTTTGAGTGTGTCGCTCACTGTTCAGCCGCAAATATCTCTATTTAAAAAAGTGTGGTATACCCAAGTAAACAATAACTGTGGTTTTGCCATCCCACGGTAAAAAAATCTCTATTATTCAGCTTTTGGTAGTTTTTTCCGTAAAGAAAAACAGTAGTGTCTCCTGATTATTGTGACACAAAAATATATTTGTTGAAAATAGTCTTGTGTAGGCCCGACATCCCAGTGTGGTTTTGTAGTTCCACGGGTCAAATCGCTGTACTATCCAGTTTTGGGCCTTTGATATCTAAAAAAAAAGCAGTTTGAGTCTGTCGCTCACTGTTCAGCGGCAAATATCTCTATTTAAAAAAGTGTGGTATACCCCAGTAAACAATAACTGTGGTTTTGCCATCCCACGGTAAAAAATCTCTATTATTCAGCTTTTGGTAGTTTTTTCCGTAAAGAAAAACAGTATTGTCTCCTGACTGTTGTGACACAAAAATATATCTGTTGAAAATAGTCTTGTGTAGGCCCGACATCCCAGTGTGGTTTCGCAGTTCCACGGGTCAAATCGCTGTACTATCCAGTTTTGGGCCTTTGGTATCTAAAAAAAAAGCAGTTTGAGTGTGTCGCTCACTGTTCAGCCGCAAATATCTCTATTTAAAAAAGTGTGGTATACCCCGGTAAACAATAACTGTGGTTTTGCCTTCCCACGGTAAAAAATCTCTATTATTCAGCTTTTGGTAGTTTTTTTCCGTAAAGAAAAACAGTAGTGTCTCCTGACTGTTGTGACACAAAAATATATCTGTTGAAAATAGTCTTGTGTAGGCCCGACATCCCAGTGTGGTTTCGCAGTTCCACGGGTCAAATCGCTGTACTATCCAGTTTTGGGCCTTTGGTATCTAAAAAAAAAGCAGTTTGAGTGTGTCGCTCACTGTTCAGCTGCAAATATCTCTATTTAAAAAAGTGTGGTATACCCCAGTAAACAATAACTGTGGTTTTGCCATCCCACGGTAAAAAATCTCTATTATTCAGCTTTTGGTAGTTTTTTCCGTAAAGAAAAACAGTATTGTCTCCTGACTGTTGTGACACAAAAATATATCTGTTGAAAATAGTCTTGTGTAGGCCCGACATCCCAGTGTGGTTTCGCAGTTCCACGGGTCAAATCGCTGTACTATCCAGTTTTGGGCCTTTGGTATCTAAAAAAAAAGCAGTTTGAGTGTGTCTCTCACTGTTCAGCCGCAAATATCTCTATTTAAAAAAGTGTGGTATACCCCAGTAAACAATAACTGTGGTTTTGCCATCCCACGGTAAAAAATCTCTATTATTCAGCTTTTGGTAGTTTTTTCCGTAAAGAAAAACAGTAGTGTCTCCTGACTGTTGTGACACAAAAATATATCTGTTGAAAATAGTCTTGTGTAGGCCCGACATCCCAGTGTGGTTTCGCAGTTCCACGGGTCAAATCGCTGTACTATCCAGTTTTGGGCCTTTGGTATCTAAAAAAAAAGCAGTTTGAGTGTGTCGCTCACTGTTCAGCCGCAAATATCTCTATTTAAAAAAGTGTGGTATACCCCAGTAAACAATAACTGTGGTTTTGCCATCCCACGGTAAAAAATCTCTATTATTCAGCTTTTGGTAGTTTTTTCCGTAAAGAAAAACAGTAGTGTCTCCTGACTGTTGTGACACAAAAATATATCTGTTGAAAATAGTCTTGTGTAGGCCCAACATCCCTGTGTGGTTTCGCAGTTCCACGGGTCATATCGCTGTACTATCCAGTTTTGGGCCTTTTGTATCTAAAAAAAAAGCAGTTTGAGTGTGTCGCTCACTGTTCAGCCGCAAACATCTCTATTTAAAAAAGTGTGGTATACCCAAGTAAACAATAACTGTGGTTTTGCCATCCCACGGTAAAAAATCTCTATTATTCAGCTTTTGGTAGTTTTTTTCGTAAAGAAAAACAGTAGTGTCTCCTGATTATTGTGACACAAAAATATATCTGTTGAAAATAGTCTTGTGTAGGCCCGACATCCCAGTGTGGTTTTGTAGTTCCACGGGTCAAATCGCTGTACTATCCAGTTTTGGGCCTTTGGTATCTAAAAAAAAAGCAGTTTGAGTCTGTCGCTCACTGTTCAGCGGCAAATATCTCTATTTAAAAAAGTGTGGTATACCCCAGTAAACAATAACTGTGGTTTTGCCATCCCACGGTAAAAAATCTCTATTTTTCAGCTTTTGGTAGTTTTTTCCGTAAAGAAAAACAGTAGTGTCTCCTGACTATTGTGACACAAAAATATATCTGTTGAAAATAGTCTTGTGTAGGCCCGACATCCCAGTGTGGTTTCGTAGTTCCACGGGTCAAATCGCTGTACTATCCAGTTTTGGGCCTTTGGTATCTAACAAAAAAGCAGTTTGAGTCTGTCGCTCACTATTCAGCGGCAAATATCTCTATTTAAAAAAGTGTGGTATACCCCAGTAAACAATAACTGTGGTTTTGCCATCCCACGGTAAAAAATCTCTATTATTCAGCTTTTGGTAGTTTTTTCCGTAAAGAAAAACAGTAGTGTCTCCTGACTGTTGTGACACAAAAATATATCTGTTGAAAATAGTCTTGTGTAGGCCCGACATCCCAGTGTTGTTTCGCAGTTCCACGGGTCAAATCGCTGTACTATCCAGTTTTGGGCCTTTGGTATCTAAAAAAAAAGCAGTTTGAGTGTGTCGCTCACTGTTCAGCCGCAAGTATCTCTATTTAAAAAAGTGTGGTATACCCCAGTAAACAATAACTGTGGTTTTCCCATCCCACGGTAAAAAATCTCTATTATTCAGCTTTTGGTAGTTTTTTCCGTAAAGAAAAACAGTAGTGTCTCCTGACTGTTGTGACACAAAAATATATCTGTTGAAAATAGTCTTGTGTAGGCCCAACATCCCTGTGTGGTTTCGCAGTTCCACGGGTCAAATCGCTGTACTATCCAGTTTTGGGCCTTTGGTATCTAAAAAAAAAGCAGTTTGAGTGTGTCGCTCACTGTTCAGCCGCAAATATCTCTATTTAAAAAAGTGTGGTATACCCAAGTAAACAATAACTGTGGTTTTGCCATCCCACGGTAAAAAAATCTCTATTATTCAGCTTTTGGTAGTTTTTTCCGTAAAGAAAAACAGTAGTGTCTCCTGATTATTGTGACACAAAAATATATTTGTTGAAAATAGTCTTGTGTAGGCCCGACATCCCAGTGTGGTTTTGTAGTTCCACGGGTCAAATCGCTGTACTATCCAGTTTTGGGCCTTTGATATCTAAAAAAAAAGCAGTTTGAGTCTGTCGCTCACTGTTCAGCGGCAAATATCTCTATTTAAAAAAGTGTGGTATACCCCAGTAAACAATAACTGTGGTTTTGCCATCCCACGGTAAAAAATCTCTATTATTCAGCTTTTGTAAGTTTTTTCCGTAAAGAAAAACAGTAGTGTCTCCTGACTATTGTGACACAAAAATATATCTGTTGAAAATAGTCTTGTGTAGGCCCGACATCCCAGTGTGGTTTCGTAGTTCCATGGGTCAAATCGCTGTACTATCCAGTTTTGGGCCTTTGGTATCTAAAAAAAAAGCAGTTTGAGTCTGTCGCTCACAATTCAGCGGCAAATATCTCTATTTAAAAAAGTGTGGTATACCCCAGTAAACAATAACTGTGGTTTTGCCATCCCACGGTAAAAAATCTCTATTATTCAGCTTTTGGTAGTTTTTTCCGTAAAGAAAAACAGTATTGTCTCCTGACTGTTGTGACACAAAAATATATCTGTTGAAAATAGTCTTGTGTAGGCCCGACATCCCAGTGTGGTTTCGCAGTTCCACGGGTCAAATCGCTGTACTATCCAGTTTTGGGCCTTTGGTATCTAAAAAAAAAGCAGTTTGAGTGTGTCGCTCACTGTTCAGCCGCAAATATCTCTATTTAAAAAAGTGTGGTATACCCCGGTAAACAATAACTGTGGTTTTGCCTTCCCACGGTAAAAAATCTCTATTATTCAGCTTTTGGCAGTTTTTTTCCGTAAAGAAAAACAGTAGTGTCTCCTGACTGTTGTGACACAAAAATATATCTGTTGAAAATAGTCTTGTGTAGGCCCGACATCCCAGTGTGGTTTCGCAGTTCCACGGGTCAAATCGCTGTACTACCAAATTTTCGGCCTTTGGTATCGATAAAAAAAGCAGCTTGAGTGTGTCGCTCACTGTTCAGCCGCAAATATCTCTATTTAGTAAAGTGTGGTATACCCCAGTAAACAATAAATGTGGTTTTGCCATCCCACGGTAAAAAATCTCTATTATTAAGCTTTTGGTAGTTTTTTCCGTAAAGAAAAACAGTAGTGTCTCCTGACTGTTGTGACACAAAAATATATCTGTTGAAAATAGTCTTGTGTAGGCCCGACATCCCTGTGTGGTTTCGCAGTTCCACGGGTCAAATCGCTGTACTATCCAGTTTTGGGCCTTTGGTATCTAAAAAAAAAAGCAGTTTGAGTGTGTCGCTCACTGTTCAGCCGCAAATATCTCTATTTAAAAAAGTGTGGTATACCCAAGTAAACAATAACTGTGGTTTTGCCATCCCACGGTAAAAAAATCTCTATTATTCAGCTTTTGGTAGTTTTTTCCGTAAAGAAAAACAGTGGTGTCTCCTGATTATTGTGACACAAAAATATATTTGTTGAAAATAGTCTTGTGTAGGCCCGACATCCCAGTGTGGTTTTGTAGTTCCACGGGTCAAATCGCTGTACTATCCAGTTTTGGGCCTTTGGTATCTAAAAAAAAAGCAGTTTGAGTCTGTCGCTCACTGTTCAGCGGCAAATATCTCTATTTAAAAAAGTGTGGTATACCCCAGTAAACAATAACTGTGGTTTTGCCATCCCACGGTAAAAAATCTCTATTATTCAGCTTTTGGTAGTTTTTTCCGTAAAGAAAAACAGTAGTGTCTCCTGACTATTGTGACACAAAAATATATCTGTTGAAAATAGTCTTGTGTAGGCCCGACATCCCAGTGTGGTTTCGTAGTTCCACGGGTCAAATCGCTGTACTATCCAGTTTTGGGCCTTTGGTATCTAAAAAAAAAGCAGTTTGAGTCTGTCGCTCACAATTCAGCGGCAAATATCTCTCTTTAAAAAAGTGTGGTATACCCCAGTAAACAATAACTGTGGTTTTGCCATCCCACGGTAAAAAATCTCTATTATTCAGCTTTTGGTAGTTTTTTCCGTAAAGAAAAACAGTATTGTCTCCTGACTGTTGTGACACAAAAATATATCTGTTGAAAATAGTCTTGTGTAGGCCCGACATCCCAGTGTGGTTTCGCAGTTCCACGGGTCAAATCGCTGTACTATCCAGTTTTGGGCCTTTGGTATCTAAAAAAAAAGCAGTTTGAGTGTGTCGCTCACTGTTCAGCCGCAAATATCTCTATTTAAAGAAGTGTGGTATACCCCAGTAAACAATAACTGTGGTTTTGCCATCCCACGGTAAAAAATCTCTATTATTCAGCTTTTGGTAGTTTTTTTCCGTAAAGAAAAGCAGTAGTGTCTCCTGACTGTTGTGACACAAAAATATATCTGTTGAAAATAGTCTTGTGTAGGCCCGACATCCCAGTGTGGTTTCGCAGTTCCACGGGTCAAATCGCTGTACTACCAAATTTTGGGCCTTTGGTATCTATAAAAAAAGCAGCTTGAGTGTGTCGCTCACTGTTCAGCCGCAAATATCTCTATTTAATAAAGTGTGGTATACCCCAGTAAACAATAACTGTGGTTTTGCCATCCCACGGTAAAAAATCTCTATTATTAAGCTTTTGGTAGTTTTTTCCGTAAAGAAAAACAGTAGTGTCTCCTGACTGTTGTGACATAAAAATATATCTGTTGAAAATAGTCTTGTGTAGGCCCGACATCCCAGTGTGCTTTCGCAGTTCCACGGGTCAAATCGCTGTACTATCCAGTTTTGGGCCTTTGGTATCTAAAAAAAAAGCAGTTTGAGTGTGTCGCTCACTGTTCAGCCGCAAATATCTCTATTTAAAAAAGTGTGGTATACCCCAGTAAACAATAACTGTGGTTTTGCCATCCCACGGTAAAAAATCTCTATTATTCAGCTTTTGGTAGTTTTTTCCGTAAAGAAAAACAGTAGTGTCTCCTGACTATTGTGACACAAAAATATATCTGTTGAAAATAGTCTTGTGTAGGCCCGACATCCCAGTGTGGTTTCGTAGTTCCACGGGTCAAATCGCTGTACTATCCAGTTTTGGGCCTTTGGTATCTAAAAAAAAAGCAGCTTGAGTGTGTCGCTCACTCTTCAGCCGCAAATATCTCTATTTAATAAAGTGTGGTTTACCCCAGTAAACAATAACTGTGGTTTTGCCATCCCACGGTAAAAAATCTCTATTATTCAGCTTTTGGTAGTTTTTTCCGTAAAGAAAAACGGTAGTGTCTCCTGACTGTTGTGACACAAAAATATATCTGTTGAAAATAGTCTTGTGTAGGCCCGACATCCCAGTGTGGTTTCGCAGTTCCACGGGTCAAATCGCTGTACTATCCAGTTTTGGGCCTTTGGTATCTAAAAAAAAAGCAGTTTGAGTGTGTCGCTCACTGGTCATCCGCAAATATCTCTATTTAAAAAGTGTGGTATACCCCAGTAAACAATAACTGTGGTTTTGCCATCCCACGGTAAAAAATCTCTATTATTCAGCTTTTGGTAGTTTTTTCCGTAAAGAAAAACAGTAGTGTCTCCTGACTGTTGTGACACAAAAATATATCTGTTGAAAATAGTCTTGTGTAGGCCCGACATCCCAGTGTGGTTTCGCAGTTCCACGGGTCAAATCGCTGTACTATCCAGTTTTGGGCCTTTGGTATCTAAAAAAAAAGCAGTTTGAGTGTGTCTCTCACTGTTCAGCCGCAAATATCTCTATTTAAAAAAGTGTGGTATACCCTAGTAAACAATAACTGTGGTTTTGCCATCCCACGGTAAAAAATCTCTATTATTCAGCTTTTGGTAGTTTTTTCCGTAAAGAAAAACATTAGTGTCTCCTGCCTGTTGTGACACAAAAATATATCTGTTGAAAATAGTCTTGTGTAGGCCCGACATCCCAGTGTGGTTTCGCAGTTCCACGGGTCAAATCGCTGTACTATCCAGTTTTGGGCCTTTGGTATCTAAAAAAAAAGCAGTTTGAGTGTGTCGCTCACTGTTCAGCCGCAAATATCTCTATTTAAAAAAGTGTGGTATACCCCAGTAAACAATAACTGTGGTTTTGCCATCCCACGGTAAAAAATCTCTATTATTCAGCTTTTGGTAGTTTTTTCCGTAAAGAAAAACAGTAGTGTCTCCTGATTATTGTGACACAAAAATATATCTGTTGAAAATAGCCTTGTGTAGGCCCGACATCCCAGTGTGGTTTCGTAGTTCCACGGGTCAAATCGCTGTACTATCCAGTTTTGGGCCTTTGGTATCTAAAAAAAAAGCAGTTTGAGTCTGTCGCTCACTGTTCAGCGGCAAATATCTCTATTTAAAAAAGTGTGGTATACCCCAGTAAACAATAACTGTGGTTTTGCCATCCCACGGTAAAAAATCTCTATTATTCAGCTTTTGGTAGTTTTTTCCGTAAAGAAAAACAGTAGTGTCTACTGACTATTGTGACACAAAAATATATCTGTTGAAAATAGTCTTGTGTAGGCCCGACATCCCAGTGTGGTTTCGTAGTTCCACGGATCAAATCGCTGTACTATCCAGTTTTGGGCCTTTTGTATCTAAAAAAAAAGCAGTTTGAGTCTGTCGCTCACTATTCAGCGGCAAATATCTCTATTTAAAAAAGTGTGGTATACCCCAGTAAACAATAACTGTGGTTTTGCCATCCCACGGTAAAAAATCTCTATTATTCAGCTTTTGGTAGTTTTTTCCGTAAAGAAAAACAGTAGTGTCTCCTGACTGTTGTGACACAAAAATATATCTGTTGAAAATAGTCTTGTGTAGGCCCGACATCCCAGTGTGGTTTCGCAGTTCCACGGGTCAAATCGCTGTACTATCCAGTTTTGGGCCTTTGGTATCTAAAAAAAAAGCAGTTTGAGTGTGTCGCTCACTGTTCAGCCGCAAATATCTCTATTTAAAAAAGTGTGGTATACCCCAGTAAACAATAACTGTGGTTTTGCCATCCCACGGTAAAAAATCTCTATTATTCAGCTTTTGGTAGTTTTTTCCGTAAAGAAAAACAGTAGTGTCTCCTGACTGTTGTGACACAAAAATATATCTGTTGAAAATAGTCTTGTGTAGGCCCAACATCCCAGTGTGGTTTCGCAGTTCCACGGGTCAAATCGCTGTACTATCCAGTTTTGGGCCTTTGGTATCTAAAAAAAAAGCAGTTTGAGTGTGTCGCTCACTGTTCAGCCGCAAATATCTCTATTTAAAAAAGTGTGGTATACCCAAGTAAACAATAACTGTGGTTTTTCCATCCCACGGTAAAAAATCTCTATTATTCAGCTTTTGGTAGTTTTTTCCGTAAAGAAAAACAGTAGTGTCTCCTGATTATTGTGACACAAAAATATATCTGTTGAAAATAGTCTTGTGTAGGCCCGACATCCCAGTGTGGTTTTGTAGTTCCACGGGTCAAATCGCTGTACTATCCAGTTTTGGGCCTTTGGTATCTAAAAAAAAAGCAGTTTGAGTCTGTCGCTCACTGTTCAGCCGCAAATATCTCTATTTAAAAAAGTGTGGTATACCCCGGTAAACAATAACTGTGGTTTTGCCTTCCCACGGTAAAAAATCTCTATTATTCAGCTTTTGGTAGTTTTTTTCCGTAAAGAAAAACAGTAGTGTCTCCTGACTGTTGTGACACAAAAATATATCTGTTGAAAATAGTCTTGTGTAGGCCCGACATCCCAGTGTGGTTTCGCAGTTCCACGGGTCAAATCGCTGTACTACCAAATTTTCGGCCTTTGGTATCTATAAAAAAAGCAGCTTGAGTGTGTCGCTCACTGTTCAGCCGCAAATATCTCTATTTAGTAAAGTGTGGTATACCCCAGTAAACAATAACTGTGGTTTTGCCATCCCACGGTAAAAAATCTCTATTATTAAGCTTTTGGTAGTTTTTTCCGTAAAGAAAAACAGTAGTGTCTCCTGACTGTTGTGACACAAAAATATATCTGTTGAAAATAGTCTTGTGTAGGCCCGACATCCCTGTGTGGTTTCGCAGTTCCACGGGTCAAATCGCTGTACTATCCAGTTTTGGGCCTTTGGTATCTAAAAAAAAAAGCAGTTTGAGTGTGTCGCTCACTGTTCAGCCGCAAATATCTCTATTTAAAAAAGTGTGGTATACCCAAGTAAACAATAACTGTGGTTTTGCCATCCCACGGTAAAAAAATCTCTATTATTCAGCTTTTGGTAGTTTTTTCCGTAAAGAAAAACAGTAGTGTCTCCTGATTATTGTGACACAAAAATATATTTGTTGAAAATAGTCTTGTGTAGGCCCGACATCCCAGTGTGGTTTTGTAGTTCCACGGGTCAAATCGCTGTACTATCCAGTTTTGGGCCTTTGGTATCTAAAAAAAAAGCAGTTTGAGTCTGTCGCTCACTGTTCAGCGGCAAATATCTCTATTTAAAAAAGTGTGGTATACCCCAGTAAACAATAACTGTGGTTTTGCCATCCCACGGTAAAAAATCTCTATTATTCAGCTTTTGGTAGTTTTTTCCGTAAAGAAAAACAGTAGTGTCTCCTGACTATTGTGACACAAAAATATATCTGTTGAAAATAGTCTTGTGTAGGCCCGACATCCCAGTGTGGTTTCGTAGTTCCACGGGTCAAATCGCTGTACTATCCAGTTTTGGGCCTTTGGTATCTAAAAAAAAAGCAGTTTGAGTCTGTCGCTCACAATTCAGCGGCAAATATCTCTATTTAAAAAAGTGTGGTATACCCCAGTAAACAATAACTGTGGTTTTGCCATCCCACGGTAAAAAATCTCTATTATTCAGCTTTTGGTAGTTTTTTCCGTAAAGAAAAACAGTATTGTCTCCTGACTGTTGTGACACAAAAATATATCTGTTGAAAATAGTCTTGTGTAGGCCCGACATCCCAGTGTGGTTTCGCAGTTCCACGGGTCAAATCGCTGTACTATCCAGTTTTGGGCCTTTGGTATCTAAAAAAAAAGCAGTTTGAGTGTGTCGCTCACTGTTCAGCCGCAAATATCTCTATTTAAAAAGTGTGGTATACCCCAGTAAACAATAACTGTGGTTTTGCCATCCCACGGTAAAAAATCTCTATTATTCAGCTTTTGGTAGTTTTTTTCCGTAAAGAAAAACAGTAGTGTCTCCTGACTGTTGTGACACAAAAATATATCTGTTGAAAATAGTCTTGTGTAGGCCCGACATCCCAGTGTGGTTTCGCAGTTCCACGGGTCAAATCGCTGTACTACCAAATTTTGGGCCTTTGGTATCTATAAAAAAAGCAGCTTGAGTGTGTCGCTCACTGTTCAGCCGCAAATATCTCTATTTAATAAAGTGTGGTATACCCCAGTAAACAATAACTGTGGTTTTGCCATCCCACGGTAAAAAATCTCTATTATTAAGCTTTTGGTAGTTTTTTCCGTAAAGAAAAACAGTAGTGTCTCCTGACTGTTGTGACATAAAAATATATCTGTTGAAAATAGTCTTGTGTAGGCCCGACATCCCAGTGTGCTTTCGCAGTTCCACGGGTCAAATCGCTGTACTATCCAGTTTTGGGCCTTTGGTATCTAAAAAAAAAGCAGTTTGAGTGTGTCGCTCACTGTTCAGCCGCAAATATCTCTATTTAAAAAAGTGTGGTATACCCCAGTAAACAATAACTGTGGTTTTGCCATCCCACGGTAAAAAATCTCTATTATTCAGCTTTTGGTAGTTTTTTCCGTAAAGAAAAACAGTAGTGTCTACTGACTATTGTGACACAAAAATATATCTGTTGAAAATAGTCTTGTGTAGGCCCGACATCCCAGTGTGGTTTCGTAGTTCCACGGGTCAAATCGCTGTACTATCCAGTTTTGGGCCTTTGGTATCTAAAAAAAAAGCAGCTTGAGTGTGTCGCTCACTCTTCAGCCGCAAATATCTCTATTTAATAAAGTGTGGTTTACCCCAGTAAACAATAACTGTGGTTTTGCCATCCCACGGTAAAAAATCTCTATTATTCAGCTTTTGGTAGTTTTTTCCGTAAAGAAAAACGGTAGTGTCTCCTGACTGTTGTGACACAAAAATATATCTGTTGAAAATAGTCTTGTGTAGGCCCGACATCCCAGTGTGGTTTCGCAGTTCCACGGGTCAAATCGCTGTACTATCCAGTTTTGGGCCTTTGGTATCTAAAAAAAAAGCAGTTTGAGTGTGTCGCTCACTGGTCATCCGCAAATATCTCTATTTAAAAAGTGTGGTATACCCCAGTAAACAATAACTGTGGTTTTGCCATCCCACGGTAAAAAATCTCTATTATTCAGCTTTTGGTAGTTTTTTCCGTAAAGAAAAACAGTAGTGTCTCCTGACTGTTGTGACACAAAAATATATCTGTTGAAAATAGTCTTGTGTAGGCCCGACATCCCAGTGTGGTTTCGCAGTTCCACGGGTCAAATCGCTGTACTATCCAGTTTTGGGCCTTTGGTATCTAAAAAAAAAGCAGTTTGAGTGTGTCTCTCACTGTTCAGCCGCAAATATCTCTATTTAAAAAAGTGTGGTATACCCTAGTAAACAATAACTGTGGTTTTGCCATCCCACGGTAAAAAATCTCTATTATTCAGCTTTTGGTAGTTTTTTCCGTAAAGAAAAACAGTAGTGTCTCCTGCCTGTTGTGACACAAAAATATATCTGTTGAAAATAGTCTTGTGTAGGCCCGACATCCCAGTGTGGTTTCGCAGTTCCACGGGTCAAATCGCTGTACTATCCAGTTTTGGGCCTTTGGTATCTAAAAAAAAAGCAGTTTGAGTGTGTCGCTCACTGTTCAGCCGCAAATATCTCTATTTAAAAAAGTGTGGTATACCCCAGTAAACAATAACTGTGGTTTTGCCATCCCACGGTAAAAAATCTCTATTATTCAGCTTTTGGTAGTTTTTTCCGTAAAGAAAAACAGTAGTGTCTCCTGATTATTGTGACACAAAAATATATCTGTTGAAAATAGCCTTGTGTAGGCCCGACATCCCAGTGTGGTTTCGTAGTTCCACGGGTCAAATCGCTGTACTATCCAGTTTTGGGCCTTTGGTATCTAAAAAAAAAGCAGTTTGAGTCTGTCGCTCACTGTTCAGCGGCAAATATCTCTATTTAAAAAAGTGTGGTATACCCCAGTAAACAATAACTGTGGTTTTGCCATCCCACGGTAAAAAATCTCTATTATTCAGCTTTTGGTAGTTTTTTCCGTAAAGAAAAACAGTAGTGTCTACTGACTATTGTGACACAAAAATATATCTGTTGAAAATAGTCTTGTGTAGGCCCGACATCCCAGTGTGGTTTCGTAGTTCCACGGATCAAATCGCTGTACTATCCAGTTTTGGGCCTTTTGTATCTAAAAAAAAAGCAGTTTGAGTCTGTCGCTCACTATTCAGCGGCAAATATCTCTATTTAAAAAAGTGTGGTATACCCCAGTAAACAATAACTGTGGTTTTGCCATCCCACGGTAAAAAATCTCTATTATTCAGCTTTTGGTAGTTTTTTCCGTAAAGAAAAACAGTAGTGTCTCCTGACTGTTGTGACACAAAAATATATCTGTTGAAAATAGTCTTGTGTAGGCCCGACATCCCAGTGTGGTTTCGCAGTTCCACGGGTCAAATCGCTGTACTATCCAGTTTTGGGCCTTTGGTATCTAAAAAAAAAGCAGTTTGAGTGTGTCGCTCACTGTTCAGCCGCAAATATCTCTATTTAAAAAAGTGTGGTATACCCCAGTAAACAATAACTGTGGTTTTGCCATCCCACGGTAAAAAATCTCTATTATTCAGCTTTTGGTAGTTTTTTCCGTAAAGAAAAACAGTAGTGTCTCCTGACTGTTGTGACACAAAAATATATCTGTTGAAAATAGTCTTGTGTAGGCCCAACATCCCAGTGTGGTTTCGCAGTTCCACGGGTCAAATCGCTGTACTATCCAGTTTTGGGCCTTTGGTATCTAAAAAAAAAGCAGTTTGAGTGTGTCGCTCACTGTTCAGCCGCAAATATCTCTATTTAAAAAAGTGAGGTATACCCAAGTAAACAATAACTGTGGTTTTTCCATCCCTCGGTAAAAAATCTCTATTATTCAGCTTTTGGTAGTTTTTTCCGTAAAGAAAAACAGTAGTGTCTCCTGATTATTGTGACACAAAAATATATCTGTTGAAAATAGTCTTGTGTAGGCCCGACATCCCAGTGTGGTTTTGTAGTTCCACGGGTCAAATCGCTGTACTATCCAGTTTTGGGCCTTTGGTATCTAAAAAAAAAGCAGTTTGAGTCTGTCGCTCACTGTTCAGCCGCAAATATCTCTATTTAAAAAAGTGTGGTATACCCCGGTAAACAATAACTGTGGTTTTGCCTTCCCACGGTAAAAAATCTCTATTATTCAGCTTTTGGTAGTTTTTTTCCATAAAGAAAAACAGTAGTGTCTCCTGACTGTTGTGACACAAAAATATATCTGTTGAAAATAGTCTTGTGTAGGCCCGACATCCCAGTGTGGTTTCGCAGTTCCACGGGTCAAATCGCTGTACTACCAAATTTTCGGCCTTTGGTATCTATAAAAAAAGCAGCTTGAGTGTGTCGCTCACTGTTCAGCCGCAAATATCTCTATTTAGTAAAGTGTGGTATACCCCAGTAAACAATAACTGTGGTTTTGCCATCCCACGGTAAAAAATCTCTATTATTAAGCTTTTGGTAGTTTTTTCCGTAAAGAAAAACAGTAGTGTCTCCTGACTGTTGTGACACAAAAATATATCTGTTGAAAATAGTCTTGTGTAGGCCCGACATCCCTGTGTGGTTTCGCAGTTCCACGGGTCAAATCGCTGTACTATCCAGTTTTGGGCCTTTGGTATCTAAAAAAAAATGCAGTTTGAGTGTGTCGCTCACTGTTCAGCCGCAAATATCTCTATTTAAAAAAGTGTGGTATACCCAAGTAAACAATAACTGTGGTTTTGCCATCCCACGGTAAAAAAATCACTATTATTCAGCTTTTGGTAGTTTTTTCCGTAAAGAAAAACAGTAGTGTCTCCTGATTATTGTGACACAAAAATATATTTGTTGAAAATAGTCTTGTGTAGGCCCGACATCCCAGTGTGGTTTTGTAGTTCCACGGGTCAAATCGCTGTACTATCCAGTTTTGGGCCTTTGGTATCTAAAAAAAAAGCAGTTTGAGTCTGTCGCTCACAATTCAGCGGCAAATATCTCTATTTAAAAAAGTGTGGTATACCCCAGTAAACAATAACTGTGGTTTTGCCATCCCACGGTAAAAAATCTCTATTATTCAGCTTTTGGTAGTTTTTTCCGTAAAGAAAAACAGTATTGTCTCCTGACTGTTGTGACACAAAAATATATCTGTTGAAAATAGTCTTGTGTAGGCCCGACATCCCAGTGTGGTTTCGCAGTTCCACGGGTCAAATCGCTGTACTATCCAGTTTTGGGCCTTTGGTATCTAAAAAAAAAGCAGTTTGAGTGTGTCGCTCACTGTTCAGCCGCAAATATCTCTATTTAAAAAAGTGTGGTATACCCCAGTAAACAATAACTGTGGTTTTGCCATCCCACGGTAAAAAATCTCTATTATTCAGCTTTTGGTAGTTTTTTTCCGTAAAGAAAAACAGTAGTGTCTCCTGACTGTTGTGACACAAAAATATATCTGTTGAAAATAGTCTTGTGTAGGCCCGACATCCCAGTGTGGTTTCGCAGTTCCACGGGTCAAATCGCTGTACTACCAAATTTTGGGCCTTTAGTATCTATAAAAAAAGCAGCTTGAGTGTGTCGCTCACTGTTCAGCCGCAAATATCTCTATTTAATAAAGTGTGGTATACCCCAGTAAACAATAACTGTGGTTTTGCCATCGCACGGTAAAAAATCTCTATTATTAAGCTTTTGGTAGTTTTTTCCGTAAAGAAAAACAGTAGTGTCTCCTGACTGTTGTGACATAAAAATATATCTGTTGAAAATAGTCTTGTGTAGGCCCGACATCCCAGTGTGCTTTCGCAGTTCCACGGGTCAAATCGCTGTACTATCCAGTTTTGGGCCTTTGGTATCTAAAAAAAAAGCAGTTTGAGTGTGTCGCTCACTGTTCAGCCGCAAATATCTCTATTTAAAAAAGTGTGGTATACCCCAGTAAACAATAACTGTGGTTTTGCCATCCCACGGTAAAAAATCTCTATTATTCAGCTTTTGGTAGTTTTTTCCGTAAAGAAAAACAGTAGTGTCTACTGACTATTGTGACACAAAAATATATCTGTTGAAAATAGTCTTGTGTAGGCCCGACATCCCAGTGTGGTTTCGTAGTTCCACGGGTCAAATCGCTGTACTATCCAGTTTTGGGCCTTTGGTATCTAAAAAAAAAGCAGCTTGAGTGTGTCGCTCACTCTTCAGCCGCAAATATCTCTATTTAATAAAGTGTGGTTTACCCCAGTAAACAATAACTGTGGTTTTGCCATCCCACGGTAAAAAATCTCTATTATTCAGCTTTTGGTAGTTTTTTCCGTAAAGAAAAACGGTAGTGTCTCCTGACTGTTGTGACACAAAAATATATCTGTTGAAAATAGTCTTGTGTAGGCCCGACATCCCAGTGTGGTTTCGCAGTTCCACGGGTCAAATCGCTGTACTATCCAGTTTTGGGCCTTTGGTATCTAAAAAAAAAGCAGTTTGAGTGTGTCGCTCACTGGTCATCCGCAAATATCTCTATTTAAAAAGTGTGGTATACCCCAGTAAACAATAACTGTGGTTTTGCCATCCCACGGTAAAAAATCTCTATTATTCAGCTTTTGGTAGTTTTTTCCGTAAAGAAAAACAGTAGTGTCTCCTGACTGTTGTGACACAAAAATATATCTGTTGAAAATAGTCTTGTGTAGGCCCGACATCCCAGTGTGGTTTCGCAGTTCCACGGGTCAAATCGCTGTACTATCCAGTTTTGGGCCTTTGGTATCTAAAAAAAAAGCAGTTTGAGTGTGTCTCTCACTGTTCAGCCGCAAATATCTCTATTTAAAAAAGTGTGGTATACCCTAGTAAACAATAACTGTGGTTTTGCCATCCCACGGTAAAAAATCTCTATTATTCAGCTTTTGGTAGTTTTTTCCGTAAAGAAAAACAGTAGTGTCTCCTGCCTGTTGTGACACAAAAATATATCTGTTGAAAATAGTCTTGTGTAGGCCCGACATCCCAGTGTGGTTTCGCAGTTCCACGGGTCAAATCGCTGTACTATCCAGTTTTGGGCCTTTGGTATCTAAAAAAAAAGCAGTTTGAGTGTGTCGCTCACTGTTCAGCCGCAAATATCTCTATTTAAAAAAGTGTGGTATACCCCAGTAAACAATAACTGTGGTTTTGCCATCCCACGGTAAAAAATCTCTATTATTCAGCTTTTGGTAGTTTTTTCCGTAAAGAAAAACAGTAGTGTCTCCTGATTATTGTGACACAAAAATATATCTGTTGAAAATAGCCTTGTGTAGGCCCGACATCCCAGTGTGGTTTCGTAGTTCCACGGGTCAAATCGCTGTACTATCCAGTTTTGGGCCTTTGGTATCTAAAAAAAAAGCAGTTTGAGTCTGTCGCTCACTGTTCAGCGGCAAATATCTCTATTTAAAAAAGTGTGGTATACCCCAGTAAACAATAACTGTGGTTTTGCCATCCCACGGTAAAAAATCTCTATTATTCAGCTTTTGGTAGTTTTTTCCGTAAAGAAAAACAGTAGTGTCTACTGACTATTGTGACACAAAAATATATCTGTTGAAAATAGTCTTGTGTAGGCCCGACATCCCAGTGTGGTTTCGTAGTTCCACGGATCAAATCGCTGTACTATCCAGTTTTGGGCCTTTTGTATCTAAAAAAAAAGCAGTTTGAGTCTGTCGCTCACTATTCAGCGGCAAATATCTCTATTTAAAAAAGTGTGGTATACCCCAGGAAACAATAACTGTGGTTTTGCCATCCCACGGTAAAAAATCTCTATTATTCAGCTTTTGGTAGTTTTTTCCGTAAAGAAAAACAGTAGTGTCTCCTGACTGTTGTGACACAAAAATATATCTGTTGAAAATAGTCTTGTGTAGGCCCGACATCCCAGTGTGGTTTCGCAGTTCCACGGGTCAAATCGCTGTACTATCCAGTTTTGGGCCTTTGGTATCTAAAAAAAAAGCAGTTTGAGTGTGTCGCTCACTGTTCAGCCGCAAATATCTCTATTTAAAAAAGTGTGGTATACCCAGTAAACAATAACTGTGGTTTTGCCATCCCACGGTAAAAAATCTCTATTATTCAGCTTTTGGTAGTTTTTTCCGTAAAGAAAAACAGTAGTGTCTCCTGACTGTTGTGACACAAAAATATATCTGTTGAAAATAGTCTTGTGTAGGCCCAACATCCCAGTGTGGTTTCGCAGTTCCACGGGTCAAATCGCTGTACTATCCAGTTTTGGGCCTTTGGCATCTAAAAAAAAAGCAGTTTGAGTGTGTCGCTCACTGTTCAGCCGCAAATATCTCTATTTAAAAAAGTGAGGTATACCCAAGTAAACAATAACTGTGGTTTTTCCATCCCACGGTAAAAAATCTCTATTATTCAGCTTTTGGTAGTTTTTTCCGTAAAGAAAAACAGTAGTGTCTCCTGATTATTGTGACACAAAAATATATCTGTTGAAAATAGTCTTGTGTAGGCCCGACATCCCAGTGTGGTTTTGTAGTTCCACGGGTCAAATCGCTGTACTATCCAGTTTTGGGCCTTTGGTATATAAAAAAAAAGCAGTTTGAGTCTGTCGCTCACTGTTCAGCGGCAAATATCTCTATTTAAAAAAGTGTGGTATACCCCAGTAAACAATAACTGTGGTTTTGCCATCCCACGGTAAAAAATCTCTATTATTCAGCTTTTGGTAGTTTTTTCCGTAAAGAAAAACAGTAGTGTCTCCTGACTGTTGTGACACAAAAATATATCTGTTGAAAATAGTCTTGTGTAGGCCCAACATCCCAGTGTGGTTTCGCAGTTCCACGGGTCAAATCGCTGTACTATCCAGTTTTGGGCCTTTGGTATCTAAAAAAAAAGCAGTTTGAGTGTGTCGCTCACTGTTCAGCCGCAAATATCTCTATTTAAAAAAGTGTGGTATACCCAAGTAAACAATAACTGTGGTTTTGCCATCCCACGGTAAAAAATCTCTATTATTCAGCTTTTGGTAGTTTTTTCCGTAAAGAAAAACAGTAGTGTCTCCTGATTATTGTGACACAAAAATATATCTGTTGAAAATAGTCTTGTGTAGGCCCGACATCCCAGTGTGGTTTTGTAGTTCCACGGGTCAAATCGCTGTACTATCCAGTTTTGGGCCTTTGGTATATAAAAAAAAGCAGTTTGAGTCTGTCGCTCACTGTTCAGCGGCAAATATCTCTATTTAAAAAAGTGTGGTATACCCCAGTAAACAATAACTGTGGTTTTGCCATCCCACGGTAAAAAATCTCTATTATTCAGCTTTTGGTAGTTTTTTTCCGTAAAGAAAAACAGTAGTGTCTCCTGACTGTTGTGACACAAAAATATATCTGTTGAAAATAGTCTTGTGTAGGCCCGACATCCCAGTGTGGTTTCGCAGTTCCACGGGTCAAATCGCTGCACTACCAAATTTTGGGCCTTTGGTATCTATAAAAAAAGCAGCTTGAGTGTGTCGCTCACTGTTCAGCCGCAAATATCTCTATTTAATAAAGTGTGGTATACCCCAGTAAACAATAACTGTGGTTTTGCCATCCCACGGTAAAAAATCTCTATTATTAAGCTTTTGGTAGTTTTTTCCGTAAAGAAAAACAGTAGTGTCTCCTGACTGTTGTGACACAAAAATATATCTGTTGAAAATAGTCTTGTGTAGGCCCGACATCCCAGTGTGGTTTCGCAGTTCCACGGGTCAAATCGCTGTACTATCCAGTTTTGGGCCTTTGGTATCTAAAAAAAAAGCAGTTTGAGTGTGTCGCTCACTGTTCAGCCGCAAATATCTCTATTTAAAAAAGTGTGGTATACCCCAGTAAACAATAACTGTGGTTTTGCCATCCCACGGTAAAAAATCTCTATTATTCAGCTTTTGGTAGTTTTTTCCGTAAAGAAAAACAGCAGTGTCTCCTGACTATTGTGACACAAAAATATATCTGTTGAAAATAGTCTTGTGTAGGCCCGACATCCCAGTGTGGTTTCGAAGTTCCACGGGTCAAATCGCTGTACTATCCAGTTTTGGGCCTTTGGTATCTAAAAAAAAAGCAGCTTGAGTGTGTCGCTCACTCTTTAGCCGCAAATATCTCTATTTAATAAAGTGTGGTATACCCCAGTAAACAATAACTGTGGTTTTGCCATCCCACGGTAAAAAATCTCTATTATTCAGCTTTTGGTAGTTTTTTCCGTAAAGAAAAACAGTAGTGTCTCCTGACTGTTGTGACACAAAAATATATCTGTTGAAAATAGTCTTGTGTAGGCCCGACATCCCAGTGTGGTTTCGCAGTTCCACGGGTCAAATCGCTGTACTATCCAGTTTTGGGCCTTTGGTATCTAAAAAAAAAGCAGTTTGAGTGTGTCGCTCACTGTTCAGCTGCAAATATCTCTATTTAAAAATGTGTGGTATACCCCAGTAAACAATAACTGTGGTTTTGCCATCCCACGGTAAAAAATCTCTATTATTCAGCTTTTGGTAGATTTTTTCCGTAAAGAAAAACAGTAGTGTCTCCTGACTGTTGTGACACAAAAATATATCTGTTGAAAATAGTCTTGTGTAGGCCCGACATCCCAGTGTGGTTTCGCAGTTCCACGGGTCAAATCGCTGTACTATCCAGTTTTGGGCCTTTGGTATCTAAAAAAAAAGCAGTTTGAGTGTGTCTCTCACTGTTCAGCCGCAAATATCTCTATTTAAAAAAGTGTGGTATACCCTAGTAAACAATAACTGTGGTTTTGCCATCCCACGGTAAAAAATCTCTATTATTCAGCTTTTGGTAGTTTTTTCCGTAAAGAAAAACAGTAGTGTCTCCTGACTGTTGTGACACAAAAATATATCTGTTGAAAATAGTCTTGTGTAGGCCTGACATCCCAGTGTGGTTTCGCAGTTCCACGGGTCAAATCGCTGTACTATCCAGTTTTGGGCCTTTGGTATCTAAAAAAAAAGCAGTTTGAGTGTGTCGCTCACTGTTCTGCCGCAAATATCTCTATTTAAAAAAGTGTGGTATACCCCAGTAAACAATAACTGTGGTTTTGCCATCCCACGGTAAAAAATCTCTATTATTCAGCTTTTGGTAGTTTTTTCCGTAAAGAAAACAGTAGTGTCTCCTGATTATTGTGACACAAAAATATATCTGTTGAAAATAGTCTTGTGTAGGCCCGACATCCCAGTGTGGTTTCGTAGTTCCACGGGTCAAATCGCTGTACTATCCAGTTTTGGGCCTTTGGTATCTAAAAAAAAAGCAGTTTGAGTCTGTCGCTCACTGTTCAGCGGCAAATATCTCTATTTAAAAAAGTGTGGTATACCCCAGTAAACAATAACTGTGGTTTTGCCATCCCACGGTAAAAAATCTCTATTATTCAGCTTTTGGTAGTTTTTTCCGTAAAGAAAAACAGTAGTGTCTCCTGACTGTTGTGACACAAAAATATATCTGTTGAAAATAGTCTTGTGTAGGCCCAACATCCCAGTGTGGTTTCGCAGTTCCACGGGTCAAATCGCTGTACTATCCAGTTTTGGGCCTTTGGTATCTAAAAAAAAAGCAGTTTGAGTGTGTCGCTCACTGTTCAGCCGCAAATATCTCTATTTAAAAAAGTGTGGTATACCCAAGTAAACAATAACTGTGGTTTTGCCATCCCACGGTAAAAAATCTCTATTATTCAGCTTTTGGTAGTTTTTTCCGTAAAGAAAAACAGTAGTGTCTCCTGATTATTGTGACACAAAAATATATCTGTTGAAAATAGTCTTGTGTAGGCCCGACATCCCAGTGTGGTTTTGTAGTTCCACGGGTCAAATCGCTGTACTATCCAGTTTTGGGCCTTTGGTATATAAAAAAAAGCAGTTTGAGTCTGTCGCTCACTGTTCAGCGGCAAATATCTCTATTTAAAAAAGTGTGGTATACCCCAGTAAACAATAACTGTGGTTTTGCCATCCCACGGTAAAAAATCTCTATTATTCAGCTTTTGGTAGTTTTTTTCCGTAAAGAAAAACAGTAGTGTCTCCTGACTGTTGTGACACAAAAATATATCTGTTGAAAATAGTCTTGTGTAGGCCCGACATCCCAGTGTGGTTTCGCAGTTCCACGGGTCAAATCGCTGCACTACCAAATTTTGGGCCTTTGGTATCTATAAAAAAAGCAGCTTGAGTGTGTCGCTCACTGTTCAGCCGCAAATATCTCTATTTAATAAAGTGTGGTATACCCCAGTAAACAGTAACTGTGGTTTTGCCATCCCACGGTAAAAAATCTCTATTATTAAGCTTTTGGTAGTTTTTTCCGTAAAGAAAAACAGTAGTGTCTCCTGACTGTTGTGACACAAAAATATATCTGTTGAAAATAGTCTTGTGTAGGCCCGACATCCCAGTGTGGTTTCGCAGTTCCACGGGTCAAATCGCTGTACTATCCAGTTTTGGGCCTTTGGTATCTAAAAAAAAAGCAGTTTGAGTGTGTCGCTCACTGTTCAGCCGCAAATATCTCTATTTAAAAAAGTGTGGTATACCCCAGTAAACAATAACTGTGGTTTTGCCATCCCACGGTAAAAAATCTCTATTATTCAGCTTTTGGTAGTTTTTTTCCGTAAAGAAAAACAGTAGTGTCTCCTGACTGTTGTGACACAAAAATATATCTGTTGAAAATAGTCTTGTGTAGGCCCGACATCCCAGTGTGGTTTCGCAGTTCCACGGGTCAAATCGCTGCACTACCAAATTTTGGGCCTTTGGTATCTATAAAAAAAGCAGCTTGAGTGTGTCGCTCACTGTTCAGCCGCAAATATCTCTTTTTAATAAAGTGTGGTATACCCCAGTAAACAGTAACTGTGGTTTTGCCATCCCACGGTAAAAAATCTCTATTATTAAGCTTTTGGTAGTTTTTTCCGTAAAGAAAAACAGTAGTGTCTCCTGACTGTTGTGACACAAAAATATATCTGTTGAAAATAGTCTTGTGTAGGCCCGACATCCCAGTGTGGTTTCGCAGTTCCACGGGTCAAATCGCTGTACTATCCAGTTTTGGGCCTTTGGTATCTAAAAAAAAAGCAGTTTGAGTGTGTCGCTCACTGTTCAGCCGCAAATATCTCTATTTAAAAAAGTGTGGTATACCCCAGTAAACAATAACTGTGGTTTTGCCATCCCACGGTAAAAAATCTCTATTATTCAGCTTTTGGTAGTTTTTTCCGTAAAGAAAAACAGCAGTGTCTCCTGACTATTGTGACACAAAAATATATCTGTTGAAAATAGTCTTGTGTAGGCCCGACATCCCAGTGTGGTTTCGAAGTTCCACGGGTCAAATCGCTGTACTATCCAGTTTTGGGCCTTTGGTATCTAAAAAAAAAGCAGCTTGAGTGTGTCGCTCACTCTTTAGCCGCAAATATCTCTATTTAATAAAGTGTGGTATACCCCAGTAAACAATAACTGTGGTTTTGCCATCCCACGGTAAAAAATCTCTATTATTCAGCTTTTGGTAGTTTTTTCCGTAAAGAAAAACAGTAGTGTCTCCTGACTGTTGTGACACAAAAATATATCTGTTGAAAATAGTCTTGTGTAGGCCCGACATCCCAGTGTGGTTTCGCAGTTCCACGGGTCAAATCGCTGTACTATCCAGTTTTGGGCCTTTGGTATCTAAAAAAAAAGCAGTTTGAGTGTGTCGCTCACTGTTCAGCTGCAAATATCTCTATTTAAAAATGTGTGGTATACCCCAGTAAACAATAACTGTGGTTTTGCCATCCCACGGTAAAAAATCTCTATTATTCAGCTTTTGGTAGATTTTTTCCGTAAAGAAAAACAGTAGTGTCTCCTGACTGTTGTGACACAAAAATATATCTGTTGAAAATAGTCTTGTGTAGGCCCGACATCCCAGTGTGGTTTCGCAGTTCCACGGGTCAAATCGCTGTACTATCCAGTTTTGGGCCTTTGGTATCTAAAAAAAAAGCAGTTTGAGTGTGTCTCTCACTGTTCAGCCGCAAATATCTCTATTTAAAAAAGTGTGGTATACCCTAGTAAACAATAACTGTGGTTTTGCCATCCCACGGTAAAAAATCTCTATTATTCAGCTTTTGGTAGTTTTTTCCGTAAAGAAAAACAGTAGTGTCTCCTGACTGTTGTGACACAAAAATATATCTGTTGAAAATAGTCTTGTGTAGGCCTGACATCCCAGTGTGGTTTCGCAGTTCCACGGGTCAAATCGCTGTACTATCCAGTTT
This sequence comes from Phyllobates terribilis, assembly GCF_046119375.1. Taxonomy (NCBI): domain Eukaryota; kingdom Metazoa; phylum Chordata; class Amphibia; order Anura; family Dendrobatidae; genus Phyllobates; species Phyllobates terribilis. The sequence continues at coordinate 336,080,767 of NW_027362762.1, forward strand.
TGGGCCTTTGGTATCTAAAAAAAAAGCAGTTTGAGTGTGTCGCTCACTGTTCTGCCGCAAATATCTCTATTTAAAAAAGTGTGGTATACCCCAGTAAACAATAACTGTGGTTTTGCCATCCCACGGTAAAAAATCTCTATTATTCAGCTTTTGGTAGTTTTTTCCGTAAAGAAAACAGTAGTGTCTCCTGATTATTGTGACACAAAAATATATCTGTTGAAAATAGTCTTGTGTAGGCCCGACATCCCAGTGTGGTTTCGTAGTTCCACGGGTCAAATCGCTGTACTATCCAGTTTTGGGCCTTTGGTATCTAAAAAAAAAGCAGTTTGAGTCTGTCGCTCACTGTTCAGCGGCAAATATCTCTATTTAAAAAAGTGTGGTATACCCCAGTAAACAATAACTGTGGTTTTGCCATCCCACGGTAAAAAATCTCTATTATTCAGCTTTTGGTAGTTTTTTCCGTAAAGAAAAACAGTAGTGTCTACTGACTATTGTGACACAAAAATATATCTGTTGAAAATAGTCTTGTGTAGGCCTGACATCCCAGTGTGGTTTCGTAGTTCCACGGGTCAAATCGCTGTACTATCCAGTTTTGGGCCTTTGGTATCTAAAAAAAAAGCAGTTTGAGTCTGTTGCTTACTATTCAGCGGCAAATATCTCTATTTAAAAAAGTGTGGTATACCCCAGTAAACAATAACTGTGGTTTTGCCATCCCACGGTAAAAAATCTCTATTATTCAGCTTTTGGTAGTTTTTTCCGTAAAGAAAAACCATAGTGTCTCCTGACTGTTGTGACACAAAAATATATCTGTTGAAAATAGTCTTGTGTAGGCCCGACATCCCAGTGTGGTTTCGCAGTTCCACGGGTCAAATCGCTGTACTATCCAGTTTTGGGCCTTTGGTATCTAAAAAAAAAGCAGTTTGAGTGTGTCGCTCACTGTTCAGCCGCAAATATCTCTATTTAAAAAAGTGTGGTATACCCCAGTAAACAATAACTGTGGTTTTGCCATCCCACGGTAAAAAATCTCTATTATTCAGCTTTTGGTAGTTTTTTCCGTAAAGAAAAACAGTAGTGTCTCCTGACTGTTGTGACACAAAAATATATCTGTTGAAAATAGTCTTGTGTAGGCCCGACATCCCAGTGTGGTTTCGCAGTTCCACGGGTCAAATCGCTGTACTATCCAGTTTTGGGCCTTTGGTATCTAAAAAAAAAGCAGTTTGAGTGTGTCTCTCACTGTTCAGCCGCAAATATCTCTATTTAAAAAAGTGTGGTATACCCCAGTAAACAATAACTGTGGTTTTGCCATCCCACGGTAAAAAATCTCTATTATTCAGCTTTTGGTAGTTTTTTCCGTAAAGATAAACAGTAGTGTCTCCTGACTGTTGTGACACAAAAATATATCTGTTGAAAATAGTCTTGTGTAGGCCCGACATCCCAGTGTGGTTTCGCAGTTCCACGGGTCAAATCGCTGTACTATCCAGTTTTGGGCCTTTGGTATCTAAAAAAAAAGCAGTTTGAGTGTGTCGCTCACTGTTCTGCCGCAAATATCTCTATTTAAAAAAGTGTGGTATACCCCAGTAAACAATAACTGTGGTTTTGCCATCCCACGGTAAAAAATCTCTATTATTCAGCTTTTGGTAGTTTTTTCCGTAAAGAAAACAGTAGTGTCTCCTGATTATTGTGACACAAAAATATATCTGTTGAAAATAGTCTTGTGTAGGCCCGACATCCCAGTGTGGTTTCGTAGTTCCACGGGTCAAATCGCTGTACTATCCAGTTTTGGGCCTTTGGTATCTAAAAAAAAAGCAGTTTGAGTCTGTCGCTCACTGTTCAGCGGCAAATATCTCTATTTAAAAAAGTGTGGTATACCCCAGTAAACAATAACTGTGGTTTTGCCATCCCACGGAAAAAATCTCTATTATTCAGCTTTTGGTAGTTTTTTCCGTAAAGAAAAACAGTAGTGTCTACTGACTATTGTGACACAAAAATATATCTGTTGAAAATAGTCTTGTGTAGGCCTGACATCCCAGTGTGGTTTCGTAGTTCCACGGGTCAAATCGCTGTACTATCCAGTTTTGGGCCTTTGGTATCTAAAAAAAAAGCAGTTTGAGTCTGTTGCTTACTATTCAGCGGCAAATATCTCTATTTAAAAAAGTGTGGTATACCCCAGTAAACAATAACTGTGGTTTTGCCATCCCACGGTAAAAAATCTCTATTATTCAGCTTTTGGTAGTTTTTTCCGTAAAGAAAAACCATAGTGTCTCCTGACTGTTGTGACACAAAAATATATCTGTTGAAAATAGTCTTGTGTAGGCCCGACATCCCAGTGTGGTTTCGCAGTTCCACGGGTCAAATCGCTGTACTATCCAGTTTTGGGCCTTTGGTATCTAAAAAAAAAGCAGTTTGAGTCTGTTGCTTACTATTCAGCGGCAAATATCTCTATTTAAAAAAGTGTGGTATACCCCAGTAAACAATAACTGTGGTTTTGCCATCCCACGGTAAAAAATCTCTATTATTCAGCTTTTGGTAGTTTTTTCCGTAAAGAAAAACCATAGTGTCTCCTGACTGTTGTGACACAAAAATATATCTGTTGAAAATAGTCTTGTGTAGGCCCGACATCCCAGTGTGGTTTCGCAGTTCCACGGGTCAAATCGCTGTACTATCCAGTTTTGGGCCTTTGGTATCTAAAAAAAAAGCAGTTTGAGTGTGTCGCTCACTGTTCAGCCGCAAATATCTCTATTTAAAAAAGTGTGGTATACCCCAGTAAACAATAACTGTGGTTTTGCCATCCCACGGTAAAAAATCTCTATTATTCAGCTTTTGGTAGTTTTTTCCGTAAAGAAAAACAGTAGTGTCTCCTGACTGTTGTGACACAAAAATATATCTGTTGAAAATAGTCTTGTGTAGGCCCGACATCCCAGTGTGGTTTCGCAGTTCCACGGGTCAAATCGCTGTACTATCCAGTTTTGGGCCTTTGGTATCTAAAAAAAAAGCAGTTTGAGTGTGTCTCTCACTGTTCAGCCGCAAATATCTCTATTTAAAAAAGTGTGGTATACCCCAGTAAACAATAACTGTGGTTTTGCCATCCCACGGTAAAAAATCTCTATTATTCAGCTTTTGGTAGTTTTTTCCGTAAAGATAAACAGTAGTGTCTCCTGACTGTTGTGACACAAAAATATATCTGTTGAAAATAGTCTTGTGTAGGCCCGACATCCCAGTGTGGTTTCGCAGTTCCACGGGTCAAATCGCTGTACTATCCAGTTTTGGGCCTTTGGTATCTAAAAAAAAAGCAGTTTGAGTGTGTCGCTCACTGTTCTGCCGCAAATATCTCTATTTAAAAAAGTGTGGTATACCCCAGTAAACAATAACTGTGGTTTTGCCATCCCACGGTAAAAAATCTCTATTATTCAGCTTTTGGTAGTTTTTTCCGTAAAGAAAACAGTAGTGTCTCCTGATTATTGTGACACAAAAATATATCTGTTGAAAATAGTCTTGTGTAGGCCCGACATCCCAGTGTGGTTTCGTAGTTCCACGGGTCAAATCGCTGTACTATCCAGTTTTGGGCCTTTGGTATCTAAAAAAAAAGCAGTTTGAGTCTGTCGCTCACTGTTCAGCGGCAAATATCTCTATTTAAAAAAGTGTGGTATACCCCAGTAAACAATAACTGTGGTTTTGCCATCCCACGGTAAAAAATCTCTATTATTCAGCTTTTGGTAGTTTTTTCCGTAAAGAAAAACAGTAGTGTCTACTGACTATTGTGACACAAAAATATATCTGTTGAAAATAGTCTTGTGTAGGCCTGACATCCCAGTGTGGTTTCGTAGTTCCACGGGTCAAATCGCTGTACTATCCAGTTTTGGGCCTTTGGTATCTAAAAAAAAAGCAGTTTGAGTCTGTTGCTTACTATTCAGCGGCAAATATCTCTATTTAAAAAAGTGTGGTATACCCCAGTAAACAATAACTGTGGTTTTGCCATCCCACGGTAAAAAATCTCTATTATTCAGCTTTTGGTAGTTTTTTCCGTAAAGAAAAACCATAGTGTCTCCTGACTGTTGTGACACAAAAATATATCTGTTGAAAATAGTCTTGTGTAGGCCCGACATCCCAGTGTGGTTTCGCAGTTCCACGGGTCAAATCGCTGTACTATCCAGTTTTGGGCCTTTGGTATCTAAAAAAAAAGCAGTTTGAGTGTGTCGCTCACTGTTCAGCCGCAAATATCTCTATTTAAAAAAGTGTGGTATACCCGAGTAAACAATAACTGTGGTTTTGCCATCCCACGGTAAAAAATCTCTATTATTCAGCTTTTGGTAGTTTTTTCCGTAAAGAAAAACAGTAGTGTCTCCTGACTGTTGTGACACAAAAATATATCTGTTGAAAATAGTCTTGTGTAGGCCCGACATCCCAGTGTGGTTTCGCAGTTCCACGGGTCAAATCGCTGTACTATCCAGTTTTGGGCCTTTGGTATCTAAAAAAAAAGCAGTTTGAGTGTGTCTCTCACTGTTCAGCCGCAAATATCTCTATTTAAAAAAGTGTGGTATACCCCAGTAAACAATAACTGTGGTTTTGCCATCCCACGGTAAAAAATCTCTATTATTCAGCTTTTGGTAGTTTTTTCCGTAAAGATAAACAGTAGTGTCTCCTGACTGTTGTGACACAAAAATATATCTGTTGAAAATAGTCTTGTGTAGGCCCGACATCCCAGTGTGGTTTCGCAGTTCCACGGGTCAAATCGCTGTACTATCCAGTTTTGGGCCTTTGGTATCTAAAAAAAAAGCAGTTTGAGTGTGTCGCTCACTGTTCAGCCGCAAATATCTCTATTTAAAAAAGTGTGGTATACCCCAGTAAACAATAACTGTGGTTTTGCCATCCCACGGTAAAAAATCTCTATTATTCAGTTTTTGGTAGTTTTTTCCGTAAAGAAAAACAGTAGTGTCTCCTGACTGTTGTGACACAAAAATATATCTGTTGAAAATAGTCTTGTGTAGGCCCAACATCCTAGTGTGGTTTCGCAGTTCCACGGGTCAAATCGCTGTACTATCCAGTTTTGGGCCTTTGGTATCTAAAAAAAAAGCAGTTTGAGTGTGTCGCTCACTGTTCAGCCGCAAATATCTCTATTTAAAAAAGTGTGGTATACCCCAGTAAACAATAACTGTGGTTTTGCCATCCCACGGTAAAAAATCTCTATTATTCAGTTTTTGGTAGTTTTTTCCGTAAAGAAAAACAGTAGTGTCTCCTGACTGTTGTGACACAAAAATATATCTGTTGAAAATAGTCTTGTGTAGGCCCAACATCCTAGTGTGGTTTCGCAGTTCCACGGGTCAAATCGCTGTACTATCCAGTTTTGGGCCTTTGGTATCTAAAAAAAAAGCAGTTTGAGTGTGTCGCTCACTGTTCAGCCGCAAATATCTCTATTTAAAAAAGTGTGGTATACCCAAGTAAACAATAACTGTGGTTTTGCCATCCCACGGTAAAAAATCTCTATTATTAAGCTTTTGGTAGTTTTTTCCGTAAAGAAAAACAATAGTGTCTCCTGACTGTTGTGACACAAAAATATATCTGTTGAAAATAGTCTTGTGTAGGCCCGACATCCCAGTGTGGTTTCGCAGTTCCACGGGTCAAATCGCTGTACTATCCAGTTTTGGGCCTTTGGTATCTAAAAAAAAAGCAGTTTGAGTGTGTCACTCACTGTTCAGCCGCAAATATCTCTATTTAAAAAAGTGTGGTATACCCCAGTAAACAATAACTGTGGTTTTGCCATCCCACGGTAAAAAATCTCTATTATTCAGCTTTTGGTAGTTTTTTCCGTAAAGAAAAACAGTAGTGTCTCCTGACTATTGTGACACAAAAATATATCTGTTGAAAATAGTCTTGTGTAGGCCCGACATCCCAGTGTGGTTTCGTAGTTCCACGGGTCAAATCGCTGTACTATCCAGTTTTGGGCCTTTGGTATCTAAAAAAAAAGCAGCTTGAGTGTGTCGCTCACTCTTTAGCCGCAAATATCTCTATTTAATAAAGTGTGGTATACCCCAGTAAACAATAACTGTGGTTTTGCCATCCCACGGTAAAAAATCTCTATTATTCAGCTTTTGGTAGTTTTTTCCGTAAAGAAAAACGGTAGTGTCACCTGACTGTTGTGACACAAAAATATATCTGTTGAAAATAGTCTTGTGTAGGCCCGACATCCCAGTGTGGTTTCGCAGTTCCACGGGTCAAATCGCTGTACTATCCAGTTTTGGGCCTTTGGTATCTAAAAAAAAAGCAGTTTGAGTGTGTCGCTCACTGGTCATCCGCAAATATCTCTATTTAAAAAGTGTGGTATACCCCAGTAAACAATAACTGTGGTTTTGCCATCCCACGGTAAAAAATCTCTATTATTCAGCTTTTGGTAGTTTTTTCCGTAAAGAAAAACAGTAGTGTCTCCTGACTGTTGTGACACAAAAATATATCTGTTGAAAATAGTCTTGTGTAGGCCCGACATCCCAGTGTGGTTTCGCAGTTCCACGGGTCAAATCGCTGTACTATCCAGTTTTGGGCCTTTGGTATCTAAAAAAAAAGCAGTTTGAGTGTGTCTCTCACTGTTCAGCCGCAAATATCTCTATTTAAAAAAGTGTGGTATACCCCAGTAAACAATAACTGTGGTTTTGCCATCCCACGGTAAAAAATCTCTATTATTCAGCTTTTGGTAGTTTTTTCCGTAAAGAAAAACAGTAGTGTCTCCTGACTGTTGTGACACAAAAATATATCTGTTGAAAATAGTCTTGTGTAGGCCCAACATCCTAGTGTGGTTTCGCAGTTCCACGAGTCAAATCGCTGTACTATCCAGTTTTGGGCCTTTGGTATCTAAAAAAAAAGCAGTTTGAGTGTGTCGCTCACTGTTCAGCCGCAAATATCTCTATTTAAAAAAGTGTGGTATACCCCAGTAAACAATAACTGTGGTTTTGCCATCCCACGGTAAAAAATCTCTATTATTCAGCTTTTGGTAGTTTTTTCCGTAAAGATAAACAGTAGTGTCTCCTGACTGTTGTGACACAAAAATATATCTGTTGAAAATAGTCTTGTGTAGGCCCGACATCCCAGTGTGGTTTCGCAGTTCCACGGGTCAAATCGCTGTACTATCCAGTTTTGGGCCTTTGGTATCTAAAAAAAAAGCAGTTTGAGTGTGTCGCTCACTGTTCAGCCGCAAATATCTCTATTTAAAAAAGTGTGGTATACCCCAGTAAACAATAACTGTGGTTTTGCCATCCCACGGTAAAAAATCTCTATTATTCAGCTTTTGGTAGTTTTTTCCGTAAAGAAAAAGAGTAGTGTCTCCTGACTGTTGTGACACAAAAATATATCTGTTGAAAATAGTCTTGTGTAGGCCCGACATCCCAGTGTGGTTTCGCAGTTCAACGGGTCAAATCGCTGTACTATCCAGTTTTGGGCCTTTGGTATCTAAAAAAAAAGCAGTTTGAGTGTGTCGCTCACTGTTCAGCCGCAAATATCTCTATTTAAAAAAGTGTGGTATACCCCAGTAAACAATAACTGTGGTTTTGCCATCCCACGGTAAAAAACCTCTATTATTCAGCTTTTGGTAGTTTTTTCCGTAAAGAAAAACAGTAGTGTCTCCTGACTATTGTGACACAAAAATATATCTGTTGAAAATAGTCTTGTGTAGGCCCGACATCCCAGTGTGGTTTCGTAGTTCCACGGGTCAAATCGCTGTACTATCCAGTTTTGGGCCTTTGGTATCTAAAAAAAAAGCAGCTTGAGTGTGTCGCTCACTCTTTAGCCGCAAATATCTCTATTTAATAAAGTGTGGTATACCCCAGTAAACAATAACTGTGGTTTTGCCATCCCACGGTAAAAAATCTCTATTATTCAGCTTTTGGTAGTTTTTTCCATAAAGAAAAACGGTAGTGTCTCCTGACTGTTGTGACACAAAAATATATCTGTTGAAAATAGTCTTGTGTAGGCCCGACATCCCAGTGTGGTTTCGCAGTTCCACGGGTCAAATCGCTGTACTATCCAGTTTTGGGCCTTTGGTATCTAAAAAAAAAGCAGTTTGAGTGTGTCGCTCACTGTTCAGCCGCAAATATCTCTATTTAAAAAAGTGTGGTATACCCCAGTAAACAATAACTGTGGTTTTGCCATCCCACGGTAAAAAATCTCTATTATTCAGCTTTTGGTAGTTTTTTCCGTAAAGAAAAACAGTAGTGTCTCCTGACTGTTGTGACACAAAAATATATCTGTTGAAAATAGTCTTGTGTAGGCCCGACATCCCAGTGTGGTTTCGCAGTTCCACGGGTCAAATCGCTGTACTATCCAGTTTTGGGCCTTTGGTATCTAAAAAAAAAGCAGTTTGAGTGTGTCTCTCACTGTTCAGCCGCAAATATCTCTATTTAAAAAAGTGTGGTATACCCCAGTAAACAATAACTGTGGTTTTGCCATCCCACGGTAAAAAATCTCTATTATTCAGCTTTTGGTAGTTTTTTCCGTAAAGATAAACAGTAGTGTCTCCTGACTGTTGTGACACAAAAATATATCTGTTGAAAATAGTCTTGTGTAGGCCCGACATCCCAGTGTGGTTTCGCAGTTCCACGGGTCAAATCGCTGTACTATCCAGTTTTGGGCCTTTGGTATCTAAAAAAAAAGCAGTTTGAGTGTGTCGCTCACTGTTCAGCCGCAAATATCTCTATTTAAAAAAGTGTGGTATACCCCAGTAAACAATAACTGTGGTTTTGCCATCCCACGGTAAAAAATCTCTATTATTCAGCTTTTGGTAGTTTTTTCCGTAAAGAAAAACAGTAGTGTCTCCTGACTGTTGTGACACAAAAATATATCTGTTGAAAATAGTCTTGTGTAGGCCGAACATCCTAGTGTGGTTTCACAGTTCCACGGGTCAAATCGCTGTACTATCCAGTTTTGGGCCTTTGGTATCTAAAAAAAAAGCAGTTTGAGTGTGTCGCTCACTGTTCAGCCGCAAATATCTCTATTTAAAAAAGTGTGGTATACCCAAGTAAACAATAACTGTGGTTTTGCCATCCCACGGTAAAAAATCTCTATTATTCAGCTTTTGGTAGTTTTTTCCGTAAAGAAAAACAGTAGTGTCTCCTGATTATTGTGACACAAAAATATATCTGTTGAAAATAGTCTTGTGTAGGCCCGACATCCCAGTGTGGTTTTGTAGTTCCACGGGTCAAATCGCTGTACTATCCAGTTTTGGGCCTTTGGTATCTAAAAAAAAAGCAGTTTGAGTCTGTCGCTCACTGTTCAGCGGCAAATATCTCTAATTAAAAAAGTGTGGTATACCCCAGTAAACAATAACTGTGGTTTTGCCATCCCACGGTAAAAAATCTCTATTATTCAGCTTTTGGTAGTTTTTTTCCGTAAAGAAAAACAGTAGTGTCTCCTGACTGTTGTGACACAAAAATATATCTGTTGAAAATAGTCTTGTGTAGGCCCGACATCCCAGTGTGGTTTCGCAGTTCCACGGGTCAAATCGCTGCACTACCAAATTTTGGGCCTTTGGTATCTATAAAAAAAGCAGCTTGAGTGTGTCGCTCACTGTTCAGCCGCAAATATCTCTATTTAATAAAGTGTGGTATACCCCAGTAAACAATAACTGTGGTTTTGCCATCCCACGGTAAAAAATCTCTATTATTAAGCTTTTGGTAGTTTTTTCCGTAAAGAAAAACAATAGTGTCTCCTGACTGTTGTGACACAAAAATATATCTGTTGAAAATAGTCTTGTGTAGGCCCGACATCCCAGTGTGGTTTCGCAGTTCCACGGGTCAAATCGCTGTACTATCCAGTTTTGGGCCTTTGGTATCTAAAAAAAAAGCAGTTTGAGTGTGTCACTCACTGTTCAGCCGCAAATATCTCTATTTAAAAAAGTGTGGTATACCCCAGTAAACAATAACTGTGGTTTTGCCATCCCACGGTAAAAAATCTCTATTATTCAGCTTTTGGTAGTTTTTTCCGTAAAGAAAAACAGTAGTGTCTCCTGACTATTGTGACACAAAAATATATCTGTTGAAAATAGTCTTGTGTAGGCCCGACATCCCAGTGTGGTTTCGTAGTTCCACGGGTCAAATCGCTGTACTATCCAGTTTTGGGCCTTTGGTATCTAAAAAAAAAGCAGCTTGAGTGTGTCGCTCACTCTTTAGCCGCAAATATCTCTATTTAATAAAGTGTGGTATACCCCAGTAAACAATAACTGTGGTTTTGCCATCCCACGGTAAAAAATCTCTATTATTCAGCTTTTGGTAGTTTTTTCCATAAAGAAAAACGGTAGTGTCTCCTGACTGTTGTGACACAAAAATATATCTGTTGAAAATAGTCTTGTGTAGGCCCGACATCCCAGTGTGGTTTCGCAGTTCCACGGGTCAAATCGCTGTACTATCCAGTTTTGGGCCTTTGGTATCTAAAAAAAAAGCAGTTTGAGTGTGTCGCTCACTGTTCAGCCGCAAATATCTCTATTTAAAAAAGTGTGGTATACCCCAGTAAACAATAACTGTGGTTTTGCCATCCCACGGTAAAAAATCTCTATTATTCAGCTTTTGGTAGTTTTTTCCGTAAAGAAAAACAGTAGTGTCTCCTGACTGTTGTGACACAAAAATATATCTGTTGAAAATAGTCTTGTGTAGGCCCGACATCCCAGTGTGGTTTCGCAGTTCCACGGGTCAAATCGCTGTACTATCCAGTTTTGGGCCTTTGGTATCTAAAAAAAAAGCAGTTTGAGTGTGTCTCTCACTGTTCAGCCGCAAATATCTCTATTTAAAAAAGTGTGGTATACCCCAGTAAACAATAACTGTGGTTTTGCCATCCCACGGTAAAAAATCTCTATTATTCAGCTTTTGGTAGTTTTTTCCGTAAAGATAAACAGTAGTGTCTCCTGACTGTTGTGACACAAAAATATATCTGTTGAAAATAGTCTTGTGTAGGCCCGACATCCCAGTGTGGTTTCGCAGTTCCACGGGTCAAATCGCTGTACTATCCAGTTTTGGGCCTTTGGTATCTAAAAAAAAAGCAGTTTGAGTGTGTCGCTCACTGTTCAGCCGCAAATATCTCTATTTAAAAAAGTGTGGTATACCCCAGTAAACAATAACTGTGGTTTTGCCATCCCACGGTAAAAAATCTCTATTATTCAGCTTTTGGTAGTTTTTTCCGTAAAGAAAAACAGTAGTGTCTCCTGACTGTTGTGACACAAAAATATATCTGTTGAAAATAGTCTTGTGTAGGCCGAACATCCTAGTGTGGTTTCACAGTTCCACGGGTCAAATCGCTGTACTATCCAGTTTTGGGCCTTTGGTATCTAAAAAAAAAGCAGTTTGAGTGTGTCGCTCACTGTTCAGCCGCAAATATCTCTATTTAAAAAAGTGTGGTATACCCAAGTAAACAATAACTGTGGTTTTGCCATCCCACGGTAAAAAATCTCTATTATTCAGCTTTTGGTAGTTTTTTCCGTAAAGAAAAACAGTAGTGTCTCCTGATTATTGTGACACAAAAATATATCTGTTGAAAATAGTCTTGTGTAGGCCCGACATCCCAGTGTGGTTTTGTAGTTCCACGGGTCAAATCGCTGTACTATCCAGTTTTGGGCCTTTGGTATCTAAAAAAAAAGCAGTTTGAGTCTGTCGCTCACTGTTCAGCGGCAAATATCTCTAATTAAAAAAGTGTGGTATACCCCAGTAAACAATAACTGTGGTTTTGCCATCCCACGGTAAAAAATCTCTATTATTCAGCTTTTGGTAGTTTTTTTCCGTAAAGAAAAACAGTAGTGTCTCCTGACTGTTGTGACACAAAAATATATCTGTTGAAAATAGTCTTGTGTAGGCCCGACATCCCAGTGTGGTTTCGCAGTTCCACGGGTCAAATCGCTGCACTACCAAATTTTGGGCCTTTGGTATCTATAAAAAAAGCAGCTTGAGTGTGTCGCTCACTGTTCAGCCGCAAATATCTCTATTTAATAAAGTGTGGTATACCCCAGTAAACAATAACTGTGGTTTTGCCATCCCACGGTAAAAAATCTCTATTATTAAGCTTTTGGTAGTTTTTTCCGTAAAGAAAAACAATAGTGTCTCCTGACTGTTGTGACACAAAAATATATCTGTTGAAAATAGTCTTGTGTAGGCCCGACATCCCAGTGTGGTTTCGCAGTTCCACGGGTCAAATCGCTGTACTATCCAGTTTTGGGCCTTTGGTATCTAAAAAAAAAGCAGTTTGAGTGTGTCACTCACTGTTCAGCCGCAAATATCTCTATTTAAAAAAGTGTGGTATACCCCAGTAAACAATAACTGTGGTTTTGCCATCCCACGGTAAAAAATCTCTATTATTCAGCTTTTGGTAGTTTTTTCCGTAAAGAAAAACAGTAGTGTCTCCTGACTATTGTGACACAAAAATATATCTGTTGAAAATAGTCTTGTGTAGGCCCGACATCCCAGTGTGGTTTCGTAGTTCCACGGGTCAAATCGCTGTACTATCCAGTTTTGGGCCTTTGGTATCTAAAAAAAAAGCAGCTTGAGTGTGTCGCTCACTCTTTAGCCGCAAATATCTCTATTTAATAAAGTGTGGTATACCCCAGTAAACAATAACTGTGGTTTTGCCATCCCACGGTAAAAAATCTCTATTATTCAGCTTTTGGTAGTTTTTTCCGTAAAGAAAAACGGTAGTGTCTCCTGACTGTTGTGACACAAAAATATATCTGTTGAAAATAGTCTTGTGTAGGCCCGACATCCCAGTGTGGTTTCGCAGTTCCACGGGTCAAATCGCTGTACTATCCAGTTTTGGGCCTTTGGTATCTAAAAAAAAAGCAGTTTGAGTGTGTCGCTCACTGGTCATCCGCAAATATCTCTATTTAAAAAGTGTGGTATACCCCAGTAAACAATAACTGTGGTTTTGCCATCCCACGGTAAAAAATCTCTATTATTCAGCTTTTGGTAGTTTTTTCCGTAAAGAAAAACAGTAGTGTCTCCTGACTGTTGTGACACAAAAATATATCTGTTGAAAATAGTCTTGTGTAGGCCCGACATCCCAGTGTGGTTTCGCAGTTCCACGGGTCAAATCGCTGTACTATCCAGTTTTGGGCCTTTGGTATCTAAAAAAAAAGCAGTTTGAGTGTGTCTCTCACTGTTCAGCCGCAAATATCTCTATTTAAAAAAGTGTGGTATACCCCAGTAAACAATAACTGTGGTTTTGCCATCCCACGGTAAAAAATCTCTATTATTCAGCTTTTGGTAGTTTTTTCCGTAAAGAAAAACAGTAGTGTCTCCTGACTGTTGTGACACAAAAATATATCTGTTGAAAATAGTCTTGTGTAGGCCCAACATCCTAGTGTGGTTTCGCAGTTCCACGAGTCAAATCGCTGTACTATCCAGTTTTGGGCCTTTGGTATCTAAAAAAAAAGCAGTTTGAGTGTGTCGCTCACTGTTCAGCCGCAAATATCTCTATTTAAAAAAGTGTGGTATACCCCAGTAAACAATAACTGTGGTTTTGCCATCCCACGGTAAAAAATCTCTATTATTCAGCTTTTGGTAGTTTTTTCCGTAAAGATAAACAGTAGTGTCTCCTGACTGTTGTGACACAAAAATATATCTGTTGAAAATAGTCTTGTGTAGGCCCGACATCCCAGTGTGGTTTCGCAGTTCCACGGGTCAAATCGCTGTACTATCCAGTTTTGGGCCTTTGGTATCTAAAAAAAAAGCAGTTTGAGTGTGTCGCTCACTGTTCAGCCGCAAATATCTCTATTTAAAAAAGTGTGGTATACCCCAGTAAACAATAACTGTGGTTTTGCCATCCCACGGTAAAAAATCTCTATTATTCAGCTTTTGGTAGTTTTTTCCGTAAAGAAAAACAGTAGTGTCTCCTGACTGTTGTGACACAAAAATATATCTGTTGAAAATAGTCTTGTGTAGGCCCAACATCCTAGTGTGGTTTCGCAGTTCCACGGGTCAAATCGCTGTACTATCCAGTTTTGGGCCTTTGGTATCTAAAAAAAAAGCAGTTTGAGTGTGTCGCTCACTGTTCAGCCGCAAATATCTCTATTTAAAAAAGTGTGGTATACCCAAGTAAACAATAACTGTGGTTTTGCCATCCCACGGTAAAAAATCTCTATTATTCAGCTTTTGGTAGTTTTTTCCGTAAAGAAAAACAGTAGTGTCTCCTGATTATTGTGACACAAAAATATATCTGTTGAAAATAGTCTTGTGTAGGCCCGACATCCCAGTGTGGTTTTGTAGTTCCACGGGTCAAATCGCTGTACTATCCAGTTTTGGGCCTTTGGTATCTAAAAAAAAAGCAGTTTGAGTCTGTCGCTCACTGTTCAGCGGCAAATATCTCTAATTAAAAAAGTGTGGTATACCCCAGTAAACAATAACTGTGGTTTTGCCATCCCACGGTAAAAAATCTCTATTATTCAGCTTTTGGTAGTTTTTTTCCGTAAAGAAAAACAGTAGTGTCTCCTGACTGTTGTGACACAAAAATATATCTGTTGAAAATAGTCTTGTGTAGGCCCGACATCCCAGTGTGGTTTCGCAGTTCCACGGGTCAAATCGCTGCACTACCAAATTTTGGGCCTTTGGTATCTATAAAAAAAGCAGCTTGAGTGTGTCGCTCACTGTTCAGCCGCAAATATCTCTATTTAATAAAGTGTGGTATACCCCAGTAAACAATAACTGTGGTTTTGCCATCCCACGGTAAAAAATCTCTATTATTAAGCTTTTGGTAGTTTTTTCCGTAAAGAAAAACAGTAGTGTCTCCTGACTGTTGTGACACAAAAATATATCTGTTGAAAATAGTCTTGTGTAGGCCCGACATCCCAGTGTGGTTTCGCAGTTCCACGGGTCAAATCGCTGTACTATCCAGTTTTGGGCCTTTGGTATCTAAAAAAAAAGCAGTTTGAGTGTGTCACTCACTGTTCAGCCGCAAATATCTCTATTTAAAAAAGTGTGGTATACCCCAGTAAACAATAACTGTGGTTTTGCCATCCCACGGTAAAAAATCTCTATTATTCAGCTTTTGGTAGTTTTTTCCGTAAAGAAAAACAGTAGTGTCTCCTGACTATTGTGACACAAAAATATATCTGTTGAAAATAGTCTTGTGTAGGCCCGACATCCCAGTGTGGTTTCGTAGTTCCACGGGTCAAATCGCTGTACTATCCAGTTTTGGGCCTTTGGTATCTAAAAAAAAAGCAGCTTGAGTGTGTCGCTCACTCTTTAGCCGCAAATATCTCTATTTAATAAAGTGTGGTATACCCCAGTAAACAATAACTGTGGTTTTGCCATCCCACGGTAAAAAATCTCTATTATTCAGCTTTTGGTAGTTTTTTCCGTAAAGAAAAACGGTAGTGTCTCCTGACTGTTGTGACACAAAAATATATCTGTTGAAAATAGTCTTGTGTAGGCCCGACATCCAAGTGTGGTTTCGCAGTTCCACGGGTCAAATCGCTGTACTATCCAGTTTTGGGCCTTTGGTATCTAAAAAAAAAGCAGTTTGAGTGTGTCGCTCACTGGTCATCCGCAAATATCTCTATTTAAAAAGTGTGGTATACCCCAGTAAACAATAACTGTGGTTTTGCCATCCCACGGTAAAAAATCTCTATTATTCAGCTTTTGGTAGTTTTTTCCGTAAAGAAAAACAGTAGTGTCTCCTGACTGTTGTGACACAAAAATATATCTGTTGAAAATAGTCTTGTGTAGGCCCGACATCCCAGTGTGGTTTCGCAGTTCCACGGGTCAAATCGCTGTACTATCCAGTTTTGGGCCTTTGGTATCTAAAAAAAAAGCAGTTTGAGTGTGTCTCTCACTGTTCAGCCGCAAATATCTCTATTTAAAAAAGTGTGGTATACCCCAGTAAACAATAACTGTGGTTTTGCCATCCCACAGTAAAAAATCTCTATTATTCAGCTTTTGGTAGTTTTTTCCGTAAAGAAAAACAGTAGTGTCTCCTGACTGTTGTGACACAAAAATATATCTGTTGAAAATAGTCTTGTGTAGGCCCGACATCCCAGTGTGGTTTCGCAATTCCACAGGTCAAATCGCTGTACTATCCAGTTTTGGGCCTTTGGTATCTAAAAAAAAAGCAGTTTGAGTGTGTCGCTCACTGTTCAGCCGCAAATATCTCTATTTAAAAAAGTGTGGTATACCCCAGTAAACAATAACTGTGGTTTTGCCATCCCACGGTAAAAAATCTCTATTATTCAGCTTTTGGTAGTTTTTCCGTAAAGAAAAACAGTAGTGTCTCCTGATTATTGTGACACAAAAATATATCTGTTGAAAATAGTCTTGTGTAGGCCCGACATCCCAGTGTGGTTTCGTAGTTCCACGGGTCAAATCGCTGTACTATCCAGTTTTGGGCCTTTGGTATCTAAAAAAAAAGCAGTTTGAGTCTGTCGCTCACTGTTCAGCGGCAAATATCTCTATTTAAAAAAGTGTGGTATACCCCAGTAAACAATAACTGTGGTTTTGCCATCCCACGGTAAAAAATCTCTATTATTCAGCTTTTGGTAGTTTTTTCCGTAAAGAAAAACAGTAGTGTCTCCTGATTATTGTGACACAAAAATATATCTGTTGAAAATAGTCTTGTGTAGGCCCGACATCCCAGTGTGGTTTTGTATTTCCACGGGTCAAATCGCTGTACTATCCAGTTTTGGGCCTTTGGTATCTAAAAAAAAAGCAGTTTGAGTCTCTCGCTCACTGTTCAGCGGCAAATATCTCTAATTAAAAAAGTGTGGTATACCCCAGTAAACAATAACTGTGGTTTTGCCATCCCACGGTAAAAAATCTCTATTATTCAGCTTTTGGTAGTTTTTTTCCGTAAAGAAAAACAGTAGTGTCTCCTGACTGTTGTGACACAAAAATATATCTGTTGAAAATAGTCTTGTGTAGGCCCGACATCCCAGTGTGGTTTCGCAGTTCCACGGGTCAAATCGCTGCACTACCAAATTTTGGGCCTTTGGTATCTATAAAAAAAGCAGCTTGAGTGTGTCGCTCACTGTTCAGCCGCAAATATCTCTATTTAATAAAGTGTGGTATACCCCAGTAAACAATAACTGTGGTTTTGCCATCCTACGGTAAAAAATCTCTATTATTCAGCTTTTGGTAGTTTTTTCCGTAAAGAAAAACAGTAGTGTCTCCTGACTATTGTGACACAAAAATATATCTGTTGAAAATAGTCTTGTGTAGGCCCGACATCCCAGTGTGGTTTCGTAGTTCCACGGGTCAAATCGCTGTACTATCCAGTTTTGGGCCTTTGGTATCTAAAAAAAAAGCAGCTTGAGTGTGTCGCTCACTCTTTAGCCGCAAATATCTCTATTTAATAAAGTGTGGTATACCCCAGTAAACAATAACTGTGGTTTTGCCATCCCACGGTAAAAAATCTCTATTATTCAGCTTTTGGTAGTTTTTTCCGTAAAGAAAAACAGTAGTGTCTCCTGACTGTTGTGACACAAAAATATATCTGTTGAAAATAGTCTTGTGTAGGCCCGACATCCCAGTGTGGTTTCGCAGTTCCACGGGTCAAATCGCTGTACTATCCAGTTTTGGGCCTTTGGTATCTATAAAAAAAGCAGTTTGAGTGTGTCGCTCACTGTTCAGCCGCAAATATCTCTATTTAATAAAGTGTGGTATACCCCAGTAAACAATAACTGTGGTTTTGCCATCCCACGGTAAAAAATCTCTATTATTAAGCTTTTGGTAGTTTTTTCCGTAAAGAAAAACAGTAGTGTCTCCTGACTGTTGTGACACAAAAATATATCTGTTGAAAATAGTCTTGTGTAGGCCCGACATCCCAGTGTGGTTTCGCAGTTCCACGGGTCAAATCGCTGTACTATCCAGTTTTGGGCCTTTGGTATCTAAAAAAAAAGCAGTTTGAGTGTGTCGCTCACTGTTCAGCCGCAAATATCTCTATTTAAAAAAGTGTGGTATACCCCAGTAAACAATAACTGTGGTTTTGCCATCCTACGGTAAAAAATCTCTATTATTCAGCTTTTGGTAGTTTTTTCCGTAAAGAAAAACAGTAGTGTCTCCTGACTATTGTGACACAAAAATATATCTGTTGAAAATAGTCTTGTGTAGGCCCGACATCCCAGTGTGGTTTCGTAGTTCCACGGGTCAAATCGCTGTACTATCCAGTTTTGGGCCTTTGGTATCTAAAAAAAAAGCAGCTTGAGTGTGTCGCTCACTCTTTAGCCGCAAATATCTCTATTTAATAAAGTGTGGTATACCCCAGTAAACAATAACTGTGGTTTTGCCATCCCACGGTAAAAAATCTCTATTATTCAGCTTTTGGTAGTTTTTTCCGTAAAGAAAAACGGTAGTGTCTCCTGACTGTTGTGACACAAAAATATATCTGTTGAAAATAGTCTTGTGTAGGCCCGACATCCCAGTGTGGTTTCGCAGTTCCACGGGTCAAATCGCTGTACTATCCAGTTTTGGGCCTTTGGTATCTAAAAAAAAAGCAGTTTGAGTGTGTCGCTCACTGGTCATCCGCAAATATCTCTATTTAAAAAGTGTGGTATACCCCAGTAAACAATAACTGTGGTTTTGCCATCCCACGGTAAAAAATCTCTATTATTCAGCTTTTGGTAGTTTTTTCCGTAAAGAAAAACAGTAGTGTCTCCTGACTGTTGTGACACAAAAATATATCTGTTGAAAATAGTCTTGTGTAGGCCCGACATCCCAGTGTGGTTTCGCAGTTCCACGGGTCAAATCGCTGTACTATCCAGTTTTGGGCCTTTGGTATCTAAAAAAAAAGCAGTTTGAGTGTGTCTCTCACTGTTCAGCCGCAAATATCTCTATTTAAAAAAGTGTGGTATACCCCAGTAAACAATAACTGTGGTTTTGCCATCCCACGGTAAAAAATCTCTATTATTCAGCTTTTGGTAGTTTTTTCCGTAAAGAAAAACAGTAGTGTCTCCTGACTGTTGTGACACAAAAATATATCTGTTGAAAATAGTCTTGTGTAGGCCCGACATCCCAGTGTGGTTTCGCAATTCCACAGGTCAAATCGCTGTACTATCCAGTTTTGGGCCTTTGGTATCTAAAAAAAAAAGCAGTTTGAGTGTGTCGCTCACTGTTCAGCCGCAAATATCTCTATTTAAAAAAGTGTGGTATACCCCAGTAAACATTAACTGTGGTTTTGCCATCCCACGGTAAAAAATCTCTATTATTCAGCTTTTGGTAGTTTTTTCCGTAAAGAAAAACAGTAGTGTCTCCTGATTATTGTGACACAAAAATATATCTGTTGAAAATAGTCTTGTGTAGGCCCGACATCCCAGTGTGGTTTCGTAGTTCCACGGGTCAAATCGCTGTACTATCCAGTTTTGGGCCTTTGGTATCTAAAAAAAAAGCAGTTTGAGTCTGTCGCTCACTGTTCAGCGGCAAATATCTCTATTTAAAAAAGTGTGGTATACCCCAGTAAACAATAACTGTGGTTTTGCCATCCCACGGTAAAAAATCTCTATTATTCAGCTTTTGGTAGTTTTTTCCGTAGAGAAAAACAGTAGTGTCTACTGACTATTGTGACACAAAAATATATCTGTTGAAAATAGTCTTGTGTAGGCCCGACATCCCAGTGTGGTTTCGTAGTTCCACGGGTCAAATCGCTGTACTATCCAGTTTTGGGCCTTTGGTATCTAAAAAAAAAGCAGTTTGAGTCTGTCGCTCACTCTTCAGCGGCAAATATCTCTATTTAAAAAAGTGTGGTATACCCCAGTAAACAATAACTGTGGTTTTGCCATCCCACGGTAAAAAATCTCTATTATTCAGCTTTTGGTAGTTTTTTTCCGTAAAGAAAAACAGTAGTGTCTCCTGACTGTTGTGACACAAAAATATATCTGTTGAAAATAGTCTTGTGTAGGCCCGACATCCCAGTGTGGTTTCGCAGTTCCACGGGTCAAATCGCTGTACTATCCAGTTTTGGGCCTTTGGTATCTAAAAAAAAAGCAGTTTGAGTGTGTCTCTCACTGTTCAGCCGCAAATATCTCTATTTAAAAAAGTGTGGTATACCCTAGTAAACAATAACTGTGGTTTTGCCATCCCAAGGTAAAAAATCTCTATTATTCAGCTTTTGGTAGTTTTTTCCGTAAAGAAAAACAGTAGTGTCTCCTGACTGTTGAGACACAAAAATATATCTGTTGAAAATAGTCTTGTGTAGGCCTGACATCCCAGTGTGGTTTCGTAGTTCCACGGGTCAAATCGCTGTACTATCCAGTTTTGGGCCTTTGGTATCTAAAAAAAAAGCAGTTTGAGTCTGTCGCTCACTGTTCAGCGGCAAATATCTCTATTTAAAAAAGTGTGGTATACCCCATTAAACAATAACTGTGGTTTTGCCATCCCACGGTAAAAAATCTCTATTATTCAGCTTTTGGTAGTTTTTTCCGTAAAGAAAAACAGTAGTGTCTACTGACTATTGTGACACAAAAATATATCTGTTGAAAATAGTCTTGTGTAGGCCCGACATCCCAGTGTGGTTTCGTAGTTCCACGGGTCAAATCGCTGTACTATCCAGTTTTGGGCCTTTGGTATCTAAAAAAAAAGCAGTTTGAGTCTGTTGCTCACTATTCAGCGGCAAATATCTCTATTTAAAAAAGTGTGGTATACCCCAGTAAACAATAACTGTGGTTTTGCCATCCCACGGTAAAAAATCTCTATTATTCAGCTTTTGGTAGTTTTCTCCGTAAAGAAAAACAGTAGTGTCTCCTGACTGTTGTGACACAAAAATATATCTGTTGAAAATAGTCTTGTGTAGGCCCGACATCCCAGTGTGGTTTCGCAGTTCCACGGGTCAAATCGCTGTACTATCCAGTTTTGGGCCTTTGGTATCTAAAAAAAAAGCAGTTTGAGTGTGTCGCTCACTGTTCAGCCGCAAATATCTCTATTTAAAAAAGTGTGGTATACCCCAGTAAACAATAACTGTGGTTTTGCCATCCCACGGTAAAAAATCTCTATTATTCAGCTTTTGGTAGTTTTTTCCGTAAAGAAAAACAGTAGTGTCTCCTGACTGTTGTGACACAAAAATATATCTGTTGAAAATAGTCTTGTGTAGGCCCGACATCCCAGTGTGGTTTCGCAGTTCCACGGGTCAAATCGCTGTACTATCCAGTTTGGGCCTTTGGTATCTAAAAAAAAAGCAGTTTGAGTGTGTCTCTCACTGTTCAGCCGCAAATATCTCTATTTAAAAAAGTGTGGTATACCCCAGTAAACAATAACTGTGGTTTTGCCATCCCACGGTAAAAAATCTCTATTATTCAGCTTTTGGTAGTTTTTTCCGTAAAGAAAAACAGTAGTGTCTCCTGATTATTGTGATACAAAAATATATCTGTTGAAAATAGTCTTGTGTAGGCCCGACATCCCAGTGTGGTTTCGTAGTTCCACGGGTCAAATCGCTGTACTATCCAGTTTTGGGCCTTTGGTATCTAAAAAAAAAGCAGTTTGAGTCTGTCGCTCACTGTTCAGCCGCAAATATCTCTATTTAAAAAAGTGTGGTATACCCCAGTAAACAATAACTGTGGTTTTGCCATCCCACGGTAAAAAATCTCTATTATTCAGCTTTTGGTAGTTTTTTCCGTAAAGAAAAACAGTAGTGTCTACTGACTATTGTGACACAAAAATATATCTGTTGAAAATAGTCTTGTGTAGGCCCGACATCCCAGTGTGGTTTCGTAGTTCCACGGGTCAAATCGCTGTACTATCCAGTTTTGGGCCTTTGGTATCTAAAAAAAAAGCAGTTTGAGTCTGTCGCTCACTATTCAGCGGCAAATATCTCTATTTAAAAAAGTGTGGTATACCCCAGTAAACAATAACTGTGGTTTTGCCATCCCACGGTAAAAAATCTCTATTATTCAGCTTTTGGTATTTTTTTCCGTAAAGAAAAACAGTAGTGTCTCCTGACTGTTGTGACACAAAAATATATCTGTTGAAAATAGTCTTGTGTAGGCCCGACATCCCAGTGTGGTTTCGCAGTTCCACGGGTCAAATCGCTGTACTATCCAGTTTTGGGCCTTTGGTATCTAAAAAAAAAGCAGTTTGAGTGTGTCGCTCACTGTTCAGCTGCAAATATCTCTATTTAAAAAAGTGTGGTATACCCCAGTAAACAATAACTGTGGTTTTGCCATCCCACGGTAAAAAATCTCTATTATTCAGCTTTTGGTAGTTTTTTTCCGTAAAGAAAAACAGTAGTGTCTCCTGACTGTTGTGACACAAAAATATATCTGTTGAAAATAGTCTTGTGTAGGCCCGACATCCCAGTGTGGTTTCGCAGTTCCACGGGTCAAATCGCTGTACTATCCAGTTTTGGGCCTTTGGTATCTAAAAAAAAAGCAGTTTGAGTGTGTCTCTCACTGTTCAGCCGCAAATATCTCTATTTAAAAAAGTGTGGTATACCCTAGTAAACAATAACTGTGGTTTTGCCATCCCACGGTAAAAAATCTCTATTATTCAGCTTTTGGTAGTTTTTTCCGTAAAGAAAAACAGTAGTGTCTCCTGACTGTTGTGACACAAAAATATATCTGTTGAAAATAGTCTTGTGGAGGCCTGACATCCCAGTGTGGTTTCGTAGTTCCACGGGTCAAATCGCTGTACTATCCAGTTTTGGGCCTTTGGTATCTAAAAAAAAAGCAGTTTGAGTCTGTCGCTCACTGTTCAGCCGCAAATATCTCTATTTAAAAAAGTGTGGTATACCCCAGTAAACAATAACTGTGGTTTTGCCATCCCACGGTAAAAAATCTCTATTATTCAGCTTTTGGTAGTTTTTTCCGTAAAGAAAAACAGTAGTGTCTCCTGACTGTTGTGACACAAAAATATATCTGTTGAAAATAGTCTTGTGTAGGCCCGACATCCCAGTGTGGTTTCGCAGTTCCACGGGTCAAATCGCTGTACTATCCAATTTTGGGCCTTTGGTATCTAAAAAAAAAGCAGTTTGAGTGTGTCGCTCACTGTTCAGCCGCAAATATCTCTATTTAAAAAAGTGTGGTATACCCCAGTAAACAATAACTGTGGTTTTGCCATCCCACGGTAAAAAATCTCTATTATTCAGCTTTTGGTAGTTTTTTCCGTAAAGAAAAACAGTAGTGTCTCCTGACTGTTGTGACACAAAAATATATCTGTTGAAAATAGTCTTGTGTAGGCCCGACATCCCAGTGTGGTTTCGCAGTTCCACGGGTCAAATCGCTGTACTATCCAGTTTGGGCCTTTGGTATCTAAAAAAAAAGCAGTTTGAGTGTGTCTCTCACTGTTCAGCCGCAAATATCTCTATTTAAAAAAGTGTGGTATACCCCAGTAAACAATAACTGTGGTTTTGCCATCCCACGGTAAAAAATCTCTATTATTCAGCTTTTGGTAGTTTTTTCCGTAAAGAAAAACAGTAGTGTCTCCTGAGTGTTGTGACACAAAAATATATCTGTTGAAAATAGTCTTGTGTAGGCCCGACATCCCAGTGTGGTTTCGCAGTTCCACGGGTCAAATCGCTGTACTATCCAGTTTTGGGCCTTTGGTATCTAAAAAAAAGCAGTTTGAGTGTGTCGCTCACTGTTCAGCCGCAAATATCTCTATTTAAAAAAGTGTGGTATACCCCAGTAAACAATAACTGTGGTTTTGCCATCCCACGGTAAAAAATCTCTATTATTCAGCTTTTGGTAGTTTTTTCCGTAAAGAAAAACAGTAGTGTCTCCTGACTGTTGTGACACAAAAATATATCTGTTGAAAATAGTCTTGTGTAGGCCCAACATCCCAGTGTGGTTTCGCAGTTCCACGGGTCAAATCGCTGTACTATCCAGTTTTGGGCCTTTGGTATCTAAAAAAAAAGCAGTTTGAGTGTGTCGCTCACTGTTCAGCCGCAAATATCTCTATTTAAAAAAGTGTGGTATACCCAAGTAAACAATATCTGTGGTTTTGCCATCCCACGGTAAAAAATCTCTATTATTCAGCTTTTGGTAGTTTTTTCCGTAAAGAAAAACAGTAGTGTCTCCTGATTATTGTGACACAAAAATATATCTGTTGAAAATAGTCTTGTGTAGGCCCGACATCCCAGTGTGGTTTTGTAGTTCCACGGGTCAAATCGCTGTACTATCCAGTTTTGGGCCTTTGGTATCTATAAAAAAAGCAGTTTGAGTCTGTCGCTCACTGTTCAGCGGCAAATATCTCTATTTAAAAAAGTGTGGTATACCCCAGTAAACAATAACTGTGGTTTTGCCATCCCACGGTAAAAAATCTCTATTATTCAGCTTTTGGTCGTTTTTTCCGTAAAGAAAAACAGTAGTGTCTCATGACTATTGTGACACAAAAATATATCTGTTGAAAATAGTCTTGTGTAGGCCCGACATCCCAGTGTGGTTTCGTAGTTCCACGGGTCAAATTGCTGTACTATCCAGTTTTGGGCCTTTGGTATCTAAAAAAAAAGCAGTTTGAGTCTGTCGCTCACTATTCAGCGGCAAATATCTCTATTTAAAAAAGTGTGGTATACCCCAGTAAACAATAACTGTGGTTTTGCCATCCCACGGTAAAAAATCTCTATTATTCAGCTTTTGGTAGTTTTTTTCCGTAAAGAAAAACAGTAGTGTCTCCTGACTGTTGTGACACAAAAATATATCTGTTGAAAATAGTCTTGTGTAGGCCCGACATCCCAGTGTGGTTTCGCAGTTCCACGGGTCAAATCGCTGTACTACCAAATTTTGGGCCTTTGGTATCTATAAAAAAAGAAGCTTGAGTGTGTCGCTCACTGTTCAGCCGCAAATATCTCTATTTAATAAAGTGTGGTATACCCCAGTAAACAATAACTGTGGTTTTGCCATCCCACGGTAAAAAATCTCTATTATTAAGCTTTTGGTAGTTTTTTCCGTAAAGAAAAACAGTAGTGTCTCCTGACTGTTGTGACACAAAAATATATCTGTTGAAAATAGTCTTGTGTAGGCCCGACATCCCAGTGTGGTTTCGCAGTTCCACGGGTCAAATCGCTGTACTATCCAGTTTTGGGCCTTTGGTATCTAAAAAAAAAGCAGTTTGAGTGTGTCGCTCACTGTTCAGCCGCAAATATCTCTATTTAAAAAAGTGTGGTATACCCCAGTAAACAATAACTGTGGTTTTGCCATCCCACGGTAAAAAATCTCTATTATTCAGCTTTTGGTAGTTTTTTCCGTAAAGAAAAACAGTAGTGTCTCCTGACTATTGTGACACAAAAATATATCTGTTGAAAATAGTCTTGTGTAGGCCCGACATCCCAGTGTGGTTTCGTAGTTCCACGGGTCAAATCGCTGTACTATCCAGTTTTGGGCCTTTGGTATCTAAAAAAAAAGCAGCTTGAGTGTGTCGCTCACTCTTCAGCCGCAAATATCTCTATTTAATAAAGTGTGGTATACCCCAGTAAACAATAACTGTGGTTTTGCCATCCCACGGTAAAAAATCTCTATTATTCAGCTTTTGGTAGTTTTTTCCGTTAAGAAAAACGGTTGTGTCTCCTGACTGTTGTGACACAAAAATATATCTGTTGAAAATAGTCTTGTGTAGGCCCAACATCCCAGTGTGGTTTCGCAGTTCCACGGGTCAAATCGCTGTACTATCCAGTTTTGGGCCTTTGGTATCTAAAAAAAAAGCAGTTTGAGTGTGTCGCTCACTGGTCATCCGCAAATATCTCTATTTAAAAAGTGTGGTATACCCCAGTAAACAATAACTGTGGTTTTGCCATCCCACGGTAAAAAATCTCTATTATTCAGCTTTTGGTAGTTTTTTCCGTAAAGAAAAACAGTTGTGTCTCCTGACTGTTGTGACACAAAAATATATCTGTTGAAAATAGTCTTGTGTAGGCCCGACATCCCAGTGTGGTTTCGCAGTTCCACGGGTCAAATCGCTGTACTATCCAGTTTTGGGCCTTTGGTATCTAAAAAAAAAGCAGTTTGAGTGTGTCTCTCACTGTTCAGCCGCAAATATCTCTATTTAAAAAAGTGTGGTATACCCCAGTAAACAATAACTGTGGTTTTGCCATCCCACGGTAAAAAATCTCTATTATTCAGCTTTTGGTAGTTTTTTCCGTAAAGAAAAACAGTAGTGTCTCCTGACTGTTGTGACACAAAAATATATCTGTTGAAAATAGTCTTGTGTAGGCCCGACATCCCAGTGTGGTTTCGCAGTTCCACGGGTCAAATCGCTGTACTATCCAGTTTTGGGACTTTGGTATCTAAAAAAAAAGCAGTTTGAGTGTGTCGCTCACTGTTCAGCCGCAAATATCTCTATTTAAAAAAGTGTGGTATACCCCAGTAAACAATAACTGTGGTTTTGCCATCCCACGGTAAAAAATCTCTATTATTCAGCTTTTGGTAGTTTTTTCCGTAAAGAAAAACAGTAGTGTCTCCTGATTATTGTGACACAAAAATATATCTGTTGAAAATAGTCTTGTGTAGGCCCGACATCCCAGTGTGGTTTCGTAGTTCCACGGGTCAAATCGCTGTACTATCCAGTTTTGGGCCTTTGGTATCTAAAAAAAAAGCAGTTTGAGTCTGTCGCTCACTGTTCAGCGGCAAATATCTCTATTTAAAAAAGTGTGGTATACCCCAGTAAACAATAACTGTGGTTTTGCCATCCCACGGTAAAAAATCTCTATTATTCAGCTTTTGGTAGTTTTTTCCGTAAAGAAAAACAGTAGTGTCTACTGACTATTGTGACACAAAAATATATCTGTTGAAAATAGTCTTGTGTAGGCCCGACATCCCAGTGTGGTTTCGTAGTTCCACGGGTCAAATCGCTGTACTATCCAGTTTTGGGCCTTTGGTATCTAAAAAAAAAGCAGTTTGAGTCTGTCGCTCACTATTCAGCGGCAAATATCTCTATTTAAAAAAGTGTGGTATACCCCAGTAAACAATAACTGTGGTTTTGCCATCCCACGGTAAAAAATCTCTATTATTCAGCTTTTGGTAGTTTTTTCCGTAAAGAAAAACAGTAGTGTCTCCTGACTGTTGTGACACAAAAATATATCTGTTGAAAATAGTCTTGTGTAGGCCCGACATCCCAGTGTGGTTTCGCAGTTCCACGGGTCAAATCGCTGTACTATCCAGTTTTGGGCCTTTGGTATCTAAAAAAAAAGCAGTTTGAGTGTGTCTCTCACTGTTCAGCCGCAAATATCTCTATTTAAAAAAGTGTGGTATACCCCAGTAAACAATAACTGTGGTTTTGCCATCCCACGGTAAAAAATCTCTATTATTCAGCTTTTGGTAGTTTTTTCCGTAAAGAAAAACAGTAGTGTCTCCTGACTGTTGTGACACAAAAATATATCTGTTGAAAATAGTCTTGTGTAGGCCCGACATCCCAGTGTGGTTTCGCAATTCCACAGGTCAAATCGCTGTACTATCCAGTTTTGGGCCTTTGGTATCTAAAAAAAAAGCAGTTTGAGTGTGTCGCTCACTGTTCAGCCGCAAATATCTCTATTTAAAAAAGTGTGGTATACCCCAGTAAACAATAACTGTGGTTTTGCCATCCCATGGTAAAAAATCTCTATTATTCAGCTTTTGGTAGTTTTTTCCGTAAAGAAAAACAGTAGTGTCTCCTGATTATTGTGACACAAAAATATATCTGTTGAAAATAGTCTTGTGTAGGCCCAACATCCCAGTGTGGTTTCGCAGTTCCACGGGTCAAATCGCTGTACTATCCAGTTTTGGGCCTTTGGTATCTAAAAAAAAAGCAGTTTGAGTGTGTCGCTCACTGTTCAGCCGCAAATATCTCTATTTAAAAAAGTGTGGTATACCCAAGTAAACAATATCTGTGGTTTTGCCATCCCACGGTAAAAAATCTCTATTATTCAGCTTTTGGTAGTTTTTTCCGTAAAGAAAAACAGTAGTGTCTCCTGATTATTGTGACACAAAAATATATCTGTTGAAAATAGTCTTGTGTAGGCCCGACATCCCAGTGTGGTTTTGTAGTTCCACGGGTCAAATCGCTGTACTATCCAGTTTTGGGCCTTTGGTATCTATAAAAAAAGCAGTTTGAGTCTGTCGCTCACTGTTCAGCGGCAAATATCTCTATTTAAAAAAGTGTGGTATACCCCAGTAAACAATAACTGTGGTTTTGCCATCCCACGGTAAAAAATCTCTATTATTCAGCTTTTGGTAGTTTTTTCCGTAAAGAAAAACAGTAGTGTCTCCTGACTATTGTGACACAAAAATATATCTGTTGAAAATAGTCTTGTGTAGGCCCGACATCCCAGTGTGGTTTCGTAGTTCCACGGGTCAAATTGCTGTACTATCCAGTTTTGGGCCTTTGGTATCTAAAAAAAAAGCAGTTTGAGTCTGTCGCTCACTATTCAGCGGCAAATATCTCTATTTAAAAAAGTGTGGTATACCCCAGTAAACAATAACTGTGGTTTTGCCATCCCACGGTAAAAAATCTCTATTATTCAGCTTTTGGTAGTTTTTTTCCGTAAAGAAAAACAGTAGTGTCTCCTGACTGTTGTGACACAAAAATATATCTGTTGAAAATAGTCTTGTGTAGGCCCGACATCCCAGTGTGGTTTCGCAGTTCCACGGGTCAAATCGCTGTACTACCAAATTTTGGGCCTTTGGTATCTATAAAAAAAGAAGCTTGAGTGTGTCGCTCACTGTTCAGCCGCAAATATCTCTATTTAATAAAGTGTGGTATACCCCAGTAAACAATAACTGTGGTTTTGCCATCCCACGGTAAAAAATCTCTATTATTAAGCTTTTGGTAGTTTTTTCCGTAAAGAAAAACAGTAGTGTCTCCTGACTGTTGTGACACAAAAATATATCTGTTGAAAATAGTCTTGTGTAGGCCCGACATCCCAGTGTGGTTTCGCAGTTCCACGGGTCAAATCGCTGTACTATCCAGTTTTGGGCCTTTGGTATCTAAAAAAAAAGCAGTTTGAGTGTGTCGCTCACTGTTCAGCCGCAAATATCTCTATTTAAAAAAGTGTGGTATACCCCAGTAAACAATAACTGTGGTTTTGCCATCCCACGGTAAAAAATCTCTATTATTCAGCTTTTGGTAGTTTTTTCCGTAAAGAAAAACAGTAGTGTCTCCTGACTATTGTGACACAAAAATATATCTGTTGAAAATAGTCTTGTGTAGGCCCGACATCCCAGTGTGGTTTCGTAGTTCCACGGGTCAAATCGCTGTACTATCCAGTTTTGGGCCTTTGGTATCTAAAAAAAAAGCAGCTTGAGTGTGTCGCTCACTGTTCAGCCGCAAATATCTCTATTTAATAAAGTGTGGTATACCCCAGTAAACAATAACTGTGGTTTTGCCATCCCACGGTAAAAAATCTCTATTATTCAGCTTTTGGTAGTTTTTTCCGTTATGAAAAACGGTTGTGTCTCCTGACTGTTGTGACACAAAAATATATCTGTTGAAAATAGTCTTGTGTAGGCCCAACATCCCAGTGTGGTTTCGCAGTTCCACGGGTCAAATCGCTGTACTATCCAGTTTTGGGCCTTTGGTATCTAAAAAAAAAGCAGTTTGAGTGTGTCGCTCACTGGTCATCCGCAAATATCTCTATTTAAAAAGTGTGGTATACCCCAGTAAACAATAACTGTGGTTTTGCCATCCCACGGTAAAAAATCTCTATTATTCAGCTTTTGGTAGTTTTTTCCGTAAAGAAAAACAGTTGTGTCTCCTGACTGTTGTGACACAAAAATATATCTGTTGAAAATAGTCTTGTGTAGGCCCGACATCCCAGTGTGGTTTCGCAGTTCCACGGGTCAAATCGCTGTACTATCCAGTTTTGGGCCTTTGGTATCTAAAAAAAAGCAGTTTGAGTGTGTCTCTCACTGTTCAGCCGCAAATATCTCTATTTAAAAAAGTGTGGTATACCCCAGTAAACAATAACTGTGGTTTTGCCACCCCACGGTAAAAAATCTCTATTATTCAGCTTTTGGTAGTTTTTTCCGTAAAGAAAAACAGTAGTGTCTCCTGACTGTTGTGACACAAAAATATATCTGTTGAAAATAGTCTTGTGTAGGCCCGACATCCCAGTGTGGTTTCGCAGTTCCACGGGTCAAATCGCTGTACTATCCAGTTTTGGGACTTTGGTATCTAAAAAAAAAGCAGTTTGAGTGTGTCGCTCACTGTTCAGCCGCAAATATCTCTATTTAAAAAAGTGTGGTATACCCCAGTAAACAATAACTGTGGTTTTGCCATCCCACGGTAAAAAATCTCTATTATTCAGCTTTTGGTAGTTTTTTCCGTAAAGAAAAACAGTAGTGTCTCCTGATTATTGTGACACAAAAATATATCTGTTGAAAATAGTCTTGTGTAGGCCCGACATCCCAGTGTGGTTTCGTAGTTCCACGGGTCAAATCGCTGTACTATCCAGTTTTGGGCCTTTGGTATCTAAAAAAAAAGCAGTTTGAGTCTGTCGCTCACTGTTCAGCGGCAAATATCTCTATTTAAAAAAGTGTGGTATACCCCAGTAAACAATAACTGTGGTTTTGCCATCCCACGGTAAAAAATCTCTATTATTCAGCTTTTGGTAGTTTTTTCCGTAAAGAAAAACAGTAGTGTCTACTGACTATTGTGACACAAAAATATATCTGTTGAAAATAGTCTTGTGTAGGCCCGACATCCCAGTGTGGTTTCGTAGTTCCACGGGTCAAATCGCTGTACTATCCAGTTTTGGGCCTTTGGTATCTAAAAAAAAAGCAGTTTGAGTCTGTCGCTCACTATTCAGCGGCAAATATCTCTATTTAAAAAAGTGTGGTATACCCCAGTAAACAATAACTGTGGTTTTGCCATCCCACGGTAAAAAATCTCTATTATTCAGCTTTTGGTAGTTTTTTCCGTAAAGAAAAACAGTAGTGTCTCCTGACTGTTGTGACACAAAAATATATCTGTTGAAAATAGTCTTGTGTAGGCCCGACATCCCAGTGTGGTTTCGCAGTTCCACGGGTCAAATCGCTGTACTATCCAGTTTTGGGCCTTTGGTATCTAAAAAAAAAGCAGTTTGAGTGTGTCTCTCACTGTTCAGCCGCAAATATCTCTATTTAAAAAAGTGTGGTATACCCCAGTAAACAATAACTGTGGTTTTGCCATCCCACGGTAAAAAATCTCTATTATTCAGCTTTTGGTAGTTTTTTCCGTAAAGAAAAACAGTAGTGTCTCCTGACTGTTGTGACACAAAAATATATCTGTTGAAAATAGTCTTGTGTAGGCCCGACATCCCAGTGTGGTTTCGCAATTCCACAGGTCAAATCGCTGTACTATCCAGTTTTGGGCCTTTGGTATCTAAAAAAAAAGCAGTTTGAGTGTGTCGCTCACTGTTCAGCCGCAAATATCTCTATTTAAAAAAGTGTGGTATACCCCAGTAAACAATAACTGTGGTTTTGCCATCCCACGGTAAAAAATCTCTATTATTCAGCTTTTGGTAGTTTTTTCCGTAAAGAAAAACAGTAGTGTCTCCTGATTATTGTGACAAAAAAATATATCTGTTGAAAATAGTCTTGTGTAGGCCCAACATCCCAGTGTGGTTTCGTAGTTCCACGGGTCAAATCGCTGTACTATCCAGTTTTGGGCCTTTGGTATCTAAAAAAAAAGCAGTTTGAGTCTGTCGCTCACTGTTCAGCGGCAAATATCTCTATTTAAAAAAGTGTGGTATACCCCAGTAAACAATAACTGTGGTTTTGCCATCCCACGGTAAAAAATCTCTATTATTCAGCTTTTGGTAGTTTTTTCCGTAAAGAAAAACAGTAGTGTCTACTGACTATTGTGACACAAAAATATATCTGTTGAAAATAGTCTTGTGTAGGCCCGACATCCCAGTGTGGTTTCGTAGTTCCACGGGTCAAATCGCTGTACTATCCAGTTTTGGGCCTTTGGTATCTAAAAAAAAAGCAGTTTGAGTCTGTCGCTCACTATTCAGCGGCAAATATCTCTATTTAAAAAAGTGTGGTATACCCAAGTAAACAATAACTGTGGTTTTGCCATCCCACGGTAAAAAATCTCTATTATTCAGCTTTTGGTATTTTTTTCCGTAAAGAAAAACAGTAGTGTCTCCTGACTGTTGTGACACAAAAATATATCTGTTGAAAATAGTCTTGTGTAGGCCCGACATCCCAGTGTGGTTTCGCAGTTCCACGGGTCAAATCGCTGTACTATCCAGTTTTGGGCCTTTGGTATCTAAAAAAAAAAGCAGTTTGAGTGTGTCGCTCACTGTTCAGCTGCAAATATCTCTATTTAAAAAAGTGTGGTATACCCCAGTAAACAATAACTGTGGTTTTGCCATCCCACGGTAAAAAATCTCTATTATTCAGCTTTTGGTAGTTTTTTTCCGTAAAGAAAAACAGTAGTGTCTCCTGACTGTTGTGACACAAAAATATATCTGTTGAAAATAGTCTTGTGTAGGCCCGACATCCCAGTGTGGTTTCGCAGTTCCACGGGTCAAATCGCTGTACTATCCAGTTTTGGGCCTTTGGTATCTAAAAAAAAAGCAGTTTGAGTGTGTCTCTCACTGTTCAGTCGCAAATATCTCTATTTAAAAAAGTGTGGTATACCCAAGTAAACAATAACTGTGGTTTTGCCATCCCACGGTAAAAAATCTCTATTATTCAGCTTTTGGTATTTTTTTCCGTAAAGAAAAACAGTAGTGTCTCCTGACTGTTGTGACACAAAAATATATCTGTTGAAAATAGTCTTGTGTAGGCCCGACATCCCAGTGTGGTTTCGCAGTTCCACGGGTCAAATCGCTGTACTATCCAGTTTTGGGCCTTTGGTATCTAAAAAAAAAAGCAGTTTGAGTGTGTCGCTCACTGTTCAGCTGCAAATATCTCTATTTAAAAAAGTGTGGTATACCCCAGTAAACAATAACTGTGGTTTTGCCATCCCACGGTAAAAAATCTCTATTATTCAGCTTTTGGTAGTTTTTTTCCGTAAAGAAAAACAGTAGTGTCTCCTGACTGTTGTGACACAAAAATATATCTGTTGAAAATAGTCTTGTGTAGGCCCGACATCCCAGTGTGGTTTCGCAGTTCCACGGGTCAAATCGCTGTACTATCCAGTTTTGGGCCTTTGGTATCTAAAAAAAAAGCAGTTTGAGTGTGTCTCTCACTGTTCAGTCGCAAATATCTCTATTTAAAAAAGTGTGGTATACCCTAGTAAACAATAACTGTGGTTTTGCCATCCCACGGTAAAAAATCTCTATTATTCAGCTTTTGGTAGTTTTTTCCGTAAAGAAATACAGTAGTGTCTCCTGACTGTTGTGACACAAAAATATATCTGTTGAAAATAGTCTTGTGTAGGCCTGACATCCCAGTGTGGTTTCGTAGTTCCACGGGTCAAATCGCTGTACTATCCAGTTTTGGGCCTTTGGTATCTAAAAAAAAAGCAGTTTGAGTCTGTTGCTCACTATTCAGCGGCAAATATCTCTATTTAAAAAAGTGTGGTATACCCCAGTAAACAATAACTGTGGTTTTGCCATCCCACGGTAAAAAATTTCTATTATTCAGCTTTTGGTAGTTTTTTCCGTAAAGAAAAACAGTAGTGTCTCCTGACTGTTGTGACACAAAAATATATCTGTTGAAAATAGTCTTGTGTAGGCCCGACATCCCAGTGTGGTTTCGCAGTTCCACGGGTCAAATCGCTGTACTATCCAGTTTTGGGCCTTTGGTATCTAAAAAAAAAGCAGTTTGAGTGTGTCGCTCACTGTTCAGCCGCAAATATCTCTATTTAAAAAAGTGTGGTATACCCCAGTAAACAATAACTGTGGTTTTGCCATCCCACGGTAAAAAATCTCTATTATTCAGCTTTTGGTAGTTTTTTCCGTAAAGAAAAACAGTAGTGTCTCCTGACTGTTGTGACACAAAAATATATCTGTTG
The DNA here is from genome assembly GCF_046119375.1 of Phyllobates terribilis. NCBI lineage: Eukaryota > Metazoa > Chordata > Amphibia > Anura > Dendrobatidae > Phyllobates > Phyllobates terribilis. The sequence continues at coordinate 336,114,546 of NW_027362762.1, forward strand.
AAAATAGTCTTGTGTAGGCCCGACATCCCAGTGTGGTTTCGCAGTTCCACGGGTCAAATCGCTGTACTATCCAGTTTGGGCCTTTGGTATCTAAAAAAAAAGCAGTTTGAGTGTGTCTCTCACTGTTCAGCCGCAAATATCTCTATTTAAAAAAGTGTGGTATACCCCAGTAAACAATAACTGTGGTTTTGCCATCCCACGGTAAAAAATCTCTATTATTCAGCTTTTGGTAGTTTTTTCCGTAAAGAAAAACAGTAGTGTCTCCTGACTGTTGTGACACAAAAATATATCTGTTGAAAATAGTCTTGTGTAGGCCCGACATCCCAGTGTGGTTTCGCAGTTCCACGGGTCAAATCGCTGTACTATCCAGTTTTGGGCCTTTGGTATCTAAAAAAAAGCAGTTTGAGTGTGTCGCTCACTGTTTAGCCGCAAATATCTCTATTTAAAAAAGTGTGGTATACCCCAGTAAACAATAACTGTGGTTTTGCCATCCCACGGTAAAAAATCTCTATTATTCAGCTTTTGGTAGTTTTTTCCGTAAAGAAAAACAGTAGTGTCTCCTGAATGTTGTGACACAAAAATATATCTGTTGAAAATAGTCTTGTGTAGGCCCAACATCCCAGTGTGGTTTCGCAGTTCCACGGGTCAAATCGCTGTACTATCCAGTTTTGGGCCTTTGATATCTAAAAAAAAAAGCAGTTTGAGTGTGTCGCTCACTGTTCAGCCGCAAATATCTCTATTTAAAAAAGTGTGGTATACCCAAGTAAACAATAACTGTGGTTTTGCCATCCCACGGTAAAAAATCTCTATTATTCAGCTTTTGGTAGTTTTTTCCGTAAAGAAAAACAGTAGTGTCTCCTGATTATTGTGACACAAAAATATATCTGTTGAAAATAGTCTTGTGTAGGCCCGACATCCCAGTGTGGTTTTGTAGTTCCACGGGTCAAATCGCTGTACTATCCAGTTTTGGGCCTTTGGTATCTATAAAAAAAGCAGTTTGAGTCTGTCGCTCACTGTTCAGCGGCAAATATCTCTATTTAAAAAAGTGTGGTATACCCCAGTAAACAATAACTGTGGTTTTGCCATCCCACGGTAAAAAATCTCTATTATTCAGCTTTTGGCAGTTTTTTCCGTAAAGAAAAACAGTAGTGTCTCCTGACTATTGTGACACAAAAATATATCTGTTGAAAATAGTCTTGTGTAGGCCCGACATCCCAGTGTGGTTTCGTAGTTCCACGGGTCAAATCGCTGTACTATCCAGTTTTGGGCCTTTGGTATCTAAAAAAAAAGCAGTTTGAGTCTGTCGCTCACTATTCAGCGGCAAATATCTCTATTTAAAAAAGTGTGGTATACCCCAGTAAACAATAACTGTGGTTTTGCCATCCCACGGTAAAAAATCTCTATTATTCAGCTTTTGGTAGTTTTTTTCCGTAAAGAAAAACAGTAGTGTCTCCTGACTGTTGTGACACAAAAATATATCTGTTGAAAATAGTCTTGTGTAGGCCCGACATCCCAGTGTGGTTTCGCAGTTCCACGGGTCAAATCGCTGTACTACCAAATTTTGGGCCTTTGGTATCTATAAAAAAAGCAGCTTGAGTGTGTCGCTCACTGTTCAGCCGCAAATATCTCTATTTAATAAAGTGTGGTATACCCCAGTAAACAATAACTGTGGTTTTGCCATCCCACGGTAAAAAATCTCTATTATTAAGCTTTTGGTAGTTTTTTCCGTAAAGAAAAACAGTAGTGTCTCCTGACTGTTGTGACACAAAAATATATCTGTTGAAAATAGTCTTGTGTAGGCCCGACATCCCAGTGTGGTTTCGCAGTTCCACGGGTCAAATCGCTGTACTATCCAGTTTTGGGCCTTTGGTATCTAAAAAAAAAAGCAGTTTGAGTGTGTCGCTCACTGTTCAGCCGCAAATATCTCTATTTAAAAAAGTGTGGTATACCCCAGTAAACAATAACTGTGGTTTTGCCATCCCACGGTAAAAAATCTCTATTATTCAGCTTTTGGTAGTTTTTTCCGTAAAGAAAAACGGTTGTGTCTCCTGACTGTTGTGACACAAAAATATATCTGTTGAAAATAGTCTTGTGTAGGCCCAACATCCCAGTGTGGTTTCGCAGTTCCACGGGTCAAATCGCTGTACTATCCAGTTTTGGGCCTTTGGTATCTAAAAAAAAAGCAGTTTGAGTGTGTCGCTCACTGGTCATCCGCAAATATCTCTATTTAAAAAGTGTGGTATACCCCAGTAAACAATAACTGTGGTTTTGCCATCCCACGGTAAAAAATCTCTATTATTCAGCTTTTGGTAGTTTTTTCCGTAAAGAAAAACAGTTGTGTCTCCTGACTGTTGTGACACAAAAATATATCTGTTGAAAATAGTCTTGTGTAGGCCCGACATCCCAGTGTGGTTTCGCAGTTCCACGGGTCAAATCGCTGTACTATCCAGTTTTGGGCCTTTGGTATCTAAAAAAAAAGCAGTTTGAGTGTGTCTCTCACTGTTCAGCCGCAAATATCTCTATTTAAAAAAGTGTGGTATACCCCAGTAAACAATAACTGTGGTTTTGCCATCCCACGGTAAAAAATCTCTATTATTCAGCTTTTGGTAGTTTTTTCCGTAAAGAAAAACAGTAGTGTCTCCTGACTGTTGTGACACAAAAATATATCTGTTGAAAATAGTCTTGTGTAGGCACGACATCCCAGTGTGGTTTCGCAGTTCCACGGGTCAAATCGCTGTACTATCCAGTTTTGGGCCTTTGGTATCTAAAAAAAAAGCAGTTTGAGTGTGTCGCTCACTGTTCAGCCGCAAATATCTCTATTTAAAAAAGTGTGGTATACCCCAGTAAACAATAACTGTGGTTTTGCCATCCCACGGTAAAAAATCTCTATTATTCAGCTTTTGGTAGTTTTTTCCGTAAAGAAAAACAGTAGTGTCTCCTGATTATTGTGACACAAAAATATATCTGTTGAAAATAGTCTTGTGTAGGCCCGACATCCCAGTGTGGTTTCGTAGTTCCACGGGTCAAATCGCTGTACTATCCAGTTTTGGGCCTTTGGTATCTAAAAAAAAAGCAGTTTGAGTCTGTCGCTCACTGTTCAGCGGCAAATATCTCTATTTAAAAAAGTGTGGTATACCCCAGTAAACAATAACTGTGGTTTTGCCATCCCACGGTAAAAAATCTCTATTATTCAGCTTTTGGTAGTTTTTTCCGTAAAGAAAAACAGTAGTGTCTACTGACTATTGTGACACAAAAATATATCTGTTGAAAATAGTCTTGTGTAGGCCCGACATCCCAGTGTGGTTTCGTAGTTCCACGGGTCAAATCGCTGTACTATCCAGTTTTGGGCCTTTGGTATCTAAAAAAAAAGCAGTTTGAGTCTGTCGCTCACTATTCAGCGGCAAATATCTCTATTTAAAAAAGTGTGGTATACCCCAGTAAACAATAACTGTGGTTTTGCCATCCCACGGTAAAAAATCTCTATTATTCAGCTTTTGGTAGTTTTTTCCGTAAAGAAAAACAGTAGTGTCTCCTGACTGTTGTGACACAAAAATATATCTGTTGAAAATAGTCTTGTGTAGGCCCGACATCCCAGTGTGGTTTCGCAGTTCCACGGGTCAAATCGCTGTACTATCCAGTTTTGGGCCTTTGGTATCTAAAAAAAAAGCAGTTTGAGTGTGTCGCTCACTGTTCAGCTGCAAATATCTCTATTTAAAAAAGTGTGGTATACCCCAGTAAACAATAACTGTGGTTTTGCCATCCCACGGTAAAAAATCTCTATTATTCAGCTTTTGGTAGTTTTTTCCGTAAAGAAAAACAGTAGTGTCTCCTGATTATTGTGACACAAAAATATATCTGTTGAAAATAGTCTTGTGTAGGCCCGACATCCCAGTGTGGTTTCGTAGTTCCACGGGTCAAATCGCTGTACTATCCAGTTTTGGGCCTTTGGTATCTAAAAAAAAAGCAGTTTGAGTCTGTTGCTCACTGTTCAGCGGCAAATATCTCTATTTAAAAAAGTGTGGTATACCCCAGTAAACAATAACTGTGGTTTTGCCATCCCACGGTAAAAAATCTCTATTATTCAGCTTTTGGTAGTTTTTTCCGTAAAGAAAAACAGTAGTGTCTACTGACTATTGTGACACAAAAATATATCTGTTGAAAATAGTCTTGTGTAGGCCTGACATCCCAGTGTGGTTTCGTAGTTCCACGGGTCAAATCGCTGTACTATCCAGTTTTGGGCCTTTGGTATCTAAAAAAAAAAGCAGTTTGAGTCTGTCGCTCACTATTCAGCGGCAAATATCTCTATTTAAAAAAGTGTGGTATACCCCAGTAAACAATAACTGTGGTTTTGCCATCCCACGGTAAAAAATCTCTATTATTCAGCTTTTGGTAGTTTTTTCCGTAAAGAAAAACAGTAGTGTCTCCTGACTGTTGTGACACAAAAATATATCTGTTGAAAATAGTCTTGTGTAGGCCCAACATCCCAGTGTGGTTTCGCAGTTCCACGGGTCAAATCGCTGTACTATCCAGTTTTGGGCCTTTGGTATCTAAAAAAAAAGCAGCTTGAGTGTGTCGCTCACTGTTCAGCCGCAAATATCTCTATTTAAAAAAGTGTGGTATACCCCAGTAAACAATAACTGTGGTTTTGCCATCCCACGGTAAAAAATCTCTATTATTCAGCTTTTGGTAGTTTTTTCCGTAAAGAAAAACAGTAGTGTCTCCTGACTGTTGTGACACAAAAATATATCTGTTGAAAATAGTCTTGTGTAGGCCCGACATCCCAGTGTGGTTTCGCAGTTCCACGGGTCAAATCGCTGTACTATCCAGTTTGGGCCTTTGGTATCTAAAAAAAAAGCAGTTTGAGTGTGTCTCTCACTGTTCAGCCGCAAATATCTCTATTTAAAAAAGTGTGGTATACCCTAGTAAACAATAACTGTGGTTTTGCCATCCCACGGTAAAAAATCTCTATTATTCAGCTTTTGGTAGTTTTTTCCGTAAAGAAATACAGTAGTGTCTCCTGACTGTTGTGACACAAAAATATATCTGTTGAAAATAGTCTTGTGTAGGCCTGACATCCCAGTGTGGTTTCGTAGTTCCACGGGTCAAATCGCTGTACTATCCAGTTTTGGGCCTTTGGTATCTAAAAAAAAAGCAGTTTGAGTCTGTCGCTCACTGTTCAGCGGCAAATATCTCTATTTAAAAAAGTGTGGTATACCCCAGTAAACAATAACTGTGGTTTTGCCATCCCACGGTAAAAAATCTCTATTATTCAGCTTTTGGTAGTTTTTTCCGTAAAGAAAAACAGTAGTGTCTACTGACTATTGTGACACAAAAATATATCTGTTGAAAATAGTCTTGTGTAGGCCCGACATCCCAGTGTGGTTTCGTAGTTCCACGGGTCAAATCGCTGTACTATCCAGTTTTGGGCCTTTGGTATCTAAAAAAAAAGCAATTTGAGTCTGTTGCTCACTATTCAGCGGCAAATATCTCTATTTAAAAAAGTGTGGTATACCCCAGTAAACAATAACTGTGGTTTTGCCATCCCACGGTAAAAAATTTCTATTATTCAGCTTTTGGTAGTTTTTTCCGTAAAGAAAAACAGTAGTGTCTCCTGACTGTTGTGACACAAAAATATATCTGTTGAAAATAGTCTTGTGTAGGCCCGACATCCCAGTGTGGTTTCGCAGTTCCACGGGTCAAATCGCTGTACTATCCAGTTTTGGGCCTTTGGTATCTAAAAAAAAAGCAGTTTGAGTGTGTCGCTCACTGTTCAGCCGCAAATATCTCTATTTAAAAAAGTGTGGTATACCCCAGTAAACAATAACTGTGGTTTTGCCATCCCACGGTAAAAAATCTCTATTATTCAGCTTTTGGTAGTTTTTTCCGTAAAGAAAAACAGTAGTGTCTCCTGACTGTTGTGACACAAAAATATATCTGTTGAAAATAGTCTTGTGTAGGCCCGACATCCCAGTGTGGTTCGCAGTTCCACGGGTCAAATCGCTGTACTATCCAGTTTGGGCCTTTGGTATCTAAAAAAAAAGCAGTTTGAGTGTGTCTCTCACTGTTCAGCCGCAAATATCTCTATTTAAAAAAGTGTGGTATACCCCAGTAAACAATAACTGTGGTTTTGCCATCCCACGGTAAAAAATCTCTATTATTCAGCTTTTGGTAGTTTTTTCCGTAAAGAAAAACAGTAGTGTCTCCTGACTGTTGTGACACAAAAATATATCTGTTGAAAATAGTCTTGTGTAGGCCCGACATCCCAGTGTGGTTTCGCAGTTCCACGGGTCAAATCGCTGTACTATCCAGTTTTGGGCCTTTGGTATCTAAAAAAAAAGCAGTTTGAGTGTGTCGCTCACTGTTCAGCCGCAAATATCTCTATTTAAAAAAGTGTGGTATACCCAAGTAAACAATAACTGTGGTTTTGCCATCCCACGGTAAAAAATCTCTATTATTCAGCTTTTGGTAGTTTTTTCCGTAAAGAAAAACAGTAGTGTCTCCTGATTATTGTGACACAAAAATATATCTGTTGAAAATAGTCTTGTGTAGGCCCGACATCCCAGTGTGGTTTTGTAGTTCCACGGGTCAAATCGCTGTACAACCAAATTTTGGGCCTTTGGTATCTATAAAAAAAGCAGCTTGAGTGTGTCGCTCACTGTTCAGCCGCAAATATCTCTATTTAATAAAGTGTGGTATACCCCAGTAAACAATAACTGTGGTTTTGCCATCCCACGGTAAAAAATCTCTATTATTAAGCTTTTGGTAGTTTTTTCCGTAAAGAAAAACAGTAGTGTCTCCTGACTGTTGTGACACAAAAATATATCTGTTGAAAATAGTCTTGTGTAGGCCCGACATCCCAGTGTGGTTTCGCAGTTCTACGGGTCAAATCGCTGTACTATCCAGTTTTGGGCCTTTGGTATCTAAAAAAAAAAGCAGTTTGAGTGTGTCGCTCACTGTTCAGCCGCAAATATCTCTATTTAAAAAAGTGTGGTATACCCCAGTAAACAATAACTGTGGTTTTGCCATCCCACGGTAAAAAATCTCTATTATTCAGCTTTTGGTAGTTTTTTCCGTAAAGAAAAACAGTAGTGTCTCCTGACTATTGTGACACAAAAATATATCTGTTGAAAATAGTCTTGTGTAGGCCCGACATCCCAGTGTGGTTTCGTAGTTCCACGGGTCAAATCGCTGTACTATCCAGTTTTGGGCCTTTGGTATCTAAAAAAAAAGCAGCTTGAGTGTGTCGCTCACTCTTCAGCCGCAAATATCTCTATTTAATAAAGTGTGGTATACCCCAGTAAACAATAACTGTGGTTTTGCCATCCCACGGTAAAAAATCTCTATTATTCAGCTTTTGGTAGGTTTTTCCGTTAAGAAAAACGGTTGTGTCTCCTGACTGTTGTGACACAAAAATATATCTGTTGAAAATAGTCTTGTGTAGGCCCAACATCCCAGTGTGGTTTCGCAGTTCCACGGGTCAAATCGCTGTACTATCCAGTTTTGGGCCTTTGGTATCTAAAAAAAAAGCAGTTTGAGTGTGTCGCTCACTGGTCATCCGCAAATATCTCTATTTAAAAAGTGTGGTATACCCCAGTAAACAATAACTGTGGTTTTGCCATCCCACGGTAAAAAATCTCTATTATTCAGCTTTTGGTAGTTTTTTCCGTAAAGAAAAACAGTTGTGTCTCCTGACTGTTGTGACACAAAAATATATCTGTTGAAAATAGTCTTGTGTAGGCCCGACATCCCAGTGTGGTTTCGCAGTTCCACGGGTCAAATCGCTGTACTATCCAGTTTTGGGCCTTTGGTATCTAAAAAAAAAGCAGTTTGAGTGTGTCTCTCACTGTTCAGCCGCAAATATCTCTATTTAAAAAAGTGTGGTATACCCCAGTAAACAATAACTGTGGTTTTGCCATCCCACGGTAAAAAATCTCTATTATTCAGCTTTTGGTAGTTTTTTCCGTAAAGAAAAACAGTAGTGTCTCCTGACTGTTGTGACACAAAAATATATCTGTTGAAAATAGTCTTGTGTAGGCCCGACATCCCAGTGTGGTTTCGCAGTTCCACGGGTCAAATCGCTGTACTATCCAGTTTTGGGCCTTTGGTATCTAAAAAAAAAGCAGTTTGAGTGTGTCGCTCACTGTTCAGCCGCAAATATCTCTATTTAAAAAAGTGTGGTATACCCCAGTAAACAATAACTGTGGTTTTGCCATCCCACGGTAAAAAATCTCTATTATTCAGCTTTTGGTAGTTTTTTCCGTAAAGAAAAACAGTAGTGTCTCCTGATTATTGTGACACAAAAATATATCTGTTGAAAATAGTCTTGTGTAGGCCCGACATCCCAGTGTGGTTTCGTAGTTCCACGGGTCAAATCGCTGTACTATCCAGTTTTGGGCCTTTGGTATCTAAAAAAAAAGCAGTTTGAGTCTGTCGCTCACTGTTCAGCGGCAAATATCTCTATTTAAAAAAGTGTGGTATACCCCAGTAAACAATAACTGTGGTTTTGCCATCCCACGGTAAAAAATCTCTATTATTCAGCTTTTGGTAGTTTTTTCCGTAAAGAAAAACAGTAGTGTCTACTGACTATTGTGACACAAAAATATATCTGTTGAAAATAGTCTTGTGTAGGCCCGACATCCCAGTGTGGTTTCGTAGTTCCACGGGTCAAATCGCTGTACTATCCTGTTTTGGGCCTTTGGTATCTAAAAAAAAAGCAGTTTGAGTCTGTCGCTCACTATTCAGCGGCAAATATCTCTATTTAAAAAAGTGTGGTATACCCCAGTAAACAATAACTGTGGTTTTGCCATCCCACGGTAAAAAATCTCTATTATTCAGCTTTTGGTAGTTTTTTCCGTAAAGAAAAACAGTAGTGTCTCCTGACTGTTGTGACACAAAAATATATCTGTTGAAAATAGTCTTGTGTAGGCCCAACATCCCAGTGTGGTTTCGCAGTTCCACGGGTCAAATCGCTGTACTATCCAGTTTTGGGCCTTTGGTATCTAAAAAAAAAGCAGTTTGAGTGTGTCGCTCACTGTTCAGCCGCAAATATCTCTATTTAAAAAAGTGTGGTATACCTCAGTAAACAATAACTGTGGTTTTGCCATCCCACGGTAAAAAATCTCTATTATTCAGCTTTTGGTAGTTTTTTCCGTAAAGAAAAACAGTAGTGTCTCCTGACTGTTGTGACACAAAAATATATCTGTTGAAAATAGTCTTGTGTAGGCCCGACATCCCAGTGTGGTTTCGCAGTTCCACGGGTCAAATCGCTGTACTATCCAGTTTGGGCCTTTGGTATCTAAAAAAAAAGCAGTTTGAGTGTGTCTCTCACTGTTCAGCCGCAAATATCTCTATTTAAAAAAGTGTGGTATACCCCAGTAAACAATAACTGTGGTTTTGCCATCCCACGGTAAAAAATCTCTATTATTCAGCTTTTGGTAGTTTTTTCCGTAAAGAAAAACGGTAGTGTCTCCTGACTGTTGTGACACAAAAATATATCTGTTGAAAATAGTCTTGTGTAGGCCCAACATCCCAGTGTGGTTTCGCAGTTCCACGGGTCAAATCGCTGTACTATCCAGTTTTGGGCCTTTGGTATCTAAAAAAAAAGCAGTTTGAGTGTGTCGCTCACTGGTCATCCGCAAATATCTCTATTTAAAAAGTGTGGTATACCCCAGTAAACAATAACTGTGGTTTTGCCATCCCACGGTAAAAAATCTCTATTATTCAGCTTTTGGTAGTTTTTTCCGTAAAGAAAAACAGTAGTGTCTCCTGACTGTTGTGACACAAAAATATATCTGTTGAAAATAGTCTTGTGTAGGCCCGACATCCCAGTGTGGTTTCGCAGTTCCACGGGTCAAATCGCTGTACTATCCAGTTTTGGGCCTTTGGTATCTAAAAAAAAAGCAGTTTGAGTGTGTCGCTCACTGTTCAGCCGCAAATATCTCTATTTAAAAAAGTGTGGTATACCCCAGTAAACAATAACTGTGGTTTTGCCATCCCACGGTAAAAAATCTCTATTATTCAGCTTTTGGTAGTTTTTTCCGTAAAGAAAAACAGTAGTGTCTCCTGATTATTGTGACACAAAAATATATCTGTTGAAAATAGTCTTGTGTAGGCCCGACATCCCAGTGTGGTTTCGTAGTTCCACGGGTCAAATCGCTGTACTATCCGGTTTTGGGCCTTTGGTATCTAAAAAAAAAGCAGTTTGAGTCTGTCGCTCACTGTTCAGCGGCAAATATCTCTATTTAAAAAAGTGTGGTATACCCCAGTAAACAATAACTGTGGTTTTGCCATCCCACGGTAAAAAATCTCTATTATTCAGCTTTTGGTAGTTTTTTCCGTAAAGAAAAACAGTAGTGTCTCCTGATTATTGTGACACAAAAATATATCTGTTGAAAATAGTTTTGTGTAGGCCCGACATCCCAGTGTGGTTTCGTAGTTCCACGGGTCAAATCGCTGTACTATCCAGTTTTGGGCCTTTGGTATCTAAAAAAAAAGCAGTTTGAGTCTGTCGCTCACTGGTCAGCGGCAAATATCTCTATTTAAAAAAGTGTGGTATACCCCAGTAAACAATAACTGTGGTTTTGCCATCCCACGGTAAAAAATCTCTATTATTCAGCTTTTGGTAGTTTTTTCCGTAAAGAAAAACAGTAGTGTCTACTGACTATTGTGACACAAAAATATATCTGTTGAAAATAGTCTTGTGTAGGCCCGACATCCCAGTGTGGTTTCGTAGTTCCACGGGTCAAATCGCTGTACTATCCAGTTTTGGGCCTTTGGTATCTAAAAAAAAAGCAATTTGAGTCTGTTGCTCACTATTCAGCGGCAAATATCTCTATTTAAAAAAGTGTGGTATACCCCAGTAAACAATAACTGTGGTTTTGCCATCCCACGGTAAAAAATCTCTATTATTCAGCTTTTGGTAGTTTTTTCCGTAAAGAAAAACAGTAGTGTCTCCTGACTGTTGTGACACAAAAATATATCTGTTGAAAATAGTCTTGTGTAGGCCCGACATCCCAGTGTGGTTCGCAGTTCCACGGGTCAAATCGCTGTACTATCCAGTTTGGGCCTTTGGTATCTAAAAAAAAAGCAGTTTGAGTGTGTCTCTCACTGTTCAGCCGCAAATATCTCTATTTAAAAAAGTGTGGTATACCCCAGTAAACAATAACTGTGGTTTTGCCATCCCACGGTAAAAAATCTCTATTATTCAGCTTTTGGTAGTTTTTTCCGTAAAGAAAAACAGTAGTGTCTCCTGACTGTTGTGACACAAAAATATATCTGTTGAAAATAGTCTTGTGTAGGCCCGACATCCCAGTGTGGTTTCGCAGTTCCACGGGTCAAATCGCTGTACTATCCAGTTTTGGGCCTTTGGTATCTAAAAAAAAGCAGTTTGAGTGTGTCGCTCACTGTTCAGCCGCAAATATCTCTATTTAAAAAAGTGTGGTATACCCCAGTAAACAATAACTGTGGTTTTGCCATCCCACGGTAAAAAATTTCTATTATTCAGCTTTTGGTAGTTTTTTCCGTAAAGAAAAACAGTAGTGTCTCCTGACTGTTGTGACACAAAAATATATCTGTTGAAAATAGTCTTGTGTAGGCCCAACATCCCAGTGTGGTTTCGCAGTTCCACGGGTCAAATCGCTGTACTATCCAGTTTTGGGCCTTTGGTATCTAAAAAAAAAGCAGTTTGAGTGTGTCGCTCACTGTTCAGCCGCAAATATCTCTATTTAAAAAAGTGTGGTATACCCAAGTAAACAATAACTGTGGTTTTGCCATCCCACGGTAAAAAATCTCTATTATTCAGCTTTTGGTAGTTTTTTCCGTAAAGAAAAACAGTAGTGTCTCCTGATTATTGTGACACAAAAATATATCTGTTGAAAATAGTCTTGTGTAGGCCCGACATCCCAGTGTGGTTTTGTAGTTCCACGGGTCAAATCGCTGTACTACCAAATTTTGGGCCTTTGGTATCTATAAAAAAAGCAGCTTGAGTGTGTCGCTCACTGTTCAGCCGCAAATATCTCTATTTAATAAAGTGTGGTATACCCCAGTAAACAATAACTGTGGTTTTGCCATCCCACGGTAAAAAATCTCTATTATTAAGCTTTTGGTAGTTTTTTCCGTAAAGAAAAACAGTAGTGTCTCCTGACTGTTGTGACACAAAAATATATCTGTTGAAAATAGTCTTGTGTAGGCCCGACATCCCAGTGTGGTTTCGCAGTTCCACGGGTCAAATCGCTGTACTATCCAGTTTTGGGCCTTTGGTATCTAAAAAAAAAAGCAGTTTGAGTGTGTCGCTCACTGTTCAGCCGCAAATATCTCTATTTAAAAAAGTGTGGTATACCCCAGTAAACAATAACTGTGGTTTTGCCATCCCACGGTAAAAAATCTCTATTATTCAGCTTTTGGTAGTTTTTTCCGTAAAGAAAAACAGTAGTGTCTCCTGACTATTGTGACACAAAAATATATCTGTTGAAAATAGTCTTGTGTAGGCCCGACATCCCAGTGTGGTTTCGTAGTTCCACGGGTCAAATCGCTGTACTATCCAGTTTTGGGCCTTTGGTATCTAAAAAAAAAGCAGCTTGAGTGTGTCGCTCACTCTTCAGCCGCAAATATCTCTATTTAATAAAGTGTGGTATACCCCAGTAAACAATAACTGTGGTTTTGCCATCCCACGGTAAAAAATCTCTATTATTCAGCTTTTGGTAGGTTTTTCCGTTAAGAAAAACGGTTGTGTCTCCTGACTGTTGTGACACAAAAATATATCTGTTGAAAATAGTCTTGTGTAGGCCCAACATCCCAGTGTGGTTTCGCAGTTCCACGGGTCAAATCGCTGTACTATCCAGTTTTGGGCCTTTGGTATCTAAAAAAAAAGCAGTTTGAGTGTGTCGCTCACTGGTCATCCGCAAATATCTCTATTTAAAAAGTGTGGTATACCCCAGTAAACAATAACTGTGGTTTTGCCATCCCACGGTAAAAAATCTCTATTATTCAGCTTTTGGTAGTTTTTTCCGTAAAGAAAAACAGTTGTGTCTCCTGACTGTTGTGACACAAAAATATATCTGTTGAAAATAGTCTTGTGTAGGCCCGACATCCCAGTGTGGTTTCGCAGTTCCACGGGTCAAATCGCTGTACTATCCAGTTTTGGGCCTTTGGTATCTAAAAAAAAAGCAGTTTGAGTGTGTCTCTCACTGTTCAGCCGCAAATATCTCTATTTAAAAAAGTGTGGTATACCCCAGTAAACAATAACTGTGGTTTTGCCATCCCACGGTAAAAAATCTCTATTATTCAGCTTTTGGTAGTTTTTTCCGTAAAGAAAAACAGTAGTGTCTCCTGACTGTTGTGACACAAAAATATATCTGTTGAAAATAGTCTTGTGTAGGCCCGACATCCCAGTGTGGTTTCGCAGTTCCACGGGTCAAATCGCTGTACTATCCAGTTTTGGGCCTTTGGTATCTAAAAAAAAAGCAGTTTGAGTGTGTCGCTCACTGTTCAGCCGCAAATATCTCTATTTAAAAAAGTGTGGTATACCCCAGTAAACAATAACTGTGGTTTTGCCATCCCACGGTAAAAAATCTCTATTATTCAGCTTTTGGTAGTTTTTTCCGTAAAGAAAAACAGTAGTGTCTCCTGATTATTGTGACACAAAAATATATCTGTTGAAAATAGTCTTGTGTAGGCCCGACATCCCAGTGTGGTTTCGTAGTTCCACGGGTCAAATCGCTGTACTATCCAGTTTTGGGCCTTTGGTATCTAAAAAAAAAGCAGTTTGAGTCTGTCGCTCACTGTTCAGCGGCAAATATCTCTATTTAAAAAAGTGTGGTATACCCCAGTAAACAATAACTGTGGTTTTGCCATCCCATGGTAAAAAATCTCTATTATTCAGCTTTTGGTAGTTTTTTCCGTAAAGAAAAACAGTAGTGTCTACTGACTATTGTGACACAAAAATATATCTGTTGAAAATAGTCTTGTGTAGGCCCGACATCCCAGTGTGGTTTCGTAGTTCCACGGGTCAAATCGCTGTACTATCCAGTTTTGGGCCTTTGGTATCTAAAAAAAAAGCAGTTTGAGTCTGTCGCTCACTATTCAGCGGCAAATATCTCTATTTAAAAAAGTGTGGTATACCCCAGTAAACAATAACTGTGGTTTTGCCATCCCACGGTAAAAAATCTCTATTATTCAGCTTTTGGTAGTTTTTTCCGTAAAGAAAAACAGTAGTGTCTCCTGACTGTTGTGACACAAAAATATATCTGTTGAAAATAGTCTTGTGTAGGCCCAACATCCCAGTGTGGTTTCGCAGTTCCACGGGTCAAATCGCTGTACTATCCAGTTTTGGGCCTTTGGTATCTAAAAAAAAAGCAGTTTGAGTGTGTCGCTCACTGTTCAGCCGCAAATATCTCTATTTAAAAAAGTGTGGTATACCTCAGTAAACAATAACTGTGGTTTTGCCATCCCACGGTAAAAAATCTCTATTATTCAGCTTTTGGTAGTTTTTTCCGTAAAGAAAAACAGTAGTGTCTCCTGACTGTTGTGACACAAAAATATATCTTTTGAAAATAGTCTTGTGTAGGCCCGACATCCCAGTGTGGTTCGCAGTTCCACGGGTCAAATCGCTGTACTATCCAGTTTGGGCCTTTGGTATCTAAAAAAAAAGCAGTTTGAGTGTGTCTCTCACTGTTCAGCCGCAAATATCTCTATTTAAAAAAGTGTGGTATACCCCAGTAAACAATAACTGTGGTTTTGCCATCCCACGGTAAAAAATCTCTATTATTCAGCTTTTGGTAGTTTTTTCCGTAAAGAAAAACAGTAGTGTCTCCTGACTGTTGTGACACAAAAATATATCTGTTGAAAATAGTCTTGTGTAGGCCCGACATCCCAGTGTGGTTTCGCAGTTCCACGGGTCAAATCGCTGTACTATCCAGTTTTGGGCCTTTGGTATCTAAAAAAAAGCAGTTTGAGTGTGTCGCTCACTGTTCAGCCGCAAATATCTCTATTTAAAAAAGTGTGGTATACCCCAGTAAACAATAACTGTGGTTTTGCCATCCCACGGTAAAAAATCTCTATTATTCAGCTTTTGGTAGTTTTTTCCGTAAAGAAAAACAGTAGTGTCTCCTGAATGTTGTGACACAAAAATATATCTGTTGAAAATAGTCTTGTGTAGGCCCAACATCCCAGTGTGGTTTCGCAGTTCCACGGGTCAAATCGCTGTACTATCCAGTTTTGGGCCTTTGGTATCTAAAAAAAAAGCAGTTTGAGTGTGTCGCTCACTGTTCAGCCGCAAATATCTCTATTTAAAAAAGTGTGGTATACCCAAGTAAACAATAACTGTGGTTTTGCCATCCCACGGTAAAAAATCTCTATTATTCAGCTTTTGGTAGTTTTTTCCGTAAAGAAAAACAGTAGTGTCTCCTGATTATTGTGACACAAAAATATATCTGTTGAAAATAGTCTTGTGTAGGCCCGACATCCCAGTGTGGTTTTGTAGTTCCACGGGTCAAATCGCTGTACTACCAAATTTTGGGCCTTTGGTATCTATAAAAAAAGCAGCTTGAGTGTGTCGCTCACTGTTCAGCCGCAAATATCTCTATTTAATAAAGTGTGGTATACCCCAGTAAACAATAACTGTGGTTTTGCCATCCCACGGTAAAAAATCTCTATTATTAAGCTTTTGGTAGTTTTTTCCGTAAAGAAAAACAGTAGTGTCTCCTGACTGTTGTGACACAAAAATATATCTGTTGAAAATAGTCTTGTGTAGGCCCGACATCCCAGTGTGGTTTCGCAGTTCCACGGGTCAAATCGTTGTACTATCCAGTTTTGGGCCTTTGGTATTTAAAAAAAAAAGCAGTTTGAGTGTGTCGCTCACTGTTCAGCCGCAAATATCTCTATTTAAAAAAGTGTGGTATACCCCAGTAAACAATAACTGTGGTTTTGCCATCCCACGGTAAAAAATCTCTATTATTCAGCTTTTGGTAGTTTTTTCCGTAAAGAAAAACAGTAGTGTCTCCTGACTATTGTGACACAAAAATATATCTGTTGAAAATAGTCTTGTGTAGGCCCGACATCCCAGTGTGGTTTCGTAGTTCCACGGGTCAAATCGCTGTACTATCCAGTTTTGGGCCTTTGGTATCTAAAAAAAAAGCAGCTTGAGTGTGTCGCTCACTATTCAGCCGCAAATATCTCTATTTAATAAAGTGTGGTATACCCCAGTAAACAATAACTGTGGTTTTGCCATCCCACGGTAAAAAATCTCTATTATTCAGCTTTTGGTAGGTTTTTCCGTTAAGAAAAACGGTTGTGTCTCCTGACTGTTGTGACACAAAAATATATCTGTTGAAAATAGTCTTGTGTAGGCCCAACATCCCAGTGTGGTTTCGCAGTTCCACGGGTCAAATCGCTGTACTATCCAGTTTTGGGCCTTTGGTATCTAAAAAAAAAGCAGTTTGAGTGTGTCGCTCACTGGTCATCCGCAAATATCTCTATTTAAAAAGTGTGGTATACCCCAGTAAACAATAACTGTGGTTTTGCCATCCCACGGTAAAAAATCTCTATTATTCAGCTTTTGGTAGTTTTTTCCGTAAAGAAAAACAGTTGTGTCTCCTGACTGTTGTGACACAAAAATATATCTGTTGAAAATAGTCTTGTGTAGGCCCGACATCCCAGTGTGGTTTCGCAGTTCCACGGGTCAAATCGCTGTACTATCCAGTTTTGGGCCTTTGGTATCTAAAAAAAAAGCAGTTTGAGTGTGTCTCTCACTGTTCAGCCGCAAATATCTCTATTTAAAAAAGTGTGGTATACCCCAGTAAACAATAACTGTGGTTTTGCCATCCCACGGTAAAAAATCTCTATTATTCAGCTTTTGGTAGTTTTTTCCGTAAAGAAAAACAGTAGTGTCTCCTGACTGTTGTGACACAAAAATATATCTGTTGAAAATAGTCTTGTGTAGGCCCGACATCCCAGTGTGGTTTCGCAGTTCCACGGGTCAAATCGCTGTACTATCCAGTTTTGGGCCTTTGGTATCTAAAAAAAAAGCAGTTTGAGTGTGTCGCTCACTGTTCAGCCGCAAATATCTCTATTTAAAAAAGTGTGGTATACCCCAGTAAACAATAACTGTGGTTTTGCCATCCCACGGTAAAAAATCTCTATTATTCAGCTTTTGGTAGTTTTTTCCGTAAAGAAAAACAGTAGTGTCTCCTGATTATTGTGACACAAAAATATATCTGTTGAAAATAGTCTTGTGTAGGCCCGACATCCCAGTGTGGTTTCGTAGTTCCACGGGTCAAATCGCTGTACTATCCAGTTTTGGGCCTTTGGTATCTAAAAAAAAAGCAGTTTGAGTCTGTCGCTCACTGTTCAGCGGCAAATATCTCTATTTAAAAAAGTGTGGTATACCCCAGTAAACAATAACTGTGGTTTTGCCATCCCACGGTAAAAAATCTCTATTATTCAGCTTTTGGTAGTTTTTTCCGTAAAGAAAAACAGTAGTGTCTACTGACTATTGTGACACAAAAATATATCTGTTGAAAATAGTCTTGTGTAGGCCCGACATCCCAGTGTGGTTTCGTAGTTCCACGGGTCAAATCGCTGTACTATCCAGTTTTGGGCCTTTGGTATCTAAAAAAAAAGCAGTTTGAGTCTGTCGCTCACTATTCAGCGGCAAATATCTCTATTTAAAAAAGTGTGGTATACCCCAGTAAACAATAACTGTGGTTTTGCCATCCCACGGTAAAAAATCTCTATTATTCAGCTTTTGGTATTTTTTTCCGTAAAGAAAAACAGTAGTGTCTCCTGACTGTTGTGACACAAAAATATATCTGTTGAAAATAGTCTTGTGTAGGCCCAACATCCCAGTGTGGTTTCGCAGTTCCACGGGTCAAATCGCTGTACTATCCAGTTTTGGGCCTTTGGTATCTAAAAAAAAAGCAGTTTGAGTGTGTCGCTCACTGTTCAGCCGCAAATATCTCTATTTAAAAAAGTGTGGTATACCTCAGTAAACAATAACTGTGGTTTTGCCATCCCACGGTAAAAAATCTCTATTATTCAGCTTTTGGTAGTTTTTTCCGTAAAGAAAAACAGTAGTGTCTCCTGACTGTTGTGACACAAAAATATATCTGTTGAAAATAGTCTTGTGTAGGCCCGACATCCCAGTGTGGTTTCGCAGTTCCACGGGTCAAATCGCTGTACTATCCAGTTTGGGCCTTTGGTATCTAAAAAAAAAGCAGTTTGAGTGTGTCTCTCACTGTTCAGCCGCAAATATCTCTATTTAAAAAAGTGTGGTATACCCCAGTAAACAATAACTGTGGTTTTGCCATCCCACGGTAAAAAATCTCTATTATTCAGCTTTTGGTAGTTTTTTCCGTAAAGAAAAACGGTAGTGTCTCCTGACTGTTGTGACACAAAAATATATCTGTTGAAAATAGTCTTGTGTAGGCCCAACATCCCAGTGTGGTTTCGCAGTTCCACGGGTCAAATCGCTGTACTATCCAGTTTTGGGCCTTTGGTATCTAAAAAAAAAGCAGTTTGAGTGTGTCGCTCACTGGTCATCCGCAAATATCTCTATTTAAAAAGTGTGGTATACCCCAGTAAACAATAACTGTGGTTTTGCCATCCCACGGTAAAAAATCTCTATTATTCAGCTTTTGGTAGTTTTTTCCGTAAAGAAAAAGAGTAGTGTCTCCTGACTGTTGTGACACAAAAATATATCTGTTGAAAATAGTCTTGTGTAGGCCCGACATCCCAGTGTGGTTTCGCAGTTCCACGGGTCAAATCGCTGTACTATCCAGTTTTGGGCCTTTGGTATCTAAAAAAAAAGCAGTTTGAGTGTGTCGCTCACTGTTCAGCCGCAAATATCTCTATTTAAAAAAGTGTGGTATACCCCAGTAAACAATAACTGTGGTTTTGCCATCCCACGGTAAAAAATCTCTATTATTCAGCTTTTGGTAGTTTTTTCCGTAAAGAAAAACAGTAGTGTCTCCTGATTATTGTGACACAAAAATATATCTGTTGAAAATAGTCTTGTGTAGGCCCGACATCCCAGTGTGGTTTCGTAGTTCCACGGGTCAAATCGCTGTACTATCCGGTTTTGGGCCTTTGGTATCTAAAAAAAAAGCAGTTTGAGTCTGTCGCTCACTGTTCAGCGGCAAATATCTCTATTTAAAAAAGTGTGGTATACCCCAGTAAACAATAACTGTGGTTTTGCCATCCCACGGTAAAAAATCTCTATTATTCAGCTTTTGGTAGTTTTTTCCGTAAAGAAAAACAGTAGTGTCTCCTGATTATTGTGACACAAAAATATATCTGTTGAAAATAGTTTTGTGTAGGCCCGACATCCCAGTGTGGTTTCGTAGTTCCACGGGTCAAATCGCTGTACTATCCAGTTTTGGGCTTTTGGTATCTAAAAAAAAAGCAGTTTGAGTCTGTCGTTCACTGTTCAGCGGCAAATATCTCTATTTAAAAAAGTGTGGTATACCCCAGTAAACAATAACTGTGGTTTTGCCATCCCACGGTAAAAAATCTCTATTATTCAGCTTTTGGTAGTTTTTTCCGTAAAGAAAAACAGTAGTGTCTACTGACTATTGTGACACAAAAATATATCTGTTGAAAATAGTCTTGTGTAGGCCCGACATCCCAGTGTGGTTTCGTAGTTCCACGAGTCAAATCGCTGTACTATCCAGTTTTGGGACTTTGGTATCTAAAAAAAAAGCAGTTTGAGTCTGTCGCTCACTATTCAGCGGCAAATATCTCTATTTAAAAAAGTGTGGTATACCCCAGTAAACAATAACTGTGGTTTTGCCATCCCACGGTAAAAAATCTCTATTATTCAGCTTTTGGTAGTTTTTTCCGTAAAGAAAAACAGTAGTGTCTCCTGACTGTTGTGACACAAAAATATATCTGTTGAAAATAGTCTTGTGTAGGCCCGACATCCCAGTGTGGTTTCGCAGTTCCACGGGTCAAATCGCTGTACTATCCAGTTTTGGGCTTTTGGTATCTAAAAAAAAAGCAGTTTGAGTGTGTCGCTCACTGTTCAGCCGCAAATATCTCTATTTAAAAAAGTGTGGTATACCCCAGTAAACAATAACTGTGGTTTTGCCATCCCACGGTAAAAAATCTCTATTATTCAGCTTTTGGTAGTTTTTTCCGTAAAGAAAAACAGTAGTGTCTCCTGACTGTTGTGACACAAAAATATATCTGTTGAAAATAGTCTTGTGTAGGCCCGACATCCCAGTGTGGTTTCGCAGTTCCACGGGTCAAATCGCTGTACTATCCAGTTTGGGCCTTTGGTATCTAAAAAAAAAGCAGTTTGAGTGTGTCTCTCACTGTTCAGCCGCAAATATCTCTATTTAAAAAAGTGTGGTATACCCCAGTAAACAATAACTGTGGTTTTGCCATCCCACGGTAAAAAATCTCTATTATTCAGCTTTTGGTAGTTTTTTCCGTAAAGAAAAACAGTAGTGTCTCCTCACTGTTGTGACACAAAAATATATCTGTTAAAAATAGTCTTGTGTAGGCCCGACATCCCAGTGTGGTTTCGCAGTTCCACGGGTCAAATCGCTGTACTATCCAGTTTTGGGCCTTTGGTATCTAAAAAAAAGCAGTTTGAGTGTGTCGCTCACTGTTCAGCCGCAAATATCTCTATTTAAAAAAGTGTGGTATACCCCAGTAAACAATAACTGTGGTTTTGCCATCCCACGGTAAAAAATCTCTATTATTCAGCTTTTGGTAGTTTTTTCCGTAAAGAAAAACAGTAGTGTCTCCTGAATGTTGTGATACAAAAATATATCTGTTGAAAATAGTCTTGTGTAGGCCCAACATCCCAGTGTGGTTTCGCAGTTCCACGGGTCAAATCGCTGTACTATCCAGTTTTGGGCCTTTGGTATCTAAAAAAAAAGCAGTTTGAGTGTGTCGCTCACTGTTCAGCCTCAAATATCTCTATTTAAAAAAGTGTGGTATACCCAAGTAAACAATAACTGTGGTTTTGCCATCCCACGGTAAAAAATCTCTATTATTCAGCTTTTGGTAGTTTTTTCCGTAAAGAAAAACAGTAGTGTCTCCTGATTATTGTGACACAAAAATATATCTGTTGAAAATAGTCTTGTGTAGGCCCGACATCCCAGTGTGGTTTTGTAGTTCCACGGGTCAAATCGCTGTACTATCCAGTTTTGGGCCTTTGGTATCTAAAAAAAAAGCAGTTTGAGTCTGTCGCTCACTATTCAGCGGCAAATATCTCTATTTAAAAAAGTGTGGTATACCCCAGTAAACAATAATTGTGGTTTTGCCATCCCACGGTAAAAAATCTCTATTATACAGCTTTTGGTAGTTTTTTTCCGTAAAGAAAAACAGTAGTGTCTCCTGACTGTTGCGACACAAAAATATATCTGTTGAAAATAGTCTTGTGTAGGCCCGACATCCCAGTGTGGTTTCGCAGTTCCACGGGTCAAATCGCTGTACTACCAAATTTTGGGCCTTTGGTATCTATAAAAAAAGCAGCTTGAGTGTGTCGCTCACTGTTCAGCCGCAAATATCTCTATATAATAAAGTGTGGTATACCCCAGTAAACAATAACTGTGGTTTTGCCATCCCACGGTAAAAAATCTCTATTATTAAGCTTTTGGTAGTTTTTTCCGTAAAGAAAAACAGTAGTGTCTCCTGACTGTTGTGACACAAAAATATATCTGTTGAAAATAGTCTTGTGTAGGCCGGACATCCCAGTGTGGTTTCGCAGTTCCACGGGTCAAATCGCTGTACTATCCAGTTTTGGGCCTTTGGTATCTAAAAAAAAAGCAGTTTGAGTGTGTCGCTCACTGTTCAGCCGCAAATATCTCTATTTAAAAAAGTGTGGTATACCCCAGTAAACAATAACTGTGGTTTTGTCATCCCACGGTAAAAAATCTCTATTTTCAGCTTTTGGTAGTTTTTTCCGTAAAGAAAAACAGTAGTGTCTCCTGACTATTGTGACACAAAAATATATCTGTTGAAAATAGTCTTGTGTAGGCCCGACATCCCAGTGTGGTTTCGTAGTTCCACGGGTCAAATCGCTGTACTATCCAGTTTTGGGCCTTTGGTATCTAAAAAAAAAGCAGCTTGAGTGTGTCGCTCACTCTTCAGCCACAAATATCTCTATTTAATAAAGTGTGGTATACCCCAGTAAACAATAACTGTGGTTTTGCCATCCCACAGTAAAAAATCTCTATTATTCAGCTTTTGGTAGTTTTTTCCGTAAAGAAAAACGGTAGTGTCTCCTGACTGTTGTGACACAAAAATATATCTGTTGAAAATAGTCTTGTGTAGGCCCAACATCCCAGTGTGGTTTCGCAGTTCCATGGGTCAAATCGCTGTACTATCCAGTTTTGGGCCTTTGGTATCTAAAAAAAAAGCAGTTTGAGTGTGTCGCTCACTGGTCATCCGCAAATATCTCTATTTAAAAAGTGTGGTATACCCCAGTAAACAATAACTGTGGTTTTGCCATCCCACGGTAAAAAATCTCTATTATTCAGCTTTTGGTAGTTTTTTCCGTAAAGAAAAACAGTAGTGTCTCCTGACTGTTGTGACACAAAAATATATCTGTTGAAAATAGTCTTGTGTAGGCCCGACATCCCAGTGTGGTTTCGCAGTTCCACGGGTCAAATCGCTGTACTGTCCAGTTTTGGGCCTTTGGTATCTAAAAAAAAAGCAGTTTGAGTGTGTCTCTCACTGTTCAGCCGCAAATATCTCTATTTAAAAAAGTGTGGTATACCCCAGTAAACAATAACTGTGGTTTTGCCATCCCACGGTAAAAAATCTCTATTATTCAGCTTTTGGTAGTTTTTTCCGTAAAGAAAAACAGTAGTGTCTCCTGACTGTTGTGACACAAAAATATATCTGTTGAAAATAGTCTTGTGTAGGCCCGACATCCCAGTGTGGTTTCGCAGTTCCACGGGTCAAATCGCTGTACTATCCAGTTTTGTGCCTTTGGTATCTAAAAAAAAAGCAGTTTGAGTGTGTCTCTCACTGTTCAGCCGCAAATATCTCTATTTAAAAAAGTGTGGTATACCCCAGTAAACAATAACTGTGGTTTTGCCATCCCATGGTAAAAAATCTCTATTATTCAGCTTTTGGTAGTTTTTTCCGTAAAGAAAAACAGTAGTGTCTCCTGACTGTTGTGACACAAAAATATATCTGTTGAAAATAGTCTTGTGTAGGCCCGACATCCCAGTGTGGTTTCGCAGTTCCACGGGTCAAATCGCTGTACTATCCAGTTTTGGGCCTTTGGTATCTAAAAAAAAAGCAGTTTGAGTGTGTCGCTCACTGTTCAGCCGCAAATATCTCTATTTAAAAAAGTGTGGTATACCCCAGTAAACAATAACTGTGGTTTTGCCATCCCACGGTAAAAAATCTCTATTATTCAGCTTTTGGTAGTTTTTTCCGTAAAGAAAAACAGTAGTGTCTCCTGACTATTGTGACACAAAAATATATCTGTTGAAAATAGTCTTGTGTAGGCCCGACATCCCAGTGTGGTTTCGTAGTTCCATGGGTCAAATCGCTGTACTATCCAGTTTTGGGCCTTTGGTATCTAAAAAAAAAGCAGCTTGAGTGTGTCGCTCACTGTTCAGCCGCAGATATCTCTATTTAATAAAGTGTGGTATACCCCAGTAAACAATAACTGTGGTTTTGCCATCCCACGGTAAAAAATCTCTATTATTCAGCTTTTGGTAGTTTTTTCCGTAAAGAAAAACGGTAGTGTCTCCTGACTGTTGTGACACAAAAATATATCTGTTGAAAATAGTCTTGTGTAGGCCCAACATCCCAGTGTGGTTTCGCAGTTCCACGGGTCAAATCGCTGTACTATCCAGTTTTGGGCCTTTGGTATCTAAAAAAAAAGCAGTTTGAGTGTGTCGCTCACTGTTCAGCCGCAAATATCTCTATTTAAAAAAGTGTGGTATACCCCAGTAAACAATAACTGTGGTTTTGCCATCCCACGGTAAAAAATCTCTATTATTCAGCTTTTGGTAGTTTTTTCCGTAAAGAAAAACAGTAGTGTCTCCTGACTATTGTGACACAAAAATATATCTGTTGAAAATAGTCTTGTGTAGGCCCGACATCCCAGTGTGGTTTCGTAGTTCCACGGGTCAAATCGCTGTACTATCCAGTTTTGGGCCTTTGGTATCTAAAAAAAAAGCAGTTTGAGTCTGTCGCTCACTGTTCAGCGGCAAAGATCTCTATTTAAAAAAGTGTGGTATACCCCAGTAAACAATAACTGTGGTTTTGCCATCCCACGGTAAAAAATCTCTATTATTCAGCTTTTGGTAGTTTTTTCCGTAAAGAAAAACAGTAGTGTCTCCTGACTATTGTGACACAAAAATATATCTGTTGAAAATAGTCTTGTGTAGGCCCGACATCCCAGTGTGGTTTCGCAGTTCCATGGGTCAAATCGCTGTACTATCCAGTTTTGGGCCTTTGGTATCTAAAAAAAAAGCAGTTTGAGTGTGTCGCTCACTGGTCATCCGCAAATATCTCTATTTAAAAAGTGTGGTATACCCCAGTAAACAATAACTGTGGTTTTGCCATCCCACGGTAAAAAATCTCTATTATTCAGCTTTTGGTAGTTTTTTCCGTAAAGAAAAACAGTAGTGTCTCCTGACTGTTGTGACACAAAAATATATCTGTTGAAAATATTCTTGTGTAGGCCCGACATCCCAGTGTGGTTTCGCAGTTCCACGGGTCAAATCGCTGTACTGTCCAGTTTTAGGCCTTTGGTATCTAAAAAAAAAGCAGTTTGAGTGTGTCTCTCACTGTTCAGCCGCAAATATCTCTATTTAAAAAAGTGTGGTATACCCCAGTAAACAATAACTGTGGTTTTGCCATCCCACGGTAAAAAATCTCTATTATTCAGCTTTTGGTAGTTTTTTCCGTAAAGAAAAACAGTAGTGTCTCCTGACTGTTGTGACACAAAAATATATCTGTTGAAAATAGTCTTGTGTAGGCCCGACATCCCAGTGTGGTTTCGCAGTTCCACGGGTCAAATCGCTGTACTATCCAGTTTTGTGCCTTTGGTATCTAAAAAAAAAGCAGTTTGAGTGTGTCGCTCACTGTTCAGCCGCAAATATCTCTATTTAAAAAAGTGTGGTATACCCCAGTAAACAATAACTGTGGTTTTGCCATCCCACGGTAAAAAATCTCTATTATTCAGCTTTTGGTAGTTTTTTCCGTAAAGAAAAACAGTAGTGTCTCCTGACTATTGTGACACAAAAATATATCTGTTGAAAATAGTCTTGTGTAGGCCCGACATCCCAGTGTGGTTTCGTAGTTCCACGGGTCAAATCGCTGTACTATCCAGTTTTGGGCCTTTGGTATCTAAAAAAAAAGCAGTTTGAGTGTGTCGCTCACTGTTCAGCGGCAAAGATCTCTATTTAAAAAAGTGTGGTATACCCCAGTAAACAATAACTGTGGTTTTGCCATCCCACGGTAAAAAATCTCTATTATTCAGCTTTTGGTAGTTTTTTCCGTAAAGAAAAACAGTAGTGTCTCCTGACTATTGTGACACAAAAATATATCTGTTGAAAATAGTCTTGTGTAGGCCCGACATCCCAGTGTGGTTTCGTAGTTCCACGGGTCAAATCGCTGTACTATCCAGTTTTGGGCCCTTGGTATCTAAAAAAAAAGCAGTTTGAGTCTGTTGCTCACTATTCAGCGGCAAATATCTCTATTTAAAAAAGTGTGGTATACCCCAGTAAACAATAACTGTGGTTTTGCCATCCCATGGTAAAAAATCTCTATTATTCAGCTTTTGGTAGTTTTTTCCGTAAGAAAATCAGTAGTGTCTCCTGACTGTTGTGACACAAAAATATATCTGTTGAAAATAGTCTTGTGTAGACCCGACATCCCAGTGTGGTTTCGCAGTTCCACGGGTCAAATCGCTGTACTATCCAGTTTTGGGCCTTTGGTATCTAAAAAAAAAGCAGTTTGAGTGTGTCGCTCACTGGTCATCCGCAAATATCTCTATTTAAAAAGTGTGGTATACCCCAGTAAACAATAACTGTGGTTTTGCCATCCCACGGTAAAAAATCTCTATTATTCAGCTTTTGGTAGTTTTTTCCGTAAAGAAAAACAGTAGTGTCTCCTGACTGTTGTGACACAAAAATATATCTGTTGAAAATAGTCTTGTGTAGGCCCGACAACCCAGTGTGGTTTCGCAGTTCCACGGGTGAAATCGCTGTACTCTCCAGTTTTGGGCCTTTGGTATCTAAAAAAAAAGCAGTTTGAGTGTGTCGCTCACTGTTCAGCCGCAAATATCTCTATTTAAAAAAGTGTGGTATACCCCAGTAAACAATAACTGTGGTTTTGCCATCCCACGGTAAAAAATCTCTATTATTCAGCTTTTGGTAGTTTTTTCCATAAAGAAAAACAGTAGTGTCTCCTGACTAATGTGACACAAAAATATATCTGTTGAAAATAGTCTTGTGTAGGCCCGACATCCCAGTGTGGTTTCGTAGTTCCACGAGTCAAATCGCTGTACTATCCAGTTTTGGGCCTTTGGTATCTAAAAAAAAAGCAGCTTGAGTGTGTCGCTCACTGTTCAGCCGCAGATATCTCTATTTAATAAAGTGTGGTATACCCCAGTAAACAATAACTGTGGTTTTGCCATCCCACGGTAAAAAATCTCTATTATTCAGCTTTTGGTAGTTTTTTCCGTAAAGAAAAACAGTAGTGTCTCCTGACTGTTGTGACACAAAAATATATCTGTTGAAAATAGTCTTGTGTAGGCCCGACATCCCAGTGTGGTTTCGCAGTTCCATGGGTCAAATCGCTGTACTATCCAGTTTTGGGCCTTTGGTATCTAAAAAAAAAGCAGTTTGAGTGTGTCGCTCACTGGTCATCCGCAAATATCTCTATTTAAAAAGTGTGGTATACCCCAGTAAACAATAACTGTGGTTTTGCCATCCCACGGTAAAAAATCTCTATTATTCAGCTTTTGGTAGTTTTTTCCGTAAAGAAAAACAGTAGTGTCTCCTGACTGTTGTGACACAAAAATATATCTGTTGAAAATATTCTTGTGTAGGCCCGACATCCCAGTGTGGTTTCGCAGTTCCACGGGTCAAATCGCTGTACTGTCCAGTTTTGGGCCTTTGGTATCTAAAAAAAAAGCAGTTTGAGTGTGTCTCTCACTGTTCAGCCGCAAATATCTCTATTTAAAAAAGTGTGGTATACCCCAGTAAACAATAACTGTGGTTTTGCCATCCCACGGTAAAAAATCTCTATTATTCAGCTTTTGGTAGTTTTTTCCGTAAAGAAAAACAGTAGTGTCTCCTGACTGTTGTGACACAAAAATATATCTGTTGAAAATAGTCTTGTGTAGGCCCGACATCCCAGTGTGGTTTCGCAGTTCCACGGGTCAAATCGCTGTACTATCCAGTTTTGTGCCTTTGGTATCTAAAAAAAAAGCAGTTTGAGTGTGTCTCTCACTGTTCAGCCGCAAATATCTCTATTTAAAAAAGTGTGGTATACCCCAGTAAACAATAACTGTGGTTTTGCCATCCCATGGTAAAAAATCTCTATTATTCAGCTTTTGGTAGTTTTTTCCGTAAAGAAAAACAGTAGTGTCTCCTGACTGTTGTGACACAAAAATATATCTGTTGAAAATAGTCTTGTGTAGGCCCGACATCCCAGTGTGGTTTCGCAGTTCCACGGGTCAAATCGCTGTACTATCCAGTTTTGGGCCTTTGGTATCTAAAAAAAAAGCAGTTTGAGTGTGTCGCTCACTGTTCAGCCGCAAATATCTCTATTTAAAAAAGTGTGGTATACCCCAGTAAACAATAACTGTGGTTTTGCCATCCCACGGTAAAAAATCTCTATTATTCAGCTTTTGGTAGTTTTTTCCGTAAAGAAAAACAGTAGTGTCTCCTGACTATTGTGACACAAAAATATATCTGTTGAAAATAGTCTTGTGTAGGCCCGACATCCCAGTGTGGTTTCGTAGTTCCACGGGTCAAATCGCTGTACTATCCAGTTTTGGGCCTTTGGTATCTAAAAAAAAAGCAGCTTGAGTGTGTCGCTCACTGTTCAGCCGCAGATATCTCTATTTAATAAAGTGTGGTATACCCCAGTAAACAATAACTGTGGTTTTGCCATCCCACGGTAAAAAATCTCTATTATTCAGCTTTTGGTAGTTTTTTCCGTAAAGAAAAACGGTAGTGTCTCCTGACTGTTGTGACACAAAAATATATCTGTTGAAAATAGTCTTGTGTAGGCCCAACATCCCAGTGTGGTTTCGCAGTTCCACGGGTCAAATCGCTGTACTATCCAGTTTTGGGCCTTTGGTATCTAAAAAAAAAGCAGTTTGAGTGTGTCGCTCACTGTTCAGCCGCAAATATCTCTATTTAAAAAAGTGTGGTATACCCCAGTAAACAATAACTGTGGTTTTGCCATCCCACGGTAAAAAATCTCTATTATTCAGCTTTTGGTAGTTTTTTCCGTAAAGAAAAACAGTAGTGTCTCCTGACTATTGTGACACAAAAATATATCTGTTGAAAATAGTCTTGTGTAGGCCCGACATCCCAGTGTGGTTTCGTAGTTCCACGGGTCAAATCGCTGTACTATCCAGTTTTGGGCATTTGGTATCTAAAAAAAAAGCAGTTTGAGTCTGTCGCTCACTGTTCAGCGGCAAAGATCTCTATTTAAAAAAGTGTGGTATACCCCAGTAAACAATAACTGTGGTTTTGCCATCCCACGGTAAAAAATCTCTATTATTCAGCTTTTGGTAGTTTTTTCCGTAAAGAAAAACAGTAGTGTCTCCTGACTATTGTGACACAAAAATATATCTGTTGAAAATAGTCTTGTGTAGGCCCGACATCCCAGTGTGGTTTCGTAGTTCCACGGGTCAAATCGCTGTACTATCCAGTTTTGGGCCCTTGGTATCTAAAAAAAAAGCAGTTTGAGTCTGTTGCTCACTATTCAGCGGCAAATATCTCTATTTAAAAAAGTGTGGTATACCCCAGTAAACAATAACTGTGGTTTTGCCATCCCATGGTAAAAAATCTCTATTATTCAGCTTTTGGTAGTTTTTTCCGTAAGAAAATCAGTAGTGTCTCCTGACTGTTGTGACACAAAAATATATCTGTTGAAAATAGTCTTGTGTAGACCCGACATCCCAGTGTGGTTTCGCAGTTCCACGGGTCAAATCGCTGTACTATCCAGTTTTGGGCCTTTGGTATCTAAAAAAAAAGCAGTTTGAGTGTGTCGCTCACTGGTCATCTGCAAATATCTCTATTTAAAAAGTGTGGTATACCCCAGTAAACAATAACTGTGGTTTTGCCATCCCACGGTAAAAAATCTCTATTATTCAGCTTTTGGTAGTTTTTTCCGTAAAGAAAAACAGTAGTGTCTCCTGACTGTTGTGACACAAAAATATATCTGTTGAAAATAGTCTTGTGTAGGCCCGACATCCCAGTGTGGTTTCGCAGTTCCACGGGTGAAATCGCTGTACTCTCCAGTTTTGGGCCTTTGGTATCTAAAAAAAAAGCAGTTTGAGTGTGTCGCTCACTGTTCAGCCGCAAATATCTCTATTTAAAAAAGTGTGGTATACCCCAGTAAACAATAACTGTGGTTTTGCCATCCCACGGTAAAAAATCTCTATTATTCAGCTTTTGGTAGTTTTTTCCATAAAGAAAAACAGTAGTGTCTCCTGACTAATGTGACACAAAAATATATCTGTTGAAAATAGTCTTGTGTAGGCCCGACATCCCAGTGTGGTTTCGTAGTTCCACGAGTCAAATCGCTGTACTATCCAGTTTTGGGCCTTTGGTATCTAAAAAAAAAGCAGCTTGAGTGTGTCGCTCACTGTTCAGCCGCAGATATCTCTATTTAATAAAGTGTGGTATACCCCAGTAAACAATAACTGTGGTTTTGCCATCCCACGGTAAAAAATCTCTATTATTCAGCTTTTGGTAGTTTTTTCCGTAAAGAAAAACGGTAGTGTCTCCTGACTGTTGTGACACAAAAATATATCTGTTGAAAATAGTCTTGTGTAGGCCCAACATCCCAGTGTGGTTTCGCAGTTCCACGGGTCAAATCGCTGTACTATCCAGTTTTGGGCCTTTGGTATCTAAAAAAAAAGCAGTTTGAGTGTGTCGCTCACTGTTCAGCCGCAAATATCTCTATTTAAAAAAGTGTGGTATACCCCAGTAAACAATAACTGTGGTTTTGCCATCCCACGGTAAAAAATCTCTATTATTCAGCTTTTGGTAGTTTTTTCCGTAAAGAAAAACAGTAGTGTCTCCTGACTATTGTGACACAAAAATATATCTGTTGAAAATAGTCTTGTGTAGGCCCGACATCCCAGTGTGGTTTCGTAGTTCCACGGGTCAAATCGCTGTACTATCCAGTTTTGGGCCTTTGGTATCTAAAAAAAAAGCAGTTTGAGTCTGTCGCTCACTGTTCAGCGGCAAATATCTCTATTTAAAAAAGTGTGGTATACCCCAGTAAACAATAACTGTGGTTTTGCCATCCCACGGTAAAAAATCTCTATTATTCAGCTTTTGGTAGTTTTTTCCGTAAAGAAAAACAGTAGTGTCTCCTGACTATTGTGACACAAAAATATATCTGTTGAAAATAGTCTTGTGTAGGTCCGACATCCCAGTGTGGTTTCGTAGTTCCACGGGTCAAATCGCTGTACTATCCAGTTTTGGGCCCTTGGTATCTAAAAAAAAAGCAGTTTGAGTCTGTTGCTCACTATTTAGCGGCAAATATCTCTATTTAAAAAAGTGTGGTATTCCCCAGTAAACAATAACTGTGGTTTTGCCATCCCATGGTAAAAAATCTCTATTATTCAGCTTTTGGTATTTTTTTCCGTAAGAAAATCAGTAGTGTCTCCTGACTGTTGTGACACAAAAATATATCTGTTGAAAATAGTCTTGTGTAGGCCCGACATCCCAGTGTGGTTTCGCAGTTCCACGGGTCAAATCGCTGTACTATCCAGTTTTGGGCCTTTGGTATCTAAAAAAAAAGCAGTTTGAGTGTGTCGCTCACTGGTCATCCGCAAATATCTCTATTTAAAAAGTGTGGTATACCCCAGTAAACAATAACTGTGGTTTTGCCATCCCACGGTAAAAAATCTCTATTATTCAGCTTTTGGTAGTTTTTTCCGTAAAGAAAAACAGTAGTGTCTCCTGACTGTTGTGACACAAAAATATATCTGTTGAAAATAGTCTTGTGTAGGCCCGACATCCCAGTGTGGTTTCGCAGTTCCACGGGTGAAATCGCTGTACTATCCAGTTTTGGGCCTTTGGTATCTAAAAAAAAAGCAGTTTGAGTGTGTCGCTCACTGTTCAGCCGCAAATATCTCTATTTAAAAAAGTGTGGTATACCCCAGTAAACAATAACTGTGGTTTTGCCATCCCACGGTAAAAAATCTCTATTATTCAGCTTTTGGTAGTTTTTTCCGTAAAGAAAAACAGTAGTGTCTCCTGACTAATGTGACACAAAAATATATCTGTTGAAAATAGTCTTGTGTAGGCCCGACATCCCAGTGTGGTTTCGTAGTTCCACGGGTCAAATCGCTGTACTATCCAGTTTTGGGCCTTTGGTATCTAAAAAAAAAGCAGCTTGAGTGTGTCGCTCACTGTTCAGCCGCAGATATCTCTATTTAATAAAGTGTGGTATACCCCAGTAAACAATAACTGTGGTTTTGCCATCCCACGGTAAAAAATCTCTATTATTCAGCTTTTGGTAGTTTTTTCCGTAAAGAAAAATGGTAGTGTCTCCTGACTGTTGTGACACAAAAATATATCTGTTGAAAATAGTCTTGTGTAGGCCCAACATCCCAGTGTGGTTTCGCAGTTCCACGGGTCAAATCGCTGTACTATCCAGTTTTGGGCCTTTGGTATCTAAAAAAAAAGCAGTTTGAGTGTGTCGCTCACTGTTCAGCCGCAAATATCTCTATTTAAAAAAGTGTGGTATACCCCAGTAAACAATAACTGTGGTTTTGCCATCCCACGGTAAAAAATCTCTATTATTCAGCTTTTGGTAGTTTTTTCCGTAAAGAAAAACAGTAGTGTCTCCTGACTATTGTGACACAAAAATATATCTGTTGAAAATAGTCTTGTGTAGGCCCGACATCCCAGTGTGGTTTCGTAGTTCCACGGGTCAAATCGCTGTACTATCCAGTTTTGGGCCTTTGGTATCTAAAAAAAAAGCAGTTTGAGTCTGTCGCTCACTGTTCAGCCGCAAATATCTCTATTTAAAAAAGTGTGGTATACCCCAGTAAACAATAACTGTGGTTTTGCCATCCCACGGTAAAAAATCTCTATTATTCAGCTTTTGGTAGTTTTTTCCGTAAAGAAAAACAGTAGTGTCTCCTGACTATTGTGACACAAAAATATATCTGTTGAAAATAGTCTTGTGTAGGCCCGACATCCCAGTGTGGTTTCGTAGTTCCACGGTTCAAATCGCTGTACTATCCAGTTTTGGGCCCTTGGTATCTAAAAAAAAAGCAGTTTGAGTCTGTTGCTCACTATTTAGCGGCAAATATCTCTATTTAAAAAAGTGTGGCATACCCCAGTAAACAATAACTGTGGTTTTGCCATCCCATGGTAAAAAATCTCTATTATTCAGCTTTTGGTAGTTTTTTCCGTAAGAAAATCAGTAGTGTCTCCTGACTGTTGTGACACAAAATTATATCTGTTGAAAATAGTCTTGTGTAGGCCCGACATCCCAGTGTGGTTTCGCAGTTCCACGGGTCAAATCGCTGTACTATCCAGTTTTGGGCCTTTGGTATCTAAAAAAAAAGCAGTTTGAGTGTGTCGCTCACTGGTCATCCGCAAATATCTCTATTTAAAAAGTGTGGTATACCCCAGTAAACAATAACTGTGGTTTTGCCATCCCACGGTAAAAAATCTCTATTATTCAGCTTTTGGTAGTTTTTTCCGTAAAGAAAAACAGTAGTGTCTCCTGACTGTTGTGACACAAAAATATATCTGTTGAAAATAGTCTTGTGTAGGCCCGACATCCCAGTGTGGTTTCGCAGTTCCACGGGTGAAATCGCTGTACTATCCAGTTTTGGGCCTTTGGTATCTAAAAAAAAAGCAGTTTGAGTGTGTCGCTCACTGTTCAGCCGCAAATATCTCTATTTAAAAAAGTGTGGTATACCCCAGTAAACAATAACTGTGGTTTTGCCATCCCACGGTAAAAAATCTCTATTATTCAGCTTTTGGTAGTTTTTTCCGTAAAGAAAAACAGTAGTGTCTCCTGACTAATGTGACACAAAAATATATCTGTTGAAAATAGTCTTGTGTAGGCCCGACATCCCAGTGTGGTTTCGTAGTTCCACGGGTCAAATCGCTGTACTATCCAGTTTTGGGCCTTTGGTATCTAAAAAAAAAGCAGCTTGAGTGTGTCGCTCACTGTTCAGCCGCAAATATCTCTATTTAATAAAGTGTGGTATACCCCAGTAAACAATAACTGTGGTTTTGCCATCCCACGGTAAAAAATCTCTATTATTCAGCTTTTGGTAGTTTTTTCCGTAAAGAAAAATGGTAGTGTCTCCTGACTGTTGTGACACAAAAATATATCTGTTGAAAATAGTCTTGTGTAGGCCCAACATCCCAGTGTGGTTTCGCAGTTCCACAGGTCAAATCGCTGTACTATCCAGTTTTGGGCCTTTGGTATCTAAAAAAAAAGCAGTTTGAGTGTGTCGCTCACTGTTCAGCCGCAAATATCTCTATTTAAAAAAGTGTGGTATACCCCAGTAAACAATAACTGTGGTTTTGCCATCCCATGGTAAAAAATCTCTATTATTCAGCTTTTGGTAGTTTTTTCCGTAAGAAAATCAGTAGTGTCTCCTGACTGTTGTGACACAAAAATATATCTGTTGAAAATAGTCTTGTGTAGGCCCGACATCCCAGTGTGGTTTCACAGTTCCACGGGTCAAATCGCTGTACTATCCAGTTTTGGGCCTTTGGTATCTAAAAAAAAAGCAGTTTGAGTGTGTCGCTCACTGGTCATCCGCAAATATCTCTATTTAAAAAGTGTGGTATACCCCAGTAAACAATAACTGTGGTTTTGCCATCCCACGGTAAAAAATCTCTATTATTCAGCTTTTGGTAGTTTTTTCCGTAAAGAAAAACAGTAGTGTCTCCTGATTATTGTGACACAAAAATATATCTGTTGAAAATAGTCTTGTGTAGGCCCGACATCCCAGTGTGGTTTCGTAGTTCCACGGGTGAAATCGCTGTACTATCCAGTTTTGGGCCTTTGGTATCTAAAAAAAAAGCAGTTTGAGTGTGTCGCTCACTGTTCAGCCGCAAATATCTCTATTTAAAAAAGTGTGGTATACCCCAGTAAACAATAACTGTGGTTTTGCCATCCCACGGTAAAAAATCTCTATTATTCAGCTTTTGGTAGTTTTTTCCGTAAAGAAAAACAGTAGTGTCTCCTGACTAATGTGACACAAAAATATATCTGTTGAAAATAGTCTTGTGTAGGCCCGACATCCCAGTGTGGTTTCGTAGTTCCACGGGTCAAATCGCTGTACTATCCAGTTTTGGGCCTTTGGTATCTAAAAAAAAAGCAGCTTGAGTGTGTCTCTCACTGTTCAGCCGCAGATATCTCTATTTAATAAAGTGTGGTATACCCCAGTAAACAATAACTGTGGTTTTGCCATCCCACGGTAAAAAATCTCTATTATTCAGCTTTTGGTAGTTTTTTCCGTAAAGAAAAATGGTAGTGTCTCCTGACTGTTGTGACACAAAAATATATCTGTTGAAAATAGTCTTGTGTAGGCCCAACATCCCAGTGTGGTTTCGCAGTTCCACGGGTCAAATCGCTGTACTATCCAGTTTTGGGCCTTTGGTATCTAAAAAAAAAGCAGTTTGAGTGTGTCGCTCACTGTTCAGCCGCAAATATCTCTATTTAAAAAAGTGTGGTATACCCCAGTAAACAATAACTGTGGTTTTGCCATCCCACGGTAAAAAATCTCTATTATTCAGCTTTTGGTAGTTTTTTCCGTAAAGAAAAACAGTAGTGTCTCCTGACTATTGTGACACAAAAATATATCTGTTGAAAATAGTCTTGTGTAGGCCCGACATCCCAGTGTGGTTTCGTAGTTCCACGGGTCAAATCGCTGTACTATCCAGTTTTGGGCCTTTGGTATCTAAAAAAAAAGCAGTTTGAGTCTGTCGCTCACTGTTCAGCGGCAAATATCTCTATTTAAAAAAGTGTGGTATACCCCAGTAAACAATAACTGTGGTTTTGCCATCCCACGGTAAAAAATCTCTATTATTCAGCTTTTGGTAGTTTTTTCCGTAAAGAAAAACAGTAGTGTCTCCTGACTATTGTGACACAAAAATATATCTGTTGAAAATAGTCTTGTGTAGGCCCGACATCCCAGTGTGGTTTCGTAGTTCCACGGTTCAAATCGCTGTACTATCCAGTTTTGGGCCCTTGGTATCTAAAAAAAAAGCAGTTTGAGTCTGTTGCTCACTATTTAGCGGCAAATATCTCTATTTAAAAAAGTGTGGCATACCCCAGTAAACAATAACTGTGGTTTTGCCATCCCACGGTAAAAAATCTCTATTATTCAGCTTTTGGTAGTTTTTTCCGTAAAGAAAAATGGTAGTGTCTCCTGACTGTTGTGACACAAAAATATATCTGTTGAAAATAGTCTTGTGTAGGCCCAACATCCCAGTGTGGTTTCGCAGTTCCACAGGTCAAATCGCTGTACTATCCAGTTTTGGGCCTTTGGTATCTAAAAAAAAAGCAGTT
Source organism: Phyllobates terribilis (assembly GCF_046119375.1). Taxonomy (NCBI): domain Eukaryota; kingdom Metazoa; phylum Chordata; class Amphibia; order Anura; family Dendrobatidae; genus Phyllobates; species Phyllobates terribilis. Next base: position 336,150,267 of record NW_027362762.1, read on the forward strand.
TGAGTGTGTCGCTCACTGTTCAGCCGCAAATATCTCTATTTAAAAAAGTGTGGTATACCCCAGTAAACAATAACTGTGGTTTTGCCATCCCATGGTAAAAAATCTCTATTATTCAGCTTTTGGTAGTTTTTTCCGTAAGAAAATCAGTAGTGTCTCCTGACTGTTGTGACACAAAAATATATCTGTTGAAAATAGTCTTGTGTAGGCCCGACATCCCAGTGTGGTTTCACAGTTCCACGGGTCAAATCGCTGTACTATCCAGTTTTGGGCCTTTGGTATCTAAAAAAAAAGCAGTTTGAGTGTGTCGCTCACTGGTCATCCGCAAATATCTCTATTTAAAAAGTGTGGTATACCCCAGTAAACAATAACTGTGGTTTTGCCATCCCACGGTAAAAAATCTCTATTATTCAGCTTTTGGTAGTTTTTTCCGTAAAGAAAAACAGTAGTGTCTCCTGACTGTTGTGACACAAAAATACATCTGTTGAAAATAGTCTTGTGTAGGCCCGACATCCCAGTGTGGTTTCGCAGTTCCACGGGTCAAATCACTGTACTATCCAGTTTTGGGCCTTTGGTATCTAAAAAAAAAAGCAGTTTGAGTGTGTCGCTCACTGTTCAGCCGCAAATATCTCTATTTAAAAAAGTGTGGTATACCCCAGTAAACAATAACTGTGGTTTTGCCATCCCACGGTAAAAAATCTCTATTATTCAGCTTTTGGTAGTTTTTTCCGTAAAGAAAAACAGTAGTGTCTCCTGATTATTGTGACACAAAAATATATCTGTTGAAAATAGTCTTGTGTAGGCCCGACATCCCAGTGTGGTTTCGTAGTTCCACGGGTCAAATCGCTGTACTATCCAGTTTTGGGCCTTTGGTATCTAAAAAAAAAGCAGTTTGAGTGTGTCGCTCACTGGTCATCCGCAAATATCTCTATTTAAAAAGTGTGGTATACCCCAGTAAACAATAACTGCGGTTTTGCCATCCCACGGTAAAAAATCTCTATTATTCAGCTTTTGGTAGTTTTTTCCGTAAAGAAAAACAGTAGTGTCTCCTGACTGTTGTGACACAAAAATATATCTGTTGAAAATAGTCTTGTGTAGGCCCGACATCCCAGTGTGGTTTCGCAGTTCCACGGGTCAAATCACTGTACTATCCAGTTTTGGGCCTTTGGTATCTAAAAAAAAAGGAGTTTGAGTGTGTCGCTCACTGTTCAGCCGCAAATATCTCTATTTAAAAAAGTGTGGTATACCCCAGTAAACAATAACTGTGGTTTTGCCATCCCACGGTAAAAAATCTCTATTATTCAGCTTTTGGTCGATTTTTCCGTAAAGAAAAACAGTAGTGTCTCCTGATTATTGTGACACAAAAATATATCTGTTGAAAATAGTCTTGTGTAGGCCCGACATCCCATTGTGGTTTCGTAGTTCCACGGGTCAAATCGCTGTACTATCCAGTTTTGGGCCTTTGGTATCTAAAAAAAAAGCAGCTTGAGTGTGTCGCTCACTGTTCAGCCGCAGATATCTCTATTTAATAAAGTGTGGTATACCCCAGTAAACAATAACTGTGGTTTTGCCATCCCACGGTAAAAAATCTCTATTATTCAGCTTTTGGTAGTTTTTTCCGTAAAGAAAAATGGTAGTGTCTCCTGACTGTTGTGACACAAAAATATATCTGTTGAAAATAGTCTTGTGTAGGCCCAACATCCCAGTGTGGTTTCGCAGTTCCACAGGTCAAATCGCTGTACTATCCAGTTTTGGGCCTTTGGTATCTAAAAAAAAAGCAGTTTGAGTGTGTCGCTCACTGTTCAGCCGCAAATATCTCTATTTAAAAAAGTGTGGTATACCCCAGTAAACAATAACTGTGGTTTTGCCATCCCATGGTAAAAAATCTCTATTATTCAGCTTTTGGTAGTTTTTTCCGTAAGAAAATCAGTAGTGTCTCCTGACTGTTGTGACACAAAAATATATCTGTTGAAAATAGTCTTGTGTAGGCCCGACATCCCAGTGTGGTTTCACAGTTCCACGGGTCAAATCGCTGTACTATCCAGTTTTGGGCCTTTGGTATCTAAAAAAAAAGCAGTTTGAGTGTGTCGCTCACTGGTCTTCCGCAAATATCTCTATTTAAAAAGTGTGGTATACCCCAGTAAACAATAACTGTGGTTTTGCCATCCCACGGTAAAAAATCTCTATTATTCAGCTTTTGGTAGTTTTTTCCATAAAGAAAAACAGTAGTGTCTCCTGACTGTTGTGACACAAAAATATATCTGTTGAAAATAGTCTTGTGTAGGCCCGACATCCCAGTGTGGTTTCGCAGTTCCACGGGTCAAATCACTGTACTATCCAGTTTTGGGCCTTTGGTATCTAAAAAAAAAAGCAGTTTGAGTGTGTCGCTCACTGTTCAGCCGCAAATATCTCTATTTAAAAAAGTCTGGTATACCCCAGTAAACAATAACTGTGGTTTTGCCATCCCACGGTAAAAAATCTCTATTATTCAGCTTTTGGTAGTTTTTTCCGTAAAGAAAAACAGTAGTGTCTCCTGATTATTGTGACACAAAAATATATCTGTTGAAAATAGTCTTGTGTAGGCCCGACATCCCAGTGTGGTTTCGTAGTTCCACGGGTCAAATCGCTGTACTATCCAGTTTTGGGCCTTTGGTATCTAAAAAAAAAGCAGTTTGAGTGTGTCGCTCACTGGTCATCCGCAAATATCTCTATTTAAAAAGTGTGGTATACCCCAGTAAACAATAACTGTGGTTTTGCCATCCCACGGTAAAAAATCTCTATTATTCAGCTTTTGGTAGTTTTTTCCGTAAAGAAAAACAGTAGTGTCTCCTGACTGTTGTGACACAAAAATATATCTGTTGAAAATAGTCTTGTGTAGGCCCGACATCCCAGTGTGGTTTCGCAGTTCCACGGGTCAAATCACTGTACTATCCAGTTTTGGGCCTTTGGTATCTAAAAAAAAAAGCAGTTTGAGTGTGTCGCTCACTGTTCAGCCGCAAATATCTCTATTTAAAAAAGTCTGGTATACCCCAGTAAACAATAACTGTGGTTTTGCCATCCCACGGTAAAAAATCTCTATTATTCAGCTTTTGGTAGTTTTTTCCGTAAAGAAAAACAGTAGTGTCTCCTGATTATTGTGACACAAAAATATATCTGTTGAAAATAGTCTTGTGTAGGCCCGACATCCCAGTGTGGTTTCGTAGTTCCACGGGTCAAATCGCTGTACTATCCAGTTTTGGGCCTTTGGTATCTAAAAAAAAAGCAGTTTGAGTGTGTCGCTCACTGGTCATCCGCAAATATCTCTATTTAAAAAGTGTGGTATACCCCAGTAAACAATAACTGTGGTTTTGCCATCCCACGGTAAAAAATCTCTATTATTCAGCTTTTGGTAGTTTTTTCCGTAAAGAAAAACAGTAGTGTCTCCTGACTGTTGTGACACAAAAATATATCTGTTGAAAATAGTCTTGTGTAGGCCCGACATCCCAGTGTGGTTTCGCAGTTCCACGGGTCAAATCACTGTACTATCCAGTTTTGGGCCTTTGGTATCTAAAAAAAAAGGAGTTTGAGTGTGTCGCTCACTGTTCAGCCGCAAATATCTCTATTTAAAAAAGTGTGGTATACCCCAGTAAACAATAACTGTGGTTTTGCCATCCCACGGTAAAAAATCTCTATTATTCAGCTTTTGGTAGATTTTTCCGTAAAGAAAAACAGTAGTGTCTCCTGATTATTGTGACACAAAAATATATCTGTTGAAAATAGTCTTGTGTAGGCCCGACATCCCAGTGTGGTTTCGTAGTTCCACGGGTCAAATCGCTGTACTATCCAGTTTTGGGCCTTTGGTATCTAAAAAAAAAGCAGTTTGAGTCTGTCGCTCACTATTCAGCGGCAAATATCTCTATTTAAAAAAGTGTGGAATACCCCAGTAAACAATAACTGTGGTTTTGCCATCCCACGGTAAAAAATCTCTATTATTCAGCTTTTGGTAGTTTTTTCCGTAAAGAAAAACAGTAGTGTCTCCTGACTGTTGTGACACAAAAATATATCTTTTGAAAATAGTCTTGTGTAGGCCCGACATCCCAGTGTGGTTTCGCAGTTCCACGGGTCAAATCGCTGTACTATCCAGTTTTGGGCCTTTGGTATCTAAAAAAAAAGCAGTTTGAGTGTGTCGCTCACTGTTCAGCCGCAAATATCTCTATTTAAAAAAGTGTGGTATACCCCAGTAAACAATAACTGTGGTTTTGCCATCCCATGGTAAAAAATCTCTATTATTCAGCTTTTGGTAGTTTTTTTCCGTAAAGAAAAACAGTAGTGTCTCCTGACTGTTGTGACACAAAAATATATCTGTTGAAAATAGTCTTGTGTAGGCCCGACATCCCAGTGTGGTTTCGCAGTTCCACGGGTCAAATCGCTGTACTATCCAGTTTTGGGCCTTTGGTATCTAAAAAAAAAGCAGTTTGAGTGTGTCGCTCACTGTTCAGCCGCAAATATCTCTATTTAAAAAAGTGTGGTATACCCCAGTAAACAATAACTGTGGTTTTGCCATCCCACGGTAAAAAATCTCTATTATTCAGCTTTTGGTAGTTTTTTTCTGTAAAGAAAAACAGTAGTGTCTCCTGACTGTTGTGACACAAAAATATATCTGTTGAAAATAGTCTTGTGTAGGCCCGACATCCCAGTGTGGTTTCGCAGTTCCAAGGGTCAAATCGCTGTACTACCAAATTTTGGGCCTTTGGTATCTAAAAAAAAAGCAGCTTGACTGTGTCGCTCACTGTTCAGCCGCAAATATCTCTATTTAATAAAGTGTGGTATACCCCAGTAAACTATAACTGTGGTTTTGCCATCCCACGGTAAAAAATCTCTATTATTCAGCTTTTGGTAGTTTTTTCCGTAAAGAAAAACAGTAGTGTCTCCTGACTGTTGTGACACAAAAATATATCTGTTGAAAATAGTCTTGTGTAGGCCCGACATCCCAGTGTGGTTTCGCAGTTCCACGGGTCAAATCGCTGTACTATCCAGTTTTGGGCCTTTGGTATATAAAAAAAAGGCAGTTTGAGTGTGTCGCTCACTGTTCAGCCGCAAATATCTCTATTTAAAAAAGTGTGGTATACCCCAGTAAACAATAACTGTGGTTTTGCCATCCGACGGTAAAAAATCTCTATTATTCAGCTTTTGGTAGTTTTTTCCGTAAAGAAAAACAGTAGTGTCTCCTGACTATTGTGACACAAAAATATATCTGTTGAAAATAGTCTTGTGTAGGCCCGACATCCCAGTGTGGTTTCGTAGTTCCACGGGTCAAATCGCTGTACTATCCAGTTTTGGGCCTTTGGTATCTAAAAAAAAAGCAGCTTGAGTGTGTCGCTCACTGTTCAGCCGCAAATATCTCTATTTAATAAAGTGTGGTATACCCCAGTAAACAATAACTGTGGTTTTGCCATCCCACGGTAAAAAATCTCTATTATTCAGCTTTTGGTAGTTTTTTCCGTAAAGAAAAATGGTAGTGTCTCCTGACTGTTGTGACACAAAAATATATCTGTTGAAAATAGTCTTGTGTAGGCCCGACATCCCAGTGTGGTTTCGCAGTTCCACGGGTCAAATCGCTGTACTATCCAGTTTTGGGCCTTTGGTATGTAAAAAAAAAGGAGTTTGAGTGTGTCGCTCACTGTTCAGCCGCAAATATCTCTATTTAAAAAAGTGTGGTATACCCCAGTAAACAATAACTGTGGTTTTGCCATCCCACGGTAAAAAATCTCTATTATTCAGCTTTTGGTAGTTTTTTCCGTAAAGAAAAACAGTAGTGTCTCCTGACTATTGTGACACAAAAATATATCTGTTGAAAATAGTCTTGTGTAGGCCCGACATCCCAGTGTGGTTTCGTAGTTCCACGGGTCAAATCGCTGTACTATCCAGTTTTGGGCCTTTGGTATCTAAAAAAAAAGCAGTTTGAGTCTGTCGCTCACTGTTCAGCGGCAAATATCTCTATTTAAAAAAGTGTGGTACACCCCAGTAAACAATAACTGTGGTTTTGCCATCCCACGGTAAAAAATCTCTATTATTCAGCTTTTGGTAGTTTTTTCCGTAAAGAAAAACAGTAGTGTCTCCTGACTGTTGTGACACAAAAATATATCTGTTGAAAATAGTCTTGTGTAGGCCCGACATCCCAGTGTGGTTTCGCAGTTCCACGGGTCAAATCGCTCTACTATCCAGTTTTGGGCCTTTGGTATCTAAAAAAAAAGCAGTTTGAGTGTGTCGCTCACTGTTCAGCCGCAAATATCTCTATTTAAAAAAGTGTGGTATACCCCAGTAAACAATAACTGTGGTTTTGCCATCCCACGGTAAAAAATCTCTATTATTCAGCTTTTGGTAGTTTTTTCCGTAAAGAAAAACAGTAGTGTCTCCTGACTATTGTGACACAAAAATATATCTGTTGAAAATAGTCTTGTGTAGGCCCGACATCCCAGTGTGGTTTCGTAGTTCCACGGGTCAAATCGCTGTACTATCCAGTTTTGGGCCTTTGGTATCTAAAAAAAAAGCAGTTTGAGTCTGTCGCTCACTATTCAGGGGCAAATATCTCTATTTAAAAAAGTGTGGTATACCCCAGTAAACAATAACTGTGGTTTTGCCATCCCATGGTAAAAAATCTCTATTATTCAGCTTTTGGTAGTTTTTTCCGTAAGAAAAACAGTAGTGTCTCCTGACTGTTGTGACACAAAAATATATCTGTTGAAAATAGTCTTGTGTAGGCCCGACATCCCAGTGTGGTTTCGCAGTTCCACGGGTCAAATCGCTGTACTATCCAGTTTTGGGCCTTTGGTATCTAAAAAAAAAGCAGTTTAAGTGTGTCGCTCACTGTTCAGCCGCAAATATCTCTATTTAAAAAAGTGTGGTATACCCCAGTAAACAATAACTGTGGTTTTGCCATCCCACGGTAAAAAATCTCTATTATTCAGCTTTTGGTAGTTTTTTTCCGTAAAGAAAAACAGTAGTGTCTCCTGACTGTTGTGCCACAAAAATATATCTGTTGAAAATAGTCTTGTGTAGGCCCGACATCCCAGTGTGGTTTCGCAGTTCCACGGGTCAAATCGCTGTACTACCAAATTTTGGGCCTTTGGTATCTAAAAAAAAAGCAGCTTGAGTGTTTCGCTCACTGTTCAGCCGCAAATATCTCTATTTAAAAAAGTGTGGTATACCCCAGTAAACAATAACTGTGGTTTTGCCATCCCACGGTAAAAAATCTCTATTATTCAGCTTTTGGTAGTTTTTTCCGTAAAGAAAAACAGTAGTGTCTCCTGACTGTTGTGACACAAAAATATATCTGTTGAAAATAGTCTTGTGTGGGCCCGACATCCCAGTGTGGTTTCGCAGTTCCACGGGTCAAATCGCTGTACTATCCAGTTTTGGGCCTTTGGTATCTAAAAAAAAAGCAGTTTGAGTGTGTCGCTCACTGTTCAGCCGCAAATATCTCTATTTAAAAAAGTGTGGTATACCCCAGTAAACAATAACTGTGGTTTTGCCATCCCACGGTAAAAAATCTCTATTATTCAGCTTTTGAAAGTTTTTTCCGTAAAGAAAAACAGTAGTGTCTCCTGACTATTGTGACACAAAAAATATATCTGTTGAAAATAGTCTTGTGTAGGCCCGACATCCCAGTGTGGTTTCGTAGTTCCACGGGTCAAATCACTGTACTATCCAGTTTTGGGCCTTTGGTATCTAAAAAAAAAAAGCAGTTTGAGTGTGTCGCTCACTGTTCAGCCGCAAATATCTCTATTTAGAAAAGTGTGGTATACCCCAGTAAACAATAACTGTGGTTTTGGTATCCCACGGTAAAAAGTCTCTATTATTCAGCTTTTGGTAGTTTTTTCCGTAAAGAAAAACAGTAGTGTCTCCTGACTGTTGTGACACAAAAATATATTTGTTGAAAATAGTCTTGTGTAGGCCCGATATCCCAGTGTGGTTTCGCAGTTCCACGGGTCAAATCGCTGTACTATCCAGTTTTGGGCCTTTGGTATCAAAAAAAAAAGCAGTTTGAGTGTGTCGCTCACTGTTCAGCCGCAAATATCTCTATTTAAAAAAGTGGGGTATACCCCAGTAAACAATAACTGTGGTTTTGCCATCCCACGGTAAAAAATCTCTATTATTCAGCTTTTGGTAGTTTTTTCCGTAAAGTAAAACAGTAGTGTCTCCTGACTGTTGTGACACAAAAATATATCTGTTGAAAATAGTCTTGTGTAGGCCCGAGTAGTGTTGAGCCACCCCCGTAGTGTTCGAGTTCGGTTCTGTTCGTCGAACACCTTCGAACACCGTTAAAACCAATGGCAAGCAAACAAAAACACATAGAAACACATAGAAAACACCTTCAAAGGTGTCCAAAAGCTGACAAACTGCTCAGAAGACACAACTAACACATGGAAAAGTGACAAGTACATATAGTCATGCGAAAAGAAAAGAGGTGGAGGAGTAAAAGGAGGGGGAGACACAGATATAGGCATGTCATGCCCTTCTAAAATCCAAAAAGTGAGAAGCCGACACGTTCAGTCCGCTCCTGCCCGTGCCACCTCCGTGTCGCCGGGTTTGTGCCAGAGCCGCGGTGAACCCTGACGGCCAGCCCCCCTCTCCCAATACTGGTGCCTGTCCGCTGGTGGGTCGAGCGAGCCCCCCTGTGGTGGAGGCAGCTCTAAGCTTTTTAATTTAAATTGTCTCTCTAATTTGAATAAATACACTTTAAATCCATTTACAAGGATCTATTGGAGGGCAAGTCTCATGCCAGCAGCCGCGTAATTCCAGCTCCAGTAGCGTCCACTAAAGCTGCTGCAGTTGAAAAGCTTTTATAAGGATCGAGCTCGGCTGTCCACCGCAAGGCATCCTACTGCCAGTCCGAGCCCCTATGCCTTGGGGTGCCTCCTGATGCTCTTCACTGAGTATCCCGTGGTCCCGAAGCATTTCCTTTGAAAAAATGAAGTGTCCAAACTACAGGTGGTGTAGCTTGCTTAACAGCCGGGATAATCCGCTGACTAGCAGACACTGCTACTAGGCACAAAGTATTTCCTGCGCTAGATGCAGTTAAAAATTTGTAATTAGATACTCTCGTTGGATGCTGAGAAAGCATTCCATAGAGTCTCCTGGCACGCCATATATGATTCTCTTAAAAAGCTTGGGGTAGGGGTCTAGGGGACCCTTTTATAGCCAAAATCACGGCCCTGTATCGCAATACGTCACCTAGGCTGAAGATAAATGGAACTGTAGCACCCTGAGGGCTCGGTTGCTACAGAGGTATTGCACCTCACCCAGAGGTGTGATATCTCACTCTCAGGTAAGGATGTAGTGTGGATCAGGACCCGACACCTGCATGCATTACACCACATTGCCGTGGGGCAGGGCGACCAATATGCCCCTGAGATGGGCACGACAGTCCCTGTCCCTGGCTGGAGTGGGGGGAGGGAACACTGAGGAAGGGGAACCCTGTAGTGCAGGAGCAGGGAGGAAGCAGTTCCTGGGTGCATTGAGAAGGGAGTATAAAAGGTGGGCACCATCTTAGTTCAGTGCAGAGAAGTCTGAGCAGAAGTGGCAGGGAGCAGGGGCTCTGCATGATCTCTGCTCCGGAGGCGGGCCTAGTAATAGAGGCCCAGGCCTGGAAGAGGGAGAAGGAAGGAAGAGGAGCGGAGAAGGCTCCAGGAACGAGGAACGAAGGGATCTCAGGGGTGCGGACGGGCGAGTCGCCACCGCACGCCCGAATCCACCTGTGTGGAGGGGTCAGGCCAAAGGGGGAGACCGGTCCCCGAAACTAGTGGAGGCAGGAAACGACCCTCAGCTAGAAACAGGAGGCTGTGACATTTTATGTGGCGCAGCCCCTCGCTACACCCGCTAGGAAGGCACCACATAGGGTCAGGGAAACTGGCGCCAAGTTTACCAAGAGGAGGCCCGAGGCAGCTGGACAGAAGGGTTGGTAAGAAAGGCCAGACAAAGGACACACAAAGGGGGTCCTGTGAAGCACTCCAAAGTTATCTGGGAGTTGTCTGAGCCCCTCACCTGGTGAGCACAGTACGACGTGGGCAGCCGTTACCTGCAGACGTGGTCTGGATAATAAGAACTGTGAGTAAAGGCCCTGGACTGCATCACTGACTCCGTGTCATTACTGCTGCTGCCCTGCACCATCACCCCCATCCTCCGCATACACTGCCCTGAGGCTATACTCCTCCCGTGGGGAGTTATGCTACGCTCTGCTGCACCCACAACACCAGCCTCAGCGGTCTGCCCTGGAGCGGCGGTTCACTCTGACCGCAATCCACGGGTGGCGTAGTCGGACATTTAAACATCAAAACCACATAAATAGTTACGCCACTGGTTTGACCGCCCTGAGCCACGGAACCGGGTTGCCGCCACGGAGACTACAACCACCAGCATCCACCAAAAGGGTCCGGCTCCGGGTGTCCCAAGGCCCAGGGGGCGCGTCAGAACATTTTCATCACCTTTCACAATCACCAATGGGACAAGGCAGGGATGTTCTCTGTCCCCTCTCTTATACATCCTAGTGGCGGAGCACCTGCTCTCATCAATTCGCCATAACCCCAATATTAGGTGGATTGAGGTGGGAGGCACCGAGTACAAGTGCTCTCTATTTGCTGATGATGTCCTAGTATATATCACTCAATCATATATATCCATCCATGCTGTTATGGCTGAAATAGATCACTTTGTTACATGGTCAAATTTTAAAATCAATGCAGCGAAGTCTGAGGCCCTTGATGTCTCCCTCCCCAAATCCATATAGGATTCCATCCAGTCCAACTTTCCCTTTGCCTGGCCCTCACAGGGTATCAAATACTTAGGAATTCCTATTCATAGAGACCTCTCCCATCTATGTTATCTTAATTTTGGGCCCTTTATTGAACAACTCCATACAGACCACGGTTGGCAAGTTAGAACTGTAAGATTCACTACGTGAACCACTGGTGTTTTGTGGAAAAGCACATGTACACTGTGTTCCAAATTATTATGCAAAAAGTGTTTAGGAGTGATAAGTGAAGAATTTGTTTGTTTGTCAGTTAAACTCATTGATGGTGATGTGTGTCAGGGCTCTTTATATCACTGTAAGCAATTGCAGACACCTGTGCTAATTAGTTTGGCAGGTGTGTCCAATGAAAGGCAAGACTACTTAAGAAGGCTGTCTCACATTATTAAGCAGCCTACATTTTCTGCCAAAATGGGAAAGAAAAAGGATGTGTCGGCTGCTGAGAAGCAACAAATTGTGGAGTGTTTAGGTCAAGGCATGACTACAATCAACATTGTGCGATGATCAGGATGAAGTGTCTTGGCAATCAAGAAGTATGTAGCTGATTCACAGTACACACGTGTGCGTGCTGATAAGGGCAAATTGAGGACTCTTTCCTACAGGCAATTACGTCAGGTTGAAAGAGCAGCGGCAAAAAAGCCTTGTCATAGCAGCAGACAAGTTTTTGAAGCTGCTTGTGCCTCCAACGTCCCCCGAACAACAAGATGCAGGGTCCTTCAGAGGTTTGCAGCTGTGCATACGCCATCCTGTCGACCTCCTCTATCCACTTCACACAAGCAGAAACGGCTCCAGTGGGCCAAACATTACATGAAGACTGATTTCAAAACTGTTTTGTTCACGGATGAGTGCCGTGCAGCGCTCGATGGTCCAGATGGATGGAGTGGAGGATGGCTGGTTGATGGACACCCCACGCAAACACGGCTACAGCGCCAACAAGGAGGAGGTGGAGTAATGTTTTGGGCTGGAATCATGGGGAGAGAGATTGTCGGCCCCTTTAGGATCCCTGAAGGCGCTAAAGTTGAACTCCCTAATGTATGTGGATTTTCCCAAACAGCACTTCCTGCCATGGTTCAAGAAGAAGAACCGTGTATTTCACAGCAAGATCATTTTTCTGCATGATAATGCACCATCTCATGCTGCACATAAAACATCTGCATCTCTGGCTGATATGGGCATAAAAGGGGACAAACTTATGGTGTGACCCCCATGCTCCCCTGACCTCTACCCCATTCAGAACCTTTGGAGCATCATTAAAAGGAGTGTCTATGATGGTGGGAGGCAGTTCACATCTAAGCAACAGCTCTGGGAGGGTATTCTGTCCTCATGCAAAACAATTGAAGCAGAAACCATCCAAAACCTGACAAATTCAATGGACGAGAGAGTTCAGAAGCTCCTTTCGAACAAGGGGTCCTATGTGAAAATGTAACATCACCTAGAATAAAGTTTTGAGTTGAAAACTGTTTGATTTCAGTTGCTAACTAGTGTTGAGCCACCCCCGTAGTGTTCGGGTTCGGTTCGGTTCGTCGAACACCGGGATGTTCGAGGAACTGTTCGTCGAACTGTTCGTCGAACACCTTAGAACACTGTCGAACACCGTTAAAACCAATGGCAGGCAAACAAAAACACATAGAAACACATAGAAAACACCTGCAAAGGTGTCCAAAAGCTGACAAACTGCTCAGAAGACACTCTCTTTAAAAAAGCCGGCCGGCAAATTCAGCAGCGGCATACACCGGTACCCGACAATTTAGACAAGAAGGAATAGAGCATCACACATAGATTAGATAGATAGAAACATGTCAGTCACACATATAAGAAGCACAGTGACAGTGTTGGTTACTGCACTTGTCATTTAGTGTAAAGGATTTATTAAAAAAAATATTAGTGTTTTCATGCACCGTCTCTTTAAAAAAGCCGGCCGGCAATTCAGCATCTGTACCCGACAATTTAGAACAGAAAGAATAGAGCTTCACACATAGATTAGATAGATAGAAACATGTCAGTCACATATATAATAAGTACAGTGATAGTGTTGCTTACTGTACTTGTCATTTAGTGTAAAGGATTTATTTAAAAAAATAATAGTGTTTTCATGCACTGTCTCTTTAAAAAAGCCGGCCGGCAATTCAGCAGCGGTACCCGACAATTTAGAACAGAAAGATAGAGCATCACACATAGATTAGATAGATAGAAACATGTCAGTCACATATATATGAAGTACAGTGATAGTGTTGGTTACTGTACTTGTCATTTAGTATTAAAATAAAGGATTTATTATTAAAAAAGTTGGCGTGGGGTTCCCCTTAATTTTAGGCTCTAGCGGAGGTTAAGCAGACGGCTGGGGCAGATGTTTGAAGCCTGGGAAGGGGGTAATACCCACGGAGCTTCCCAGGCTACTAATATCAGCCCCCAGCTGAATACATAGCCTTTACTAGCTATTAAAATGGGGGACCCCCCAAAAAAAATGACGTGGGGTCCCCCCTAATTTAATAGCTAGCAAAGGCTAGGCAGACAGCTGGGGGCTGATATTAATAGCCCAGGAAGGGAGCCATGAATATTGGCCCCCTCCCAGGCTAGAAACACCAGCCGTCAGCCGCCCCAGAAATGGCGCATTCATAGGATGCGCCAATTCTGGCACTTAGCCTCGCTCTTCCACGCTGCCCTGGTGCGGTGGCAGGGGGTAATAGGGTTGGGGTTGATGTCAGCTTATAATGCCAGCTGACATCAAGCCCAGGTTAGTAATGGAGAGGCGTCTATAAGACACCCCCATTACTAACCCCATAGTCAAAGTTAAAAAAAACACAAACACCCAGAATAAAGTCCTTTAATTGAAATAAAGACACAATCCTTTATTGTTCTAAATTAAACCATACTTACCATCACGCCCATTCCAGCTGAAGCCAACGATCTCCTGCAATAAAAGAAAAATAATAAAGCAACCTCATCCTTACCTTTCCATGGTTCCCACGACAGCTTCAGCTCTGCTACATCGAGATGACAGGCTGGACCGCAGCAGAACGCTGCCATCCAGCCTGTCATCCCGCAGACACTGAGAAGCGCAGGCTTGCTTGCGCTGCTCAGCGTCTCTCTGTGACGACATCCAGATGAGCCGAGTTCATGTCCAATGAACTCGGCTCACCTCATGCACGTCACTGACAGCGTGGGAAAATTCTCACGTTGAAGCGCTGATTGCAGGAGAATTTTCCCACGCTGTCAGTGACGTGCAGGAGGTGAGCTGAGTTCATTGGACATGAGCTCACCTCATGCACATCACTGACAGCGTGGGAGAATTCTCCTGCACTCAGCACTTCAGCGTGAGAATTTTCCCACGCTGTCAGTGACGTGCATGAGGTGAGCCGAGTTCATTGGACATGACCTCGGCTCATCTGGATGCCGTCACAGCGAGACAGTGAGGAGCGCAAGCATGCCTGCGCTTCTCAGTGTCTGCGGGATGACAGACTGGATGGCAGCGTTCTGCTGCGGTCCAGCCAGTCATCTCGATGTAGCAGAGCTGAAGCTGTCGTGGGAACCATGGAAAGGTAAGGATGAGGTTGGTTTATTATTTTTCTTTTATTGCAGGAGATCGTTGGCTTCAGCTGGAATGGGTGTGATGGTAAGTATGGTTTAATTTAGAACAATAAAGAATTGTGTCTTTATTTCAATTAAAGGACTTTATTCTGGGTGTTGTGTTTTTTTTAAATACTTTACTAGAAATTCATGGCGGTCATGTCTAATACTGGCGTGACCCCATGAATTTTGGGCTTGGGGCCAGCTGATAATACCAAGCTGGCCCTAACCCCTTTATTACCCAGTGAGCCACCGCACCAGGGCGCTGGATGAGTTGGGTACAGCGCCAGAAGATGGCGCTTCTATGAACGCGCCATTTTCCGGGGTGGCTGCGGACTGCAATTTGTAGCGGGGGGGGGCCCAGAAAGCTTGGGCCTCCCTGCGCTGCAGATTCCAGCCCCCAGCTGCCTAGTTGTACCTGGCTGGACACAAAAATAGGGCGAAGCCCCACGTACTTTTTTTTTAATTATTTCATGAAATTCATGAAATAATTAAGAAAAAAAGGCCTTCCCTATATTGTTGTGTCCGGCCAGGTACAAATAGGCAGCTGGTGGTTGGGGGCAGCCCGTTCCTGCCTGCTGTACCTGGCTGGACACAAATATAGTGCGAAGCCCCACTTCAATTTTTTTTAATTATTTCATGAAATTCATGAAATAATTAAGAAAAAAAGGGCTTCCCTATATTGTTGTGTCCGGCCAGGTACAAATAGGCAGCTGGTGGATGGGGGCAGCCCGTTCCTGCCTGCTGTACCTGGCTGGACACAAATATAGTGCGAAGCCCCACTTCAATTTTTTTAAATTATTTCAGGAAATTCATGAAATAATTTAAAAAAAATTGACGTGGGGCTTCGCACTATATTTGTGTCCAGCCAGGTACAGCAGGCAGGAACGGGCTGCCCCCAACCACCAGCTGCCTATTTGTACCTGGCCGGACACAACAATATAGGGAAGCCCTTTTTTTCTTAATTATTTCATGAAATAATTTAAAGAAAATTCACGTGGGGCTTCGCCCTGTTTTTGTGTCCAGCCAGGTACAACTAGGCAGCTGGGGGCTGGAATCCGCAGCGCAGGGAGGCCCAAGCTTTCTGGGCCACCCCCGCTGCAAATTGCAGTCCGCAGCCACCCCGGAAAATGGCGCGTTCATAGAAGTGCCATCTTCTGGCGCTGTACCCAACTCATCCAGGGCCCTGATGCGGTGGCTCACTGGGTAATAAAGGGGTTAGGGCCAGCTTGGCATTATCAGCTGGCCCTAAGCCCGAAATTCATGGGGTCACGCCAATATTAGACATGACCACCATGAATTTCTAGTAAAGTATTTAAAAAAAACACAACATCCAGAAAAAAGTCCTTTAATTGAAATAAACACACAATTCTTTATTGTTCTAAATTAAACCATACTTACCATCACGCCCATTCCAGCTGAAGCCAACGATCTCCTGAAATAAAAGAAAAATAATAAAGCAACATCATCCTTACCTTTCCATGGTTCCCATGACAGCTTCAGCTCTGCTACATCGAGATGACAGGCTGGACCGCAGCAGAACGCTGCCATCCAGCCTGTCATCCCGCAGACTCTGAGAAGCGCAGGCTTGCTTGCGCTCCACAGTGTCTCTCTGTGAGGGCATCCAGATGAGCCGAGTTAATGTCCAATGAACTCGGCTCACCTCATGCACGTCACTGACAGCGTGGGAAAATTCTCCTGCACTCAGCGCTTCAGCGTGGGAGAATTCTCACACTGAAGCGCTGAGTGCAGGAGAATTCTCCCACGCTGTCAGTGACGTGCAGGAGGTGAGCTGAGTTCATTGGACATGAGCTCACCTTATGCACGTCACTGACAGCGTGGGAAAATTCTCCTGCACTCAGCGCTTCAGCGTGGGAGAATTCTCACGCTGAAGCACCGAGTGCAGGAGAATTCTCCCACGCTGTCAGTGACGTGCAGGAGGTGAGCTGAGTTCATTGGACATGAGCTCACCTTATGCACGTCACTGACAGCGTGGGAGAATTCTCCTGCACTCACCGCTTCAGCGTGAGAATTTTCCCACGCTGTCAGTGACGTGCATGAGGTGAGCCGAGTTCATTGGACATGAACTCGGCTCATCTGGATGTCGTCACAGAGAGACGCTGAGCAGCGCAAGCAAGCCTGCGCTTCTCAGTGTCTGCGGGATGAGAGGCTGGATGGCAGCGTTCTGCTGCGGTCCAGCCTGTCATCTCGATGTAGCAGAGCTGAAGCTGTCGTGGGAACCATGGAAAGGTAAGGATGAGGTTGCTTTATTATTTTTCTTTTATTGCAGGAGATCGTTGGCTTCAGCTGGAATGGGCGTGACGGTAAGTATGGTTTAATTTAGAACAATAAAGGATTGTGTCTTTATTTCAATTAAAGGACTTTATTCTGGGTGTTTGTGTTTTTTTTAACTTTGACTATGGGGTTAGTAATGGGGGTGTCTTATAGACGCCTCTCCATTACTAACCTGGGCTTGATGTCAGCTGGCATTATAAGCTGACATCAACCCCAACCCTATTACCCCCTGCCACCGCACCAGGGCAGCGTGGAAGAGCGAGGCTAAGTGCCAGAATTGGCGCATCCTATGAATGCGCCATTTCTGGGGCGGCTGACGGCTGGTGTTTCTAGCCTGGGAGGGGGCCAATATTCATGGCTCCCTTCCTGGGCTATTAATATCAGCCCCCAGCTGTCTGCCTAGCCTTTGCTAGCTATTAAATTAGGGGGGACCCCACGTCATTTTTTTTGGGGGGTCCCCCATTTTAATAGCTAGTAAAGGCTATGTATTCAGCTGGGGGCTGATATTAGTAGCCTGGGAAGCTCCGTGGGTATTACCCCCTTCCCAGGCTTCAAACATCTGCCCCAGCCGTCTGCTTAACCTCCGCTAGAGCCTAAAATTAAGGGGAACCCCACGCCAATTTTTTTAATAATAAATCCTTTATTTTAATACTAAATGACAAGTACAGTAACCAACACTATCACTGTACTTCATATATATGTGACTGACATGTTTCTATCTATCTAATCTATGTGTGAAGCTCTATTCTGTCTGTTATAAATTGTCGGGTACCGCTGCTGAATTGCCGGCCGGCTTTTTTAAAGAGACGGTGCATGAAAACACTATTATTTTTTTTGATAAATCCTTTACGCTAAATGACAAGTACAGTAAGCAGCACTTTCACTGTACTTCGTATATATGTGGCTGACATGTTTATATCTATCTAATCTATGTGTGAAGCTCTATTCTTTCGGTTCTAAATTGTCGGGTACAGGTGTATGCCGCTGCTGAATTGCCGGCTTTTCATGTTTCACTGTTGGCACTGTTCCCATCGATTTGGGCAATCACTGTAATGCCACAACCACCATGGCTGTGGCATTACAGTGAGTGGCAGACAATCCCTGCATGATTGGTGCTCTAAATAGCGCCAGACATGCAGGACACGCTTTTGGTGCACGAACAGTTATCGAACATAACCTCGAACAGCCGAATTTTTTGCAAATCGTTCGGGTTCGTCGAACAACTCGAACACCGCCCAAAACAGCTCGAATTTGAGATTGGCGAACAGTTCTAGTCGAACACCGCTCATCTCTATTTCTAACAACCTGCTAATGCTTATAATTTCAAAAATGACCATTTTTTTGGTCTTTATTAAAATGAAAAGGTTGATCGAAAAGTTTGGGGGATCTAAGAGTGTGGCAACCCAGTAGTCATGATTACTTCGAATTCTGACAATATGAGGGTCATGCTGCAGGTAGTGCAGCAAGAAGGCACTTATGTGTCTTGCGCATCTCGGAGCCCCAAAATTATTTTCCGGGCTAGATGCAGCTAAAAATTATTTTTAATTTTAAATCTGGTGAAGCTTTAGTATAGATGGCCTAATAGGATCAGTGCTGCACACTGCTACAAAGCCCAAATTATTTTCCAGTCAAGATACAGATAAACATGATTAGTAATTTGAAAGCTTAAAACGGTTGGTAGGGTGATTTTAACCAATCATCAAGCTTTTACTCTCCCCAGGATGACACAGGGGTAGAAAAGTCGTTTCGGATCCATGATTTGTTCATCTTTATGAACGTGAGTCTGTCTACATTATCAGTGGAGAGCCGCGTGCGCTTATCTGTCAGCACACCACCAGCAGCGCTGAACACACGTTCAGACAGAACGCTGGCTGCGGGGCATGACAAGATCTCCAAGGCGTAAATGGCTAGCTCCGGCCATTTATCCAGATTGGAAGCCCAAAAAGAGCAAGGGTCCAGTGACATAGTCGTGGCTTCAATGTTTACTTGGAGATACTCCTGTACCATCGTCTCTAGGCGTTGACTATGTGTCAGACTTCTTGTCTCCTGTGGCCTTGCAAAGGATGGGCTAAAAAAGTGGTGAAATGATTCCGCAAAATTGATGTTACCAGCAGATACTGTGGTTCTGTTACGGTTTGAGTGCTGAACACTTGACGGTCCCACGGTTGGCAAGTTGGAACTGTGAGATTCACTACGTGCACCACTGGTATTTTGTGGAAAAGCACATGTAAGATTCTGCAACAGTCTCTGCTGATACTCCTGCATGCGTGCATCCCTTTCTATGGCAGGAATAATTTCTGCAAATTTACTTTTGTACCGGGGATCTAACAGTGTGGCAACCCAGTAGTCAGGATTATTTCTAATTCTCACAATTCGAGGGTCATGTTGCAGGTAGTGCAGCAAGAAGGCACTCATGTGTGTTGCGCATCCAGGAGCACCAAGTCCCTGTTGTGTTGGTGGCGAGGTAACAATCATGCTTCCTTCCTCTGTCCTCTCCCCCCAACCTCGCACAACAGAAATGTGATCAAGGTCTCCCTCATCTGATGAGTCTTCCATCAGTTCGTCCTCCACTTCTTCCTGGGCTCCTGCACCTTCCTCACTAGTTTGGCTGCTACCATGCGCCCTGGTAAAACCATCACCCCACCCTCACATGCCTGCCGCCTTGGTGCGGCCGACCGTCTGGACCTTGCAGATGTTAGCCCTTCCGCATACAACTCCTCCTCCTCTACTTCCTCCACCTCCTCTTGTGCCACCACCTGACTCCGAATTCTGTTTAACATGTGCTCCAGCATGTAAATCACCGGAATAGTCATGCTGATAATGGCATCGTCAGCACTAAACATCTTCGTCGCCATTTCAAAACTGTGCAGAAGGGTGCATAGGTCCCTGATCTGAGACCACTCCTCCAGCGTGATTTGCCCCACCTCTGGATCTCGTTGGCCCAGGCTATACGTCAGAACGTATTGCACCAGGGCTTGTCGGTGCTGCCACAGTCGCTGCAACATGTGCAGAGTTGAATTCCACCGGGTAGGCACATCGCATTTTAGCCGGTGAAGTGGCAGGCCCAATGACTTCTGTAGAGATGTAAGTCGCTGAGCTGCGGGATGCGAACGGCGAAAGTGAGCACACAGCGACCGTGCCCTCTGCAGAAGGCCATCTAGTCTGGGATAGTGGGCTAAAAATTGCTGGACAACCAGGTTCAACACGTGAGCCATACAAGGCACGTGTGTGACATTGCCCCGGCGAAGGGCCGCACCCAGGTTTGCAGCATTGTCGCACACAGCCTTCCCTGGTTTCAGGTCCAGTGGAGACAACCATTCATGAAATTGGTTCTCCAGAGCTGACCACAACTCCTCAGCTGTGTGACTCACATTTCCCAGACATTTCAATGTAAAAACCGCCTGATGACGTTGAGCCCTACTGCCAGCATAGTAAGGAGGTGTCCAGGATCCCTTCTGCGCAGTTAGAAAGCTTGTGGCATGACCAGACAGGCTTTGGGTGCAGGTGGAAGACCGAGAGGAGGTTGAGGAGGCAGAAGCAGTGGAACTTTGACATAAAGAGGATTGACGCACAACTCGTGGGGACGGCAAGACTTGGACAGCAGCCCCTTGTCCTGCTGTCACCATAGTTACCCAGTGCCCAGTCAGCGACATGTAACGCCCCTGTCCATGCCTACTCGTCCAAGTGTCTGTGGTGAAATGCACCCTGTCACACACAGAGTTTCTCAAAGAAGCGGTGATGTTGTGTGCGACATGCTGGTGGAGCGCAGGCACACCTTTCTTTGAGAAGTAGTGCCGACTGGGCATCTGGTACTGGGGCACTGCGACGGACATAAGGTCTCGAAAATCCTCTGTGTCCACCAGGCGGAAAGGCAGCATTTCTGTAGCCAAGAACTTGCAGAAGGTGAAATTCAACCTCTTCTCATGGCTAGGAGGAAATGGTCTTTTACTTGTCCACATCTGAGGGACCGAGGGCTGGCTATTGTGCTTAGACGGGGTTGATAAGGGTGTCCCCGGCAAACTGCCGGTCTGTGAGGAAGATGCAGGCGGACATGTTAGGTTGCCTTGATCCAAAGGTGGTGCTATCGATGTCGGACAGCGCTCAACACCAGCTGGTGTTACCACCTCCAAAGAAAATGATGACCTGTCAATCACGCTGGCTGTTGCGGGTAAAGAGGTGGCAGGTCTGCGCCCCAAAACAGGTGTGACTGCTGTCCCCCCAGTCACAGAGGATGAAGAGGCCGCGGATGCACAAGATATGGCAGACGGTGGTTGGCCCGGCCGGCTAGGCCGCATTGTAGCATACTGAGCTTCCCACTGCAACTTATGCTTCATGTCCATGTGCCGGTTCATGCATGAAGTACTCAAACTATGTATTTTTTGGCCTCTACTTAGCTTTTGCTGACAAATGTTACAGATAACACGAGTTGGGTCATCTTTATCGATCTGAAAAAATGCCCAGGCTATGCAAGGCTTAGCACCCATGCGACCTGAAGAGCCACCACGACTTGTGGTGAGAGGCAGAGTTGTGTTTGAGGATGCAGTTGTTGACGTGCTTCCAGTACTACGTCTCTGTCCAGGAAGGCGCAACCTGACCTCGTCGTCACTAGCATATTCCTCCACCTCCTCTGCTGACCTCATCTCTTGGCTGACTGTGGGTTGACAGTAAGTGGGATCTCCAACCTCATCATCATCACCCTGTGCGTTATCACACCCGTCGTCCTCAGAGCCAACCTGTTCCTGCCCTGACAAAAAACTAAAGTTGTCGCTCCAATCAGGTATTTGAGTCTTATCATCGTCTTCCTCATTGTCTCCACCAACAGGAGTTACAGTTTGGGAATGAGGGTCTACATTATGGTCAGAACCTTCTGCGTCTGGTCCTGGATCCGACTCATAAAGATTCTGGGCATCAGTGCAGATCATTTCCTCGTCTGGATTCACAGAAGCGCTGGAGTCAACCTCTGATTCCCAGGCTATAGTATGAGTAAACAGCTCTGCAGACTCAACCATCTGTTCTACCTCATACTCAGACGGGCAGCTGGAGATTTGGGAGCTGTGAGGAAGCAAGTGCGATTGGGGTGACACCTTTGAGGACTGGAGTATTTGTGATGTTGAAGTTGATGTGGAGGAGAGCCCACTTAAAGGAGCACTTGATATCCGTTGAAGCACCTGCTGTTTTTGTGCCTCATCTGGAATTTGTAGCGATTGGCGTGGCCGTAAGAAAGGGATCTTATCACATTGTCCGCTAAAAGAAGTAGACATTTTAGTTTGGCTGGAAGATGGTCTTTCTTCTGCAGATGTTACTGTTGCTTTAACACCTACCCCACGGACACAACCTTTTTTCCCCTTCCCAACACGCCTATTCCCCTTTCCACCAGCAGCAGGCCTTTTTCCACTCATTTTGGTGGTTAACTAATTAACAACTCTGGAGTTGTTTGCACAAAAAAACAATGGATGGGAACCGAGCAGAGCTGAGTGGCCAAACTGTGGTATTAGGCCAAAACTATTGGCTGGGTTAGATGCAGAAAAAAATTATATTCAATTTGCAACCTGATGGAGGTCAGTATAGATGGACTAATAGAGAAAGTCCCACACACTGCTAGAAGGCCAAATATTTTTTCAGAGCTAGATGCAGAAAAAAATATATTCAGTTTGCAACCTGATGGAGGTCTGTATAGATGGATTAATAGAACAAGTCCCACACACAGCTAGAAGCCCAATATTTTTTCAGAGGTAGATGCAGAAAAAAATATATTCAGTTTGCAACCTGATGGAGGTCAGTATAGATGGACTAATACAACAAGTCCCACACACAGCTAGAAGCCCAATATTTTTTCAGAGGTAGATGTAGAAAAAAATATATTCAGTTTGCAACCTGATGGAGGTCAGTATAGATGGACTAATACAACAAGTCCCACACACAGCTAGAAGCCCAATATTTTTTCAGAGGTAGATGCAGAAAAAAATATATTCAGTTTGCAACCTGATGGAGGTCTGTATAGATGGATTAATAGAACAAGTCCCACACACAGCTAGAAGCCCAGTATTTTTTCAGAGGTAGATGAAGAAAAAAATATATGCAGTTTGCAACCTGATGGAGGTCAGTATAGATGGACTAATACAACAAGTCCCACACACAGCTAGAAGCCCAATATTTTTTCAGAGCTAGATGCAGAAAAAAATTATATTCAATTTGCAACCTGATGGAGGTCAGTATAGATGGACTAATAGAATGATGCTATGCCCAAAAGATTTTACTTCACTAGGTGCAGTAAAAAAATTGGTATTCTATACACAGGTGGTATATCTTGCAACACAGATAGGCTACTCCACTTACTAACACACTCTGCAATAGGCCAAAAAGGATTAGCTTTGCTAGATTTAACCAAATGCTGTGAAAAAAACTTGCACAGCACTGGCACAGACCTGCCTGGCAAAAACTGATAGGAACTGATGTAACCTAGTCCTGAAAAGGACTCCAATTACAATTAGTCTTTACTCCCACAATCTATCTATTTAAGAGCACAGACCTGCCTGATAAAAGTCGTAGGAAATGCTGTAACCTAGTCCTTAAAAGGACTGCAATCACAACTATTCCCTACTCCCAAGCTATCTGTAGATTTGTGCGAAAATTGGCTTGAAATTAACAAGGTATAGCGCACACAGCAACAGCGGTGCCGTCTAACACGCAGCTGCAGCAGTGAGAAAATGGTGGCGACGGGGAAAATGGCTTGGTCTTATAGGGCAAGGACATGTGACATACACTGCCAATGACACATGCCCTTGCTTGTGTGAAAAAAAGCACTTCGCTCCTTGTGTGCGCTGCTGATAGGCTGACCGATTGCACCTCCCCACTGTAAATGCGGCAAAGAGAAAAAAAAATGGAGATCTTCATTGTTCCTGCAGAGATCCATCCCCTGCCCCTCCCCCCACCCCGCTGTACACTCAAACTGCGTATTAACATTAATTTCATCATTACTGAGAAAAAATCCAGTTATGATTTTGGTGCACGAACAGTTATCGAACATAACCTCGAACAGCCGAATTTTTCTCAAATTGTTCGTGTTCGCCGAACGGCTCGAACACCGCCCAAAACAGCTCGAATTTGAGATTGGCGAACAGTTTGAGTAGAACAACGCTCATCTCTAGGCCCGACATCCCAGTGTGGTTTCGCAGTTCCACGGGTCAAATCGCTGTACTATCCAGTTTTGGGCCTTTGGTATCTAAAAAAAAAGCAGTTTGAGTGTGTCTCTCACTGTTCAGCCGCAAATATCTCTATTTAAAAAAGTGTGGTATACCCCAGTAAACAATAACTGTGGTTTTGCCATCCCACGGTAAAAAATCTCTATTATTCAGCTTTTGGTAGTTTTTTCTGTAAAGAAAAACAGTAGTGTCTCCTGACTATTGTGACACAAAAATATATCTGTTGAAAATCGTCTTGTGTAGGCCCGACATCCCAGTGTGGTTTCTCAGTTCCACGGGTCAAATCGCTGTACTATCCAGTTTTGGGCCTTTGGTATCTAAAAAAAAAGCAGTTTGAGTGTGTCGCTCACTGTTCAGCCGCAAATATCTCTATTTAATAAAGTGTGGTATACCCCAGTAAACAATAACTGTGGTTTTGCCATCCCACGGTAAAAAATCTCTATTATTCAGCTTTTGGTAGTTTTTTCCGTAAAGAAAAACGGTAGTGTCTCCTGACTGTTGTGACACAAAAATATATCTGTTGAAAATAGTCTTGTGTAGGCCCGACATCCCAGTGTGGTTTCGCGGTTCCACGGGTCAAATCGCTGTACTATCCAGTTTTGGGCCTTTGGTATCTAAAAAAAAAGCAGTTTGAGTGTGTCGCTCACTGTTCAGCCGCAAATATCTCTATT
Organism: Phyllobates terribilis; assembly: GCF_046119375.1. Classification (NCBI taxonomy): domain Eukaryota; kingdom Metazoa; phylum Chordata; class Amphibia; order Anura; family Dendrobatidae; genus Phyllobates; species Phyllobates terribilis. The sequence continues at coordinate 336,174,785 of NW_027362762.1, forward strand.
TAAAAAAGTGTGGTATACCCCAGTAAACAATAACTGTGGTTTTGCCATCCCACGGTAAAAAATCTCTATTATTCAGCTTTTGGTAGTTTTTTCCGTAAAGAAAAACAGTAGTGTCTCCTGACTGTTGTGTCACAAAAATATATCTGTTGAAAATAGTCTTGTGTAGGCCCGACATCCCAGTGTGGTTTCGCAGTTCCACGGGTCAAATCGCTGTACTATCCAGTTTTGGGCCTTTGGTATCTAAAAAAAAAGCAGTTTGAGTGTGTCTCTCACTGTTCAGCCGCAAATATCTCTATTTAAATAAGTGTGGTATACCCCAGTAAACAATAACTGTGGTTTTGCCATCCCACGGTAAAAAATCTCTATTATTCAGCTTTTGGTAGTTTTTTTCCGTAAAGAAAAACAGTAGTGTCTCCTGACTGTTGTGACAAAAAAATATATCTGTTGAAAATAGTCTTGTGTAGGCCCGACATCCCAGTGTGGTTTCGCAGTTCCACGGGTCAAATCGCTGTACTATTCAGTTTTGGGCCTTTGGTATCTAAAAAAAAAGCAGTTTGAGTGTGTCGCTCACTGTTCAGCCGCAAATATCTCTATTTAAAAAAGTGTGGTATACCCCAGTAAACAATAACTGTGGTTTTGCCATCCCACGGTAAAAAATCTCTATTATTCAGCTTTTGGTAGTTTTTTCCGTAAAGAAAAACAGTAGTGTCTCCTGACTGTTGTGACAAAAAAATATATCTGTTGAAAATAGTCTTGTGTAGGCCCGACATCCCAGTGTGGTTTCGCAGTTCCACGGGTCAAATCGCTGTACTATTCAGTTTTGGGCCTTTGGTATCTAAAAAAAAAGCAGTTTGAGTGTGTCGCTCACTGTTCAGCCGCAAATATCTCTATTTAAAAAAGTGTGGTATACCCCAGTAAACAATAACTGTGGTTTTGCCATCCCACGGTAAAAAATCTCTATTATTCAGCTTTTGGTAGTTTTTTCCGTAAAGAAAAACAGTAGTGTCTCCTGACTATTGTGACACAAAAATATATCTGTTGAAAATAGTCTTGTGTAGGCCCGACATCCCTGTGTGGTTTCATAGTTCCACGGGTCAAATCGCTGAACTATCCAGTTTTGGGCCTTTGGTATCTAAAAAAAAAGCAGTTTGAGTGTGTCTCTCACTGTTCAGCCGCAAATTTCTCTATTTAAATAAGTGTGGTATACCCCAGTAAACAATAACTGTGTGTTTTGCAATCCCACGGTAAAAAATCTCTATTATTCAGCTTTTGGTAGTTTTTTTCCGTAAAGAAAAACAGTAGTGTCTCCTGACTGTTGTGACACAAAAATATATCTGTTGAAAATAGTCTTGTGTAGGCCCGACATCCCAGTGTGGTTTCGCAGTTCCACGGGTCAAATCGCTGTACTACCAAATTTTGGGCCTTTGGTATCTAAAAAAAAAGGAGCTTCAGTGTGTCGCTCACTGTTCAGCCGCAAATATCTCTATTTAAAAAAGTGTGGTATACCCCAGTAAACAATAACTGTGTGTTTTGCAATCCCACGGTAAAAAATCTCTATTATTCAGCTTTTGGTAGTTTTTTTCCGTAAAGAAAAACAGTAGTGTCTCCTGACTGTTGTGACACAAAAATATATCTGTTGAAAATAGTCTTGTGTAGGCCCGACATCCCAGTGTGGTTTCGCAGTTCCACGGGTCAAATCGCTGTACTACCAAATTTTGGGCCTTTGGTATCTAAAAAAAAAGCAGCTTGAGTGTGTCGCTCACTGTTCAGCCGCAAATATCTCTATTTAGTAAAGTGTGGTATACCCCAATAAACAATAACTGTGGTTTTGCCATCCCACGGTAAAAAATCTCTATTATTCAGCTTTTGGTAGTTTTTTCCGTAAAGAAAAACAGTAGTGTCTCCTGACTGTTGTGACACAAAAACATATCTGTTGAAAATAGTCTTGTGTAGGCCCGACATCCCAGTGTGGTTTCGCAGTTCCACGGGTCAAATCGCTGTACTATCCAGTTTTGGGCCTTTGGTATCTAAAAAAAAAGCAGTTTGAGTGTGTCGCTCACTGTTCAGCCGCAAATATCTCTATTTAAAAAAGTGTGGTATACCCCAGTAAACAATAACTGTGGTTTTGCCATCCCACGGTAAAAAATCTCTATTATTCAGCTTTTGGTAGTTTTTTCCGTAAAGAAAAACAGTAATGTCTCCTGACTATTGTGACACAAATATATATCTGTTGAAAATAGTCTTGTGTAGGCCCGACATCCCTGTGTGGTTTCATAGTTCCACGGGTCAAATCGCTGTACTATCCAGTTTTGGGCCTTTGGTATCTAAAAAAACAGCAGTTTGACTGTGTCTCTCACTGTTCAGCCGCAAATTTCTCTATTTAAATAAGTGTGGTATACCCCAGTAAACAATAACTGTGTGTTTTGCAATCCCACGGTAAAAAATCTCTATTATTCAGCTTTTGGTAGTTTTTTCCGTAAAGAAAAACAGTAGTGTCTCCTGACTGTTGTGACACAAAAATATATCTGTTGAAAACAGTCTTGTGTAGGCCCGACATCCCAGTGTGGTTTCGCAGTTCCACGGGTCAAATCGCTGTACTATCCAGTTTTGGGCCTTTGGTATCTAAAAAAAAGCAGCTTGAGTGTGTCGCTCACTGTTCAGCCGCAAATATCTCTATTTAAAAAAGTGTGGTATACCCCAGTAAACAATAACTTTGGTTTTGCCATCCCACGGTAAAAAATCTCTATTATTCAGCTTTTGGTAGTTTTTTCCGTAAAGAAAAACGGTAGTGTCTCCTGACTGTTGTGACACAAAAATATATCTGTTGAAAATAGTCTTGTGTAGGCCCGACATCCCAGTGTGGTTTCGCAGTTCCACGGGTCAAATCGCTGTACTATCCAGTTTTGGGCCTTTGGTATCTAAAAAAAAAAGCAGTTTGAGTGTGTCTCTCACTGTTCAGCCGCAAATATCTCTATTTAAATAAGTGTGGTATACCCCAGTAAACAATAACTGTGGTTTTGCCATCCCACGGTAAAAAATCTCTATTATTCAGCTTTTGGTAGTTTTTTTCCGTAAAGAAAAACAGTAGTGTCTCCTGACTGTTGTGACAAAAAAATATATCTGTTGAAAATAGTCTTGTGTAGGCCCGACATCCCAGTGTGGTTTCGCAGTTCCACGGGTCAAATCGCTGTACTATTCAGTTTTGGGCCTTTGGTATCTAAAAAAAAAGCAGTTTGAGTGTGTCGCTCACTGTTCAGCCGCAAATATCTCTATTTAAAAAAGTGTGGTATACCCCAGTAAACAATAACTGTGGTTTTGCCATCCCACGGTAAAAAATCTCTATTATTCAGCTTTTGGTAGTTTTTTCCGTAAAGAAAAACAGTAGTGTCTCCTGACTATTGTGACACAAAAATATATCTGTTGAAAATAGTCTTGTGTAGGCCCGACATCCCTGTGTGGTTTCATAGTTCCACGGGTCAAATCGCTGAACTATCCAGTTTTGGGCCTTTGGTATCTAAAAAAAAAGCAGTTTGAGTGTGTCTCTCACTGTTCAGCCGCAAATTTCTCTATTTAAATAAGTGTGGTATACCCCAGTAAACAATAACTGTGTGTTTTGCAATCCCACGGTAAAAAATCTCTATTATTCAGCTTTTGGTAGTTTTTTTCCGTAAAGAAAAACAGTAGTGTCTCCTGACTGTTGTGACACAAAAATATATCTGTTGAAAATAGTCTTGTGTAGGCCCGACATCCCAGTGTGGTTTCGCAGTTCCACGGGTCAAATCGCTGTACTACCAAATTTTGGGCCTTTGGTATCTAAAAAAAAAGCAGCTTCAGTGTGTCGCTCACTGTTCAGCCGCAAATATCTCTATTTAAAAAAGTGTGGTATACCCCAGTAAACAATAACTGTGTGTTTTGCAATCCCACGGTAAAAAATCTCTATTATTCAGCTTTTGGTAGTTTTTTTCCGTAAAGAAAAACAGTAGTGTCTCCTGACTGTTGTGACACAAAAATATATCTGTTGAAAATAGTCTTGTGTAGGCCCGACATCCCAGTGTGGTTTCGCAGTTCCACGGGTCAAATCGCTGTACTACCAAATTTTGGGCCTTTGGTATCTAAAAAAAAAGCAGCTTGAGTGTGTCGCTCACTGTTCAGCCGCAAATATCTCTATTTAGTAAAGTGTGGTATACCCCAATAAACAATAACTGTGGTTTTGCCATCCCACGGTAAAAAATCTCTATTATTCAGCTTTTGGTAGTTTTTTCCGTAAAGAAAAACAGTAGTGTCTCCTGACTGTTGTGACACAAAAACATATCTGTTGAAAATAGTCTTGTGTAGGCCCGACATCCCAGTGTGGTTTCGCAGTTCCACGGGTCAAATCGCTGTACTATCCAGTTTTGGGCCTTTGGTATCTAAAAAAAAAGCAGTTTGAGTGTGTCGCTCACTGTTCAGCCGCAAATATCTCTATTTAAAAAAGTGTGGTATACCCCAGTAAACAATAACTGTGGTTTTGCCATCCCACGGTAAAAAATCTCTATTATTCAGCTTTTGGTAGTTTTTTCCGTAAAGAAAAACAGTAATGTCTCCTGACTATTGTGACACAAATATATATCTGTTGAAAATAGTCTTGTGTAGGCCCGACATCCCTGTGTGGTTTCATAGTTCCACGGGTCAAATCGCTGTACTATCCAGTTTTGGGCCTTTGGTATCTAAAAAAACAGCAGTTTGACTGTGTCTCTCACTGTTCAGCCGCAAATTTCTCTATTTAAATAAGTGTGGTATACCCCAGTAAACAATAACTGTGTGTTTTGCAATCCCACGGTAAAAAATCTCTATTATTCAGCTTTTGGTAGTTTTTTCCGTAAAGAAAAACAGTAGTGTCTCCTGACTGTTGTGACACAAAAATATATCTGTTGAAAACAGTCTTGTGTAGGCCCGACATCCCAGTGTGGTTTCGCAGTTCCACGGGTCAAATCGCTGTACTATCCAGTTTTGGGCCTTTGGTATCTAAAAAAAAGCAGCTTGAGTGTGTCGCTCACTGTTCAGCCGCAAATATCTCTATTTAAAAAAGTGTGGTATACCCCAGTAAACAATAACTTTGGTTTTGCCATCCCACGGTAAAAAATCTCTATTATTCAGCTTTTGGTAGTTTTTTCCGTAAAGAAAAACGGTAGTGTCTCCTGACTGTTGTGACACAAAAATATATCTGTTGAAAATAGTCTTGTGTAGGCCCGACATCCCAGTGTGGTTTCGCAGTTCCACGGGTCAAATCGCTGTACTATCCAGTTTTGGGCCTTTGGTATCTAAAAAAAAAAGCAGTTTGAGTGTGTCGCTCACTGTTCAGTCGCAAATATCTCTATTTAAAAAAGTGTGGTATACCCCAGTAAACAATAACTGTGGTTTTGCCATCCCACGGTAAAAAATCTCTATTATTCAGCTTTTGGTAGTTTTTTCCGTAAAGAAAAACAGAAGTGTCTCCTGACTGTTGTGACACAAAAATATATCTGTTGAAAATAGTCTTGTGTATGCCCGACATCCCAGTGTGGTTTCGCAGTTCCACGTGTCAAATCGCTGTACTATCCAGTTTTGGGCCTTTGGTATCTAAAAAAAAAGCAGTTTGAGTGTGTCGCTCACTGTTCAGCCGCAAATATCTCTATTTAAAAAAGTGTGGTATACCCCAGTAAACACTAACTGTGGTTTTGCCATCCCACGGTAAAAAATCTCTATTATTCAGCTTTTGGTAGTTTTTTTCCATAAAGAAAAACAGTAGTGTCTCCTGACTGTTGTGACAAAAAAATATATCTGTTGAAAATAGTCTTGTGTAGGCCCGACATCCCAGTGTGGTTTCGCAGTTCCACGGGTCAAATCGCTGTACTATTCAGTTTTGGGCCTTTGGTATCTAAAAAAAAAGCAGTTTGAGTGTGTCGCTCACTGTTCAGCCGCAAATATCTCTATTTAAAAAAGTGTGGTATACCCCAGTAAACAATAACTGTGGTTTTGCCATCCCACGGTAAAAAATCTCTATTATTCAGCTTTTGGTAGTTTTTTCCGTAAAGAAAAACAGTAGTGTCTCCTGACTATTGTGACACAAAAATATATCTGTTGAAAATAGTCTTGTGTAGGCCCGACATCCCTGTGTGGTTTCATAGTTCCACGGGTCAAATCGCTGAACTATCCAGTTTTGGGCCTTTGGTATCTAAAAAAAAAGCAGTTTGAGTGTGTCTCTCACTGTTCAGCCGCAAATTTCTCTATTTAAATAAGTGTGGTATACCCCAGTAAACAATAACTGTGTGTCTTGCAATCCCACGGTAAAAAATCTCTATTATTCAGCTTTTGGTAGTTTTTTTCCGTAAAGAAAAACAGTAGTGTCTCCTGACTGTTGTGACACAAAAATATATCTGTTGAAAATAGTCTTGTGTAGGCCCGACATCCCAGTGTGGTTTCGCAGTTCCACGGGTCAAATCGCTGTACTACCAAATTTTGGGCCTTTGGCATCTAAAAAAAAAGCAGCTTGAGTGTGTCGCTCACTGTTCAGCCGCAAATATCTCTATTTAAAAAAGTGTGGTATACCCCAGTAAACAATAACTGTGTGTTTTGCAATCCCACGGTAAAAAATCTCTATTATTCAGCTTTTGGTAGTTTTTTTCCGTAAAGAAAAACAGTAGTGTCTCCTGACTGTTGTGACACAAAAATATATCTGTTGAAAATAGTCTTGTGTAGGCCCGACATCCCAGTGTGGTTTCGCAGTTCCACGGGTCAAATCGCTGTACTACCAAATTTTGGGCCTTTGGTATCTAAAAAAAAAGCAGCTTGAGTGTGTCGCTCACTGTTCAGCCGCAAATATCTCTATTTAATAAAGTGTGGTATACCCCAGTAAACAATAACTTTGGTTTTGCCATCCCACGGTAAAAAATCTCTATTATTCAGCTTTTGGTAGTTTTTTCCGTAAAGAAAAACGGTAGTGTCTCCTGACTGTTGTGACACAAAAATATATCTGTTGAAAATAGTCTTGTGTAGGCCCGACATCCCAGTGTGGTTTCGAAGTTCCACGGGTCAAATCGCTGTACTATCCAGTTTTGGGCCTTTGGTATCTAAAAAAAAAAGCAGTTTGAGTGTGTCGCTCACTGTTCAGTCGCAAATATCTCTATTTAAAAAAGTGTGGTATACCCCAGTAAACAATAACTGTGGTTTTGCCATCCCACGGTAAAAAATCTCTATTATTCAGCTTTTGGTAGTTTTTTCCGTAAAGAAAAACAGAAGTGTCTCCTGACTGTTGTGACACAAAAATATATCTGTTGAAAATAGTCTTGTGTAGGCCCGACATCCCAGTGTGGTTTCGCAGTTCCACGGGTCAAATCGCTGTACTATCCAGTTTTGGGCCTTTGGTATCTAAAAAAAAAGCAGTTTGAGTGTGTCGCTCACTGTTCAGCCGCAAATATCTCTATTTAAAAAAGTGTGGTATACCCCAGTAAACACTAACTCTGGTTTTGCCATCCCACGGTAAAAAATCTCTATTATTCAGCTTTTGGTAGTTTTTTCCGTAAAGAAAAACAGTAGTGTCTCCTGACTATTGTGACACAAAAATATATCTGTTGCAAATAGTCTTGTGTAGGCCCGACATCCCTGTGTGGTTTCATAGTTCCACTGGTCAAATCGCTGTACTATCCAGTTTTGGGCCTTTGGTATCTAAAAAAACAGTAGTTTGAGTGTGTCTCTCACTGTTCAGCCGCAAATTTCTCTATTTAAATAAGTGTGGTATACCCCAGTAAACATTAACTGTGTGTTTTGCAATCCCACGGTAAAAAATCTCTATTATTCAGCTTTTGGTAGTTTTTTTCCGTAAAGAAAAACAGTAGTGTCTCCTGACTGTTGTGACACAAAAATATATCTGTTAAAAACAGTCTTGTGTAGGCCCGACATCCCAGTGTGGATTCGCAGTTCCACGGGTCAAATCGCTGTACTATCCAGTTTTGGGCCTTTGGTATCTAAAAAAAAAGCAGCTTGAGTGTGTCGCTCACTGTTCAGCCGCAAATATCTCTATTTAATAAAGTGTGGTATACCCCAGTAAACAATAACTTTGGTTTTGCCATCCCACGGTAAAAAATCTCTATTATTCAGCTTTTGGTAGTTTTTTCCGTAAAGAAAAACGGTAGTGTCTCCTGACTGTTGTGACACAAAAATATATCTGTTAAAAATAGTCTTGTGTAGGCCCGACATCCCAGTGTGGTTTCGCAGTTCCACGGGTCAAATCGCTGTACTATCCAGTTTTGGGCCTTTGGTATCTAAAAAAAAAAAGCAGTTTGAGTGTGTCGCTCACTGTTCAGCCGCAAATATCTCTATTTAAAAAAGTGTGGTATACCCCAGTAAACAATAACTGTGGTTTTGCCATCCCACGGTAAAAAATCTCTATTATTCAGCTTTTGGTAGTTTTTTCCGTAAAGAAAAACAGTAGTGTCTCCTGACTATTGTGACACAAAAATATATCTGTTGAAAATAGTCTTGTGTAGGCCCAACATCCCTGTGTGGTTTCATAGTTCCACTGGTCAAATCGCTGTACTATCCAGTTTTGGGCCTTTGGTATCTAAAAAAACAGTAGTTTGAGTGTGTCTCTCACTGTTCAGCCGCAAATTTCTCTATTTAAATAAGTGTGGTATACCCCAGTAAACAATAACTGTGTGTTTTGCAATCCCGCGGTAAAAAATCTCTATTATTCAGCTTTTGGTAGTTTTTTTCCGTAAAGAAAAACAGTAGTGTCTCCTGACTGTTGTGACACAAAAATATATCTGTTAAAAACAGTCTTGTGTAGGCCCGACATCCCAGTGTGGTTTCGCAGTTCCACGGGTCAAATCGCTGTACTATCCAGTTTTGGGCCTTTGGTATCTAAAAAAAAAGCAGCTTGAGTGTGTCGCTCACTGTTCAGCCGCAAATATCTCTATTTAATAAAGTGTGGTATACCCCAGTAAACAATAACTTTGGTTTTGCCATCCCACGGTAAAAAATCTCTATTATTCAGCTTTTGGTAGTTTTTTCCGTAAAGAAAAACGGTAGTGTCTCCTGACTGTTGTGACACAAAAATATATCTGTTGAAAATAGTCTTGTGTAGGCCCGACATCCCAGTGTGGTTTCGCAGTTCCACGGGTCAAATCGCTGTACTATCCAGTTTTGGGCCTTTGGTATCTAAAAAAAAAAGCAGTTTGAGTGTGTCGCTCACTGTTCAGCCGCAAATAACTCTATTTAAAAAAGTGTGGTATACCCCAGTAAACAATAACTGTGGTTTTGCCATCCCACGGTAAAAAATCTCTATTATTCAGCTTTTGGTAGTTTTTTCCGTAAAGAAAAACAGTAGTGTCTCCTGACTGTTGTGACACAAAAATATATCTGTTGAAAATAGTCTTGTGTAGGCCCGACATCCCAGTGTGGTTTCGCAGTTCCACGGGTCAAATCGCTGTACTATCCAGTTTTGGGCCTTTGGTATCTAAAAAAAAAGCAGTTTGAGTGTGTCTCTCACTGTTCAGCCGCAAATATCTCTATTTAAATAAGTGTGGTATACCCCAGTAAACAATAACTGTGGTTTTGCCATCCCACGGTAAAAAATCTCTATTATTCAGCTTTTGGTAGTTTTTTTCCGTAAAGAAAAACAGTAGTGTCTCCTGACTGTTGTGACAAAAAAATATATCTGTTGAAAATAGTCTTGTGTAGGCCCGACATCCCAGTGTGGTTTCGCAGTTCCACGGGTCAAATCGCTGTACTATCCAGTTTTGGGCCTTTGGTATCTAAAAAAAAGCAGTTTGAGTGTGTCTCTCACTGTTCAGCCGCAAATTTCTCCATTTAAATAAGTGTGGTATACCCCAGTAAACAATAACTGTGTGTTTTGCAATCCCACGGTAAAAAATCTCTATTATTCAGTTTTTGGTCGTTTTTTTCCGTAAAGAAAAACAGTAGTGTCTCCTGACTGTTGTGACACAAAAATATATCTGTTGAAAATAGTCTTGTGTAGGCCCGACATCCCAGTGTGGTTTCGCAGTTCCACGGGTCAAATCTCTGTACTATCCAGTTTTGGGCCTTTGGTATCTAAAAAAAAAGCAGTTTGAGTGTGTCGCTCACTGTTCAGCCGCAAATATCTCTATTTAAAAAAGTGTGGTATACCCCAGTAAACAATAACTGTGGTTTTGCCATCCCACGGTAAAAAATCTCTATTATTCAGCTTTTGGTAGTTTTTTCCGTAAAGAAAAACAGTAGTGTCTCCTGACTATTGTGACACAAAAATATATCTGTTGAAAATAGTCTTGTGTAGGCCCGACATCCCAGTGTGGTTTCGTAGTTCCACGGGTCAAATCGCTGTACTATCCAGTTTTGGGCCTTTGGTATCTAAAAAAAAAGCAGTTTGAGTGTGTCTCTCACTGTTCAGCCGCAAATATCTCTATTTAAATAAGTGTGGTATACCCCAGTAAACAATAACTGTGGTTTTGCCATCCCACGGTAAAAAATCTCTATTATTCAGCTTTTGGTAGTTTTTTTCCGTAAAGAAAAACAGTAGTGTCTCCTGACTGTTGTGACAAAAAAATATATCTGTTGAAAATAGTCTTGTGTAGGCCCGACATCCCAGTGTGGTTTCGCAGTTCCACGGGTCAAATCGCTGTACTATCCAGTTTTGGGCCTTTGGTATCTAAAAAAAAAAGCAGTTTGAGTGTGTCGCTCACTGTTCAGCCGCAAATATCTCTATTTAAATAAGTGTGGTATACCCCAGTAAACAATAACTGTGGTTTTGCCATCCCACGGTAAAAAATCTCTATTATTCAGCTTTTGGTAGTTTTTTCCGTAAAGAAAAACAGTAGTGTCTCCTGACTATTGTGACACAAAAATATATCTGTTGAAAATAGTCTTGTGTAAGCCCGACATCCCTGTGTGGTTTCATAGTTCCACGGGTCAAATCGCTGTACTATCCAGTTTTGGGCCTTTGGTATCTAAAAAAAAAGCAGTTTGAGTGTGTCTCTCACTGTTCAGCCGCAAATATCTCTATTTAAAAAAGTGTGGTATACCCCAGTAAACAATAACTGTGGTTTTGCCATCCCACTGTAAAAAATCTCTATTATTCAGCTTTTGGTAGTTTTTTCCGTAAAGAAAAACAGTAGTGTCTCCTGACTATTGTGACACAAAAATATATCTGTTGAAAATAGTCTTGTGTAGGCCCGACATCCCTGTGTGGTTTCATAGTTCCACGGGTCAAATCGCTGTACTATCCAGTTTTGGGCCTTTGGTATCTAAAAAAAAAGCAGTTTGAGTGTGTCTCTCACTGTTCAGCCGCAAATTTCTCTATTTAAATAAGTGTGGTATACCCCAGTAAACAATAACTGTGTGTTTTGCAATCCCACGGTAAAAAATCTCTATTATTCAGTTTTTGGTCGTTTTTTTCCGTAAAGAAAAACAGTAGTGTCTCCTGACTGTTGTGACACAAAAATATATCTGTTGAAAATAGTCTTGTGTAGGCCCGACATCCCAGTGTGGTTTCGCAGTTCCACGGGTCAAATCGCTGTACTACCAAATTTTGGGCCTTTGGTATCTAAAAAAAAAGCAGCTTGAGTGTGTCGCTCACTGTTCAGCCGCAAATATCTCTATTTAATAAAGTGTGGTATACCCCAGTAAACAATAACTGTGGTTTTGCCATCCCACGGTAAAAAATCTCTATTATTCAGCTTTTGGTAGTTTTTTCCGTAAAGAAAAACGGTAGTGTCTCCTGACTGTTGTGACACAAAAATATATCTGTTGAAAATAGTCTTGTGTAGGCCCGACATCCCAGTGTGGTTTCGCAGTTCCACGGGTCAAATCGCTGTACTACCAAATTTTGGGCCTTTGGTATCTAAAAAAAAAGCAGCTTGAGTGTGTCGCTCACTGTTCAGCCGCAAATATCTCTATTTAATAAAGTGTGGTATACCCCAGTAAACAATAACTGTGGTTTTACCATCCCACGGTAAAAAATCTCTATTATTCAGCTTTTGGTAGTTTTTTCCGTAAAGAAAAACAGTAGTGTCTCCTGACTGTTGTGACACAAAAATATATCTGTTGAAAATAGTCTTGTGTAGGCCCGACATCCCAGTGTGGTTTCGCAGTTCCACGGGTCAAATCGCTGTACTACCAAATTTTGGGCCTTTGGTATCTAAAAAAAAAGCAGCTTGAGTGTGTCGCTCACTGTTCAGCCGCAAATATCTCTATTTAATAAAGTGTGGTATACCCCAGTAAACAATAACTGTGGTTTTGCCATCCCACGGTAAAAAATCTCTATTATTCAGCTTTTGGTAGTTTTTTCCGTAAAGAAAAACAGTAGTGTCTCCTGACTGTTGTGACACAAAAATATATCTGTTGAAAATAGTCTTGTGTAGGCCCGACATCCCAGTGTGGTTTCGCAGTTCCACGGGTCAAATCTCTGTACTATCCAGTTTTGGGCCTTTGGTATCTAAAAAAAAAGCAGTTTGAGTGTGTCGCTCACTGTTCAGCCGCAAATATCTCTATTTAAAATAGTGTGGTATACCCCAGTAAACAATAACTGTGGTTTTGCCATCCCACGGTAAAAAATCTCTATTATTCAGCTTTTGGTATTTTTTTCCGTAAAGAAAAACAGTAGTGTCTCCTGACTATTGTGACACAAAAATATATCTGTTGAAAATAGTCTTGTGTAGGCCCGACATCCCAGTGTGGTTTCGTAGTTCCACGGGTCAAATCGCTGTACTATCCAGTTTTGGGCCTTTGGTATCTAAAAAAAAAGCAGCTTGAGTGTGTCGCTCACTGTTCAACCGCAAATATCTCTATTTAATAAAGTGTGGTATACCCCAGTAAACAATAACTGTGGTTTTGCCATCCCACGGTAAAAAATCTCTATTATTCAGCTTTTGGTAGTTTTTTCCGTAAAGAAAAACAGTAGTGTCTCCTGACTGTTGTGACACAAAAATATATCTGTTGAAAATAGTCTTGTGTAGGCCCGACATCCCAGTGTGGTTTCGCAGTTCCACGGGTCAAATCGCTGTACTACCAAATTTTGGGCCTTTGGTATCTAAAAAAAAAGCAGCTTGAGTGTGTCGCTCACTGTTCAGCCGCAAATATCTCTATTTAATAAAGTGTGGTATACCCCAGTAAACAATAACTGTGGTTTTACCATCCCACGGTAAAAAATCTCTATTATTCAGCTTTTGGTAGTTTTTTCCGTAAAGAAAAACAGTAGTGTCTCCTGACTGTTGTGACACAAAAATATATCTGTTGAAAATAGTCTTGTGTAGGCCCGACATCCCAGTGTGGTTTCTCAGTTCCACGGGTCAAATCTCTGTACTATCCAGTTTTGGGCCTTTGGTATCTAAAAAAAAAGCAGTTTGAGTGTGTCGCTCACTGTTCAGCCGCAAATATCTCTATTTAATAAAGTGTGGTATACCCCAGTAAACAATAACTGTGGTTTTGCCATCCCACGGTAAAAAATCTCTATTATTCAGCTTTTGGTAGTTTTTTCCGTAAAGAAAAACAGTAGTGTCTCCTGACTATTGTGACACAAAAATATATCTGTTGAAAATAGTCTTGTGTAGGCCCGACATCCCAGTGTGGTTTCGTAGTTCCACGGGTCAAATCGCTGTACTATCCAGTTTTGGGCCTTTGGTATCTAAAAAAAAAGCAGTTTGAGTGTGTCGCTCACTGTTCAGCCGCAAATATCTCTATTTAATAAAGTGTGGTATACCCCAGTAAACAATAACTGTGGTTTTGCCATCCCACGGTAAAAAATCTCTATTATTCAGCTTTTGGTAGTTTTTTCCGTAAAGAAAAACGGTAGTGTCTCCTGACTGTTGTGACACAAAAATATATCTGTTGAAAATAGTCTTGTGTAGGCCCGACATCCCAGTGTGGTTTCGCAGTTCCACAGGTCAAATCGCTGTACTATCCAGTTTTGGGCCTTTGGTATCTAAAAAAAAAGCAGTTTGAGTGTGTCGCTCACTGTTCAGCCGCAAATATCTCTATTTAAAAAAGTGTGGTATACCGAAGTAAACAATAACTGTGGTTTTGCCATCCCACGGTAAAAAATCTCTATTATTCAGCTTTTGGTAGTTTTTTCCATAAAGAAAAACAGTAGTGTCTCCTGACTGTTGTGACACAAAAATATATCTGTTGAAAATAGTCTTGTGTAGGCCCGACATCCCAGTGTGGTTTCGCAGTTCCACGGGTCAAATCGCTGTACTATCCAGTTTTGGGCCTTTGGTATCTAAAAAAAAAGCAGTTTGAGTGTGTCTCTCACTGTTCAGCCGCAAATATCTCTATTTAAATAAGTGTGGTATACCCCAGTAAACAATAACTGTGGTTTTGCCATCACACGGTAAAAAATCTCTATTATTCAGCTTTTGGTATTTTTTTCCGTAAAGAAAAACAGTAGTGTCTCCTGACTGCTGTGACACAAAAATATATCTGTTGAAAATAGTCTTGTGTTGGCCCAACATCCCAGTGTGGTTTCGCAGTTCCACGGGTCAAATCGCTGTACTATCCAGTTTTGGGCCTTTGGTATCTAAAAAAAAAGCAGTTTGAGTGTGTCGCTCACTGTTCAGCCGCAAATATCTCTATTTAAAAAAGTGTGGTATACCCCAGTAATCAATAACTGTGGTTTTGCCATCCCACGGTAAAAAATCTCTATTATTCAGCTTTTGGTAGTTTTTTCCGTAAAGAAAAACAGTAGTGTCTCCTGACTATTGTGACACAAAAATATATCTGTTGAAAATAGTCTTGTGTAGGCCCGACATCCCAGTGTGGTTTCGTAGTTCCACGGGTCAAATCGCTGTACTATCCAGCTTTGGGCCTTTGGTATCTAAAAAAAAAGCAGTTTGAGTGTGTCGCTTACTGTTCAGCCCCAAATATCTCTATTTAAAAAAGTGTGGTATACCACAGTAAACAATAACTGTGGTTTTGCGATCCCACGGTAAAAAATCTCTATTATTCAGCTTTTGGTAGTTTTTTCCGTAAAGAAAACAGTAGTGTCTCCTGACTGTTGTGACACAAAAATATATCTGTTGAAAATAGTCTTGTGTAGGCCCGACATCCCAGTGTGGTTTCGCAGTTCCACGGGTCAAATCGCTGTACTATCCAGTTTTGGGCCTTTGGTATCTAAAAAAAAAGCAGTTTGAGTGTGTCTCTCACTGTTCAGCCGCAAATTTCTCTATTTAAATAAGTGTGGTATACCCCAGTAAACAATAACTGTGGTTTTGCCATCACACGGTAAAAAATCTCTATTATTCAGCTTTTGGTATTTTTTTCCGTAAAGAAAAACAGTAGTGTCTCCTGACTGTTGTGACACAAAAATATATCTGTTGAAAATAGTCTTGTGTTGGCCCAACATCCCAGTGTGGTTTCGCAGTTCCACGGGTCAAATCGCTGTACTATCCAGTTTTGGGCCTTTGGTATCTAAAAAAAAAGCAGTTTGAGTGTGTCGCTCACTGTTCAGCCGCAAATATCTCTATTTAAAAAAGTGTGGTATATCCCAGTAAACAATAACTGTGGTTTTGCCATCCCACAGTAAAAAATCTCTATTATTCAGCTTTTGTTAGTTTTTTCCGTAAAGAAAAACAGTAGTGTCTCCTGACTGTTGTGACACAAAAATATATCTGTTGAAAATAGTCTTGTGTAGGCCCGACATCCCAGTGTGGTTTCGCAGTTCCACGGGTCAAATCGCTGTACTATCCAGTTTTGGGCCTTTGGTATCTAAAAAAAAAGCAGTTTGAGTGTGTCGTTCACTGTTCAGCCGCAAATATCTCTATTTAAAAAAGTGTGGTATACCCCAGTAAACAATCACTGTGGTTTTGCCATCCCACAGTAAAAAATCTCTATTATTCAGCTTTTGGTAGTTTTTTTCCGTAAAGAAAAACAGTAGTGTCTCCTGACTGTTGTGACACAAAAATATATCTGTTGAAAATAGTCTTGTGTAGGCCCGACATCCCAGTGTGGTTTCGCAGTTCCACGGGTCAAATCGCTGTACTATCCAGTTTTGGGCCTTTGGTATCTAAAAAAAAAGCAGTTTGAGTGTGTCGCTCACTGTTCAGCCGCAAATATCTCTATTTAAAAAAGTGTGGTATACCCCAGTAAACAATTACTGTGGTTTTGCCATCCCTCTGTAAAAAATCTCTATTATTCAGCTTTTGGTAGTTTTTTCCGTAAAGAAAAACAGTAGTGTCTCCTGACTGTTGTGACAAAAAAATATATCTGTTGAAAATAGTCTTGTGTAGGCCCGACATCCCAGTGTGGTTTCGCAGTTCCACCGGTCAAATCGCTGTACTATCCAGTTTTGGGCCTTTGGTATTTAAAAAAAAAGCAGTTTGAGTGTGTCGCTCACTGTTCAGCCGCAAATATCTCTATTTTAAAAAGTGTGGTATACCCCAGTAAACAATAACTGTGGTTTTGCCATCCCACAGTAAAAAATCTCTATTATTCAGCTTTTGGTAGTTTTTTCCGTAAAGAAAAACAGTAGTGTCTCCTGACTATTGTGACACAAAAATATATCTGTTGAAAATAGTCTTGTGTAGGCCCGACATCCCAGTGTGGTTTCGCAGTTCCACGGGTCAAATCGCTGTACTATCCAGTTTTGGCCTTTGGTATCTAAAAAAAAAGCAGTTTGAGTGTGTCGCTCACTGTTCAGCCGCAAATATCTCTATTTAAAAAAGTGTGGTATACCCCAGTAAACAATAACTGTGGTTTTGCCATCCCACAGTAAAAAATCTCTATTATTCAGCTTTTGGCAGTTTTTTCCGTAAAGAAAAACAGTAGTATCTCCTGACTGTTGTGACACAAAAATATATCTGTTGAAAATAGTCTTGTGTAGGCCCGACATCCCAGTGTGGTTTCGCAGTTCCACGGGTCAAATCGCTGTACTATCCAGTTTTGGGCCTTTGGTATCTAAAAAAAAAGCAGTTTGAGTGTGTCGCTCACTGTTCAGCCGCAAATATCTCTATTTAAAAAAGTGTGGTATACCCCAGTAAACAATAACTGTGGTTTTGCCATCCCACGGTAAAAAATCTCTATTATTCAGCTTTTGGTAGGTTTTTTCGTAAAGAAAAACAGTAGTGTCTCCTGACTGTTGTGAAAAAAAAATATATCTGTTGAAAATAGTCTTGTGTAGGCCCGACATCCCAGTGTGGTTTCGTAGTTCCACGGGTCAAATCGCTGTACTATCCAGTTTTGGGCCTTTGGTATCTAAAAAAAAAGCAGCTTGAGTGTGTCGCTCACTGTTCAGCCGCAAATATCTCTATTTAATAAAGTGTGGTATACCCCAGTAAACAATAACTGTGGTTTTGCCATCCCACGGTAAAAAATCTCTATTATTCAGCTTTTGGTAGTTTTTTCCGTAAAGAAAAACGGTAGTGTCTCCTGACTGTTGTGACACAAAAATATATCTGTTGAAAATAGTCTTGTGTAGGCCCGACATCCCAGTGTGGTTTCGCAGTTCCACAGGTCAAATCGCTGTACTATCCAGTTTTGGGCCTTTGGTATCTAAAAAAAAAGCAGTTTGAGTGTGTCGCTCACTGTTCAGCCGCAAATATCTCTATTTAAAAAAGTGTGGTATACCAAAGTAAACAATAACTGTGGTTTTGCCATCCCACGGTAAAAAATCTCTATTATTCAGCTTTTGGTAGTTTTTTCCATAAAGAAAAACAGTAGTGTCTCCTGACTGTTGTGACACAAAAATATATCTGTTGAAAATAGTCTTGTGTAGGCCCGACATCCCAGTGTGGTTTCGCAGTTCCACGGGTCAAATCGCTGTACTATCCAGTTTTGGGCCTTTGGTATCTAAAAAAAAAGCAGTTTGAGTGTGTCTCTCACTGTTCAGCCGCAAATATCTCTATTTAAATAAGTGTGGTATACCCCAGTAAACAATAACTGTGGTTTTGCCATCACACGGTAAAAAATCTCTATTATTCAGCTTTTGGTATTTTTTTCCGTAAAGAAAAACAGTAGTGTCTCCTGACTGCTGTGACACAAAAATATATCTGTTGAAAATAGTCTTGTGTTGGCCCAACATCCCAGTGTGGTTTCGCAGTTCCACGGGTCAAATCGCTGTACTATCCAGTTTTGGGCCTTTGGTATCTAAAAAAAAAGCAGTTTGAGTGTGTCGCTCACTGTTCAGCCGCAAATATCTCTATTTAAAAAAGTGTGGTATACCCCAGTAAGCAATAACTGTGGTTTTGCCATCCCACGGTAAAAAATCTCTATTATTCAGCTTTTGGTAGTTTTTTCCGTAAAGAAAAACAGTAGTGTCTCCTGACTATTGTGACACAAAAATATATCTGTTGAAAATAGTCTTGTGTAGGCACGACATCCCAGTGTGGTTTCGTAGTTCCACGGGTCAAATCGCTGTACTATCCAGCTTTGGGCCTTTGGTATCTAAAAAAAAAGCAGTTTGAGTGTGTCGCTTACTGTTCAGCCCCAAATATCTCTATTTAAAAAAGTGTGGTATACCACAGTAAACAATAACTGTGGTTTTGCGATCCCACGGTAAAAAATCTCTATTATTCAGCTTTTGGTAGTTTTTTCCGTAAAGAAAAACAGTAGTGTCTCCTGACTGTTGTGACACAAAAATATATCTGTTGAAAATAGTCTTGTGTAGGCCCGACATCCCAGTGTGGTTTCGCAGTTCCACGGGTCAAATCGCTGTACTATCCAGTTTTGGGCCTTTGGTATCTAAAAAAAAAGCAGTTTGAGTGTGTCTCTCACTGTTCAGCCGCAAATTTCTCTATTTAAATAAGTGTGGTATACCCCAGTAAACAATAACTGTGGTTTTGCCATCACACGGTAAAAAATCTCTATTATTCAGCTTTTGGTATTTTTTTCCGTAAAGAAAAACAGTAGTGTCTCCTGACTGTTGTGACACAAAAATATATCTGTTGAAAATAGTCTTGTGTTGGCCCAACATCCCAGTGTGGTTTCGCAGTTCCACGGGTCAAATCGCTGTACTATCCAGTTTTGGGCCTTTGGTATCTAAAAAAAAAGCAGTTTGAGTGTGTCGCTCACTGTTCAGCCGCAAATATCTCTATTTAAAAAAGTGTGGTATATCCCAGTAAACAATAACTGTGGTTTTGCCATCCCACAGTAAAAAATCTCTATTATTCAGCTTTTGGTAGTTTTTTCCGTAAAGAAAAACAGTAGTGTCTCCTGACTGTTGTGACACAAAAATATATCTGTTGAAAATAGTCTTGTGTAGGCCCGACATCCCAGTGTGGTTTCGCAGTTCCACGGGTCAAATCGCTGTACTATCCAGTTTTGGGCCTTTGGTATCTAAAAAAAAAGCAGTTTGAGTGTGTCGTTCACTGTTCAGCCGCAAATATCTCTATTTAAAAAAGTGTGGTATACCCCAGTAAACAATCACTGTGGTTTTGCCATCCCACAGTAAAAAATCTCTATTATTCAGCTTTTGGTAGTTTTTTTCCGTAAAGAAAAACAGTAGTGTCTCCTGACTGTTGTGACACAAAAATATATCTGTTGAAAATAGTCTTGTGTAGGCCCGACATCCCAGTGTGGTTTCGCAGTTCCACGGGTCAAATCGCTGTACTATCCAGTTTTGGGCCTTTGGTATCTAAAAAAAAAGCAGTTTGAGTGTGTCGCTCACTGTTCAGCCGCAAATATCTCTATTTAAAAAAGTGTGGTATACCCCAGTAAACAATTACTGTGGTTTTGCCATCCCTCTGTAAAAAATCTCTATTATTCAGCTTTTGGTAGTTTTTTCCGTAAAGAAAAACAGTAGTGTCTCCTGACTGTTGTGACAAAAAAATATATCTGTTGAAAATAGTCTTGTGTAGGCCCGACATCCCAGTGTGGTTTCGCAGTTCCACCGGTCAAATCGCTGTACTATCCAGTTTTGGGCCTTTGGTATTTAAAAAAAAAGCAGTTTGAGTGTGTCGCTCACTGTTCAGCCGCAAATATCTCTATTTTAAAAAGTGTGGTATACCCCAGTAAACAATAACTGTGGTTTTGCCATCCCACAGTAAAAAATCTCTATTATTCAGCTTTTGGTAGTTTTTTCCGTAAAGAAAAACAGTAGTGTCTCCTGACTATTGTGACACAAAAATATATCTGTTGAAAATAGTCTTGTGTAGGCCCGACATCCCAGTGTGGTTTCGCAGTTCCACGGGTCAAATCGCTGTACTATCCAGTTTTGGCCTTTGGTATCTAAAAAAAAAGCAGTTTGAGTGTGTCGCTCACTGTTCAGCCGCAAATATCTCTATTTAAAAAAGTGTGGTATACCCCAGTAAACAATAACTGTGGTTTTGCCATCCCACAGTAAAAAATCTCTATTATTCAGCTTTTGGCAGTTTTTTCCGTAAAGAAAAACAGTAGTATCTCCTGACTGTTGTGACACAAAAATATATCTGTTGAAAATAGTCTTGTGTAGGCCCGACATCCCAGTGTGGTTTCGCAGTTCCACGGGTCAAATCGCTGTACTGTCCAGTTTTGGGCCTTTGGTATCTAAAAAAAAAGCAGTTTGAGTGTGTCGCTCACTGTTCAGCCGCAAATATCTCTATTTAAAAAAGTGTGGTATACCCCAGTAAACAATAACTGTGGTTTTGCCATCCCACGGTAAAAAATCTCTATTATTCAGCTTTTGGTAGGTTTTTTCGTAAAGAAAAACAGTAGTGTCTCCTGACTGTTGTGAAAAAAAAATATATCTGTTGAAAATAGTCTTGTGTAGGCCCGACATCCCAGTGTGGTTTCGCAGTTCCACGGGTCACATCGCTGTACTATCCAGTTTTGGGCCTTTGGTATCTAAAAAAAAAGCAGTTTGAGTGTGTCGCTCACTGTTCAGCCGCAAATATCTGTATTTAAAAAAGTGTGGTATACCCCAGTAAACAATAACTGTGGTTTTGCCATCCCACGGTAAAAAATCTCTGTTATTCAGCTTTTGTTAGTTTTTTCCGTAAAGAAAAACAGTAGTTCCCCTGACTATTGTGACACAAAAATATATCTGTTGAAAATAGTCTTGTGTAGGCCCGACATCCCAGTGTGGTTTTGTAGTTCCACGGGTCAAATCGCTGTACTATCCAGTTTTGGGCCTTTGGTATCTAAAAAAAAAGCAGTTTGACTGTGTCGCTCACTGTTCAGCCGCAAATATCTCTATTTAAAAAAGTGTGGTATACCCCAGTAAACAATAACTGTGGTTTTGCCATCCCACGGTAAAAAATCTCTATTATTCAGCTTTTGGTAGTTTTTTCCGTAAAGAAAAACAGTAGTGTCTCCTGACTGTTGTGACACAAAAATATATCTGTTGAAAATAGTCTTGTGTAGGCCCGACATCCCAGTGTGGTTTCGCAGTTCCACGGGTCAAATCGCTGTACTATCCAGTTTTGGGCCTTTGGTATCTAAAAAAAAAGCAGTTTGAGTGTGTCTCTCACTGTTCAGCCGCAAATATCTCTATTTAAATAAGTGTGGTATACCCCAGTAAACAATAACTGTGGTTTTGCCATCCCACGGTAAAAAATCTCTATTATTCAGCTTTTGGTAGTTTTTTTCCATAAAGAAAAACAGTAGTGTCTCCTGACTGTTGTGACACAAAAATATATCTGTTGAAAATAGTCTTGTGTAGGCCCGACATCCCAGTGTGGTTTCGCAGTTCCAAGGGTCAAATCACTGTACTACCAAATTTTGGGCCTTTGGTATCTAAAAAAAAAGCAGCTTGAGTGTGTCGCTCACTGTTCAGCCGCAAATATCTCTATTTAATAAAGTGTGGTATACCCCAGTAAACAATAACTGTGGTTTTGCCATCCCACGGTAAAAAATCTCTATTATTCAGCTTTTGGTAGTTTTTTCCGTAAAGAAAAACAGTAGTGTCTCCTGACTGTTGTGACACAAAAATATATCTGTTGAAAATAGTCTTGTGTAGGCCCGACATCCCAGTGTGGTTTCGCAGTTCCACGGGTCAAATCGCTGTACTATAAAGTTTTGGGCCTTTGGTATCTAAAAAAAAAGCAGTTTGAGTGTGTCGCTCACTGTTCAGCCGCAAATATCTCTATTTAATAAAGTGTGGTATACCCCAGTAAACAATAACTGTGGTTTTGCCATCCCACGGTAAAAAATCTCTATTATTCAGCTTTTGGTAGTTTTTTCCGTAAAGAAAAACAGTAGTGTCTCCTGACTGTTGTGACACAAAAATATATCTGTTGAAAATAGTCTTGTGTAGGCCCGACATCCCAGTGTGGTTTCGCAGTTCCACAGGTCAAATCGCTGTACTATCCAGTTTTGGGCCTTTGGTATCTAAAAAAAAAGCAGTTTGAGTGTGTCGCTCACTGTTCAGCCGCAAATATCTCTATTTAAAAAAGTGTGGTATACCCCAGTAAACAATAACTGTGGTTTTGCCATCCCACGGTAAAAAATCTCTATTATTCAGCTTTTTGTATTTTTTTCCGTAAAGAAAAACAGTAGTGTCTCCTGACTGTTGTGACACAAAAATATATCTGTTGAAAATAGTCTTGTGTAGGCCCGACATCCCATTGTGGTTTCGCAGTTCCACGGGTCAAATCGCTGTACTATCCAGTTTTGGGCCTTTGGTATCTAAAAAAAAAGCAGTTTGACTGTGTCGCTCACTGTTCAGCCGCAAATATCTCTATTTAAATAAGTGTGGTATACCCCAGTAAACAATAACTGTGGTTTTGCCATCCCACGGTAAAAAATCTCTATTATTCAGGTTTTGGTAGTTTTTTCCGTAAAGAAAAACAGTAGTGTCTCCTGACTGTTGTGACACAAAAATATATCTGTTGAAAATAGTCATGTGTAGGCCCGACATCCCAGTGTGGTTTCGCAGTTCCACGGGTCAAATCGCTGTACTATCCAGTTTTGGGCCTTTGGTATCTAAAAAAAAAGCAGTTTGACTGTGTCGCTCACTGTTCAGCCGCAAATATCTCTATTTAAATAAGTGTGGTATACCCCAGTAAACAATAACTGTGGTTTTGCCATCCCACGGTAAAAAATCTCTATTATTCAGGTTTTGGTAGTTTTTTCCGTAAAGAAAAACAGTAGTGTCTCCTGACTGTTGTGACACAAAAATATATCTGTTGAAAATAGTCTTGTGTAGGCCCGACATCCCAGTGTGGTTTCGCAGTTCCACGGGTCAAATCGCTGTACTATCCAGTTTTGGGCCTTTGGTATCTAAAAAAAAAGCAGTTTGAGTGTGTCTCTCACTGTTCAGCCGCAAATATCTCTATTTAAATAAGTGTGGTATACCCCAGTAAACAATAACTGTGGTTTTGCCATCCCACGGTAAAAAATCTCTATTATTCAGCTTTTGGTAGTTTTTTTCCGTAAAGAAAAACAGTAGTGTCTCCTGACTGTTGTGACACAAAAATATATCTGTTGAAAATAGTCTTGTGTAGGCCCGACATCCCAGTGTGGTTTCGCAGTTCCAAGGGTCAAATCGCTGTACTACCAAATTTTGGGCCTTTGGTATCTAAAAAAAAAGCAGCTTGAGTGTGTCGCTCACTGTTCAGCCGCAAATATCTCTATTTAAAAAAGTGTGGTATACCCCAGTAAATAATAACTGTGGTTTTGCCGTCCCACGGTAAAAAATCTCTATTATTCAGCTTTTGGTAGTTTTTTCCGTAAAGAAAAACAGTAGTGTCTCCTGACTGTTGTGACACAAAAATATATCTGTTGAAAATAGTCTTGTGTAGGCCCGACATCCCAGTGTGGTTTCGCAGTTCCACAGGTCAAATCGCTGTACTATCCAGTTTTGGGCCTTTGGTATCTAAAAAAAAAGCAGTTTGAGTGTGTCGTTCACTGTTCAGCCGCAAATATCTCTATTTAAAAAAGTGTGGTATACCCCAATAAACAATAACTGTGGTTTTGCCATCCCACAGTAAAAAATCTCTATTATTCAGCTTTTGGTAGTTTTTTCCGTAAAGAAAAACAGTAGTGTCTCCTGACTGTTGTGACACAAAAATATATCTGTTGAAAATAGTCTTGTGTAGGCCCGACATCCCAGTGTGGTTTCGCAGTTCCACGGGTCAAATCGCTGTACTATCCAGTTTTGGACCGTTGGTATCTAAAAAAAAAGCAGTTTGAGTGTGTCGCTCACTGTTCAGCCGCAAATATCTCTATTTAAAAAAGTGTGGTATACCCCAGTAAACAATAACTGTGGTTTTGCCATCCCACGGTAAAAATCTCTATTATTCAGCTTTTGGTAGTTTTTTCCGTAAAGAAAAACAGTAGTGTCTCCTGACTGTTGTGACAAAAAAATATATCTGTTGAAAATAGTCTTGTGTAGGCCCGACATCCCAGTGTGGTTTCGCAGTTCCACGGGTCAAATCGCTGTACTATCCAGTTTTGGGCCTTTGGTATCTAAAAAAAAAGCAGTTTGAGTGTGTCGCTCACTGTTCAGCCGCAAATATCTCTATTTAAAAAAGTGTGGTATACCCCAGTAAACAATAACTGTGGTTTTGCCATCCCACGGTAAAAAATCTCTGTTATTCAGCTTTTGTTAGTTTTTTCCGTAAAGAAAAACAATAGTGTCTCCTGACTATTGTGACACAAAAATATATCTGTTGAAAATAGTCTTGTGTAGGCCCGACATACCAGTGTGGTTTCGCAGTTCCACGGGTCAAATCGCTGTACTATCCAGTTTTGGGCCTTTGGTATCTAAAAAAAAAGCAGTTTGAGTGTGTCTCTCACTGCTCAGCCGCAAATATCTCTATTTAAATAAGTGTGGTATACCCCAGTAAACAATAACTGTGGTTTTGCCATCCCACGGTAAAAAATCTCTATTATTCAGCTTTTGGTAGTTTTTTTCCGTAAAGAAAAACAGTAGTGTCTCCTGACTGTTGTGACACAAAAATATATCTGTTGAAAATAGTCTTGTGTAGGCCCAACATCCCAGTGTGGTTTCGCAGTTCCAAGGGTCAAATCGCTGTACTACCAAATTTTGGGCCATTGGTATCTAAAAAAAAAGAAGCTTGAGTGTGTCGCTCACTGTTCAGCCGCAAATATCTCTATTTAATAAAGTGTGGTATACCCCAGTAAACAATAACTGTGGTTTTGCCATCCCACGGTAAAAAATCTCTATTATTCAGCTTTTGGTAGTTTTTTCCGTAAAGAAAAACAGTAGTGTCTCCTGACTGTTGTGACACAAAAATATATATGTTGAAAATAGTCTTGTGTAGGCCCGACATCCCAGTGTGGTTTCGCAGTTCCACGGGTCAAATCGCTGTACTATCCAGTTTTGGGCCTTTGGTATCTAAAAAAAAAGCAGTTTGAGTGTGTCGCTCACTGTTCAGCTGCAAATATCTCTATTTAATAAAGTGTGGTATACCCCAGTAAACAATAACTGTGGTTTTGCCATCCCACGGTAAAAAATCTCTATTATTCAGCTTTTGGTAGTTTTTTCCGTAAAGAAAAACAGTAGTGTCTCCTGACTGTTGTGACACAAAAATATATCTGTTGAAAATAGTCTTGTGTAGGGCGGACATCCCAGAGTGGTTTCGCAGTTCCACAGGTCAAATCGCTGTACTATCCAGTTTTGGGCCTTTGGTATCTAAAAAAAAAGCAATTTGAGTGTGTCGCTCACTGTTCAGCCGCAAATATCTCTATTTAAAAAAGTGTGGTATACCCCAGTAAACAATAACTGTGGTTTTGCCATCCCACGGTAAAAAATCTCTATTATTCAGCTTTTGGTATTTTTTTCCGTAAAGAAAAACAGTAGTGTCTCCTGACTGTTGTGACACAAAAATATATCTGTTGAAAATAGTCTTGTGTAGGCCCGACATCCCAGTGTGGTTTCATAGTTCCACGGGTCAAATCGCTGTACTATCCAGTTTTGGGCCATTGGTATATAAAAAAAAAGCAGTTTGAGTGTGTCTCTCACTGTTCAGCCGCAAATATCTCTATTTAAATAAGTGTGGTATACCCCAGTAAACAATAACTGTGGTTTTGCCATCACACGGTAAAAAATCTCTATTATTCAGCTTTTGGTATTTTTTTCCGTAAAGAAAAACAGTAGTGTCTCCTGACTGTTGTGACACAAAAATATATCTGTTGAAAATAGTCTTGTGTTGGCCCAACATCCCAGTGTGGTTTCGCAGTTCCACGGGTCAAATCGCTGTACTATCCAGTTTTGGGCCTTTGGTATCTAAAAAAAAAGAAGCTTGAGTGTGTCGCTCACTGTTCAGCCGCAAATATCTCTATTTAATAAAGTGTGGTATACCCCAGTAAACAATAACTGTGGTTTTGCCATCCCACGGTAAAAAATCTCTATTATTCAGCTTTTGGTAGTTTTTTCCGTAAAGAAAAACAGTAGTGTCTCCTGACTGTTGTGACACAAAAATATATATGTTGAAAATAGTCTTGTGTAGGCCCGACATCCCAGTGTGGTTTCGCAGTTCCACGGGTCAAATCGCTGTACTATCCAGTTTTGGGCCTTTGGTATCTAAAAAAAAAGCAGTTTGAGTGTGTCGCTCACTGTTCAGCTGCAAATATCTCTATTTAATAAAGTGTGGTATACCCCAGTAAACAATAACTGTGGTTTTGCCATCCCACGGTAAAAAATCTCTATTATTCAGCTTTTGGTAGTTTTTTCCGTAAAGAAAAACAGTAGTGTCTCCTGACTGTTGTGACACAAAAATATATCTGTTGAAAATAGTCTTGTGTAGGGCGGACATCCCAGAGTGGTTTCGCAGTTCCACAGGTCAAATCGCTGTACTATCCAGTTTTGGGCCTTTGGTATCTAAAAAAAAAGCAATTTGAGTGTGTCGCTCACTGTTCAGCCGCAAATATCTCTATTTAAAAAAGTGTGGTATACCCCAGTAAACAATAACTGTGGTTTTGCCATCCCACGGTAAAAAATCTCTATTATTCAGCTTTTGGTATTTTTTTCCGTAAAGAAAAACAGTAGTGTCTCCTGACTGTTGTGACACAAAAATATATCTGTTGAAAATAGTCTTGTGTAGGCCCGACATCCCAGTGTGGTTTCATAGTTCCACGGGTCAAATCGCTGTACTATCCAGTTTTGGGCCATTGGTATATAAAAAAAAAGCAGTTTGAGTGTGTCTCTCACTGTTCAGCCGCAAATATCTCTATTTAAATAAGTGTGGTATACCCCAGTAAACAATAACTGTGGTTTTGCCATCACACGGTAAAAAATCTCTATTATTCAGCTTTTGGTATTTTTTTCCGTAAAGAAAAACAGTAGTGTCTCCTGACTGTTGTGACACAAAAATATATCTGTTGAAAATAGTCTTGTGTTGGCCCAACATCCCAGTGTGGTTTCGCAGTTCCACGGGTCAAATCGCTGTACTATCCAGTTTTGGGCCTTTGGTATCTAAAATAAAAGCAGTTTGAGTGTGTCGCTCACTGTTCAGCCGCAAATATCTCTATTTAATAAAGTGTTGTATACCCCAGTAAAAAATAACTGTGGTTTTGCCATCCCACGGTAAAAAATCTCTATTATTCAGCTTTTGGTAGTTTTTTCCGTAAAGAAAAACAGTAGTGTCTCCTGACTGTTGTGACACAAAAATATATCTGTTGAAAATAGTCTTGTGTAGGCCCGACATCCCAGTGTGGTTTCGCAGTTCCACAGGTCAAATCGCTGTACTATCCAGTTTTGGGCCTTTGGTATCTAAAAAAAAAGCAGTTTGAGTGTGTCGCTCACTGTTCAGCCGCAAATATCTCTATTTAAAAAAGTGTGGTATACCCCAGTAAACAATAACTGTGGTTTTGCCATCCCACGGTAAAAAATCTCTATTATTCAGCTTTTGGTAGTTTTTTCCGTAAAGAAAAACAGTAGTGTCTCCTGACTGTTGTGACACAAAAATATATCTGTTGAAAATAGTCTTGTGTAGGCCCGACATCCCAGTGTGGTTTCATAGTTCCACGGGTCAAATCGCTGTACTATCCAGTTTTGGGCCTTTGGTATCTAAAAAAAAAGCAGTTTGAGTGTGTCTCTCACTGTTCAGCCGCAAATATCTCTATTTAAAAAAGTGTGGTATACCCCAGTAAACAATAACTGTGGTTTTGCCATCCCACGGTAAAAAATCTCTATTATTCAGCTTTTGGTATTTTTTTCAGTAAAGAAAAACAGCAGTGTCTCCTGACTGTTGTGACACAAAAATATATCTGTTGAAAATAGTCTTGTGTTGGCCCAACATCCCAGTGTGATTTCGCAGTTCCACGGGTCAAATCGCTGTACTATCCAGTTTTGGGCCTTTGGTATCTAAAAAAAAAGCAGTTTGAGTGTGTCGCTCACTGTTCAGCCGCAAATATCTCTATTTAAAAAAGTGTCGTATACCCCAGTAAACAATAACTGTGGTTTTGCCATCCCACGGTAAAAAATCTCTATTATTCAGCTTTTGGTAGTTTTTTCCGTAAAGAAAAACAGTAGTGTCTCCTGACTGTTGTGACACAAAAATATATCTGTTGAAAATAGTCTTGTGTAGGCCCGACATCCCAGTGTGGTTTCGCAGTTCCACGGGTCAAATCGCTGTACTATCCAGTTTTGGGCCTTTGGTATCTAAAAAAAAAGCAGTTTGAGTGTGTCGTTCACTGTTCAGCCGCAAATATCTCTATTTAAAAAAGTGTGGTATACCCCAATAAACAATAACTGTGGTTTTGCCATCCCACAGTAAAAAATCTCTATTATTCAGCTTTTGGTAGTTTTTTCCGCAAAGAAAAACAGTAGTGTCTCGTGACTGTTGTGACACAAAAATATATCTGTTGAAAATAGTCTTGTGTAGGCCCGACATCCCAGTGTGGTTTTGCAGTTCCACGGGTCAAATCGCTGTACTGTCCAGTTTTGGGCCTTTGGTATCTAAAAAAAAAGCAGTTTGAGTGTGTCGCTCACTGTTCAGCCGCAAATATCTCTTTTTAAAAAAGTGTGGTATACCCTAGTAAACAATAACTGTGGTTTTGCCATCCCACGGTAAAAAATCTCTATTATTCAGCTTTTGGTAGTTTTTTCCGTAAAGAAAAACAGTAGTGTCTCCTGACTGTTGTGACACAAAAATATATCTGTTGAAAATAGTCTTGTGTAGGCCCGACATCCCAGTGTGGTTTCGCAGTTCCACGGGTCAAATCGCTGTACTATCCAGTTTTGGGCCTTTGGTATCTAAAAAAAAAGCAGTTTGAGTGTGTCGCTCACTGTTCAGTCGCAAATATCTCTATTTAAAAAAGTGTGGTATACCCCAGTAAACAATAACTGTGGTTTTGCCATCCCACGGTAAAAAATCTCTATTATTCAGCTTTTGGTAGTTTTTTCCGTAAAGAAAAACAGTAGTGTCTCCTGACTGCTGTGACACAAAAATATATATGTTGAAAATAGTCTTGTGTAGGCCCGACATCCCAGTGTGGTTTCGCAGTTCCACGGGTCAAATCGCTGTACTATCCAGTTTTGGGCCTTTGGTATCTAAAAAAAAAGCAGTTTGAGTGTGTCGCTCACTGTTCAGCCGCAAATATCTCTATTTAATAAAGTGTGGTATACCCCAGTAAACAATAACTGTGGTTTTGCCATCCCACGGTAAAAAATCTCTATTATTCAGCTTTTGGTACTTTTTTCCGTAAAGAAAAACAGTAGTGTCTCCTGACTGTTGTGATACAAAAATATATCTGTTGAAAATAGTCTTGTGTAGGCCCGACATCCCAGTGTGGTTTCATAGTTCCACGGGTCAAATCGCTGTACTATCCAGTTTTGGGCCTTTGGTATCTAAAAAAAAAGCAGTTTGAGTGTGTCTCTCACTGTTCAGCCGCAAATATCTCTATTTAAATAAGTGTGGTATACCCCAGTAAACAATAACTGTGGTTTTGCCATCACACGGTAAAAAATCTCTATTATTAAGCTTTTGGTATTTTTTTCCGTAGAGAAAAACAGTAGTGTCTCCTGACTGTTGTGACACAAAAATATATCTGTTGAAAATAGTCTTGTGTTGGCCCAACATCCCAGTGTGGTTTCGCAGTTCCACGGGTCAAATCGCTGTACTCTCCAGTTTTGGGCCTTTGGTATCTAAAATAAAAGCAGTTTGAGTGTGTCGCTCACTGTTCAGCCGCAAATATCTCTATTTAAAAAAGTGTGGTATACCCCAGTAAACAATAACTGTGGTTTTGCCATCCCACGGTAAAAAATCTCTATTATTCAGCTTTTGGTAGTTTTTTCCGTAAAGAAAAACAGTAGTGTCTCCTGACTGTTGTGACACAAAAATATATCTGTTGAAAATAGTCTTGTGTAGGCCCGACATCCCAGTGTGGTTTCGCAGTTCCACGGGTCAAATCGCTGTACTATCCAGTTTTGGGCCTTTGGTATCTAAAAAAAAAGCAGTTTGAGTGTGTCGTTCACTGCTCAGCTGCAAATATCTCTATTTAAAAAAGTGTGGTATACCCCAGTAAACAATAACTGTGGTTTTGCCATCCCACAGTAAAAAATCTCTATTATTCAGCTTTTGGTAGTTTTTTCCGTAAAGAAAAACAGTAGTGTCTCCTGACTGTTGTGACACAAAAATATATCTGTTGAAAATAGTCTTGTGTAGGCCCGACATCCCAGTGTGGTTTCGCAGTTCCACGGGTCAAATCGCTGTACTATCCAGTTTTGGGCCTTTGGTATCTAAAAAAAAAGCAGTTTGAGTGTGTCGCTCACTGTTCAGCAGCAAATATCTCTATTTAAAAAAGTGTGGTATACCCCAGTAAACAATAACTGTGGTTTTGCCATCCCACGGTAAAAAATCTCTATTATTCAGCTTTTGGTAGTTTTTTCCGTAAAGAAAAACAGTAGTGTCTCCTGACTATTGTGACACAAAAATATATCTGTTGAAAATAGTCTTGTGTAGGCCCGACATCCCAGTGTGGTTTCGCAGTTCCACGGGTCAAATCGCTGTACTATCCAGTTTTGGGCCTTTGGTATCTAAAAAAAAGCAGTTTGAGTGTGTCTCTCACTGTTCAGCCGCAAATATCTCTATTTAAATAAGTGTTGTAAACCCCAGTAAACAATAACTGTGGTTTTGCCATCCCACGGTAAAAAATCTCTATTATTCAGCTTTTGGTAGTTTTTTCCGTAAAGAAAAACAGTAGTGTCTCCTGACTGTTGTGACACAAAAATATATCTGTTGAAAATAGTCTTGTGTAGGCCCGACATCCCAGTGTGGTTTCGCAGTTCCACGAGTCAAATCGCTGTACTATCCAGTTTTGGGCCTTTGGTATATAAAAAAAAAGCAGTTTGAGTGTGTCTCTCACTGTTCAGCCGCAAATATCTCTATTTAAATAAGTGTGGTATACCCCAGTAAACAATAACTGTGGTTTTGCCATCACACGGTAAAAAATCTCTATTATTCAGCTTTTGGTATTTTTTTCCGTAAAGAAAAACAGTAGTGTCTCCTGACTGTTGTGACACAAAAATATATCTGTTGAAAATAGTCTTGTGTTGACCCAACATCCCAGTGTGGTTTCGCAGTTCCACGGGTCAAATCGCTGTACTATCCAGTTTTGGGCCTTTGGTATCTAAAATAAAAGCAGTTTGAGTGTGTCGCTCACTGTTCAGCCGCAAATATCTCTATTTAATAAAGTGTGGTATATCCCAGTAAACAATAACTGTGGTTTTGCCATCCCACGGTAAAAAATCTCTATTATTCAGCTTTTGGTAGTTTTTTCCGTAAAGAAAAACAGTAGTGTCTCGTGACTGTTGTGACACAAAAATATATCTGTTGAAAATAGTCTTGTGTAGGCCCGACATCCCAGTGTGGTTTCGCAGTTCCACAGGTCAAATCGCTGTACTATCCAGTTTTGGGCCTTTGGTATCTAAAAAAAAAGCAGTTTGAGTGTGTCGCTCACTGTTCAGCCGCAAATATCTCTATTTAAAAAAGTGTGGTATACCCCAGTAAACAATAACTGTGGTTTTGCCATCCCACGGTAAAAAATCTCTATTATTCAGCTTTTGGTAGTTTTTTCCGTAAAGAAAAACAGTAGTGTCTCCTGACTGTTGTGACACAAAAATATATCTGTTGAAAATAGTCTTGTGTAGGCCCGACATCCCAGTGTGGTTTCATAGTTCCACGGGTCAAATCGCTGTACTATCCAGTTTTGGGCCTTTGGTATCTAAAAAAAAAGCAGTTTGAGTGTGTCTCTCACTGTTCAGCCGCAAATATCTCTATTTAAAAAAGTGTGGTATACCCCAGTAAACAATAACTGTGGTTTTGCCATCCCACGGTAAAAAATCTCTATTATTCAGCTTTTGGTATTTTTTTCAGTAAAGAAAAACAGCAGTGTCTCCTGACTGTTGTGACACAAAAATATATCTGTTGAAAATAGTCTTGTGTTGGCCCAACATCCCAGTGTGATTTCGCAGTTCCACGGGTCAAATCGCTGTACTATCCAGTTTTGGGCCTTTGGTATCTAAAAAAAAAGCAGTTTGAGTGTGTCGCTCACTGTTCAGCCGCAAATATCTCTATTTAAAAAAGTGTCGTATACCCCAGTAAACAATAACTGTGGTTTTGCCATCCCACGGTAAAAAATCTCTATTATTCAGCTTTTGGTAGTTTTTTCCGTAAAGAAAAACAGTAGTGTCTCCTGACTGTTGTGACACAAAAATATATCTGTTGAAAATAGTCTTGTGTAGGCCCGACATCCCAGTGTGGTTTCGCAGTTCCACGGGTCAAATCGCTGTACTATCCAGTTTTGGGCCTTTGGTATCTAAAAAAAAAGCAGTTTGAGTGTGTCGTTCACTGTTCAGCCGCAAATATCTCTATTTAAAAAAGTGTGGTATACCCCAATAAACAATAACTGTGGTTTTGCCATCCCACAGTAAAAAATCTCTATTATTCAGCTTTTGGTAGTTTTTTCCGCAAAGAAAAACAGTAGTGTCTCGTGACTGTTGTGACACAAAAATATATCTGTTGAAAATAGTCTTGTGTAGGCCCGACATCCCAGTGTGGTTTCGCAGTTCCACGGGTCAAATCGCTGTACTGTCCAGTTTTGGGCCTTTGGTATCTAAAAAAAAAGCAGTTTGAGTGTGTCGCTCACTGTTCAGCCGCAAATATCTCTATTTAAAAAAGTGTGGTATACCCCAGTAAACAATAACTGTGGTTTTGCCATCCCAAGGTAAAAAATCTCTATTATTCAGCTTTTGGTAGTTTTTTCCGTAAAGAAAAACAGTAGTGTCTCCTGACTGTTGTGACACAAAAATATATCTGTTGAAAATAGTCTTGTGTAGGCCCGACATCCCAGTGTGGTTTCGCAGTTCCACGGGTCAAATCGCTGTACTATCCAGTTTTGGGCCTTTGGTATCTAAAAAAAAAGCAGTTTGAGTGTGTCGCTCACTGTTCAGCCGCTAATATCTTTATTTAAAAAAGTGTGGTATACCCCAGTAAACAATAACTGTGGTTTTGCCATCCCACGGTAAAAAATCTCTATTATTCAGCTTTTGATAGGTTTTTCCGTAAAGAAAAACAGTAGTGTCTCCTGACTGTTGTGACAAAAAAATATATCTGTTGAAAACAGTCTTGTGTAGGCCCGACATCCCAGTGTGGTTTCGCAGTTCCACGGGTCAAATCGCTGTACTATCCAGTTTTGGGCCTTTGGTATCTAAAAAAAAAGCAGTTTGAGTGTGTCGCTCACTGTTCAGCCGCAAATATCTCTATTTAAAAAAGTGTGGTATACCCCAGTAAACAATAACTGTGGTTTTGCCATCCCACGGTAAAAAATCTCTATTATTCAGCTTTTGGTAGTTTTTTCCGTAAAGAAAAACAGTAGTGTCTCCTGACTGTTGTGACACAAAAATATATATGTTGAAAATAGTCTTGTGTAGGCCCGACATTCCAGTGTGGTTTCGCAGTTCCACGGGTCAAATCGCTGTACTATCCAGTTTTGGGCCTTTGGTATCTAAAAAAAAAGCAGTTTGAGTGTGTCGCTCACTGTTCAGCCGCAAATATCTCTATTTAATAAAGTGTGGTATACCCCAGTAAACAATAACTGTGGTTTTGCCATCCCACGGTAAAAAATCTCTATTATTCAGCTTTTGGTACTTTTTTCCGTAAAGAAAAACAGTAGTGTCTCCTGACTGTTGTGACACAAAAATATATCTGTTGAAAATAGTCTTGTGTAGGCCCGACATCCCAGTGTGGTTTCATAGTTCCACGGGTCAAATCGCTGTACTATCCAGTTTTGGGCCTTTGGTATCTAAAATAAAAGCAGTTTGAGTGTGTCGCTCACTGTTCAGCCGCAAATATCTCTATTTAAAAAAGTGTGGTATACCCCAGTAAACAATAACTGTGGTTTTGCCATCCCACGGTAAAAAATCTCTATTATTCAGCTTTTGGTAGTTTTTTCCGTAAAGAAAAACAGTAGTGTCTCCTGACTGTTGTGACACAAAAATATATCTGTTGAAAATAGTCTTGTGTAGGCCCGACATCCCAGTGTGGTTTCGCAGTTCCACGGGTCAAATCGCTGTACTATCCAGTTTTGGGCCTTTGGTATCTAAAAAAAAAGCAGTTTGAGTGTGTCGTTCACTGTTCAGCCGCAAATATCTCTATTTAAAAAAGTGTGGCATACCCCAGTAAACAATAACTGTGGTTTTGCCATCCCACAGTAAAAAATCTCTATTATTCAGCTTTTGGTAGTTTTTTCCGTAAAGAAAAACAGTAGTGTCTCCTGACTGTTGTGACACAAAAATATATCTGTTGAAAATAGTCTTGTGTAGGCCCGACATCCCAGTGTGGTTTCATAGTTCCACGGGTCAAATCGCTGTACTATCCAGTTTTGGGCCTTTGGTATCTAAAAAAAAAGCAGTTTGAGTGTGTCTCTCACTGTTCAGCCGCAAATATCTCTATTTAAAAAAGTGTGGTATACCCCAGTAAACAATAACTGTGGTTTTGCCATCCCACGGTAAAAAATCTCTATTATTCAGCTTTTGGTATTTTTTTCAGTAAAGAAAAACAGCAGTGTCTCCTGACTGTTGTGACACAAAAATATATCTGTTGAAAATAGTCTTGTGTTGGCCCAACATCCCAGTGTGATTTCGCAGTTCCACGGGTCAAATCGCTGTACTATCCAGTTTTGGGCCTTTGGTATCTAAAAAAAAAGCAGTTTGAGTGTGTCGCTCACTGTTCAGCCGCAAATATCTCTATTTAAAAAAGTGTCGGTTACCCCAGTAAACAATAACTGTGGTTTTGCCATCCCACGGTAAAAAATCTCTATTATTCAGCTTTTGGTAGTTTTTTCCGTAAAGAAAAACAGTAGTGTCTCCTGACTGTTGTGACACAAAAATATATCTGTTGAAAATAGTCTTGTGTAGGCCCGACATCCCAGTGTGGTTTCGCAGTTCCACGGGTCAAATCGCTGTACTATCCAGTTTTGGGCCTTTGGTATCTAAAAAAAAAGCAGTTTGAGTGTGTCGTTCACTGTTCAGCCGCAAATATCTCTATTTAAAAAAGTGTGGTATACCCCAATAAACAATAACTGTGGTTTTGCCATCCCACGGTAAAAAATCTCTATTATTCAGCTTTTGGTAGTTTTTTCCGTAAAGAAAAACAGTAGTGTCTCCTGACTGTTGTGACACAAAAATATATATGTTGAAAATAGTCTTGTGTAGGCCCGACATTCCAGTGTGGTTTCGCAGTTCCACGGGTCAAATCGCTGTACTATCCAGTTTTGGGCCTTTGGTATCTAAAAAAAAAGCAGTTTGAGTGTGTCGCTCACTGTTCAGCCGCAAATATCTCTATTTAATAAAGTGTGGTATACCCCAGTAAACAATAACTGTGGTTTTGCCATCCCACGGTAAAAAATCTCTATTATTCAGCTTTTGGTACTTTTTTCCGTAAAGAAAAACAGTAGTGTCTCCTGACTGTTGTGACACAAAAATATATCTGTTGAAAATAGTCTTGTGTAGGCCCGACATCCCAGTGTGGTTTCATAGTTCCACGGGTCAAATCGCTGTACTATCCAGTTTTGGGCCTTTGGTATCTAAAATAAAAGCAGTTTGAGTGTGTCGCTCACTGTTCAGCCGCAAATATCTCTATTTAAAAAAGTGTGGTATACCCCAGTAAACAATAACTGTGGTTTTGCCATCCCACGGTAAAAAATCTCTATTATTCAGCTTTTGGTAGTTTTTTCCGTAAAGAAAAACAGTAGTGTCTCCTGACTGTTGTGACACAAAAATATATCTGTTGAAAATAGTCTTGTGTAGGCCCGACATCCCAGTGTGGTTTCGCAGTTCCACGGGTCAAATCGCTGTACTATCCAGTTTTGGGCCTTTGGTATCTAAAAAAAAAGCAGTTTGAGTGTGTCGTTCACTGTTCAGCCGCAAATATCTCTATTTAAAAAAGTGTGGCATACCCCAGTAAACAATAACTGTGGTTTTGCCATCCCACAGTAAAAAATCTCTATTATTCAGCTTTTGGTAGTTTTTTCCGTAAAGAAAAACAGTAGTGTCTCCTGACTGTTGTGACACAAAAATATATCTGTTGAAAATAGTCTTGTGTAGGCCCGACATCCCAGTGTGGTTTCATAGTTCCACGGGTCAAATCGCTGTACTATCCAGTTTTGGGCCTTTGGTATCTAAAAAAAAATCAGTTTGAGTGTGTCTCTCACTGTTCAGCCGCAAATATCTCTATTTAAAAAAGTGTGGTATACCCCAGTAAACAATAACTGTGGTTTTGCCATCCCACGGTAAAAAATCTCTATTATTCAGCTTTTGGTATTTTTTTCAGTAAAGAAAAACAGCAGTGTCTCCTGACTGTTGTGACACAAAAATATATCTGTTGAAAATAGTCTTGTGTTGGCCCAACATCCCAGTGTGATTTCGCAGTTCCACGGGTCAAATCGCTGTACTATCCAGTTTTGGGCCTTTGGTATCTAAAAAAAAAGCAGTTTGAGTGTGTCGCTCACTGTTCAGCCGCAAATATCTCTATTTAAAAAAGTGTCGGTTACCCCAGTAAACAATAACTGTGGTTTTGCCATCCCACGGTAAAAAATCTCTATTATTCAGCTTTTGGTAGTTTTTTCCGTAAAGAAAAACAGTAGTGTCTCCTGACTGTTGTGACACAAAAATATATCTGTTGAAAATAGTCTTGTGTAGGCCCGACATCCCAGTGTGGTTTCGCAGTTCCACGGGTCAAATCGCTGTACTATCCAGTTTTGGGCCTTTGGTATCTAAAAAAAAAGCAGTTTGAGTGTGTCGTTCACTGTTCAGCCGCAAATATCTCTATTTAAAAAAGTGTGGTATACCCCAATAAACAATAACTGTGGTTTTGCCATCCCACGGTAAAAAATCTCTATTATTCAGCTTTTGGTAGTTTTTTCCGTAAAGAAAAACAGTAGTGTCTCCTGACTGTTGTGACACAAAAATATATATGTTGAAAATAGTCTTGTGTAGGCCCGACATTCCAGTGTGGTTTCGCAGTTCCACGGGTCAAATCGCTGTACTATCCAGTTTTGGGCCTTTGGTATCTAAAAAAAAAGCAGTTTGAGTGTGTCGCTCACTGTTCAGCCGCAAATATCTCTATTTAATAAAGTGTGGTATACCCCAGTAAACAATAACTGTGGTTTTGCCATCCCACGGTAAAAAATCTCTATTATTCAGCTTTTGGTACTTTTTTCCGTAAAGAAAAACAGTAGTGTCTCCTGACTGTTGTGACACAAAAATATATCTGTTGAAAATAGTCTTGTGTAGGCCCGACATCCCAGTGTGGTTTCATAGTTCCACGGGTCAAATCGCTGTACTATCCAGTTTTGGGCCTTTGGTATCTAAAATAAAAGCAGTTTGAGTGTGTCGCTCACTGTTCAGCCGCAAATATCTCTATTTAAAAAAGTGTGGTATACCCCAGTAAACAATAACTGTGGTTTTGCCATCCCACGGTAAAAAATCTCTATTATTCAGCTTTTGGTAGTTTTTTCCGTAAAGAAAAACAGTAGTGTCTCCTGACTGTTGTGACACAAAAATATATCTGTTGAAAATAGTCTTGTGTAGGCCCGACATCCCAGTGTGGTTTCGCAGTTCCACGGGTCAAATCGCTGTACTATCCAGTTTTGGGCCTTTGGTATCTAAAAAAAAAGCAGTTTGAGTGTGTCGTTCACTGTTCAGCCGCAAATATCTCTATTTAAAAAAGTGTGGCATACCCCAGTAAACAATAACTGTGGTTTTGCCATCCCACAGTAAAAAATCTCTATTATTCAGCTTTTGGTAGTTTTTTCCGTAAAGAAAAACAGTAGTGTCTCCTGACTGTTGTGACACAAAAATATATCTGTTGAAAATAGTCTTGTGTAGGCCCGACATCCCAGTGTGGTTTCATAGTTCCACGGGTCAAATCGCTGTACTATCCAGTTTTGGGCCTTTGGTATCTAAAAAAAAATCAGTTTGAGTGTGTCTCTCACTGTTCAGCCGCAAATATCTCTATTTAAAAAAGTGTGGTATACCCCAGTAAACAATAACTGTGGTTTTGCCATCCCACGGTAAAAAATCTCTATTATTCAGCTTTTGGTATTTTTTTCAGTAAAGAAAAACAGCAGTGTCTCCTGACTGTTGTGACACAAAAATATATCTGTTGAAAATAGTCTTGTGTTGGCCCAACATCCCAGTGTGATTTCGCAGTTCCACGGGTCAAATCGCTGTACTATCCAGTTTTGGGCCTTTGGTATCTAAAAAAAAAGCAGTTTGAGTGTGTCGCTCACTGTTCAGCCGCAAATATCTCTATTTAAAAAAGTGTCGGTTACCCCAGTAAACAATAACTGTGGTTTTGCCATCCCACGGTAAAAAATCTCTATTATTCAGCTTTTGGTAGTTTTTTCCGTAAAGAAAAACAGTAGTGTCTCCTGACTGTTGTGACACAAAAATATATCTGTTGAAAATAGTCTTGTGTAGGCCCGACATCCCAGTGTGGTTTCGCAGTTCCACGGGTCAAATCGCTGTACTATCCAGTTTTGGGCCTTTGGTATCTAAAAAAAAAGCAGTTTGAGTGTGTCGTTCACTGTTCAGCCGCAAATATCTCTATTTAAAAAAGTGTGGTATACCCCAATAAACAATAACTGTGGTTTTGCCATCCCACAGTAAAAAATCTCTATTATTCAGCTTTTGGTAGTTTTTTCCGCAAAGAAAAACAGTAGTGTCTCGTGACTGTTGTGACACAAAAATATATCTGTTGAAAATAGTCTTGTGTTGGCCCAACATCCCAGTGTGATTTCGCAGTTCCACGGGTCAAATCGCTGTACTATCCAGTTTTGGGCCTTTGGTATCTAAAAAAAAAGCAGTTTGAGTGTGTCGCTCACTGTTCAGCCGCAAATATCTCTATTTAAAAAAGTGTCGGTTACCCCAGTAAACAATAACTGTGGTTTTGCCATCCCACGGTAAAAAATCTCTATTATTCAGCTTTTGGTAGTTTTTTCCGTAAAGAAAAACAGTAGTGTCTCCTGACTGTTGTGACACAAAAATATATCTGTTGAAAATAGTCTTGTGTAGGCCCGACATCCCAGTGTGGTTTCGCAGTTCCACGGGTCAAATCGCTGTACTATCCAGTTTTGGGCCTTTGGTATCTAAAAAAAAAGCAGTTTGAGTGTGTCGTTCACTGTTCAGCCGCAAATATCTCTATTTAAAAAAGTGTGGTATACCCCAATAAACAATAACTGTGGTTTTGCCATCCCACGGTAAAAAATCTCTATTATTCAGCTTTTGGTAGTTTTTTCCGTAAAGAAAAACAGTAGTGTCTCCTGACTGTTGTGACACAAAAATATATATGTTGAAAATAGTCTTGTGTAGGCCCGACATTCCAGTGTGGTTTCGCAGTTCCACGGGTCAAATCGCTGTACTATCCAGTTTTGGGCCTTTGGTATCTAAAAAAAAAGCAGTTTGAGTGTGTCGCTCACTGTTCAGCCGCAAATATCTCTATTTAATAAAGTGTGGTATACCCCAGTAAACAATAACTGTGGTTTTGCCATCCCACGGT
Source organism: Phyllobates terribilis (assembly GCF_046119375.1). Lineage (NCBI taxonomy): Eukaryota > Metazoa > Chordata > Amphibia > Anura > Dendrobatidae > Phyllobates > Phyllobates terribilis. The sequence continues at coordinate 336,214,669 of NW_027362762.1, forward strand.
AAAAAATCTCTATTATTCAGCTTTTGGTACTTTTTTCCGTAAAGAAAAACAGTAGTGTCTCCTGACTGTTGTGACACAAAAATATATCTGTTGAAAATAGTCTTGTGTAGGCCCGACATCCCAGTGTGGTTTCATAGTTCCACGGGTCAAATCGCTGTACTATCCAGTTTTGGGCCTTTGGTATCTAAAATAAAAGCAGTTTGAGTGTGTCGCTCACTGTTCAGCCGCAAATATCTCTATTTAAAAAAGTGTGGTATACCCCAGTAAACAATAACTGTGGTTTTGCCATCCCACGGTAAAAAATCTCTATTATTCAGCTTTTGGTAGTTTTTTCCGTAAAGAAAAACAGTAGTGTCTCCTGACTGTTGTGACACAAAAATATATCTGTTGAAAATAGTCTTGTGTAGGCCCGACATCCCAGTGTGGTTTCGCAGTTCCACGGGTCAAATCGCTGTACTATCCAGTTTTGGGCCTTTGGTATCTAAAAAAAAAAGCAGTTTGAGTGTGTCGTTCACTGTTCAGCCGCAAATATCTCTATTTAAAAAAGTGTGGCATACCCCAGTAAACAATAACTGTGGTTTTGCCATCCCACAGTAAAAAATCTCTATTATTCAGCTTTTGGTAGTTTTTTCCGTAAAGAAAAACAGTAGTGTCTCCTGACTGTTGTGACACAAAAATATATCTGTTGAAAATAGTCTTGTGTAGGCCCGACATCCCAGTGTGGTTTCATAGTTCCACGGGTCAAATCGCTGTACTATCCAGTTTTGGGCCTTTGGTATCTAAAAAAAAATCAGTTTGAGTGTGTCTCTCACTGTTCAGCCGCAAATATCTCTATTTAAAAAAGTGTGGTATACCCCAGTAAACAATAACTGTGGTTTTGCCATCCCACGGTAAAAAATCTCTATTATTCAGCTTTTGGTATTTTTTTCAGTAAAGAAAAACAGCAGTGTCTCCTGACTGTTGTGACACAAAAATATATCTGTTGAAAATAGTCTTGTGTTGGCCCAACATCCCAGTGTGATTTCGCAGTTCCACGGGTCAAATCGCTGTACTATCCAGTTTTGGGCCTTTGGTATCTAAAAAAAAAGCAGTTTGAGTGTGTCGCTCACTGTTCAGCCGCAAATATCTCTATTTAAAAAAGTGTCGGTTACCCCAGTAAACAATAACTGTGGTTTTGCCATCCCACGGTAAAAAATCTCTATTATTCAGCTTTTGGTAGTTTTTTCCGTAAAGAAAAACAGTAGTGTCTCCTGACTGTTGTGACACAAAAATATATCTGTTGAAAATAGTCTTGTGTAGGCCCGACATCCCAGTGTGGTTTCGCAGTTCCACGGGTCAAATCGCTGTACTATCCAGTTTTGGGCCTTTGGTATCTAAAAAAAAAGCAGTTTGAGTGTGTCGTTCACTGTTCAGCCGCAAATATCTCTATTTAAAAAAGTGTGGTATACCCCAATAAACAATAACTGTGGTTTTGCCATCCCACAGTAAAAAATCTCTATTATTCAGCTTTTGGTAGTTTTTTCCGCAAAGAAAAACAGTAGTGTCTCGTGACTGTTGTGACACAAAAATATATCTGTTGAAAATAGTCTTGTGTAGGCCCGACATCCCAGTGTGGTTTCGCAGTTCCACGGGTCAAATCGCTGTACTGTCCAGTTTTGGGCCTTTGGTATCTAAAAAAAAAGCAGTTTGAGTGTGTCGCTCACTGTTCAGCCGCAAATATCTCTATTTAAAAAAGTGTGGTATACCCCAGTAAACAATAACTGTGGTTTTGCCATCCCACGGTAAAAAATCTCTATTATTCAGCTTTTGGTAGTTTTTTCCGTAAAGAAAAACAGTAGTGTCTCCTGACTGTTGTGACACAAAAATATATCTGTTGAAAATAGTCTTGTGTAGGCCCGACATCCCAGTGTGGTTTCGCAGTTCCACGGGTCAAATCGCTGTACTATCCAGTTTTGGGCCTTTGGTATCTAAAAAAAAAGCAGTTTGAGTGTGTCGCTCACTGTTCAGCCGCTAATATCTTTATTTAAAAAAGTGTGGTATACCCCAGTAAACAATAACTGTGGTTTTGCCATCCCACGGTAAAAAATCTCTATTATTCAGCTTTTGGTAGGTTTTTCCGTAAAGAAAAACAGTAGTGTCTCCTGACTGTTGTGACAAAAAAATATATCTGTTGAAAACAGTCTTGTGTAGGCCCGACATCCCAGTGTGGTTTCGCAGTTCCACGGGTCAAATCGCTGTACTATCCAGTTTTGGGCCTTTGGTATCTAAAAAAAAAGCAGTTTGAGTGTGTCGCTCACTGTTCAGCCGCAAATATCTCTATTTAAAAAAGTGTGGTATACCCCAGTAAACAATAACTGTGGTTTTGCCATCCCACGGTAAAAAATCTCTATTATTCAGCTTTTGGTAGTTTTTTCCGTAAAGAAAAACAGTAGTGTCTCCTGACTGTTGTGACACAAAAATATATATGTTGAAAATAGTCTTGTGTAGGCCCGACATCCCAGTGTGGTTTCGCAGTTCCACGGGTCAAATCGCTGTACTATCCAGTTTTGGGCCTTTGGTATCTAAAAAAAAGCAGTTTGAGTGTGTCGCTCACTGTTCAGCCGCAAATATCTCTATTTAATAAAGTGTGGTATACCCCAGTAAACAATAACTGTGGTTTTGCCATCCCACGGTAAAAAATCTCTATTATTCAGCTTTTGGTACTTTTTTCCGTAAAGAAAAACAGTAGTGTCTCCTGACTGTTGTGACACAAAAATATATCTGTTGAAAATAGTCTTGTGTAGGCCCGACATCCCAGTGTGGTTTCATAGTTCCACGGGTCAAATCGCTGTACTATCCAGTTTTGGGCCTTTGGTATCTAAAATAAAAGCAGTTTGAGTGTGTCGCTCACTGTTCAGCCGCAAATATCTCTATTTAAAAAAGTGTGGTATACCCCAGTAAACAATAACTGTGGTTTTGCCATCCCACGGTAAAAAATCTCTATTATTCAGCTTTTGGTAGTTTTTTCCGTAAAGAAAAACAGTAGTGTCTCCTGACTGTTGTGACACAAAAATATATCTGTTGAAAATAGTCTTGTGTAGGCCCGACATCCCAGTGTGGTTTCGCAGTTCCACGGGTGAAATCGCTGTACTATCCAGTTTTGGGCCTTTGGTATCTAAAAAAAAAAGCAGTTTGAGTGTGTCGTTCACTGTTCAGCCGCAAATATCTCTATTTAAAAAAGTGTGGCATACCCCAGTAAACAATAACTGTTGTTTTGCCATCCCACAGTAAAAAATCTCTATTATTCAGCTTTTGGTAGTTTTTTCCGTAAAGAAAAACAGTAGTGTCTCCTGACTGTTGTGACACAAAAATATATCTGTTGAAAATAGTCTTGTGTAGGCCCGACATCCCAGTGTGGTTTCGCAGTTCCACGGGTCAAATCGCTGTACTATCCAGTTTTGGGCCTTTGGTATCTAAAAAAAAAGCAGTTTGAGTGTGTCGTTCACTGTTCAGCCGCAAATATCTCTATTTAAAAAAGTGTGGTATACCCCAATAAACAATAACTGTGGTTTTGCCATCCCACAGTAAAAAATCTCTATTATTCAGCTTTTGGTAGTTTTTTCCGCAAAGAAAAACAGTAGTGTCTCGTGACTGTTGTGACACAAAAATATATCTGTTGAAAATAGTCTTGTGTAGGCCCGACATCCCAGTGTGGTTTCGCAGTTCCACGGGTCAAATCGCTGTACTGTCCAGTTTTGGGCCTTTGGTATCTAAAAAAAAAGCAGTTTGAGTGTGTCGCTCACTGTTCAGCCGCAAATATCTCTATTTAAAAAAGTGTGGTATACCCCAGTAAACAATAACTGTGGTTTTGCCATCCCACGGTAAAAAATCTCTATTATTCAGCTTTTGGTAGTTTTTTCCGTAAAGAAAAACAGTAGTGTCTCCTGACTGTTGTGACACAAAAATATATCTGTTGAAAATAGTCTTGTGTACGCCCGACATCCCAGTGTGGTTTCGCAGTTCCACGGGTCAAATCGCTGTACTATCCAGTTTTGGGCCTTTGGTATCTAAAAAAAAAGCAGTTTGAGTGTGTCGCTCACTGTTCAGCCGCTAATATCTTTATTTAAAAAAGTGTGGTATACCCCAGTAAACAATAACTGTGGTTTTGCCATCCCACGGTAAAAAATCTCTATTATTCAGCTTTTGGTAGGTTTTTCCGTAAAGAAAAACAGTAGTGTCTCCTGACTGTTGTGACAAAAAAATATATCTGTTGAAAACAGTCTTGTGTAGGCCCGACATCCCAGTGTGGTTTCGCAGTTCCACGGGTCAAATCGCTGTACTATCCAGTTTTGGGCCTTTGGTATCTAAAAAAAAAGCAGTTTGAGTGTGTCGCTCACTGTTCAGCCGCAAATATCTCTATTTAAAAAAGTGTGGTATACCCCAGTAAACAATAACTGTGGTTTTGCCATCCCACGGTAAAAAATCTCTATTATTCAGCTTTTGGTAGTTTTTTCCGTAAAGAAAAACAGTAGTGTCTCCTGACTGTTGTGACACAAAAATATATATGTTGAAAATAGTCTTGTGTAGGCCCGACATCCCAGTGTGGTTTCGCAGTTCCACGGGTCAAATCGCTGTACTATCCAGTTTTGGGCCTTTGGTATCTAAAAAAAAGCAGTTTGAGTGTGTCGCTCACTGTTCAGCCGCAAATATCTCTATTTAATAAAGTGTGGTATACCCCAGTAAACAATAACTGTGGTTTTGCCATCCCACGGTAAAAAATCTCTATTATTCAGCTTTTGGTACTTTTTTCCGTAAAGAAAAACAGTAGTGTCTCCTGACTGTTGTGACACAAAAATATATCTGTTGAAAATAGTCTTGTGTAGGCCCGACATCCCAGTGTGGTTTCATAGTTCCACGGGTCAAATCGCTGTACTATCCAGTTTTGGGCCTTTGGTATCTAAAATAAAAGCAGTTTGAGTGTGTCGCTCACTGTTCAGCCGCAAATATCTCTATTTAAAAAAGTGTGGTATACCCCAGTAAACAATAACTGTGGTTTTGCCATCCCACGGTAAAAAATCTCTATTATTCAGCTTTTGGTAGTTTTTTCCGTAAAGAAAAACAGTAGTGTCTCCTGACTGTTGTGACACAAAAATATATCTGTTGAAAATAGTCTTGTGTAGGCCCGACATCCCAGTGTGGTTTCGCAGTTCCACGGGTGAAATCGCTGTACTATCCAGTTTTGGGCCTTTGGTATCTAAAAAAAAAAGCAGTTTGAGTGTGTCGTTCACTGTTCAGCCGCAAATATCTCTATTTAAAAAAGTGTGGCATACCCCAGTAAACAATAACTGTTGTTTTGCCATCCCACAGTAAAAAATCTCTATTATTCAGCTTTTGGTAGTTTTTTCCGTAAAGAAAAACAGTAGTGTCTCCTGACTGTTGTGACACAAAAATATATCTGTTGAAAATAGTCTTGTGTAGGCCCGACATCCCAGTGTGGTTTCGCAGTTCCACGGGTCAAATCGCTGTACTATCCAGTTTTGGGCCTTTGGTATCTAAAAAAAAAGCAGTTTGAGTGTGTCGTTCACTGTTCAGCCGCAAATATCTCTATTTAAAAAAGTGTGGTATACCCCAATAAACAATAACTGTGGTTTTGCCATCCCACAGTAAAAAATCTCTATTATTCAGCTTTTGGTAGTTTTTTCCGCAAAGAAAAACAGTAGTGTCTCGTGACTGTTGTGACACAAAAATATATCTGTTGAAAATAGTCTTGTGTAGGCCCGACATCCCAGTGTGGTTTCGCAGTTCCACGGGTCAAATCGCTGTACTGTCCAGTTTTGGGCCTTTGGTATCTAAAAAAAAAGCAGTTTGAGTGTGTCGCTCACTGTTCAGCCGCAAATATCTCTATTTAAAAAAGTGTGGTATACCCCAGTAAACAATAACTGTGGTTTTGCCATCCCACGGTAAAAAATCTCTATTATTCAGCTTTTGGTAGTTTTTTCCGTAAAGAAAAACAGTAGTGTCTCCTGACTGTTGTGACACAAAAATATATCTGTTGAAAATAGTCTTGTGTAGGCCCGACATCCCAGTGTGGTTTCGCAGTTCCACGGGTCAAATCGCTGTACTATCCAGTTTTGGGCCTTTGGTATCTAAAAAAAAAGCAGTTTGAGTGTGTCGCTCACTGTTCAGCCGCTAATATCTTTATTTAAAAAAGTGTGGTATACCCCAGTAAACAATAACTGTGGTTTTGCCATCCCACGGTAAAAAATCTCTATTATTCAGCTTTTGGTAGGTTTTTCCGTAAAGAAAAACAGTAGTGTCTCCTGACTGTTGTGACAAAAAAATATATCTGTTGAAAACAGTCTTGTGTAGGCCCGACATCCCAGTGTGGTTTCGCAGTTCCACGGGTCAAATCGCTGTACTATCCAGTTTTGGGCCTTTGGTATCTAAAAAAAAAGCAGTTTGAGTGTGTCGCTCACTGTTCAGCCGCAAATATCTCTATTTAAAAAAGTGTGGTATACCCCAGTAAACAATAACTGTGGTTTTGCCATCCCACGGTAAAAAATCTCTATTATTCAGCTTTTGGTAGTTTTTTCCGTAAAGAAAAACAGTAGTGTCTCCTGACTGTTGTGACACAAAAATATATATGTTGAAAATAGTCTTGTGTAGGCCCGACATCCCAGTGTGGTTTCGCAGTTCCACGGGTCAAATCGCTGTACTATCCAGTTTTGGGCCTTTGGTATCTAAAAAAAAAGCAGTTTGAGTGTGTCGCTCACTGTTCAGCCGCAAATATCTCTATTTAATAAAGTGTGGTATACCCCAGTAAACAATAACTGTGGTTTTGCCATCCCACGGTAAAAAATCTCTATTATTCAGCTTTTGGTACTTTTTTCCGTAAAGAAAAACAGTAGTGTCTCCTGACTGTTGTGACACAAAAATATATCTGTTGAAAATAGTCTTGTGTAGGCCCGACATCCCAGTGTGGTTTCATAGTTCCACGGGTCAAATCGCTGTACTATCCAGTTTTGGGCCTTTGGTATCTAAAATAAAAGCAGTTTGAGTGTGTCGCTCACTGTTCAGCCGCAAATATCTCTATTTAAAAAAGTGTGGTATACCCCAGTAAACAATAACTGTGGTTTTGCCATCCCACGGTAAAAAATCTCTATTATTCAGCTTTTGGTAGTTTTTTCCGTAAAGAAAAACAGTAGTGTCTCCTGACTGTTGTGACACAAAAATATATCTGTTGAAAATAGTCTTGTGTAGGCCCGACATCCCAGTGTGGTTTCGCAGTTCCACGGGTCAAATCGCTGTACTATCCAGTTTTGGGCCTTTGGTATCTAAAAAAAAAGCAGTTTGAGTGTGTCGTTCACTGTTCAGCCGCAAATATCTCTATTTAAAAAAGTGTGGCATACCCCAGTAAACAATAACTGTGGTTTTGCCATCCCACAGTAAAAAATCTCTATTATTCAGCTTTTGGTAGTTTTTTCCGTAAAGAAAAACAGTAGTGTCTCCTGACTGTTGTGACACAAAAATATATCTGTTGAAAATAGTCTTGTGTAGGCCCGACATCCCAGTGTGGTTTCGCAGTTCCACGGGTCAAATTGCTGTACTATCCAGTTTTGGGCCTTTGGTATCTAAAAAAAAAGCAGTTTGAGTGTGTCGCTCACTGTTCAGCAGCAAATATCTCTATTTAAAAAAGTGTGGTATACCCCAGTAAACAATAACTGTGGTTTTGCCATCCCACGGTAAAAAATCTCTATTATTCAGCTTTTGGTAGTTTTTTCCGTAAAGAAAAACAGTAGTGTCTCCTGACTATTGTGACACAAAAATATATCTGTTGAAAATAGTCTTGTGTAGGCCCGACATCCCAGTGTGGTTTCGCAGTTCCACGGGTCAAATCGCTGTACTATCCAGTTTTGGGCCTTTGGTATCTAAAAAAAAGCAGTTTGAGTGTGTCTCTCACTGTTCAGCCGCAAATATCTCTATTTAAATAAGTGTGGTAAACCCCAGTAAACAATAACTGTGGTTTTGCCATCCCACGGTAAAAAATCTCTATTATTCAGCTTTTGGTAGTTTTTTTCCGTAAAGAAAAACAGTAGTGTCTCCTGACTGTTGTGACACAAAAATATATCTGTTGAAAATAGTCTTGTGTAGGCCCGACATCCCAGTGTGGTTTCAAAGTTCCACGGGTCAAATCGCTGTACTATCCAGTTTTGGGCCTTTGGTATCTAAAAAAAAAGCAGTTTGAGTGTGTCGCTCACTGTTCAGCCACAAATATCTCTATTTAATAAAGTGTGGTATACCCCAGTAAACAATAACTGTGGTTTTGCCATCCCACGGTAAAAAATCTCTATTATTCAGCTTTTGGTAGTTTTTTCCGTAAAGAAAAACAGTAGTGTCTCCTGACTGTTGTGACACAAAGTATATCTGTTGAAAATAGTCTTGTGTAGGCCCGACATCCCAGTGTGGTTTCGCAGTTCCACGAGTCAAATCGCTGTACTATCCAGTTTTGGGCCTTTGGTATTTAAAAAAAAAGCAGTTTGAGTGTGTCGTTCACTGTTCAGCCGCAAATATCTCTATTTAAAAAAGTGTGGTATACCCCAGTAAACAATAACTGTGGTTTTGCCATCCCACAGTAAAAAATCTCTATTATTCAGCTTTTGGTAGTTTTTTCCGTAAAGAAAAACAGTAGTGTCTCCTGATTGTTGTGACACAAAAATATATCTGTTGAAAATAGTCTTGTGTAGGCCCGACATCCCAGTGTGGTTTCGCAGTTCCACGGGTCAAATCGCTGTACTATCCAGTTTTGGGCCTTTGGTATCTAAAAAAAAAGCAGTTTGAGTGTGTCGCTCACTGTCCAGCCGCAAATATCTCTATTTAAAAAAGTGTGGTATACCCCAGTAAACAATAACTGTGGTTTTGCCATCCCACGGTAAAAAATCTCTATTATTCAGCTTTTGGTTGTTTTTTCCGTAAAGAAAAACAGTAGTGTCTCCTGACTGTTGTGACACAAAAATATATCTGTTGAAAACAGTCTTGTGTAGGCCCGACATCTCAGTGTGTTTTCATAGTTCCACGGGTCAAATCGCTGTACTATCCAGTTTTGGGTCTTTGGTATCTAAAAAAAAAGCAGTTTGAATGTGTCTCTCACTGTTCAGCCGCAAATAACTCTATTTAAAAAAGTGTGGTATACCCCAGTAAACAATAACTGTGGTTTTGCCATCCCACGGTAAAAAATCTCTATTATTCAGCTTTTGGTATTTTTTTCCGTAAAGAAAAACAGTAGTGTCTCCTGACTGTTGTGACACAAAAATATATCTGTTGAAAATAGTCTTGTGTTGGCCCAACATCCCAGTGTGATTTCGCAGTTCCACGGGTCAAATCGCTGTACTATCCAGTTTTGGGCCTTTGGTATCTAAAAAAAAAGCAGTTTGAGTGTGTCGCTCACTGTTCAGCCGCAAATATCTCTATTTAAAAAAGTGTGGTATACCCCAGTAAACAATAACTGTGGTTTTGCCATCCCACGGTAAAAAATCTCTATTATTCAGCTTTTGGTAGTTTTTTCCGTAAAGAAAAACAGTAGTGTCTCCTGACTGTTGTGACACAAAAATATATCTGTTGAAAATAGTCTTGTGTAGGCCCGACATCCCAGTGTGGTTTCGCAGTTCCACGGGTCAAATCGCTGTACTATCCAGTTTTGGGCCTTTGGTATCTAAAAAAAAAGCAGTTTGAGTGTGTCGTTCACTGTTCAGCCGCAAATATCTCTATTTAAAAAAGTGTGGTATACCCCAATAAACAATAACTGTGGTTTTGCCATCCCACAGTAAAAAATCTCTATTATTCAGCTTTTGGTAGTTTTTTCCGCAAAGAAAAACGGTAGTGTCTCCTGACTGTTGTGACACAAAAATATATCTGTTGAAAATAGTCTTGTGTAGGCCCGACATCCCAGTGTGGTTTCGCAGTTCCACGGGTCAAATCGCTGTACTATCCAGTTTTGGGCCTTTGGTATCTAAAAAAAAAGCAGTTTGAGTGTGTCGCTCACTGTTCAGCCGCAAATATCTCTATTTAAAAAAGTGTGGTATACCCCAGTAAACAATAACTGTGGTTTTGCCATCCCACGGTAAAAAATCTCTATTATTCAGCTTTTGGTAGTTTTTTCCGTAAAGAAAAACAGTAGTGTCTCCAGACTGTTGTGACACAAAAATATATCTGTTGAAAATAGTCTTGTGTAGGCCCGACATCCCAGTGTGGTTTCGCAGTTCCACGGGTCAAATCGCTGTACTATCCAGTTTTGGGCCTTTGGTATCTAAAAAAAAAAGCAGTTTGAGTGTGTCGCTCACTGTTCAGCCGCAAATATCTCTATTTAAAAAAGTGTGGTATACCCCAGTAAACAATAACTGTGGTTTTGCCATCCCACGGTAAAAAATCTCTATTATTCAGCTTTTGGTAGGTTTTTCCGTAAAGAAAAACAGTAGTGTCTCCTGACTGTTGTGACAAAAAAATATATCTGTTGAAAATAGTCTTGTGTAGGCCCGACATCCCAGTGTGGTTTCGCAGTTCCACGGGTCAAATCGCTGTACTATCCAGTTTTGGGCCTTTGGTATCTAAAAAAAAAGCAGTTTGAGTGTGTCGCTCACTGTTCAGCCGCAAATATCTCTATTTAAAAAAGTGTGGTATACCCCAGTAAACAATAACTGTGGTTTTGCCATCCCACGGTAAAAAATCTCTGTTATTCAGCTTTTGTTATTTTTTTCCGTAAAGAAAAACAGTAGTGTCTCCTGACTATTGTGACACAAAAATACATCTGTTGAAAATAGTCTTGTGTAGGCCCGACATCCCAGTGTGGTTTCGCAGTTCCACGGGTCAAATCGCTGTACTATCCAGTTTTTGGCCTTTGGTATCTAAAAAAAAAGCAGTTTGAGTGTGTCTCTCACTGTTCAGCCGCAAATAACTCTATTTAAATAAGTGTGGTATACCCCAGTAAACAATAACTGTGGTTTTGCCATCCCACGGTAAAAAATCTCTATTATTCAGCTTTTGGTAGTTTTTTTCCGTAAAGAAAAACAGTAGTGTCTCCTGACTGTTGTGACACAAAAATATATCTGTTGAAAATAGTCTTGTGTAGGCCCGACATCCCAGTGTGGTTTCGCAGTTCCAAGGGTCAAATCGCTGTACTACCAAATTTTGGGCCTTTGGTATCTAAAAAAATAGCAGCTTGAGTGTGTCGCTCACTGTTCAGCCGCAAATATCTCTATTTAATAAAGTGTGGCATACCCCAGTAAACAATAACTGTGGTTTTGCCATCCCACGGTAAAAAATCTCTATTATTCAGCTTTTGGTAGTTTTTTCCGTAAAGAAAAACAGTAGTGTCTCCTGACTGTTGTGACACAAAAATATATCTGTTGAAAATAGTCTTGTGTAGGGCCGACATCCCAGTGTGGTTTCGCAGTTCCAAGGGTCAAATCGCTGTACTATCCAGTTTTGGGCCTTTGGTATCTAAAAAAAAAGCAGTTTGAGTGTGTCGCTCACTGTTCAGCCGCAAATATCTCTATTTAATAAAGTGTGGTATACCCCAGTAAACAATAACTGTGGTTTTTCCATCCCACGGTAAAAAATCTCTATTATTCAGCTTTTGGTAGTTTTTTCCGTAAAGAAAAACAGTAGTGTCTCCTGACTGTTGTGACACAAAAATATATCTGTTGAAAATAGTCTTGTGTAGGCCCGACATCCCAGTGTGGTTTCATAGTTCCACGGGTCAAATCGCTGTACTATCCAGTTTTGGGCCTTTGGTATCTAAAAAAAAAGCAGTTTGAGTGTGTCTCTCACTGTTCAGCCGCAAATATCTCTATTTAAAAAAGTGTGGTATACCCCAGTAAACAATAACTGTGGTTTTGCCATCCCATGGTAAAAAATCTCTATTATTCAGCTTTTGGTAGTTTTTTCCGTAAAGAAAAACAGTAGTGTCTCCTGACTGTTGTGACACAAAAATATATCTGTTGAAAATAGTCTTGTGTAGGCCCGACATCCCAGTGTGGTTTCGCAGTTCCACGGGTCAAATAGCTGTACTATCCAGTTTTGGGCCTTTGGTATCTAAAAAAAAAGCAGTTTGAGTGTGCCGTTCACTGTTCAGCCGCAAATATCTCTATTTGAAAAAGTGTGGTATACCCCAGTAAACAATAACTGTGGTTTTGCCATCCCACAGTAAAAAATCTCTATTATTCAGCTTTTGGTAGTTTTTTCCGTAAAGAAAAACAGTAGTGTCTCCTGACTGTTGTGACACAAAAATATATCTGTTGAAAATAGTCTTGTGTAGGCCCGACATCCCAGTGTGGTTTCGCAGTTCCACGGGTCAAATCGCTGTACTATCCAGTTTTGGGCCTTTGGTATCTAAAAAAAAAGCAGTTTGAGTGTGTCGCTCACTGTTCAGCAGCAAATATCTCTATTTAAAAAAGTGTGGTATACCCCAGTAAACAATAACTGTGGTTTTGCCATCCCACGGTAAAAAATCTCTATTATTCAGCTTTTGGTAGTTTTTTCCGTAAAGAAAAACAGTAGTGTCTCCTGACTGTTGTGACACAAAAATATATCTGCTGAAAATAGTCTTGTGTAGGCCCGACATCCCAGTGTGGTTTCGCAGTTCCACGAGTCAAATCGCTGTACTATCCAGTTTTGGGCCTTTGGTATCTAAAAAAAAAGCAGTTTGAGTGTGTCGCTCACTGTTCAGCCGCAAATATCTCTATTTAAAAATGTGTGGTATACCCCAGTAAACAATAACTGTGGTTTTGCCATCCCACAGTAAAAAATCTCTATTATTCAGCTTTTGGTAGTTTTTTCCGTAAAGAAAAACAGTAGTGTCTCCTGACTATTGTGACACAAAAATATATCTGTTGAAAATAGTCTTGTGTAGGCCCGACATCCCAGTGTGGTTTCGTAGTTCCACGGGTCAAATCGCTGTACTATCCAGTTTTGGGCCTTTGGTATCTAAAAAAAAAGCAGTTTGAGTGTGTCGCTCACTGTCCAGCCGTAAATATCTCTATTTAAAAAAGTGTGGTATACCCCAGTAAACAATAACTGTGGTTTTGCCATCCCACGGCAAAAAATCTCTATTATTCAGCTTTTGGTATTTTTTTCCGTAAAGAAAAACAGTAGTGTCTCCTGACTGTTGTGACACAAAAATATATCTGTTGAAAATAGTCTTGTCTAGGCCCGACATCCCAGTGTGGTTTCGCAGTTCCACGAGTCAAATCGCTGTACTATCCAGTTTTGGGCCTTTGGTATCTAAAAAAAAAGCAGTTTGAGTGTGTCGCTTACTGTTCAGCCGCAAATATCTCTATTTAAAAAAGTGTGGTATACCCCAGTAAACAATAACTGTGGTTTTGCCATCCCACGGTAAAAAATCTCTATTATTCAGCTTTTGGTAGTTTTTTCCGTAAAGAAAAACAGTAGTGTCTCCTGACTGTTGTGACACAAAAATATATCTGTTGAAAATAGTCTTGTGTAGGCCAGATATCCCAGTGTGGTTTCGCAGTTCCACGGGTCAAATCGCTGTACTATCCAGTTTTGGGCCTTTGGTATCTAAAAAAAAAGCAGTTTGAGTGTGTCGTTCACTGTTCAGCCGCAAATATCTCTATTTAAAAAAGTGTGGTATACCCCAGTAAACAAAAACTGTGGTTTTGCCATCCCACAGTAAAAAATCTCTATTATTCAGCTTTTGGTAGTTTTTTCCGCAAAGAAAAACAGTAGTGTCTCCTGACTGTTGTGACACAAAAATATATCTGTTGAAAATAGTCTTGTGTAGGCCCGACATCCCAGTGTGGTTTCGCAGTTCCACGGGTCAAATCGCTGTACTATCCAGTTTTGGGCCTTTGGTATCTAAAAAAAAAGCAGTTTGAGTGTGTCGCTCACTGTTCAGCCGCAAATATCTCTATTTAAAAAAGTGTGGTATACCCCAGTAAACAATAACTGTGGTTTTGCCATCCCACGGTAAAAAATCTCTATTATTCAGCCTTTGGTAGTTTTTTCCGTAAAGAAAAACAGTAGTGTCTCCTGACTGTTGTGACACAAAAATATATCTGTTGAAAATAGTCTTGTGTAGGCCCGACATCCCAGTGTGGTTTCGCAGTTCCACGGGTCAAATCGCTGTACTATCCAGTTTTGGGACTTTGGTATCTAAAAAAAAAGCAGTTTGAGTGTGTCGCTCACTGTTCAGCCGCAAATATCTCTATTTAAAAAAGTGTGGTATACCCCAGTAAACAATAACTGTGGTTTTGCCATCCCACGGTAAAAAATCTCTATTATTCAGCTTTTGGTAGTTTTTTCCGTAAAGAAAAACAGTAGTGTCTCCTGACTGTTGTGACACAAAAATATATCTGTTGAAAATATTCTTGTGTAGGCCCGACATCCCAGTGTGGTTTCGCAGTTCCACGGGTCAAATCGCTGTACTATCCAGTTTTGGGCCTTTGGTATCTAAAAAAAAAGCAGTTTGAGTGTGTCTCTCACTGCTCAGCCGCAAATATCTCTATTTAAATAAGTATGGTATACCCCAGTAAACAATAACTGTGGTTTTGCCATCCCACGGTAAAAAATCTCTATTATTCAGCTTTTGGTAGTTTTTTTCCGTAAAGAAAAACAGTAGTGTCTCCTGACTGTTGAGACACAAAAATCTATCTGTTGAAAATAGTCTTGTGTAGGCCCGACATCCCAGTGTGGTTTCGCAGTTCCACGGGTCAAATCGCTGTACTATCCAGTTTTGGGCCTTTGGTATCTAAAAAAAAAGCAGTTTGAGTGTGTCGCTCACTGTTCAGCCGCAAATATCTCTATTTAATAAAGTGTGGTATACCCCAGTAAACAATAAATGTGGTTTTGCCATCCCACGGTAAAAAATCTCTATTATTCAGCTTTTGGTAGTTTTTTCCGTAAAGAAAAACAGTAGTGTCTCCTGACTGTTGTGACACAAAAATATATCTGTTGAAAATAGTCTTGTGTAGGCCCGACATCCCAGTGTGGTTTCGCAGTTCCACGAGTCAAATCGCTGTACTATCCAGTTTTGGGCCTTTGGTATCTAAAAAAAAAGCAGTTTGAGTGTGTCGCTCACTGTTCAGCCGCAAATATCTCTATTTAAAAATGTGTGGTATACCCCAGTAAACAATAACTGTGGTTTTGCCATCCCACGGTAAAAAATCTCTATTATTCAGCTTTTGGTAGTTTTTTCAGTAAAGAAAAACAGTAGTGTCTCCTGACTATTGTGACACAAAAATATATCTGTTGAAAATAGTCTTGTGTAGGCCCGACATCCCAGTGTGGTTTCGTAGTTCCACGGGTCAAATCGCTGTACTATCCAGTTTTGGGCCTTTGGTATCTAAAAAAAAAGCAGTTTGAGTGTGTCGCTCACTGTCCAGCTGCAAATATCTCTATTTAAAAAAGTGTGGTATACCCCAGTAAACAATAACTGTGGTTTTGCCATCCCACGGCAAAAAATCTCTATTATTCAGCTTTTGGTATTTTTTTCCGTAAAGAAAAACAGTAGTGTCTCCTGACTGTTGTGACACAAAAATATATCTGTTGAAAATAGTCTTGTGTAGGCCCGACATCCCAGTGTGGTTTCGCAGTTCCACGGGTCAAATCGCTGTACTATCCAGTTTTGGGCCTTTGGTATCTAAAAAAAAAGCAGTTTGAGTGTGTCGCTTACTGTTCAGCCGCAAATATCTCTATTTAAAAAAGTGTGCTATACCCCAGTAAACAATAACTGTGGTTTTGCCATCCCACGGTAAAAAATCTCTATTATTCAGCTTTTGGTAGTTTTTTCCGTAAAGAAAAACAGTAGTGTCTCCTGACTGTTGTGACACAAAAATATATCTGTTGAAAATAGTCTTGTGTAGGCCCGATATCCCAGTTTGGTTTCGCAGTTCCACGGGTCAAATCGCTGTACTATCCAGTTTTGGGCCTTTGGTATCTAAAAAAAAAGCAGTTTGAGTGTGTCGTTCACTGTTCAGCCGCAAATATCTCTATTTAAAAAAGTGTGGTATACCCCAGTAAACAATAACTGTGGTTTTGCCATCCCACAGTGAAAAATCTCTATTATTCAGCTTTTGGTAGTTTTTTCCGCAAAGAAAAACAGTAGTGTCTCCTGACTGTTGTGACACAAAAATATATCTGTTGAAAATAGTCTTGTGTAGGCCCGACATCCCAGTGTGGTTTCGCAGTTCCACGGGTCAAATCGCTGTACTATCCAGTTTTGGGCCTTTGGTATCTAAAAAAAAAGCAGTTTGAGTGTGTCGCTCACTGTTCAGCCGCAAATATCTCTATTTAAAAAAGTGTGGTATACCCCAGTAAACAATAACTGTGGTTTTGCCATCCCACGGTAAAAAATCTCTATTATTCAGCTTTTGGTAGTTTTTTCCGTAAAGAAAAACAGTAGTGTCTCCTGACTGTTGTGACACAAAAATATATCTGTTGAAAATAGTCTTGTGTAGGCCCGACATCCCAGTGTGGTTTCGCAGTTCCACGGGTCGAATCGCTGTACTATCCAGTTTTGGGCCTTTGGTATCTAAAAAAAAAGCAGTTTGAGTGTTTCGCTCACTGTTCAGCCGCAAATATCTCTATTTAAAAAAGTATGGTATACCCCAGTAAACAATAACTGTGGTTTTGCCATCCCACGGTAAAAAATCTCTATTATTCAGCTTTTGGTAGTTTTTTCCGTAAAGAAAAACAGTAGTGTCTCCTGACTGTTGTGACACAAAAATATATCTGTTGAAAAGAGTCTTGTGTAGGCCCGACATCCCAGTGTGGTTTCGCAGTTCCACGGGTCAAATCGCTGTACTATCCAGTTTTGGGCCTTTGGTATCTAAAAAAAAAGCAGTTTGAGTGTGTCGCTCACTGTTCAGCCGCAAATATCTCTATTTAAAAAAGTGTGGTATACCCCAGTAAACAATAACTGTGGTTTTGCCATCCCACGGTAAAAAATCTCTATTATTCAGCTTTTGGTAGTTTTTTCCGTAAAGAAAAACAGTAGTGTCTCCTGACTATTGTGACACAAAAATATATCTGTTGAAAATAGTCTTGTGTAGGCCCGACATCCCAGTGTGGTTTCTTAGTTCCACGGGTCAAATCGCTGTACTATCCAGTTTTGGGCCTTTGGTATCTAAAAAAAAAGCAGTTTGAGTGTGTCGCTCACTGTTCAGCCGCAAATATCTCTATTTAAAAACGTGTGGTATACCCCAGTAAACAATAACTGTGGTTTTGCCATCCCACGGTAAAAAATCTCTATTATTCAGCTTTTGGTAGTTTTTTCCGTAAAGAAAAACAGTAGTGTCTCCTGACTGTTGTGACACAAAAATATATCTGTTGAAAATAGTCTTGTGTAGGCCCGACATCCCAGTGTGGTTTCGCAGTTCCACGGGTCAAATCACTGTACTATCCAGTTTTGGGCCTTTGGTATCTAAAAAAAAAGCAGTTTGAGTGTGTCTCTCACTGTTCAGCCGCAAATATCTCTATTTAAATAAGTGTGGTATACCCCAGTAAACAATAACTGTGGTTTTGCCATCCCACGGTAAAAAATCTCTATTATTCAGCTTTTGGTAGTTTTTTTCCGTAAAGAAAAACAGTAGTGTCTCCTGACTGTTGTGACACAAAAATATATCTGTTGAAAATAGTCTTGTGTAGGCCCGACATCCCAGTGTGGTTTCGCAGTTCCAAGGGTCAAATCACTGTACTACCAAATTTGGGGCTTTGGTATCTAAAAAAAAAGCAGCTTGAGTGTGTCGCTCACTGTTCAGCCGCAAATATCTCTATTTAAAAAAGTGTGGTATACCCCAGTAAACAATAACTGTGGTTTTGCCATCCCACGGTAAAAAATCTCTATTATTCAGCTTTTGGTAGTTTTTTCCGTAAAGAAAAACAGTAGTGTCTCCTGACAATTGTGACACAAAAATATATCTGTTGAAAATAGTCTTGTGTAGGCCCGACATCCCAGTGTGGTTTCGCAGTTCCAAGGGTCAAATCGCTGTACTACCAAATTTTGGGCCTTTGGTATCTAAAAAAAAAGCAGCTTGAGTGTGTCGCTCACTGTTCAGCCGCAAATATCTCTATTTAATAAAGTGTGGTATACCCCAGTAAACAATAACTGTGGTTTTGCCATCCCACGGTAAAAAATCTCTATTATTCAGCTTTTGGTATTTTTTTCTGTAAAGAAAAACAGTAGTGTCTCCTGACTGTTGTGACACAAAAATATATCTGTTGAAAATTGTCTTGTGTAGGCCCGACATCCCAGTGTGGTTTCGCAGTTCCACGGGTCAAATCGCTGTACTATCCAGTTATGGGCCTTTGGTATCTAAAAAAAAAGCAGTTTGAGTGTGTCGCTCACTGTTCAGCCGCAAATATCTCTATTTAATAAAGTGTGGTATACCCCAGTAAACAATAACTGTGGTTTTGCCATCCCACGGTAAAAAATCTCTATTATTTAGCTTTTGGTAGTTTTTTCCGTAAAGAAAAACAGTAGTGTCTCCTGACTGTTGTGACACAAAAATATATCTGTTGAAAATAGTCTTGTGTAGGCCCGACATCCCAGTGTGGTTTCGCAGTTCCACAGGTCAAATCGCTGTACTATCCAGTTTTGGGCCTTTGGTATCTAAAAAAAAAGCAGTTTGAGTGTGTCGCTCACTGTTCAGCCGCAAATATCTCTATTTAAAAAAGTGTGGTATACCCCAAGAAACAATAACTGTGGTTTTGCCATCCCACGGTAAAAAATCTCTATTATTCAGCTTTTGGTATTTTTTTCCGTAAAGAAAAACAGTAGTGTCTCCTGACTATTGTGACACAAAAATATATCTGTTGAACATAGTCATGTGTAGGCCCGACATCCCAGTGTGGTTTCGTAGTTCCACGGGTCAAATCGCTGTACTATCCAGTTTTGGGCCTTTGGTATCTAAAAAAAAAGCAGCTTGAGTGTGTCGCTCACTGTTCAGCCGCAAATATCTCTATTTAATAAAGTGTGGTATACCCCAGTAAACAATAACTGTGGTTTTGCCATCCCACGGTAAAAAATCTCTATTATTCAGCTTTTGGTAGTTTTTTCCGTAAAGAAAAACAGTAGTGTCTCCTGACTGTTGTGACAAAAAAATATATCTGTTGAAAATAGTCTTGTGTAGGCCCGACATCCCAGTGTGGTTTCGCAGTTCCACGGGTCAAATCGCTGTCTTATCCAGTTTTGGGCCTTTGGTATCTAAAAAAAAAGCAGTTTGAGTGTGTCGCTCACTGTTCAGCCGCAAATATCTCTATTTAAAAAAGTGTGGTATACCCCAGTAAACAATAACTGTGGTTTTGCCATCCCACGGTAAAAAATCTCTATTATTCAGCTTTTGGTAGTTTTTTCCGTAAAGAAAAACAGTAGTGTCTCCTGACTATTGTGACACAAAAATATATCTGTTGAAAATAGTCTTGTGTAGGCCCGACATCCCAGTGTGGTTTCGTAGTTCCACGGGTCAAATCGCTGTACTATCCAGTTTTGGGCCTTTGGTATCTAAAAAAAAAGCAGCTTGAGTGTGTCGCTCACTGTTCAGCCGCAAATATCTCTATTTAATAAAGTGTGGTATACCCCAGTAAACAATAACTGTGGTTTTGCCATCCCACGGTAAAAAATCTCTATTATTCAGCTTTTGGTAGTTTTTTCCATAAAGAAAAACAGTAGTGTCTCCTGACTGTTGTGACACAAAAATATATCTGTTGAAAATAGTCTTGTGTAGGCCCGACATCCCAGTGTGGTTTCGCAGTTCCACGGGTCAAATCGCTGTACTATCCAGTTTTGGGCCTTTGGTATCTAAAAAAAAAGCAGTTTGAGTGTGTCGCTCACTGTTCAGCCGCAAATATCTCTATTTAAAAAAGTGTGGTATACCCCAGTAAACAATAACTGTGGTTTTGCCATCCCACGGTAAAAAATCTCTATTATTCAGCTTTGGGTAGTTTTTTCCGTAAAGAAAAACAGTAGTGTCTCCTGACTATTGTGACACAAAAATATATCTGTTGAAAATAGTCTAGTGTAGGCCCGACATCCCAGTGTGGTTTCTTAGTTCCACGGGTCAAATCGCTGTACTATCCAGTTTTGGGCCTTTGGTATCTAAAAAAAAAGCAGTTTGAGTGTGTCGCTCACTGTTCAGCCGCAAATATCTCTATTTAAAAAAGTGTGGTATACCCCAGTAAACAATAACTGTGGTTTTGCCATCCCACGGTAAAAAATCTCTATTATTCAGCTTTTGGCAGTTTTTTCCGTAAAGAAAAACAGTAGGGTCTCCTGACTGTTGTGACACAAAAATATATCTGTTGAAAATAGTCTTGTGTAGGCCCGACATCCCAGTGTGGTTTCACAGTTCCACGGGTCAAATCGCTGTACTATCCAGTTTTGGGCCTTTGGTATCTAAAAAAAA
Source organism: Phyllobates terribilis (assembly GCF_046119375.1). Classification (NCBI taxonomy): domain Eukaryota; kingdom Metazoa; phylum Chordata; class Amphibia; order Anura; family Dendrobatidae; genus Phyllobates; species Phyllobates terribilis. The sequence goes on from NW_027362762.1 coordinate 336,235,062, forward strand.
AGCAGTTTGAGTGTGTCTCTCACTGTTCAGCCGCAAATATCTCTATTTAATAAAGTGTGGTATACCCCAGTAAACAATAACTGTGGTTTTGCCATCCCACGGTAAAAAATCTCTATTATTCAGCTTTTGGTAGTTTTTTCCGCAAAGAAAAACAGTAGTGTCTCCTGACTGTTGTGACACAAAAATATATCTGTTGAAAATAGTCTTGTGTAGGCCCGATATCCCAGTTTGGTTTCGCAGTTCCACGGGTCAAATCGCTGTACTATCCAGTTTTGGGCCTTTGGTATCTAAAAAAAAAGCAGTTTGAGTGTGTCGTTCACTGTTCAGCCGCAAATATCTCTATTTAAAAAAGTGTGGTATACCCCAGTAAACAATAACTGTGGTTTTGCCATCCCACAGTAAAAAATCTCTATTATTCAGCTTTTGGTAGTTTTTTCCGCAAAGAAAAACAGTAGTGTCTCCTGACTGTTGTGACACAGAAATATATCTGTTGAAAATAGTCTTGTGTAGGCCCGACATCCCAGTGTGGTTTCGCAGTTCCAAGGGTCAAATCGCTGTACTACCAAATTTTGGGCCTTTGGTATCTAAAAAAAAAGCAGCTTGAGTGTGTCGTTCACTGTTCAGCCGCAAATATCTCTATTTAATAAAGTGTGGTATACCCCAGTAAACAATAACTGTGGTTTTGCTATCCCACGGTAAAAAATCTCTATTATTCAGCTTTTGGTAGTTTTTTCCGTAAAGAAAAACAGTAGTGTCTCCTGACTGTTGTGACACAAAAATATATCTGTTGAAAATAGTCTTGTGTAGGCCCGACATCCCAGTGTGGTTTCGCAGTTCCACGGGTCAAATCGCTATACTATCCAGTTTTGGGCCTTTGGTATCTAAAAAAAAAAGCAGTTTGAGTGTGTCGCTCACTGTTCAGCCGCAAATGTCTCTATTTAATAAAGTGTGGTATACCCCAGTAAACAATAACTGTGGTTTTGCCATCCCACGGTAAAAAATCTCTATTATTCAGCTTTTGGTAGTTTTTTCCGTAAAGAAAAACAGTAGTGTCTCCTGATTGTTGTGACACAAAAATATATCTGTTGAAAATAGTCTTGTGTAGGCCCGACATCCCAGTGTGGTTTCGCAGTTCCACAGGTCAAATCGCTGTACTATCCAGTTTTGGGCCTTTGGTATCTAAAAAAAAAGCAGTTTGAGTGTGTCGCTCACTGTTCAGCCGCAAATATCTCTATTTAAAAAAGTGTGGTATACCCCAGTAAACAATAACTGTGGTTTTGCCATCCCACGGTAAAAAATCTCTATTATTCAGCTTTTGGTATTTTTTTCCGTAAAGAAAAACAGTAGTGTCTCCTGACTATTGTGACACAAAAATATATCTGTTGAAAATAGTCATGTGTAGGCCCGACATCCCAGTGTGGTTTCGTAGTTCCACGGGTCAAATCGCTGTACTATCCAGTTTTGGGCCTTTGGTATCTAAAAAAAAAGCAGCTTGAGTGTGTCGCTCACTGTTCAGCCGCAAATATCTCTATTTAATAAAGTGTGGTATACCCCATTAAACAATAACTGTGGTTTTGCCATCCTACGGTAAAAAATCTCTATTATTCAGCTTTTGGTAGTTTTTTCCGTAAAGAAAAACGGTAGTGTCTCCTGACTGTTGTGACACAAAAATATATCTGTTGAAAATAGTCTTGTGTAGGCCCGACATCCCAGTGTGGTTTTGAAAGTTCCACGGGTCAAATCGCTGTCTTATCCAGTTTTGGGCCTTTGGTATCTAAAAAAAAAAGCAGTTTGAGTGTGTCGCTCACTGTTCAGCCGCAAATATCTCTATTTAAAAAAGTGTGGTATACCCCAGTAAACAATAACTGTGGTTTTGCCATCCCACGGTAAAAAATCTCTATTATTCAGCTTTTGGTAGTTTTTTTCCGTAAAGAAAAACAGTAGTGTCTCCTGACTATTGTGACACAAAAATATATCTGTTGAAAATAGTGTTGTGTAGGCCCGACATCCCAGTGTGGTTTCGTAGTTCCACGGGTCAAATCGCTGTACTATCCAGTTTTGGGCCTTTGGTATCTAAAAAAAAAGCAGCTTGAGTGTGTCGCTCACTGTTCAGCCGCAAATATCTCTATTTAATAAAGTGTGGTATACCCCAGTAAACAATAACTGTGGTTTTGCCATCCCACGGTAAAAAATCTCTATTATTCAGCTTTTGGTAGTTTTTTCCATAAAGAAAAACAGTAGTGTCTCCTGACTGTTGTGACACAAAAATATATCTGTTGAAAATAGTCTTGTGTAGGCCCGACATCCCAGTGTGGTTTCGCAGTTCCACGGGTCAAATCGCTGTACTATCCAGTTTTGGGCCTTTGGTATCTAAAAAAAAAGCAGTTTGAGTGTGTCGCTCACTGTTCAGCCGCAAATATCTCTATTTAAAAAAGTGTGGTATACCCCAGTAAACAATAACTGTGGTTTTGCCATCCCACGGTAAAAAATCTCTATTATTCAGCTTTTGGTAGTTTTTTCCGTAAAGAAAAACAGTAGTGTCTCCTGACTATTGTGACACAAAAATATATCTGTTGAAAATAGTCTAGTGTAGGCCCGACATCCCAGTGTGGTTTCTTAGTTCCACGGGTCAAATCGCTGTACTATCCAGTTTTGGGCCTTTGGTATCTAAAAAAAAAGCAGTTTGAGTGTGTCGCTCACTGTTCAGCCGCAAATATCTCTATTTAAAAAAGTGTGGTATACCCCAGTAAACAATAACTGTGGTTTTGCCATCCCACGGTAAAAAATCTCTATTATTCAGCTTTTGGCAGTTTTTTCCGTAAAGAAAAACAGTAGGGTCTCCTGACTGTTGTGACACAAAAATATATCTGTTGAAAATAGTCTTGTGTAGGCCCGACATCCCAGTGTGGTTTCGCAGTTCCACGGGTCAAATCGCTGTACTATCCAGTTTTGGGCCTTTGGTATCTAAAAAAAAAGCAGTTTGAGTGTGTCTCTCACTGTTCAGCCGCAAATATCTCTATTTAAAAAAGTGTGGTATACCCCAGTAAACAATAACTGTGGTTTTGCCATCCCACGGTAAAAAATCTCTATTATTCAGCTTTTGGTAGTTTTTTCCACAAAGAAAAACAGTAGTGTCTCCTGACTGTTGTGACACAAAAATATATCTGTTGAAAATAGTCTTGTGTAGGCCCGATATCCCAGTTTGGTTTCGCAGTTCCACGGGTCAAATCGCTGTACTATCCAGTTTTGGGCCTTTGGTATCTAAAAAAAAAGCAGTTTGAGTGTGTCGTTCACTGTTCAGCCGCAAATATCTCTATTTAAAAAAGTGTGGTATACCCCAGTAAACAATAACTGTGGTTTTGCCATCCCACAGTAAAAAATCTCTATTATTCAGCTTTTGGTAGTTTTTTCCGCAAAGAAAAACAGTAGTGTCTCCTGACTGTTGTGACACAGAAATATATCTGTTGAAAATAGTCTTGTGTAGGCCCGACATCCCAGTGTGGTTTCGCAGTTCCAAGGGTCAAATCGCTGTACTACCAAATTTTGGGCCTTTGGTATCTAAAAAAAAAGCAGCTTGAGTGTGTCGTTCACTGTTCAGCCGCAAATATCTCTATTTAATAAAGTGTGGTATACCCCAGTAAACAATAACTGTGGTTTTGCCATCCCACGGTAAAAAATCTCTATTATTCAGCTTTTGGTAGTTTTTTCCGTAAAGAAAAACAGTAGTGTCTCCTGACTGTTGTGACACAAAAATATATCTGTTGAAAATAGTCTTGTGTAGGCCCGACATCCCAGTGTGGTTTCGCAGTTCCACAGGTCAAATCGCTGTACTATCCAGTTTTGGGCCTTTGGTATCCAAAAAAAAAGCATTTTGAGTGTGTCGCTCACTGTTCAGCCGCAAATATCTCTATTTAAAAAAGTGTGGTATACCCCAGTAAACAATAACTGTGGTTTTGCCATCCCACGGTAAAAAATCTCTATTATTCAGCTTTTGGTATTTTTTTCCGTAAAGAAAAACAGTAGTGTCTCCTGACTATTGTGACACAAAAATATATCTGTTGAAAATAGTCATGTGTAGGCCCGACATCCCAGTGTGGTTTCGTAGTTCCACGGGTCAAATCGCTGTACTATCCAGTTTTGGGCCTTTGGTATCTAAAAAAAAAGCAGCTTGAGTGTGTCGCTCACTGTTCAGCCGCAAATATCTCTATTTAATAAAGTGTGGTATACCCCAGTAAACAATAACTGTGGTTTTGCCATCCCACGGTAAAAAATCTCTATTATTCAGCTTTTGGTAGTTTTTTCCGTAAAGAAAAACGGTAGTGTCTCCTGACTGTTGTGACACAAAAATATATCTGTTGAAAATAGTCTTGTGTAGGCCCGACATCCCAGTGTGGTTTCGAAAGTTCCACGGGTCAAATCGCTGTCTTATCCAGTTTTGGGCCTTTGGTATCTAAAAAAAAAAGCAGTTTGAGTGTGTCGCTCACTGTTCAGCCGCAAATATCTCTATTTAAAAAAGTGTGGTATACCCCAGTAAACAATAACTGTGGTTTTGCCATCCCACGGTAAAAAATCTCTATTATTCAGCTTTTGGTAGTTTTTTCCGTAAAGAAAAACAGTAGTGTCTCCTGACTATTGTGACACAAAAATATATCTGTTGAAAATAGTCTTGTATAGGCCCGACATCCCAGTGTGGTTTCGTAGTTCCACGGGTCAAATCGCTGTACTATCCAGTTTTGGGCCTTTGGTATCTAAAAAAAAAGCAACTTGAGTGTGTCGCTCACTGTTCAGCCGCAAATATCTCTATTTAAAAAAGTGTGGTATACCCCAGTAAACAATAACTGTGGTTTTGCCATCCCACGGTAAAAAATCTCTATTATTCAGCTTTTGGTAGTTTTTTCCGTAAAGAAAAACAGTAGTGTCTCCTGACTATTGTGACACAAAAATATATCTGTTGAAAATAGTCTAGTGTAGGCCCGACATCCCAGTGTGGTTTCTTAGTTCCACGGGTCAAATCGCTGTACTATCCAGTTTTGGGCCTTTGGTATCTAAAAAAAAGCAGTTTGAGTGTGTCGCTCACTGTTCAGCCGCAAATATCTCTATTTAAAAAAGTGTGGTATACCCCAGTAAACAATAACTGTGGTTTTGCCATCCCACGGTAAAAAATCTCTATTATTCAGCTTTTGGCAGTTTTTTCCATAAAGAAAAACAGTAGGGTCTCCTGACTGTTGTGACACAAAAATATATCTGTTGAAAATAGTCTTGTGTAGGCCCGACATCCCAGTGTGGTTTCGCAGTTCCACGGGTCAAATCGCTGTACTATCCAGTTTTGGGCCTTTGGTATCTAAAAAAAAGCAGTTTGAGTGTGTCTCTCACTGTTCAGCCGCAAATATCTCTATTTAAATAAGTGTGGTATACCCCAGTAAACAATAACTGTGGTTTTGCCATCCCACGGTAAAAAATCTCTATTATTCAGCTTTTGGTAGTTTTTTCCGCAAAGAAAAACAGTAGTGTCTCCTGACTGTTGTGACACAAAAATATATCTGTTGAAAATAGTCTTGTGTAGGCCCGATATCCCAGTTTGGTTTCGCAGTTCCACGGGTCAAATCGCTGTACTATCCAGTTTTGGGCCTTTGGTATCTAAAAAAAAAGCAGTTTGAGTGTGTCGTTCACTGTTCAGCCGCAAATATCTCTATTTAAAAAAGTGTGGTATACCCCAGTAAACAATAACTGTGGTTTTGCCATCCCACAGTAAAAAATCTCTATTATTCAGCTTTTGGTAGTTTTTTCCGCAAAGAAAAACAGTAGTGTCTCCTGAATGTTGTGACACAGAAATATATCTGTTGAAAATAGTCTTGTGTAGGCCCGACATCCCAGTGTGGTTTTGCAGTTCCAAGGGTCAAATCGCTGTACTACCAAATTTTGGGCCTTTGGTATCTAAAAAAAAAGCAGCTTGAGTGTGTCGTTCACTGTTCAGCCGCAAATATCTCTATTTAATAAAGTGTGGTATACCCCAGTAAACAATAACTGTGGTTTTGCCATCCCACGGTAAAAAATCTCTATTATTCAGCTTTTGGTAGTTTTTTCCGTAAAGAAAAACACTAGTGTCTCCTGACTGTTGTGACACAAAAATATATCTGTTGAAAATAGTCTTGTGTAGGCCCGACATCCCAGTGTGGTTTCGCAGTTCCACGGGTCAAATCGCTGTACTATCCAGTTTTGGGCCTTTGGTATCTAAAAAAAAAGCAGTTTCAGTGTGTCGCTCACTGTTCAGCCGCAAATGTCTCTATTTAATAAAGTGTGGTATACCCCAGTAAACAATAACTGTGGTTTTGCCATCCCACGGTAAAAAATCTCTATTATTCAGCTTTTGGTAGTTTTTTCCGTAAAGAAAAACAGTAGTGTCTCCTGACTGTTGTGACACAAAAATATATCTGTTGAAAATAGTCTTGTGTAGGCCCGACATCCCAGTGTGGTTTCGCAGTTCCACAGGTCAAATCGCTGTACTATGCAGTTTTGGGCCTTTGGTATCTAAAAAAAAAGCAGTTTGAGTGTGTCGCTCACTGTTCAGCCGCAAATATCTCTATTTAAAAAAGTGTGGTATACCCCAGTAAACAATAACTGTGGTTTTGCCATCCCACGGTAAAAAATCTCTATTATTCAGCTTTTGGTATTTTTTTCCGTAAAGAAAAACAGTAGTGTCTCCTGACTATTGTGACACAAAAATATATCTGTTGAAAATAGTCATGTGTAGGCCCGACATCCCAGTGTGGTTTCGTAGTTCCACGGGTCAAATCGCTGTACTATCCAGTTTTGGGCCTTTGGTATCTAAAAAAAAAGCAGCTTGAGTGTGTCGCTCACTGTTCAGCCGCAAATATCTCTATTTAATAAAGTGTGGTATACCCCAGTAAACAATAACTGTGGTTTTGCCATCCCACGGTAAAAAATCTCTATTATTCAGCTTTTGGTATTTTTTTCCGTAAAGAAAAACGGTAGTGTCTCCTGACTGTTGTGACACAAAAATATATCTGTTGAAAATAGTCTTGTGTAGGCCCGACATCCCAGTGTGTTTTCGAAAGTTCCACGGGTCAAATCGCTGTCTTATCCAGTTTTGGGCCTTTGGTATCTAAAAAAAAAAGCAGTTTGAGTGTGTCGCTCACTGTTCAGCCGCAAATATCTCTATTTAAAAAAGTGTGGTATACCCCAGTAAACAATAACTGTGGTTTTGCCATCCCACGGTAAAAAATCTCTATTATTCAGCTTTTGGTAGTTTTTTCCGTAAAGAAAAACAGTAGTGTCTCCTGACTATTGTGACACAAAAATATATCTGTTGAAAATAGTCTTGTGTAGGCCCGACATCCCAGTGTGGTTTCGTAGTTCCACGGGTCAAATCGCTGTACTATCCAGTTTTGGGCCTTTGGTATCTAAAAAAAAAGCAGCTTGAGTGTGTCGCTCACTGTTCAGCCGCAAATATCTCTATTTAATAAAGTGTGGTATACCCCAGTAAACAATAACTGTGGTTTTGCCATCCCACGGTAAAAAATCTCTATTATTCAGCTTTTGGTAGTTTTTTCCATAAAGAAAAACAGTAGTGTCTCCTGACTGTTGTGACACAAAAATATATCTGTTGAAAATAGTCTAGTGTAGGCCCGACATCCCAGTGTGGTTTCTTAGTTCCACGGGTCAAATCGCTGTACTATCCAGTTTTGGGCCTTTGGTATCTAAAAAAAAAGCAGTTTGAGTGTGTCGCTCACTGTTCAGCCGCAAATATCTCTATTTAAAAAAGTGTGGTATACCCCAGTAAACAATAACTGTGGTTTTGCCATCCCACGGTAAAAAATCTCTATTATTCAGCTTTTGGCAGTTTTTTCCGTAAAGAAAAACAGTAGTGTCTCCTGACTGTTGTGACACAAAAATATATCTGTTGAAAATAGTCTTGTGTAGGCCCGACATCCCAGTGTGGTTTCGCAGTTCCACGGGTCAAATCGCTGTACTATCCAGTTTTGGGCCTTTGGTATCTAAAAAAAAAGCAGTTTGAGTGTGTCTCTCACTGTTCAGCCGCAAATATCTCTATTTAAATAATTGTGGTATACCCCAGTAAACAATAACTGTGGTTTTGCCATCCCACGGTAAAAAATCTCTATTATTCAGCTTTTGGTAGTTTTTTCCGTAAAGAAAAACAGTAGTGTCTCCTGACTGTTGTGACACAAAAATATATCTGTTGAAAATAGTCTTGTGTAGGCCCGATATCCAAGTTTGGTTTCGCAGTTCCACGGGTCAAATCGCTGTACTATCCAGTTTTGGGCCTTTGGTATCTAAAAAAAAAGCAGTTTGAGTGTGTCGTTCACTGTTCAGCCGCAAATATCTCTATTTAAAAAAGTGTGGTATACCCCAGTAAACAATAACTGTGGTTTTGCCATCCCACAGTAAAAAATCTCTATTATTCAGCTTTTGGTAGTTTTTTCCGCAAAGAAAAACAGTAGTGTCTCCTGACTGTTGTGACAAAAAAATATATCTGTTGAAAATAGTCTTGTGTAGGCCCGACATCCCAGTGTGGTTTCGCAGTTCCACGGGTCAAATCGCTGTACTATCCAGTTTTGGGCCTTTGGTATCTAAAAAAAAAGCAGTTTGAGTGTGTCGCTCACTGTTTAGCCGCAAATATCTCTATTTAAAAAAGTGTGGTATACCCCAGTAAACAATAACTGTGGTTTTGCCATCCCACGGTAAAAAATCTCTATTATTCAGCTTTTGGTAGTTTTTTCCGTAAAGAAAAACAGTAGTGTCTCCTGACTATTATGACACAAAAATATATCTGTTGAAAATAGTCTTGTGTAGGCCCGACATCCCAGTGTGGTTTCTTAGTTCCACGGGTCAAATCGCTGTACTATCCAGTTTTGGGCCTTTGGTATCTAAAAAAAAAGCAGTTTGAGTGTGTCGCTCACTGTTCAGCCGCAAGTATCTCTATTTAAAAAAGTGTGGTATACCCCAGTAAACAATAACTGTGGTTTTGCCATCCCACGGTAAAAAATCTCTATTATTCAGCTTTTGGTAGTTTTTTCCGTAAAGAAAAACAGTAGTGTCTCCTGACTGTTGTGACACAAAAATATATCTGTTGAAAATAGTCTTGTGTAGGTCTGACATCCCAGTGTGGTTTCGCAGTTCCAAGGGTCAAATCGCTGTACTACCAAATTTGGGGCTTTGGTATCTAAAAAAAAAGCAGCTTGAGTGTGTCGCTCACTGTTCAGCCGCAAATATCTCTATTTAAAAAAGTGTGGTATACCCCAGTAAACAATAACTGTGGTTTTGCCATCCCACGGTAAAAATCTCTATTATTCAGCTTTTGGTAGTTTTTTCCGTAAAGAAAAACAGTAGTGTCTCCTAGCTATTGTGACACAAAAATATATCTGTTGAAAATAGTCTTGTGTAGGCCCGACATCCCAGTGTGGTTTCGCAGTTCCAAGGGTCAAATCGCTGTACTACCAAATTTTGGGCCTTTGGTATCTAAAAAAAAAGCAGCTTGAGTGTGTCGCTCACTGTTCAGCCGCAAATATCTCTATTTAATAAAGTTTGGTATACCCCAGTAAACAATAACTGTGGTTTTGCCATCCCACGGTAAAAAATCTCTATTATTCAGCTTTTGGTAGTTTTTTCCGTAAAGAAAAACAGTAGTGTCTCCTGACTGTTGTGACACAAAAATATATCTGTTGAAAATAGTCTTGTGTAGGCCCGACATCCCAGTGTGGTTTCGCAGTTCCAAGGGTCAAATCGCTGTACTATCCAGTTTTGGGCCTTTGGTATCTAAAAAAAAAGCAGTTTGAGTGTGTCGCTCACTGTTCAGCCGCAAATATCTCTATTTAATAAAGTGTGGTATACCCCAGTAAACAATAACTGTGGTTTTGCCATCCCACGGTAAAAAATCTCTATTATTCAGCTTTTGGGAGTTTTTTCCGTAAAGAAAAACAGTAGTGTCTCCTGACTGTTGTGACACAAAAATATATCTGTTGAAAATAGTCTTGTGTAGGCCCGACATCCCAGTGTGGTTTCGCAGTTCCACGGGTCAAATCGCTGTACTATCCAGTTTTGGGCCTTTGGTATCTAAAAAAAAAAGCAGTTTGAGTGTGTCGCTCACTGTTCAGCCGCAAATATCTCTATTTAAAAAAGTGTGGTATACCCCAGTAAACAATAACTGTGGTTTTGCCATCCCACGGTAAAAAATCTCTATTATTCAGCTTTTGGTATTTTTTTCCGTAAAGAAAAACAGTAGTGTCTCCTGACTATTGTGACACAAAAATATATCTGTTGAAAATAGTCATGTGTAGGCCCGACATCCTAGTGTGGTTTCGTAGTTCCATGGGTCAAATCGCTGTACTATCCAGTTTTGGGCCTTTGGTATCTAAAAAAAAAGCAGCTTGAGTGTGTCGCTCACTGTTCAGCCGCAAATATCTCTATTTAATAAAGTGTGGTATACCCCAGTAAACAATAACTGTGGTTTTGCCATCCCACGGTAAAAAATCTCTATTATTCAGTTTTGGTATTTTTTTCCGTAAAGAAAAACGGTAGTGTCTCCTGACTGTTGTGACACAAAAATATATCTGTTGAAAATAGTCTTGTGTAGGCCCGACATCCCAGTGTGGTTTCGCAGTTCCACGGGTCAAATCGCTGTCCTATCCAGTTTTGGGCCTTTGGTATCTAAAAAAAAAGCAGTTTGAGTGTGTCGCTCACTGTTCAGCCGCAAATATCTCTATTTAAAAAAGTGTGGTATACCCCAGTAAACAATAACTGTGGTTTTGCCATCCCACGGAAAAAAATCTCTATTATTCAGCTTTTGGTAGTTTTTTCCGTAAAGAATAACAGTAGTGTCTCCTGACTATTGTGACACAAAAATATATCTGTTGAAAATAGTCTTGTGTAGGCCCGACATCCCAGTGTGGTTTCGTAGTTCCACGGGTCAAATCGCTGTACTATCCAGTTTTGGGCCTTTGGTATCTAAAAAAAAAGCAGCTTGAGTGTGTCGCTCACTGTTCAGCCGCAAATATCTCTATTTAATAAAGTGTGGTATACCCCAGTAAACAATAACTGTGGTTTTGCCATCCCACGGTAAAAAATCTCTATTATTCAGCTTTTGGTAGTTTTTTCCATAAAGAAAAACAGTAGTGTCTCCTGACTGTTGTGACACAAAAATATATCTGTTGAAAATAGTCTTGTGTAGGCCCGACATCCCAGTGTGGTTTCGCAGTTCCACGGGTCAAATCGCTGTCCTATCTAGTTTTGGGCCTTTGGTATCTAAAAAAAAAGCAGTTTGAGTGTGTCGCTCACTGTTCAGCTGCAAATATCTCTATTTAAAAAAGTGTGGTATACCCCAGTAAACAATAACTGTGGTTTTGCCATCCCACGGTAAAAAATCTCTATTATTCAGCTTTTGGTAGTTTTTTCTGTAAAGAAAAACAGTAGTGTCTCCTGACTATTGTGACACAAAAATATATCTGTTGAAAATAGTCTTGTGTAGGCCCGACATCCCAGTGTGGTTTCGTAGTTCCACGGGTCAAATCGCTGTACTATCCAGTTTTGGGCCTTTGGTATCTAAAAAAAAAGCAGTTTGAGTGTGTCGCTCACTGTTCAGCCGCAAATATCTCTATTTAAAAAAGTGTGGTATACCCCAGTAAACAATAACTGTGGTTTTGCCATCCCACGGTAAAAAATCTCTATTATTCAGCTTTTGGTATTTTTTTCCGTAAAGAAAAACAGTAGTGTCTCCTGACTATTGTGACACAAAAATATATCTGTTGAAAATAGTCATGTGTAGGCCCGACATCCCAGTGTGGTTTCGTAGTTCCATGGGTCAAATCGCTGTACTATCCAGTTTTGGGCCTTTGGTATCTAAAAAAAAAGCAGCTTGAGTGTGTCGCTCACTGTTCAGCCGCAAATATCTCTATTTAATAAAGTGTGGTATACCCCAGTAAACAATAACTGTGGTTTTGCCATCCCACGGTAAAAAATCTCTATTATTCAGCTTTTGGTAGTTTTTTCCGTAAAGAAAAACGGTAGTGTCTCCTGACTGTTGTGACACAAAAATATATCTGTTGAAAATAGTCTTGTGTAGGCCCGACATCCCAGTGTGGTTTCGCAGTTCCACGGGTCAAATCGCTGTCCTATCCAGTTTTGGGCCTTTGGTATCTAAAAAAAAAGCAGTTTGAGTGTGTCGCTCACTGTTCAGCCGCAAATATCTCTATTTAAAAAAGTGTGGTATACCCCAGTAAACAATAACTGTGGTTTTGCCATCCCACGGTAAAAAATCTCTATTATTCAGCTTTTGGTAGTTTTTTCCGTAAAGAAAAACAGTAGTGTCTCCTGACTATTGTGACACAAAAATATATCTGTTGAAAATAGTCTTGTGTAGGCCCGACATCCCAGTGTGGTTTCGTAGTTCCACGGGTCAAATCGCTGTACTATCCAGTTTTGGGCCTTTGGTATCTAAAAAAAAAGCAGCTTGAGTGTGTCGCTCACTGTTCAGCCGCAAATATCTCTATTTAATAAAGTGTGGTATACCCCAGTAAACAATAACTGTGGTTTTGCCATCCCACGGTAAAAAATCTCTATTATTCAGCTTTTGGTAGTTTTTTCCATAAAGAAAAACAGCAGTGTCTCCTGACTGTTGTGACACAAAAATATATCTGTTGAAAATAGTTTTGTGTAGGCCCGACATCCCAGTGTGGTTTCGCAGTTCCACGGGTCAAATCGCTGTCCTATCCAGTTTTGGGCCTTTGGTATCTAAAAAAAAAGCAGTTTGAGTGTGTCGCTCACTGTTCAGCCGCAAATATCTCTATTTAAAAAAGTGTGGTATACCCCAGTAAACAATAACTGTGGTTTTGCCATCCCACGGTAAAAAATCTCTATTATTCAGCTTTTGGTAGTTTTTTCCGTAAAGAAAAACAGTAGTGTCTCCTAACTATTGTGACACAAAAATATATCTGTTGAAAATAGTCTTGTGTAGGCCCGACATCCCAGTGTGGTTTCGTAGTTCCACGGGTCAAATCGCTGTACTATCCAGTTTTGGGCCTTTGGTATCTAAAAAAAAAGCAGCTTGAGTGTGTCGCTCACTGTTCAGCCGCAAATATCTCTATTTAATAAAGTGTGGTATACCCCAGTAAACAATAACTGTGGTATTGCCATCCCACGGTAAAAAATCTCTATTATTCAGCTTTTGGTAGTTTTTTCCGTAAAGAAAAACAGTAGTGTCTCCTGACTGTTGTGACACAAAAATATATCTGTTGAAAATAGTCTTGTGTAGGCCCGACATCCCAGTGTGGTTTCGCAGTTCCACGGGTCAAATCGCTGTACTATCCAGTTTTGGGCCTTTGGTATCTAAAAAAAAAGCAGTTTGAGTGTGTCGCTCACTGTTCAGCCGCAAATATCTCTATTTAATAAAGTGTGGTATACCCCAGTAAACAATAACTGTGGTTTTGCCATCCCACGGTAAAAAATCTCTATTATTCAGCTTTTGGTATTTTTTTCCGTAAAGAAAAACAGTAGTGTCTCCTGACTATTGTGACACAAAAATATATCTGTTGAAAATAGTCATGTGTAGGCCTGACATCCCAGTGTGGTTTCGTAGTTCCACGGGTCAAATCGCTGTACTATCCAGTTTTGGGCCTTTGGTATCTAAAAAAAAAGCAGCTTGAGTGTGTCGCTCACTGTTCAGCCGCAAATATCTCTATTTAATAAAGTGTGGTATACCCCAGTAAACAATAACTGTGGTTTTGCCATCCCACGGTAAAAAATCTATATTATTCAGCTTTTGGTAGTTTTTTCCGTAAAGAAAAACAGTAGTGTCTCCTGACTATTGTGACACAAAAATATATCTGTTGAAAATAGTCTTGTGTAGGCCCGACATCCCAGTGTGGTTTCGTAGTTCCACGGGTCAAATCGCTGTACTATCCAGTTTTGGGCCTTTGGTATCTAAAAAAAAAGCAGCTTGAGTGTGTCGCTCACTGTTCAGCCGCAAATATCTCTATTTAATAAAGTGTGGTATACCCCAGTAAACAATAACTGTGGTATTGCCATCCCACGGTAAAAAATCTCTATTATTCAGCTTTTGGTAGTTTTTTCCGTAAAGAAAAACAGTAGTGTCTCCTGGCTATTGTGACACAAAAATATATCTGTTGAAAATAGTCTTGTGTAGGCCCGACATCCCAGTGTGGTTTCGCAGTTCCAAGGGTCAAATCGCTGTACTACCAAATTTTGGGCCTTTGGTATCTAAAAAAAAAGCAGCTTGAGTGTGTCGCTCACTGTTCAGCCGCAAATATCTCTATTTAATAAAGTGTGGTATACCCCAGTAAACAATAACTGTGGTTTTGCCATCCCACGGTAAAAAATCTCTATTATTCAGATTTTGGTAGTTTTTTCCGTAAAGAAAAACAGTAGTGTCTCCTGACTGTTGTGACACAAAAATATATCTGTTGAAAATAGTCTTGTGTAGGCCCGACATCCCAGTGTGGTTTCGCAGTTCCAAGGGTCAAATCGCTGTACTATCCAGTTTTGGGCCTTTGGTATCTAAAAAAAAAGCAGTTTGAGTGTGTCGCTCACTGTTCAGCCGCAAATATCTCTATTTAATAAAGTGTGGTATACCCCAGTAAACAATAACTGTGGTTTTGCCATCCCACGGTAAAAAATCTCTATTATTCAGCTTTTGGGAGTTTTTTCCGTAAAGAAAAACAGTAGTGTCTCCTGACTGTTGTGACACAAAAATATATCTGTTGAAAATAGTCTTGTGTAGGCCCGACATCCCAGTGTGGTTTCGCAGTTCCACAGGTCAAATCGCTGTACTATCCAGTTTTGGGCCTTTGGTATCTAAAAAAAAAGCAGTTTGAGTGTGTCGCTCACTGTTCAGCCGCAAATATCTCTATTTAAAAAAGTGTGGTATACCCCAGTAAACAATAACTGTGGTTTTGCCATCCCACGGTAAAAAATCTCTATTATTCAGCTTTTGGTATTTTTTTCCGTAAAGAAAAACAGTAGTGTCTCCTGACTATTGTGACACAAAAATATATCTGTTGAAAATAGTCATGTGTAGGCCCGACATCCCAGTGTGGTTTCGTAGTTCCATGGGTCAAATTGCTGTACTATCCAGTTTTGGGCCTTTGGTATCTAAAAAAAAAGCAGCTTGAGTGTGTCGCTCACTGTTCAGCCGCAAATATCTCTATTTAATAAAGTGTGGTATACCCCAGTAAACAATAACTGTGGTTTTGCCATCCCACGGTAAAAAATCTCTATTATTCAGCTTTTGGTATTTTTTTCCGTAAAGAAAAACGGTAGTGTCTCCTGACTGTTGTGACACAAAAATATATCTGTTGAAAATAGTCTTGTGTAGGCCCGACATCCCAGTGTGGTTTCGCAGTTCCACGGGTCAAATCGCTGTCCTATCCAGTTTTGGGCCTTTGGTATCTAAAAAAAAAGCAGTTTGAGTGTGTCGCTCACTGTTCAGCCGCAAATATCTCTATTTAAAAAAGTGTGGTATACCCCAGTAAACAATAACTGTGGTTTTGCCATCCCACGGTAAAAAATCTCTATTATTCAGCTTTTGGTAGTTTTTTCCGTAAAGAATAACAGTAGTGTCTCCTAACTATTGTGACACAAAAATATATCTGTTGAAAATAGTCTTGTGTAGGCCCGACATCCCAGTGTGGTTTCGTAGTTCCACGGGTCAAATCGCTGTACTATCCAGTTTTGGGCCTTTGGTATCTAAAAAAAAAGCAGCTTGAGTGTGTCGCTCACTGTTCAGCCGCAAATATCTCTATTTAATAAAGTGTGGTATACCCCAGTAAACAATAACTGTGGTTTTGCCATCCCACGGTAAAAAATCTCTATTATTCAGCTTTTGGTAGTTTTTTCCATAAAGAAAAACAGTAGTGTCTCCTGACTGTTGTGACACAAAAATATATCTGTTGAAAATAGTCTTGTGTAGGCCCGACATCCCAGTGTGGTTTCGCAGTTCCACGGGTCAAATCGCTGTCCTATCCAGTTTTGGGCCTTTGGTATCTAAAAAAAAAGCAGTTTGAGTGTGTCGCTCACTGTTCAGCTGCAAATATCTCTATTTAAAAAAGTGTGGTATACCCCAGTAAACAATAACTGTGGTTTTGCCATCCCACGGTAAAAAATCTCTATTATTCAGCTTTTGGTAGTTTTTTCTGTAAAGAAAAACAGTAGTGTCTCCTGACTATTGTGACACAAAAATATATCTGTTGAAAATAGTCTTGTGTAGGCCCGACATCCCAGTGTGGTTTCGTAGTTCCACGGGTCAAATCGCTGTACTATCCAGTTTTGGGCCTTTGGTATCTAAAAAAAAAGCAGTTTGAGTGTGTCGCTCACTGTTCAGCCGCAAATATCTCTATTTAAAAAAGTGTGGTATACCCCAGTAAACAATAACTGTGGTTTTGCCATCCCACGGTAAAAAATCTCTATTATTCAGCTTTTAGTATTTTTTTCCGTAAAGAAAAACAGTAGTGTCTCCTGACTATTGTGACACAAAAATATATCTGTTGAAAATAGTCATGTGTAGGCCCGACATCCCAGTGTGGTTTCGTAGTTCCATGGGTCAAATCGCTGTACTATCCAGTTTTGGGCCTTTGGTATCTAAAAAAAAAGCAGCTTGAGTGTGTCGCTCACTGTTCAGCCGCAAATATCTCTATTTAATAAAGTGTGGTATACCCCAGTAAACAATAACTGTGGTTTTGCCATCCCACGGTAAAAAATCTCTATTATTCAGCTTTTGGTAGTTTTTTCCGTAAAGAAAAACGGTAGTGTCTCCTGACTGTTGTGACACAAAAATATATCTGTTGAAAATAGTCTTGTGTAGGCCCGACATCCCAGTGTGGTTTCGCAGTTCCACGGGTCAAATCGCTGTCCTATCCAGTTTTGGGCCTTTGGTATCTAAAAAAAAAGCAGTTTGAGTGTGTCGCTCACTGTTCAGCCGCAAATATCTCTATTTAAAATAGTGTGGTATACCCCAGTAAACAATAACTGTGGTTTTGCCATCCCACGGTAAAAAATCTCTATTATTCAGCTTTTGGTAGTTTTTTCCGTAAAGAAAAACAGTAGTGTCTCCTGACTATTGTGACACAAAAATATATCTGTTGAAAATAGTCTTGTGTAGGCCCGACATCCCAGTGTGGTTTCGTAGTTCCACGGGTCAAATCGCTGTACTATCCAGTTTTGGGCCTTTGGTATCTAAAAAAAAAGCAGCTTGAGTGTGTCGCTCACTGTTCAGCCGCAAATATCTCTATTTAATAAAGTGTGGTATACCCCAGTAAACAATAACTGTGGTTTTGCCATCCCACGGTAAAAAATCTCTATTATTCAGCTTTTGGTAGTTTTTTCCATAAAGAAAAACAGTAGTGTCTCCTGACTGTTGTGGCACAAAAATATATCTGTTGAAAATAGTTTTGTGTAGGCCCGACATCCCAGTGTGGTTTCGCAGTTCCACGGGTCAAATCGCTGTCCTATCCAGTTTTGGGCCTTTGGTATCTAAAAAAAAAGCAGTTTGAGTGTGTCGCTCACTGTTCAGCCGCAAATATCTCTATTTAAAAAAGTGTGGTATACCCCAGTAAACAATAACTGTGGTTTTGCCATCCCACGGTAAAAAATCTCTATTATTCAGCTTTTGGTAGTTTTTTCCGTAAAGAAAAACAGTAGTGTCTCCTAACTATTGTGACACAAAAATATATCTGTTGAAAATAGTCTTGTGTAGGCCCGACATCCCAGTGTGGTTTCGTAGTTCCACGGGTCAAATCGCTGTACTATCCAGTTTTGGGCCTTTGGTATCTAAAAAAAAAGCAGCTTGAGTGTGTCGCTCACTGTTCAGCCGCAAATATCTCTATTTAATAAATTGTGGTATACCCCAGTAAACAATAACTGTGGTATTGCCATCCCACGGTAAAAAATCTCTATTATTCAGCTTTTGGTAGTTTTTTCCGTAAAGAAAAACAGTAGTGTCTCCTGACTGTTGTGACACAAAAATATATCTGTTGAAAATAGTCTTGTGTAGGCCCGACATCCCAGTGTGGTTTCGCAGTTCCACGGGTCAAATCGCTGTACTATCCAGTTTTGGGCCTTTGGTATCTAAAAAAAAAGCAGTTTGAGTGTGTCGCTCACTGTTCAGCCGCAAATATCTCTATTTAATAAAGTGTGGTATACCCCAGTAAACAATAACTGTGGTTTTGCCATCCCACGGTAAAAAATCTCTATTATTCAGCTTTTGGTATTTTTTTCCGTAAAGAAAAACAGTAGTGTCTCCTGACTATTGTGACACAAAAATATATCTGTTGAAAATAGTCATGTGTAGGCCTGACATCCCAGTGTGGTTTCGTAGTTCCACGGGTCAAATCGCTGTACTATCCAGTTTTGGGCCTTTGGTATCTAAAAAAAAAGCAGCTTGAGTGTGTCGCTCACTGTTCAGCCGCAAATATCTCTATTTAATAAAGTGTGGTATACCCCAGTAAACAATAACTGTGGTTTTGCCATCCCACGGTAAAAAATCTCTATTATTCAGCTTTTGGTAGTTTTTTCCGTAAAGAAAAACGGTCGTGTCTCCTGACTGTTGTGACACAAAAATATATCTGTTGAAAATAGTCTTGTGTAGGCCCGACATCCCAGTGTGGTTTCGCAGTTCCACGGGTCAAATCGCTGTCCTATCCAGTTTTGGGCCTTTGGTATCTAAAAAAAAAGCAGTTTGAGTGTGTCGCTCACTGTTCAGCCGCAAATATCTCTATTTAAAAAAGTGTGGTATACCCCAGTAAACAATAAATGTGGTTTTGCCATCCCACGGTAAAAAATCTCTATTATTCAGCTTTTGGTAGTTTTTTCCGTAAAGAAAAACAGTAGTGTCTACTGACTATTGTGACACAAAAATATATCTGTTGAAAATAGTCTTGTGTAGACCCGACATCCCAGTGTGGTTTCGTAGTTCCACGGGTCAAATCGCTGTACTATCCAGTTTTGGGCCTTTGGTATCTAAAAAAAAAGCAGCTTGAGTGTGTCGCTCACTGTTCAGCCGCAAATATCTCTATTTAATAAAGTGTGGTATACCCCAGTAAACAATAACTGTGGTTTTGCCATCCCACGGTAAAAAATCTCTATTATTCAGCTTTTGGTAGTTTTTTCCATAAAGAAAAACAGTAGTGTCTCCTGACTGTTGTGACACAAAAATATATCTGTTGAAAATAGTCTTGTGTAGGCCTGACATCCCAGTGTGGTTTCGCAGTTCCACGGGTCAAATCGCTGTCCTATCCAGTTTTGGGCCTTTGGTATCTAAAAAAAAAGCAGTTTGAGTGTGTCGCTCACTGTTCAGCCGCAAATATCTCTATTTAAAAAAGTGTGGTATACCCCAGTAAACAATAACTGTGGTTTTGCCATCCCACGGTAAAAAATCTATATTATTCAGCTTTTGGTAGTTTTTTCCGTAAAGAAAAACAGTAGTGTCTCCTGACTATTGTGACACAAAAATATATCTGTTGAAAATAGTCTTGTGTAGGCCCGACATCCCAGTGTGGTTTCGTAGTTCCACGGGTCAAATCGCTGTACTATCCAGTTTTGGGCCTTTGGTATCTAAAAAAAAAGCAGCTTGAGTGTGTCGCTCACTGTTCAGCTGCAAATATCTCTATTTAATAAAGTGTGGTATACCCCAGTAAACAATAACTGTGGTATTGCCATCCCACGGTAAAAAATCTCTATTATTCAGCTTTTGGTAGTTTTTTCCGGAAAGAAAAACAGTAGTGTCTCCTGACTGTTGTGACACAAAAATATATCTGTTGAAAATAGTCTTGTGTAGGCCCGACATCCCAGTGTGGTTTCGCAGTTCCACGGGTCAAATCGCTGTACTATCCAGTTTTGGGCCTTTGGTATCTAAAAAAAAAGCAGTTTGAGTGTGTCGCTCACTGTTCAGCCACAAATATCTCTATTTAAAAAAGTGTGGTATACCCCAGTAAACAATAACTGTGGTTTTGCCATCCCACGGTAAAATATCTCTATTATTCAGCTTTTGGTAGGTTTTTCCGTAAAGAAAAACAGTAGTGTCTCCTGACTGTTGTGACAAAAAAATATATCTGTTGAAAATAGTCTTGTGTAGGCCCGACATCCCAGTGTGGTTTCGCAGTTCCACGGGTCAAATCGCTGTACTATCCAGTTTTGGGCCTTTGGTATCTAAAAAAAAAGCAGTTTGAGTGTGTCGCTCACTGTTCAGCCGCAAATATCTCTATTTAAAAAAGTGTGGTATACCCCAGTAAACAATAACTGTGGTTTTGCCATCCCACGGTAAAAAATCTCTATTATTCAGCTTTTGGTAGTTTTTTCCGTAAAGAAAAACAGTAGTGTCTCCTGACTATTGTGACACAAAAATATATCTGTTGAAAATAGTCTAGTGTAGGCCCGACATCCCAGTGTAGTTTCTTAGTTCCACGGGTCAAATCGCTGTACTATCCAGTTTTGGGCCTTTGGTATCTAAAAAAAAAGCAGTTTGAGTGTGTCGCTCACTGTTCAGCCGCAAATATCTCTATTTAAAAAAGTGTGGTATACCCCAGTAAACAATAACTGTGGTTTTGCCATCCCATGGTAAAAAATCTCTATTATTCAGCTTTTGGTAGTTTTTTCCGTAAAGAAAAACAGTAGTGTCTCCTGACTGTTGTGACACAAAAATATATCTGTTGAAAATAGTCTTGTGTAGGCCCGACATCCCAGTGTGGTTTCGCAGTTCCACGGGTCAAATCGCTGTACTATCCAGTTTTGGGCCTTTGGTATCTAAAAAAAAAGCAGTTTGAGTGTGTCTCTCACTGTTCAGCCGCAAATATCTCTATTTAAATAAGTGTGGTATACCCCAGTAAACAATAACTGTGGTTTTGCCATCCCACGGTAAAAAATCTCTATTATTCAGCTTTTGGTAGTTTTTTTCCGTAAAGAAAAACAGTAGTGTCTCCTGACTGTTGTGACACAAAAATATATCTGTTGAAAATAGTCTTGTGTAGGCCCGACATCCCAGTGTGGTTTCGCAGTTCCAAGGGTCAAATCGCTGTACTACCAAATTTGGGGCTTTGGTATCTAAAAAAAAAGCAGCTTGAGTGTGTCGCTCACTGTTCAGCCGCAAATATCTCTATTTAAAAAAGTGTGGTATACCCCAGTAAACAATAACTGTGGTTTTGCCATCCCACGGTAAAAAATCTCTATTATTCAGCTTTTGGTAGTTTTTTTCCGTAAAGAAAAACAGTAGTGTCTCCTGACTGTTGTGACACAAAAATATATCTGTTGAAAATAGTCTTGTGTAGGCCCGACATCCCAGTGTGGTTTCGCAGTTCCAAGGGTCAAATCGCTGTACTACCAAATTTGGGGCTTTGGTATCTAAAAAAAAAGCAGCTTGAGTGTGTCGCTCACTGTTCAGCCGCAAATATCTCTATTTAATAAAGTGTGGTATACCCCAGTAAACAATAACTGTGGTTTTGCCATCCCACGGTAAAAAATCTCTATTATTCAGCTTTTGGTAGTTTTTTCCGTAAAGAAAAACAGTAGTGTCTCCTGACTGTTGTGACACAAAAGTATATCTGTTGAAAATAGTCTTGTGTAGGCCCGACATCCCAGTGTGGTTTCGCAGTTCCACGGGTCAAATCGCTGTACTATCCAGTTTTGGGCCTTTGGTATCTAAAAAAAAAGCTGTTTGAGTGTGTCGCTCACTGTTCAGCCACAAATATCTCTATTTAAAAAAGTGTGGTATACCCCAGTAAACAATAACTGTGGTTTTGCCATCCCACGGTAAAAAATCTCTATTATTCAGCTTTTGGTAGGTTTTTCCGTAAAGAAAAACAGTAGTGTCTCCTGACTGTTGTGACAAAAAAATATATCTGTTGAAAATAGTCTTGTGTAGGCCCGACATCCCAGTGTGGTTTCGCAGTTCCACGGGTCAAATCGCTGTACTATCCAGTTTTGGGCCTTTGGTATCTAAAAAAAAAGCAGTTTGAGTGTGTCGCTCACTGTTCAGCCGCAAATATCTCTATTTAAAAAAGTGTGGTATACCCCAGTAAACAATAACTGTGGTTTTGCCATCCCACGGTAAAAAATCTCTATTATTCAGCTTTTGGTAGTTTTTTCCGTAAAGAAAAACAGTAGTGTCTCCTGACTATTGTGCCACAAAAATATATCTGTTGAAAATAGTCTTGTGTAGGCCCGACATCCCAGTGTGGTTTCTTAGTTCCACGGGTCAAATCGCTGTACTATCCAGTTTTGGGCCTTTGGTATCTAAAAAAAAAGCAGTTTGAGTGTGTCGCTCACTGTTCAGCCGCAAATATCTCTATTTAAAAAAGTGTGGTATACCCCAGTAAACAATAACTGTGGTTTTGCCATCCCACGGTAAAAAATCTCTATTATTCAGCTTTTGGTAGTTTTTTCCGTAAATAAAAACAGTAGTGTCTCCTGACTGTTGTGACACAAAAATATATCTGTTGAAAATAGTCTTGTGTAGGCCCGACATCCCAGTGTGGTTTTGCAGTTCCACGGGTCAAATAGCTGTACTATCCAGTTTTGGGCCTTTGGTATCTAAAAAAAAAGCAGTTTGAGTGTGTCTCTCACTGTTCAGCCGCAAATATCTCTATTTAAATAAGTGTGGTATACCCCAGTAAACAATAACTGTGGTTTTGCCATCCCACGGTAAAAAATCTCTATTATTCAGCTTTTGGTAGTTTTTTTCCGTAAAGAAAAACAGTAGTGTCTCCTGACTGTTGTGACACAAAAATATATCTGTTGAAAATAGTCTTGTGTAGGCCCGACATCCCAGTGTGGTTTCGCAGTTCCACGGGTCAAATCGCTGTACTATCCAGTTTTGGGCCTTTGGTATCTAAAAAAAAAGCAGTTTGAGTGTGTCGCTCACTGTTCAGCCACAAATATCTCTATTTAAAAAAGTGTGGTATACCCCAGTAAACAATAACTGTGGTTTTGCCATCCCACGGTAAAAAATCTCTATTATTCAGCTTTTGGTAGGTTTTTCCGTAAAGAAAAACAGTAGTGTCTCCTGACTGTTGTGATAAAAAAATATATCTGTTGAAAATAGTCTTGTGTAGGCCCGACATCCCAGTGTGGTTTCGCAGTTCCACGGGTCAAATCGCTGTACTATCCAGTTTTGGGCCTTTGGTATCTAAGAAAAAAGCAGTTTGAGTGTGTCGCTCACTGTTCAGCCGCAAATATCTCTATTTAAAAAAGTGTGGTATACCCCAGTAAACAATAACTGTGGTTTTGCCATCCCACGGTAAAAAATCTCTATTATTCAGCTTTTGGTAGTTTTTTCCGTAAAGAAAAACAGTAGTGTCTCCTGACTATTGTGACACAAAAATATATCTGTTGAAAATAGTCTTGTGTAGGCCCGACATCCCAGTGTGGTTTCTTAGTTCCACGGGTCAAATCGCTGTACTATCCAGTTTTGGGCCTTTGGTATCTAAAAAAAAAGCAGTTTGAGTGTGTCGCTCACTGTTCAGCCGCAAATATCTCTATTTAAAAAAGTGTGGTATACCCCAGTAAACAATAACTGTGGTTTTGCCATCCCACGGTAAAAAATCTCTATTATTCAGCTTTTGGTAGTTTTTTCCGTAAATAAAAACAGTAGTGTCTCCTGACTGTTGTGACACAAAAATATATCTGTTGAAAATAGTCTTGTGTAGGCCAGACATCCCAGTGTGGTTTCGCAGTTCCACGGGTCAAATAGCTGTACTATCCAGTTTTGGGCCTTTGGTATCTAAAAAAAAAGCAGTTTGAGTGTGTCTCTCACTGTTCAGCCACAAATATCTCTATTTAAATAAGTGTGGTATACCCCAGTAAACAATAACTGTGGTTTTGCCATCCCACGGTAAAAAATCTCTATTATTCAGCTTTTGGTAGTTTTTTTCCGTAAAGAAAAACAGTAGTGTCTCCTGACTGTTGTGACACAAAAATATATCTGTTGAAAATAGTCTTGTGTAGGCCCGACATCCCAGTGTGGTTTCGCAGTTCCACGGGTCAAATCGCTGTACTATCCAGTTTTGGGCCTTTGGTATCTAAAAAAAAAGCAGTTTGAGTGTGTCGCTCACTGTTCAGCCACAAATATCTCTATTTAAAAAAGTGTGGTATACCCCAGTAAACAATAACTGTGGTTTTGCCATCCCACGGTAAAAAATCTCTATTATTCAGCTTTTGGTAGGTTTTTCCGTAAAGAAAAACAGTAGTGTCTCCTGACTGTTGTGACAAAAAAATATATCTGTTGAAAATAGTCTTGTGTAGGCCCGACATCCCAGTGTGGTTTCGCAGTTCCACGGGTCAAATCGCTGTACTATCCAGTTTTGGGCCTTTGGTATCTAAAAAAAAAGCAGTTTGAGTGTGTCGCTCACTGTTCAGCCGCAAATATCTCTATTTAAAAAAGTGTGGTATACCCCAGTAAACAATAACTGTGGTTTTGCCATCCCACGGTAAAAAATCTCTATTATTCAGCTTTTGGTAGTTTTTTCCGTAAAGAAAAACAGTAGTGTCTCCTGACTATTGTGACACAAAAATATATCTGTTGAAAATAGTCTTGTGTAGGCCCGACATCCCAGTGTGGTTTCTTAGTTCCACGGGTCAAATCGCTGTACTATCCAGTTTTGGGCCTTTGGTATCTAAAAAAAAAGCAGTTTGAGTGTGTCGCTCACTGTTCAGCCGCAAATATCTCTATTTAAAAAAGTGTGGTATACCCCAGTAAACAATAACTGTGGTTTTGCCATCCCACGGTAAAAAATCTCTATTATTCAGCTTTTGGTAGTTTTTTCCGTAAATAAAAACAGTAGTGTCTCCTGACTGTTGTGACACAAAAATATATCTGTTGAATTTAGTCTTGTGTAGGCCCGACATCCCAGTGTGGTTTCGCAGTTCCACGGGTCAAATAGCTGTACTATCCAGTTTTGGGACTTTGGTATCTAAAAAAAAAGCAGTTTGAGTGTGTCTCTCACTGTTCAGCCGCAAATATCTCTATTTAAATAAGTGTGGTATACCCCAGTAAACAATAACTGTGGTTTTGCCATCCCACGGTAAAAAATCTCTATTATTCAGCTTTTGGTAGTTTTTTTCCGTAAAGAAAAACAGTAGTGTCTCCTGACTGTTGTGACACAAAAATATATCTGTTGAAAATAGTCTTGTGTAGGCCCGACATCCCAGTGTGGTTTCGCAGTTCCAAGGGTCAAATCGCTGTACTACCAAATTTGGGGCTTTGGTATCTAAAAAAAAAACAGCTTGAGTGTGTCGCTCACTGTTCAGCCGCAAATATCTCTATTTAAAAAAGTGTGGTATACCCCAGTAAACAATAACTGTGGTTTTGCCATCCCACGGTAAAAAATCTCTATTATTCAGCTTTTGGTAGTTTTTTTCCGTAAAGAAAAACAGTAGTGTCTCCTGACTGTTGTGACACAAAAATATATCTGTTGAAAATAGTCTTGTGTAGGCCCGACATCCCAGTGTGGTTTCGCAGTTCCAAGGGTCAAATCGCTGTACTACGAAATTTGGGGCTTTGGTATCTAAAAAAAAAGCAGCTTGAGTGTGTCGCTCACTGTTCAGCCGCAAATATCTCTATTTAATAAAGTGTGGTATACCCCAGTAAACAATAACTGTGGTTTTGCCATCCCACGGTAAAAAATCTCTATTATTCAGCTTTTGGTAGTTTTTTCCGTAAAGAAAAACAGTAGTGTCTCCTGACTGTTGTGACACAAAAATATATCTGTTGAAAATAGTCTTGTGTAGGCCCGACATCCCAGTGTGGTTTCGCAGTTCCACGGGTCAAATCGCTGTACTATCCAGTTTTGGGCCTTTGGTATCTAAAAAAAAAGCAGTTTGAGTGTGTCGCTCACTGTTCAGCCACAAATATCTCTATTTAAAAAAGTGTGGTATACCCCAGTAAACAATAACTGTGGTTTTGCCATCCCACGGTAAAAAATCTCTATTATTCAGCTTTTGGTAGGTTTTTCCGTAAAGAAAAACAGTAGTGTCTCCTGACTGTTGTGACAAAAAAATATATCTGTTGAAAATAGTCTTGTGTAGGCCCGACATCCCAGTGTGGTTTCACAGTTCCACGGGTCAAATCGCTGTACTATCCAGTTTTGGGCCTTTGGTATCTAAAAAAAAAGCAGTTTGAGTGTGTCGCTCACTGTTCAGCCGCAAATATCTCTATTTAAAAAAGTGTGGTATACCCCAGTAAACAATAACTGTGGTTTTGCCATCCCACGGTAAAAAATCTCTATTATTCAGCTTTTGGTAGTTTTTTCCGTAAAGAAAAACAGTAGTGTCTCCTGACTGTTGTGACACAAAAATATATCTGTTGAAAATAGTCTTGTGTAGGCCCGACATCCCAGTGTGGTTTCGCAGTTCCACGGGTCAAATCGCTGTACTATCCAGTTTTGGGCCTTTGGTATCTAAAAAAAAGCAGTTTGAGTGTGTCGCTCACTGTTCAGCCGCAAATATCTCTATTTAAAAAAGTGTGGTATACCCCAGTAAACAATAACTGTGGTTTTGCCATCCCACGGTAAAAAATCTCTATTATTCAGCTTTTGGTAGTTTTTTCCGTAAAGAAAAACAGTAGTGTCTCCTGACTATTGTGACACAAAAATATATCTGTTGAAAATAGTCTTGTGTAGGCCCGACATCCCAGTGTGGTTTCTTAGTTCCACGGGTCAAATCGCTGTACTATCCAGTTTTGGGCCTTTGGTATCTAAAAAAAAAGCAGTTTGAGTGTGTCGCTCACTGTTCAGCCGCAAATATCTCTATTTAAAAAAGTGTGGTATACCCCAGTAAACAATAACTGTGGTTTTGCCATCCCACGGTAAAAAATCTCTATTATTCAGCTTTTGGTAGTTTTTTCCGTAAATAAAAACAGTAGTGTCTCCTGACTGTTGTGACACAAAAATATATCTGTTGAATTTAGTCTTGTGTAGGCCCGACATCCCAGTGTGGTTTCGCAGTTCCACGGGTCAAATAGCTGTACTATCCAGTTTTGGGACTTTGGTATCTAAAAAAAAAGCAGTTTGAGTGTGTCTCTCACTGTTCAGCCGCAAATATCTCTATTTAAATAAGTGTGGTATACCCGAGTAAACAATAACTGTGGTTTTGCCATCCCACGGTAAAAAATCTCTATTATTCAGCTTTTGGTAGTTTTTTTCCGTAAAGAAAAACAGTAGTGTCTCCTGACTGTTGTGACACAAAAATATATCTGTTGAAAATAGTCTTGTGTAGGCCCGACATCCCAGTGTGGTTTCGCAGTTCCAAGGGTCAAATCGCTGTACTACCAAATTTGGGGCTTTGGTATCTAAAAAAAAAACAGCTTGAGTGTGTCGCTCACTGTTCAGCCGCAAATATCTCTATTTAAAAAAGTGTGGTATACCCCAGTAAACAATAACTGTGGTTTTGCCATCCCACGGTAAAAAATCTCTATTATTCAGCTTTTGGTAGTTTTTTTCCGTAAAGAAAAACAGTAGTGTCTCCTGACTGTTGTGACACAAAAATATATCTGTTGAAAATAGTCTTGTGTAGGCCCGACATCCCAGTGTGGTTTCGCAGTTCCAAGGGTCAAATCGCTGTACTACCAAATTTGGGGCTTTGGTATCTAAAAAAAAAGCAGCTTGAGTGTGTCGCTCACTGTTCAGCCGCAAATATCTCTATTTAATAAAGTGTGGTATACCCCAGTAAACAATAACTGTGGTTTTGCCATCCCACGGTAAAAAATCTCTATTATTCAGCTTTTGGTAGTTTTTTCCGTAAAGAAAAACAGTAGTGTCTCCTGACTGTTGTGACACAAAAATATATCTGTTGAAAATAGTCTTGTGTAGGCCCGACATCCCAGTGTGGTTTCGCAGTTCCACGGGTCAAATCGCTGTACTATCCAGTTTTGGGCCTTTGGTATCTAAAAAAAAAGCAGTTTGAGTGTGTCGCTCACTGTTCAGCCACAAATATCTCTATTTAAAAAAGTGTGGTATACCCCAGTAAACAATAACTGTGGTTTTGCCATCCCACGGTAAAAAATCTCTATTATTCAGCTTTTGGTAGGTTTTTCCGTAAAGAAAAACAGTAGTGTCTCCTGACTGTTGTGACAAAAAAATATATCTGTTGAAAATAGTCTTGTGTAGGCCCGACATCCCAGTGTGGTTTCACAGTTCCACGGGTCAAATCGCTGTACTATCCAGTTTTGGGCCTTTGGTATCTAAAAAAAAAGCAGTTTGAGTGTGTCGCTCACTGTTCAGCCGCAAATATCTCTATTTAAAAAAGTGTGGTATACCCCAGTAAACAATAACTGTGGTTTTGCCATCCCACGGTAAAAAATCTCTATTATTCAGCTTTTGGTAGTTTTTTCCGTAAAGAAAAACAGTAGTGTCTCCTGACTGTTGTGACACAAAAATATATCTGTTGAAAATAGTCTTGTGTAGGCCCGACATCCCAGTGTGGTTTCGCAGTTCCACGGGTCAAATCGCTGTACTATCCAGTTTTGGGCCTTTGGTATCTAAAAAAAAAGCAGTTTGAGTGTGTCTCTCACTGTTCAGCCGCAAATATCTCTATTTAAATAAGTGTGGTATACCCCAGTAAACAATAACTGTGGTTTTGCCATCCCACGGTAAAAAATCTCTATTATTCAGCTTTTGGTAGTTTTTTTCCGTAAAGAAAAACAGTAGTGTCTCCTGACTGTTGTGACACAAAAATATATCTGTTGAAAATAGTCTTGTGTAGGCCCGACATCCCAGTGTGGTTTCGCAGTTCCACGGGTCAAATCGCTGTACTATCCAGTTTTGGGCCTTTGGTATCTAAAAAAAAAGCAGTTTGAGTGTGTCTCTCACTGTTCAGCCGCAAATATCTCTATTTAAATAAGTGTGGTATTCCCCAGTAAACAATAACTGTGGTTTTGCCATCCCACGGTAAAAAATCTCTATTATTCAGCTTTTGGTAGTTTTTTTCCGTAAAGAAAAACAGTAGTGTCTCCTGACTGTTGTGACACAAAAATATATCTGTTGAAAATAGTCTTGTGTAGGCCCGACATCCCAGTGTGGTTTCGCAGTTCCAAGGGTCAAATCGCTGTACTACCAAATTTGGGGCTTTGGTATCTAAAAAAAAAGCAGTTTGAGTGTGTCGCTCACTGTTCAGCCGCAAATATCTCTATTTAATAAAGTGTGGTATACCCCAGTAAACAATAACTGTGGTTTTGCCAACCCACGGTAAAAAATCTCTATTATTCAGCTTTTGGTAGTTTTTTCCGTAAAGAAAAACAGTAGTGTCTCCTGACTATTGTGACACAAAAATATATCTGTTGAAAATAGTCTTGTGTAGGCCCGACATCCCAGTGTGGTTTCGTAGTTCCACGGGTCAAATCGCTGTACTATCCAGTTTTGGGCCTTTGGTATCTAAAAAAAAAGCAGCTTGAGTGTGTCGCTCACTGTTCAGCCGCAAATATCTCTGTTTAATAAAGTGTGGTATACCCCAGTAAACAATAACTGTGGTTTTGCCATCCCACGGTAAAAAATCTCTATTATTCAGCTTTTGGTAGTTTTTTCCGTAAAGAAAAACAGTAGTGTCTCCTGACTGTTGTGACACAAAAATATATCTGTTGAAAATAGTCTTGTGTAGGCCCGACATCCCAGTGTGGTTTCGCAGTTCCACGGGTCAAATCGCTGTACTATCCAGTTTTGGGCCTTTGGTATCTAAAAAAAAAGCAGTTTGAGTGTGTCGCTCACTGTTCAGCCGCAAATATCTCTATTTAAAAAAGTGTGGTATACCCCAGTAAACAATAACTGTGGTTTTGCCATCCCACGGTAAAAAATCTCTATTATTCAGCTTTTGGTAGTTTTTTCCGTAAAGAAAAACAGTAGTGTCTCCTGACTGTTGTGACACAAAAATATATCTGTTGAAAATAGTCTTGTGTAGGCCCGACATCCCATTGTGGTTTCGCAGTTCCACGGGTCAAATCGCTGTACTATCCAGTTTTGGGCCTTTGGTATCTAAAAAAAAAGCAGTTTGAGTGTGTCTCTCACTGTTCAGCCGCAAATATCTCTATTTAAATAAGTGTGGTATACCCCAGTAAACAATAACTGTGGTTTTGCCATCCCACGGTAAAAAATCTCTATTATTCAGCTTTTGGTCATTTTTTTCCGTAAAGAAAAACAGTAGTGTCTCCTGACTGTTGTGACACAAAAATATATCTGTTGAAAATAGTCTTGTGTAGGCCCGACATCCCAGTGTGGTTTCGCAGTTCCAAGGGTCAAATCGCTGTACTACCAAATTTGGGGCTTTGGTATCTAAAAAAAAAGCAGCTTGAGTGTGTCGCTCACTGTTCAGCCGCAAATATCTCTATTTAAAAAAGTGTGGTATACCCCAGTAAACAATAACTGTGGTTTTGCCATCCCACGGTAAAAAATCTCTATTATTCAGCTTTTGGTAGTTTTTTCCGTAAAGAAAAACAGTAATGTCTCCTGACTATTCTGACACAAAAATATATCTGTTGAAAATAGTCTTGTGTAGGCCCGACATCCCAGTGTGGTTTCGCAGTTCCAAGGGTCAAATCGCTGTACTACCAAATTTTGGGCCTTTGGTATCTAAAAAAAAAGCAGCTTGAGTGTGTCGCTCACTGTTCAGCCGCAAATATCTCTATTTAATAAAGTGTGGTATACCCCAGTAAACAATAACTGTGGTTTTGCCATCCCACGGTAAAAAATCTCTATTATTCAGCTTTTGGTAGTTTTTTCCGTAAAGAAAAACAGTAGTGTCTCCTGACTGTTGTGACACAAAAATATATCTGTTGAAAATAGTCTTGTGTAGGCCCGACATCCCAGTGTGGTTTCGCAGTTCCACGGGTCAAATCGCTGTACTATCCAGTTTTGGGCCTTTGGTATCTAAAAAAAAAGCAGTTTGAGTGTGTCGCTCACTGTTCAGCCGCAAATATCTCTATTTAAAAAAGTGTGGTATACCCCAGTAAACAATAACTGTGGTTTTGCCATCCCACGGTAAAAAATCTCTATTATTCAGCTTTTGGTAGTTTTTTCCGTAAAGAAAAACAGTAGTGTCTCCTGACTGTTGTGACACAAAAATATATCTGTTGAAAATAGTCTTGTGTAGGCCCGACATCCCATTGTGGTTTCGCAGTTCCACGGGTCAAATCGCTGTACTATCCAGTTTTGGGCCTTTGGTATCTAAAAAAAAAGCAGTTTGAGTGTGTCTCTCACTGTTCAGCCGCAAATATCTCTATTTAAATAAGTGTGGTATACCCCAGTAAACAATAACTGTGGTTTTGCCATCCCACGGTAAAAAATCTCTATTATTCAGCTTTTGGTCATTTTTTTCCGTAAAGAAAAACAGTAGTGTCTCCTGACTGTTGTGACACAAAAATATATCTGTTGAAAATAGTCTTGTGTAGGCCCGACATCCCAGTGTGGTTTCGCAGTTCCAAGGGTCAAATCGCTGTACTACCAAATTTGGGGCTTTGGTATCTAAAAAAAAAGCAGCTTGAGTGTGTCGCTCACTGTTCAGCCGCAAATATCTCTATTTAAAAAAGTGTGGTATACCCCAGTAAACAATAACTGTGGTTTTGCCATCCCACGGTAAAAAATCTCTATTATTCAGCTTTTGGTAGTTTTTTCCGTAAAGAAAAACAGTAGTGTCTCCTGACTATTCTGACACAAAAATATATCTGTTGAAAATAGTCTTGTGTAGGCCCGACATCCCAGTGTGGTTTCGCAGTTCCAAGGGTCAAATCGCTGTACTACCAAATTTTGGGCCTTTGGTATCTAAAAAAAAAGCAGCTTGAGTGTGTCGCTCACTGTTCAGCCGCAAATATCTCTATTTAATAAAGTGTGGTATACCCCAGTAAACAATAACTGTGGTTTTGCCATCCCACGGTAAAAAATCTCTATTATTCAGCTTTTGGTAGTTTTTTCCGTAAAGAAAAACAGTAGTGTCTCCTGACTGTTGTGACACAAAAATATATCTGTTGAAAATAGTCTTGTGTAGGCCCGACATCCCAGTGTGGTTTCGCAGTTCCACGGGTCAAATCGCTGTACTATCCAGTTTTGGGCCTTTGGTATCTAAAAAAAAAGCAGTTTGAGTGTGTCGCTCACTGTTCAGCCGCAAATATCTCTATTTAAAAAAGTGTGGTATACCCCAGTAAACAATAACTGTGGTTTTGCCATCCCACGGTAAAAAATCTCTATTATTCAGCTTTTGGTAGTTTTTTCCGTAAAGAAAAACAGTAGTGTCTCCTGACTGTTGTGACACAAAAATATATCTGTTGAAAATAGTCTTGTGTAGGCCCGACATCCCAGTGTGGTTTCGCAGTTCCACGGGTCAAATCGCTGTACTATCCAGTTTTGGGCCTTTGGTATCTAAAAAAAAAGCAGTTTGAGTGTGTCTCTCACTGTTCAGCCGCAAATATCTCTATTTAAATAAGTGTGGTATACCCCAGTAAACAATAACTGTGGTTTTGCCATCCCACGGTAAAAAATCTCTATTATTCAGCTTTTGGTCATTTTTTTCCGTAAAGAAAAACAGTAGTGTCTCCTGACTGTTGTGACACAAAAATATATCTGTTGAAAATAGTCTTGTGTAGGCCCGACATCCCAGTGTGGTTTCGCAGTTCCAAGGGTCAAATCGCTGTACTACCAAATTTGGGGCTTTGGTATCTAAAAAAAAAGCAGCTTGAGTGTGTCGCTCACTGTTCAGCCGCAAATATCTCTATTTAAAAAAGTGTGGTATACCCCAGTAAACAATAACTGTGGTTTTGCCATCCCACGGTAAAAAATCTCTATTATTCAGCTTTTGGTAGTTTTTTCCGTAAAGAAAAACAGTAGTGTCTCCTGACTATTGTGACACAAAAATATATCTGTTGAAAATAGTCTTGTGTAGGCCCGACATCCCAGTGTGGTTTCGCAGTTCCAAGGGTCAAATCGCTGTACTACCAAATTTTGGGCCTTTGGTATCTAAAAAAAAAGCAGCTTGAGTGTGTCGCTCACTGTTCAGCCGCAAATATCTCTATTTAATAAAGTGTGGTATACCCCAGTAAACAATAACTGTGGTTTTGCCATCCCACGGTAAAAAATCTCTATTATTCAGCTTTTGGTAGTTTTTTCCGTAAAGAAAAACAGTAGTGTCTCCTGACTGTTGTGACACAAAAATATATCTGTTGAAAATAGTCTTGTGTAGGCCCGACATCCCAGTGTGGTTTCACAGTTCCACGGGTCAAATCGCTGTACTATCCAGTTTTGGGCCTTTGGTATCTAAAAAAAAAGCAGTTTGAGTGTGTCGCTCACTGTTCAGCCGCAAATATCTCTATTTAATCAAGTGTGGTATACCCCAGTAAACAATAACTGTGGTTTTGCCATCCCACGGTAAAAATCTCTATTATTCAGCTTTTGGGAGTTTTTTCCGTAAAGAAAAACAGTAGTGTCTCCTGACTGTTGTGACACAAAAATATATCTGTTGAAAATAGTCTTGTGTAGGCCCGACATCCCAGTGTGGTTTCGCAGTTCCACAGGTCAAATCGCTGTACTATCCAGTTTTGGGCATTTGGTATCTAAAAAAAAAGCAGTTTGAGTTTGTCGCTCACTGTTCAGCCGCAAATATCTCTATTTAAAAAAGTGTGGTATACCCCAGTAAACAATAACTGTGGTTTTGCCATCCCACGGTAAAAAATCTCTATTATTCAGGTTTTGGTAGTTTTTTACGTAAAGAAAAAAAGTAGTGTCTCCTGACTATTGTGACACAAAAATAAATCTGTTGAAAATAGTCTTGTGCAGGCCCGACATCTCAGTGTGGTTTCGTAGTTCCACGGGTCAAATCACTGTACTATCCAGTTTTGGGCCTTTGGTATCTAAAAAAAAAGCAGCTTGAGTGTGTCGCTCACTGTTCAGCCGCAAATATCTCTATTTAAAAAAGTGTGGTATACCCCAGTAAACAATAACTGTGGTTTTGCCATCCCACGGTAAAAAATCTCTATTATTCAGCTTTTGGTAGTTTTTTCCGTAAAGAAAAACAGTAGTGTCTCCTGACTATTGTGACACAAAAATATATCTGTTGAAAATAGTCTTGTGTAGGCCCGACATCCCAGTGTGGTTTCGCAGTTCCAAGGGTCAAATCGCTGTACTACCAAATTTGGGGCTTTGGTATCTAAAAAAAAAGCAGTTTGAGTGTGTCGCTCACTGTTCAGCCGCAAATATCTCTATTTAATAAAGTGTGGTATACCCCAGTAAACAATAACTGTGGTTTTGCCATCCCACGGTAAAAAATCTCTATTATTCAGCTTTTGGTAGTTTTTTCCGTAAAGAAAAACAGTAGTGTCTCCTGACTATTGTGACACAAAAATATATCTGTTGAAAATAGTCTTGTGTAGGCCCGACATCCCAGTGTGGTTTCGTAGTTCCACGGGTCAAATCGCTGTACTATCCAGTTTTGGGCCTTTGGTATCTAAAAAAAAAGCAGCTTGAGTGTGTCGCTCACTGTTCAGCCGCAAATATCTCTGTTTAATAAAGTGTGGTATACCCCAGTAAACAATAACTGTGGTTTTGCCATCCCACGGTAAAAAATCTCTATTATTCAGCTTTTGGTCGTTTTTTTCCATAAAGAAAAACAGTAGTGTCTCCTGACTGTTGTGACACAAAAATATATCTGTTGAAAATAGTCTTGTGTAGGCCCGACATCCCAGTGTGGTTTCGCAGTTCCACAGGTCAAATCGCTGTACTATCCAGTTTTGGGCCTTTGGTATCTAAAAAAAAAGCAGCTTGAGTGTGTCGCTCACTGTTCAGCCGCAAATATCTCTGTTTAATAAAGTGTGGTATACCCCAGTAAACAATAACTGTGGTTTTGCCATCCCACGGTAAAAAATCTCTATTATTCAGCTTTTGGTCGTTTTTTTCCGTAAAGAAAAACAGTAGTGTCTCCTGACTGTTGTGACACAAAAATATATCTGTTGAAAATAGTCTTGTGTAGGCCCGACATCCCAGTGTGGTTTCGCAGTTCCAAGGGTCAAATCGCTGTACTACCAAATTTGGGGCTTTGGTATCTAAAAAAAAAAGCAGCTTGAGTGTGTCGCTCACTGTTCAGCCGCCAATATCTCTATTTAAAAAAGTGTGGTATACCCCAGTAAACAATAACTGTGGTTTTGCCATCCCACGGTAAAAAATCTCTATTATTCAGCTTTTGGTAGTTTTTTCCGTAAAGAAAAACAGTAGTGTCTCCTGACTATTGTGACACAAAAATATATCTGTTGAAAATAGTCTTGTGTAGGCCCGACATCCCAGTGTGGTTTCGCAGTTCCAAGGGTCAAATCGCTGTACTACCAAATTTTGGGCCTTTGGTATCTAAAAAAAAAGCAGCTTGAGTGTGTCGCTCACTGTTCAGCCGCAAATATCTCTATTTAATAAAGTGTGGTATACCCCAGTAAACAATAACTGTGGTTTTGCCATCCCACGGTAAAAAATCTCTATTATTCAGCTTTTGGTAGTTTTTTCCGTAAAGAAAAACAGTAGTGTCTCCTGACTGTTGTGACACAAAAATATATCTGTTGAAAATAGTCTTGTGTAGGCCCGACATCCCAGTGTGGTTTCGCAGTTCCACGGGTCAAATCGCTGTACTATCCAGTTTTGGGCCTTTGGTATCTAAAAAAAAAGCAGTTTGAGTGTGTCGCTCACTGTTCAGCCGCAAATATCTCTATTTAATAAAGTGTGGTATACCCCAGTAAACAATAACTGTGGTTTTGCCATCCCACGGTAAAAAATCTCTATTATTCAGCTTTTGGGAGTTTTTTCCGTAAAGAAAAACAGTAGTGTCTCCTGACTGTTGTGACACAAAAATATATCTGTTGAAAATAGTCTTGTGTAGGCCCGACATCCCAGTGTGGTTTCGCAGTTCCACAGGTCAAATCGCTGTACTATCCAGTTTTGGGCCTTTGGTATCTAAAAAAAAAGCAGTTTGAGTGTGTCGCTCACTGTTCAGCCGCAAATATCTCTATTTAAAAAAGTGTGGTATACCCCAGTAAACAATAACTGTGGTTTTGCCATCCCACGGTAAAAAATCTCTATTATTCAGGTTTTGGTAGTTTTTTACGTAAAGAAAAAAAGTAGTGTCTCCTGACTATTGTGACACAAAAATAAATCTGTTGAAAATAGTCTTGTGTAGGCCCGACATCTCAGTGTGGTTTCGTAGTTCCACGGGTCAAATCACTGTACTATCCAGTTTTGGGCCTTTGGTATCTAAAAAAAAAGCAGCTTGAGTGTGTCGCTCACTGTTCAGCCGCAAATATCTCTATTTAAAAAAGTGTGGTATACCCCAGTAAACAATAACTGTGGTTTTGCCATCCCACGGTAAAAAATCTCTATTATTCAGCTTTTGGTAGTTTTTTCCGTAAAGAAAAACAGTAGTGTCTCCTGACTATTGTGACACAAAAATATATCTGTTGAAAATAGTCTTGTGTAGGCCCGACATCCCAGTGTGGTTTCGCAGTTCCAAGGGTCAAATCGCTGTACTACCAAATTTGGGGTTTTGGTATCTAAAAAAAAAGCAGCTTGAGTGTGTCGCTCACTGTTCAGCCGCAAATATCTCTATTTAAAAAAGTGTGGTATACCCCAGTAAACAATAACTGTGGTTTTGCCATCCCACGGTAAAAAATCTCTATTATTCAGCTTTTGGTAGTTTTTTCCGTAAAGAAAAACAGTAGTGTCTCCTGACTATTGTGACACAAAAATATATCTCTTGAAAATAGTCTTGTGTAGGCCCGACATCCCAGTGTGGTTTCGCAGTTCCAAGTGTCAAATCGCTGTACTACCTATTTTGGGCCTTTGGTATCTAAAAAAAAAGCAGCTTGAGTGTGTCGCTCACTGTTCAGCCGCAAATATCTCTATTTAATAAAGTGTGGTATACCCCAGTAAACAATAACTGTGGTTTTGCCATCCCACGGTAAAAAATCTCTATTATTCAGCTTTTGGTAGTTTTTTCCGTATAGAAAAACAGTAGTGTCTCCTGACTGTTGTGACACAAAAATATATCTGTTGAAAATAGTCTTGTGTAGGCCCGACATCCCAGTGTGGTTTCGCAGTTCCACGGGTCAAATCGCTGTACTATCCAGTTTTGGGCCTTTGGTATCTAAAAAAAAAACAGTTTGAGTGTGTCGCTCACTGTTCAGCCGCAAATATCTCTATTTAAAAAAGTGTGGTATACCCCAGTAAACAATAACTGTGGTTTTGCCATCCCACGGTAAAAAATCTCTATTACTCAGCTTTTGGTAGTTTTTTCCGTAAAGAAAAACAGTAGTGTCTCCTGACTATTGTGACACAAAAATATATCTGTTGAAAATAGTCTTGTGTAGGCCCGACATCCCAGTGTGGTTTCGTAGTTCCATGGGTCAAATCGCTGTACTATCCAGTTTTGGGCCTTTGGTATCTAAAAAAAAGCAGCTTGAGTGTGTCGCTCACTGTTCAGCCGCAAATATCTCTATTTAATAAAGTGCGGTATACCCCAGTAAACAATAACTGTGGTTTTGCCATCCCACGGTAAAAAATCTCTATTATTCAGCTTTTGGTAGTTTTTTCCGTAAAGAAAAACAGTAGTGTCTCCTGACTATTGTGACACAAAATTATATCTGTTGAAAATAGTCTTGTGTAGGCCCGACATCCCAGTGTGGTTTCGTAGTTCCACGGGTTAAATCGCTGTACTATCCAGTTTTGGGCCTTTGGTATCTAAAAAAAAAGCAGCTTGAGTGTGTCGCTCACTGTTCAGCCGCAAATATCTCTATTTAATAAAGTGTGGTATACCAAAGTAAACAATAACTGTGGTTTTGCCATCCCACGGTAAAAAATCTCTATTATTCAGCTTTTGGTAGTTTATTCCGTAAAGAAAAACGGTAGTGTCTCCTGACTGTTGTGACACAAAAATATATCTGTTGAAAATAGTCTTGTGTAGGCCCGACATCCCAGTGTGGTTTCGCAGTTCCACGGGTCAAATCGCTGTACTATCCAGTTTTGGGCCTTTGGTATCTAAAAAAAAAGCAGTTTGAGTGTGTCGCTCACTGTTCAGCCGCAAATATCTCTATTTAAAAAAGTGTGGTATACCCCAGTAAACAATAGCTGTGGTTTTGCCATCCCACGGTAAAAAATCTCTATTATTCAGCTTTTGGTAGGTTTTTCCGTAAAGAAAAACAGTAGTGTCTCCTGACTGTTGTGACAAAAAAATATATCTGTTGAAAATAGTCTTGTGTAGGCCCGACATCCCAGTGTGGTTTCGCAGTTCCACGGGTCAAATCGCTGTACTATCCAGTTTTGGGCCTTTGGTATCTAAAAAAAAACAGTTTGAGTGTGTCGCTCACTGTTCAGCCGCAAATATCTCTATTTAAAAAAGTGTGGTATAACCAAGTAAACAATAACTGTGGTTTTGCCATCCCACAGTAAAAAATCTCTATTATTCAGCTTTTGGTAGTTTTTTCCGTAAAGAAAAACAGTAGTGTCTCCTGACTGTTGTGACACAAAAATATATCTGTTGAAAATAGTCTTGTGTAGGCCCGACATCCCAGTGTGGTTTCGCAGTTCCACGGGTCAAATCGCTGTACTATCCAGTTTTGGGCCTTTGGTATCTAAAAAACAAAGAAGCTTCAGTGTGTCGCTCACTGTTTAGCCGCAAATATCTCTATTTAAAAAAGTGTGGTATACCCCAGTAAACAATAACTGTGGTTTCGCCATCCCACGGTAAAAAATCTCTATTATTCAGCTTTTGGTAGTTTTTTCCGTAAAGAAAAACAGTATTGTCTCCATTCTGTTGTGACACAAAAATATATCTGTTGGAAATAGTCTTGTGTAGGCCCGATATCCCAGTGTGGTTTCGCAGTTCCACGGGTCAAATCGCTGTACTATCCAGTTTTGGGCCTTTGGTATCTAAAAAAAAAGAAGTTTGAGTGTGTCGCTCACTGTTCAGCCGCAAATATCTCTATTTAAAAAAGTGTGGTATACCCCAGTAAACAATAACTGTGGTTTTGCCATCCCACGGTAAAAAATCTCTATTATTCAGCTTTTGGTAGTTTTTTCCGTAAAGAAAAACAGTAGTGTCTCCTGACTATTGTGACACAAAAATATATCTGTTGAAAATAGTCTTGTGTAGGCCCGACATCCCAGTGTGGTTTCATAGTTCCACGGGTCAAATCGCTGTACTATCCAGTTTTGGGCCTTTGGTATCTAAAAAAAAAGCAGTTTGAGTGTGTGGCTCACTGTTCAGCCACAAATAGCTCTATTTAAAAAAGTGTGGTATACCCCAGGAAACAATAACTGTGGTTTTGCCATCCCACGGTAAAAAATCTCTATTATTCAGCTTTTGGTAGTTTTTTCCGTAAAGAAAAACAGTAGTGTCTCCTGACTATTGTGACACAAAATTATATCTGTTGAAAATAGTCTTGTGTAGGCCCGACATCCCAGTGTGGTTTCGTAGTTCCACGGGTCAAATCGCTGTACTATCCAGTTTTGGGCCTTTGGTATCTAAAAAAAAAGCAGCTTGAGTGTGTCGCTCACTGTTCAGCCGCAAATATCTCTATTTAATAAAGTGTGGTATACCCCAGTAAACAATAACTGTGGTTTTGCCATCCCACGGTAAAAAATCTCTATTATTCAGCTTTTGGTAGTTTATTCCGTAAAGAAAAACGGTAGTGTCTCCTAACTGTTGTGACACAAAAATATATCTGTTGAAAATAGTCTTGTGTAGGCCCGACATCCCAGTGTGGTTTCGCAGTTCCACGGGTCAAATCGCTGTACTATCCAGTTTTGGGCATTTGGTATCTAAAAAAAAAGCAGTTTGAGTGTGTCGCTCACTGTTCAGCCGCAAATATCTCTATTTAAAAAAGTGTGGTATACCCCAGTAAACAATAACTGTGGTTTTGCCATCCCACAGTAAAAAATCTCTATTATTCAGCTTTTGGTAGTTTTTTCCGTAAAGAAAAACAGTAGTGTCTCCAGACTGTTGTGACACAAAAATATATCTGTTGAAAATAGTCTTGTGTAGGCCCGACATCCCAGTGTGGTTTCGCAGTTCCACGGGTCAAATCGCTGTACTATCCAGTTTTGGGCCTTTGGTATCTAAAAAAAAAGAAGCTTCAGTGTGTCGCTCACTGTTCAGCCGCAAATATCTCTATTTAATAAAGTGTGGTATACCCCAGTAAACAATAACTGTGGTTTTGCCATCCCACGGTAAAAAATCTCTATTATTCAGCTTTTGGTAGTTTTTTCCGTAAAGAAAAACGGTATTGTCTCCTGACTGTTGTGACACAAAAATATATCTGTTGAAAATAGTCTTGTGTAGGCCATTCATCCCAGTGTGGTTTCACAGTTCCACGGGTCAAATCGCTGTACTATCCAGTTTTGGGCCTTTGGTATCTAAAAAAAAAGCAGTTTGAGTGTGTCGCTCACTGTTCAGCCGCAAATATCTCTATTTAAAAAAGTGTGGTATACCCCAGTAAACAATAACTGTGGTTTCGCCATCCCACGGTAAAAAATCTCTATTATTCAGCTTTTGGTAGTTTTTTCCGTAAAGAAAAACAGTATTGTCTCCATTCTGTTGTGACACAAAAATATATCTGCTGGAAATAGTCTTGTGTAGGCCCGATATCCCAGTGTGGTTTCGCAGTTCCACGGGTCAAATCGCTGTACTATCCAGTTTTGGGCCTTTGGTATCTAAAAAAAAAGAAGTTTGAGTGTGTCGCTCACTGTTCAGCCGCAAATATCTCTATTTAAAAAAGTGTGGTATACCCCAGTAAACAATAACTGTGGTTTTGCCATCCCACGGTAAAAAATCTCTATTATTCAGCTTTTGGTAGGTTTTTCCGTAAAGAAAAACAGTAGTGTCTCCTGACTGTTGTGACAAAAAAATATATCTGTTGAAAATAGTCTTGTGTAGGCCCGACATCCCAGTGTGGTTTCGCAGTTCCACGGGTCAAATCGCTGTACTATCCAGTTTTGGGCCTTTGGTATCTAAAAAAAAAGCAGTTTGAGTGTGTCGCTCACTGTTCTGCCGCAAATATCTCTATTTAAAAAAGTGTGGTATACCCCAGTAAACAATAACTGTGGTTTTGCCATCCCACGGTAAAAAATCTCTATTATTCAGCTTTTGGTAGTTTATTCCGTAAAGAAAAACAGTAGTGTCTCCTGACTGTTGTGACACAAAAATATATCTGTTGAAAATAGTCTTGTGTAGGCCCGACATCCCAGTGTGGTTTCGCAGTTCCACGGGTCAAATCGCTGTACTATCCAGTTTTGGGCCTTTGGTATCTAAAAAAAAAGCAGTTTGAGTGTGTCGCTCACAGTTCAGCCGCAAATATCTCTATTTAAAAAAGTGTGGTATACCCCAGTAAACAATAACTGTGGTTTTGCCATCCCACGGTAAAAAATCTCTATTATTCAGCTTTTGGTAGGTTTTTCCGTAAAGAAAAACAGTAGTGTCTCCTGACTGTTGTGACAAAAAAATATATCTGTTGAAAATAGTCTTGTGTAGGCCCGACATCCCAGTGTGGTTTCGCAGTTCCACGGGTCAAATCGCTGTACTATCCAGTTTTGGGCCTTTGGTATCTAAAAAAAAAGCAGTTTGAGTGTGTCGCTCACTGTTCAGCCGCAAATATCTCTATTTAAAAAAGTGTGGTATACCCCAGTAAACAATAACTGTGGTTTTGCCATCCCACAGTAAAAAATCTCTATTATTCAGCTTTTGGTAGTTTTTTCTGTAAAGAAAAACAGTAGTGTCTCCTGACTGTTGTGACACAAAAATATATCTGTTGAAAATAGTCTTGTGTAGGCCCGACATCCCAGTGTGGTTTCGCAGTTCCACGGGTCAAATCGCTGTACTATCCAGTTTTGGGCCTTTGGTATCTAAAAAAAAAGAAGCTTCAGTGTGTCGCTCACTGTTCAGCCGCAAATATCTCTATTTAATAAAGTGTGGTATACCCCAGTAAACAATAACTGTGGTTTTGCCATCCCACGGTAAAAAATCTCTATTATTCAGCTTTTGGTAGTTTTTTCCGTAAAGAAAAACGGTATTGTCTCCTGACTGTTGTGACACAAAAATATATCTGTTGAAAATAGTCTTGTGTATTCCATTCATCCCAGTGTGGTTTCGCAGTTCCACGGGTCAAATCGCTGTACTATCCAGTTTTGGGCCTTTGGTATCTAAAAAAAAAGCAGTTTGAGTGTGTCGCTCACTGTTCAGCCGCAAATATCTCTATTTAAAAAAGTGTGGTATACCCCAGTAAACAATAACTGTGGTTTCACCATCCCACGGTAAAAAATCTCTATTATTCAGCTTTTGGTAGTTTTTTCCGTAAAGAAAAACAGTATTGTCTCCATTCTGTTGTGACACAAAAATATATCTGTTGGAAATAGTCTTGTGTAGGCCCGATATCCCAGTGTGGTTTCGCAGTTCCACGGGTCAAATCGCTGTACTATCCAGTTTTGGGCCTTTGGTATCTAAAAAAAAAGAAGTTTGAGTGTGTCGCTCACTGTTCAGCCGCAAATATCTCTATTTAAAAAAGTGTGGTATACCCCAGTAAACAATAACTGTGGTTTTGCCATCCCACGGTAAAAAATCTCTATTATTCAGCTTTTGGTAGGTTTTTCCGTAAAGAAAAACAGTAGTGTCTCCTGACTGTTGTGACAAAAAAATATATCTGTTGAAAATAGTCTTGTGTAGGCCCGACATCCCAGTGTGGTTTCGCAGTTCCACGGGTCAAATCGCTGTACTATCCAGTTTTGGGCCTTTGGTATCTAAAAAAAAAGCAGTTTGAGTGTGTCGCTCACTGTTCAGCCGCAAATATCTCTATTTAAAAAAGTGTGGTATACCCCAGTAAAAAATAACTGTGGTTTTGCCATCCCACAGTAAAAAATCTCTATTATTCAGCTTTTGGTAGTTTTTTCTGTAAAGAAAAACAGTAGTGTCTCCTGACTGTTGTGACACAAAAATATATCTGTTGAAAATAGTCTTGTGTAGGCCCGACATCCCAGTGTGGTTTCGCAGTTCCACGGGTCAAATCGCTGTACTATCCAGTTTTGGGCCTTTGGTATCTAAAAAAAAAGAAGCTTCAGTGTGTCGCTCACTGTTCAGCCGCAAATATCTCTATTTAATAAAGTGTGGTATACCCCAGTAAACAATAACTGTGGTTTTGCCATCCCACGGTAAAAAATCTCTATTATTCAGCTTTTGGTAGTTTTTTCCGTAAAGAAAAACGGTATTGTCTCCTGACTGTTGTGACACAAAAATATATCTGTTGAAAATAGTCTTGTGTAGGCCATTCATCCCAGTGTGGTTTCGCAGTTCCACGGGTCAAATCGCTGTACTATCCAGTTTTGGGCCTTTGGTATCTAAAAAAAAAGCAGTTTGAGTGTGTCGCTCACTGTTCAGCCGCAAATATCTCTATTTAAAAAAGTGTGGTATACCCCAGTAAACAATAACTGTGGTTTCGCCATCCCACGGTAAAAAATCTCTATTATTCAGCTTTTGGTAGTTTTTTCCGTAAAGAAAAACAGTATTGTCTCCATTCTGTTGTGACACAAAAATATATCTGTTGAAAATAGTCTTGTGCAGGCCCGATATCCCAGTGTGGTTTCGCAGTTCCACGGGTCAAATCGCTGTACTATCCAGTTTTGGGCCTTTGGTATCAAAAAAAAAGAAGTTTGAGTGTGTCGCTCACTGTTCAGCCGCAAATATCTCTATTTAAAAAAGTGTGGTATACCCCAGTAAACAATAACTGTGGTTTTGCCATCCCACGGTAAAAAATCTCTATTATTCAGCTTTTGGTAGGTTTTTCCGTAAAGAAAAACAGTAGTGTCTCCTGACTGTTGTGACAAAAAAATATATCTGTTGAAAATAGTCTTGTGTAGGCCCGACATCCCAGTGTGGTTTCGCAGTTCCACGGGTCAAATCGCTGTACTATCCAGTTTTGGGCCTTTGGTATCTAAAAAAAAGCAGTTTGAGTGTGTCGCTCACTGTTCAGCCGCAAATATCTCTATTTAAAAAAGTGTGGTATACCCCAGTAAACAATAACTGTGGTTTTGCCATCCCACGGTAAAAAATCTCTATTATTCAGCTTTTGGTAGTTTTTTCCGTAAAGAAAAACAGTAGTGTCTCCTGACTATTGTGATACAAAAATATATCTGTTGAAAATAGTCTTGTGTAGGCCATTCATCCCAGTGTGGTTTCGCAGTTCCACGGGTCAAATCGCTGTACTATCCAGTTTTGGGCCTTTGGTATCTAAAAAAAAAGCAGTTTGAGTGTGTCGCTCACTGTTCAGCCGCAAATATCTCTATTTAAAAAAGTGTGGTATACCCCAGTAAACAATAACTGTGGTTTCACCATCCCACGGTAAAAAATCTCTATTATTCAGCTTTTGGTAGTTTTTCCCGTAAAGAAAAACAGTATTGTCTCCATTCTGTTGTGACACAAAAATATATCTGTTGGAAATAGTCTTGTGTAGGCCCGATATCCCAGTGTGGTTTCGCAGTTCCACGGGTCAAATCGCTGTACTATCCAGTTTTGGGCCTTTGGTATCTAAAAAAAAAGAAGTTTGAGTGTGTCGCTCACTGTTCAGCCGCAAATATCTCTATTTAAAAAAGTGTGGTATACCCCAGTAAACAATAACTGTGGTTTTGCCATCCCACGGTAAAAAATCTCTATTATTCAGCTTTTGGTAGTTTTTTCCGTAAAGAAAAACAGTATTGTCTCCATTCTGTTGTGACACAAAAATATATCTGTTGAAAATAGTCTTGTGCAGGCCCGATATCCCAGTGTGGTTTCGCAGTTCCACGGGTCAAATCGCTGTACTATCCAGTTTTGGGCCTTTGGTATCAAAAAAAAAGAAGTTTGA
Source organism: Phyllobates terribilis (assembly GCF_046119375.1). Taxonomy (NCBI): domain Eukaryota; kingdom Metazoa; phylum Chordata; class Amphibia; order Anura; family Dendrobatidae; genus Phyllobates; species Phyllobates terribilis. Next base: position 336,279,919 of record NW_027362762.1, read on the forward strand.
GTGTGTCGCTCACTGTTCAGCCGCAAATATCTCTATTTAAAAAAGTGTGGTATACCCCAGTAAACAATAACTGTGGTTTTGCCATCCCACGGTAAAAAATCTCTATTATTCAGCTTTTGGTAGGTTTTTCCGTAAAGAAAAACAGTAGTGTCTCCTGACTGTTGTGACAAAAAAATATATCTGTTGAAAATAGTCTTGTGTAGGCCCGACATCCCAGTGTGGTTTCGCAGTTCCACGGGTCAAATCGCTGTACTATCCAGTTTTGGGCCTTTGGTATCTAAAAAAAAGCAGTTTGAGTGTGTCGCTCACTGTTCAGCCGCAAATATCTCTATTTAAAAAAGTGTGGTATACCCCAGTAAACAATAACTGTGGTTTTGCCATCCCACGGTAAAAAATCTCTATTATTCAGCTTTTGGTAGTTTTTTCCGTAAAGAAAAACAGTAGTGTCTCCTGACTATTGTGATACAAAAATATATCTGTTGAAAATAGTCTTGTGTAGGCCATTCATCCCAGTGTGGTTTCGCAGTTCCACGGGTCAAATCGCTGTACTATCCAGTTTTGGGCCTTTGGTATCTAAAAAAAAAGCAGTTTGAGTGTGTCGCTCACTGTTCAGCCGCAAATATCTCTATTTAAAAAAGTGTGGTATACCCCAGTAAACAATAACTGTGGTTTCACCATCCCACGGTAAAAAATCTCTATTATTCAGCTTTTGGTAGTTTTTTCCGTAAAGAAAAACAGTATTGTCTCCATTCTGTTGTGACACAAAAATATATCTGTTGGAAATAGTCTTGTGTAGGCCCGATATCCCAGTGTGGTTTCGCAGTTCCACGGGTCAAATCGCTGTACTATCCAGTTTTGGGCCTTTGGTATCTAAAAAAAAAGAAGTTTGAGTGTGTCGCTCACTGTTCAGCCGCAAATATCTCTATTTAAAAAAGTGTGGTATACCCCAGTAAACAATAACTGTGGTTTTGCCATCCCACGGTAAAAAATCTCTATTATTCAGCTTTTGGTAGGTTTTTCCGTAAAGAAAAACAGTAGTGTCTCCTGACTGTTGTGACAAAAAAATATATCTGTTGAAAATAGTCTTGTGTAGGCCCGACATCCCAGTGTGGTTTCGCAGTTCCACGGGTCAAATCGCTGTACTATCCAGTTTTGGGCCTTTGGTATCTAAAAAAAAAGCAGTTTGAGTGTGTCGCTCACTGTTCAGCCGCAAATATCTCTATTTAAAAAAGTGTGGTATACCCCAGTAAACAATAACTGTGGTTTTGCCATCCCACAGTAAAAAATCTCTATTATTCAGCTTTTGGTAGTTTTTTCTGTAAAGAAAAACAGTAGTGTCTCCTGACTGTTGTGACACAAAAATATATCTGTTGAAAATAGTCTTGTGTAGGCCCGACATCCCAGTGTGGTTTCGCAGTTCCACGGGTCAAATCGCTGTACTATCCAGTTTTGGGCCTTTGGTATCTAAAAAAAAAGAAGCTTCAGTGTGTCGCTCACTGTTCAGCCGCAAATATCTCTATTTAATAAAGTGTGGTATACCCCAGTAAACAATAACTGTGGTTTTGCCATCCCACGGTAAAAAATCTCTATTATTCAGCTTTTGGTAGTTTTTTCCGTAAAGAAAAACGGTATTGTCTCCTGACTGTTGTGACACAAAAATATATCTGTTGAAAATAGTCTTGTGTAGGCCATTCATCCCAGTGTGGTTTCGCAGTTCCACGGGTCAAATCGCTGTACTATCCAGTTTTGGGCCTTTGGTATCTAAAAAAAAAGCAGTTTGAGTGTGTCGCTCACTGTTCAGCCGCAAATATCTCTATTTAAAAAAGTGTGGTATACCCCAGTAAACAATAACTGTGGTTTCGCCATCCCACGGTAAAAAATCTCTATTATTCAGCTTTTGGTAGTTTTTTCCGTAAAGAAAAACAGTATTGTCTCCATTCTGTTGTGACACAAAAATATATCTGTTGAAAATAGTCTTGTGCAGGCCCGATATCCCAGTGTGGTTTCGCAGTTCCACGGGTCAAATCGCTGTACTATCCAGTTTTGGGCCTTTGGTATCAAAAAAAAAGAAGTTTGAGTGTGTCGCTCACTGTTCAGCCGCAAATATCTCTATTTAAAAAAGTGTGGTATACCCCAGTAAACAATAACTGTGGTTTTGCCATCCCACGGTAAAAAATCTCTATTATTCAGCTTTTGGTAGGTTTTTCCGTAAAGAAAAACAGTAGTGTCTCCTGACTGTTGTGACAAAAAAATATATCTGTTGAAAATAGTCTTGTGTAGGCCCGACATCCCAGTGTGGTTTCGCAGTTCCACGGGTCAAATCGCTGTACTATCCAGTTTTGGGCCTTTGGTATCTAAAAAAAAGCAGTTTGAGTGTGTCGCTCACTGTTCAGCCGCAAATATCTCTATTTAAAAAAGTGTGGTATACCCCAGTAAACAATAACTGTGGTTTTGCCATCCCACGGTAAAAAATCTCTATTATTCAGCTTTTGGTAGTTTTTTCCGTAAAGAAAAACAGTAGTGTCTCCTGACTATTGTGATACAAAAATATATCTGTTGAAAATAGTCTTGTGTAGGCCCGACATCCCAGTGTGGTTTCGTAGTTCCACGGGTCAAATCGCTGTACTATCCAGTTTTGGGCCTTTGGTATCTAAAAAAAAAAGCAGTTTGAGTGTGTGGCTCACTGTTCAGCCACAAATATCTCTATTTAAAAATGTGTGGTATACCCCAGGAAACAATAACTGTGGTTTAGCCATCCCACGGTAAAAATCTCTATTATTCAGCTTTTGGTAGGTTTTTCCGTAAAGAAAAACAGTAGTGTCTCCTGACTGTTGTGACAAAAAAATATATCTGTTGAAAATAGTCTTGTGTAGGCCCGACATCCCAGTGTGGTTTCGCAGTTCCACGGGTCAAATCGCTGTACTATCCAGTTTTGGGCCTTTGGTATCTAAAAAAAAAGCAGTTTGAGTGTGTCGCTCACTGTTCTGCCGCAAATATCTCTATTTAAAAAAGTGTGGTATACCCCAGTATACAATAACTGTGGTTTTGCCATCCCACGGTAAAAAATCTCTATTATTCAGCTTTTGGTAGTTTTTTCCGTAAAGAAAAACAGTAGTGTCTCCTGACTATTGTGACACAAAAATATATCTGTTGAAAATAGTCTTGTGTAGGCCCGACATCCCAGTGTGGTTTCGTAGTTCCACGGGTCAAATCGCTGTACTATCCAGTTTTGGGCCTTTGGTATCTAGAAAAAAAGCAGCTTGAGTGTGTCGCTCACTGTTCAGCCGCAAATATCTCTATTTAATAAAGTGTGGTATACCCCAGTAAACAATAACTGTGGTTTTGCCATCCCACGGTAAAAAATCTCTATTATTCAGCTTTTGGTAGTTTATTCCGTAAAGAAAAACGGTAGTGTCTCCTGACTGTTGTGACACAAAAATATATCTGTTGAAAATAGTCTTGTGTAGGCCCGACATCCCAGTGTGGTTTCGCAGTTCCACGGGTCAAATCGCTGTACTATCCAGTTTTGGGCCTTTGGTATCTAAAAAAAAAGCACTTTGAGTGTGTCGCTCACAGTTCAGCCGCAAATATCTCTATTTAAAAAAGTGTGGTATACCCCAGTAAACAATAACTGTGGTTTTGCCATCCCACGGTAAAAAATCTCTATTATTCAGCTTTTGGTAGGTTTTTCCGTAAAGAAAAACAGTAGTGTCTCCTGACTGTTGTGACAAAAAAATATATCTGTTGAAAATAGTCTTGTGTAGGCCCGACATCCCAGTGTGGTTTCGCAGTTCCACGGGTCAAATCGCTGTACTATCCAGTTTTGGGCCTTTGGTATCTAAAAAAAAAGCAGTTTGAGTGTGTCGCTCACTGTTCAGCCGCAAATAACTCTATTTAAAAAAGTGTGGTATAGCCCAGTAAACAATAACTGTGGTTTTGCCATCCCACAGTAAAAAATCTCTATTATTCAGCTTTTGGTAGTTTTTTCCGTAAAGAAAAACGGTATTGTCTCCTGACTGTTGTGACACAAAAATATATCTGTTGAAAATAGTCTTGTGTAGGCCATTCATCCCAGTGTGGTTTCGCAGTTCCACGGGTCAAATCGCTGTACTATCCAGTTTTGGGCCTTTGGTATCTAAAAAAAAAGCAGTTTGAGTGTGTCGCTCACTGTTCAGCCGCAAATATCTCTATTTAAAAAAGTGTGGTATACCCCAGTAAACAATAACTGTGGTTTCGCCATCCCACGGTAAAAAATCTCTATTATTCAGCTTTTGGTAGTTTTTTCCGTAAAGAAAAACAGTATTGTCTCCATTCTGTTGTGACACAAAAATATATCTGTTGGAAATAGTCTTGTGTAGGCCCGATATC